>NC_137118.1:19349981-20809981 GCF_949357685.1 Gobio gobio
TGGCTTTTGTCACATGGAGGAAGACTGATTGTAAGCTTCCTGGACTGTGTCAAAAAAGCAATATGTGTGTTCTCAGAGTCTTGAGCTGAGCCTCGGGTAGCAGATGTTTCTTCAAATCCCTTTATCAGAGAGTGAACAATTATAGAAATTAGATTCAACATATTTGTTTTCCTTCCTTGACTTCATAGCTTCTGTTTTATCATTCCCTTAATGTTTTCTCTAAAATTCACATAACCAAGAAAAAAAATCATTCATAACTTAACGGAAAACATTCTGAGAACATATTTTGATTTCAGGGAATGTGTTTTTTTTTTTGTGGTGAATTATTAGAATACAATACACAATTTTGGTTCACCACTCAACATCCAAAGAGGTCGTGAAGCAGAACTAGTTGAGAACCATGCTGGTAAAAGATAGATGCACATTCTGGATCACTGCAACTGTAAACTGCCTACATCTAACATTATCTTACTGATTAAAGTCTAAGTGTATTTTAGTTATTAAATATTGATACATTTAACATTGTATGGTTTTACAGTGATTTTACCACAGAACAGAATCTGGCTGAACTCAAGAGGTCTGATGTGTTTTATTAGCGCTAATGCTAACCTTTGTTACCCTGAACATTTCCACTCCGATAAAATCCATTTAGGATCGAACAACCCTGTGGTAAAGACACTTTAGTGAAACTTGAAAAATGTTAAACTCTCACAATAAAACCGTGCTGTCAAACTGGCTGTGTGTGTGCGTGTAGGTGTACATGTAGCTTTAAATAGCCACGTGCACCTTCACCACTGAAGCACTTTCCATTATATTCTAACGTCTCCTATGAATCATTTAACACAGAAATAATGCTAGGTTATGTCGAAGATATATGTTGTGGTAACAGCACTCTATGTGTCATTCTATAGACCCCGTTTTTACTTGTATACCCTTCTCTACATCACCTACCTGTAAGTTGAACTAAGTTTAGACATCTAGCTTCAGCGAAAGTTTCTGCTTTAAAGTCGTTTGCGATAGTCTTTTCTTGTGATGTACTGTATACTTGAGGGAAACGGCTTCTCGAACAAGAAATAATGTAGGGCGGGACTTGATTTTGTCCATAGGGAATTGATTGGATGGTTGTGGATTGCTATTGGTGGATCCTATGCGAGTGACAGGTTGTTCCTAAAAACTCAACGTAGGAGCTTTTTATGAAGTCTGTTGGTAAGGTATAATAAGATAACGGCTTTCTATTTTAATAGCTACTTTAAAATATAATTTATTTCTGAATTTTCAGCACCATTACTCTAGTCTTCAGTGTCACATCAGTGTTGGAAACAGTTGTGCTGCAATATAATTTATAAAAAAAATTGTATAACCTGTGATACTTTTTTTCCAGGATTCTTTGAAAAATCATTTATTTAAAATAGTTTTAATATAAACTACCATTCAAAGAAATTAATCATTTTATTCAGCAAGGATGTGTTAAATTGATTAAAAAAAGTGATAGTAAAGCTTTATATTGTTAGAAAAGATTTGTATTTAGAATAAATGCTGTTCTTTTAAACTTTTTATTCATCAATGAATCCTGAAAAAAGTATCACAGGTTCCAAAAAATAATATTAAGCAGCACACCTTTTTCCAACGTTGATAATTGAGCATCAAATCATCATATTAGAATGATTTCTGAAGGATCATGTGACACTGCAATGATGACACTGCTGAATGAAAATTCAGCTTTGATCACATAAATAAATTATATTTTAAAGTATATTAAAATAGAAAACAATGATTTTAAATTGTAATAATATTTGACAATATTACGTTTTTTTTCTGTATTTTTGATCAAATAAATGCAGGCTTCATGAGCATATGAGACTTCTTTCAAACATTTTATAAATAGTAATGTTTCTAAACTTTTGACCGGTAGGCTACTCAAATTGCTGTTGCAGCTTTAACCACATTTTAGGCCTATATACTGGCTATAGACTGCTTAAATTACATATATGTTGCTCTGTCTCTACAATTTTAGCAGTGCTCCATTTGACAAACTGTCATTTATTTTGTGAAAGCCTCAGTCATGAAGTTATTAACAGGCGTACAGTAATGTTCCATGACTTAATTACAGCCGATTGATTTTTGCCTAATGTTGCTCATAATTTTGTGCACATTAAACTAACTCAAAGTCTAATATGCTGATAATAGCCTATATGCACAGTTCATGGCAACTTGATAATTAGCTAATATTAAGCAGTACAGCGCGAGTGTGGTAAGTGACAGTGGACTGCTGCTGTCCTCTAGTGGTCAGATAGGGCATTGTTTTATTGCATAGTGTCAGTCATATTGGCTGTGCCCTATTTGCATACTAGACACTAAAATGGATAAACTATGCTACAATTTTGAGTATGTAGAAGTATTCCACTATTTGGATGCCATTTATTCCCACCCAGTATTGGGATATTCCCATCTCTCCTTTGACACATACAGTATATATTATTCATTTGCATGCCACATTTTCACTTTTCTTCAACTGAAAAAGATTTGTCATATTTTTTGTTCTGTTGTGCAAGTCAAACAAGACATACTAAAATGCAAAAATCAAACTGAAACTTAAATTGTAATATACGTTTAAACTATTATAGTTTTTACTAATATTTTGAATTAGCTTTTCATTTCATATTTTCAGTCATGTTTAGTAATGTTATGTGATTTTATCATTTTAGTTTTTTATTTTAAATTATTTCTATTTAAATTATTATTTCTAAATAGTTTTTATTTTATTTTAGTACACTTAGTAATTTAAGTATTTAAAAAGTTATTTCAAAATAAGTAATAACTTATTTCAGTTATAAGACAAGCCAACATTTACATTTTTTTGTATTTTATTTTTATTTCAATATCAATTATTAAAATTTTTTTTAATAGTTTTAGTTAATAATTACACTGATATAGGCACTTTTGGTGTACTGTTTTCAACAAACTTATTTGAGACACTAATTATAATCTTGCATACTATTTATGATGGATAGCAAATTTGAATATTTAACTCGCTATGACGGAAAAACTGCAAAGTGTTATATCAAGAACAGCATCATTGACTCATAACAGATGCAACACGTAGCGTATTATGTATATATGCATATATAGTTGGTTTAAACCAAATTCAGGACACTTGTGTGGTATGTATGAGAATATATGATTAGGAAATGTATGATTTGTAAGAAATTAAAAACTCAACAAAAACTAGCAACGCCCTTTTAAACTTCTCACTTTTTTTCTCAGAATCGCAAACATACACCCTCATGTTCATACCGGAAGTAGGCTCAAGGCAGATTGCAAGAAAGGAAGTGAGATGCAACACTTTTATAAACAACATTGTTGCTTCTTCAGCATATGTATCTGGCGTGATATTATATGTGTGAAATGTGAAGAGGAAGAAAAGTCATCACTGGACATTAATGTGGCCACAGCTCACAGAGAAATGTAATATAGTAATTATATATTTATTTAATATTAGTTTAGAAATATACAGTGTGTGTATGAAAACATGGGATTTAACAGAATAAGGTTCCATTTGTTAAGTTCACTGTACATTTTTTAAGTACAAAAAACTTGGATGTTTAAGGCATATCATAACTCAAGTCAGTCTAATCTTGTGTAACTTATAGAAAAGTTTAAAATTACTTATTTTGATGAGTTAACAATGTAAAAACATATGTTGTCACAGCTTATTCATAGCTTTTGAAATAACATGAAATATATTTCTGAAGAATTTATTAATCTTAGTCCATATACATTGTAAAAAAAAAGTTATGACAACATATGTTTTACATTGCTTTAACTCATCAAAATAAGTTAAGCAGTTTTCAACTTTTTTTCAAGAATTTTAAGACAGCAACTTTTTTACAGTGTATAAATGTCAGCATCTACTAATACATTATTAAAATCAAAAATTGTATCTGTTCACATTGTTTAATGGACCTGATTTAGCATGAACTAACAAAGAACAGTTGTATTTGTATTAACTTGTTAATAATTATTAATAAACACTGTAACAAATGTGTTGTTCATTGTTAGTTCATGCATTGAATAATGTGTAAAATAAAGTTATGTAATGAAGAAGAAATATCATGTTTTTTTAATTACTGATTGTCACCTAATTTTCTTATAATTTGGTGCACATTAACTTCAACTCAAGGCTAATAAACAAACAAAAAATAAGTTATGATATAACGAGGAAGAAATGTTTATATAATATGGTTCTTGACTATTTATAGTTCGATAGGTAAGCTACAAAAACAAAACGTCTTTTAGAACAGGGTATGATATTATTATAGTATAGTATAAGATATGTAGGAGGATGCACATTTTGTTAGACGTGTGATTATACAGTCATGTCACCTTTGACAGAGTGACCCGAAGCTCTTGCATGTCAACATCTAGTGCTATTGAGTAAATGTGGCATTACTTCTTGTAGGTATCCGCCCAGCAACCACAGGAAGTCTTTCTTTCGCTGCTGCTTCTTACAGAGCATCAGCCCCATGCAGCGGAAGTGCACGCTTCTCTCTTTTCACACACATACAACACACCTACAAGAGCCAGAATTGAAGACCTGTGGCTCCCCGTCCCATAAAAGTCCATCTGCATCCTGTTGGACACAGGACTCAGAGACCATGATCAAACGTAAACTGAGTGAGTATATTTGATTGAGGATTTCTGTCATATTGTGTAATCATTCAGACTGACATCTCTTTGCCATGAGGCTTGTTATTGTGGTTAAAGTCTCTGGTCGGTTAAGCAAGTCTATTAAAGTTCAAAATGCCTTTAAACAACGCACCACTGTCCTTGTCGAAGCTATCAACGAGTTCTAAAGGAGCAGAATTGTTGACATTATTGATTTTTATAATGGCCTTAAAGGGTAATGTTCCACTCTTATGAAGGTTAGTGTATTTGAAGGCACTAGTGCATAAACATAGATACGTTTTTAAAAGGCTTTTTGTTGTTTTGCTCACATGCCTTGAGGTAAAGTCAAAGAATCACAACATTCTGAAGACAGTGATGGGATATGGGAATACCGTAATGACATTTGGGGATTCAGCTGCACCAAGCAAATGAATGTACTTCAGACTAGATCAATATGAGCCAAATTGAACATCGACCAAGAGAAAACAAACTCATGATGAAAATAAAAGTCTTTTATATCAGATTAGTTTGAGTATGACTGAGAGATGTATTTCAAAATTGTGTAATATTGTGAGTAAATGTAAAACATTTTAAACCACAGTCATGAAAAAAAAAAAAAAACACATAAAAGTCATAAGTTTTTCCATAGACATTTTCTGAAACGTCATCACTTAGATCTTATGGTTATCATTCAGGAATAACAGAAGCAGAAGGTCTTTAGTTTAAAGTTTAAAACCTAAAATCTATTAAAAAAAAAAATTAAAATAACACATGCTTGTTCATCAGTGTTGCCACAGTTACTTTGAAAAAGTAATCGGATAATCGGTAATATGAAGGTCTCAAAAGACCTTCATATTAGTAATCGGTAATATGAAGGTCTCAAAAGACCTTCATATTACAGCCCTTAATCGGTCCTTCGTGGACACTTTTGGGCACGGGGGTCTGAGGTGTGACCTCAAATTTTGTTTAAAATAAATGTTATATCAATATCTTCAATAATATAAAAACTATCAATTTATGCAGTTCTTTTTTATTTTTGTTGAATTTTTTAATTTATTTACCACTAAAAGTACCATATTTTTATGTAAAATATATCTATTTTATATATTATTTTTTTATATATTTAATATTGATTTAACTTGGGTAAAAAAATCTATTTGAGTACCGTATGTTCAGAGGGCCAAAACCTAAAAATGTGATGACTTTGGGGACATCTGGTGACCTATATTGGTATAAAATTAAAACATTTTAGTAGCCACTAGATGGCAATAATAGTACCCAATGGCAACATTAAGCATAGCTGCATAAAGGCTGAACTTTATAAACCAATGTTTTAACGAATTTAACCTCTTAAGTTTTACATTTTATCACAAGTTAAAATTGTAAATTTTTACAAAAAAAACATCTTTGTTGTTTTAGACTATACAAACATGCCAAAACATGCTTAGACAAATCTGACCGTGCAATAAGAAAAAGACAAAGTAGGAGATCATGTATAATTTATTTTTTATTTTTAACAAAATCATTAAATTTAAATAACTCAAAAAGGTTAATGGTACCAAACAGATAAGAATAACAATAAACCTAACAATAACAACAAAAAAGTAAGTGTTAACTTTCTGGTAAGTGTAAACAATGTAAACCTGACAAATATGCTTACATGCACTTGTGGCAGCAGGTAATTGTAACAAATAAATTCTTTGCATTTTTTGAAGACAATGCTGTTTTTTTTCTTGTGCTGCACTGAATCTCTTTGCCATTGTGCTGCTTCAGAATTAACTGAAAAAACAACTGCCACTGAGGTTTAGGTAGCATGCAGCAGACATGTTTTGTTTGTAAGCAACAACAAATCTTGCAGCAGTGCAAAAAAAAAAAGCTCTGAAATCTATTAAATTCCCATTCATTCCTATGGGTGCCCATTTTTGTCCACGAAGGCCCAATTAAGGAGGGTTTTTTTTCCCAACCACTTAACATCATAAAATCGAGTCAATTTTTTTTGTGTTCAGGTGCCAAACATAGAAAAAGTAGCCAAGTCTTGTAACGCTCAGATTAAGGGAAGTATTTTTAAATTTAAATAAAAACAATATTTTGCCCACATTTGTCCCGAAGGTCCTTTGAGGGTTAAAAAGTAACTTAGTTACTTTACAGAATACTTGATTTTAAAAGTAACTAAGTTAGATTACAAGTTACTTTATTAGTTACATTCAGCAGTTGCCGACAACACCCCTGCCGCCTCAACATAGAAATGATAACCGTTTTTGCCAACACTCACTTTATTGGAAGTGCATTTTTAACAGTAACGTCAACAATGTATCTCCTGACATTTTAAGTTGAAATTAAAGTTGTTTTAATAAAAAATTTAATAAAGACAGTCTTTCTTGACTTCACTTAATATAAATACTCTCCCCGAGACGCAAGAAGAAAGAAAAAATATATATATTTTTTACTAAGGAAAATGACTAAAATAGTAACTCACAGTGACTTGGATAAATTACTTTAATCTGGTTTGGAAATAGTAACGCGTTAGATTAATCGTTACTGGAAAAAAGTAGTCAGATTAGAGTAACTGTTAAGAGTAAGTTACTGGCATCACTGATGTTCATATACACACACCAGTCTATTGCAAGTAAAAATACAGATAAAGGAACAATTTTACAGAACGTTTTGCGTTATTAAAAGTTGTCACAATGGAATGCCCATTAAGCAGTAACAATGAAAATGTAACAGTATGATTAAAATAAATATAGCAATATTAAAACTTTATTTGGTCAATAATATAGAATGGAATTCTATAAAATGACAACATATAAAACACATAAAATGCAACAACTTACCCCGACTTGAACTTTATGAAAAATACATTTTACCTGAGAAAAATAACGTAACCTTTCAGTTGAAATCTATTTTTATTTTATAGACTGACTATGTAGTCCAGTGTGGTTTTGTATCTCCTCTCTATATATGAAAATTTGTATATGTTGGCATTTCAAATTATGCACATATTGCAATTGCTAAAAATAATTAAACAGTAAAGTAGATATTTAAATATTTATTCTTTACATATTAAGCAAGACAACTGACATTTGTGTTTTAGGACTTGCTATGGACCCTTATCAGCATCACAAATCTATTTTTACAAATTGTAATGCATATATAACACTACATATTGTGTTATATTTCCTAGTCAGTAAACAAAAAACTGTGACGGTGTTTCTAATACAGTGGCTGAGGGAGAGACGGCACATTTGACATCTTTCTCATTTCTTTCATCACTCTACATTTTTCCCTCTTTTGGAAAGTCATGGAAACTCTATCACAGATCTTTTTTTCTTTTGCTTTGAGAGCAGTGTGAGCACACAAAACAGGTTTAATATCCTTAATAATTTGCATAGCTGTGTTTCTACTCAATACCCGAAAAGTTCAATACCCGAAAATACATTAAGAACTACATCACTTTTAATAGTCTCATGTGTTATTAATTTCAGTCTGTCTGATTATGTATATACTCAGACCAATTGACAAGAAACAAAACCAGAACAGGGCTAAACTGTGACGATCCCCAGAGAGCTATAATTATTAAGATGAATGAATAGACATTCCAACAGTGACAAAGACAACATTCAGAGCAGGCCCTGACATTGAACATCATGCTAGAAACAAATTACGATAAAGCTTTATTTTAAGAATCGCCTTCCTGTTTGTATAGTATCTTAATTTCCTCCCCCGTTCATCATTATCACTGTTCTGCAACCACGACATGATTTTCATAAGAAAGAAATATTCTGGCTTCATCTATGAGAAGCTGAAAGGTTCAGATGGCTGTTTTAGAGACTTACAGGACCAAAGAATTTTTCCCACAGACAAGGTCAGGGCTTGCATATTTACTTAAGAGGTTACATGCTTCTTTCTCACATTGAAATAACTTTTGGAATGGCAGGGACCCTAGGGTGCACAGTCAGCCCTCAGTGGGCGTCATAAACCTTTTTTTCTTCTTCTAACCATTCGAGGCATTTAGAAAACTGAGTTACCAAGTTACAGCATGCATAACATGTTTTCTCCTTTCTCAGGCTTCAAGTGGTTTGGTAGTCTCACCAACCTCCGGCGGAAATCAGATGGCCAGAAGGATGATGGAGCTCTCAAAGAGGTTTCCGCTGACGATAATGGCATGAGTCCACGGAGCCAGAATTATGCCAGCTCCAGTGAAATGTACACGCACATGGGCACAATGCCACGTCACCCGAAGAAGGACAAAATCTTGAAGAAGAGCAAGTCCAAGGACAAGGACAAGACCAACCTCAATCGGAGTCAAAGCATGAGACCTGCACAAGACCATGTAGTTGATTCACCCCTTCTCAGCGTACTCTCCTGGAAGGGCATGGAGGTCCTGGATAACCCCATAATGGAGGAAAAACCAACTGTAGGGACCAGAGATCACATCCAGAATCGTGACCTTCCACCTCCACCAACTGTGGATGGATACGCAACAAAGCTGGAAGATGAACATAAGGAGCCTGTAGTTGACCCACCGAGTGCATATCTAGAACCTTCCCCAGATCTATATTTGAGCAAAGAGTCAAACGTCCAGCCAGTGCTGCCCAAGAAAAAACATAAAGAAGATGCTTCCGTGAAGGACGCTGAGGAGCTCCAGGTGGACAGTAACTTGATTCAGTTGCCTCTGAAGATAAGCAACCAGATGAAGCCGAAGACTAATATAGGATCAGACTGTAAACCAGACAGTCAGGAAAAGATGGAGCCTAACAGGTAAACATCAGTTACTTGATTTTTGAGACTTGTTTTATAGCATTAAGTACAGTAGCTACGTTCATTCAGTACAGTACACTTGAAACAGAAGTTGCGAAAGTCTTTTCTTCCCTATTGTGACGTATATCGGCTGCCTGAACAAGAAAAAATATAGGACAGGACTTTAATTTGTCCATTAGGAATTGATTGGATCAACAAATATTGAGTAAAAACAGTATTGTATCCACATGTAATGAAGAAGGTTGTGAGAAGGAAGGGGAGATCACATCACTACTCATTCTTCAAGAAAATCGTTGTATTACTTATAAATTTTTCCAATGAAGCTTCAACACAAAGTGCGCACATCTAACGAGCAAAAAGCTCAACGAGGGCGTTCAACCACAAAAAAAAGGAAGGAAAAGTTGGCTCACCACAGTTCCAAAAATAGAAAAACTTTATTTCATGTTCTCACTACAGGTGACGTCTCGAGCCCAGTGGCGCTTCATCAGATTTTTTTTCCAATGGGAAAACAAGAACGAGAAAAAAGCATATTGTTTTATACTTTCTCTAGTTGTTTTCACTGGAAGTTCGGCAGCTTCGCTACAGAAAGCTGACAGAAACACTGAAGTGAATAGTAATTGCTATGGAAATGATACACTGACATTTTAGTTGCATTGGTGTAAACATCCAGCTGGTGACATCCAGCTCCACCTCTGTGGACACCATGGGTTGAGCTTGACCTAGACCAGCTCCACCTCTGTGGAGGGATAGAGTTATGGGTGTGGTTGGACCTTCTAGCTCCACCATTATGCCCAAATTACATCCAGGGAGAGGGAGCTGGACTTCACGCTCCACCCATGGCTCTGCAGTGAGCAGCATCTCTATACATCTGTCTACACTGGAAGCGAATGACGTGACACATCACAAAAGCACATGAAACACATTATAATCAGTTGCTGTTTTCAAAATTGCATACTATTCTTATTAGGTCTGCCATAGAAAGATATGGTAATAGTACGGGTATTATATGGTTTCGAATTTGGCAAGTGATTCTGTCTACATTGGACGTGTGGCAAGTCGTCGACAGTAAATGCGTGCTTGCGCCACCAAAAACAGGACAAAAAGACAAGTTTCTGTTTGTAAATTTGTGGCGCAAAACGCACCCTAAACAAATACCCCCTTTCATAAATATTGCTTGCAGCTCCAGTAATGTCCAAACCGGGGTTGCTGCGGCGTGGGATTTGGGTGCACTAAACACCGCAGCCGCTAGCGTCAGTTGCTAGCTTGCCTCTTGAGGCCAGGCTCTTTACACGCACTGCTCTACAAGCCTATGTCTGTTACACTCACACACCCCCCACTCCCGTCCAGTTCAACGGCCTACTCGACCCGCTCCGAGTGTTTGTCTCTAGTGCGCCTCTTGAGGGGGAGTGAGGTTTACACGCACAGCTCTACTCTTCTACATCCGTTACATTTAGAAACTTTTCTTCCTTGTTCATCTAATTTTCTTCCGTTTTTCTAGCTGAAAAGTCCTTGATAACATCAGTAAAGTCAATAGACATTCATGTTTTTTTTGTTGTTGTTTTTTGCCAAGACCAGTTTTGAGAATGATTTGAGAATTCGAGTGTCGAAATATCCACACAATAGCGTCTCGAATACTCTCCCTGTCCCAAATGGCACCCCACTTGCGGTCTTGTGGACAATGGCCGCCACGTGCGTATGTCCGTTATGGCCGTATAGGGTGTCCCATTTGTCATTTTAGGTGTCACAAGGGTGCTCACAAGTGTGGACTCGGAGGAAGATCGTGAGGGCTTAGAGTTCCATTTGGGACAGGGCCACAGTCTGTATGAATGTGCAATGGGATCTATCAGCTGTAAAAATAATGAAAGTGACTAAAGTAATATCAAAGATGACGAAGTAATATAACATGGCTAACGTTTTGGTGCAAGTTCATCAAATTAATCAAATCAATCAAGTCAACTGATAACTGATTGAGACATTACATTGAGTTACAGAATTACAGAAAGAGTAGGGGTATAACCCCTGGCTAAATTCCCTCCATTGACCTTATCAATCATGTCCTCCCAGGTGGATAGTGAACACTGGTGGGGGGTGAGGAGAGACCCCCTGATATGATTGTAAAGCGTTTTGGGTGTACAATAGTACGTAATAAAGCATTATATAAATGTTTTATTCATTCATTCATTCAACTCTTTCCAGATAAATCAGGAAGCTGCACTGTAATGTCAGACTAGACTAATCCTCGTGTCTGACCACATACCGTGACAGCGTGGTTTTGTGAAACAATATATTCCCTCGTTCATTTGTGACACCGGTTCTGGCTCATTATACATGTACATCAGTATTGATGTCACGCTTGAGATATTCTCGGAAGATAAAGGCTGAGAAAAAAGAAAAAAAAAAACATTACTGTGATTCTCCCGTATCTGCTCTGCTCCGGTATCTAATACAGTTTATCTAGGGGGCCTAGACTCCAGTGAAAACCGTTGTGTGATTTTTTTTGTGTGGTAATAACAAAATGCCAGAATATTAAAGTGATAGTTCCCCCAAAAAAGGAAATTAATTTACTCACACTCATGTTGTCCCAACCCTATATGACTTTCTTTCTTCTGCTGAACACAAAAGATATTTTGAAGAATATGGGTGACCAAACAGTTGATGGGCCCCATTGACTTCCATAGTAAATGAGGCCCAACTATTTGGTTACAGACATTCTTCAAAATATCTTCTTTTGTGTTCAGCAGAAGAAGGAAAATCATACAGGTTTGGAACAACTTGAGGGTGAGTAAATGATGACAGAATTGTCATTTTTGGCTGAACTATCCCCTTAAAATTATTTTGAAGTGAAATTATTTACTGATGTTTGGGATGCATCATGGGAAATGTGGCTGTTGAAAATTATTTTTATATCAGGCTTTAAAATATTACGTCCCCTGCATGGTATTGTCAGGGTTGTCTATGTCTGTTTAGTTTCATCATGAATTGTTTTTGTTTTCTCTGTTCCCGTTCTGTGTTTCTTGTTCATTAATTCTTGATTAATCCCTCAACAGTTTCTGTTCTGGTCAATTAAATCTCCCTGTGTATTTCAGCCCTTACTTTCCATCTTTTCTATGCTTTAACATGGTTGCGTTCTCCTGAGTTTCCTGTGTCTTGCGCATCTTTACAGTCACACACGACAGCTACAGCCATATTTCCCATTTCACTTGCTGGTATGTAAACGACTGGCAATGAGGACACAATCTGTGACTGTTTGTTTGATCAGTGAGGTCAACAAAAGTGTTTCAATGGTGACCCTCAAAAATTCACATTAGAGGGCAGCAGCGAGCAACAGGATGAACAGGGATGCAAAGGAAAGTTGTTGTTCATTCTGTTCAGCGTCCAAAAGGACTTGACAAACCATATGAAGAAACAGACTGGCAAATTTAATTTACCATTTTTAAACACACTTATTGGGCCAGAAAAAGGTGTTGTTGTTTTCTTTCTGTGTTGTTTGAGTATGAAGTTGCACAAGGATTTAAGGTGAGTTTATCATTGTCAGTATGTTATACTATGTGTTGCAGAGTAAAATGTCAAAACATTTACATGGTAATGGTAGTTTCCTCTAAAATGTTATTTTACTGCTACTACAAAAACACAAGTTTCATAATCTTTCTGTAATTTCATGTCATTTGTTTTACTTTTTTAATTTTGATGACAGTAGTGGCTAAATTGCATGTTATTCATATTCAATAGGCTAATATTAAGTAAATATATAGTGAACTTGAAACTTTAAATCTAAAACTGTATACTTTGAATTCACCACCCTTTACAAAAGTGTCCTGTGGTTATATAGAGTATAGTTATTATATCAAATAATAATGCTTTTGTTACTTTGAGATTTTATATTGCGCAAAAGAAAATGCAAAAGAAGAGGCGTTTTAATGCAGGCAAACTGTAAAATACATAAGCGTTGTATCCTGGATTGTTATAATTAGATTGTACTTGATCATAGATCTTTTTAAACGACACTTGGTTTGTTGTTTGCAAGCCAGATATTTTCCCTGTCATTTGTAAATGCGGCTGAAAGAGAATAATGATGTGAGGTCAACCAGCACAGCTGGAGGATGTGAGAAATGTCTTCAGGAAACAGTGTGTTAAGTGTCTTCCTGCTTTTGTAAGCAATGTTTTAAGAGTTTCACCTTCACCAGCATCACTCTACCAGGACAACCTCTGATAAAACAGTATAAAAGATTATCTTTCACTAAACGAAGATCATTCACAGTCAAAATTCAAGTGGTCACCTCATAAAATCTTTTGTGGCAGTATTCAGCTGTAAGCAGCTTCGACGAATGCATGCATTGTGTTTTGAGTGTTGGACCATTGAACATGAATTCATGTGATCCAAGACAACATTTTTTTTATTCAGTTCCTACACTTTTCGTCCCTGACAAGTTGGGCGTACTAGATCACCCCCAAACCCTTCCAAACACACAACTTTTGCAAACTTTTTCCAACTAATACTGCAAATGAACATTCATTTAAGTAAAAGAATAACAAATAAAATGAATATAAATGTAATACAATTAACGTATTATTATTAATAATAAATATATTCATTAAAATATTGTATTCATAACATTAAAACAATAATGATTAATTATTATTAATTAAATAAATGACCATTTTGATATTACATGACCAGCCAAAATAAATAAAACCCCATTTTTTGGACAAATTTGTCATGGCCTGTGAACAGGGTTTTTCTTCAATGGCATCTTTTGCTGCTGTGTGATTTTTGCATCCACACCACAAGATGTCAGTGTAAAATTCAAGATGTCAAAACTGGCTTGACATACACCTGGAGGCAACACTTATCTTTTTAAAAGCAGTTTTTTTTTTTCATTCATGTGTTTCAGAAAAAGAAACTTCTGTTCAACACACACCGTTTCACTTTGACTGAACATTCATTCAATGTCTTTTCAGTGTGTTTGGCTGTGGTTCCACACACTTCTGCTTTTATTGAAACATTTCCCATGCTGAAAGTAATTTCTTGGCCTGATTTGATGGTAAATTTGCTGTTGTTTTGTGATTTGCATCTTTACCAAAAACTCTTTCTGTCGTGTATGTAGGAAAGACTGGGGCTACAGTATATCACACTTTTACACCGATGACAATTCCTCAGGGTTTATTTAAGTCAATTTCTGAAACTTTTGAACATTCAACAAGAAAATATATCACAACATATATATGTTAATATATTTTATAAAAAGTGTATTATAGGCTGTTTACAAATCAGTAATATATTCCTCTTTCATTCTAAATATTCCACACAACCTGAAACATCAAAAAATAATGTTAAAGTTTTTCTTTTTTCCAAAAAGAAAGATGTCAGTTAAAAAGAAAAGAAAAATAATGATTCGATCATATGCCATTTTAATAAAGTAACATTCACTTTACTGTGGTTAAATACTATATCTCTGCAATTCCTGTTTTTGGTTCATCCTCATTTCATCCTGACATTGATGTGGCGTGCAGAAGGAGGAACGTGAACACCCTTTTCACTTCCCTTGGATGTTAAAAAAAAAGATCAAGTTCCTCTGTGAGATTTATGAAGCATCTTCTGACGTGAAAAGGAATCGAAACAGGAACCGTTAAGATAATAGCTTATTTATGAAATCCATCTCATTACAAGTCTCATTCTCGCCCTAAATTCAAAGTTTACGGAAGCCCTAAGAGGCCATGGATTATTATTTTTCTTTCTTGTTTTCTTGCAATCACGACTTAATTATCTTGTGATCTCGACATAACAAGGTTAAAAAAAGACCAACTTTTGTTATGCCGAGATCACACGAAAATTAAGTCGTGATTACGAGAAAACAAGAAAGAAAAATATATTAAATGGCCTTAAAAGGGCTTATGTAAAAGTTTGACCCTGAGGTGGCTTTCAAAAATTTTCATGGGCATAAACATGTACTATTATTCTGTGGAATACTTGATTCTAATAGATAGTACTTTTGTATAATGACACCAAACTGTGTAATTGACTGTTGCATTTGAGAGTTCTCTTTTAATCGAGAACAAAATGTTAGCTTAATTTTTTATGTCAATTTATTTAGTTTGCAATGTAAGTAACTGTGCATAAAGTGGGAGTTTTATTTTACAGCTGACTAGCTGACTGTTAACTATATTTCATAATATACAATATGAATAGTTTGTGCTACAAAACAATTTTGACAATGTTTCTCTTTTCACAGACAGCGGGACACCACAGACAACCAAGGAGAATATGTGGAAGTAAGGCTTTTTTTCTTTCTCTTATAGCAAGACGTCACTTGATAAAGTGCATTTAAACTAGGCAAATCTCTCATCCTTAATAAGGAGGAGCTGGAAATAATTCTATTAATATATCTGTCTATTACTTCAATCTGTCTGTTCTTTGAGGCTTTCTCCTGACAACTTGCTGAATATGGTTATTTCATGCTTAATTAGGCAAAATCCCTGTACTCATTAACTAAAAGCACCATTTGGAGATGTAATAAGAAATTAATCTAATGAGTTCTTTTGGAATGTGCTGATTTGGTGCAAATTAATGTCTTTCCTGTCCCTGCCCTTATTTACAGTCATTAAGATATTAGATTCTGCATTTAACTGCTGTGTACTGAACTCAGTTACCTCTAGATGGTGCTATAAACTGATCTTCATTTCCTGGAGTTCTGGATAAGGGAAGGTTAGGTGTGGCCAGGCCCACATGACCCTCATGCCTTCAAAAATACATTCTCATTTACACACACTGTATAAAAATATGTGCACACAAATACTGAAACTTCCTCTTTGTCTTACTCGTGCACACAGTCTAATGCAGTGGTCCTACAGTGTTTCTTTCTTCTTATGAATGGGAATTGTGAGGAAGTAAACAATTCCGATTCCTTAATTCTTTTAGTACTTTTGAGGAACAAACATTTGCAAAAATGCTGACATCTGCATTGTTTTGCCAAATGTAGAATGCGTAAGCCAGGCAAAGCAGACACACCTTTTGAGGTGCAATTTGAGGGGAAAACTTGAATTAAAGGGCCTGATACCTTGATACCTTGGCAAAGGCCACTAGCCGAAATGTTGGTAAATAAATAGCCAATGCTTAAGAGACTGTGCAGTTTTTGTTCTTTAATTCAAATGTGAAATGTAACATACACTATATTGCCAAAAGTTTTGTGACGCTTGCCTTTACATGCAATTAAACTTTAATGACATCCCATTCTTAATCCGGAGGGTTTAATATGGAGTTGGCCCTTTGCAGATATAACAGCTTCAACTCTTCCGGGAAGGCTTTCCACACGGTTTAGGAGTGTGTTTATGGGAATTTTTGACCATTCTTCTAGAAGCGCATTTGTGAGGTCAGACACAGGAAGAGAAGGCCTGGCTCGCAGTCTTCGCTCTAATTCATCCCAAAGGTGTTCTGTCGGGTTGAGGTCAGGACTCTGTGCAGGCCAGTCAAGTTCCTTCACACCAAAACGCGTCATCCATGTCTTTATGGACCTTGCTTTGTGCACTGGTGCGCAGTCATGTTGGAACAGGAAGGGACCATCCCCAAACTGTTCCCACAAAGTTGTGTGCATGAAATTGTCCAAATATCTTGGTGTGCTGAAGAATTAAGAGTTCCTTTCACTGGAACTAAGGGGCCAAGCCCAACCCCTACAAAACAACCCCACACCATAACCCCCCTTCTCCAAACTTTACACTTGGCACAATGCAGTCAGTAGGGTTGCCATCTTTGATTTGTGAAAAACCGGGACACTCAGATCAAATATGTTTTTGTTTTTTTGCGAGGGGGGGGGGTCAACCCATAATTTGCAAATATACTATGTTAACAGTTGTAGGACTCCCTTTCTTTGTCATAAACGTTGCAATGGCTATAGATTTTTGCGTTTGCTTAATGCAAAACTCGGGTGCTTCTTTGTTTTTGCATGATTTTCCAGCGCTATTTTTCCTTCATATTTAACTGAAATTTTGGCAGGACACAAAACACAGGTAGCGGAGAATGGGTCTCCTTGGGGGTGGGCGTTACCCATTCAGAAAAGTTTTCTCTTTTCGCTCAAGTCTGAGTTGTAGGTTGTAAATCGTTTTATCTTTGACACTGGCGGTGGCTCATCCGATTTTGTTGCAAAACTGAGTTAATATAAAGTTTTTAAAAAGCTAGCAACTGAACACTGTTTTAGCGTGGATGGATGCGTGCGTGCGACCGACCAACAGCACAGGCAGTTGCTAGGCGATAAGTTGAGCCTGTTTACGGACACAGGATTGGATACATCCAGGGGGATTGTCCCTGTAATAAGGGCACTGTAAGTCGCTTTGGATAAAAGCGTCTGCCAAATGCATAAATGTAAATGTAAATGTACATAACCATGAAGAAAATACAGTAACAGTATAAGGAAACGGTTTAATTTGAAGCCAGGAAATTCTACTTTAGAAGTACATTTTCACAAAAAAACGGGACAATTTGTGTCCCGGGAAAGAATATACATTTTCCGGGACAGACGCTCAAAAAAGAGAACAATCCCTGGAAAACCGGGACGGGTGGCAACGCTAGCAGACAGGCAAGTACCGTTCTTCTGTCAACGCCAAACCCAAACTGACAAAGAGAGAAGCATCTGCATCTGACGCTTTACATTGCATTTGGTGATGTAAGGCTTGGGATGCAGCTGCTCAAACCCATTCATGAAGCTCTCTACGCAGAAACTGACTCTGCAGAAAGTTGCTGACTTCTGTGCACCTCAGCATGGGCTGACCCCACTCATGGCCTACCACTTCATGGCTGAGTTGCTGTTGTTCCCAATTGCTTCAACTTTGTTATAATACCACTAACAGTAGACCATGGAATATTTAGTAGTGTGGAAATTTCACAAATGGACTTCAATGCACAGGTGGCAACCTATCACGGTACCACGCTTGAATTCACTGAGCTCTTGAGAGCAACCCATTCTTTCACAAATGTTTGTAGAAGCAGTCTGCATACCTATAGGTGCTTGATTGTATATACACCTTTGGCCATGGAAGGGATTGGAACCTTTGGCCATGGAAGTTATTTGGAGGGTGTCCCAATTCTTTTGGAAATATAGTGTATCTGTAGAACAAGTAGGTTACAGAATGAAATAAGCCAAATATGCAAACACTGGTAATGAAAAAGCTATTTCATTCACTATAGTTTTATTCACAACCTGTCCATGTTGGTATGCATTAAATTTGACTAGTTTCTACCAAATGACAGATGAATTTGCAGTAGATTACAGTACTAGTTTGATTGGATGCACAGTCTCCCTTCCCTCCACTTCTTGGATGCCTCTCTTCTCCACCACAATATGAAACTTTAATAGTGTCTGAGTTAAAATGAGTCTCTGCCCTAAATGTTCACTGTAATGGCAAAAAACAGCTCTTTCAACTGGAAACAGAGATGAACAACTGGTCTTTGCTCCAGAACAGAACGTTCCCAGAGGCCCAGACACTGGTGTTCGTAATTGCATTCTTCCATTCAGCCGTTGATACCAAATGTTTATTTTCTGCTGGGCTGTCACCTAATTATCTCGGCTGTTCCTAGATCTCACACCTTTCCCAGCACCTTAGGATTGAACTCCTAACCTTTCTGCCTAGCCTCTAACACCAATTAGCAGTTTCCTTTCAATAATTGCATCACTCCACCCCACATAAATTCTACTGAAAGAGTAATACCAAAAGTAATACAATGATTCTACTTTGATACTTATACCAAAAAAAAAAAAAAAAAATCATATTATTTCCATTGATTGTACCATATCTAGTAGCATGGTAATGTCATTGTACATGTCCACCGAATCATATTAGGACCATGGTACTTTTTGTTACATTTTAGCATGTTTTCATTTGTATCGAAATGAATAAGACTTAATTGATATTTGTACTTAAAGGCCCACTAAAGTGCCTTGAACTGTGCAGTTCCCACATCCCACTCTAAACGGTTCTCATTCGCGCTTGAATATGTTTATACTATAAAATCTGATGAAATACAATAATTTTTCCCCCTTTTTTTTTTACAATTATCTTATAGCCTAGCCAACAGTTGAATAGGAGTCCAACCTAGTTATACTTAATAAATATATTTGCTGCTTCTTAGCCTAAGTGTTCCCTGCAAGGCTGCAACGGAGTAGCCTATTCTCTGTCTAGAGTGCACAACTGCACAAGCTTATATGGAAAAAGCGCATGCCTGAGCTTGCATTTTGGGTTAAGCTGCGTTGGTTTGACATTGGGGAAAATAGAATAATAGAATCAAAATGTATTAACCTTTTTACCCGTTAGGGATGTGATGGTCAAAAAATGTTCCCTCACCGTCACATTACAATGCTGCACTGTGCAGCCGTGAAAGAATGAAAGTGCGGCCGTGCACATTTTAGTTTTGGTTTTGAATTAGTGCCAATTCGGTTGACGACCAATTCGGGTGATGTCATCAAAATCATTGATCCATATTGGCAGAAGTGGGAGACTGTTCGTTTTGATCTTCTAAATGTGAATTTTTGCGCAATTAGGAAGGATAGCAATTGTGGTGTTTTTCCATGGAAATCTCACTGACACAATGCTATGGTAGGTTGTGTAGGCATTGCTAGGTGGTTCCTAGGGTTTTCTAGATGTCTTTTTTTACTGGTCAAAAGAGGCCAATCCCTGGCCTCTGTGATATTTGGGATTCTTCTTTCAATGTGTTTTGTGTGTTTTTATTGTGCACCAGGCAAAGATCATAATTTAGATTGCTTAGTAAAGTAACAGCACAATCTCCTCAAAAAGCTGCATGGTTTTTGCTCTCACGATTTGGGGTTTTAAAAATAACAATAGTAATAGTTATGCATAAAAGGAATGAGAAATAGAGAGGTAAACAGTCTATGAAGAAAGACAGGCACTGAAATGAGAAAGACAAATTGATGTAAACCCAGCTGGTGAAAGATGGGGGTTGTGAAACCCCTCTTTTTCCACTCCCTCCTGTTTTTCAGCATGGAAATACATACAGAACAGCCAGTTATTCCGGTCAAATCAAATCACTACACAGCTCTGCATTGATTAGTACTGTAAATGGACTAGACCTCACACACTAACATGCTTCTCATGGTCTTCTATTACTGCTACAGATCAAACCAAATGACCGAACTGCTTGATCAGCAAAAGCAGCGCCGACTTGGGCCGGAGCCATATTTTGCATGGCAACTACAATACCCAGAATTCCAAGGGGGCCAAGCTCATTAAAGTTTAATGGAAAGGGGGAGGTCAGGCATTCGGGCCCTGTAGGCAGATGGAGGTAGAGACAAACCCCCTCCACCTCCTCATTATCAGTTCACTCACAGAGTCTAGCTCCTCTCCATTGTACCACTGCACCCTGCCTGCAGGACACTCAATGTGTAATTAATATTTAACGGAGAGGGAGATTGAATGAAAGATTGAGGAGGGGTTGTGAAGGAAAAGCCATGATCAGCATAGATACACACAACAGCGTGATACAGAAAACAAGAAATACAGAGCGAGCACAGAAAGTAGAGATCCAGGACAGAGAGAAAGTTCTCTTTAATATCACAGTTGTTTCTCCTAGACATGAGATTAAGTAAAATTTTGCTAAAGGTTACTTTTCAGATTTGTTTCTGCTTTAGAGTTTCATAAATGATATGTTCCTGCATCTCAAATACTTCTTGGCAGCAATGCCACGGTCATGGTTTCAATGAGATGGAATTGAAAGAATAATGACCGTTTTCAAATATTTCCCTCCATCTTCCATTAGTTAAACAAACAGGTAGTCCCACACCAATATAACGCCATTGGTTGGTCAATTATTGCTGTACTATTCTGGTCAGGACACTCAAATAAGCACAGCAATGCTTTGATAGTACCACAAAGCCACAGGGAAATCAAGCTAAAAAAAAGTAAATTTAGGTAGTAATTTCATCTCTCACATATATCTGTCTGTGGTTGCCATATGTTTGTCACCATGTGTGTGTCATATGAGACCATATCTGTGGTAATAACATGAAATCCTTTTTTCATTACATGATCTCATGAGACAAACCCACACCATAACATATGATGTTAACCCACGGAATGGATTACACCACTATCTTTTTCTCTTTAAGAGCTTCAACTTGACATTCATCCTCCTATTGTTTTAGGCTGATGAGCGTTCAACATGAAATGAACATGTTCTTAGTGGATTATCTGCAAATGCACAATAGCATCAGTCAGATTTCTTTGCAGAATGGGTTTCGTCTAATTATAGCTTTTGTTTTTTCATTGTACGCCTTCCCTAGTTGATACTATAAGCTTCATTGCTTAGTAAGCTTGTTACAGAACCAAATGTATAGACGTAAAATGCTGATGTGATCCTTACAGCCAGACACATGGCTGTCTGGTCTTAGATGATGGATGTGTCCAGCAGGTGTGTCCAATCCTGCTCCTGGAGGGCCACTATCCTGCAGTGTTTAAATCCAAATTAAACGTATCTCAGCCAGCTAATCAAGATCTTTAGTGTTACTACAAACTTCCAGGCAATTGTGTTGCAGCAGGTTGAAACCAAACTCTGCAGGACATTGGCCCTCCAGGAACAGGATTGGACACCCCTGATTTAATGGAATAGTTTACCCAAGAATGATAATTCTACTTTCTTCCATGGGACACAAAAGGAGAAGTTTTGAAGAATGTCCAGACTGCTCTTTTCCATACATTGAAAATGAATGGGGACAGATGCTGTTGAGCTCCAAGTATAAAAAGAAACACCATAATTGTTGTCCAATCGACTACTGTATTCCACACCTTCTGAAGCCTTATGATTTCATGTGACAGACTGACATTTTTGTATTTTTTCACTGATATTCTTTCTCCAACACTGTAGCTCTCTATTCTCATTTGCACTTATTAAAACTTGACATGCAAGATCTATTGCCATTTGATATAAAACCTGCCAAGTCTTAATACGTAAAGAAGCATAAATAATATTTGAAAGCTATTACAGAGGGAACGATTATCTGTGAATAACTAATGAACTTTTAGCCTGTTCCTGTTTGGAACAATTTCAGCTTGAGCAAATGACAGTCTTTTCCCTTTTTTTTGGATGAACTATTCCTTTAAGGATGCTTCTGTCAAAGCTTTGAGTTGGTTGCCATAGCAAGGCGTCCATTTTGATGTCACAATAGTCCCCATGGACCAAACGCCCCACCCTAGACTGCTGTGCCAGAGTCAGACTCATTTTATCTGGAGTATGTATGTGTGCATGCGTGGGCAGTATCCAATAGGGAATATTCAAGGACTGAGGCTCATTAGCAGATTTTTACTACGTTCCTAGAAAACATCATTTTATTTCCAAGCACAACTCATGCTTGCCCAGACTTACAACATCCACTCCTGTTCAAAAAAAGAAAAGAAAAAAAAACTCATACAAAACAGTCATATGTGCCTGGATTTAACTATTTTCTCTGCGACTCTCTGTGTGGGAGTGTGTATGAGCATGAGGGTGAGTGTCTATAGACTGACTGCCCCCCTCCTGGTTTTCTTTTGCAGTCTTTCTAACCGGAATAAAAGGGAAAATTCCTTTGAGTAGGTGCTGAATGCGTGCGCCACATACCTCTCTCTCTCTCTGTCTCGCTCCCCCCAGCATTGTTTGGAGCCCTGGAGGAGGGGGTGGGTGGGGTCTCAGTGCCTGCAAGCATCTCTCTCTTGCTACATCCCTCTCTCTCCCCCTCCGTCCCTCCCCCCACCCACTGCTTTCATCCAAGAGCGATGAGGTAATCCCTGCCAGCGCTGTGAAGCATAGCAAGCGCTAGAGTGAGAGTAAGAGGCAGTGGAACTGAGTGGGAGAGATACATTGAAAGTCAGAGAGGGAGAGAGAGAGATCGAGACATTGAGAAGGGAGAGAGAGGAAGCCGGTGCAGATCTGGGATGACGTTGTCTCCAGTGGAACAGCGATAGCACTGATCAGTTGCGGCAGTGGCTTGAGCACGGGTGAACACTAGGAGATAGGGCATGACCCGGGGCTTCTAGTGGACTCCAGGGGTGGAAGAGCCGAAGAGAGGAGGACCGGAGCCATGACGGAGAGATGCAGCCTGTGGAGTGCCCTGTCAGCGGCTGCCTGCTGCTTCTACAGGGGCTCCTTCATGCAGGTGCAGGTGAGAGGGGGGCACCCCCTGAATGCTTGTGTGTGTGAGCATGCATCCACAGAGTATGTGCATGTATACGCTGTGTGATGCGTGAGAAAAGGTGCGGATCTGGATTACATCATCTCTAAATGTGCCATCAGGAGTTCCTGCATGAGAAGTAGAAGAAGACGCATGTCACTTTTCCAATGTGGTGTATACATATTGATTGCTCTGATTCCGTTCAGGGCATCTGCTTGCAGGGAAGGGTGCCCCTCAGGGCTATGTGTTTGGCCCGGTACAATTGTGCAAACCCAACAACTGTGTCATTCCACCAGCCTGAGCTATGATATCACTGCACCGTGTGCGTGTGTGTGTGTGTGAGAGAGTCTATGTGCCGACTGGGCTCAGCTCACTTTGGCTCAGCTGTAACACTAGTGCTGATGATGCACAGTTGGATGAGCAGGCAGGCAGGGCTCTGTTGTCACCCTGCGGTTATGTAGTGGATTGTAATGGGGCTCAGGAAACAGGAGAATGCATCAAAGTGGCTCTGGAGGTCATGCTTTTTATATCTGAAAGTAATGATATATTGTTTCATGCAAGGCTCCGAATACAAAAAAAACTCTGAGTTACTCTGTCGAGGTCTGATACATGATCTCAGAACAACACAGGATTTCAGTGGGAAGGCTGGAAAAGGGAATGGGTGTCGTCTAATTGTCCTCTGTTTCAGCCAACTTGGACGGGATAACAACAGTACAATTTTGGCTCTGAGTTTGGGTGGTGCACTAAGCACTATACAAAGAAGGACAATACTTGTTTGCCTCATTTACTTTTCTCACCCTCTCTGTTTGTTTTTCCTGTTCCTTTTAAAAGCTAAACAGAGGGCATTTAAGGTGATGAAATTATAGTGTTTTGCACTACAGAGTGCCAGATTGACACTATCTCACTATAAATGCACAGCTAGGTGTAGATGGTAAAAATGTCCCTATTAAAACAAAATGTTTACAGTGCATTTTTAGTCATAGACAGTTTACAGATTTCACATTCTAGCCCAGTTACTTAACCCTTACCACTATGTTTTCTATATACTTTATACTTTCAGTATAACCAATTGTGTACAAATGTTATGGGAATTTTTTTTACAGCTTTCACATTGACTCCTGGCTAGTATGTATACAGCACAAGCTTAGAGCAAGCCATATAAAATACACACAGTATAAGCACACCTCACAGTTATGACAATTTGGCATTTACTAAGAACAAAATGAAAATACTCAAATCCATGTAGGGGCCATAGAGGTCCATGGGCTGTCTGTAATGATGTATGTGTTTGTTCCATTGGCCACCTGAGCTCAGAGCTCACCAGGAGGAGATGATGGTGTCTCAGCTGCAAATTGATAAAAGTCATTCTGAGCTGATTTTCACATGCAGGTAAACAGACAGTGGAGAATTTCTTTGTGTCTGTCAGCTTGACCTTGTGTGTACCTTTGCGTTAAACCGATTTTTGCTTTTCAGTTTATGGAATTTACTGTGGTATAGGTAGATATTTTGGTCGGCATAGTAATTTGGATAGCTTGGCCCAAGAAACTCAAGCCTTAACCTTATAATTTATAAACCTAATTCTAAGCCAGTTATAACACTTTGCTTGCAACTTATCCAACAATACCTTGCCTTAGACTTGAATTTGGGTCCTAAGATCCAGTTTGGACCCAGGGATTCAGTGTGCAGTCCCCCCAGTAATCTCAAATGTGTCCCTGCATCAGCCTCCTTATACCAGTAAAGATGGTGCAGTCTTGATTTTAATTGGGTTAGGGTACTGTGTGTTTATCAGGGACAGCATCAACCCCAAATCCTCCATCTGCCTCTTGCAGTTGCACTTTGATTGTTTCATCTTAATCCCCCTATTCTCTGCCGGCTGGCAGCTCGACCGTCCTTTCGCCTGCGACCCCACTTGCATATGTGGTCATGCCAGTTTTAACCACAGGGGTCGGGGGACCATATTCACTCTGGGGGTCCAAAACGAATACCCCGTTATCATTAACACAGATTCCAGACACATTAAGTGTAGTGTAATTGTCTGCTTTGGTGGGTCGCCGCTCTAAGCTGGTGCATGATTCATTTGCATAGATTTCCCCTTCCAACCATTACAAAAAAATATTAATTTCATATTTAAATATTCAGGGGTATGACTCTCCCTCTCCCCTCTTTCTTTCTTCTCTTTTTCTTATGTTTTCCTTTCTATCCTCTCCAAATCCTCTCTGGGAAATGCTGTCTCTTCCCCAGGGCTGCGGCGGCTTAGCAGCTGTTAAACAGAAAAGTTCAAGAGTAAATCTGCCTGTTACTGAATGTGAGGATAACCTAATTACGCAGGGCTGTTTTCTCTCCTAATGAACGCCACGCGGATTTGGAGTGCCAGGATTTTTATATACCTCCCCCCAAACTGTTTCTGTACCAATTTCTTCTCATCCCTTTGATAATGTGGCTGAACTAGCAGTCCCTCAGAGACTGGCTTAGTCTTCATTCATATTGTGTATACTTCTCAGACTAATGATGTTTGTTCTGCTTTGCTTATCACACAAATGAAGATGCTGAAGTTGTCAAAAAATGCTAAATTAGACACAGACTAAAGTTGGATGTGTTTGTGAATCACACTGCCCCAACAAATGCCAACATATCAACCATTCTAAAGTTGTCTGTTCCTGAATGACCACTTTCCTACAGACTTGCTCCAACACACATATCTGGAAGTTTCTAAAAACACTGAAGACCATAATTAGCTGTTTCATGTGTTTAATTGTGGTTAGAGCTAAACTCTACATTCCTCCAGAATTAGGTTTAGACACCCCTCACCAACAAGGTTATCAAATAGACTCAACAAATCCTATCAACATCATTTATTGGGACAATGTGAACTAACATAGGGTGATCCTGAAAGTTGACAGGTTAGTGAAATGATTTAAAGCAGTGGCTTTCGGCCCTGGTCCTGGATTAGCCCCAACAGTACAACATTTTTTATGTTTCACAAGCAAGAACCACGGCACAACCAAGAATGCTGGATAATTATTTATTAAAAAAGTTAGGGATGAATAGGGAAAGGATGAAGTGGAAGAGAGAAAGGGATGGTAGTCAGGCTGATCAGAGTGGGGGCATCATCTCAGTTAAATGTAGGCTGAGTGATTAGGACCCCCAATACAACCTAGAAGGGAAGAGAACAGGGGATGGTAAAGATGGTTGAATGGATAAGAGAGGGAGGGGAAGGGAGGGTTCGAGAGAGCGAGTGACACAAACAGTACTGTAAGGGTTGGCCCGATTATAAGAAGGTTTTGAGAAGTCAGGTGATTGGTTGAAGTGTGGCCCCGCTCCCAAACCTCAGTTAACTAGTTAACTCCATCTCTCTTATCTGACAGCCATTTCAGGTCTTGGATATTTGTAGGGTTGAGGTACTCCAGGACCAGGGTTGGGAAACACTGTTTTTTTTTAAGTGACATTTGATAGTTAATTGCTTAAGCAAAGACTATGTTCTCCTTTATTTTGAAATATGATTGAATACACAAAAAAATAGTAGGCAAAGAACCCCCTTTGGTGAAATTCAATGTGGTTGAGTCCTGTCAGTGCACTATATCAAAGAAACTATGAGCTGGTTGTGTGCTATTTTTTATTTTTTTTATTCTATATTTAAGTGTTAGTGGAATGGAAGTGGAATTAATGAGATGTTTTTTTCTATTATCTGAACAGAGATCAGAGGGAGTTTTTTTCATGGCTAGCCATCAGAAGTCTTTAATGCTTCTGTCCCTTTAAGAGAGCGGTGAGATCACAGAGAGCCTTTCAGCTCTTCTCAGTGCAGGTTTCACCATGTCTATCTTCTATTCCTTCCACGGCTCATCCTCTCCACTGCTTTATTATCCAAGAATATCACATTGTAAATCCAGTAGGTCAGTGCAATTGGTTGTTAGCACTGAACAGGAAGTGTCTCTGTCTTAGGCATCCACTATCAGATGCTTCAGTGACAGTGGATTATCAACACCACCAGGAATTAATTTCATCTGAAGTGAAAGAAAAGCCACTATCATGTCCTAAAGTTTCACCCCCTCAAAGGATCTGTTGAGCAGGTGGACCAAAGGAAAAGGGGGCTGGGAAGTGGTGTGGGCTGGAGTCAGGTCTCTTTTGTATGTCCACTTGACCTTTATCCTGGTTTGACCTTAGGGTCAATAGACAGCAGCACACCCTTTTCCAGTTCACTGATAAAAAGGATGAATGCATGTATATGAGAGGGCACTTCAGTAGACATCACAAGAAATATGCTCTATCATCTCTTTTAAACTTCATTAGAAAGAAGGGAACCTTGTCATTACTTGTTTTGGTCACAAGAGAGGGGACCACTTCAAGGCTATCAGTGGAGCCGGAGACAGATAGAATCAGTCATGCATGTAGAATACACGTGATTGGTGAAGTTTTAAGACATAGCTTGTCCTTTTGAACTTCTTGTCTTTTTTTTATCCTAGTTATTCCAAAACGGTGTTCTTTAAATGGTCTTATCTAGTGTTGAAAATTAGGCTTCGTGCCTTATCAGTGCACAGGGTTTAGTGCAATCACCCTTGGTTTTTATAGTTTTGTGTGAGGTGGTGTTATATCCATTCACATTGTGGTTGTGGTATTTGAAAAAGTATGGACATTTGTGTCAGACATGCATGAAACCGGGCTTGTGGTTATCTTCCTGTGTTTGACCAGTTCAAGCAGGGCCATGCGTTTCCTATCTCTGTGACATTTGAGTACCAGCAACTTGTTGGATTCATAGTCGTTCCATCAGGACTCCAACCTGCCCCTGAATGCATTACCATAGCACCCATCTCTTTAGAAGAGCCACTACAGTGAATTACCGTCGACAGCAGAGAATTATGCCTCGCTTGATAACACAATACATCAGAACAATCATAAAAATGCATTTTATTGTCTGAGATTGAAGTGAAACCACTCACCATGCAGCAACCAAATCACCCTAAATGGCAAAATGATGAGAAGGAAAGATTAGACAGTTAATTGCTGTAAATGAATTCAATTCCATTTCAGCAGCACCATGGCAAAGTGTGGTGATAACAAAATTAAAATTGCGACAGAAAACGGCATAGCTGAGTCTTTTAAGCTTCTTTAGACTGTTGTGTTGTCTGGATTGGATTAGTTATAGACTTGTGTAAAGCATGTAATCTCCAGTTTTGCATTGTATGTTAAATTGAATTAACCCAGTTTTGCTGGTAGTGCGCAAGACAGGGACTCTAGTCCTATTCATTGGCACATATTGGTGGAGGTCTTTCATGAGAAGCAGTAAGAGGAATAGAACAATACATTTTTGAACATCCAGAAGAGGGGATTTCTCCTCAAAGATCCTGGAAAGAATCACGTTCATATGCCTCTGCAGCAACTACAGAAAAACAATGACATCATGTACAGGGTGGAGAACGAGAGCGAGTGAAGAGAGAGAGAGGGACATTTACATCACAGCGGGATATTGCTGGCTAATACCTAGTGTGCGTGGTGAGGTTTAACACATGCTGAGAAGGGTTAGTGTATGTCCAGTGGGGTTAGCTAAGAGGCACTAAACACGCACGCAAGCAGTCTGGTGTGTTTATCTGTCTAAGGGAGCTCCCCAGCACTCTCCATCTTTACTCCGCTCCCCCAACTCCAGGAGGAGTGCATCATCTGCAGTGTCGCCATGGTGACAGCCTCACGCTCCAGGACAACCCCACCCCCGTATCCCAACCCCCATCAGAGACGCACTGATTAGGTTGCTCCAGTCACCATGTGGCTGCGTGTAAATGTGTGTGTAATGAATGTGTGAACACCGTTAAGCCTGCTGGTGCAGACATTAGCGTGTGTGTGTGTGCGTTTGTGCACACCTGAGCTGCATGAACAAAGCCTTGGGCTCCACACTTTTTTTTCATCCCATTATAAACTCCCATTAGCGCTTCATTTTAGTGTATGTCTGAAGTATCATTGTGCCGGGACAGTTTAACAGTGTACCGCTACCATGCGACCCTAGCTGAGAGGTCACAGGCCACCCGCCAATAAATGCCCCTCCCCAGCTGTACATGAATGAAAGTGAGATCTCAGCACTCCACCACCGTTTACTCTGCCAGCCAATGGCATGCACCGCTGCGGAGCTCTCCGGAAGAGATGACATCATCTCCAGCCAATCGTAGCATAGCTCAAGGGCTGACTCCTGCAGGCTCAACAATGCAATGAGATATACAGAGAGCGTGTCTCTGAGGTGAGATAGAATGAAAGAGGCAGAAATGCAAGGAAGCATGTTGCGATATCCTATCGTTCAGTGCAAACACCAGATATGATGTTGAAATGACCTCAAACGCATTCTGGGTGCTATCAGGGGCAGATGACAGAAGGGCAGGTGTGTGTGTGCATCTGACAGTGATACCTCTCTGTGACCTGCCAGCCGGCATTACGAGGCAGATCATCTTGCCAATGTGTATGTATGTGCATCCCTACTGGGACGATACGACTACTTGCCCCGGGGTTGCTGACCACACTGAATGTCTGAATGTTCAATACGCAGCGGCTTTTAACATTCAGTAAACACTTCATAACCTAAACCAGAGCGGCAACATTTCCATGTGCTTATGTGACAAGGAATAAAAACAGACCTCGCCCTTTTATCGTTCTCTTTCTCTCTATAGCCCTGAAACATACTCTATGCAAGTATACAAATGCAGATGCGAATGCTTAGCCAATGTTTAGTGTGTTGTCCAATGGTCATTGATGCTCGTTCTTGGAAACTCTTAACTATATTTCCATGTTATTTCAATGCTAAAAGTTGCTTTTAGTGTGAATAGTGCTTTAATATGTGTTTTTGCATTGTAACAAACCTCAGGGCTCAGGGTATTTATCTTTAATTTTCGATGCTGTGGAGCTAGATGTGATATTTGGGTACTCTGCTATTAATAAGTCCACAGATTTACTGATTTTAACTAGCTTATTGAGCAGGGTTATTTTCAAATTGTGTCTAATGGCTGTAGTTAATCTAAAGAGAAAACTGAACACAGAAAAAGACAATTTATGTCAATGCATCCTCCAGCATCCCTTCTGGCAGTGCTGAGATTAAAATTTTTATTTGTGTTGGATTATTAATTGCGTTTTGACACATTTTGTAACACAACAATGTGTGAAATTGAGCTTGCATTCACACATCCTTTTTCTTTTTCTAAATAATGTAATGATCAGATGTGCTTATCTTTAATTTCAGTACATCGATAGGTCATCACTATTTGTATAGGAGATTGTATAATGTGTGTGGGGACAGTTTTGACACATCAGTGACAGCTACGCTTCCTCGTACCCTGATGTCCTTCTGAAGACTGATGTGTGTGTATTGATCAGAGAAAGTGATGAGCATGTGTATGCATCACGCCGTGACTCACTTGATAGTCATCACTGAAAAATAGATGTGCTCAAGCACACTCTTACACATAGGCTACAATCACACATGCAGTTTAATGCTGCCCAATTATCCAAGTGTTTGAATGATAGTGTGAACAAACAAAAATCAATGACATTTGACATTTTCAATTCTAATCTGGGCCACTTTCATTGAAGTGTGTCTTCATTTTGGAAAGTTCGGTTGGAATTTATGTGATTTGACATTTAAAAGAGTACTCCACCTGACCATAATTTTTTAATCAATAAAACTCACACACAGACAGTTTTCCCCAACAATTTTCCTTATGAGCAAATTCAAACATAAAAACGACATAGTTTAGTTTCTTTACGGAAAAAATGTTGCCACAAATGCTGTCACAAATGCTGCCACTAATGCTGCCACTAATGTTAATAATATATATAATTCCTTGTGAAAGTATTCAGACCGCTTCATTTTTTTTCACATTTTATGACCAGATGTGTAAAAAAATCTTTTAAAAATAATATATTTGCTTAAATATTCAGATCCTTTTCTGTGGAGTTACATTTGGTTCCTTGACCCAGATTGGAGTGAGGTTTAGGGGGGTGAGTGTAACGGAGGCCAGCTAGTAAAGAATTGTGCGGATAAACCTCACTCCCCTGGCCCCAGGAGGCACAGTAGTGACAGATGCTAGAGGCTGTGGCCTTTAGCGTCCTTCTTAGTGTGCCTGCCTCCCATGTCCGAAACGCCAGTTCGAATCCCGGTCGGAGTGAGGAGAATAGAACCGGAGGGCTTACATTGGAGCCGTGACCAAGATGGGAGTGAGGTTTAGGGGGGTGAGTTTAACAGAGGTCAGCTAGTAAAGAAGTGTGGGGGTAAACCTCACTCCCTTGGTCTCAAGAGACGCGCTAGCAACTGATGCTAGAGGGTGTGGTCTTTAGCGTCCTTCTTAGTGTGCCTGCCTCCCATGTCCGAAACGCCAGTTCGAATCCCGGTCGGAGCAAGGCAAGTAGAACCGGAGGGGTTACACTGGTGCCGTGACCCAGATGGGAGTGAGGTTTAGGGGTGTGAGTGTAACGGAGGCCAGCTAGTAAAAAACAGTGCGGGTAAACCTCACTCCCTTGGTCTCAAGAGGCATGCTAGCGACTGATGCTAGAGGCTGTGATTTTTAGGGTTCATGTTAACGTACCTGCCTCCCATGCCGGTTCGAATCCCGGTCGGAGCGAGTCAAGTAGAACCACATTTAAAAGATTTTAAAAAATTGGATTTGAGCAGAAAATAAGAATGGCACGGATTTTTGATTGCAAAGTTACACACACACACACACACACACGCACATCCATAGCATTGCAGTTCCATCAGAAAAGGTCAGAGAATGATCCGTTAACATTTCCTCACAGCACAAACACTGCCAGTGCTTGATATGTGCTTCCTAAAGGCCGCCTGAGCTTTTTCAGACACTTCCTGTCATCTTTTTCTCCCTCTACCTCTCACTCCGTAGGTCTGAGAGATGGATGGTGGATGTGATGGAAGATGCCTGTAAGGTTACTCTCATAAATTCACTTGTATTGACCTTTCAAACTGCCCTTTCACTTTGAGATGGCACAGCGTTCCGTTCATGTGAATCCGGAAACAGCCTATGAGATGAACTCAACTGGATTGAGTTTAGCACATCAGATTAATTTGGAGTCTGTTGCCAATCAGATGAGTATATCCCTGTTCATAGCCCTTTTACTTTTATTGTATAACTGATGCTCCCCAGAAGTGCTGCCCAAAGTCTTTTATTGAATTTGGTGTCTTCATAATTTCAGCTGGTACGTCTTCCAGGCTGTGTAATTAATCTACGGCTGACATTTATTGATTAATCAATTGGACGTGTCTTTATATTCCTTCGCCAACTCACCCCTGCTGCAGTTTTCTCCTTTGGGGCTGAGCCCAGTGCTGCGTTGTGGGATGTGCGGTTTATTTGAACATAAAACAGCCCCTGGCCTTACACTTTTACACTAGTCTAATGCTCACACACAAATGCTGCTACTGTTCACAGACGTTGGATTCATAACAGTATTTGATGGGGTTATATTGATGTGTCCTTAGACCCCACAATCCATCAGTGCCTTGACCTTTTGACCCCTCACAACCAGTAAATTGGCTCCTAATTGGTTGCTCTCTTAGAAAAACAGGAAGCAGAGGTGTCTTCGGATTGCAATGGCTCATTGTGACAGTTCATGAATATTAACGCTTGTGCGGTCAGGTCAGGTGACTGTCAGTGTTGCAAAAATATTGCGTCATTTGAAAAATTACTGCCCTTTCCCAACCTAGTGAGATTCCTTGTTGTCGACTGCCTGCAGAGGTACTCGCTGTGTTTGAAACGGGTCTAATGAGTCAATTCAATTACCATTCATTTTAAGAGTTGTCTGTATTTGCCAACGGAAGTCATTCATTCTTAGCGAGAGTTGGTGATTTGAGGTGATTTGATTAGAATCAGATCGTAAGTGGCTTTGCACATGTTGCTAAGCTAACAATGTGGTCTAATAATCAAAAATTTAGAACACACATAGGGCCCTATTTTAACGTAACGTTTTTGCGCAACGTAACGTGCAATAAACCAATCAGAGTCTCATCTCCCATTCCTTTTACAGTTTTTCTCTGTCGCTTTGGTACATTTCTCGAATCATCCTCGACATTTGCAAAATAGTAAGTGCATTTCTCAAAACAATTCGTACAAATAGCAAAACACCATGGATTACCTGCAAAAGCCAGTCTCTTTCTCAAAATCCTTAGTTCATCTCTCAAAAGTAAATATCTGTGTCAATGAACATGTCAGTGCCATCAGAATGACAAGTCCTTGTGTCATTGTGTACGGATAAGATGGTCAAATTGTTTAGTCATGTTGTCAATATAACCGTGTATACACTGGAGGGATGTTCTGATGTAAATATGGCTAAAGTTTTGATGACAATTATTGTAAATTGTAGGTTACACCTTTGTGTATGTGGGAGTTTGATTGCAAGAGACTGGACAAGATTCACATTTACGCTTTTACTGTTTGTACTGTAATTTGTTGACAGACCATGTCATTGCGATACAGAAAGGAAAAGACAGCACTGCATAGCACAAAGAAAAAAAAAGAAAAAAAAGAAAAGTAGAAATATGAACGTCTAATGGAAATGTATAGAAATATGCTTGACATATTATGACAACTTGTTCAACCATTTTGCATGTAAAGACTTATTCTATGAACTAATGGCTAAATGTTGTGGGGGGTGAGACTATTCAACAGAGACCCATTATAATACATTTTGATCAACATGACGTAAGATAATGTAGGAAACAGCAGAGAATTGTACATAATCATTTTCATGGATGCACACAAGCATTTGCAACTTGTTCAAAGAAATGAGAAACTGCTTTTTTGATGTGCACAAGTGACACAAAGATGTGAAGATTGAACAGGTAGTTTTGAGAATATCAATTCTGATCTGATAAATGTACCAAAGCGACTGAGAAAAACTGTAAAAGCCAGTTGCACTCGCATCACGGATTTGCGTTTGCGATATTTACATGGCGGAATATTTTGAATTTTAAGTAGCGATTGAGCATTATAGACCTTTGTATTGTGATACATTTGTCTATAATGGAATATCAGATTAAAAAAGTCCAGGGTGGGACATGGTTCTGTTGATTGGTTGGAGGCAGATCTGAATGGGAACTTGCAGTCATTTGTAAGAAAGAGGCGAGGACTAAATGATTGGAAAAGTCCAGCATACGTCACCAGAGAGAAGACATTTTACTGAGATATGATTGAGTTTTGATTAAAAGTTATGAAATAAAAAAAAGATGTGCATAGATGAATAGTTCATAATTAGATCCAAAACTTGAATTTAGAGAGATAAATTGCTGTCTGGGTAGACAGCTGGGCGCTAGGATTTAAAGCAGAGATATTATGTGTTTGCATACACATTAACACTCTAACAATGAAATTACAGCATTTGAGTTAACCATCACAATCATTATGTATTCTCTGAACATTACGGTTTTTGTGGGAATTCAAATCTTGAATGAGGCTCCCGCTGTTTCTATGATTTCAGCTTTTTGTTTCACTCACTAAATCACAGGGCTGAGATGCTATTTGGCTAATACGGATGCCGCGAATGTCGAGGCATTTATCCACAGAGATGTGCTCTCTCCAAACCCGTGATGAAAGATAAGTCATGTGTGTTTTCCTGTGGTACTTGCCCCCCTCTATGACACCATATGCCCAAAACCCTCAGAAACACACTTGCTTTGAGCTGCTCCCCTAACACATAGGGACCAAACCACCCGTAGACCCCATATGCCCAGTTTTCTCTTGCTGCCTGTCCTCTCTCTCTCTCTCCCTCTCGTGTGTGAGCCCGGAGGGAAGAGAGTAATCAGGATGTTTCTCCTGCGCCTGTCAATGTAACAGGCCTATGTGTCACAGAGAAGCATTATGAACCGGCAGTAGCACACAAATATACACACAATCTTATGGGCCCAACCACAAATCATGAGACGCGGCCTTGCCTAAAGTTATGATGCCATGCATGAGCATTTTTATCAGGGTTAAATAGTATGACTAATTGTCATTTCATGTGGTTAAACCTTCTTTGTAGTTTTATCATTATTTAGCTTTTTATGTCTATGTAGTTTTATTTTATCATTTATCTTATTTAGACTTTTTGAAACTAGTGTCTATTTTTATCTGTATTTCAAAATAAACATATTATCACACATTTTTATGAATTAAGTTCCAAATGTAGGTTCATTAGGAGCAGTAGGTTCAGTCCTGTCAATCATCACGAGCGTATAGCATCCCTCCATCTCCCCATCTCCACCTCTCTCCCTTCTCTCATTCTCCCTCTACATAATACCACTATAGGGGGATTGAGCTGAGCCTTGGTTTCGAGCCTCCACAGAGGACAGCAAGCCAAGTTCGTTTACCATTAACTATTAAGACCGGATGGGTTGGCAAACTTGTGAAACAGTATAAATGGATCTTCATACATGAAAAAAGATACAGGAATTTTTCCTGTGAATCTATGTAAATGCGGTCTTGTCGCCTCTCTGCATCTATGTACAATGTAACACAATGTATATGTTTACAGTTTAGATCTGTCCAAGTGGTCTAGATATGGCTAATTTTGCCTGATATAATTGACTCAAAATGTCATGAGGGGGCCCATGTGGAAAGATACGCATCCTCTACACCAGTGGATACACCTCCACACACACACTGACAGGAAAGGAAATAATGAGCGAATCCACTCTCAGACAGACAATCATGTGCAGGGGCACTTCATTATCCAGCAAATCCCAGTAATTCCCAGCATTCTTCAGTTGAATTAGAGGCATGGAAGCTAATTCATAATTGATGCTTAATTATCAATCTCATTTGGAATGATCATTACCTATGCATAGGAAATCATTTAAACCCTGAGGCCTGATAGAACACAGGAAACACTCAGGGTTTATAGCAAAGACTTTACATATACAATGACATGCACTTATATTATTATGAATGGGAGAAAGTGCAACGCGCAATATGTTATGTTATGTGCACATTGTGGACACATCTAGAAAAAACAAGAACTAGACCTTGTAAACACTGGTACACTTGCACGCAAACAGGAACTCAAGACACGCACAATAGAAACAACATTTATGAGAGTTTTTGCCAGATTTCAATGGTGATTTCAAATATGAATGTAGCAAAATTAAAGGCTCAGGGAAGAAGGAGGTGGGAACCGGCGAATGTTCAACTTAAAGTTTTAATCTAAAAAGAAACAACAAAATGAACAGCCCCTCACAGACGGCTGCCTCATATAAACAATAAAACACCAACATAAATGTCAAGGCCTGGTCCTCTCTCATCTTGCACTGTCGCCACTCCTCCTTTTATCCTTCCGGAGCTCCTCTGTGAGACTTAAGACCAGTTTGGCGCACAGGTGATTCACATTACCCGGCAGTGAGTCCCCCGTTCCCTGCTCCTCCCCATCATGGCAGACAGCAGCAGGCTCCGGCCTCAGGCAAATAGTGGCGACTCCTCCACTCCCTCTCGGACGGCAGCCGCCCTCCACATCCCAGGCGGACGGCAGCGAGTTCCGTCCATCCCCTCTGCAAGTTACTCCAGCCCTCCGCCTCGAGCGTCCATGGTGGCAGACTCTGCTCAGCTCGATGGCATCGCGGATTTCCACGGCGGCGAGTGATCTTTGACAGCGCGTTCCTCCTTCCTCCTGTGTTTCGGCACCAATGTAGCAATGTTCAAGTTCAGAGAAGGAGGAGGTGGGAACTGCCGCATATAAACATAATGAAAACACTAACATAAATGTCCCAGGCCTGTTTTTTTCTCGTCTCATCCATGAGACTCGAGACCGATGTTGCGCACAGGTGATGCTCTTTAGCACTCGCTCTGTTCTCACGGCTCTCGGCCTCGCCCTGCTTGCCACAATAACATTTTAATCGTAAGCCGGGTGAACAGATTTTGAGAATTTAATGTTTCCCCATTCAAAAAGATAGGAGCTTGACATGACCGAAAAAGCTGCCCGAGAGGCATTTCATGCCTGAAAGGGGCTTTGGTCTATAGAAATCCTTGAACTGGAATGTATGTTAGCACACCCCGAATTCCCGGCAACACACCAGAACAGCAGATCAGTGGCTTGACATGTGCAGAGACCTAATGTTGAAGACAGAACAGCTGGCTGATGGGGTGTTGTCCGCATATGTCCAACCAAAATTTCCCCCTCATTTCCCCAAGACACATCGCACCGCCCTTGAGACGTCCCATCAGAGGGGACCAAGCAGCATTTCCATGACAACAGCACGACCAGGTGTTTGCTCTCTGAGAGTTGAGGTCACAGTCTTGGCACATGAGACATCTCCCCTTTCACACACCCAGCCTGTACTCTCCCTGTACCCTGTGTGACCCTTGGGTGAGCACAGCAAAACAAAATGCCCCCCGTGGCATGCAGCTGACTGATCATGTTTGACAGGAGCATGTGTGTGTGTGTGTGTGTGTTTTGACGTGGGACTGACTGTATCAAAATGCTAAAGAGCTCCTTCATTTTTAATGGGTTGAGAGGGTTGCCAATAACAGGAACTGCAGGGCGGCATTGAGATGACCTAATTCCTGCTCTGCTGTGAGCTGAGGTGGTGTTGCACTCTTCAAACTTCTACTAATTCTTGAAAGTGATATGCAAGTGTATGTACAGTATGTGCCTCCCTATTGTGTGTATTATCAATTAAAAATACCATGGTACTACTATGTTTTCTCAAGTTATGAAAGAGCAACTTCTGAGTTTTCGGACATGTTCCACGGTAATACCATTAAAACTTACAGTGGAGTACCAGGTAAATACAATAACTCTACCGTAGTACCGCCACTATATATTTTTTTATTCCATGTTGACCTTGAGAGTTTAAGTAAACCCTTTTTGCGAAACAGATGGCAGCCATACAGTCTGCTTCAAGACTACAAACTTCACAGTCAAGAGTCATTACAACAATTTTTTTCTGCGAAGCACAAGAGGGAGAAACGAGTACAAAAGACAGAACAAGAGAGAAACAGGATAGAGGAGATTGAGGTCTGATTCCAAGCTGGAAAGACTGCTGAGATTATACAAGAGGTTTAAAATGTCACATTTGTAAACCTCAAGTTAACATTTTTATGTGCATATTCAGGAGGTCAATAACATTGATTGGACGAATACAGCTCAAGACAAACTGACTCAATCTGACCTGGTTTAATAGCTGCTTGTTCATCTGTGAAAATGTCATCATCATATAAGTCTGCTCTGGCTGTTTTAAACAAATAATATTGTATCTTTATTCCAGTTAACTCAACCTGGGGTTTAAAAAGATCATAACCCAGTGTTAAGCACAGTGTGAAAATCTGAAAAAAAAAACATTGCTAAACACATTTACACATACATCAAAACAGTCTTCAATCAGAAAAAAACGAATGTTTTAGAGGGTCTGATAACGCACTGAGCTTACAAATCCATTCACGATCCAGAGAGCATCATTCATGCATACTGAATTAATAAAATGTCCCACTGACCACTAACCCTGTGCTGCGTTTCTTAAAGGCGCTCCAGGACATTGACTCAGATACTCGAAATATGGAGATAAGAACTTCACACACTGTAGTGACCTTTCCTTTAGCTTCTCTGAGACTAGCTGAATTCAAGGTTATAGTGACTTCAATTAAACTTTATAGTTCACCCAAAAATGGAAATTCTGTCATAATTTACTCACCTTTAAGTTGTTCAGAACCTGTATAAATGTCTTTGTTCTGCTGTACACAAAGGAAGATATTTGGAAGAATGTTTATAACCAAGCAGATCTCGGCCACAATTGACTAATATAGTAGGGGAAAAGAATACGACGGTAGTCAATGGGGGCCGAGATCTGCTTGGTTACACACATTCTTCCAAATATCTTCCTTTGTGTACAGCTGAAAAAAGAAATTCACACAGGTTCGGAACAACTTGAGGATGAGTAAATGATGACAGAATTTTCATTTTTGGGTGAACTATCCCTTTAAATTTAGAAAAAAATGTGGTTGTTTTGGTTGAACTTCAATGTTTGATGTATTAAATAGTTACAGAAAATGCTTTATTCACCCTAATGTCATTCCAAATGTAAAGTTGTCTTTCTTCCAGAACGTTCAACTTTCTCTTATCCATAGAGTGAAAATATTTGGAGATTTAGACTGTCAAGCTAAAAAAAAAAGCTTGATAAACGTACTTAAAAAGCAGTACATACTACTTGTGCATTGTTATTGATATCAAATCTGCCTCAAAATATTTTGAAGCAGCAAGTTTGAATATGAATGAGATCTGAGATTTAATCTATAAAGGATGGGACATTTTCAATGACATTTTGGCTTTAGAACACTTAAAATATAAGGCTTTTATTTCGTAAATCATCATCCATTTTCAATGTATGGACAAAACCATCTTGAAAATTCTTTTAACATCTCCTTTTGTGTTCTGTGGAAAAATGACTTTATATGAGCAAGATGAGCAAATCATTGTGTAAATTACAGAATTTTCATTCTTTGGTAACCTATTTCTTTAAGAAATGAACTTTTAGCCTCTTGGGTCATCTTACTGGACAAAGGAGCTGATCTGAGGTCAGACATATTTAAAGCATGTGGATATGGATGTTCATGTAAACATGGTTATCTATTTAAACCTCTTAAATATGCACAACATCAGCTTAGTTTTTTTGTTAATAGAGTTGTATGAGATCTAGTACCTCATTTGACCTGCATATGTGCTTGTTTAACACCAGAGAGAGTGTGTGTGGGTGTGTTTGAAAGAGAAACAGACAGACTGAGAGAGAAAATCTAAGAAACAGAAATCGTTTTAAGATGTAATATGTTGGGATGTAGGCCAGCGATGACAGAAATGGGGATTTGGTGGAGATTTGGGTTGTGTAAGACAGCAGGGATAGATGAAGGGATAATGCAAAGATGGTTTTCTGGGAGATAAGGGTATGATAGGGGCATTAAGACGGCTTAAGATGGGATAAAGGGACAACAACACTGCATGGGCAGCAGATGGACAACGTCTTAAAATCGGGACCCCTGGATCAACTTGAGGGAAAGGTCACAGGACTATGTGTATTTGTCTGTTTCTAAAGAGATGGCTCAATCCACAAACGTAAACACATCAAAGTTTAAAGAAAAAAGTTCGTAATCCAAAATGGCATATTAACATTGTCCGATTACCCCGATATACTCTCAAAGTTTTGAAACCTACCACATAGACCAGTGATTGTGCTTAAACCTTACATTTAACAGCAAATATTAGCACAACACAAAATGTCTTAAACATTAAAACGTTCAAAATAATTATGACCATGAATTTCATAACCAAAAATATGGACAAAATATAGCTGCAAGCAGCAATTATTGGGGTTTAAGGCCTTTAAGCACATGTGTAAAAAGATATTATGTTTTATTTAGCAAGCATTTAACCACTTAGATCAGGGTTCCTCAAATCTTGCCTTGGAGGGCCAATGCGCTGCAGAGTTTAGCTCCAACCCTGATCAAACTCACCTATCTGTGATTTTCTAATGAACCTGAAGACCTGCATGTTCAGGTGTGTTTGATTAAGGTTAAAGCTAAACTCTGCAGGAAAGTGGATCTCATGGGCCAGATTTGAGGATCTGAGGATCCCTGACTTAGATCATAGATGGAAAACATTTAAGTATCCTCAGAGTGAGCCCATACATACGTGTGTGTAAAATTTGGTGTAAATATCTCATTTCGTTTTGAAGTTATTGACACGTATATTCATGAGAGCATAAAAATGACCCATCAAAATGTTGACATTTGAGCATTATTGTTTAGCCATCGACCTATGTTTTCGAATTTCCAGCGGCTAAAAGATGCTAATTAATTGGCCGATGGCGACCATGTTTTTTGAGATACGCCAATGCCCTCATAGACAGGCATGGCACCCTGGACAAAGAGTCAATTGGACTACTGGTTGGGTGGTTATAGGCATTTTCATGTTTTGTTTCCCCTTTATAAGCGCCACTAATAAGTGGCCAATTGTCTAAATTTTTTTCATGTGACCTCAGATTGAGCTCATACATATGTGTCCTGAGTTTAGCATAAATATCTTGTTCCATTTACAAGTTATAGCCATTTTAGTAAATGTGACCCTGGTCACATCAAACATTTTGGCTCCCCTTAGCGACCGTGAATTGAAATGTCTTTTTTTATATATAATTATTGATATTCACTCTCCAGAGAATATTTCTGCACTGGGTTGGTTCCGATCTGGCAAAAAAACTAGTAGTTCTCAAAAGAAGGTTTTTCAAAAAATCCAAAATACCTGAAAATTTCTCCGCTATAAGACACTTGAGCCTACGCCTAACGGCTGAGGAGCTATGAGCCTTTTTGTACTTTTGACCGCTGTATCGCCCCGTCAGGGTGATTGGGGCGAGCCTTGGTGACGTTGTAGGCGATGTGTGAGTACTACCAGCTCTCAAAGTTTCATGTCTCTACGACTTACGGTTTGGTCTGCCCGATCACTTTTAGGGGAGAATACTGATCCCTTTAAAGGCGGCATGAAATCAAATTTTACAATTCGTATTTTTATATTAATATTGTAGTGTTTACTATAACTGATTTATCTGTGCACTTCATTATTTTTTAAAAATTCATTTACCCTTATAATCTTTAATCAAATATGTTAACTTTCCCTCCCCCATCGAAACGACCTCTCTTCTCTCCAGGTCATGTGCTATGGCGCGAGGGCGGGGTTATCGCCCCCTGTCTCGTTTCTGCACCGCCTCTCAGAAACATGTCACTGATCGTGGTTAGGAGCATTTTTCTCGGTATACACAATACCTTCTTCAAGAAGGACTTGAGGCAAAAAGAGAGAAATATATGAGAAATAAAAGCTTTATGTAAAAAAAAAAAAAGCTTAATGTAAAAATTACTCAATATAGTCGGACGAACAGCTTATCGTGACGACGCGCACTGAGGAATGCAGCGTGTGAACGCGCTTACGGCGCGCCCCCCTTATAAGGGAGAGCTGAGAAAAAAGCTTTACAGAAATAAAGCCATAAAAGGCTTAAAATACGTAAAATCTGTAACATAAACCAGCGAAAGTGAGGAAATATGCTCAGTAACATTATGTAGAAAAGATTTAGAGAGAAAATACATTTATTTAAGAGATAGATCGAGTTTTTCTCCACAACTGAGTGCAAACTTCAAATCTGCCTCCATTTTGTTAGCAACGCCCAACTTCCAACGATCCAATCAATTCCCGAAGGACGAAATCAAGCCTCGCCCTACATTTTTTCTAATTTCAGAAGCCGTTTCACTCGGATATACGTCACAATAAGGAGAAAAAGACGATCTCAACTTCCGTTTCATGCCGACTTTAACTATGTCAATTTCAGCGCTACGTGCTTGAACCCCTAATTATTGGCCACAGAAGGCATTACAGATGATGTTAAGCATAAACCTCTATGGTCAATTTGCTTTTTCAGGTCAACAGTTGTCATGGTGGAGCAACTTAGTGAACAGGATGTTATAAAAGTAACTTGGTTAGTAAAAGTTCGTAAGAGTACTATCCCAAAAAAAAGTTTCTGTCATAATTTCTGTCAAACTGTTTCTGTCAAACCTGTACGGCTACGGCATAAGGTGCTGCCTCATTTATTGCAATTTGGTGAAATTTTGTGGCCAAAATCAAGTCATTTCAATAGCAAGCCGGAAATTGAATGTGAGGGTGAAGGATTTCCCCATGCATATTTCACATCGGGTTCAGGTGGTCATGTGGATTCTGATGGGGACAGTAGACAAATGAGTGGGTAAATGTCTCAGTGTCTCTTTTGTCTATACAGTGATTACAACCTCACCATGACCTCACCAATTTTGGGTGAACTGTGCCTTGACCGTGGTCATGTTTGTAGCTAGATACCTAAATAGTAATGCCACAGTTGACGGTACCTCTATCGTCTACCACCGACAGAGGTACTACCGTCACAGTTACCCAAGAATGCACGTTATGTACAACGGAACCACTTACTTGCATTCACATTTACTTTTGCGCATTTATTGTTTTATTGTCTGAATCATATTCCACATCAGTGTGGCAGGTGAATTTAACACCAGCTGTCCTGTTATCTCTCAAAGCATTGGGTCATTGCTCAGCTGGGCTGACTGGATTAGCTCTACTCCAGAGAGCAGACTCAATGGCAGGCGCTGACCTGTGAATCTTTATCTGCCATATCTGTGGTTCGTGTCAGCCTAATGGTTTTTTTGCGTCTATGGCGTTCCTTTCACCCAGAGGGGCAGCTGCACTCAATCACACAAGATCTGAGTGATTGCAAAGGTTCTTCTGATTGGTGGAAATAGAATTAGGTGGGTGGGGGTCTGGTTAGATGGAGCGCTTCGATTGGTGGTAGAAGAGGATGGGGGTGCTGAGTTGAAATTGGTGATGAATCATGGCTGGATGTTATTCATGACAAGCCATGGGGGTCGGAAGATAAACACCTCTGAATGGGTTGGTGTTTGTGCATGAATTTATTCAGAGGATTTTTTCTGGAAAAGGAGGCCAAATTCACAAATCAACTAAAAACTCTGTTTGCTTTTCAGTTGTACTCAAAATAACATAGCAGACAGTGATCCCAGACCCATGAGGCTCTGATGTCAACCTTGCCTAAAAGGTTTCCAAACATAAGAATTCATGGTGCATTGTAACACAAATAGAATGATTTAAATAAAGATATTGTGTCTAGAGAGTAAGCATCACAGACCTAGATGCCAGAAACCGTTATGAAGAACAGAAGTACAGTTTGTTCGATATATCGTACTATCTTAAGGTTCTAGGTCAGAGATATTCAATTAAAGTTTCAGGAGGTCCAGTCTCCATTTCCCACTTTGCAAACATGGCTTAAATGCCTATTAAATAAAATGAGCAGTGTGCATTAGGGTGCATTTCCAAGTTTCCAGCTTTGTAACAATACGAAATAATCAATCCTCAACAGACAAGGTAGTCTCTCCGAAGCTAGGCAAGGTTAGACGAGAGTGTGCATTTATTACCTTAATGGTTAAATACTTATGTATCTACTTTATTTTCAACAGATATCAATTTGTATTAAAATTATGAATGCAAATACTAAGCTATGTTTGTAAATGACATATATTTGTATATTGTGGTCTAGATTGGGGTCTGAATCTGGACCATGGCCTACTAGTTGGTGACCTCGGTTTGAATTTCATAACCCATGTTTTCTGGTTTATCTGTCCATTGGAAAATGTGAGAAAGCATATTTGCATCCAGGTATCTTCCCACTGCTGGGAAGTGTAGATTTTATATCCCAAAAAGTTTGTCATCAGTTCTGTCTCTGCTGCAGATCATGTACCAGGAAGTATAATTGTTTTTTTCTCTTGCTTTAAAATGCTTGAGGTGTGTGTGTGGTGCATGGTACTTATGAAGGCACCGGGCCGACTCACACAATAGGAGGTTTCCATGACAACCAGAGCTTCAGTGCTGGGGGGGTGTGATCAGCATAGGTCCTATAACCCCCTTTCTATCTCTCTTTCTATCTCCTGTATCTTGCATTTCTTTCTGTCCCTGTGCCTCTGTAGAGGTTACATTGTGAGTTTGTGTGTGTGTGTGTGCATGTGGTCAGGTCATTTCCCCCAGCATGCGCTTCATTAGACTGCCAGAAGTGCTTTCTCTGTGGAAGAAAGAGGGCAGTGAGAAAGACATTTTAGCCCTCCAGGAGCAGCTCTAAGTGGGGCAAGGGGACTTGAAACAGCGCAGGTGTCTCTCTGGAGTCTCCAGACATCAGTGTTTGAAAGCAGAAAGCAGCTTGATCTCCTTCGATCTCTCTTCAGGCTCTTTAATGAGTGAATCTCTCCAGAAATGACGATACCTGCATGCTAAAGCTTCTTCAGAACTCCTGTCTCTCTTCTCTTTTGATCTCATTTTGTCTCATCTCTCCTTTTCGCTTGTCACAATGCTTAGCTTTATCTTTCTCTCGCCTCATCTCATCTTGTCTCATATTGTTTCTCATCAAATCTCTCCTTTTTCTTGTCTTGCCAGATGTCGTCTTTTCTCGGCTTGTCTCGTCTCTTCTTCCACCACAACTTTCTGTCATTACTCATCTTGCCATATTTTGTCTTGCTCTCACCTTGTCTTGTCTCATCACACCTCACCTCTTTTCGTTTCTCCTTATTTAATCTCGCATTGCCTCGTCTCATCTTGGCTCATCTCTCATCTTCTCATCTCACCCCTTCTTTTTATTTCTTGCCTTGCTTTGCGTCTTACCTTTGCCTTGCTAGCTGTATTCTTATCTTGTCTCCCCTCACCTCTACTCTCCTTTTTTCTTGCGTCATCTCATCTTATTTCTTCTCTTTTATGCCTTTTTCTTCTGTTATTGTTCCGTTTCATGTCACCTTTTCACTATTTTGTTTTGCCTTGCTCTTGTCTCATCTGGTCTTTTCTCATCTCATCTTTTTTGTCTTGTCTCTTCTTTTCTCGAATCTCCTCTTCTTTTTGCATTTTGTCTTGCCTTGTTTTGTCTTGCTCTTGTCTCATCTCAACTCACTTTGTCTAGTCTTTTCTCATTTCTTCTCATCTCTTCTTTCTTGTCTAGATTTACCTCTTCTTTTTGTATCTTGCCTTGTCTTGGCTCGCTCTTGTCTGACCTCACCTCACTTCGTCTCATCTTGTCTTTTCTCATCTCATCTCTTTTCTTCTCATATTGTCTCATCTCTTCTTTCTTGTCTCGATGTATAGCTTCTTTTTGTATCTTGCCTTGTTTTGTCTCCTTCTTGTCTTATCTCACCTCACTTTGTCTAGTCTTTTCTCATCTTGGCTTGTCTCTTCTTGTCTTGGTTCATCTCTTGTTTTTCCATCTTTTCTCGCATTGTTTTATCTTGCTCTTGTCTCTTCTCACCTCACTTCATCTTGTCTTGTCTTTTCTCATCTAGTCTCATTTATTATTTTCTTAGCTCATTTCACATTTTTTTTTGTCCTTGTTTTGTCTTGCTTTTATCTCACCTCACCTTGTCTTCTCTAATCTAGTTTCTTCTCATTTTGTCTCATCTTGTCTCATCTCTTCTTTTCTTGATTAATCTCATCTTTTTGTATCCTTTCTTATTTTGCTGCTTTTCTCGGCTCATCTCCTCATCTCATCTCCTCTCATCTCACCTCTTCTTTTTATATCCTGCCTTGCTTTGTGTCTTGCTTCTCATCCTCATCCTCATCCTCACCTCTCCTCTCCTCTCCTCTCCTCTCCTCTCCTCTCCTCTCCTCTCCTCTCCTCTCCTCTCCTCTCCTCTCCTCTCCTCTCCTATTTTCGTGCCTCATCTCATTTTATTTCTTCTCTTTTATCCCCTTTTCTTCTGTTTTTGTTTTCGTCTCATGTCACCTTTTCATATTTTCTCTTCCCTTGTTTTGCCTTGCTCTTGTCTCATCTTACCTCACTTCTTCTCGTCTTGTCTCGTTTCTTCTTTTCTTGCTTTCATCTCATTTCACCTCATTTTGGCTAGTCTTTTCTCCTCTCTTCTCATCTGGTCTCATCTTTTCTTTCCTGTCCAAATTACCTCTTCTTTTTATATTTTATCTTCCCTTGTTTTGTCTTGCTCTCGTCTGATCTCACCTAACTTTGTCTTGTCATGTCTTTTCTCATCTTATCTCTTTTCAATCTCATCTTGTCTCATCTCTTCTTTTCTCAAATCACCTCTTATTTTTATATTTTGTCTTGCCTCGTTTTGGTCATGCTCTTGTCTTATCTCACCTCACTTCGTTTAGTCTTTTCTCATCTCATCTCATCTTTTCTCTTCTCATCTTGTCTCATTTCTTCTTTTTTGTCTCGATTGACCTCTTTTCATATATTCTCTTGTTTTGTCTCGCTCTAATTCATTCTCTTTTCATCCCTAGTTTTTCCATCTTTTCTCGCCTTGTTTTATCTCGCTCTTGTCTCTTCTCACCTCACTTCATCTTGTCTTGTCTTTTCTCAATTTGTCTCATTTCTTCTTTTCTTAGCTCATTTCACATCTTTTTTTTTGCACCTTGTCTCACGTTGTTTTGTCTCACATCTCACATCACTTCATCTTCTCTGGTCTTTTCACATCTAGTCTCTTCTGATCTTGTCTCATTGCTTCTTTTCTTGTCTCAATTCATTTCTTCTTTTTGTATCTTGTCTTGCCTTGCTGCTTTTCTCAGCTCATCTCTTTTTTTCTTGCCTTGTCTCGTCTTGTCTCATCTTATCTATTTTCTCAGAAACACGGTATGGGCAAAACTTTACTTAAACAACTGAACTCACTCCTTGAATAAACATTAATAAAGTTGAACATTGGAAAAGGGTCTCCCGTAAAAGGCACCTCTCATAAGTCAATATAAACTCTTCATATCAGCCCAACCCTGTTATCACTTGCGCACTGGGTTTTCCCCTTGGACCTAAATCAAGAATATATGAGACAGAATATAGTACCTAGTGGCCATCTTCAAGCAGCAAAAGACAATTACAGACGCCTCTATGAGATTACAGAGAGCTCTGGTTAGACCCAGGTGGAGGATTCGGCCCCTGGAGGCAGAGACAAAAGCAATAACTCCCTACACTTGACCTTGCCTCACTATCTTTATACACTTTACACACACATGCACACACAACTGTTTAAATGACAGTGGGATTACTGAAATCTAGCATCTTTTCGTGTTCCAATGTGTAAAAGATGGTCGAAGAGGGAAAGGAAGCAGATGTTTAATCAGTTTACCTCTGATTGAGAGAGGAAGAGACCATTAGAGTGACCCAGGACTGCAAAATTGATCCCACATCTCCCATATTCACAGCCTTGCTGAGCCCTGTTAGTGCCCTCAGCTTTGTCCGTTGTCTTTTTTATTGACCTCATTACAATGCTGCTCGTGTTTGGATTAGTTTTCCTGTGTCGCAGAGGGTTGAGACTCTCGCCTTGACCTGCCACACACATCGATTACGCTTTCTACTGGACACAGAGCTCTGCTGTCTAAACAGACACACTTGGGACAGTATTGTTCTTTGGGCGAGACAAGAAAGTCTGCAGTGTGTATTTGTATGCTTTTATTTGTTTTCTAGCAGCAGGGTTAGATGTTAAATAAATTATAAAGAAGAAATATGTGCAATGATGCTCTGTGTGACTCAAATTACTTTTTAATCTCTCATATATGGACTGATATGTCAGTTTGATAAGTGAGGCAATAAACCTTACAATTCTTGTTCAAGAATATAATTTTTTTTTTTATTAAAAGTGATCAATAGTTTGCTCTATTACATGTTTGTGTGTTCATGATGTAGGTCAGTGTGACTTATGTGTTGGTTCTGTTTGTTTTTCGCAGTTCTCCAAGGAGAAGTACCTGCTGGAGTCGCCCCCGGAGAAACTCAGGAAGGAGCTGGAGGAGGAACTTAAACTCAGTAGCAGTGACATGAGGAGCCACGGCTGGTACCATGGCCATATTCCACGAGAGGTGCGTCTTTGCTTCAAGTTTTGTCTCAAGCAGCCCGAATTTTGACTAAATGACATAAGGTCTGATCCACTTTGCAATCTGTTCTAGCCTAGTACCATGCACTTAGACAGAAAGAGACTGTCTGACTGGCATGTAAATCGTCCAATCATGGTTCATTTTGTTTTTGAATCGATTTTACCACAATAATGGAGAAAAAGAGAACTGAACACAAATTATCCCATAATTTACTCACCCTCAAGCCATCCGAGGTGTATATGACTTTCTTCTTTCAGCAAAATAAGAGTTGTATTAAATAATATCCTTGCTCTTCCCAGCTTTGTAATGGTACTGAATAGTTTTTGAAGCTCCAAAAAGCACATCCATCCATCACAAAAGTAATCCATACGGCTTCAGTGGGTTAATAAATGCCTTCTAAAGAAGAGCGATGGGTTTTTGTATGAAAAATATCAATTTTTAAAACTTTAGGGTTGGGCATCGTTTTGATTTGAACGATTCTGATTCCGATTCCGATTCTTAGTTTCGATTACGGTTCTTTTCGATTCTCGATTCCGATTCTTTGAGGGGTGGAGTCACAACATGTCACAGGCTCATTTCACAGAGGAAAATTGTATTTTGATTCAATAATGAGTTTTAGTTTTGGGACTTTCTCCGCTGGCATTTTCACTTGCTTTGCTGCAAAGGTGAATGGAGTTTCACACCGAGTCCCGGTTTAACAATAGCATTAACAGCAGTCATTAGGACTGCTACTAGCGTGGGCAATTTGTGCTACATTTATCTACGAGGGGGAAAAATAATTTCAGTAACGTTGTTGTTCAACACAATTCGCAATTTGGTCAAGGGGTTTACACTACAATCACTTACCTGATTATGATGAGGTGGGATAATGTTAGTTCACCCTGAAATGAAAATAAAGCCATCTTTTACTCACCCAGCTGTTGTTCAAATGCGCGTGTTCCAGTGTGTGCGCACTCCAAGCCGCAGTAGCCTCGTGCAATATTGTCATGACAACCGGTACACAATATTCACTTAAGGAGGTTATATTATTAGTATTATTTCTTATCATATACGTTATAGAAAAGACGAGAATCGCGTTTTTTTCTATTGAGCTTGATTTCTCAAAATGGTGCGCGCGCGCGCGCGCGTGTGTGTGTGTGTGTGTGTGTGTGTGTGTGTGTGTGTGCTTATCGTGGGTGCAATGACAACAGTGCGAGTTATTATAGTAGGCATGAGCGCCGGCGGCTGCTGACAGCTCATAGTGTAACTTACACAGAGGAGCGCGCTCAGAATAACGGCCGAGCTCAGTGTTTTGACTGAATAATACGGTGTCTTTCTCGCAAAACCTATAGTGTGCCCACTGAACACTTTCCATATGGCGCGCGTCTCCCTGTATCGTTGCGTGATACATTTGTTTACTTTTTGTAATGTTTTAGCTGATCGCCATTCACTGCCATAATAGGAAGGAGCGCGTGCAGGAACAGTATTTTAAATGTCATAGGACATAGGGCACTGGGACAACATCAGGGTAAGTAAAAGAAGGCTTTATTTTCATTTCAGGGTGAACTATCCCGTTAATAACGTTGGTTAGCGCAGGGTTGCCCGAGGGACAGACCTGCGCAGCATTTCAAACACGCTACACTCGTTAATTTATAGCTACACCACATATTTGTAGTGCATCCTCCCGTGCAAGAAATAAGTTTGTCATGTGTTGCACTGTGCCGACCCAGGTTTTTTTTTCTTTAGTGAAATAAAGCCACACTTTTGAGCGCCACTTACCGTGCTCCATGGCTGCAACAGAACAAACGGGCGCGGCAAGCACTTCCGAAAACTTGCGCGTTTGGAACCGATGATCGGAATCGAAAACAAAATTTCTAAACGATTCCAATGGCATCGTTATTTTTTAAACGGTTCCAAGTTGGAACCGGTTCTCGATGCCCAACCCTATTTATAAACTATAATCACTGGCTTCCGACAACAGCCGTACGTGCGTTCACAAGGGAGTCGAGTTCCGGCAGAAGGGTGAACTCTGACACGACATATATATTATTATATTATAATGTATCAAAAACCCATTGCTTTGCTTCAGAAGGCATTTATTAACCCAATTGAGCCTTATGGATTACTTTTATGATGGATGGGTGCACTTTTTGAAAAGAAAACTCTATTCAATGCCATTACAAGCTGGGAAGAGCCAGGATATTTTTTTAATATAACTCAAATTGTGTTTGGCTGAAAGAAGAAAGTCATATACACCTAGGGTGGCTTGAAGGTGAGTAAATTTATTTTTTGTGTGTGAACAGATCCTTTATATATACACTTCTACTCAACTAAGATTTGATAGCACTAACCTGGCAGTGATTTATTTCGTCCTCAAAACTAAGGCTTGTTGCATCATCCCTAATACCTTTTTTCAGGCAGACCATTGAAAGCTCATGCCCTTGAAAGTTGTGTACAGCTAGCCAATCCGATTTGAACTGCTGATTTCAGTCAGTGTTTGTGTGCAATACAATATGCATCACATGCTCAGTGAAAGGACTGTGGACAGTCTATGGCTATGCTTCCCAAAATCCCAATCTGTTGTCTGAGCAATGTTTTGAAAGTGCCAGTGTTTACACTCTTCAGGGAACCCGCCTACAAATGACTTATAGTCGTCTCTGCATGTTAAGCTGGAATGGAAGACAGTATTTTAACTTCAAAAAGATTACACACTTCAACTTTGAGAACAATTGATGTCAATGGGAAGTCCACACCATGATAATAAAAAAAAAACAGTGTGCATGCCACTGGAGAAGTTGGCAAATTAAAACTTTTGTTAGCCATTTTAGAGGGTTTTCTGTGTTCCTTTTGTATTGTTTATATGTGCTTGTTTGTTTGGCTTTTTCTGTTGGTGTGTGTGTGTGTGTGTGTGTGTGTGTGTGTGTGTGTGTGTGTGTGTGTGTGTGTGTGTGTGTGTGTGTGTGTGTGTGTGTGTGAGAGTGAGTATGTCTGTGTCCTTTTTGCACCATAGAGCCGTCAAACTGCAGCCCACACTGTCTCTACTATGAGAGGGGCCATCTGGGCATTAGCATAATGTATTCCTGCTCAAGCTGGAGTAAAGAAAACTCCAGCCCTCTCTATTAAAACTATAGCTAGTCACCATGGCGATACGCCCCCATGCTGCACTTCTGACCTCACCAAATGTGCTGTTGCGCCATCTGCTGGAGCAGAGGCACGCACCACATACAACATTTAATCAACTTTCTTTTAAAATGTGCTTGTGTAAAATATACAAGTTAATTCTGTTGATTCAGTTGTCAACAGTGTGAAGTAAAAATATTTTAACAAAAAACTGATTAAAGAATGCTGTGGATTACCACAGAAAGCCGTTTTTAATTTAATTTCAAATGTGTTTATTTAAAAGAAAAAATTGCTACATTTCCACTGGAATATTCTATGTGAAAAAAATTATGATTCATTCATCAATTTATTCTCACCTGGGATTCGAGACAAATTTGGGGATTCTAAATCTAATTTAGTAAATAGGGGGAAAAAATAGGATTTTAATAATTTAAAAAAAATAAAAAATCGTAACGTAAACTCAAAAATAAATAAACGTATAGTAGTCTCAGAATTGGCCTAGCAGTTATCCTCTGACATGTTGAGCTTTGGTGCTCATGTGGGAAATGTGAGTTTGAGTTCAGCTCGCAACATTTCCATTAATAAACCCTATTGTTTTATTTATGTCAACAGGTTTCAGAAACTTTGGTTCAACGTAGCGGTGACTTCCTCGTACGGGACTCTCTGTCGACCGTGGGAGACTATGTCCTCACGTGTCGCTGGCAGCAGGAAGTGATCCACTGTCGGATCAATAAAGTCCTGGTCAAAAGCGGACAAACGAAAATCCAGTACATGCTGGAGCATGAGAGCTTCGACTCTGTCCCCACACTGGTCAGGCACCATGCTGGCACAGGTCGACCCGTGTGCCCGCGCACCGGGGCCCAACTGCTGTGTCCGGTCAACCGAACACTGCCGCTGAGGTACCTGGAAGCGACTTTTGCTTTAGCTGGTGGGAGACCAGGATCTGCACATTCACCATCGGCCCAGAGGGGGGCACACATCAAGAGACGCAGTGTTACTATGACAGATGGACTGACGACAGAGAAGATCATTCCTCACAGGTAAACCTTCGCAACTAGTGTGTGGCTAACTCATAGTGCATTTTTGTTTTGTTTGTTTTGTTTTGTTTTGGATTGTTTTGTTTGATTTTTAATTGGACCATATTAATTTAGTGTTTTTGGTGACCACTAGGAGTTAAATTGTTTCAGAGTCCCAAAATAAAATTTTTGTTTTGTTTTGGACCATATTAATTTAGTGTTTTTGGTGACCACTAGGAGTTCAATTGTTTCAGAGTCCCAAAATAACATTTTTGTTTTGTTTTGTTTTGTTATTGTTTTTATTGGACCATATTCATTTAAATTGTTTCAGAGTCCCAAAATAACATTTTTGTTTTGTTTTGTTTTGGACCATATGAATTTAGTGTTTTTTGGTAACCAGCAGGAGTTCAATTGTTTCAGAGTCCCAAAATAACATTTTTGTTTCGTTTAGTTTTTTTTGTTTTTATTGGACCATATTCATTTAAATTGTTTCAGAGTCCCAAAATAATATTTTTGTTTTGTTTTGTTTTGTTTTGGACCATATTAATTTAGTGTTTTTGGTGACCAGCAGGAGTTAAATTGTTTCAGAGTCCCAAAATAACAGTTTTGTTTAGTTTTTTTGGACCATTTTCATTTAAATGGTTTCAGAGTCCCAAAATAACATTTTTGTTTTGTTTTTGACCATATTAATTTAGTGGTTTTGGTGACCACTAGGAGTTAAATTGTTTCAGAGTCCCAAAATAACATAATATTTTGTTTTGTTTAATGTTTCAACATGTTTTATGTTTGGAAATGGTTCATGTTTCAACCCAGGATATTTGTATATTTATATTGGTATGTACATGTCAACAATAGTTGTGAAATGTATGCGCCAGTCTGCAGATTTTGGGCAGTAGTAGTTGACAGAAATCACAGAAAATTGCGTAGATGGGCATAAGGTTTTCCTTCTTCCAAATTATCTCTAAAATTCAAATTTAAGTTTGTGCTTCACAAGCCTTATCTCCTAATCTTGAATATTTGGTTACATTCTTGGAGTTCAGGTATCTTAGATCAGGCATATTGGTGGGTGCACAGTGTTTCAATAGGCCATATACACAGGTGCCATAGATGCAGGAGTGATGTGCTCATGTAGGATGTCTTGTATTATCAGTGCCGCCCAGTCTACAGAGCCAGATGAGCCTCAGACAGTCGAGCCAGAGGTGAAACCGGCGGAGGGCAGCAGCTGGTGTGTGTGTGTGTTTATGTGTGTTCACAGCTGGCACAGACCCCCCTCCCACTCACTCCTACTCACTCAGTTTTCCAAACTGATTTGGCCACATGGAAACCCTTCACTTGCTTCAGTGCATGCCATCACAATAGCACTGAATGTGTGTAGTTTAGAAGGCTTGTAGCTGTGGTGTGTTGTTTACCAAAATTAGAGGCCAAAATACTGTATATAGCTAAACCTGGATTGTTTTGACATAAAGAATGAGGAATTTAAAAGCATGTTTGTCCTTTCCAGCCCCTCTACAGTGCACCATAAGGATGCCATGAGGAACTGCGCCATGAGCATGGATCAGATCCAAGAATACCGCTGCCCACTGTCCCCAGTGGGGGAAGCACCTTTATCCCCTGCCTACAGCTCCAGTGAGTCCACACACACTCTCATGCATGTATTTGAACATTTAAAGATCTTTTTCTGCCTGATTTAACCTATAAAAATAGTTTTGTTGGTTTAAATTAATGTATATAGGTTGGTTCAGTGATGTTAAATAATATGTTTTACTTGTTTAAGTATTTGCATTTCAGGCAAATGTTTTCTGGCAAATTAACTCCCTTTGGCATGGACTTTATGCTTTATAACTTTCAGATCAGATACATGCACAAACAGCTATATTACACACTAAAGGACAGGTTTAAAAAAAAGCACAAAAGTTGCCCTTTAAGGAATAGTTCACCCAGTAAAATCTGCTGTTTTGTCTCTCCAGTTTCCCGCCACAGACATGGCTCAGGTGGGCGTGTCCTCGCCGTAATCCCGCCTTCTCCAGTGATGCGGCGCTCTAGCGATCCCCATCTCTCACCATCCTCCTCCAATAACAACCTTCCCTGCTCGGACACACCCCCTAGCACCCACTCCACACCTGCCCATGGTTACCCATCCGAGAATTCGGAGCAAGGCGGCAGCTACTGTGAGCTGAGACCCGGACAAGCCCCCATTCCTCCCTGCAAGAGCTACGTTGAGAGGCTGAGGGTGGAGGAGGGCCAAAACACGGGCTCTGGAGCTCCAGACGGGATGGAGGGTTTCATGCTCCCCCTGGTGGAGACCAGCTCCTCCTTCAAGCCTGGGAAATACCAGTCGACTCTTCTGCCAGCTGAGAATAAACCTCTGGAGATGAGTGTGTTGAAGAGGGTGAAGGAGCTGCTGGCGGAGGTGGATCCCAAAACAGCAGCCAAGCACATCACCATGGCCGACTGCACGGTAAAACACACAAATAAATACACTGCCACCAGAACAAACTGACACTCCTTATACATCACATTAAAATACATTGAAATTGACTAAAACTATTAGTTTGTTTTAGTCTCAACCATTTTATTATAATTTTTGTCACTAAAATATAACTATATACAACAATGCCCAAGATTTTCCCAGGATCAAGAGATGAAAATTAAGAGAACGGCAGTTACAATCAACAAAACAAGTGACAGACAAAATAATAAAAATGAAATAAAAAACCCATAAAAATAAAAATAACAAACCAAAATAAAAACAATTGGGGTATCAAGTACAGCTTACAGTTTTAAAAGATCAGATAGAGTGACAATAAGCGTTGACCAAGATTGTATTGTATTGCCTCCATGCTCGAAAAAGAGCAATATCCATCAAATATGACATCCAAGTAGACGTAACTGGGGTCGATAGTTCCAACCACACTTCTAAAATAACTTTTTTTGCAGCAGCAGTAAGAGCAGTTGACAGAGTCTTATTTTGATAAACAGACAGTTACAATGCAGAATCATCAAGTGAAAGTAAAAGCGATGGGTCCTTTTGGATCTGGATCTTTAAAAGATCCAATAACAAGTCCCGAACCATGGACCAGAAGGACTCTATCCAGGAAAAGTCCTTAAGCAGGGAGTGGCATAAGCCCTATTTATTATTTACGATCACTGTGTTAAGTTCTTTCTCCCAAAAACCCATAACTGGAGTATCTGAATATTGTCTTTTCCCAAAGTGATTCATAGTTTATACTCACTAAACATCTGCAAAAAGAAGAGTATGTTTTCCCCATTATAGACCATTTTGAGTTGGGTGCAGATTTGTAAAATGAAAACAAATAATTATAATTATAATAATTTATATAAAGTAGTGCTGTCAAATCGATTAATCGTGATTAATCACATCTAACATAAACGTTTGTAAATACTTTATATATATATATGTGTGTGTGTGTGTGTGTGTGTGTGTGTGTGTGTGTGTGTGTGTGTGTGTGTGTGTGTGTGTGTGTGTGTGTGTGTGTGTGTGTGTGTGTGTGTGTGTGTGTGTGTGTGTGTGTGTGTGTGTGTGTGTGTGTGTGTGTGTGTGTGTGTAGAATGAAAACAAATAATTATAATTATAATAATTTATAGTAGTGCTGTCAAGTCTTTAATTGCAAAGTAATTGCGATCTAACATTAAAGTTTGTAAATACATATATATAAATATATATATATATATATATACACACACACACACATATATACAAATATGTATTTACAAGCTTTTATGTTAGTTGCGAACTCGCGATTAATCGCATCTAACATAAAAGTTTGCAAATATATATATATACTGTATATATATATATATATATACACACACAAACGTATGTTAGATGCGATTAATCGATTTGACAGCACTAATATAAAGTATATAATATATACTTTAGTTATAATAAAAATGCTTTATTCTTAATTGTATAAAATTATAATATATTTGAATCAGTCAGTGAAAGCTGTACATGTAGAGAAATAATAAACAGATCACTTTTTTTCAGGTCTGGTCACATGGTCTTAGTATTGGGTCAGACTCTGGTTTCTTTTAAATTTACTTTTTACTTATACCTGATTAATACCGCTTTCATATTTCCAAACACTGAAAGCCAACAACATCATGTAAGGCACATCTGATTAGGTCTGGACAGCAACCAAAACCTTTTTATCTGTTTGCACTCTCAATGGTGTCTGTTATTAACATCCAAACCTTCAGGGTTAATAAACTCTTTCCACACTGCTGTGTAACACATTCATCTTGTGATGAGTTCAAGGCTAATTAAATGTCTTATGTTCTGACTGTGAATATATTAGGATGGGAATAAAGGGGTGGGGTTGAATATATTGCTCTTGTAACTGTGTGGCCATCGGCAGGTTGCTAGGATACTGGGCGTTACCAAGGAGATGCAGAGGATGATGGGAGTGAACTCTGGGCTGGAGTTGCTGACTCTTCCGCATGGACACCAGCTGAGGCTGGATCTGCTGGAGAGGTTAGGAAACACATACACATTTACATACAATCAAAATCAAGACATTTCATTTGTTAAGTTAAAGAAATAGCTCAGAAACCGACAGTATGCATTAACAACCGATGACTTTTAATTCTGTTGACCAGCAATTAATTCTATTCCAAGCAGCAGACACACATTTTTAGGTAAACAATCCCTAAGATGATTTACAGAATTATTGATAAGGACAATCATTCAAAATAAAGCCATATAATTAAAAAAAAATGAAATATTACACTTTTTATAAGCATTTAATTCTTTTTTTTTTATTAAAGCATTCTTACGAAGAGTGTTTTTTGTCCAAAGTATGTCTAGGTCAGAAACATGGCCGTAAATTAAAGAAATTAATACTTTTATTCAGCAAGGATGTGTTAAATTGATCAAAAGTGACAGTAAATATACATTTATGATGTTACTAAAGATTTATATTTCAAATTAATGCTGTTCTTTTGAACTTTCTATTCATCAAAGAATCATACAAAAAGTATCACCATTTCAGCACAACTGTTTTCAACATTGATAATAATGAGAAATGTTTCTTGAGCATCAAATCATCATATTAGAATGATTTCTGAAGGATCATGTGACACTGAAGACTGGAAGAATGATGCTAAAGATTCAGCTTTGATCGCAGGAATAAATTACATTCTAAAATATATTACAATAGAAAACAAAAAACTGTTTTTACTGTATTTTTTATTTAATAAATGCAGCCGTGGTGCTTCTTGTACCACTGCAGCTGTATTTGCTGAATTTGGAGTGATCAGCTGTACTTTTTTTGTCTCTTGCTCAATAGGTTTTACACCATGTCTATAATGATGGCGGTTGACTTGTTGGGCTGTACGGGCAGCACAGAGGAGAGAGCCGCCCTCCTGCATAAAACCATCCAGCTGGCTGCTGAACTCAAGAGCAACATGGGCAACATGTACGGATTCGCTGCCGTCATGAGAGCCCTGGAGCTGCCGCAGGTGAGAATACACACCTCTCCTCAGCAAACCGTAGCACAAAAGTGCAGGATGACTTAAGGGATAGTTCACCCAAAAATGAAAATTAGCCCATGATTTACTCATCCTCAAGTCATCCTAGGTGTATATGACATTCTTCTTTCAGACGTATAAAATCGGAGTTATATCTAAAAAGTCCTGGCTATTCCAAGCTTTATAATAGCAGTAATAGTTGCTCTGTTTTTGAAGTCCAAAATGCATCTGTCCGTCAAATAACTGCTCCACGCGGCTCTGGGGGGTTAATAAAGGCCTTCTGAAGCAAATCCATGCGTTTGTGTAAGAAAAATATCCATATTTAAACCTTATAAAGTAAAGTTCCGGCCGATCGCCTTCCGTGGAAAAAAGGGTTGAAAGTGCCTCTCGCAGTTCAAAATGCTTACGCTAACCGGTAGCGTAAGCATTTTGAACCGCAGAGGCACTTTCAACACTATTTCCATAAATACGGAAGGCGATCTGCCGAAACTTTACTTTATAAAGTTTTAAATATGGATATTTTTCTTACACAAACGCATGGATTTGCTTCAGAAGGCCTTTATTAGCCATGTGGAGCAGTTATTTGATGGACAGATGCATTTTTATGGACTTCAAAAACAGAAAAACAATCGCTACCATTATAAAGCTTGGATTAGCTAGGACTTTTTTAATATAACACCGATTTTATTCGTCTGAAAGAAGATTGTCATATACTCCTAGGATGACTTGAGGGTGAGTGATTTTCATTTTTGGGTGAACTATCCCTTTAAGTGCCAAAGTTTAAGAGCATGGTTGAACAAGAGACAAAGAAAGTACAGCTGATCAGCTAATTTTTGCTGGCAATATTCAATAGGAATCCATGCGATCAGGAACTCTGTGTAAGGACGAAAGATTTCCTCACACAGATTTCATGAATGGTTCAAGTTGCTCTCCCAAAGCAGGGGAAAGAAACAAGCCTGGACAAGGCGCAAACAATCATTAAAATGCCAGCGAGACATGAAGGAAAGAACAGAGACAAGAATATGCATGACTAGCAGGTTCAGAAAGATAGACAGACTCTTGTTAAATGTCCTGTGATGGTTGTTTAGATCTCACGGCTGGAGCAGACGTGGATAACACTGCGACAAAGACACACAGAAGGGGCCATCCTCTATGAGAAGAAACTCAAGCCATTCCTGAAGGCTATGAATGATGGGAAAGGTAAAGCAGAGTGTCACTCACTTCACAATGACAGTAACACAATAAAGAATCGTCTTTAATGACAAAATAATGTTAATATCGAGCACTAAAAAAATTTTTTACTAGCAATTATAAGTTATATTAGTAAACTGAGACCTGAGTAAACTATTAAAAAAACGACAGAAGTACATTGACAATATAGTGTGTTATTCTTAATATTAAATTAATATTCATTACAATTCATTTTAATGTAATCATAGTATTTATGGTTTTATTTATAAACTTTACTGTATTTAAATTCATGTTTAAGTAAATTATTTATTTGAAAAATATTTATTATAATTTATTAAATTTGTATTGTTATTATTATTTTACTTGTGTATTACTTTATTTAATATATTATATTTTTAGATATTTCATTTAACATCCTCACCTCGTGTCATTTTGACCCGAAAATCTTTTTCTTTCTTTTTTTTTATTTTTAAAAATGTAGTGTTCATCGGAGTGGTACAAAACCTTGTCACTTTTATCACACGTGAAATTGGAATGCACACAATTGACTGGATCCAAGTTTTTGTGGTTGTAATAAAAAAAAAGAAGAGATCCTTCCCTCGTGGGTCCGGTTGACCCAATATGAATTTATGGGAAATAGGGGGGAAATGTTTTTTTATTTGTCAAAAAAAAAAATCCAGCACAATCCAGAACACACACCCACACACAAATGAAGATGAGACCCTAGAACATCACCAATGCAGAACACACTCACATACATACACACACACACACACCTAGAAATTACCATTCAAATAAATATATATATAATGGAGCCGCAAGGGAAGGATCTTTCCCTTTTTTCTTTTTTTTATGACAACCACAAAAACTTGAATCCAGTCACATTTTTTTGTGTGCGTTCCAATTTCAAGTGTGACAAAACTGACAAGGTTTTGTACCACTCCGATGCTCACTCAATTTAAAAAAAAATTAAAAAAAGAAAGAAAAAGAATTTTGGGTCAAAATGACACGAGGTGAGGATGTTATATATATTTAAAATACTTGTTTTTTAGATGTATTATTATCTCTTTCAGAGACCTGTGTCCTCTCCAACACCTCTTTCCCTCATGTGGTGCCGGTGTTGTCCCTGCTGGAGCGCGGGGTGGCGGCAGGGGAGGCGCTGGAGTCGTGGGAGAGTGTGGAGTCTGGTGTGGACGTGGTCATGAGTCACCTGGAGGCGGCGCGCACCATCGCTCACCACGGAGGACTGTACCGCACCAACACTGAGAGCAAACTACAGGGTAAACTTTTAATCTGTGTTAGACCTATGCCTAAACTTGACTCTGACCAATTCCAATAGACCAGAAGTTTAAAAAAAATCCCAAATGCACTCCCTCTATAGGCATGCATATCTACTACAAAACTATGTTCATGGTAGCTTCATCCTCAGAGGTTGTCAGGGGTTTTTCAAAATATATATCTTTTTAATCGAGGGGAAAAAATTGTGAGATTTTTGTGCACTTAAAAAGTAATTATATATGTTTAGCATGGTGTTTATATATATCAAACCGATTAATCGTGAATAATCGCATCCAAAATAAAAGTTTGTTTTTACATAATATATGTGTGTACTGTGTATATATTTATATTTTTTACATTTTATATATAAAATATTTATATATATAATATAAATTATATAAATATATATTATATACAGCATATACATGCAAATATTTCTTAAATATATACATGAATGAGTGTATTTATATATACTAAAGCCCCGTTTCCACCGAAATTACCCGGAACAATTTGTCCCAGGAACTTTTGTCCTAGTAACTCTTTTTCCCCTCAGACCTGCTGCTGTCTAAAGTACCGTGAAGATTAGTCCGGTGACGTAGGACTGCGCGCGACTTTCCAGAGCCCACTGGATTTCGTCCTCCGCAAATACACTTAATAAAGCCTGAACCTCGTCGTCGGTCCATCAGTCTTATTTTTTAAACTCCATTGTTGATTTGAATAGCAAACAACTCTTACTGCATGCACCGCGACAGACTTTTAGGTTGAAATAAAATGCCATGTCAACCAATCAGCATGTTCAGCGGCCAAGTCCCACCCCTGAAAGTTCCTGAACTTTGAAAAAGTACTACCTCGCGAGCAGGGCCGTTTTGAGGGGGAAATCTTTACCCGAACTTTACTTAGACCCCGGTTCCTGCGGTCGAAACACACTGAGTACCACCCCAAAGTCCCTAGTTCCTGGGTAAAGTTCCCACGGTGGAAACGCGGCTTTAATAATTATACATAGTACACACACATATATTATGTAAACACAAACTTTTATTTTGGATGCGATTAATCGATTTGACAGCACTAATATATATATATATATATATATATATATATATATATATATATATATATATATATATATATATATATATATATATATATATATATATATATATATATATATATATATATATTAATGCTGTCAAATCGACATACTGTGATTTGGATTGCACTAGTCCTAATTTCACAGATTTGATTGTTTTCATTTTCTATCTCTTCTCACAGATTTCCAGGAGCGGAAGGAGGTGCTGGAAATCTTCTGTACAGAGTTTCAAATGAGGCTTTTATGGGGCAGTCGTGGCTCTGAAGGAAGCCAGGCCGAGCGCTATGAGAAGTTTGACAAGGTCCTGACCGCTCTGTCCCACAAGCTAGAACCTCCTGTACGACACAGTGAATTATAGCACCCCCACACCCACAAAATGGTATGATCCCTGACCTATCTGTCACTCCTACTTCTGGACCAGACCATTATGCTTTTAGGGGGGAGGCTTTACAGGCAGAAATGGAGAACATGAGGCATTGTTCTCTATGAGGTACTCATGCAAAACAAGGCACAAAAGGGGACAGGCTTTATGCGAGCATGGTAGCGCCCCCTAAAGAACACAGATGTGAACTACAGCAATGGAATGAAATAAAAATCTAAAGCCAAAATCTCTTCTTCAGCGGTGGGACTTCAGCGGTGACCAAGGGCACTTCCTTTTCAAAAAGAGAGAATGTGATGAAGCTGACTTTAACCCAAATGGATCTGAATCCTGTTTTATGTGAATCAATTATTTTGTTCCCATCAGCTTGTATGTCAACAAAGAGCAAATATGTCTTGCAGAGGTGACGCGTCTCCGTACCGGAGATGAGACTGCATCGACGTTACATAGTCACGATTTACTGCTGGAATAGACTGAACACACACACACATGTCACATGTCTGAATGTAAGTTGCCAAATCATTAATTCAAACAGATATCTGCTGGATAAAGAGTCTTTTTTCGGGACTGTCATGGCTTTATCGATCGAAATGGAGTTGACAGTTACTGTGAGGAATTGGGCCTTCATTTTTAATGAGTGTCTAACAGATGCTCACATTCACACTCTCTCCAGGTTTATTTTTGTCTAAAGGGGTCATATCAAATTTGCCTTTGTATTTGGAATAATAGAGTTCATTCTTTAACTTAAAAACTCCAGTGCAAAAAGAGTATTTATTGAAACTAAATAGCAAAATTGGATTCTGACGGCCAAAACCCATGTTCATTAGCCTATGACCACCCACTTTACACATCCGCATTGCATATTGATGAACTAAAGGAGTAAAACTATGAAAGCGGTCAAATCCACCACATATTATACTGTTTTTGGTTGTGTGTAGCACCTACAGCCCTGAAGATCCCTCAGAAGGATCCCAATGTTGCAATGTTCAGTGTAAATTGTTCTATGAAACTGTTATATTTTAAATATGAAGATAGACATTTGCATAAAGTCTTAAAGGCACGGCAGCAAAAAAAACCAGCCTGTTTGATTATCAGTCAAAAAGAGTGGAAATGCTCATGAAAAACTAAATTATGAATGGTTGGGGTACTTCAGGAAAAATTAAAAATAGCAAAAATAACAATATGACCCCTTTAATATCTTTCATGACAGACCATGCTAGTCAATATGGCCATAGCAATGAGTTTTTAGCTGTTTTTTACATGCAAAATGCTATGAGAATTGTTGTAAATTATTTAAGAGACCCATATCCAAACATTGCAGATCAAGTCCATGTCCGGATCATCCATCACAAGTTAGCAAATGTACTAATTCAAGCATTCAAAGTAATGTTATGGCAATAAGGCTCATTGTGTTGAAATGCTAATGCATATTGCTCATGTTTAGGATTAGGAGTTTTGCTAAAACTCCCTATTTTGGCGCATTTGTCCAACAGATATGAATTATACCTCATATTGTGCTATTTATTGAAGAAATGTGGGCTATTACTTTTCTAAGTGATCGTGCACATGATTTCCATATTTAAAAAAAAAAAAAAATCCCATAGTAGATTTAAATAAGGGATTGGAGAGATTTGATGTGGGCTCTTTTGATTTGTGCCTAGCAACCACCCAAAACACCCTAGCATATGCATAGCAGCACTATGACATCCTGCTGGTGTGTTTTGTTCAAGTAGGCTACCACTAACATTTTCATCAAGTTTCTGCAGGAAAAAAAAAAAAGTTTGAAAGAGTTCAGCTGATAAAAGCAACACATTCATGAACCCTAATCCAATAGGCCTACTGTTTTCCTATTCTGGTAGATTTAGCCAAACAAAACCCAAAGTCACATACATATACCTCTGTCAGCAGTGTAAATGTTCTACCCTTATTTCTGGGTACCATTAAAAAAAAGTTCTGCGTATCTGGTTCTAACGCGATCTATTGTGTGTATCATATACAGGCTGCTATACTTCACACCCAGTCTATCAATGCATACTTCCAGGGAATTTTCTGAAGGTGTTTTTTCAGGTATCTTAATAAATGCACATTCGAAAGTAGATTATGTTGTCTGTCACAGATAGGGGAGCATTATTATGGGATGAAAAGTGGATCGTATGCAATTTAACTTTTAGCCAAAAGAGGGCTCTTAGTAAGCTAAAAACAGTAAATGGAAGTAAGTTTTGAACCTTTTGAAACTTTTTTTAACAAGGCCTGCTGGTCTAGGACTGTAACATGTGTTTGGTTTCTCTACTGTAAAGGTAAACGTGTAACTATTTTCTTTTGTAAATAGTTACCCCTAAACGGTCGATGATAGACGAGGTGGACGAGGTCACGTGATTGCATCCTTTTATTATGTGCTGTACATACTGGTATGTCATATGTTTTGCACTCTTTTTTCAAAAAATAAAATAAAGTAAGCTTGTGTTTTTGTGATTTATTTGCTCCTAAGATTGTTTAAAATCGTATTTGATTTTAACTTACATTGAAATCCATGTTTGTAGATGCCTAAGATTTGTGTAGGCTATTTTCATTGGTCTAACAAAAACATTCCCTATCTATCTATCTATCTATCTATCTATCTATCTATCTATCTATCTATCTATCTATCTATCTATCTATCTATCTATCTATCTATCTATCTATCTATCTATCTATCTATCTATCTATCTATCTATCTATCTATCTATCTATCTATCTATCTATATCTATCTATCTATCTATCTATCCTTCCGTCCGTCCATCTCTCTCTCTCATCTTCCCTGCTGTAATCTTTTGATAAGTCTATTTACTGCGCTAAAATGACTTGTCTGATAATCGGCTCACATCATTATTTAATAAGTGATGCACTTTGTTAATAACATTGTTAAAATTGTTTTTTATGATATTAATAATAATGTTCATTTAAAAATATATATATTACTACAGGTGTATAATATATATAATATATATTTACTATATTTTAAATAGGTGCTGGTCATATAATATGAATATCATCAAAAAGTTGATTTATTTCACTAATTCCATTCAAAAAGTGAAACTTGTATATTATATTCATTCATTACACACAGACTGATATATTTCAAACGTTTATTTCTTTTAATTTTGATGATTATAACTGACAACTAAGGAAAATCCCAAATTCAGTATCTCAGAAAATTAGAATATTGAAATAGTGAAAAGGTTAAATATTGAAGACACCTGGTGCCACACTCTAATCAGCTAATTAACTCAAAACACCTGCAAAGGCCTTTAAATGGTCTCTCAGTCTAGTTCTGTAGGCTACACAATCATGGGGAAGACTGCTGACTTGACAGTTGTCCAAAAGACGACCATTGACAGCTTTCACAAGGAGGGCAAGACACAAAAGGTCATTGCAAAAGAGGCTGGCTGTTCACAGAGCACATAAATAGAGAGGCGAAGGGAAGGAAAAGATGTGGTAGAAAAAAAGTGTACAAGCAATAGGGATAACTGCACCCTGGAGAGGATTGTGAAACAAAACCCATTCAAAAATGTGGGGGAGATTCACAAAGAGTGGACTGCAGCTGGAGTCAGTGCTTCAAGAACCACCACGCACAGACGTATGCAAGACATGGGTTTCAGCTGTCGCATTCCTTGTGTCAAGCCACTCGCGAACAACAGACAGCGTTAGAAGCGTCTCGTCTGGGCTAAAGACAAAAAGGACTGGGCTGCTGCTGAGTGGTCCAAAGTTATGTTCTCTGATGAAAGTACATTTTGCATTTCCTTTGGAAATCAGGGTCCCAGAGTCTGGAGGAAGAGAGGAGAGGCACACAATCCACGTTGCTTGAGGTCCAGTGTAAAGTTTCCACAGTCAGTGATGGTTTGGGGTGCCATGTCATCTGCTGGTGTTGGTCCAGGGTCAATGCAGCTGTATACCAGGAAGTTTTAGAGCACTTCATGCTTCCTGCTGCTGACCAACTTTATGGAGATGCAGATTTCATTGTCCAACAGGACTTTGCACCTGCACACAGTGCCAAAGCAACCAGTACCTGGTTTAAGGACGATGGTATCCCTGTTCTTAATTGGCCAGCAAACTCGCCTGTCCTTACCCCATAGAAGAGGAAGATGCGATATGCCAGACCCAACAATGCAGAACAGCTGAAGGCCACTATCAGAGCAACCTGGGCGCTCATAACACCTGAGCAGTGCCACAGACTGATCGACTCCATGCCACGCCGCATTGCTGCAGTAATTCAGGCAAAAGGAGCCCACTACTACACTGTAAAAAAAAAATTAAGGTCTCCAATTGAAAATTTTCTAGTGACCGATCACATCTAAATTATTCAGTTGGCCAAATTTAATTTCTGTGTATTGATGCAATTTAATTCACAGAAATTCAATTTGGCCAAAATTTTGTTGTGATCAGTCACTACAACATTTTCAATTGGAGACCTGCTTTTTTTTTTACAGTGTAAGTATTGAGTGCTGTACATGCTCATACTTTTCATGTTCATACTTTCAGTCGGCCAAGATTTCTAAAAAAAATCCTTTCTTTGTATTGTTCTTAAGTAATATTCTAATTCTCTGAGATACTGAATTTGGGATTTTCCCTAGTTGTCAGTCATAATCATCAAAATGAAGTTTCACTTTTTCAATGGAATTAGTGAAATAAATCAACTTTTTGATGATATTCTAATTATATGACACCTGTATTACTGTTGTACACTTCTGGGTTTAGGAGAGTGTAGCTCTACAATATGACCACAAGGTGGCAGCAGAGTCAAGATAGATTCAACTCCAGTCGTAATGACGTCAGCATTCTCAACTCCCTGCACTTGACCCTACTCAATAACACATTTTAAGGTGTGTTTGATGTAGACACAAGATTAAGGGTTAAACTACTAAATATAATCTATTAGTGGTCTTATTATGTTGGTGAATTTCTTTAGTTTTGCTACAACTGGGCCGAATCAAATCTAGCCCTTTAAACCCATTCATAAAACTTGCATACATCTTTCTAATTGTTTATATTCATCAGAGTTAACCGAATATGCATATGAATAAAGATGAAATATGCATGCCTTGCTAGTGTGTGCGTGTCTGTGTGTGTGTGTGTGTGTGTGCTTGTTTATGTGATTTATGAGGACACCAATTTGTATAATGACTTGGGCATTACACTGGCATTGCAACATAAACTTAATTTAAGAGGACATTTCCTGAGTCCTTGTTATTAAAATGGCTTAAAAAATACTAAACAAAGTTTTATTAAAAGTATAAAAATGCAGAAAGGTTTCTATGACGGGTAGGTCTAAGGGTTGGGGTTAGTGTAGGGGGAAAGAAGATGTTTGTACAGTATAACAACCATTACGCCTATGGAATGTCCTCCTACTGATAGGTGCACAAACTCTCACACACACGTTTGGTTCACTATCTTTGAGGGGACTCTCCATAGACGTAATGGTTTTTATACTGTACAAACTGTATATTCCCTCCTCATACTAACCCTACCCCTAAACCTACCCATCACACAAACCTTTCTGCATTTTTACATTTTACATTTCATTTTGTGTGATTCATAAGCTTGTTTCCTCATGGGGACCTCAATTTAGGTCCCTACGGTGGCACAAGTCCCCATGAGTCAGTGTGCATTCAGATTGAAGTCCACCGGGATAGAAAAAAATGTGTGCGTGTGTGTGTACAGTTGTGAATGCACTGCGACAGAGCATGCGTACTGGCTTTGAGTTGTCGTGCGTCAGACTAAAGTGACTTCACCAAGACAAGATGGTGGCTACGGAGGGGGGGTTGCAGCGAAACTATGATGCAATCTCTCAGTGTGTGTGTGTGTGTGTGTGTGTGTGTGATGTCCCAACTCCCAAGCACAGCTGTGTCAGTCAGAGAAAGGTCCACCAGGCACTGCTGGTGAAGCGGGGTACACTGACAGGGACACAGGGACATGAAGCACTGAATGCCCACTCAGCACACAAAGACACGCCGAGCTGCCCGTCACACGCCACTGTGTTCAAAAAATTGGGGAAATGCAGATTAAAATCTTTTATTGAAGGCCGCAGTGGTCTGTGAATTCAAATGACAAGTTCCACTATAGCATAAATACACAATCTGCTCTGAAAGAGAACAGGACCTTATCAAAGCCCGAATATGGAATATTATACAATATATCAAGAGTCAACTTGTTTGGTGTTTTTGTAAACATTAACAAGATTTCATATTAAATTTCATGTGCACATGACTAAAACTAGTGCTAAAATGTACCATTTATTTTTGTAACAGAAAAAGTTTATCACTTTTACCTGTGAATATTGAGTTAAATATTTATAATATATTTGTATTAAACATTAATACAAATTCATATTTTATTAAAAATGTTGATCACCTTCACCAAGGAATACTGTTGTACATGGCAGATTTAATTTAAACACACACACACACACACACACACACACATATATATATATATATATATACATTATTTTTTAATTAAATATATGCCATGTGCCATGTATATATATATATATATATATATATATATATATATATATATATATATATATATATATATATATATATATATATATATATATATATATATATATATATATATATATATATATATATATATATATATATATATATATATATATATATATATATTATTTGGTCTTATTATATTTGGTATATATTTGGTAACCAAAAAAAGTTGATGGGTTTTACAAATGAATATTGTCTTACATGGTACATATACATACATATTTTATTAAATACAAATATATATTTATATATTTATTACATTCATATATTTTAATTATATGAAATATTTATGAAACTTTTTTTATATTTTAATTATATATATTTGTGACACACATACACTATATATTTATCTTTTGATTTAAATATTAATATTAAATAATAAAGTTTTGTTTGCAGAGTCAGTGCTACACAAACACACATATATACATACTTATTTCCATATATACAGTACATATATATATATATATATATATATATATATATATATATATATATATATATATATATATATATATATATATATATACAGTACACACATATATATATATATATATATATATATATATATATATATATATATATATATATATATATATATATATATATACAGTGCATTTATTATGTAAACACAAACTTTTATTTTGGATGCGATTAATTGCGATTAATCTTTTGACAGCCCTAATATTTATTACATTAATATATTCTAATTACATTAAAAAATATATATATTTAAATTGTATATTTATGACACACTCACACACACACACACACACACACACACACACACACACACACACACACACACACACACACTCACTAAATATTTTATTAATATATTGTTTAAAAAAGGTTTATTCTGTTGTTTCGAAACTTGTTGTAATTGTTTTAGATTATTGATTTTAATTATTAATGTTTGGCAACAATTCTTATTTTTTGGTTAACTGAGTAGTGGTATGTCTGCTGATTTGGATTAGATGACTGTTGTTATTGCTTTGTCTTGTGTTTTATTGTTTTGTTTTGTGTGTTGTTATTTAACGTTGTGTATTAGGACCCCCTTGAAAACGAGATGATGCATCTCAAGGGGTTTATCCTTAAATAATACAATTTGTATATATTTATATTATATACATGTATATAATACGTGTGAGTGTGTGTGTGTGTGTGTGTGTGTGTGTGTGTGTGTGTGTGTGTGTGTGTGTGTGTGTGTGTGTGTGTGTGTGTGTGTGTGTGTGTGTGTGTGTGTGTGTGTGTGTGTGTGTGTGTGTGTGTGTGTGTGTGTGTGTGTGTGTAACACTGACTCTGGAAGCAAAACAGAATATTTAAATCAAAAGATAAATGGAAGTTCAAGGTGAACCTGTCATTCTACTGCAGTATTATAGTATGTGACTTTCTATTTGTTTTTCAATCTTGTGAAAATGTTTTTTGTGTGCCTGTGGGCTATTTTTGGGTGATGTGTTTTTCAACACAACAGGGTTCTGGGCTTGACATTACTGCTCTGAAAATGCTTCAAATTGTGTTAAAGCAGCTGGGGAACGCTGTGACATCAGTATACATCCTTTCCAGCCTATTCTGATTACATTTGTGGTATTATCTTTTCTTTTCTTTTTTAGAATTTATTTCACTCTTGCGCTCTTTTTTGGATTTATTTACAGACGGATCTGCTGGTGACAGCACAGGAACAGCCTGTCATGTCCTGAACGGCTAAGTACATGTAAAGTGACTGGATTACATGTCTTGGTGCTTTAACACTTTGTCATCTAAATCTAGAGCTCATGCCGCATCCACCACACACACACTTATTCACACAGACACACATACACACCACTGAACTCATGTCACTGTCAGTTGTGTGCAACCTGCAACGTTAACAACTGTGCTTTTAAAGAAAATACAACAGAAGCCAGGATACCTAAACTCAAGTAGGCTACGTCTCCCATCCGTTTGGTTAACCATGGTTATATGTTAACAACATATGTAGTGTAAGTGTACACATACCAGTGTGATAGTCCAAATTCATTGTGATAAATAGTATTCTTGGTCAGCCCCAAGTGTCCCCTCATGTGACTCTCTGTGGCCCCAGGGCCCCCCTTGCCCCTCAGACTTCACATTACCACATGAATGGCCGGCTGCAAAGGGCCAGTTCATCCTCGGACGCCAACAGAAGGCAGGAGATTTGCAATTCAATCTGTTCCTAGTCGGGACAGACCTGTCACCAGTGTGACAGAGGCCGAGGGGGTGGGGGACCGCACATCACTCCACCATACATCACGCTTTCCTAAGGAGATGGAGTGAAAGTTCAGACATTATGTTAACATTTAAATCACATTATTATAATGATCAATATAATAGCTGGACTACATCAGGTAAATTGTCAATGGAACCTGCCATTTTTCAGTAGAATTTGAATTTTGAATTTGAAAACAAACACAAAACAAGTCATGAAACCACAAAAATGTAAAGGTCCAATTAAAATATTGTTGAAGCCAACAGAAATTGGAATCAGTTAAATTGAATCAATAAAATGTAATTATATACACAGTATAGCCTACACAGTTAGAACATAGTTCAAATTAAAAGTTTAATATAATGCATTAAACGTTATAATATAATGTTTTTTTAATCAATCTGCAATTTAATATCATTTTAATATTATTCATTTTAATATATAATTTTAGACATTTTTAGATATGTTATTAAATATTTTTACAAGGTAAACGTTCAATCAAAACATTTATTAGTCCTTTATAGTGTGTAACAGAGCAAATACCCAAAAAAGAACCACAAGGCTTGTCTCTGAATATCAACAACACACAGAAACGTCCTCTCCAGTAAAATGGTCAATGGAATCCTCAGAGGACGATGTCATTTCCGTTGAATGTGTGTGTTTCTTTCCGGGTTGTGCAGCAACATGGCAGCGCCCTTAGGTCTGCACCTGGAGTTTGGGTTTGTATTCATCGCTTTGTTTATTAATCTTCGCATTTGCCTCGTGTTCCAGTGGTTACATTAATGCACGTAATGCATGATAAGTCTTCAAACCCATTCGACAGAAGCTTTATCGATTTGACCTGGTTGATAAAGCCTGTTATTTTTTTAAGCCGTTTTACTGTCGTGATAACAAGAAACCCCCAGTTTAAATGATAAAGTAACCTAATAGAAATTAAATTCATGTTATTTATTTTCTTGGAGCAGCGCGTGCTGATGCGGTTGTCAGAGCTGTCAATCATGCAGGTGGCGCGTGTGCTTCAAATTTACTGGAATAATAATCCGTTTCACTCGCTTAACTTTAACAAAGTAATTATCCATATTGACGTAAACTCGGTTGGAGAAGCTTTGTTCTTTATAGAAATCTGGTTTCCTAATGTTTTAAACAAGAACAATGGTTCAATGAGTGGATGTTTTACATTATTTGTATTGCTTACACACAATTTCTGAAACTATGGCTCCATTTCTCGACACTCTACACACAAAACCACACAACATGCAAAACGTTACACATCTCTTGTAAAAGCAAACACTTTATTCAAAACTATTTTAACTGTTTTTTTTAAATAACTGAGAAATATCAGCCAGAGCTTTTCCCCTCAAGGTTTGAGACAAATCTCTTAAACGATTTATCAGAATTATTATTTTTGACAGTACTCAAGTAACACCACTTTTATCATATTATGATATTTCCATTAGTGGTGTATTATAGCTGTTCAGGAAATGTGTACTTCTAAAGTTTATGTTTTTTTTTCTTTTTGCTCCCCTTTATTATAGCATGTAGTAGTCTACACTGGGGGGGGGGGGGGGTGGTAACCTAAATGCTTCATGTGGTAACATCTAAATTAATTTATTTTATTCAAAGAAAAGAAAAAAGCCATTTAAAGGCACAATATGTAATATTTTTGGATTCAAATATCCAGAAACCATTAGAACAGTGTTATATATTTTGTTGACTTGTGTACTTGCATTATCCCAGATGATTCCAAGAATGTTTAAATCCAGAGAAATAAGCAATTTTAACCAGGACACGGACCATGTCTTTGAGTCGCCTATCAATTACATCAGTGTTTCCCAACCGGGGTGCCGTCTGACGAGAGCAGGGGTGCCGTGTAAAAGTCCTTCAAATAATTTTTTTTTTCTTCACATTTTTCAAATAATTCTCTCTTTGTAAACTTTGTTCAATGCATGCGAGTGCTGCCGTATGTTTGAATATGACCAGTCATTTTCGCTATCATCACCCGGGTGATGTGCCAGAAGACTCGAATGAGAAGTCAAGCGCGCTGTGAGAAAATTTGTCTCTGTGCACTCATCCGAAAGCGCGCACACGTCTCACAGCGCGCAAATATTGAGTTCTCTTTCAAGTCTCGCTCTTGAACGGACAAACTCACACAAAAAGTATGTCAACATGTCCATCTTGATGAGTATTCTAGCAGACATAGTCTGTATATGCCTTAAGTAAACTTTATACAGTCGAGAAAAATGACGCATGTCCGAGCATTAGGTCTTAAAGGGGCAGTAGCCTTTACTGCTGAATGTTTAATGTCAAACAACAAAAGACAAGGACATCACTCACTGCTCTTGATTGAATAGCTTTTGTAAGTTTAATAGGATTAATCTTTAATTTATACAGTCAAATATACTGTTATTTTACATTTGATCAATTTCTGTACCTGAAAACTAATGTTAGATGTAGACCTACCTGAAAAACCTGAAAAGCATAATTTATTTTATTAGTATCTTTGCTCAATAGTATTTATTTGTGCTGCTGCTTGTATTTAAATTATTTGTTCTTATTTTCTTTATTTTTATTTGACAGTAGTCCTTTTTTCCCTGAACATAGGAAATACTGAACCGTACCGAAACCGTGAACCTAAAACCGTGATACAAACCGAACCATGAGCAATCTGTACCGTTACACCCCTAGCGTAACGTATGCGAGGGGGTGCCACAAAATGGAAAATTCCATGACTGAAAAAAGGTTGGGAAACACTGAATTACATCATACCTGCATTACCCTTGATGTCCGGTTTTATTTAGTAGAAACCATGGAAACACCAAAGACGCTTTAATCTATTACGTTTTATTAGACAAGGGAACAATTGTTTGGATACATTTACAGACCGAAAACTAATTATTGGTATATAGCTCAACACGCTTAGTCTTATTGTTAAACTAATCTTGTTTTTTGTTTTTTTCTCGCGACTGCATGTTTTCACCATGCCTCAGAGAAAAAAACTATTTTGTCAAGTGGCTAACATAGCATTATCAGATGCAGCTTTATTTTTAGTAACAGCAATACAGCATTTTCTCAATCATGCAATGTTTTAAAATTAAGCCAGCATTTATTAATATGATATTCTAATATTGATCTTGTTTACTGAACTGTGCAACAAGTGTCTCATAGCAGCCGCCAAGCGAACGCACAGAGTAATGTTATAACATAATTTTCAAAACACTCAAATGTATCTAATATGATAAAACAGCGCTGCATTACCCCACATACGCTTGACCGGAAGAAGCGGAAGTGGCGACTGGCATAATAAAAGCTCCGCTACTGTCTCTCAATCGCTTCAACGTTCAGCACTCGGCCCTACTCTGCCTCATACTACAGTAACGTTAATAATCTCATCCATGAACATGATTTCTGCCCGATTCCCATCCCGATTCGTTTCCACCAGCTGTGAGATGAAGACAACAACTCCCAAGATTCGCGCTCAATCTCGGCGTCATCAAGCTACGCCTTTGTTTTGAATAGGCGACCTCTAGCGGCGAAAAAAACGACTTAGGCTGCGTTCACACTGCAGGCTGAAACGACCCAATTCCGATTTTTTTGCCCTTATGCGACCTGTATCTGATCTTTTCATGACAGTCTGAACGACACAGATCCGATCTTTTCAAATGCGACCCAGGCCACTTGGGTATGTGGTCCAAATCCGATACATATCCGATCTTTTGAAATGTGACTTCAGTCTGAACTGCCAGGTCACATGTATCCGACCCGCACGTCGTTGATACGCGACAAACGTCATCATTGTAACTCCCGTTCCTTACTCCAGTCCAGTGGTGGCGGTAATGCACAAGAAATAGTTGCTAACCGCCAATAAAAGAAGTAGTACGCACCTGTTGCTAGCCAATACACTCCAACTCCAACGCGTTTCTGCACTGTTATGGGCCGCCGCAGACGTGTCTCTTCCCGTGACAAAGTTAGTTGAAGGCGCTCGCAAACATAATTGAAGGTGGATCTGGTCATTCTGAAGTTCGATATCAGTAAAGCCACTCACATCAGTATCCCACCACTCCTGGCTGCGACTCCGCACACACACGTTTCTCTGTACCGACGTTGCTACCACTGCTCCACAAAACGCCATGGCCAAAAACCTTGCTCTCCTCCTCTTTTTTAATTTTCTTCTTAACATGAGAAGGTTGTAATGGTGCTGGCTCCGTTGCGAAAATAACTTTAATAAAGCTAAACGAACTCCAATGCTGACACCCATATTTGGCTACTTCCGTAAACAACAAGTGACGTCGTTGACCGTTGAGTACTCTTCTGCGCATGCGGGTCACTTCTGGGTCATTTCACGTTCACACAGGAGATCACAAAAGGTCGCATTTAATTGGAAATGTGAACGGCCTTGCAAAAAAATCGCATTTTTTCAAAAAATCGGAATTGAGCATTAAGCCCTGCAGTGTGAACACAGCCATATTGTTCCTTTAACGTTACACCAACAAAGCAAAATTTAAGGGTATGATCAGGTAGAAATAGCTCTAATGTAACAATTACAGGTTACCATATTAATTTACCAGTGTCGAGGGAAGACCGGAAATGATGGGGAAAGAGCAAGAATGGAATTTGGAATAGTTGCCACATAATCTCCACTACTCAATGTCAGATCATGGCATGCTAGCAGACTGCTCACTACATACTGTCCATTATACACTGGACACTACATTTTAAAAAAACGATTGTGAAACAAACAGTACAGGTTATCCATTCAATAAACATAGCAAAAAGTAGTACGTGATTGTTACACAATCTCATTACATTTTGCTCATTACTTCATTGTGCAGTTCAACGAATGCCGTTCTGCCGTAATCTTCTAAATGATCGTAGTTGTGTTGGTTTTTTAATACAATCTTGTGCTAAAATGTTTTAATTCTCTCATACAGCAGCATAATGGGTGGAAATGTTACAAATGTAAAGTTGGGTTGAGCTCATTTTACCGTGGGATACTGTGTCCTTTATGCCATCAGGGTATCCTATGCATGCAGAAAGGTTGCATACTAGTACACATATCATATATTACATGAAAAAAACTGTAGTGTGGCAATATGCTATTTCGAACATAGCCATAGAGTGACTGAGAACGTCAATTGCATCGGCGTGACAGAAAGAGAGAGCATCTCAAAACAAATCTTGGCCAGAATTCATTGGGTGCAGAAAATGTTGCATTTGGCATTCGGTCAAAGTTCTCACTGCTTTTAAGTCGCAAAAGAGTCCTATGTGACTGTCTATGGACAGAGGTGGTGTTTGTGAGTGGCCTTTCTGAGGCTGGCACACAGGCTGGCTTCTCTCTGTACCGCTAGGGTACAGGGCATCTCGCCAGGCCTGGCGATCTGGAGGACAACTGGGCATTCTCCAGGAGATGTGAGCTCTCTTTATTGGGTCTGCACCTGCTACATGAGTCCTATTCTGACTTCATGTCCCTATCTGTGTTTTTTTCCCCCCACTGACACGCACCTTCTCTCGATCTTACACAGATCTCTGTCACTTACTGAGGCTGCGTTTATTAAATTCTGCTTAAGTGGTACAAAACTATGTACAGTATACTGTGATGTTGTCTTCTTTGAAGTAGATCTGTTGGTCTGCACAAATTCGTTAGAATTTAGGAGTTATCTTTTAGATGCCACGGACCCCCAAATATGATCATCCCTGTGTGAGGGAACCCCATCCTAAAATGTATAAGGCATCTGTCTTTTATAAACGCTCAATTTATACACACAAAAAATATTATAAATCTAAAATTAGTTTTAGTTACATTATTATATATTTTGTTATACCCAATGTAGTAATGTATGTATTATTGTTATTTTTTGCTTATTTAATTTTAATCTAATTTAATATATTCATCTATTTAATCGTATCTATATTAATCGTTTTATTTATTTTAATTTAATTTAGATATCATTTATTGCTTTACTATATTTTCCCCCACTCTCTAACCCTAACCCCTGTTGTAAATTACAAAAAAAGGAAATTACTTCATTTATACCTGAAAATTCTTCAAGAGTTTTAAAGGAAGGGTTGGCAAAAAATGTTTTAACTTTTTGCTATACTGGTTGAAACCATAGGCTGTAAAAAAAATATGGACGACGCGTCTTCACTACCTTCGACTGAAGAAAAGTGAAGCCGCCAACGTCCGAATATGGCGCTGACGTCTTGCGCAGATTTGGGACAGAGTCTGCACAGTAGTGGACCGTGGTCTTGGGACCGGAGTCTGCGCAGTGGAGAGCAGGAAGTAGAGCTGCAATATCAAAAGCCTACCCACTCTCGCAGATGCAGAACAATTCATTATGTTGGTGTGAAATAAACAGTTATGGAAATGTAGAAATTAAAGCTAAAGCGCAAATCTCCTCCCGAAAAAAGTTTGTTAGTGATAACTTCACTGTCAAACATGATGTCACACACCCGTTTTTATAGCATCAAATAGTTTGTCTCACGTCCATTCAAATACATGAAGGGGAGGGGCTTATGAGCTATACTGTGTCTGTGACCAACCCCCTGGGGGCGATCGAGGCGCTTTGGCTTCAGTTTTCAACAGGAGTGCGGCAGGCTTGGTTGAAACTCTCTTCACATCCTGATAGCGATTGATAAGAATCGCTGGTGAAGTGGTCTCAGGACCAAAAAATATTCGTCCAATCATTGCATTTGGACCGAATGCAATGATTGGATGAACATTTTTTGCTCCTGAAACTTCCACTGAAGATATGTACATGTTTTAATTTAGACCACTTCTATTATCATGCTGTTCTACCTGCCTGTGAACATGTATTTCCATGCCTCCGTCCACTCTGCTTGTGCAAACATCACACATCATCAGCCCATTCAGCAATGCAGAGCTGTAGACAGACGCTAACCCAGAATCGCAAACAAACAGCAGCCACCTTTTACAGATCCTCCTGAACCAAAACAACGCGTGTATGCTGCGTTCACGCCATGTTGCGATTACCGTAATTACGAGATGGCAACTTGTGACATTCTACCCAGAGCTGTTCACGTCCTCAGACTCTGATTTATGCGCTTCTAATAGTGCTGGGACAATAAATCGAAGCATAGCGATTCTCTACAATCGATTCTGAGCTTAGTTTTTTACAGCAGATGGTGCTCTAGGCTAGTTTTTATCAGACTCAGCTCTGAAGAGTTCGGCTGAGTCTGAGAATATGCCCTTCGCGTAATTCGCTTCAACCTTTTTGAACTTTATGAATGGTTATTTTTTAGAAGGTTCAAGTGGTGTAAGGAATTGGAAGCAAGCAGAGCCAATACGGATGTTTCTAAAGCACGCAGTGCCATCTGCTGTTAAAAACTAAGCAATCAACTAAGTAAAAACACAACCAATTCGAGAGAGAAACATTCGTAAAATCTCAGAACTCTGTGACATCTGGTGTCAGATGTATAAAACATTTAAGGACAAGAATCAGATGTCATGGACTAGATGTTAAGTAAATTAAAGCTGCACAGAGGATACTTTTAACTGATTTTGGAAATGGGAGAACCTTCACTGAACATTATTGTCAAAAGCTCTACCTGTAAGAGGCGTAACATTAAATGCACTGTTTTCCTGTTTTAGAGGAGGAGCAGAACTTCTGTTTGATGGAGTTAAGAATCATCATGTGACACTCCCTGGCCAATCAGATCCCTGTGAGTATGAAAAAATTGACCTTCTGTTGTGTTTCTGGAGTTTGCTAATACAAGTATCATTGTTACTATTACTCATAATTGGAATAAACCTCTAACTATAAGTATTAAAAGCATAGTTCACCCTAAAATCATCATTTATTTGCTTTCATGTCATTCCAAACTTGTATGACTTTATTCTGTGGAATGTTTCAACTCTTTTTGTTCATATAATAAATGGCAATAGGGTCTAAAATATTGTATGGACAAAAAGCACAGACATTTTTCAGAATGTCTTCTTTTGTGTTCTAAAGAAGAAAGTTGTATATGTTCGGAAATTACATGAGGGTGAGTAAATTATTTTTCATTTTTGGGTGAATTATCACTTTGGCCTTAAGCCTGTAACCTGTCCTGCTCCATTTGTATTAGTGACCTATACCTTAAATATACCTCAACTTGTTGAGGACAGTAAAGCAACCACAAAGCAATGTAAAAAAACATTCGTAATACCTCAGCAACTGCATAACAACACACGTTTAGCATGGTCAAACTCCTCATGTTGTCTTCAGAAACTCTGAAAATCTAGTTTATGTTACTCTTTTCTTAAAGAGTAAAGTTTTTACTGAAGTGCATAATATATGAAAGATAAAGCATTAATACTTAAAGGCTTCTGTCAGACTTCAAATGTTTATCGCCTTTTCTATTCCAAACCAGTGCATTACCATTCTTAGTGCTGATGTCTTAATTATCTCCAAATATCTCTACCCTTTCTCTTCCAGTACCAGAGATTCGGATGTAGGATTCACTTATTGGCCTTATGCCCTGCTAGAACTAAAGGGTGCCTTTTTTTTCTCTGGTACTTCTATAGAAGAACACCACACAAATCATACCAAATGATGTGCTTTCTCCACATCTATCTCTTTTATTCTGCCGTCCCTCTGCCTGATGCCCTTTTCCTATTTGCCTCCTGTAATGGCAAAAATTAATTCGTCGACATCACTAATAAGAGACAAACCAAGATCCAATTGTCTTTATAAAGATTTATTTTCCTTGCAAGGAAGAGCCACGGTCAAACGCAGCCGCTCGAGGCTACCTTGAGTGTGAACTGCTAAAACAAAAGAAAGCACAAACTTTTATACCCTCAACAACCCCCTCAGTAATTTTCCATACATCTGGCGAAACCCACTGAAGGTTTCGCCTTGAGCAAGAGGTGAGACAATACACAAATGGTCCCCCTCCTGTCTTGGATCTCATTTGAATTAAAAGCAAGAAACACAATGGTCCTTCATCTTCATCTAACAAAGCATGTTAGCCAGGAACTCAGATTCCAAGAGCAATAAAAGATAAAAGGGACAATGTATGGCTTCCACAGGTGAGGCCTCTTTGATCTGACTCATTTAAAACACAATAGAGAAAACAGGTCTGGAAGATTAAATCTTCTGTGATTAAATTTTTCCCCAACAATTTCCCCCTTTTATCATTCTTTGATAACTTTCAAAAAAGAAAAATTTTAAATGTGTATATAATAAAAATAGAAGTAGTAATAATAGTCACTCATCACATTCATTAAAGCTGGGTAACAGCAACCTGTCGAGTCTTTCTGTGGCATGAAATGGTTTCTGTCACCACAAACCCAAATTACAGCATGCGAAGTGTCACTTGGTTTGCTAAACGTACAGGTAAAACCTGTTGTGATACTGCCTATCACCGCTGTGCAGTTCCCTGTGGTCGAATTCTTGATGTCAATTCTGACTCTGCAGTCAGAACACCCTGCTTTCACGTTCAGCTTCAGTCTCGTGAGCACACGAACACATCTCCTTGAACATGCATCACTCTCAATTTTGTAATCAACATGTCTGTGTGGTTGTACCGCTGCGTTCTCTTTCGAGCAGACGTTGGATGTTTTGTTGGAATCTTCCCTTGCTCGATGTCCGCTGCAGCTCTAAGCACCACCTACTGGATTCTGTAGGCTTGAAATAGGGTTTAACTTGAAAACTGGTTGGCTCAGCACCACGTTGTGCCAGTGTCTCTGCTCCTGAGATGATAACGGCAAATGATGTTTATATATCTGCCCGCACAGACGTTTTCCTCCTGCTTCTCTCTCCTCTTGGCTCCTCCTCCCCGATCACTGTTGGGACCTTTCTGCAATGGCTCGCATGCACCCACGTCGCTCTCTCCGCTACTTTGACGGCAGTGTCGTCAGAAGCCTGACAAAAGGCCCTAGCCGCCTTTCCGCCTTCCAGCTTTTCGTACTCAGGTCCTGTTTTACCACGTGATCTCCTGGCTTGATGTTGTGCAAGGGAGTCTCAGCCGGTTTCCCCTGAGCAGTTTTCGCCTGCACACATACACCAGACAACAGAGAAGACATTTCTTTGCAATAATTCACAATTCTATTGATGCAAGCTATTGTTTACCCCCTTCCATTCCCATGAATGGTGGTCTTCCAAAAAATGTCTCAAACGGGCTCAGATTTACTAAAGGCCTTTTCTCGTTTTCATGTATTTCAATATGCATCAAAATGCGAAATTTTCAGCAAATATTGTAACCCCCTTATAAACTTCATTCATTTGAGTACCATTACCATTACCATTCCCCCTTTGGCTGCAGGCTCGCCCATGCAGCCATTTATCATAATCATTGAAAATATTGTTGAGGTAAACAAGGCTTGCCATCACTTCTTGTCTAGACGCCATTTTGCACATTCACACATCATTCATAAGTTTCCAGCCACGTCTCCACAGGTGCTTCTCCGCTGCTGTGGCAAATGCCTGCATACTCTGTAAGGAAATCAAAGCATTTGTGTTAGTTTCAGATAATAAAATGCATTCTGGTTCCTTTGACTGCTGTGCTGCCGCGGCCTTCGCAGCCGCATCTGCTCTCACGGTTTCCTGTTGAAATAAACTCTTTGTTGTTAGTTACGCTGCGCATTTAAGTCTTAACTTGAAAGTTTCCCATAAACATACTGAAAATATCCAATAAAATGAAAGACAAATCCGTATTTCATCTCTGTAAGCCGGGCTAAGTCAGTAATCACTGTCACTGCTCTCCCATCATGTTAGGGGTGTGTGATACCTACAAAATTCAAACATGCCAACTTTCTGCTATCAACCGTTTGACGACACACACATCCCTAGGCCAGACCCACAGTCACTCCTCAGAGACTAAACACTTTAGAAAACATATATGAAAAACCAACAATCAGTGGTTCTTTTGATTAATCAAAATCATAACAGACCTTTTTGGCATTCACTCAAACTCAAACTAAACAATACAAATAAGTAAGATAGATAATAATCCATCTTAGCGCCTTCAATCTCTGCATAAAACATCCTTCAGTTTACATTTTGTGCTTTGCCCACAGTTTCTCACTGTGCATCACATTCTTATCACCCTTCCTTCAGTCAGTCATTTCAACACAATTCTTCACAAACTGCCCTACTTACTATTTCCAACAGACCCATTTTCACTCATCATAGCCCACCTCATATTTAACCATTAACAAATATAAATCTAAATTTGTTAATGTTAAATATACTTCATCAAAATGACAAAATTATCAATTTGTATTACGTTCAATCAGCTCGTTCACTCATCTTTATCTCGTGACATCATACTTAATCATACTCAATACCCAATTCTTTATCAAAATCTTTTCAGCTCCTGTTATCAATAAACAAAATTAATTAATTAATCAATTAGGATTTCTTTTAAAGTACCCTTTTCTCCATGCCCTGTCCATTAAAACTCCTCTTACATCATGTAATTTGGCAGTGATTCTTATCATCAAACTTGCCACATCAATTTCTTTAACGCTGGTTAAAACCAATCTGTATTTTAAAAAGCATTCATATTTCAATATCCATTTTAGCCTAATTTGACTTTGATTGTTCACAATCCCTGTCAGAAATCCTAATTTTTATTTTTATTTTCTATTTATTTTTTTTTGTTTCCTGTATGAATCAAAATATGTCTAGAAGTTATCTAGATATTCTTTTAGAAGTTATCTTTTTGGTTCGCCCTCCGGCCTTTCATAAATATGAGTGAGTCTCTAGATCATTTGGATAGTGACTTCGGTTAAATTGTCACTTTGTCTCTTAATTAATCCGAAGATAAATTAAAATAGTCTTCATCCATGACAAATTTGGTCATAATTACTAGTGACAGACAGAGCTGGATGTCCAATCCACTTAAAGCTCGTCCCATGTTCTGATCATCTTTTCATCAGATTCACTCAGAATAATCAACTTCCTCTAAAGTTTTTTTGTTTTGTTTAACTCAACCCATCTGTAATGATAAAGACACTAATTCCAGAGGTTACTGACACACTACACTCAATCATGACGCATAAATATGAACTGCTCATTCTCAAGATGTGCTTTTACATGGTCTCTTAACCAGTTTCAAATATGTTCGTTCATTAGTTGTTTATTTTTAGAAAAGTCAGCTGGGTTGTTTTGTTCTGATATCATTGTTTTTGTGTAGTCTCAGCTTTAACTGAGCAATAACAGATATAGTACAATCCCTGTTTCCAGCCTCTCTCTCTCTCTCTCTCTCTCACCCAGATAATCTTTTCAACAGTCTTCTAAGACTTTAACTATAATGTTAAATTCATTAACCCTTAAATCATTAATCCTTCACAAAGTTTTAGAAATTTCATAGTGTAACTTATTGTTTCAAGTTATCTTTAGTTTAGATTTCTTTGTTATTCAGACCTTCTCTTTAAACTTCAAAAGCCGTCCTCATCTTAAAGCCATCACCATGTCTCCAAATTATCCTCTGCCATCCTAATGACCTGCAGGATTAAGACTATGATAGAGACATATTAGTTCAATATCATACAGTTTTACTAATCCAAATAAATTTTGTTCTGCTCCACAAAGTTATCAATCACAATCACAGCATGGTCTCAGCTGGCTCTTGAATGCCGATCTCATTCATAGCTCTTTTCCTTCAGGGTGTTTCCTGGCTCTCAATTTATGCGGTATTTGGTGAGCGGTATAGAGGGGCCAATATTAGGGCAGGGGCTGCTGTGTCCAGTCTTGACCTCGGCCCTTACGAAACACAGCTCCCCCCCCAACAGAGATGCTGCTGGCCTCACAGACATCTGCCTCACCTCTCATACACACCTCACATAAAACCCCCTCCTCCTTTTTTTTTTTTTTTTTTTTTTTTTTTTTTTTGGTAGGGGGTCCAAGGCGACTTATCGTGATTCCCCTGGCTTGGGTTGCCCCCCGTCAGGCCGTAGGAAGTCTTACCCGTCATCGGGAACAACCACATCGTGCTCAACCTCGTCATCGCTTTGAGATCTTTGACCCTAAACAGGATCCGATATTTTCTAGAGCCTTTCGGAAAGTGCATTCAAGAGTCATCAGAGCCATCTGGTCTGCTTTCAAATTAGCAAAAACATGGAGACAGGTTAATTATAACACAACTTAATCACTAAAATCCAGCATACTTCTTCAAAGCTGCCCCATAGCAGTGCTTAGATTATTTTCAGTGAATTTAGCCAAAACACCTGTCCATTCATTTTAATGTTCTGCTACATCTGTGACCAAGGCCATCAGTTCTGTACATGGTGAAGGCTAAAAGCAGACAGAAGTTACTGGTCATATCATACATTAGTCAAACATTTCAGTTCATTAAAAGTCTGTATTTTTAAAACATGTCTTATTGCCCTCTTGATGGCACCTTTTTCTATCTTAACAAATAACTGTCTATTATGTTCACATGATACCCTGTGCCTTTACTCATCAATATCTTCTATCATCTGTGGCACAGGCTCATATATCAGCTTTGAGCTGGTCTGGGATCAGAGAGAGACTTTGAGGCCTTCAGGGCTGGTACACTGCATTTTCATAAACTTCTCACTCTTCACACTAGCTCAGCGTAAGATCTGGCTTTGTTTTCAAATAAATGAGACATTTTCCTTTTAACTCTATCCTTAGACAGAAATCACATTTTCAAATGATCATAACTTTATATTTGTCTCTTGCCCCCAAAATTAATTCAGAAACTTTAATTTCCACTCAGATTGAGTCTCTGTTACTCAAATTAGGCCACGTGGTGGCCGGATTGAGATTACAAATGGTTTATTTCAGATCAGCACAATCTTATCTTTTGAAACCAAAACATCAATTTCTAGGGTTTTCAACATTTTAACACCTATAGTTATTTCAACAACCCAATATTCAGTCAAATCATCATTATCAGAGTTTTGCAAAGGTGAGAAGAGCAAGAACATATTTATTATATCTTTTTCATTTAACTCGGTTAATCAGGATTTATATATTTTATATATATCTTTTACAACATGTTTTATCATCTTTAACTTTAATTTTAACCTCATATTAAAATTATCTCAAATCCTTCCTTCAAAAATAATCACTAAAGAATTTATCAAGCTTATTATTTTCTCATTTTCTTAGTGTAAATCTCTGTTTTATTCTTTTTTTTTTTTTTTTTTTTTTTTTTTTTTTTTTTTTTTTACTGATTTCATTTACAGAATTTAGTCTGGTGGCCTGATTTGCCACACTTTTTACACCTTATGGGTGTTCAGACACAGTTATGTGCAAAATCAATGGCCCAGCTGACCACAATTAAAACACTCTCATCTTTAGCTTATGGAGCAACGTTCAGCAACCTGTGTGCTCCAAAAGTGGCAGTCTGTCTGAGAACAGAGCTCTCTCGAGGTCCAATAAAACAGACAATGGCTTGCAATTTATGGTGCTTTATCAAAGTTTATCTGCTTTTTTACCAACATTATTTTTAGTTACTCAAATTGTATATCTCCCTTCGGGTATGGCACCTCCCCCATTTTATAAATTAATGAATACGCACAAACATCTACAAATTTGAATTCTCTTGTTCTCTCTTTGTTTGTAGCTAGTTAACTTCCAATTACAATAAAAACATTTCTGCCCATTATCTTCATCAGTCCAGCAAATTTCTTTGAAGTCAGGGTTTCAGAGCGGAGCTGCTTACAGCATTTGCTCTTGTTCATCTTACAATCTTTATACCGACTAATCAAATTACTGATCATATCACTCAAATTGTTAGCTAAAATTTTGTCAAAGTTCATACTCACCAGCGATCTTTAAACAGCTGTGGCATTTTAATTTCTCCGTTTCATTTCTCCACAGTCAATGCCTCTCACACCCAGCATTTCGGTGTCTGCTCACAGTTCTCACACGCGTTCTCACAACAGCCCATCGATTTATCCTTTTCCTTCAACTGACTCTTTCACAGTCCCAGTCCGGTCACTCAGCGGTGACACTCAAATCATGACATTTAATGAACTTCGTATACGTTGCATGCATTTCTGGCCATATAATTTTCTCATTTGATAAAATACCGGTGTCTCATATTCAGCTAGCTTTCTTTTGGATTTCCCCATATTGGCAGTCTGATTCTGTGGCTTTTTCGCGCGCGCGCTATTAATCTGTTGGACGTCTCCGTACAGATCTGATCTCTTCACCCAAGATCAGCCGGGCGGACACTCGCAATAGTGCCCTTTTCGGGACTGCACACAACTCAGTCCCCGGACCGCACACAACTCAGTCCCCGGACCGCACACAACTCAGTCCCCGGACCGCACACAACTCAGTCCTCCAATTCGCCCACGTGATTTCAGTTTCTATCCCATAAACATATCAACCACGTTGCATTCGTCACAGAGTCAGACTCCCCCTATGGTTTATCCCTATCAATTCAATTTTCAATTTAACCAAATTCTAAAAAATAAAATAAAAATTCCCCCTGAATTTTTTTTCAAGAGTTTGTCTCTTACCAGAAGCGCCCCGTTGCCATCGGATTCTTTTTCTCTGATTCCAGTGTCTGGACCCTCCGGACACCCCCAGAGCAGTCAGCCCTTCTCCCTCAATTCTTCGGGGTAAGGCTGTGACTCTAAGTCCAGGATGATCGGGTCACTGTCTGCTCTCGGGGTCCAGAAGGCACATCCAAGGAATCCCAAACTTCTGACACCAACTGTAATGGCAAAAATTAATTCGTCGACATCACTAATAAGAGACAAACCAAGATCCAATTGTCTTTATAAAGATTTATTTTCCTTGCAAGGAAGAGCCACGGTCAAACGCAGCCGCTCGAGGCTACCTTGAGTGTGAACTGCTAAAACAAAAGAAAGCACAAACTTTTATACCCTCAACAACCCCCTCAGTAATTTTCCATACATCTGGCGAAACCCACTGAAGGTTTCGCCTTGAGCAAGAGGTGAGACAATACACAAATGGTCCCCCTCCTGTCTTGGATCTCATTTGAATTAAAAGCAAGAAACACAATGGTCCTTCATCTTCATCTAACAAAGCATGTTAGCCAGGAACTCAGATTCCAAGAGCAATAAAAGATAAAAGGGACAATGTATGGCTTCCACAGGTGAGGCCTCTTTGATCTGACTCATTTAAAACACAATAGAGAAAACAGGTCTGGAAGATTAAATCTTCTGTGATTAAATTTTTCCCCAACACTCCTTTCCTCTCCTGACCTCTCAGAGCCCTGGTTCACACGCTTCCCTGGACACCTTTTCTTCCAGCCAGTCCTGCTTTCACTCTGACATTGGGCCAATGGCAAACAAGTGCCAGCCTGCCATCACAAATCGAGTTTTTTTATCCCTCCACCCCTCCCTCAGCAACAATGGAGCTGAGCCCCTTCCCCATACATCCCACCTCCCCCTCAACCACCAACATCTGTGAGCCTCCCTGTGCCCAGCCATTCTTCCCCTAACTGCTCCATTATTGGGCCCCTTTCACTTGTAAATGTAGCCAGTGATACTGTTGATGGATCTTTTATGCCTAGTGCTGGGGTCACAGGAAAGGTATGGAGAATGGAGGGCCAGTAAAGGAGGGAGGGACAATTGTTACAAAGCACTAAGTCCTTTTTGTGTGCAGTCATTTTTAGGGATGCCTGACAGTACAAATGCCTCACTACTACAAACACCTTGCATTCCTACGGCTTCCTGGTGGGACATTTGGGTGAAAGCGGTAGGATGTTTGGTTGTGGGGGAGTGCTTGTATTGCCCCCTGTATTTAAGCTGTGAGTGGCTAACATGTTCTCTGCCATCTCTGGATAGGAATGCAAGTCATTTGAGAGTCATTAGCAGAAAAGATGGATTGGTAAAGCGAGACCTTATATCCCATGCACATGCTCAGAAGTACCTGGAAGAATTGTAGTTGACATTTTGGGATTGGATCAGTGATTAGTAGATGATGGTGATATAAACAGAGCAGGGAGGAGATTCGCAAATTTCATCTGAATAATCAATGTATTAATATTTAGGATATAATGTTTCTTTGAGCTTAACATGTTGGTCAAGTCAAGTCAACTTTATTTATATAGCGCTTTTAACAATGTAGATTGTTTCAAAGCAGCTTTACAGTGTTAAACAGGAAAATAATGCAGCATAATTTTATTCAGCTGTATAGCCATTCTGGAAAAAACGCTGATGTCATCAGTTAATTTCAATTATCATACAGTGACAGTGTGGGCTTTAGATCAATAATTCGATCAGTAATTTAGTTTAAATGGTTAATTTAGTTTATTATTTCGATTTATTTCGATGCTTAGTTGAAAAATTTAGTGTCCCCAACTGAGCACGCCAAGCCAGAGGCAACAGTGGCAAGGAAACCAAAACCCCATTAGGTGACCTAATGGAGAAAAATAAACCTTGGGAGAAACCAGGCTCAGTCGGGGTGCCAGTTCTCACACACATTTAGTTGGTGGGATATAGAACCTTTCTTTCCCTCAACTGCTAAAAGTTGTTAATAATGAATTCTGCAAAGTCAACCTGGTAACATGTGGATGATCTGATTATTTAATGGGACAGTGCAAAAACTACCCGGATTTGTTAAGATTTTTGTGGTGTAACTTTTCCTGTCTCATGGACCGTGTTCGTCCTTCACTCGAGGTCTGAGTTGTATTCTACAGGACTAGAACTTTTGGCCAAGTGTGTTAGAATTTTTCATCCCTGTCCCAGCTCTGAGGTCGAGAACATTCGAATCTATGTGCACTTTGGTGGCCTTGCCAAACAAGAGAAGGGTCAAGCTCCATGGCACCAGAGTATCCACGACAACAGGTCCACAAAAGTGGACGGCAGGAGGGAATGTGGCCACCGAGACCTCGCAGGGGCCTAGGGGATGACCTTGGAGCACATTTGAAGCCCATAGTCATACATGTGTTTGGGCATGATTTGAGTACATCACGGATGGCTGGCTTTGATTGCTTAGTCTGACACTGATGCTCTACACTAATCCCTCCTAAATTTTCTGTCCACTGCTCCAGACCTTTCTGAGTGATTGATGAGTAGTGCAGAGCCCCCCGCTGCCGGACACACACACACACACACACACATGATTGTCATAGAAACTCCAACCCTCATATCCTGAGCAAGATGAATGACTTCATTCCCTCCCACCCAAAGATAGTGGTGATAATGATGATCATCATAAAAAGAGAACGGGAACGGAGAGAACTAGCCAGCTACTATGCTACGCAGACGCCGCCACCCTCCCACGCAGGCTTTATCCCAGCATGCACCTGTCTGCGGTGACGCATACTCCCCCTCCTAGTCGTGTTTTTCCCTCGGTCTCTTCTTACCTCACCACAACCTATACAGTCCTTTTCGTCTTCCATTCTTCCCCTACCCCGAACGAAACATGGGGCGTCTTGTTGACCCCTCACTCTTTGCCCCTGGCTCACATAAGCCACCCTTTGTATGAAGCAGGAGAGTTTTGCTTTGTTTTTGTTTTTTTCCAAGTGTCCCAATCAAAGGACTGATGTGGCTGAAAGTGATCACGTCTGTTTTTCGCCCCTGCTTTTGGTACTAGTCAATATTCATTGCGGTAGCGTAGCACTGAGGCAAGCATCACTCTTCTTTATAGGTTCAGGATTGTGGGCTAGCTGAGCTGCAAGGTACAACGATCGTTACACAACTGAAGAGGCTGACAGCGATCCAATTAACCTGAAACAGCCTCTGTTGCTCGACCCCTTCCTCTCGCTGAGAAGCACGCCACACACTTACAAGCGCACACACTTGCCCGCATTGGTGCTGACATCTCTGAAAGCTTCAGTTCTGGTGGAAACTTGCCCAGTCAAGAGTATTGTATAGACCCTCTCTCCTGCACCCACTTGCCCTCCTCTTTCGTCCTTTTGCTAATTTGTCCTGGTCTAATTATACACATTTGCATAGCCAGTTAGCTATAGCACAATGGCACTAGCGACTGTCTTCTGGTCATCATGTGTCCTCAAACTCATCGATGGCTTCCCAACCCCCTCACAGGTTCTCTGGTTCTAGTAACCATTGCCCACCTGAGACCTTATATATCCCTCCCTGCTGCTTGAATTGAGATGTGTGTCAGTAAAACATCTACCGCCACACAGAGAGTGTGAGAATATGGTGTTAAATGTTGCCAAACACCTCAGTTAATGGACCTCCTTTAAAAAAAAACTCCCTTATCGGATTTATAGCCGAGATCTATGCTGACACGCATAAGAACACCTACACAAACATTACCAGCTATCCTCTAATGCACCTTGCAATATGTCTTAGGATTATATCAAATGAAATTGCACCGAGGTCTTGTGATTTTATATTTCATCCTATTTATATCCAAAGATTAGGGTAAGTTATCAAGGTTGTTGTGTTTTTTCACACAAGGATTAAACGTATACACAGGGATCAGCAGCAGTATGGATGTTGTGCAGGTGATTCTACCAATGTGTTCAGATAGGGTGAGCAGTGAGGTAGTTATTTTTGATGTTCTTCAAGGCTCTGTCTATGATGTCATATTTCCAATAAGTATAATGGCCTTTCATTCGGACAAACTAGCGATCTTCAAGAATGCAAAATACGGAAAATGCGAAATTAGCGTGCCCAGCCTTATGTCGACCACAGCAAATTCGCAAACAATAAATTCAATAAAACTCCTCCCCAGATCAAGTGTCTCTTTTCCTTCTTTCTCTCCCCCTCTTCCTCACTCTTTCTCCATCTTTGTCTCCACCACCCCTCTGAGCAGGAAACTGGTACGTTCCAGAAACGGACGCTGATGATACAATGTTGATGTTGGACATACCGACTTCTCCGCCATGTTGGGCAGCAGAGCTTCATTGCTCACACACATGTATAAAACGATTATCATCCATCATCCATACGCTTGAGTTATCACAGAACACACAACACAAACCTTGAAGAATAAACTTTATTGCCTTTCAATTAGTGGAATAACATCCAATGCTTTTGATTGGATAATATTTGCATGGCTTCAGGAGAGAAAAATTAGACATTCTAAGCAACATTTTTGTCAAGCAGATATTGACGAGACATTTTTGTTTTTGCCAATCATAGGTTTACAAATGTCGGCATCTAGCACATCTGGTTTTCATGGGGGGGTGTGCAGACATCCTAGATTTAATTTGAATTCACATTGGCGCCCTGGGTTTATATCCATCAATCAGCCCCCCTCCAATAGGTATACAGCGTTTCGGTGCTAACCCTCTGTATTTTACTACCTATTCCAGTCACGTTTACCTGGTCGGTGCTTTCGGGCTGATACAGCTACACTTAATGGCGTCTCTGTGTTTACGAATCTGAATTTAATCGGCATCACTGCTGTATTTTCAATGGCGTGCTCAAAAATGACAGCGGGCGAGTCTATTCCCGATATACCTCCTTTATGCCTCCCCCCACCTTGCATTCGAGGCTCTGTCGCGTCACATCGACCGCGGGGCTGGCTCACTGAACTCTGACCTGTGAACTTTGACCTCTGTGGTACTCTTATAGGGGACATGAAGCAGCTGCTGGCGTGGATCCGAGGGAACATGCTGAAGGAGCGCCCAGAGCTCTTTATGCAGGGCGACACTGTGTAAGTACACACGCAGATGCACAGTAAATACGTTACCGAAGCTCAGACAAACATACACGCGCGCTGTAGACACACACTCGTCATAAATGCAGTCCTACGTGTTCACTGCAGATACGCCGTTAGGTCAAGGAGGTAGAATCACACCACATTCCCTTTTGTGATTTGGCCAGTGATGATAAAATACTTTACTTTCTTTAATGCATCCGGTATAAGAAATTATACCTTGCTTACTCAGCCTTGAAAAACTAAACTGAGTGGATTTTTATTTTTCGAAATGATGCTTCTTTAGTGAAATTATGCATTCTCCAACAGGTTTTATACAGAGAATCGTCATAAATAACCTTAATTGCAGTTACCAGCATGGACTGCTAACTGAAAATAATGAAATCTGCCGTGGATACTGCAGTAAACCTCTGATACACATAGTCTTCAACCTCACCGTTGACTATTTAGATGCAAGGGGCAACCCCTTCACCTAAATTAGCACCTCGTACTTCAAATCTAAAATAAAATACAAAATCTAAAATTCCTTATGATTATTATTCAAATATTTTCTGAGTTGGCAGGTATTAATGGTTTGAAACAACGCAAAATCAAATTGTGATATCTTGTATTGATTTCTGTAATTATAAATATTGTGCAATCTTTGTGAGAGGATGTTCAATGCATAGTCTTCATTGTGTTTCATCTTGCTTGTGTTTGTTTGTACGAGAGAAGCTCATTCATTTAATGAACTGCGGATGCAAGGGTCTTAGAAAACCGCAGCACTGGCGATTTTCATTGTGTATAAACAGGCTGCGTTTTATTATCAGAGAGCTGCTTTACTGTCATGTTTTAGTGTAGCTCACATCACTTACATGAGCTCTTCTTTTTGACACACACAGTAGACCTGGGATTCTTGTATTGATTAACGATGCAGACTGGGAACTTATGGTAAGACGTTGTGTGTGTGAATGTTTGTTTGTTTGTTTGTACGTGTGTGTGTACAGTTCCTCAATCACTTCTTCCAATCTCTGTTTTAATGACATGCTCATTTTAGGTCTAGTGTCAGCTTCTCTTCATTCATCTAATGTGCATAAAGGTTGTGCTGGGTGGTTCTTTCAGGAAAACATGTATTGGCATCAGACCGTAATTTAAAGTAACACAATCAATTGAAAGAAGTCAATGTCTCAACAACTGTCAATGTCTAAAACCTGCAAATCAAGTGTTGATTTAAAGCTGCAATTGATTTCTACAATTTACAATAATATATACTTTTTTTCTGTGTATACATTAGTTCTTCAGTGTAGAAATATTTGAAAGATATTTATGAACTAAATTTATTTATTTGTGTGTGTGTGTGTGTGTGTGTGCATCCATATCCCTTGCAGGGTGAACTGGAATACCAGCTTCATGATCAGGATAACGTTGTCTTTATCTCTACTCTTCACGGAGGCTAACTGACTCTAAAAGAAGCACCACACCCATACAGGAGCCCCTCCGCCCTTCAAAAGGTCAAATATCAAACGATCCATCAACAACGGCATCGGTGGCCAATTTCAATCCCAGCCGTGGGCTTTTCGGGCCAATCCTTTTGGTTTTAAGTCCAATAAAACATAACATCGCTGGGAATCTGGCTTCCGAGGGATATTCACTGTCCCCTATACCTTACAGGAGCATGGCGGGGTTACGATGGGGAGCAAGGGCGCATTAGGAAGGTCACTCTGTCTAGCCAGTGTCCAGATGGATTCTCTTGAGACATGATGGACCGGTTGCCCCATGTCAAATGGCTCCGTTATAATTTCCATTCATTTTACAGCTGTCAATTGTATGTTTACTATGTAAGTCCATATTTTTTCTTTTTTATCGGAATGAATAAATATTGCCACAATAATGTTTTATTTGCACTAATGTGATTTTAAATGTAGTGCGATAAAAGTGTTTAAATAAAGATATTTCTGCAGTCCAGTATGCATACATTTTTTATATTTGTCATAAGCTTAGCAGGTTGATTATTTGATATTAAATATTTATGTGAGGACAAGGTTTTATTACATTCCTACACTTCTATAGCAGGCCTATACCTGAAAGTAGTCCTAGTCTACCTCTAAATATTATTTTGATGCTTTGGGATGACCTATTTCTTTAGCATATCACATCGTACAGAGAAAAAAAAAAGGCAAATCTAATCAAATGACATACTATCTTTTATGTTTGATTTACTTGTACTTCCTTATATAGAATATTCATTAGAATAAACTATAGGATGATGGTGGAAGGTCGAGTCGAGCATAAATCTCTTGGACTCGATTTGCAACGGAAACCCTTATGATAATAGTAACACTAAAATACAGATGCTAATGATGTCGAGGGAAAGATGCGTGGTGTGTGTGTGTGTGTGTGTGTGTGTGTGTGTGTGTGGTGTGGGGTGGGGGGGGTAAACATGCTTCTCCTGCAGTGTGACCTGTTGGGAGGCCATAAGTCAATTTCTCTTTTATCAAAGACACTTCCTACTGAGATTTAAACTAAAAATTGGTGATCCACACTTTGATTTTCGCTTATTTTTCAATACGTTACTTATAAGGATGATTAGGCCTACTTTTTTTATCGCCCATAAACTGACAAAATGTTATATTACTAAATACATTATAAAAATATATGTTGTTCTAATTCCAGTAATTAAGCTTAACTAGTTAAAATGGGTCTATTTTTCGTTTGTTTACATTCTAAGAGTAGGCTACAGTTAAATCTAAAATATTTTATCGCCTAAAGGCTATAGTGCGAAGTAAACATTATTGAGACGCATGCAGGAGATTTAACACAAATGTAACCGTTTATATCTATAGGCTACTTTTCTCTAGGCTACACTTGACAGTGGAGGTGAGGCTATTCTAATATTTCACACGAATATTTCATTCTTTTCACACGAGAATGGATTTAACCCACTTGATTTAGCACCCTACTGTGATATGTTTTATATATTATAACTATTTATTAATTTCCAAAAATAATATCACTAACATCAAACTATAGCCTACAAGCTACGAATATATAACGTAATGTAAAAAGGCTACAATATAGATCTTATAACAACGTTAAAGTAACAATTCAAATTACGTAGCTTGTCTTTAAAAAATAATGGTTTAAACTATTAGATGACGAGATTAAGTAGCCTATTTTACAAAATGGAGCACGGTAAGCCATTTTCCTCTATTGACGAAAAAACACACCATAAACTTGTCAAAAAAGTGTTGAATATCGTAGCCAAAAGCATAAAATATATTTGAATGGGCAATTTGAAAATATACAACGCAGAAATTGTTATTGAGTGCGAATTAAGTTATTCTTTCGCGCCTAATGTTCTATAGTAGGCTAGCAACATCTGAGCCTTTTTTTAAATTAGGCTAAGGTTAGGCCTACTATCAGGCTATTTTTAACAAACATTCAAAATCGTGATTTCTCGATCATTCAATCTATAATTCTGGTTTCTTGTTTTTTACTTTAATTTTTGTATTGACACTTTTGTGTCACCTTTGCCTGAAACTAAATGCTAGCTATCAATAAAGTAAACATTCTGAATGTGTACTAGCCTACCTCTCGTTTGAATCCACCAGTCCATCGGATATAATAGGCTACATTCATTAGCATATTTTTGGAACTGGTTTAGTCAACGGTTGGTCGTCGATAACCGTTAGAAGTGCGCCATCGACAGGCAAGGCAATAGCATTTTTCAAATTCGTATCAACACTACAGCGACAGAAAAAAATACCACCGACATTTATTTTAGACATGTAGCCTATAGCCAAGATATGTCGATTCTGTTTAAATTTATTTAGAATTTATTTACAGTCAAACTCCAACTCATTTTAAAACCCGGGAAGTGGAAAACTGTCTACTTCTTTGATTTGGCAGATTATGAAATTGCGTTACTTTTATAATTTAATTTCTCTCAAAACAGTCAAGATAGGCCTTCCCTGCATAACCCTTTAAGGTTGGCCTTGGTCATTAGGTTTAAAAACGTTTGCTTGTATCCCAACAATCGTCAATGTGATTAGACTTCTGCAGTTGATAAATTACGCTGATATTATTCAAAGCCTGCCTAATTCAAAGAATTTGTGGGGCCCAGCAGGCACTGCATTTAACTTTAATCACAATCCACAAAAGATTAAGTTTATGGTCAAACGAAAGAGTTGCTAAATTGAAATGAGAGGTAGTGTTTCTAATTAATTTTAAAGTATTCATTTTGGTTTCTCAGTAACACGTGGTGCAGGTGCAAAGGTTTATTTCGGCCTCAAATCGGTGCATCCAAATTAAACAAAATCCCGTTTGGGGCGTTGTACATTTTGGTGTTGTTTTTCGTTGTCAAAAACGTCACTGAAACTACTTTGTAGTGTAATTAGCAGTTTATTGATTCAGCAAGTGGAACGTATAGTTACCAATACAATCAATCGACTGTCTGAAATGGAATATCAAATCAAGGCAAAACAACTATTTACCGACAGCTTCCCGCTGTTAAACTGCATTTAACACATGGATTTAAGAATATTCAGAATCACCTTAAATTAATTTTAGTGTTAGTCCTGGGGAATCAGATAGATATCAGCACACACACACACACACACACACACACACACACACACATTTTTTTGCTTGACCCTGAGTCTCATACAGGCCTAGTGCGTTGAAACACACCGACAATTGTAAAATGCTAAATTAAATAAAGGCAAGAGGCTAGGCTAACCTAACCAAAACAGTATCTGGAGTGATGCAAGTAGCTTAATAAATGAGGCCCGAAACAAATTCATTAAATAGCGTTTTAGTTCACTCCGTTTGATAGAAAAGTCCCTCACCATGCAGCTTTGGGCAAAAGATGGCAGTCTCAGTGAATGAGAAACTCAAGCATGCTCAAAAGCATTTTCCCACCATGCTGTTATAATCAGCGTGACTTATTATTCAGTTACCATTCACAATGAGAAAAGCATAAACACTACCACGAATAAGTCTTGCAGTCAACGAATTTCGTTTGGGAAATTGTTTAAATATATAACTTGAGTATAGCTTAAGAAACATTAAAAAAAACATTGCTGTTCTACAGCCTTTTTCGTTTCAACGAAAATAAACAATATTACATTTCCCAGACAAATATGATCAAGGATACGAATGCATAAAACAAAAGTGTTTGGATAATTATTTTAATGTATTGCATTTTTCTAAGGAACATTAATTCAAAGTTATGTGAATAAAGTAAAATAATCGTCCCTGTATCACATAATGATCGGCTTACCTTTAGCGAAACTTTACGAAAATGAATATTTAGCTACAGTAGAAGCAGACAGCAGGGCCTAATGTCCTCCAGAACGAAGATGTGGAATCTCCAGCAACAGATGTCCAGGCACAATTCTTGGATTTAAATTATATTTTACAAGAATTGCGTTTGGACAATCAGTCTCTGGGACCCTTTGAAATGGACAATTTGATCACAACACACAAAAAAACACCATGGAAATATACATTCCATATATGTAAACCAAAATACTGTCTGAAATCTGTCATTGTGTCCCTGTTGGGCCTAGTAGATTTTCACACACACAAAAAAATATCATTCTAGTATTAAAACACGTTCGTTCCGCGTTTTCCATTCTTTGAATGCCTGTATTTTACCTTAAAAAAGGCTAAAGTATATCAGGTTGTTTGTTGTAACGAAATAAACAGACGAACCGACGTTAGTTTATACCTCCGCTATAGCCTACGTACGTTTTACCTCAGGATTTCTAGTTCTATTTTCTTCATTTAAAAAAGTTGAAATTGGTCTTTCAGCTCAGAAAAATAATAAATTCGGATTCTAACCGATAAACTACAAACTTTATTTTAATTTAATCCATGGTAAAATTCTAAACTTCGAACGCATTCTGTCTTCCTTTTAGAAAACATTTCCTTTAAAAGGGTTAAAAGTTTGACGCTCTTTCAGTGCGCTTGTTAAAAAAATGTATAAACCACACATAATTCAAAACCTCAGCTCACTGCATAAGAACAAGAAACACTTTTGGAAAAAACGATATCAAATAAAATCAGCTAAAGAGCAGTTTTGTAAAGTCCTGCTTGTTACAGAAGCAGCTCTTCGCCATTTCTGCACCTGTAAGGGCGCACATCCTTGTAGTTCCACCTCTCGACATCAAGCAATATCATCATCTGATATTGGCAAAGACCGAAAAACTATCAAAAACCATTTCCAGTCGACCCATTTCGATAGTTTTGTTGCCCGTTGTGTGATGATGTTATAGCAAAGCCTCTTCTTACAACGCAATGGTGATGAAAATGCAAGGAAGCCTCTGTCCTGTGCGCGCGAGCGCTGTATCCTCACTAACGCAAGCGGAGAAAATGGTCAAATGCAAGAAGGAGGGATGCGTTGGGTCGCTCGAAGAGTCCGCACGCCCTCAGCAATGCCTTGATGGGACGGTTCTTATGGAATGGCACAGGCTATCACGTTCCTATGAAGGCTTTTCTCAGGCTCTCGTAACAATACCGGTGTTGCCACGACGAACGGCGAGAGGGAGTGGGGATGATCTTCGCTTGGTACTGAATTTGAATAACACCATGGGGTGATAAATGTCCATTGTGCTGTAGAAGTAATGAATCTCCACTGTCTTCTATTGCACACAAGCCAGCAGCTGCGAGCGAGGGACCAGCAGCCTCTTAAAGACACAACAGCCCCATTTTTTCCTCAACAGTGATCACAATCCGTACACTGTTTATTCTGTTTACACACACTGCATGACGTTTGTTTTCTGGACACCTTTATGGGTGAGGAAAGCTAGTACAACGCTGTAACCAGGCACTTACGTAAAATACATGACCACTTGATCATCTTAAAACAATAAATGTCTTACATATGAGAAAATAATAATAGCGTAATAATAATAACTATTATTGTTATTATTTATAGAATACATAAGTTTAAAGACATTTAGCTGCAAATAAAGTTTTCTGAACTAAAAGAAAACCTAATATTTATATCCTAAATATCCATGGTATTGGATTTTAGTATTGTCTATTGTAGTAAAGATTTTTCTTGCCACTATCGTGAAGAATTTTAAACATTTCTCCGTATTTACTAAATATAAGCTAGCCTATATAAATACATCAAATACTTGATAGGTGACAAAACTGCATATTTTGGGTGACAAAATTTGGCATTGACTACCAGAGTTTGTTTTCTTGTAGCCTATATCTGAATAAACTACCCCATTGGCTATAGATTTATGGTAGGCCTATATAGGGTAGGCTACATTCTAAAAGCATAATGATTTCTTTAAAGGCCTAAACATTTTATAGCCTATAGCCTATTTTTTGGCTTAAAACTCAACTCCTTTAACGTTTTCTTATGACAAATGGATTTAAACCTATTTTATTACACTGCTTTACCTAAGAAAGCGCGAGAACACTTCGCTTTTTAGAGTTCTAGTGTTGTTGTTTTTCAAGTGTGGATTTGATAAGCAGGTGTTTCTGGTGAGGTAGGCCTACCTGAAAGAGACACACTTAAAGGTTATTTACTATTATACCACTCAACATACAACACATAAGCCTTCAAATTTTAGCAAAGTAGGCTACTGAGGTAACATATCCAAAACCATCTATATTAATTCCCGCTCGAGCGCTCAACCCATCAGCGTGACTAGCGCGAGCTGAAGGATCCCCTCGCTGTCCCTTTTCTCCTAATAAATCACGGCCTAACCCCCGCCTCCTGGGCACTGCTCCTCCCTCTTAAAGTGAAACTATTTTATCCTTTCATCTGTCTCTCTGAAGTAAGCGAGTTAACCTCCTCTTCAGTTCCGCGGGGTGTCTTGCCCGCGTGCAATCCATTGCTCATTTGGCGCTAAAAGAGTCTTTCCCGCTGCCGCCTTTTCACAGTCGCTTCACGAGCGTCAATCCTGAGTGCCTATACTTGAGAGGGTTAACCGCTATCCACAGATATAATACTCATTTAATAGAAGCATTAATGGAACCCCATTGGCGTTTAGACGTAATTTATGGCTTTTGTGTAGTTTAAGGAAGATGTTTATGCATTTAATTACATTTTAAAGAGAAAGTCGGTGCTAGCTGACACACTTGGTTACTTGAGGGAATGTTAGAAAAAAAAGGTTCAACTGCGTTCTATATTCTTGACTCGTTTTTAAAGAACGCTTTATGCCCAAAAAGCTTAAGGCATTTGAAAAATGTCTTAAATAATTGCATTTTTACAAGCTTTTTGATTTATAAAATGTAATGAATGAAAACTAAATTAATTAAAACGAACTCTATAAAATGATCCCAATGGGAACCAAATGAAAAAAAGGTTCTACACTCTGAAAAAAGGTTATTTACACGTAACAGTTGTAGCCTATTTAGAATTGTATCGTCCTGAAGGACCCTTTATCTGAAATGGTTCTTTGTGTTAGAGTTTAGGGTCCTTTATTCCCGCCTTTTTGTTTTTCAAATCTGTAACTGTCAAAAAGCCACCTCATTACTGATCTTCTGGAGCTCAGTCATCTATACATTTTAACTTTAAAATGTGTTAATTTTATAATCTCCACAAAGTAATAGAAATATTGAATTTATGATCCATATTGTTTGATTTTTAAAAATTATTATGCTACCTAGTCACAAAAAACAACAACATTAAAGGTATGACTTTATATCACGTTTTCCTTTTAAGACGGTAAAAGGCATACTGTCCATTTGTGCTAATTCTTCATAAACATAATTGTTTTTACATAAACAAATGTAAGATACACACAACTCAATTGTGTATTTCAGATGCTGTCACATCCCACAATCTCATTATCTGCAGAGAAACTGCCACTCAAAATAAACACATAATGATGGGCTTAAAGACATCATAGAGGATTGTGAAGATATTTCACAGGAAATTGGTCTTCATTATCTATATCATGTTGAATGTAAATTGTTATTTATTAATGTTTTCAGATAATTCTTAGTTCACAGTCATTTTTTGCTACAATTTGCCATGTCAATAAAAAATAAAAGTACCTAACTGACAAAACATGCTGTTTAAAACCAAAATAGAGGCAACAAGATATTATAAGACCAGTATATACTAATAATAATGAAAATAAACTAATATTAAAAAGGATATTTATAACACTATTAAGATACCACATTCAAAGCATGGTTCTTTATGGAACCTTATAAGTTAACGGGGTAACACCTTACAATAAGGTTTCATTAGTTAACATGAACTAATAATTAACTGCACTTCTTCAGCATTTATTTTGTTAATATTGATTTCAACATTAACAAATACATTATTAAAAATCAAAAGTTGTAATTGTTAACATTAGTCAATGCACTGTGAACTAACATGAACAAACAATGAACAGTTGTATTTTTATTAGCTGATGTTAACGAAGATTAAAAAATACAGTAACAAATGTATTGCTCCTGATTAGTTCATGCTAGTTGATACATTAACTAATGCTAACTAATGAGACCTTATTGTAAAGTGTTACTGTTAAAGGCACCACAAAGGGCTCTGCTATTATAGCCAAAGAACCATAATTTGCTACTGTTTAGAACTTAAGAGAGTATTTATGATGTGCCTGACAGAACCCTTTAAGGTTACCTGTTTTTAGGTGTTATTTTTGAAAGCCAGTTATACAAGTCTTAACTACAAAGTAAAAGCTGTTTAATATTTACAACGTTCAGTACACTGCATAAATGACAACTTTGTGTGATGACACACAGTTTATGAAAACATAAACTGTGGGAGTACTGGTTTTACACTAGTATGTTGTTGCTTTCTATAGGCTCTGTATTTCTGGCTTAAAAATGTCTGAAGTTATTTGCATTGTTGTATTCAACAAATTTGAAACTCAGATGCAACAAACCTCTAGCAGGGAGAAAAGTACACAAAACTCAAGTTGCCCAGTGGGCCAGCTGGGCAGGATATTGTCAAGTCATGCACATCAGGACAGTGGGAAACATTGATTTGTTTTGGCACTGTGCTTTCCCTATTCACAGATAAATGTTTAACCCAGAAGCTGAAAGGAGCAGTGGGGGAGAGGAGTCCAGATCCACGGGGTAGGCAATGAAACTGGCCCTCTGAGGAAAGGAGGAGGAGGGGGAACAATGGACCAGGGAGAATTCTAAAATAAGCCTCACCAGATGAAAACATCTCAAGCGCGCTATATACGCTAAGCAGGACAGGGTGGATCAATGTACACCTCCGACCATCTGATGCTTATAGAGGATTATGAGCAACAGAAACTTTAATAGTTTACTTTATGCATCGGCTGTAAATTGCCATAAAGGACAATTTGTTCGCTTTCATTCGGTTATTGACATTGTTCACTTGTGTTCATTTATTGAAGGCCTAATTCAACCAACATACAGGACTATAACTGTAAATCACACCTAATGTGACTGTGATGAAATGTGTTTCTCAACAATACTTTTGTGCTGGAAATTATGATGATTGCTGTACATTTCAGATTTGGTATTAGTGTATTTGCCAGTGTGTTTTATCTGGGTGACTGAAATTGAAGTTGTCACGTTTAAGTTATGTGTGTCTAAAAAGGCTCAATGTTGTTTCCAATAAAACAATATTCTTCGTGCAGTTATTATCACAGTTTATATTTCATTGCTCGCCATTGGCTTTATTCCATCACAACTGCGTTATAGATTTTCTTCACATAAGTGCAATCTATAAATAGTATGGAGTATCTGCCTGGGCTGGATATATTATAGAACAAAACGATGCGAACAACAGCCCCAAGATATCTTCTACATTGACCATCTTTATGACATCTATGATTTCATGAGAAACATCAATTCCTCAATGGATTTGCCGTAGTTTTTTGTGTGTGAAAAGCTTCATTTTTACAGTATCATATTTGAAGCACTGAATGATGTGTGCACCGTTAGATGAATAATAGTTCTTAATAATACGCTGCAATATGCTATAATTGTTAAAAGCTAACGTGCCATATCTATGTACATTATACACTACTGTTCAAGTCTGGGGTCTTTAAGATTTGTAAATGTTTTCTAAAAGAAGTCTCTCCTGCTCACCAAGGCTGCATTTATTTGATCAAAAGTACAGTAAAAACAGTAATATTGTAAAATATTATTACAATTTAAAACACTTTTTCAGGATTCTTTGATGAATAGAAAGTTCAAAAGATCAGCATATAATGAAATATAAATCTTTTAAAAAAAACTATGTAAGTCTTTACTATCATTTTCTTCATCATATAATGAAATAAATAAAATATAAACATATTATTTTAATGTTTATTATAATATTGTACAAAATATAACACTTCAAATTTGTTCAAATTTATCTTACAGAGACAATAATATTTTACTTCTGCATATATTGCACAGTCCCTATGTGGGATATTGAGTACATGCCGGAATATTAGTTATTTGATGACATCATTAAAGATAATGACATTGAGTGTGTGGAATAATTTCTGGCACTCCTCTGGTTTCCAGCATTCCGGACGCTTCTTGTTAACTTCCGAACCCCATGCTAAGTTGGCAAACTGGGTAGGAGGGTTTGTATACAGTCTCTTGCTCTCTCTTTCTCACTTGCTCTTGTCTCCCCCCCTCCACTAAGAGGGAAAAAAGGCACACAAATTCTTTCACTGTGGTTGGCTGGTTGCCAGGCAACACGGACAGTGAGTGAAGCAGCGGTGACTTAGGTTAAAGAGACTACAGGGAAATTCATTCCTCGTTGTAGGTTTCACAGAGCCACAGTGCTTTAAGCACACACATCCACTCCAACAGCGCTCTCAACAAAGCCGCAAAACCCTACAACAACAACAAGAGATGCTGGCTTTTCAAAATGATTTCAATTGTGCCCTAATCAGTTTGTAAGAGTTAGTAGTCATGCATTGTCCATTCACAGGAGTCAAGATATTTAAAGTGCAAATAAGACTTCAAGGGAACCTTCACGAGAGTGCTTTTATTTTGAAATGAACACCGCTGGATAGTTCGTTTAAAGGAGCTGGCTGCAACTCTTGAAAAAGGGCTTAATTAGGCCATAATGCCATTTGCCAGCTGTTAAATCATAGAGAAAGCAATAAAGCAATAGAGAATATAGCACTATTTGGAGTCCTCAGGTCAGGTGCACTTGGTCTCACCATTAGGCAAATTGCACTATAGTCTGTGCATATGTTGTCCACAGAAGCCAAGAAAACCCTCCTGTAGTTACTAATAGAAGTTAAAGGAACAATTTCACTCACCAATTATTCACTCACCCTAATGTTCAAAACAGTAAAAACAAAAAAAACAAGATGTTTCGAAGAATGTTCATGCTGCTCTGTTCCTGAAAGCATGCAGTGACTGTCACAATTTTAAAAGTCCCCACGAAATTTGGCTATGTTACCCCCAATTTCCACCGGCTGCGTTACGGCTGCGGAACGGCTCCGCTGCGTGACAGCTCCGTGTTCCGTCGTCCGTCAATACCCACCAGGTCCGGATTTGTTGCGGAACGGCTGCAGTCATGACTGACAGCTGACGTCACGAGGCCCCATGTAATCTCGCGAATTCTGGTGTGATCGCGCGATATTTAACCTGTATAGCTATATAACTCCTCATTACGAGTACATAACTAGCTATTTGCTTTCTTTCTTTATTTCTTGGACAAAAATAGTGACTTACCATCCACACCAATCACTTCTGCTATAGTTTTCCACGCCGCATCCTTTTTAATGTTGTCCTTATAAAAAGGATGTGAGGGGTCATAGATGATGGGTTGATTCTGTACCTCAATAATCAGCATTTCTTCATCCATCGTGTCAAAGGGGTTAAAACAAGCCTGTCTCCACCCATTATGACGTTTTCAAGGTGTAGTGTAGGGAAAAATGAGCGCGGTGTATTTTATTTTGAAAATTAAACGGATCTTTTATTTTGTTTCTGGCTGTTCTGTTTTGTCACTCGACTTCCTGTCCTGCGTACTCTGCCCTGTAGTGCTGCGGAGCGCTCCGGCATCCGGCAAAAATAGAAGCTCTGCGTATTTGATGCGGAGGGCTGCGGATCGCCGGAGTCGGAACGCAGCTGTAACGCATTCAGTGGAAATACACTCATTGACTTTAATGGAAACCTATTGACTCCGTCGCCGTGACGGAGCCGTAACGCAGCCGGTGGAAATTGGGGGTTACTGTTATGTATAAGCTAGTGTGCAGCTTATACATAAACAATAACAAATTTGTATTTAGGAGATATAAGCATTCAAAACTTAAAGTCTCTCAGTTTCGCCAATATGGATCAATGACTCTGTACTTTGGCTTCTCATCAAATTTTCTGTCCAATCAAATGCTTTCTAGAATCTAAAGCGTCATGCCCAGTCGGCAGGAAATCGGTCACTTGTTCACACAATTACTATTCTCTATATGGTGAATGGCACATAGTGCACTATATAGGGGATAGGGAATGATTCAGACAGTGTAAATACACTGATCAGGCATACCATTATGACCACTGACAAATTGTGATGGTTAGACGACTAGGTCAGAGCATCTCCAAAACTACAGCTCTTGTGGGGTGTTCCTGGTCTGCAGTGGTCTATCAAAAGTGGTCCAAGGACGGAACAGTGGTGAACCGGCAACAGGATCATGGACGGCCAAGACTCATTGATGCATGTGGGGAGCGAAGGCTGGCCTGTGTGGTCCAATCAAACAGACGAGCTACTGTAGTTTAAATTGCTCAAGGAGTTAATGCTGGTTTTGATAGAATGGTGTCAGTATGCACAGTTCATCAGTTTGTTTCATATGGGGCTGCATAGCCGCAGATCAGTCAGAGTGCCCATGCTGACCCCTGTCCACCAACGAAAGCACCAACAGTGGGCACGTGAGCATCAGAACTGGACCACAGAGCAATGGAAGAAGGTGGCCTGGTCTGATGAATCATGTTTTCTTTTACATCACGTGGATGGCCGGGTGCGTGTGTCGCTTACCTGGGGAACACATGGCACTGGAAAGAAGGCAGGCCGGTGGAGGCAGTGTGATGTTTTGGGCAATGTTCTGCTGGGAAACCTTGGGTCCTGCCATCCATGTGGATGTTACTTTGACACGTACCACCTACATAAGCATTGGTGCAGACCATGTACACCCTTTCATGGAAACGGTATTCCCTGGTGGCTGTGGCCTCTTTCAGCAGGATAATGAGCCCAAAAAGCAAAAATGGTTTGGGAATGGTTTGAGGAGTTTTGAACTTCTTTGAACAAGAAGTTTTAGGTGTTGACTTGGCCTCCAAATTCCCCAGATCTCAATCCAATCGAGCATCTGTAGGATGTGCTGAACAAACAAGACCAATCCATGGAGGCTCACAACTTAAAGGATTTAAAGGATCTGCTGCTAACATCTTGGTGCCAGATACCATAGCACACCTTCAGAGGTGTAGTGGAGTCCATGCCTTGACGGGTCAGGGCTGTTTTGGCAGCAAAAGGGGGACCAACACAATATTAGTCATAATGTTATGCCTGATCGGTGTATGCTTTCCATTGGGGCGAATGAAGGTTTAACATTAGTGTCACGCGAACCGCCGCAGTGTGCACACAGTCTGCTCCGGTCCAGAGACATGATAGCACAGAGCGGATCATATGCGCCAGTTGGCGCAGACCACAAACAATTCTGGCCGAGATGTGATATAAACAAAATGCTATTGACTTTTTTAAAAATGGGAGGAGCTGCCCGATATGTCCCCGCCCCGTTTTCCTGTTTCAGTGGAAATTACGTCAACACATTGAATAATGCTGTGCGTTTCAAGGCACTTCAGTGGGCCTTTAAAGGGCAAAAATTTACCATAAAACAGAAGTTAAAGGGATAGTTGAAAGTAGAAAAATGTAAATTAATTCTGAAACGATGTGGCGCGTTCATGTAAGAAAAATATCCATATTTAAAATTTTATAGACTAAAATAACTAGTTTCCGGCAGTCAGCGGTACGCAAGTCAACTTGCGCTAAAAGAGTCAACTCTGACGTGATGTATAGTAGCTTCGCAAGCTTTGACGCCTCTCGCGGATAGGGCTGGGCAACAAACTCAAGCCCTTCTTCTTCTATATCGAAAATCCTCACCCATTTCTCTTTAAAAATTCTTCTTTTAGACTTCCAACTCATGACCAGTGTTTTGTTTTGCTCTATCCTCTGCGGTTACTCTTTCGCCATAAGTTGACTTGCGTACCGCTGACTGCCGGAAGCTAGATATTTTAGTCTATAAAGTTTTAAATATGGATATTTTTCTTACACAAAAAAAAAGCGCCACTTCGGTTTCTGAAGGCATTTATTAACCCCCCGGAGCCAAGTGGAGCAGTTATATGTGTTACGGGTGTATGGTGCTGCAGAGAAGAGGAGATTCGGGACTTCCACAAAGATAGGTTTTTATTCAAATTAACGAAGAGCAGAACTTCAAACAGCACTAACATAATGTGTAAGTATAACGGGTAGTATAACAGAGACCAGACAAGGAAGGAATGAACAAGAGGGAACTAAATACAAACACTGATGACTGACTAACGAGGGGCACAGGTGATACAGATGAGGATAACTAAACACAGCTGAACAGAACTAGACTAACGAGGGTAACCAAGGAAACAGAGAAAGTGGCGGGAAACATAGACAAAGGAACATGTGACCAAAGTAAACAACATGACAGAAACACAGATATGTAACAATATGATGGATAGATGCACTTTTAGTTACTTCAAAAACTAACCAACAAGTCAATGCCATTATAAAGCCGAGAAGAGCCAGGACATTTTTAATATAACTCCGATTATATTCGTCTGAAAGAATAATGTTTAGGATGACTTGAAGGTGTAAAATCATGGGCTAATTTTCAATTTTAGTTGAACTATCCCTTTAACTTCTGTTTTATGGTGCATTCTTCCCCTTAAAGACCCACTGAAGTGCCTTGAAACGCACAGCATTATTCAATGTGTTGACGTAATTTCCACTGAAACCGGAAAACAGGGCAGGGACATATCGGACAGCTCCTCACATTTTTTAAAATAGTCAATAGCATTTTGTTTATATCACATCTTGGCCAGAGCCACCGTTTATCTCGGTAAAGCTACAGTTTTCTTCCTAATCTCCATTTCTCCTCCTAATCTCTTCCATATTGCCATTATAAAGCTGGGAAGAGCCAGAACTCCAATTGTATTCATCTGAAAGAATGATGTCATATACACCTAAGATGACTTGAGGGTGAGTAAATCATGGGCTAATTTTCATTTTTGGGTGAATTATCCCTTTAACCCAATCATGAAAATTATAGATTTGGAGCAACATGAATATCACACTTTTTTTTTTGAGTGAACTATCCTTTTAAGTTGTTATTCATTGAAAGTATGTCTGTTCGTCATGATAAACGGAAGTAGCGACAGATCTTTTCTTCTTCTGACATACATCCGAGTGTAACAGACATCGAAAAAGGTTCAGTTTTGACATTTTGATTAAACATAATGAGGTCAAAACATATTTTAAAAAACAAAACACAGGTGACATGCTGTAACGGAACCGCTCCGAGACACAACAGCTAAGAATCCAAAAGCAGCTTTATTAAAGGATAATCCACAATCGTCAAAAACAGGCAAAAGGTCATACACAGGAAAGCAGTCCAAACAGGCCAACAAGGCAGGAGAGACAGGCAAAAGGGTAATCCACAGAACAGGCAAGTAAGACCAAGAGACAAGAAACCAGGGAGAATGCTCAGAAATGCAAGTGTTACAACAAACAAGACTTCGCAGTGAATGACAGAGTGAACATGGGCCCTGTCCCAAATGGCACACTTCATGTGCACTTTTGGGTCTTGTTGACTTACAATGGCCGCTGCGTGCACGTGTCCGTTAAGTCCACGAGACCACAAGGTGTCCCATTTGTCATTTTAGGTCTCAGAAGGGTGCTCGCGAGCGCCCCCTTCAAGGTCGATAAGCGCCCTCTATGTGCACTTCTGCCGAGCCCGGACTTGGTGCGCAGCAGACTTCTTCCCGGCAATCAAAGCAGAATTACGCCGTGAAAGTGCAGACTCAGAGGAAGACCATTACCCCTTTTCCACCAAGGCAGTGCTAGAGCTAGATCGGAGCCAGAGCCTAGTTTCAAATCGGTTCTTTGTGTTTCCACACCCAAAGCCCCAGCTCCGAGCCAGGAAAAGTGGTTCTTAAGTAGCACCAAAACATTGCTGGGCTAGAACAGGGCTAGAAGTAAGAACCGATTACGTCAGGCGCTGGTGGCGGGGTCAACAAGACCAACACAAACTTGAGATCCGCCATTGTTGAAATAGCAGCTAATGGAGCTAACAACTGCTGCTCGTTTGTAATCTCCGTCTATACAAATGACGGCGAGCTGCACGAATGGACGGCGAGCTGCACGAATGGTACAAATGGTTGGATTCGCTGTGTTTTTTTCGTTGTGTTTTGATGCCGATGTAGGATCGTAAAGCCATGTGAATCAATAGTAACGCAACGTTTGCATTGTTGATGGAAGGCTTGTTCGCAGCTGTGCAGACCGATCGCCGTATGACAACGAGTCCAGCGAGAGCATATGACTCCTTATGCTTTTGATACACTCATGTGTTTTTTTAAAATATATATCATACGTGGATCGGTCTGCGCAGCGCCGATGCATCTCTAACAAGCCTGGTGTGTTTGTGTTTCCCGCTGCCCAGGGTTGCCAGGTTTTCACAACAAAACCCGCCCAATTGCTACTCAAAACAAGCCCAATCGCGTTTCAGGGGGGCTTCCCCGGTAAAAATCACATTTGGGGGTAAAATTTGTTTTTTGGCATGGTTGCCTACTAAAATTCGCATTCCCGGGGCTAAATATCACATAATTGGGGTCGCTTCAACCCGCGGACATGAAAAAAAACAGCCCGCGGCAAAACCGCAGACTTGGCAACACCTCGCTAGCGTTGCTGAGAAATATGAGCCGTATACAGTGACGTAAGACATGACTCTGTTGTGGCTCTCAGCATGTGGAAAAGCAAACGGTTCTTAGAAGGCTCCTCAGTCGAACCAACTATGAACTGGGACTAGCACTGGCTCTGAACTAGCTCTAGCACTGCCTTGGTGGAAAAGGGGTAAAAGAGTGTTTAGGGTGCCATTTGGGACAGGGCCATGGTATATATAGGCAGAGGTAATGAGGTAATGAGACACAGGTGTAAACAGTGAGTGCTTATGAGCCCGGGCAAAGGATTATGGGTAATGTAGTCTATGATAGAATGACAGTCCGGGTTGGAGTGCCCTCTGGTGGTGATCATGGGCACTCACACTTGTGAATTTCTAATTTCAATCTAAAAATTTTATTTAAATTTTAAAGCTGACTTTAAATCGCATTTACACTTATTCAAAAGAACATTGTGTTACAATGTTACATTTGTAACTATATTACTGTCAGGGGTGTAGTTTAAATCCCAAGGAAGAATGATGCGTGACGCAGAATGACTGGTGATAATAGACTTTAATTAACACAAAGAGCAATTACACTACACAAGATCCATAAATGGTAAAGAGATAAAAAGATAATACCCTGTACACACATCGGACCAGCGGTTTGGAAAATGGATGGATGATTTCGAACACAGCAATTGATTCGGTGCATTGTGGGATTGAGTGCACATTATAACATCCACTATGGTTTTTGACACCACTACAAATGGCTGTCCCGTCAAATATTGTCCTATTTAAGGGTATAGGGGGCTATTTTGGATGTGACTAAACTAAACAAGACACTGAAACTAAATATGTTCGCGACAGTTACAAGTAACAAGAAGCACAGTTTGGTGTTAGTGACATCAAATCCTGCTTAGAACATGCGTTTGCACATTTGAACATAAGCAAATGTAAATGAGATTGGGAAAAGAAGTGAATTGTGACTTATATTCCAATATATTTCCCACATAAAGCTATTACAATGTCAGCTTTGAAACGACTTGATGGTTAATAAAGGATGATTTATTTTTAGCTATACATTATAAAATACATTTTAAATAATATTTTAAAAGTGAATAAATTAAAACACAAAAATATACATCTTTTGTTGCCCTATATATTGGGCTTTGGCGCAGTATGGATGTTTATGTCACACTCTTTGTTTAGAAGACACTTGATGACAATGAGGTTTGAAGGATTTTACGTCTATAAGATTGACAGTGAATAATGACTTTAATTTTACTGTTTCTCATTTGAGTGCAGACTTATATAGTGGTATGAAACACTTTTACAGTACATCTGTGGGCATTTTTGGAGCTTCGCAGATGTGGGATCATTAGGGATTGTCAATGAATGCAAAGACCTGTGTAAAAATAATGGCATATGGGTTTGGAATGAGTATATAATACCAGAATTTTAATATTTTTTTTTTTTTGGGACTACAACTACAATCCTGAAGCATTGGTGTGTACACTATACCAACAGAATTATGCCTTAAAATATATATTTAAAATAATGATAATATAAAACAATTAAATGATAGGGCCTCTTGCAAAATATCAAGCCCGGAGGCAGACCAGCAGCATCACCCAGTACACCAGGTGTAATATTTGAACCTTGTTAGGTGGATCGCTATTCAGCAAAGGTTAACTATCACTTCAATATGAAAAAGCAATGGTTTTGTAGAAGTGTGTTAAGCAATGCGTCTGCTTAAAAAGGTGTCACTGAATCCCACTCTACTGATGGAACAAAATCACTACAGTGCAATAGATTTACAGAGGCAATTTCGTCTAAGTGCTTTGGTCATCTCGCAGTATTGGCCAAATGGGAACATATGAGGTACCCAATGGTCTGATTACCAGTCAATTTATCTATACTATCAACACATCCCCAGTAGCTCTCCTTCCTTTAAAGATGTATCTTTTTGCAGAATCAGCCACAAAGACCGGAAATAATTGAAATACAGTGTACTTAATCAGACTAACTTTTTTGAGCTTCAGAAATTGGTGGGTATGTTCAAAATAGCATACTTCTCATATTTTTACAGTAAAAGGCATGCACATTTTCTATATACATAGAATACCCTGATAATTTGAAGGAGTGAATGAAAACGAGTGCATTTTCTAGAATGCACTCAACTAGATTTTATTAACTTTTGGGCTGCGTCTGAAACGGTACTTTTTTGTGTAAGCAATTACTTTGCAACTGCTAAAAAAGTGCTTTCTATATAATATGAAAGTGTGTCCCTGTAAACAAAATGAATTGGTTTGAGTAGAGACAATTAATTAAACAAATTAGTTCAATCAAATTGAGAATTTACCATTTTCTTTTTCTTTTGAGTTCACAATACTAACATATTTTAAAGGAACACTCCACTTTTTTTGAAAATAGGCTAATTTTACAAGTCCCCTAGAGTTAAATAGTTGAGTTTTACCGGTTTTGAATCCATTCAGCCGATCTTTGTATCTGGTGGTAGCACTTTTAGCATAGCTTAGCATACATCATTGATTCTGATAAGTCCATTAGCATCTCATTAAAAAAATTACCAAAGACACTTTCAATATTTTTCCTATTTAAAACTTGACTCTTCTACAGTTACATCGTGTGCTAAGACCAACTGAAAATGAAAAGTTGCGATTTTCTACACCTATATGGCTAGGAACTACTTTCTCATTCCTGCGCAATAGTCGCGGATCTTCGCGGCCGTACCATGGCCGCAGCGGCGCAATGATTCGTTGGTATTCTGTGAAACATGGTGGTAGTATACACCTTCGACTTACAATCACAGCCCTTTACAACACACAGAACCATGGCTAATCACACAGGTAAATCCACAACACAATTTGTCGGCTGCAAGCCTGAAACTTTCTCTGCAACTACACAAACTTAGTGCCGGTCACATTGAAAGTTACCTAGCTGGGGGCTACTTTCAGGCGCTGTAATATCATTGCGCTGCTGCAGCCATGGTACGGCCGCGAAGATCCGCGACTATTACGCAGGAATGAGAAAGTAGTTCCTAGCCATATAGGTATAGAAAATCGCAACTTTTAATTTTCAGTTGGTCTTAGCACACGATGTAACTGTAGAAGAGTCAAGTTTTAAATAGGAAAAATATTGAAAGTGTCTTTGGTCATTTTTTGAATGAGATGCTAATGGACTGATCAGAATCAATGATGTATGCTAAGCTATGCTAAAAGTGCTACCGCCAGATACAAAGATCGACTGAATGGATTTAAAAACGGTAAAACTCAACTATTTAACTCTAGGGGACTTGTAAAATGAGCCTATTTTCAAAAAAAGTGGAGTGTTCCTTTAAGTAATCTAAATTGTTTCATTGTTTTGAGTTTTTATGAATTTAAACAAACTTAAATTTAACTGAAACTGTACTGGGATTTCTATTTCCGGCTTTGCCATGGCATTTAAAAGGGAGAGTAAATGCTAAGTGTTATCTAATGTTTTTGTGCAAGATTAATGTTAAGTGGGAGATTTTCTGTTATGCTGGGTTTTTTGGGGGGTTACCATCATGTGTTGAGTGAAGAATGAGCTTAGTTTGAGAACAGATAAAAAGTATGTTAAATGTTCTATTTAGCTGTACTCATTCAGCAAGTGCTAAGCTATGCTAATGCTATCAAAGCATTGTGCTTCCAATTAGCAAGTTAGCATTTATTGAATTAGCTAATTAAAGCTAGCCAAGTTTTCACTACTAAAAATATTTAAATTGAGATTACATAATAATTTTAAGTTATATGTATGAATTAGATTACTCAAATATTTATATAAATATATATAGTTACAAGCAAAATTTATTTTGAGTTTTGCCAATTTTTTCAGGTTTACAGTGTATGAATGTAATCCAAACATACTACATTTTCCATGTTGTAATTGTTATGTGGCTTACAGTGTTGCTTTAATGTAATTTCCAAATCCTCTCCTGTGGCCTCATGGGATAGTAAAGTGTCATTGTATGCACACTTCAAATTTCTCTTAAAGTAATAGGTCATCCGGGCATTTTTGCCTACTCTTTTATGAGTAATGTAAATTCGGGCATACTTCTTTTGTCACATACTGTTTTTCGATCAGCCGATCAGACGGTCACTGCGAATCACAAACAAACAGCAACTGCCTTTTACAGTTTCTCCTGAACCAAAACAACAAGCTCATGCTGCGTTCACGCCATGTTGTGACCATGGCAACCCATGACGTTCTGCCCGGAGCTGTTCACGTCCTCAGACTCAGATTTATGCGTTTTTCTGGCAACAATATCAACGCTGAAATGAATCTGCAGCAGCCAGTTGGTATAGAGTTCTGTAAGTTATTTACATTCACTATTATTGTAATGTTTTTTGAAACATGAGGTTATTTAACTGTAACCATTGGCAGATAATTTAGCTTGTTTTAAGCAAAAACTCACTTCATTTTAATGTTATTTTCCAGAAAACAAGAAAAAATATCTCATTTAATTTTACTTATCTAGTAAATGCATCTTGATTTAAGAATGTTTAGATATTTAGACAGGAAACTAGACAAAAATACTAAATAAGAAAAGCATTTTTCGCACTGGAAAAATGTGCCTTTGGTGACATTTCTGCAAAATGATAAAAACTGATGTATATGAATCTGCCAACGTTTTATGATGTAAGTTTTGCAGCAGTTTGGAAATGAAATGTAAGGTGAGTGGAGCTTAAAGTTTAATGCTCTATCACATTTAAAAATAATGTACAACCTACAATAAAACCTAGAAACACAATTGTCTTTGAGCTCTTTTATCGCGATTCATGTTTCACGGGGCTCGTACCTTTGGAAGTGAACTGCATAATTATTACAATATAAACCTTTAAATTATACGGTTTTGAACAGTAAAATAGACAGTAAACTAAGTGCTGTCCCGTAAAACCTAAATAATGCTACCGTATTTTTTTACTGTAAAGTTCTGGCAACCACAGCTGCCGTTTTTTTTACCGTAATTTTATTTTTACAGTGCAGGTGAGTTTTTAAGTAAGTTTACTATGTCAGAAATGCCACACATCTGCAGCTGCTTATGTGATGCAAATGTCAAAATATATTGGTTTATAAATTATTCATATGGGAAAAGTGTTTTGAGGACATAGCATTGTGCAAAGAATCGGGAATAAACTGCAGTGAATATGTTTTAGGAGTTAAACATAGGTAGATGCGCAATCTTCCAATGGGTCAGTTGCATTAAGCATACTACTGTGGGTAAGCAGTATGCTTGTAGTCCATTGAGAACATAGCTGGTCTTTTTAAAAACCAAGCCTCCCAAAAAGCTTCACTGAAGATTCAAACTGATTTCGCATTCAGTGTTGGACTGTCACTTCGCGACTGCTGAGTAAGTTTGTGCGATTGAGCTGAGCGTGGGACCGTGAGTGACAGTTATTGAGCTGATGAGCCGTGAGACGTCTGTATGGGAACATGTTATTGATTATCGCAATGCTGGAAGAAGTTTAAGGCTTTCCCATAGTGTTGCAGCTGCCCTTTTAGGGATTTTGACTGACCCAGTAAAGAAAGAGTCTGCGGAGGTGCTGGGACCAATGGACCCCCCTTTCACTTAGTGTGCCACATGGCTTCGTATATCCATAGGCTCACGGCAGACCCCCCACTAGGCATAGGATAAAGTGGCTTAATCAAAGTTGTCCAGGGGAAAATGGCCCCCTCCTTCTCTGAATAAATGTTTGGGCCCGGGCTAGTTGTCTTGTGTGCCCTCGACCCCCAGCCACACCCTGCTGCCCTGCTCCACAGACCTTTGACCCAGCAGTGAAAAGTTAGTTGGGATGTTGGTGAACTCTCTCAGGGTTGGCTGTGCTGAAGGCGCTGGGAAAGTGCCCTCCGAGGGCCAGGGGTTGGAGGGGTAGGCGTGGGTACCATGAAACGACACTCCCTTTGACCCAAGTCTCTGGACCAAGCCTGAGCACGCCGCTAATTTAATTGTTACAGGCAATGCAGCTTGCCAATGATAGAAGGGCCACTTGAAATCAGTTTCGCTGGACGTCAGCCGTATTCCGTTTACTCTCTCTGTGCCTTCATCTCTTTGTTAGGCTGTTTTCTTTTCTGATTACACCCTTCAAGGTTTTGCTCTTCTGCGGCATCTGGTCATTGAGCTTCTCTCTTTCACTTGATCTCGCTGTAAGGAGCATCAGCTCTCATAAAGCATTCATAAAGACAAGTACTCAATAGTGTGGACAGCCACTGATCAATTTTGCATTCCTTTGTAGATGAACAACCAAAGATTGAATCAATGTGGAGTTTTTTTTTGTAAGTGATTTGATTAAGTACAACAACATCATTTATCTATCTATCTATCTATCTATCTATCTATCTATCTATCTATCTATCTATCTATCTATCTATCTATCTATCTATCTATCTATCTATCTATCTATCTATCTATCCTTTTAGCTACACATACTGAAAAAATAGCTCTTCTAATGTCAAACTGAGAGATACGTCACATTATTGGTTCATTTGTGAAACAAGCTCAACACATCCCTCTTGTGGTTGTTCACTGTAGGCAAACAACTAGAACTGTGTGTGTGGTTGTTTTCTAATATAATAATAATAATAATATATATTTGCTTGCTAATGTACGACACTTGATTTAGGTTATCAGACCTTCGTTGCTTTTCGATGACGCAGCGGTTTCAGTTGCTTTTTAAAGTCACTGTTGTTTGTTAATTTGTTGTTTCTTTTAAACAGTGTGTAACAAATAAAAAGAATTTAGTAGGCTACTGTTGTGCTCTGGGAATTTGAACTAAACATGACAAAAAATATTACAGTCAGTCATTGTCAGTGATTTAGTTTGACAGTAAAATCGCAAAAATGGCAGCGGTTCAGACTCTTTCTTTGGTTGCGAAAAAGAAAATCACTTTATGCTCCGTTAGACGAAAAAATACCCAAAACGAACGTCGACATTTTACCCTAAAACATTTAAGCTAGCGAAACAATGTAGCGAAACGTTCTGAATAACAGTTGAGGTTTAGAAAATAACGTCGATGAAACCTTCTCGCAGTGCATGTAAAAGTTACACTGAACACATAATGTAACAGTTCTGAGGAAAAAAATCCTCACACGGAAGCTGTAACTCAAACACAGCTAACAGAACACGTTGGCTCCTTCAGGGGGGAAAGGAGAATTGAGGGGGAGTGTGAAGTTTAGGGAAGAGCCCTCTTTCCTTCAGCTGCTGACGCGGATGGGACTGTTTGTGCAACGACGCAACGGGCCATCGAAATCCAACTATGTTATCTGGGATTATAACCGTTTGGACTATTCTCGCGGTAGCACAATGTTACTTTTCGGAGGAAAATTATACCGACGAGTCAAAGATGCAGCCGCCCACGGTCGTTATAGTTGTAATCGCACGGAACGCCGCTCATTCTTTACCACATTACCTCGGAGCTCTCGAGAGATTAAACTATCCCAAACAGCGCATCTCTATCTGGTAGGCGACTTACTTCCCTGCAGTTTAATATGGTTGATTATATGTGTAGATGTCAAAAGGTCAATCTTATTTGCATTTCATCACCTCCCCTTGACTTTTGCAAACTTTTCCCTAAAAGCAGATCCCCTTCCCCCCAACTAATAACGTTCAGGAGGTGCTCTTTATTTATTCACTTACGTTTATTTTATTTCTAGCGCATACCTACTATTTAGAAAATAAACTAAGTAAAAAGAAAATAGTGCATGATTTAACGTTCAAAATAGCTTCAAGTAGCCTAGTTAATTTTGTGATTTATATAAACAAGAGAAGTTAGATGCTACATCACAAATGGGATAGTTTGACATGTTAGTTCATGTTCATTTGTATTACTCAGTATTTGGGTCAATGACAAATTAGAGTGTCCTAGATAAAGAAATGGGGGAAATATATTTACAAAATCTAGTTTAAAACACATTGGCCAGGTACATGTTGATTTCATACAGTTTAGAAAAACCTTTATACCATTATTAACTAAAGTTTAAATTGAATTACTTCAAAATGTCAAATGGTGTAACTATCAAGTATAAAGTTATACCATATTTTACCATATGTACACATCTTATTTTTAAGAAGTTAAGATATAAGATAAATATATGTTTAAAGATAAAAATTATATATTAAAATTAGTACCTATCATTATATTTTTTGACATTTTAAACCCTGAGGTAAATTTTCCTTAAAAAGGGCAAATTACCCATATATTAAAGGTGCACTGTGTCACATTTTTTCTGTAAAATATCCAAAAACCACTATGCCAGTGTTATATATTTTGTTCAATTGAGTACTTACAGTATCCCAAATGTTTCCAACTATTTGTAAATCGTGAGAAAATTATAATTTTTTACCAAGGAACCGGGATGTGAAAGGGAGTTGCCTGTCAATTGCGTCATATGCATACCCTCGGTTTTGCTAAACGCTTTACTCTTACTGCAGTGTGCAACAAGTGTCATAGGAGCCGCCAAGCGAACGCACAGAATAACGCCATAACTTCATTTTCAACACACTCAAATGTATCTAATATGATAAACAGCTGCGTGACCTCAAACTCATGATCGGAAAAGCGGAAATGGCGCCGGCGACTGTGGCATAATAAAAGTCCTGCTGCTCGCGAGGCGTGTGTTGCGTTCATCTTATTAACAATCGCTTCAGCGGCCTTGCTCAGCTACCACAACACTAGGTCCTGATCAGCTTCATACTACAGTAACATTAATAATCGCATCCATAAACATAATTTCTGCCCAAGTCCTATCCCGATTCTTTTCCACCGGCTGTGTGGTGAAGACCACATGTCTCACGATTCTGCACTCAAACGTGGCATCATCAAACTACGCCTTTGTTTTGAATAGGCGACCTATAGCGGATGGAAAAGTTACATAGTGCACCTTTAAGAGACTTATTGACCTTAGCATGCAGTCATAAAGGTGGTGAGGGTCCTTGCTATGATATAATTTCCTGTTTAATGTTTTTTATGTTTCTGCATGTCAGATGTACCACATGAATTTATTTCTCTTTTGACACCAAAAATGTCTTTAATTAACTGCCGTCTCGCTGTTTATTGTTTCCTGTAGGGCAGCAACAGACCACAACATTGACAACACAACAGCTATCCTGCGAGAATGGCTCACCGTCATGCAAACACAATATCACTATGTGGAGTGGAGACCTTTAGATAAACCCACGTGAGATGATCATCACACAACATGCACAAATGGCAGATATGCTGTCCTGATAAAACCCCAATTCTAAAATGCTTTTAGATTTTTGGAAGTTTAGGGACCACCAAGTTTTGATGGCTTGTTTTATCTGCACAGGGCCTATGCGGGTGAGCTGGGGCCCAAGCACTGGACTAACGGCCGCTATGAGTACGTTATGAAGCTCAAACAGGCAGCGCTGAACTTTGCCAAGAAACGCTGGGCGGACTACATTCTGGTATGACCCAGTTAAAGCATATACGCCTTGATTCAGTTCTTATTGGGGTCAGAAATTGTGCTATAATTTACTGGGATTATTTTTGCTTATATCTTGTTTGTTTGTTTATTTTATTTATAAAGCACTTCAAATACTTCTAAATTAACCAGTTGGATCAAACACTAATGCGAGTAGATGTAATTTTTAATGTCGCTTCAAAGAACCTAATGAGATGCTAGCCTTAGATGAAGGACTAAGTAATTCCAACGCTTCGGAGCTGCTACAGCCAATGCTCTGTCGCCACTCAATTTCAGTCTGGTGGTCATAGAAACTAAGGGCCCTATTTTAACGGTCTGAGTGCATGGTCTGAAGCACAGGTGCACTTAGGGCATGTCCGAATCCACTTTAGCTAGGAAAAAAATTATCATGTGCCAGACGGCACAGACGGCATGGTCGAAAAGGGTTATACCTAGTTTCTTAATGAGTCATGGGTGTGTTTTGGGCTTAACATGCAATAAACCAATCAGAGTCTCATCTCCCATTCCCTCTAAAAGCCAGTTGTGCTTGCACCATGGCGGATTCGCTATTTACATGGTGGATTTTACATGGTGGATTTTGAAAGACTGAACGCTTCTCCAGAGAAGAATCCTTTTATTTTTAATATTTAAAAATGCTTGTGTGCTGTTTCGTGTCCCTGTGTGTGTAATAAGTGTACGCGCGTTGTGCTCTTGCCTATAGGTGCATATTACTAACACGCCCTTCAAATAACACTGCACTATTGATTTTAGACCAGGATTTTGTTGGTCAATGTTTTCAGTTGCCTCAAAATAGCAACACGCCAACAATGCGCCTGAACACACCTCGTTTTCAGACCAGCACGCCCATGTGCAAACAGATTGGTGCAAGTTAATTTGCTATTTAAACAACGTGGCGCTGGACATAACAAAAACACTTACGTCACGTCTGACTTCGCATTGCACCGGGTGTACGATGCATTGCGTCCCATATCATCTGACTTTCTGACCTTAGCATCCTATGTGGTTTATGCACTTGAAGAAGAGGAACAAGCATAGATATTTTTTTCAAAATAACTAGAAGACTGGAATGGTTTAGCTTTGCTATTGATCTCAGATATAAAAAAATCTACAAATTATCGAACTGCACACCATGGGCCACATTTACTAAACAGGGCAAATTAGCATGAGAGCGCAGCTGATGAGAGTGGAAAGTTCTGTGTGTGATCAACTGACGACGCGCAAATTAAAGAACACAGACGCAGCCAGATCATTTCCATAATGACCAACGCAATCTACCAAGAGCTGCACAAATTAATGTCTGGTTTAAAACATGCTTTTATTTTGTAAATAATGCCGCATATACCAGTAAATTGACTAGCGCAAACCTTAGTAAATCACCTTGATTCATTTAAATACAATAGATAAATACTATAATGTAGATTTTGCGTCTGAAAGGGACACTCCTAAAAATGCATATGCAATAAGGTCAGCTGCAAAAATAACTTTTCAGAGCTAAAGTTTCACTGCGTGTCTTTAGCAAATTCTGACAGTAGTTTTTTAATGGCAAAAGAGTGTTTTCACTGGCACAAGCTGTTAGTAAATCTGGACCCAAGATTCTTTACCACCAATTTACAGAAGTGGGCCAAAATGTCCAGATCTGTGTAATTTGGGGTGTTAGAAGCTCCAAACCATACATGATTTCATTGGATTTAAACAAATTAAATAGTTAAGGGAGCATATATAACAAAAACAGGATTGGGCCAAGAATAGATCCTTGTGGAACCCCCTATACAATGGGAAAAATGTTGACCAAAAGGAAAAGAAAAAGACCTGATATAGAGAGGAACAAGGTAAACCATTCAAGTGCCATGCCCCGAATTCCCATCATCTTTTTAGGAGAGAGACAAGGATATCATAATCAATGGAGTCAAACGCTGCGCTGAGGTCTAATAAAAAAATCACAGACCTACTACTGTGTTTTGCTTTAAACCCAGACTGAAAAAGTATAGAATTGTCTATCTGTTTTCTGAGCTAATATCAGGACTATTAATGACATTCTTTGTGTTTATTTCCTCATCTGCAGTATTCAGACACAGACAACATCCTGACCAACCCAGACACCCTGCACCTCCTGATGGCTGAGAATAAGTCTGTTATTGCCCCCATGCTGGACTCACAGTCAGCTTACTCCAACTACTGGTGTGGCATCACTCCACAGGTACAGAACCATGCGTTTGCAGCTTGGAAGTGTCTATTAGTGTGTAAATGTGTATGTTCTTAAAATGCAAAGAGTGATAGCTAACATTTCATCTTGCTTCCACTGTTGCTGTATAATATTGAGCATTGGAGAAGTTACTTTGGAACTGTATTTTCAGAATGTTTAGACTACTGGTGATTTTAATTAGATAGACTAGAGTCAAGCTAATACGAAGTTGCTTACTGCATTGTGTGTGTGTGTGTGTGTGTGTGTGTGTGTGTGTGTGTGTGTGTGTGTGTGTGTGTGTGTGTGTGTGTGTGTGTGTGTGTACATGAATGAATCATGTGACGCTGAAGACTGGAGTAATGATGCTGACAATTTTTAAATAGAACACACTTCTCTTAAATTGTAATAATATTTCACAATATTACTGTTTTACTGTGTGTTTGTGTCAAATAAATGCAGCCTTGGTTAGCATAAGAGACTTTTAAAAACCTTTTCTTATCTTACAGACCCCAAACTTTTCAGCAGTAGTAAATATATATATTATTTTACTAATAATAATAATAATAATTTTCGTTTTGCCATCATTTAAATGATTTAACTAAATATTATTGCAACAAAAAGACATAAAATGTTGCATTGGAACCACTTTTTGTTAATTTACGTGAACTGTCCAGACAAACTCAATGCTACATATTAGAGAGCAAATATTGATAATAATAAAGCTATGTGTGCAAACAATGTGACAAAACAAGTCTACAGTTTAAGTGAGTGTTTTTGGAGAAATACAACATCACTTTTGAGGGCAATTTTTCATTGTGAGTCTGTTTAGGTGTTGTTTGCTCAAACACTTTGTTTTTTGACTATGTGGTTCAGTTTTTTCTCTGTTTCAGGGCTATTATCGTCGTACCGCTGAGTACTTCCCCACAAAGCAACGTCAAAGGCTGGGCTGCTACCCTGTCCCGATGGTCCACTCCACAATCCTGCTGGACCTGCGCAAACAGGGTACCAAAAGTGTGTCCTTTCACCCCCCTCACAAAGACTACTCCTGGCCCTTCGACGACATCATCGTTTTTGCTTTCTCCTGCAGAATATCGGGTATGGTGCCCCCTTCTGGATGACTCCAACGTATCTCATTTACCTTATGCAATATGATGAGTTTAAGATTTGGATTTAGTTTGGTGGGAATGAGGGAAACAATTATTCTCTGTGTCCAGCTGGCTGTAACATTTTGTAGAATTGACAGTCAAATAGCATTGGAAAGAGCTGACTTAGTGAATAAAATGTATGGCAATATTTATTTATCTTATATAATTCATTTTTTTCAACCAGAGGTTCAGATGTATCTGTGCAACAAGGAGCGTTATGGGTATCTGAACGTACCTGCAAAGCCTCATCAGACTGTAGAGGATGATCGAATCAACTTTGTCCACCTTTACCTGGAATCTTTGAGTGAGTGACACTGACATTTATATATTTTTTATAAATTATATTATCAGTAGAACACTTTTGCGATAATTTGAAAACGTACATTAATTTCAGAATGTTGTAGTAGTCGGCATGTCCTCCTTTTTGCTTTAATGATAACAGCACTTAAAGGGTTAGTTCACCCAAAAATGAAAATTCTGTCATTAATTACTTACCCTCATGTCGTTCGACACCCGTAAGACCTCCGTTCATCTTCGGAACACAAATGAAGATATTTAAGTTGAAATCCGATGGCTCAGAAAGGCCTCCATTGGCACAATGCACTGTACACTCTCTAGACCCATAAAAGGTACTAAAGACGTCTTTACAAAGTCCATCTCACTACAGTGGTTCTACAATAACTTTATGAAGCGATGAGAATAGTCTTCAAAACTGATTTCAAAACAATGCATCATGAAGCTTCGAAGCATTATGAATCAGTGAGTCGATTCAGCAGTTTGGATCGCCAAAGTCACATATTTCAGCAGTTTGGCGGTTTGACACGCGATCCGAATGAAGATCATGATTCGACTCGCTGATTCATAACGCTTCAAAGCTTCATGATGCATTGTTTTGAAATCGTCATCACTATATAAGTCGTTATTTAGGTTTTTTTGGGCTCAAAAACTATTCTCGTCGCTTCATAAAGTTATTGTAGAACCACTGTAGTGAGATGGACTTTGTAACGACGTCTTTAGTACCTTTTATGGGTCTTGAGAGTGTACAGTGCATTGTGCCAATGGAGGCCTTTCTGAGCCATCGGATTTCAACTAAAATATCTTCATTTGTGTTCCGAAGATGAACGGAGGTCTTACAGATGTCGAACGACATGAGGGTAAGTAATTAATGACAGAATTTTCATTTTTGGGTGAACTAACCCTTTAAGCTAGTATATATTTCCCAAGCGCCAACCTCCTGCAGTCTCTCTCTTGAAGCCAACACAGAAGTGACTTAAACTGCTATTCATCGACTGGCCGCTACACACAGGATCCAAAAGGGAGTCAAATCTGTATCTCCCCCATGTTAAAATGCCCTACTTTACAGCAAAAAAAAAAAATGTTACAGTCTGGTACAAAAAGTGGTTTTGGTCTATATAGATAATTTTGCCCTTCATGACAACTGTGAGGGGGATGAATGTTTTTATAACTTATCTGTTTAAATTATATTAAGCCTTAAAGTTCTGCATAATTAATTAAGGGCGTGGCCACTTGAGTGACAGGTTTATTGCCACTATGGTCGAGCTAGACGGGTGTGGTTTCAGCAACCAGGCACCTCAGCTCCACCCACGTCCCGCCTCTTTGCCCATTTTCAGTTATCCGGGAGCAGTGCTTGAAGGTTGCTTGAGTGTACTTGAGAGTAAACTTTCTTGAATAGGTTTCTAAACACACTAAGTACACTTTTAAAAAGTGCACTTTTTAATAATGTCAAATTAAAAGTACATTATAATCATTATATTTTAAAGGAACACTCCACTTTTTTGAAAGTAGGCTCATTTTACAAGTCCCCTAGAGTTAAATAGTTGAGTTTTACCGTTTTTGAATACATTCAGCCGATCTTTGTATCTGGCGGTACTGCCGCGAAGATCCCCGACTATTACTCAGGAATGAGAAAGTAGTTCCTAGCCATAAAGGTGTAGAAAATCGCAACTTTTAATTTTCAGTTGGTCTTAGCACACAATGTAACTGTAGAAGAGTCAAGTTTTAAATAGGAAAAATATTGCAAGTGTCTTTGGTAATTTTTTGAATGAGATGCTAATGGACTTATCAGAATCAATGGTGTATGCTAAGCTATGCTAAAAGTGCTACCGCCAGATACAAAGATCGGCTGAATGGATTCAAAAACGGTAAAACTCAAGTATTTAACTCTAGGGGACTTGTAAAATGAGCCTATTTTCAAAAAAAGTGGAGTGTTCCTTTAATAATCTTTTGTCATGATTTATGATTTTTTGTTTTGACATACATTTAACATACCAAAACCCCAGTAAAGTACATTTTAACTGTAGAGTGTTATTTGATTACATTTTAAATTGTAACTTAATTCACATGTGTAATTACAAATTTATTTAAATACATAACATACAAGTTTAAATATAAATGTTATTATTAAGTATATTTTAGTTTATAATAAACACATATTTCCAAGACAATAGAAATTCAAGTCACACTTTAGTCCAGTTCTCACTATTAACTAACTATTAACTAAGACCTTTACCTCAATAAACTCCTAATTACTGCTTATTAATAGTTAGTAAGGTAGTTGTTAAGTTTAGGTATTGGGTAGGGATGTAGAATATGGCCATGCAGAATAAGGCATTAATATGTGCTTTATAAGTGCTAATAAACAGCCCAATATCTTGTGAATAAGCAACCAGTTAATAGTGAGAATTAGACCCTAAAGTGTTAACAAAATAACATATATTTAACTCTAAAGCAGAGCTAATTGCATTTAATATAAATGTAAACTATAAAACATTTTAATTTAATTATAATTAACATTAAATTAAGTGTCTGAAAGCATTACATTCAATTCACTATAAAATCAGGGTAGGGAAAATGCCTTTTATTTATAAATTATGACAAATCATAAAAATAAAAATCATACTAACATTATAAGTAAACCACAGGACACATTATAGAACAATAAAACCATGCAGTTTATGACCCCTTTAACCGGCAAGTTGGAGTTGGAGATATAAAGTAACATTACAAGAAATTTTTTGCAATTGTGAGATAAAAAGTCACAATATTTAAAGTAAATTATGAGAAATAAAGTCAAAAGAACCCTTTTTACTTACTCTGAGGTAGAAACTTGACTCTGAGGCTTTCATAGCTATGACTTCTACAAAAATTAATGATCATGTAATAAAATAAGAATGCTCCAAAGAACATCTTTGACATGATTTTCAATGTTGTTTCAGACTTTTGGACCCCACTGTATGCGATTGTACTAAGCTTCTGCTAATTAGCGATTAGCTCCTTAATCGAACAGAATTATTGTCTCGGATTTGAGTCTTAATTGAGGTAATTTCTCCCACAGTCCATGGGCCGCCCATGTACGTCTCTCGCTATGTCCACGTTCCTCCCAAACAGTCAGATCTCATGGGTTTTGATGAGGTAAAGTGCATAATCTGTTTGGTTTTTTTTACCATTTTTGTGAGCTACAGCAATCACTACATTTGGTGGGACATTTTGCATTTGTGTGTTTTCCTCAGATCTACTTGGTAAACCTGCGCAGACGTCAAGACCGCAGGGATAGGATGTTATGGTCGTTGTATGAGCTGGAGATTGATGCTAAAATTGTGGATGCCATAGATGGAGCGTAAGTATAGATAAACGCACAATAGACATTAGAGCTGCACTATTCTGGATAAATTGAGAATCGTGACTTTTTTGTTTAAGTTAGAGATCACGATTCTGTGAATCAATGTTTGAATGAATGATTAAATGACTCATGGGTTTGGGTACCCTCGGAGCCCTCCCGCCGGACAGCATTCCAAATACGCATACTTTTTACGCTATTATATGTTATTGCTAACTCATGAAACAGTCACTTGTCGCCGTCTACTGGTGTAATTAATATAGTCTTTATTTGAAGCGTCAAGTTTCTTTCAAAAGGTAATTTACTCAATTTGAATTGCTACAATAGACGTTAGTGTTCATATCCGAATTATAAACTTTTATCCCAGTACTTTTGTGATATTCTAAATTATTGTATTGTAATTATTGTAATAATGATACCGTGGTTGAAAAGACAAATCATTGACATTTAGGAATGAGTTTGTGTCTTTTTTACGATTAATCATGCAGCTGTAATAGACATTTACTGTTATTGGAATCTTCATGCTTTCTATTTTATATCTACAGATGATGATAAGGGCAATAATTTTGTGTTTTCAATTGTGGATGCAGCGCTTTGAACAGCAGCGACATTAAGATTCTAGGTGTCGATCTCTTACCTGGTTACTATGACCCTTTCTCTGGCCGCACGCTGACCAAGGGAGAGGTGGGCTGCTTCCTGAGCCACTACTACATCTGGAAAGAGGTCAGTGGCCCCAAAAACTATTTAAATAAATGCCATTTGGTTTGGTATTTTATCTAAAGCTATGACATTCAGAGAGAGGTGTAAAGAGTAGGCTACCTGAAAACCATTCTTAAAAGTACAGATAACTTACAGCGAAATTGACATTACAAGTAACCAATTCTAATACGTCTTGAGTATAAAGGCCTGTTCACACCGGGACGATTTTCGCGCGCGTTTATCGCCGACGTTTAACGCCTCGTGACTAAACAAAGGGCGCCAATGCGAGTATGCACACCGACGCGCAAAACGGCAGGCGTAAAAGCGTAATTTTTTAAAAAACGCCTCGGGTTAGTGTTTTTATTTTGACGCGCCGCGTTAAAAACTGGCTGACCAATGAGATCGCCGCTTTTGTTCACGTGCCTGGAGCTGCTGAAGTGACAGTAAAACACGACTTGGTGGCGCTCAAGCACAAAACGGTCTTGCCGAGCACACATTGATACGACAAAGAAGTATTAAGTAGACAAAGAAGAAGATGAGCTGCTAATGTTGCTTGCCAGTTAGCAAAAAGTGTGTGTGAATGGTTTTGGCCATAGACATAATATGTCTATGGTTTTGGCAAGCACGTAAATACTGTTTCTCTTCTTATGCTGTGTGACAAGCGAGTGTCGGAAGCGTAAAGTGCCTTAGCACCACCTTGTGTACCGGGAGCGCATCTACTGAAATTGCATGTTCATTCGGTGCATCAGCAGTGAAAATCGCTTGGGTGTGAAGTTTGAACACTCAAGACGCGCTGAAAAACGTCACGAAAAACGCTGGCGATCAGCGCGCGCGATATTCGTATAGCTTTATAATGGCAGTGAATGGGACCCCAAAAGTTGAAGCCCAAAAAAGTGCATCCATCCCTTTATAAAAGTAATCCACACAGCTCCGGGGGGTTTATGAAGGCCTTCTGAAGTGAATCGATGGGTTTGTGTAAGAAAAATATCACGTTATCACACGTTATAAAGTAAAATATCTAGCTTTATCATTATACTTGGAATAGCCAGGACATTTTTTAATATATCTCCAATTGTATTTGTCTGAAAGAAGAATGTCATATACACCTAGGATGGCTTGAGAGTGAGTAAATCAAGGGGTAATTTAAATTTTTGGGTGAACTATCCCTTTAAGTATTTTACTCGTACTGAATGTAGGCTTAAAGATGCACTAGTCCTCAACACATATGAGACATGCCAGTGAAAAACAAGTTGATTTGTGAGGAGAGCAATCAGATGTTTATTTGCTAAAATCAAAATAAAACCAAACACCTCAAAATTGCAATAAATCAAGGTTGACACTCTTAAATGTCTGTAAACTAGAGGTCAACTGATAGTGGATTTTACCGATACCGATAACTAGGTTGGACAGTACTTGCCGATAACTGATTAATGACCGATAGTTTTTAAATGGATACTGGATTAAAAAAACATAAGCAAAACAGTGCTGAACTTTATAACAAAAAATATAAAAACAGTACTGATCCATGAAAGTGTGCTAAATTAAAAACGTATAAATATGAATATTAAAATTCTTCAGAATTTTTTTTTAACATTAAAATATTACAGGTCAAATGTTTTTCTTTACCTATAACCTAGAAACATGCATGTAGATTTAATAGGTAACACTATGCAAGTCTCTATGCAACATGGATGTATTAGCTTACATGAACTATATGCATTATGCATACATTTTTACAGCATGTATTAATATGAGCAATACAATTGTACCTTGATCATTCATGTTAGTTCATATTGCATTAACCAAGGTTAACAGATACAAATTCAAACTCAAATTAATGTTGAAATGAACCGTACAGTAAATGTACTGTAAAAACAGTAATATTGTGAAATAGTGTTACAATGCAAGTGAATATATTTTAAAATGTAATTTATTCCTGTGATCAAAGCTGAATTTTCAGCATCATTCTTCCAGTCTTCAGTGTCACATGATCCTTCAGAAATCATTCTAATATGATGATTTTATGCTCAAGAAAAATGTATGTTGAAACTGTTTTTTTCAGGATTTGTTGATGAATAGACAGTTAAAAAGAACAGCATTTATTTGAAATATAAATATTTTTAACAACATCAATGTATTTACTGTTACTTTTGATCAATTTAATGCATCTTTGCTGAATAAATGTATTAATTTCTTTTCTTTTTAAAAAAAAATCTTACTGACCCCAAACCTTAAAGGTCCTGTTCTTCGTGATCCCATTTTTCAAACTTTAGTTAGTGTGTAATGTTGCTGTTAGAGCATTTATAATACCTGTAAAATTATAAAGCTCAAAGTTTAATGCCAAGCGAGATATTTTATTTAACAGAAGTTCCCTTTCAAAGCCTACAGCGAACGGCCGGTTAGGACTACATCCTGGTATTTCCTGCTTTAATTACGTCAGTAGAGCAGTATGTCGACTAACCTCCGCCCACAAGAACACGCGAAAAAGGGGGCGTGGTCTTGTTGCTCCCGCGTGGAGAATAGGAAGTGTTGCGTTCGGTTGCGTTCGTATAGTTTGTTTGTTGCCATGTCGTCGAGACGCTGTTATTTTCATCCCGGAGTCAAGTCACCTTTGTTTGGCTTTCCCAGGGACGCTGTACTTAGAGATCATTGAGCGCATGCATCCCCGTTATGGTAAGAGGCGTGACCTTTCCGGTAACGTGCGCTCTGCGTACGCTATGCTTCTGTCGAATCACAACACGGGAAGCGCTGGCACAATCAGAACTCGTTACGTGTTTCTGAAGGAGGGACTTCATAGAACAGGGAAATCTTTCAAGCCGTTTTGAGGACAGTGAAAACAGCAGTATACAGATAAGTAAATTGTGTGAAAAATACTGTGTTTTTTTACACGCGAAACATGAACACATGTTATATTGCACACTGTAAACACAATTAAAGCTTCAAAAAAACACGAAAAACGGGACCTTTAATATAAAATAAGCTGTGTTTTTTAGTATGTCAAAATGATTTATTTGTGTATTGCTCATAGATTGTAGACATGCAGCTAGACAAGGCGCTGATCTTTGAGGATGACGTGCGTTTCCAAGCCAACTTTAAACGCCGTCTGATGCGGCTGATGGAGGAGGTGAACCAGGCGGAGCTGGACTGGGACATCATGTGAGTGACACCTGTCTGTCACACAGTTGTCGTGGAGACTTGAGCAAACCAGAATCAGAATATTGCTTTTGTTGCAGTTATAAGGAAAACTTAAATTCAGCTTTGTCACTTTTTTACGTTTTACAGTTGTTGTTTTTACACTTTTGTTTTTATGATTGTATAGCATAAGCTTGTCATATCTATGTAAACATTTTAAAATTCTTATTTAAAGTGCCCCTATTATGGTTTTTCAGATATTAGCTTTTATGTAGTGTTTAATACAGCTGTTTGTGAATGTAAAAGGTCTACAAAGTTGCAAAGATCAGTTATTGTCTCCCAAAAGAAAGAACTGATTCAAAACTGTCTGAAAAAGAGTTTGGTTTGTGTTGTCGACATGTCGAGACATTTTGCACTGCGAAAACAAATCCACTTTGCGTTACTGTTCATATCACTGTGTATACAAGCTCTGATAAAGCTTCCGGAGCTGAAATTCAGATATGGTTATGGATATTTTGTTTCCAACACGTTGACCAATCACAACAGACTGGGCTGTCTGACCGATCAGAGCAGAGTAGACCAATCACAACAGACTGGGTCTTCTAACCAATCAGAGCAGAGTAGACCAATCACATCAGACTGGGTCATCTGACCAATCAGAGCATAGTAGACCAGTCACAACAGATTGAGATCTGACCAATCAGAGCAAAGTAGACCAAACACAACAGACTGGGTCTTCTAACCAATCAGAGCAGAGTAGACCAATCACAACAGACTGGGTCATCTGACCAATCAGAGCATAGTAGACCAATCACAACAGACTGGGTCATCTGACCAATCAGAGCATAGTAGACCAGTCACAACAGATTGAGATCTGACCAATCAGAGCAGAGTAGACCAAACACAATAGACTGGGTCATCTGGCCAATCAGAGCAGAGTAGACCAGTCACAACAGATTGGGTCATCTGGCCAATCAGAGCAGAGTAGACCAGTCACAACAGACTGGGTCTTCTGACCAATCAGAGCATAGTAGATCAATCACAACATACTGGGTCATCTGACCAATCAGAGCATAGTAGACCAGTCACAACAGATTGAGATCTGACCAATCAGAGCAGAGTAGACCACTCACAACAGATTGAGATCTGACCAATCAGAGCAGAGTACACCAAACACAACAGACTGGGCCATCTGGCCAATCAGAACAGAGTAGACCAGTCACAACAGACTGGGTCATCTGACCAATCAGAGCAGAGTAGACCAGTCACAACAGACTGGGTCATCTGACCAATCAGAGCAGAGTAGACCAATCACAACAGACTGGGTCATCTGACCAATCAGAGCATAGTAGACCAGTCACAACAGATTTAGATCTGACCAATCAGAGCAGAGTAGACTAATCACAACAGACTGGGCCATCTGACCAATCAGAGCATTGTAGACCAGTCACAACAGATTGAGATCTGACCAATCAAAGCAGAGTAGACCAATCACAACAGACTGTGTCATCTGACCAATTAGAGTATAGTAGACCAGTCACAACAGATTGAGATCTGACCAATCAGAGCAGAGTAGACCAATCACAACAGACTGGGTCATCTGACCAATCAGAGCATAGTAGACCAGTCACAATAGACTGGGTCATCTGACCATTCAGAGTATAGTAGACCAGTCACAACAGATTGAGATCTGACCAATCAGAGCAGAGTAGACCAGTCACAACAGATTTAGATCTAACCAATCAGAGCAGAGAAGGCTCTCAAACAGAAGAGGTTTAGAGAGGCCGAATCCTTGATCAAACCGTTTAGACACTGTGAAAAAAATAGGTGATGTTGCATGTATGTATGATGTTTATTATGAGAAAATTATTATTTTTTTTTACCTTGTATGCATGTAAATCTGTTGTAGGAGAACTCCTAAACAAAATTGGGAACCTTTAAAATAGCATAATTAGGGCACTTTAAAATACATGGTCGATCCAACTGCACAACTCATGACAGATGATATAGCGCCCCCATCAGGTGGCTTTACTGTTGTGGGATCTGTTGCAGATACCTGGGCAGGAAGAAGGTGAACCCTGGAGAGGAAGTTGCAGTGGAGAACGTGAAGAATCTAGTGTACGCCGATTACTCCTACTGGACGCTGTCTTACGCCATCTCTCTCCAGGGAGCTCAGAAGCTCCTTAACGCCGAACCGATATCTAAGATGCTCCCTGTGGATGAGTTTCTACCCATCATGTATGACAAGCACCCAAAGTGAGTATGACATTCAAGTCTCCAGAGAATCTGACTAAACATACTTTGTGGGGTTTGTTGCAAAAACCTTATAAGAGTGATGTTTCTAATTTTAGTTGACAAAGTTTGCTTTCTCACCATAAAGGCATATGCATACTTGGATTTTCTCCTTGATTATATGTTAAACACGTCTAGTTTATAATGAAATGTTAGTATTCTAGGTAAGTTACATTCCAGAAATATAAGAGAACATCATATTTGTGCAAAGCAGGACTGACTGAAGTTGCTCACCACAAATGTGTGCTTTGATTTGGAGAGTTATATTCTAAAAACTCTTCACATATTTTCTTTACTATGTAATTGTACAAGTCATTTGAGTTTTATGGACGGAGTGTCGAGACTTGAAACTCCGATCTTGAGCTGGCAATAGCTTTGATTCCGCAGTGTGACCTGTTGTTTGTGTGCTGTGGATTGGCATGATGCCATTCCTTTTCCTTGTCCGTTTCCTCTACATCTCTGACTCTTACTCATTTTGCTTGGCACGTCCCGCCTGAAGCTCCTCATCCCCACAGAGGCAGTTAAGAGCAGCATTCTCCTCATGTTTTTCAATCTTTCCATTGATCCGCGGCTCTCCCGGCAGAAACCGGCGTGCTGCTACTGCCCCGCTGACGGCTAACCCTTTAAACACCCTGCCCTTAGTTCCCCGTTCCGCATTCCAGCAAAATTAGTAGCTACTTTAGCCAGCATTTGCCGGTTCGCTCTCCTTCCAGATCTGACAAAGCCACGGAGGGTCTGCCAGCTGGCCCAGGACATGCGGTTTATCCTCAGTACATTAAGTACCTATACAGGCTTTTGCTGAAAGTAACTGATACTTTATTCATTTATTGGGGTAAAGTCAAGCAGCACAAGCCCTAAAGTGATTCGCTATCTGATTCTGGATCCAAAAGAGACATTAAATAGATAAGCTGTGACCTCTTTCCTTTGAAAGGTTGTAAAGCATCTAAACGTAAACTAGTACTTTTTTAAAATAGGAATTTATACATATACACAGTCCAGTCGATCCCAATTATATTATATTATATTATATCATATTTAGTGCTGTCAAATCGATAAATCGCATCCAAAATAAGTTTGTGTTTACATAATATGTGTGTGCTGTGTATAATTATTATGTATATTTGAATACATACACATACATGTATATATTTAAGACATATTTGCATGTATATACTGTGTATATATATACATATATTTATATAATTTATAGTATATATAAAAAATTATATTTTATATATAAATATATATATATATATATATTAGGGCTGTCAAAAGATTAATCGATTAAAAGATTAATACACACACAATACATGTTAAAAGATTAATACACACACAAGCATGTATATATTTAAGAAAAAAATATAATTTTTATATATAAAACATTTATATTTATATATATTATAGATTATATAAATGTATATACAGTATATACATGCAAATATTTCTTAAATATATACATGAATGTGTGTGTATTTATATATAAATAATAATTAACAGAGTACACACACATATATTATGTAAACACAAACTTTTATTTTGGATGCGAAAATATAAATATGCACAGCCTAATATATATATATATATATATATATATATATATATATATATATATATATATATATATATATATATATATATATATATATATATATATATATATATATATATATATATATATATATATATATATATATATATATATATATATATATATATATTTGTCTTAAATATATACATGTATGTGTGTGTATTTATATACATAATTATACACAGTACACACACATATTAATCGTGATTAATCGATTTGACAGCACTAATTATATTGTATTATATCTTTTGCTCATACTTAGGGTTAGGAATAAAATATTGAAGAATATTTAGATTTATAAAAAATGTATGTATGTATATATATATATATATATATATATATATATATATATATATATATATATATATATATATATATATATATATATATATATATATATATATATATATATATATATATATATATATATATATATATATATATATATATATATATATATATATATAATTATTATTATTATTATTAAATATTAATGCTATTATTACTACCTGTTGTTCCTGGTGAATATTATATTAATTCTATTATATATTTCTGTTGCTCATACGTAAGGTAAGCATCTATATATTGATGAATATTTAGATGTATAAATATTATTATTTAATATATATTATGTTATTAAATGTTAATACTATTATTACTACCTGTTTTGCCTTGTGAATATTATATTATTTGATATGATATTACACTTCAAGTTAGGGATTTTTTTTATATATATAAAATTTCAGAGAATAAAAGGACAAAGCAAAAATGGATAAAGTCTACTCTAACTGTTTCATTTCTAAATGTTTCTCTCCTTTCTTGCCGTACATACTTTCTAGAATTGTATATACTTTGTATCTTTAGTGAGTTTTTCTCACTATAGTCCCCTTTATCTTGCTCACTAGGGTTGTAAGGCAGTATTCTTAACGCAGTACGTATGCTGCACATACTTTTATTGTGAAAGTTGCTTATACAAATATTTTTTAATTGAAAATGTTCTTCTTCAGGTTTATAAATCCAACATTAATAGCCAATTTAAGTTGGGAAACAATGTTGTATTTATAATGCCATACTTACTATTTATCTAACGGTTTAAATGTTTTTTCTTACATAAAAATAGATGTATTTTAGGAAGGTTCATCATAAAGGTTCATCATATTTGGGGGTCCTTGGCATCATAAAGTTTGAAAACCCCTGGCTTATAACATCACATGAAAATATTATTGACCTAATTTATAGAGCCTGTAATCATAACGAAGAGTTCAGCTAATGAAAACCATTTTATTTGGCTGTTTTTCCCTTCTCAATAGTGAAGACTACAAATCCCATTTTCCCAATCGGAATCTGATGGCGTACTCCACACACCCTCTTCTGGTGCAGCCCTGCCATTACGCCGGGGACCCGGAGTGGGTGAGCGACACCGAGACGTCCACACTCTGGGATGATGACAACGTGCGCACGGACTGGAGGGGGTCGCATAAAACTCTGAAGGGTTCTCAGCCACCGGCCGGGCTGCAGAGCGCCACCTACAAGGACGAGTTGTGAAGTACCTGTCCCAAAGCCACATAAATGGGCTTTTTGAAGAGTGGAGGGGTTAGAATGAGTGAGCAGCTCTTTATAAGGACAAATGTCACTCTTCATGGAGACCTCAAAACTGGAAGAGACGAGCAAGACCTGGGACCAATCATTAGGAGGAGACTTTTTTCTTTTTTTTATCAGTATTTTTCTTGTTTTCCAGTATAAATGTCTAAATATCTCTAACAAGATACATTTTCTTAAGTAAAAGAAAACAGATATTAAATTGCAAGATATTAAGACATGTTTTCAGATGATATATCTTGAATGAAATTTATTGGCATTTCTTTCTTGTTTTAAGCTGTGAGGTTTACAGCAAAACAAGCAACACACAAACAAGCAAAACACAATTTCCCAATGAGAAAAATAACATTTTATATAGAAAATAGAGTTTTAATGGAATACAAGAACCTGTAAATGGAATAGGGTACAATGACTCTTATATATGACCATAATTCAAGAGGAAATATGTTATGAATTTGAGGAGAGGGCTTTTGTCTATTTCTAAATTAAGCTAATGTTGCATTGTTATTAGGTTATTTTTCTCTATTAACTATATAAAAATAGAATATGGAAGTGGTGCATTAGAATTTTTATTACTGGATTTTATCCAACTCTCGTGGGACTATCATGCTCAGACAATCGAACAAACAGAGCTTAGTGTATATTTGGAATGATCCGTGTGGTGAATTTCTTTTTCTATTGGTGCATTTTCGCTGTTCATGCTGAATTTCTCTGATCCCATCATTATCATTTGTTCTTATTTATTTCTCTTCCCCGTCTTACTCCCTTCTCTAACCCTCCAAAGTGGACAGCAGGACCAAATGAAAGGACATTAGTGTGCATGGCTGGTCTGTTAAATTGAGTTGTTTTTTAAATAAAAATGTTTTTGAAAAATGACCATATTGGATGTCAGTCACATTGGTTTTTTTAAGGAACAGTATCTGATATTTACCGACATTTATTTGAAGGTATGTTTTTTTTTTTTAGCCATGTAAGAGATTTTTTTTCCTTCAATCTACTTCACATATTAAAGGCCTATTAAATGGACCAATAGAAATAAATAATGTATGGCAAATATGGCTGTTATTTATAAAAGTTAAATCAATTGTCTCTGAGTACTAGTAGTGCATACTAGTTAAGCCTAGAATAAAATATTAAGGAGTTATCTAATAAGCTTTACACATATTAAGGAGTTATCTAATAAACTTTACACATTCTGGGAGGTGACTTCCATAGTATTTTTTTCCCATAGTAAGTCGGTGGTTACCGTCAAGTGGTTATGTTTAACAGAAGAAAGAAACTCGTACAGGTTTGGAACAACATACGGGTGAGTAAAGGATGACCATTTTCATTTTGGGGTGAACTATCCCTTTAAGACTTCTTGAAACTCGAGCAGGGCGACTGCTCGACCTCTATCGCCATCTTTTGGTTAGAGTACAAAAGCACAACAAAGACAATTGGTAGTTTTGAAAGATAAAGAATTGTTGTTTTCCTTTAAAATGTTTCCTTTTAAACGTATTATTATTCACAAAAAGATTTTAGATGTAGGCTATATAGTATTTAAAAGAAAAACAGATAGATAAATAAAATACACATCCTGAAATACAAAAAAAAAGTATTTTATTTCAGTTGTCAAGTCAACATTTCTCATTTTTGTTTAGTATTAGTTGAAGTCCTAAAATAACTCAAACTACATAAGCTAAAAACTATATAGACATAAAAAAACAATAAAAATACAGAGCCCCTAAAAACTAAAGGGACATAGGGGCTCCATACAAAAGTACTAAAAATTAACTAAAATTAAAACAGAAAACATAAAAAATAATGTCTAATTCTATTAGTATTTCTAATTATATGTATTATCTAAAAAATAAATAAATAAAACACTGATAAGGGTGAATTTATAGTACATGTCGTATATGCAAAGTGCACAAAATAGTTCTCAGGAATCTGAGTAACCTTTCCGACATATTCATAAGAAAGACAATTCACATTTGATTAAAATTAAGTAAATCCAGTTTTGTGTGTTTTCAGTTCCAGAATCTATAACTATTATGTACAAGACCGGAAACAACCATAAATGTTTAGTTAAAAATAAAACAACTGCAGGATAGAAGCTGCATTTGTTAATGATACAAAGTCCTGAGTCAAACATTACAGTACTGAACTACTCTTTTATGATATAACGGTTTCTCTCACAGTATTGAGGTGTTGAATGTGCAGATTGATGCATGATTAAAATAGATGACTCCTATATTAGCCAGCAGGGGTCATGTGACCACAGCTCAGGTGTAAGGAGGAGGGTTGGGCCATTTCTAAAATGCCATTCTCAGCTGAAGACGTTTTCCCCTTGTGACCCAGCGAACCCTATTTCATAAGAACAGCAAAATACCATTGCATCTGAGCAGTTCCTTCTCAAATGACACACAATCAATAGCTGTGCTTATTTCACAGAAATAGTTTGAAATGTCTAATCAGATGGTTTTGGTCTGCATATAATCTGTTGGCTTTCATAGTTTTTTGAAGTCTTGTATGATACATCATATCATATATATAATTTTTCAAGCATTTAAAAGTATCTGAATGAATGAATACAGTAATGTGTGAGCTATAGTATAGTATTGTGTGTGTTGTCACTGATAAACTCTTGTCATTGCTTCATCCAGTGTGTTTTCATATTTTCATGGGGGTGGGGCTCTCTAAACCTCCTCTGATTGGTTGTCTCAGATAGGGAAGGTTTTGTGAGGTCAGTGAGTGTGCATGTGTATGTCTGAAACAGAGAATTTTCACAGTCTCAAGGATGTTTTTGTTCACGTTGAAATAGGTCAGCCAATAATGGTCAAAGTTCATGGTATGTGGAAAACTTGTTATTCTGTCTTAAATGAAACAGACTCAGTTTCTGTCTGTGAAATATAAAAACTGTAAGACACTACATAAAAAAACAGCCCTTTGAAAATCCATGTAAACGTATGGAAGCCCAGTTCTGCCACATAAGAAAACATTTTGTGAATCATAATTATGATGACATTGAATCAACATTATGAGATGAAAAGAAATTATCACATTATGAAATTATAACTTAAAAAGTAATAATTATGACTTTAAAAAGTCTGAATTATGCCCAATTGAAATTATGACTTAAAAAAGTCAGAATTATGACAAAAAAATCCTATTATAACAGAATATTTCAACTTTTTAAATCTCATTTAGTATGTCATAATTGTGACTTTTTAATCTCATAATTATGACTTAGTATGACTTTTTATGCCATAATTAAAATTTACAGAAGCATGTTTTTTTCCCCTAATGTGGAAAACATTTCTAGAATTAATTTTTTTCATGAAATTTTTCATAATAATCAGATGCCATATACGTATTCTTATTTGCATGCTGACACCCATTTTTAAACAGTATATTCATGTTTGTGTTGTATAATACATGTTCAGGAATCCTGTTAGGAGTCCCACTATATTCCTCATCCTCAATATTTTCCTATAATACTGGAGCAGATGTCCGAGATCAGCCTTTCTGCTCTAATTGTGATCTGCTCTGAGGACTACTCTGAAACTGACAGCTGAGTCTCCACGTGCCGTAATATATATATTGGTTTTCTGATCAAAAAAATTCCAGGCACATTTTACCAATTCCAAACCACATTCATTTGAATCCTTCATGAACAATTACATATCACTTATAAATTATTAAATACAAAATTAATAGTAGTTATTAAGATTAATGTGGTTTGGAATTGGTAAAATGTGCCTGTAGATAAAATATGATCAGAAAATTAACATGCCTAATAATTCTGCACGCACTGTATATATATAAATTCTTAAACTTTTAAGTATCCCCATCTTTGGTTACATCTTTCTTAAAATCAATCACTTCTTATATACGGTTAGGCCTACATATTAAGAAAATAATTATAAAATTAAATAAATACATACATATATATATATATAGGCTATATATATAATATATTAAAATATTGTATTATTTTACTAAAATACTAAATGTAATTTAATAGTTTTATTTAAAAAATAATGACATAAATTAATTAATATCATTTTAATAAATTAATTTTATATAATAAAATTACATTTCTTTCTTCCTTTCCACAACACAACATACCATAGGTTCTATCGTCAGACACAACCTACTACAAATCGGCTATCGGTGGGTGGAGAGTTTACACTAGGGTTAACATGTCTATTTGACAGCTTGCAACCAATGGATCTGGGCTGCAAGCTGTAGGACGTTTAAGCTGCATTGTACACTAAATAGTAAGCAACACAACGTCCGCACCAAAATCATTTTGTGTGTTTTTTCTTTCCATAGTGGATTTATTCATCTAACAGGTAAGCAATGCATGCGTTGTTTTGGAACTCTCTGAAAAACTCAAAACCTGAGCTGCCTGCCTAAACAACATTTTTACCACGACAGAACCCGTTCTGAGGTTGAAACCACAAGTTAAGCTGACTGAAAACGACCACTTTTAACCCACTTTTCACACTTGGAATTTGTAATCCAAATTGCGGAAATCCGAATTGTACAGTGTAACAAATGCCTGACCGCAGCGAGTTGTTTAGCAAACAGACATAAACCCCTCAGTACCTCATTACCGATCAATGCGTTTTTCTAATAGTTTCATCGTCTGAAGTAGGCTAAAGTTAAAATGTTATAGACTGGCGGCTTGTTTTTTGTCGTTGTTGTTGTTTTTTAGTACCGGTATATTTAATAAGATTTACTTGGCAAACCTTTACTAGACTGACGACAGTCAAGAAGTTATTGAAACAGCTCGCGTGCTCGTGGCATGTGGTACCTGTCCGATTGATATTAATATGCAAAAAAGGACACAACCTAGGGTTTGCTGATGTCGCCCTGCCGTCCTGACTACACAGGAAACTCATCGAAAGCCCAACTAAACCCAGCGTTAAGTCTGAAATCTGGACGAAATCAAACGCGAGTGGCTTTTGTAATTTCTCGTCAGACACGTTGCAGCTCTGTTTGTTTCGCTCATCCACGCATCTGCAGTTCTGAAGTTCGCCACAGCTGTGTTCGTCCACATGCTCAGTCAGCAAACAGCCATATTTGAGCACCAGTTGCTCTGTTTATGAACATATCTCAACAGCAGTCTCACACTCTTAAAGAAGCAGTTAACAAAGAGGACTTCTGCCCTTTACTAAGTTTTATATAGGAAGGTGAGCGACACTAATGAGAAGTTACTGACAACTGTTGTCTTGTTTGTGTTTTTAAGACTTGTCATCTAATTAATGCATGCCCATTTGTTTTACAATGTTGTTTGGCACGTTGTTGTACCTTATGTAGTTGTCAAGTAGTTGACACTTTCATCGTTTGCATTGCACAAATGCTTCAGCCTAAAACAAGCGTTTGCTTTTGCATTGTGCAAAGACAAGTTGGTCATCATTGCATTATTTTCAGGTGACAAGTTTGTTAGTGAATAGGCTTGAATAAGAAACTTAAATGTCTGTAAACCATTTCAGATGACAAAGCTCGAATGAATCTCTTACTAGTGTAGATGAGCTGACTCACGTGGTGCTCTTAAAGGGATAGTTCACCCAAAAATGAAAATGATCCCATAATTCACTCACCCTCAAGCCATCCTAGGCTGATGACTATCTTCTTTAAGACGAACACAATCGGAGTTATTTAAAAAAATATCATTGCTTTTCCTAGCTTTATAATGGTAGTGAATGCGGTAATGATTTTGAAGTCCAAAAAAAGCGCATCCATCCATCCTAAAAGTAATCCATAAGACTCCAGGGGATTAATAAAAGCCGTCTGAAGCAAATCGATGGGTTTTTCTAAGAAAAATAAACGTTTATAAAACTTTATAGACTAAAATAACTGACACAATGTCTGACGTAGGATGTAGGAGTAGTGTAAGCTTTAACGCCTCTTGTGGTTCAAACAAAAAGGTCTGGCCAACAAAATCAAAATCAACTCCTCTTATATCAAAATCGTCTGATATTTGTCTTAAATTCTGGTTTTAGACTTTTAATTCGTGATCACAGATTTGTTTTGCTCTGCTCTATCCTCTGTGCTTCTGCGTTCATCAATACATCATGCGTCAGGTCGATGTGTATGGCCATCTGTCGGAAGCTAATTATTTTAGTTTATAAAGTTTAAAAAAAAATTGTTTTACACCTTTATGAATAACTTTTTTTGGGCTTTAAAATCACGTCCTCCATTCACTGTTATTATAAAGCTTGGAACATTTTAAAATATAACTGATTGTATTCGTCTGAAAGAAGAAAGTCATATACATGGGGTCATTTTCATTTTTGGGTGAACTATCCCTTTAAGAATAGAATAAAGACAAAATTATTAATAAAGAGGAAATTATTCATTTAAATGAGATATAAATAGATAGATAATAAAGATTAATAATATTCAGTGCTATTTTTTTATTATTATTGGTAAAACTTTACAATAAGTTTAGTTAATTAGTTAACTTTAGTTATTGTATTAAGTAAAATTGTCTGATAATGAGCAATTAATTTGTTGCAGTATTAATTCATCTTTTTTTTAACGTTGATTAATAAAGATACAACTGTTCATCATCATTAGTTTATGTGAGCTCAGGTCCATTAAATAATGTTAGCAGATACAACTTTTGATTTTAATGTTTAATGTATTAGTAAATGTTGAAATTAACATTTAACTAAACAAATGTTTTAGAATGATTCTTTCAACTAATGTAGTTAACTAATGTTAACAAATGCAACCTCATTTTAAATAGTTACTTTATTATTTAAAAAAATTACTAAAATTGCAGCTGTATATCAATGCATTGATTAGGAGCCAGATGTATAAGTAAAGTGAAAACTTATTTAAATGTGCACACCATTTGTCTTTTTAAATCTTCCCTTTAAAAAAAAAGAGTAAATGTAACAAAAGTGGGCCCAGTACTCAGCTCTGTGGGACTCCTTAACAACCTATCAATATTATGTAATAAGAGTATGTGTTTATGGTCTTGTGTTGTTGCAGGGGCCATGGCCTTCTTGGGAACAGCGGCGTGGAGGGTTTTGGCATGCCGTCAGCCCCTCGCGCCCTTCTGCCGTGCCACTACCCGCTGCTATAGCTCCCAGTCTACGCACACCACAGAGAAGAGTGTCCCTTATGAGAAGACCCTCAAACAGGAGGATGGCATCAGTGGGCCCACCAAACCACTGCCGAAGTCTGCGGATGTTGTGGTGATAGGAGGAGGAAGCCTGGGTTGCCAGACTCTCTACCACCTGTGTAAAATGGGCATGACCAATGTGGTTTTGCTGGAGAGGGACAGATTGACTGCAGGCACTACCTGGCACACGGCAGGTATTGCACTGTGTTTACTTTGTGATTAGAGACTTTGTTGAGGACAGTTACTTCCCACGGCCAAAAAGTAAAGGCAGAAGCATGTCAGTTTTTAACTAATTGAAGAATGTGTAAGGTAAAACTGAATCTAGGTAACAAATCAGATTTAATATCCCAGTTTAGTTCAAGAGTTTACTCCACGAATAGGCTTACATAACTGGTTGTATAATAGTTAAAGCCAAATCCATGGGTGTAGCAGTCTGTCAAATACAAAAGAGATCCAGCTTGTCTTTTAAAAAGAGTTTCTTCGTTTGAATAAGATACTAAATCTCTTTTACGTTTTTCACAGGACTTTTGTGGCAGTTAAGACCAAGTGATACTGAGGTGGAACTCTTGGCTCACACTCGCAATGTGATCAGCTTAGAGCTGGAGGAGGAGACGGGACTTGAGACGGGCTGGATCCAAAATGGAGGCCTGTTCATCGCTTCCAACAAGCAGCGACTGGACGAGTACAAGCGCCTCATGTCGGTATGGCACAAATGCTAAACCAAACATCTTGGCAAGATAGAAATTGTACTGCACAGTCAAATTACAAAAACAAATGGTTTTAAAGGGTACATAATAGGGATGTCACAGTACCAAAATTCCAGTAGTCGGTACCAATACCATCAAAATTTTACGGTACTCTGTACCAATTCCGGTATCGCAGCTAAATGTTTTTTTTTTACTATTTAAAAAAATTATTAAATGTATTAAGTTTATTATTTATAATGAGAATCATTATAAGTAAATAATACATAAACATTTAAAAGCTGTATGCTGTTTAAAAGTAAATATTGTTTATAGAAAAAGTTCAAGTGAAAAATAATCAACCATCTAGGCATAATTATTATTATTAGTAGAGACAAATTATTATTACATAAATACGTTGCTAAATCTACTGTAGGCTACAACAGCAGCCTAATCTATTGCCAATTTATTTATTTTTTTAAACCAAACTTTTATTTTGACGGGTTGCCGTGAAAACCTTAGAGTGTCTGTGTTCATGATATGACAGATTTCTCAAATGAAAGGGCAAATTCTCATGAATTGATGGTTTGTGCGTTCGTGTCCTCATATAGTGACACACGGCAAAGACTACAAAGACAGCGAGGGAGTGTCACACGTGTGTGTGTGTGTGTGTGTGTGTGTGTGTGTGTGTGTGCGTGCGTGTGCATCGCCCGACAGACCGTCATTTCACACAGAGACGCAGAACATGCAGGAGTAATATTTAAATAGTATTTTGCAGTTTAATATTGACAGACACTAGTGTATATATTCGGCTACATTCTGGAGTCCTGCGCTTAGATAAACACAGAAGCGACTGAACGCAGCTACGGGTACCAAATACTACTCGGGAGTCGGTACTACCGTTACTACAGGAATGCTGGTATCGTCACATTTTTATAATTTCAGTACCGACTTGGTACCAAAGTACCGGTACCTGTGACATCCCTAGTACATAACACACATAGTTTCTGCCAATCCCATTTTAATCTTGAGTACCTATAGAGTAGTATTGCATTGTTCATATCTCCAAAGATTCTGTAGTTTTATCATATTTATAAAAGACATATACGCTGTACTGATTCTTTCCCGAGAACAGCCGAACTTGTGGAGGCCGCGGGTGCAGTGGGCGGAGCTAAAGAGTCACGAGCGCACACACACACACACACACACACACACACACACACACACACACACACACACACACACACACACACACACAATACTTCATTGCATTACCCCTGGATAACTTTCGATTCACTATACGTTCGTGTTGTTTACATCATATGCACTTACGCGCTGATTGCCAACAAAACACAGACATTTGATGCAGTTTCATTCACCGCCTGCGGTTCCGACTCATGACAGGGAACAAGCAAACACACTTGCAGAACTCCGTTGCTGCTCCGGGAAAACAAACTGCACCCACTGTTTCCTTAATGCTGAGTTATCTGGGAAGCTTAACAAGGTTATCTTAGCCAGCAGCCATATCACCCTGTAGCCCAAGACTGGTTTCCCACTGAAGCTAAGCAGGTCTGAGCCTGGTCAGTACCTGGATGGGAGACCAACTGGGAAAACTAGGTTGTTGCTGGTTGAGGTGTTAGTGAGTCCAGCAGGGGGTGCTCACCCTGTGGTCTGTGTGGGTCCTAACACCCCAGTATAGTGATGGGACACCATACTGTAACAAGCACCGTCCTTCGGATGAGATGTTAAACCGAGGTCCTGACTCTCTGTGGTCATTAAAAATCCCAGGATGTCCTTCGATAAAAGAGTAGGGGTGTAACCCCGGCATCTGGCCAAATTTGCCCATTGGCCCCTGTCCATCATGGCCTCCTAATCATCCCCATTTATACGATTGGCTTCATCCCTCTGTCTCCTCTCCACCAATCATCTGGTGTGTGGTGGGCGTACTGGCGCAATATGGTTGTCGTCGCAACATCCAGGTGGATGCTGCACATTGGTGGTGGATGTGGAGATTACCGCTTTGAGTGCCTAGAAAAGCGCTATATAAACCAATTATTAATTATAATTCATCTTTCCCTCGCAACCAAAAACACACTTCTTTAGTGACATTGTTGATTTCGTGGTCTAAACACAAAATAACTTGTTGATGGGCGCGCTCTTGCTCTCACTCTGGTTGATGTGCGCACTCGATTATCCGGGAAACAGCATTATACCCCCCCCCCCCCCCTTTAATAAATGGTCATACTGTTTTTTTCAGCCTTTCCTGGAAATTCAGCGTTTGCAAGCTGATAAAAAAGTTTTTTTGTATGAAAATTGCTCAAAGATTCATTGGTATGTAAATTGTCCACTGGAATCTAATGTGCCTATTGTTTATAATGAATGCAGTGATTGACCAATCAGAATTTCAAAGAGGCGTGTATTAATAATGAACGAAATGTGACTGATTAAACATAATCTAATAAGTGAATACTCACACACTTTGCATTTCAGTTGGGTAAAGCGTACGGCATTGAGTCATACGTCCTGTCGCCAGCTGAAACCAAAGACCTGTATCCTCTGATGAATGTGAAAGATCTTTATGGCACCCTCTATGTGCCAAAAGACGGCACCATGGACCCAGCTGGCACCTGCACCACCCTCTCCAGAGCAGCCACTGCACGGGGTGCCACTGTACGCCTCCATACCCTATACTCTTTTCTATTGATGATTGACTTATTTAGTTTGGTTTGAATGCAGGAACCATATTGAAACATTATTATTAATGATTTCAGGTGATCGAGAACTGTCCAGTGACAGGTGTCCAGGTGAAGGTTGATGATTTTGGCGTGAAGAGAGTGAAAGCTGTAGAAACTGCTCATGGGACTATCCAAACTCCATGTGTGGTGAATTGTGCAGGTCAGAAAGATGCAGACTTCACCAGCAGAGGGCGGTCTGTGATAATGAAATTGCATTACAACATGTATTGCTGTAAAAACAAACTTTTGGACCAATGTCACCTCACCTTTCAACATTATATATGTATATATGCCAATACAGCATAATCCTTTCACTTATGTTTCTTTGTTTTTTTAGGTGTCTGGGCCGCTAAGCTGGGTAAAATGGCAGGCGTCAATGTTCCATTGGTAGCCATGCATCATGCTTATGTTGTCACAGAAAGAATTGAGGGAATCCAGGTAAGCTTTTAAATGCAGCACACTGTCCATTTCAGCGTAGCGTTACACAGCACAAACCAACAACCATAATAAATCATGTCTTTGCATTTGGTGGTAGCCTACGGTATCTGTGCTGGACATAACATGCTTAAAATGGGGGTCTACCTCATGGGGGTCTTGAGTAATCACACCTTTGCTTTAGACAGTAAACAGCAAAAAACGAGGATCTTTGCAGAAGAAGGCGGCAACGACTTAAGATCAATCAACACATTAAACCCTGTGCACATGATCCTTAACATTCCACACACAAAACACAGCAGGAAAACTCAAAATCACACAATTAAGGGGAGCGATGAGAGGCGGTAATTTGCATGATTTATTCATGCAGTGATGCATGCTGGAAAACAGAGTCCAGTATTGATTATTGATTGATATTAATGATTAAACAAGAAAAAAATGACCATCAGTTTTATTTATTATGCACCTGCAGTCCAGTTTAACCATTGGTTAATGTGCAGTAATTGCATTGAGCCATATTTAAATTAAGTAATTAGCATTCGTTTTAGTGCCAACATGTCCTGTGTTAATTTAATTAAAAAGGTTTTCAATCAAGTTTAAATTTAGTTAAAATTTAGTTAAAAGGTAAAATGGGCCTTTCTATTAAAATGGTATTTTCTGTTTTAAATTTTAATAACTGTTTTTTGCCATTTAAATAGCCAAAAAAAGCTTGTCTGGCATTAAAAACAAAGAAATTAATTGAATTGATTAAGCTTATTTATTGTGCCTTATTGACAAAACTGCTATTTGCCTATTGCAATTAATGTTCTGTACCCGTGAAAAATATGTGTTTTTGTGCCTTTTTATGGTGTCTTGTGAATGCTGCTATTGAATTGTGCTAATTAAAATGTTACCAAGGAAACCAATGAATTGTACTAATTTAAATGTGTTATCAAGGAAACCAAGGAAAATGGGAGCATCAGTTAAAATGGTGTGAAAATTATAAATAGATCAGTAATGTTTCACACTAGATTACTGTTCCCCAGCAGTTTATAACTGTCATAGTTTCATTTAAATGTATTTACATCTAATACAAACAAATATTAAAATCAATTAAATAGAATTTAATATTTAAATTATATTAAAATATGAATATAATAATAATAATGATCTAAATTAATTATCGTATTGTTCCGAATATGTTTGCTTTGTATTCAGGGTCTAGAGTCTAGACTTTTACATGTCAATAATACACCCGCAACAATAGATGGTGCCAAATATGCGTAACATGAGTGTGCCAAGAAATACGGTGTGTCAGAGTGTAATGTTTGTGAGCGCAAAAAGAAAAGCTTACCATCTAAGAGCCGCGTGATTGTCATGTTTGACGGGACCAAACTTCCCCCTTACGTGATTTTAAAAGTTAAGACGGTACCCAGATTTCAATTTCAACTATAATAAGATTTCACTTCTACTGTTAATGAAATTTTGGTAAGCTACATGGTTTTCACTATGAGATGGATAACCTAATTGTTATGTAACTAGATTGGCTACAGGTTATTTTTATTTTATGCCAAAAAGGGTTTATTTTTAAATGTGATCGTTGGTACATTTTACCAGTATTTACCATACTTTCAATACAAAAATTTTCAGTATGAAAATAATTTTCAAGTAAAAGCCAAAAGGTACATTTTGTAAAAAAAAAAAGGGGGGGGGGTCGTCTTATAATTAGGATCGTCTTATATTTGGAGCAATACAGTAATATAATTAAATAATTACATAATAATTAAATGAATTGTTCAGCTATGAAACTCTATTCGTGTTCTGATTGGTTCGTTCAATGTAACATGGTCAGCCATTCGATTTCACGTATCCATTACCATTTCCCTTTACAACCACAACACATTCAAACAAATACACTAGCTCTGCGCGCTATGTGGATTCTTATTCTAGCCCTCCACCTCCCCAGCACCACCTGCCTAGATCTGCTACAGGGGGTCTTCCTCTCTCTAGCAGCAGCAGCATGTTTCCAATAATTTTATGTTCCGAATATTTAACAGAAGCAAGTCATACTTGCTCTGCAGCAGCAACCATAGTTAAAATATTGTAATCAAAATAAAAAAATATGTTAATTCAGTTCTTATTCATCAGGCCTCACACACTTCAGCAAAGTGGTCTCTAGTTTAGATGAGCACTGACACACTGTGGTGAAATAACCGTGTATGTTTACCAGCCGGATCGGCTTGGGTTGGATTAAAATGTTTCGTTGAGTTTGGAAAATTCTTTACACAGTAATCATCAGAATATCTCTTCTTCTGTCTCTGAAAATGTCCAGATTATTAAATCATCTTGCGGACAATCAATTTAGGGGATGTTTCAACTAGGTGATTACTAGTCTCGCGTGGCCAGACCTTCAGACTGACGGCAGAAGGTCTGGACTCTATCGCAGCTTTCATTGGTCAAGGACAGCCCAAGAGGACGTTTGACTGACATGTTACGCAACCAATCACAGTTCGTTTTGTCCCGCGTCATGTTTAGGGGCATGAAAACGTAAAGTCGATGTCCCTGCAATAACAGACCGCCGTGCATTTACAAATTATTCATTCAAGAATGTTGTTCAAGTTTACTGCAACAATGGAGCCGCGAACTTCACATACTTTTGAAAATCCAATTAGTTGATCCTGGTAAGTGCTCATTGTCACAGTTGTAAACACAACGGCGTTCTTCTTCCACTAGGGAGTTTGGAGTCGCGGCATTTGTTTATAGGTGAACCGTTAAAGAACGCAACACACACGTCTCACGGACATCCTGTAGAATTCAACCAATCAGATGATAACATCAAAACTCCTGAAGTGTTTCCAGATAAGTTTGCCATATGCATCAGACATTCAGCCAGTGGTCTGTGAGCGTGACGTCTGAGGCTGAGACTAGGTGATTACAACATGTTGAAAATATACATAACCGGAAATAAATTAGTACTATTTTAAAACAGAAGTGCAAGATGCTCAGTGCAAGATATCCATTGGGGCATGGTGCTCTATTCTGTGGCAAAACCCAACAGCGGCCGTGACATAAGCACTTAGCTCAGAGCGTTTCTCTGGATTATGCAATACTGTGTCTGTGTGTGAGAGAGAGCTTATAGTTTAATGCATGGTTGATGACAGCTATGTTACTCCTCACAGAAAGCCCAATGTGTCATCACTGAAACTGAAGTGATGAAATGTTTGTCATCCACATGATGTGGTAGTGAAATTTATAGATTTTTTTGCTTGTGAATGGACTGTGAAACTGCAAAAGAAATGTTAAGCCCTCAAACCAGCATTAAAATACTATAGGAGCTTGTTTCCGCCACGGAATAAAAAAAAAAGGTAATTGCAACCTTTTATCTCACAATTCTGACTTTAGTCTCGCAACTGCAAGTGTATAACTCGCAATTCTGACTTTATTTCTTGCAAAAATTTATAACACAATTATTACTTTTTCACACAGTTGTGAGATATAAACTTCCAATTCTAACTGTACACACCGATCATATGACCATCTGACGAGATGGAGTCAAGTTGGTTATAGTTCCAGCATATGGTTCCTACAAAATGCTTTGTCATACATGATATAATGAGCTTTCTAAAATGTGTTTTTCCACCAGAATATGCCCAACGTCCGGGACCACGATGCATCTGTCTACCTCCGTCTCCAAGGTGACGCTCTTTCTGTAGGAGGCTACGAACAGAACCCCATATTCTGGGATGATGTAAGTTGTAATGACTGTTTCCAAAAGAAAAGTAATATAACTGAGTCTGAGATATAGAAGTTGTTATTCTTTCCATATTCTTGCTATAGTTGTTTATGTTGTATATTTGCTGTGTTTGTTTTGAGTTCCACAATCCAGATCAGGAAGTTCTCATTAACGACTTGATTTGATGTGCATTCAAGTGTTTTGGTACAGATAAAATGGGTGTGTGGAGTGATTTTAATTTTTTTTTCCTCTTCCCACTTTTCCCACATAGATGTTTTAATAAGTTAAATAGAAATATTTTTTTTAAATGACAAAAGCACATAATTACTAAAACTAAAATATATAACTAAATAAATGAAAATATACAAATAAAAGCTAATTCAAATGATATTGTATTATTATTTATTAATATTTTGAATTAGCTTTTATTTGTATATTTTCATTTATTTAGTTATATATTTTAGTTTTAGTAATTATGTGCTTTTGTCATTTAAAAAAATATTTCTATTTAACTTTATTTATTTATTTATTTATTTATTTTTAGTAATTGTATTACTTAAACTTAAACTTATTTTATTTCAGTAGTTCTCCTTTTTGGTTAAGTTTAGGTTGCAGCTAAATTTGCGTTTCATTGAATGACACACACACACACACACACACACACACACACACACACACACACACACACACACACACACACACACACACACACACACACACACACACACACACACACACACACACACACACACACACACACACACACACACAAACAGTCTAGTCTAGGGCTGCATGATATAACAAAATTAAATAGAAATTGTGATTTTGCTTAGATTTTCTTATATAGATTTAATTACATAAAAACAGGTGTGAATATTGCTTTTTCTGGTCAACTCAACGCTGTTGTCTTTCAGAGACATATAAAGAGGGTTACCTACTAAAACATAAGTTAAAATAAAAAAAAACATCTGTTAAAATAATTTCACATGTACACACACAGAACCAGCATTTTCTGCGCTGAACACCCGAATGAGTTTAACAACACTCGCAGCACAGATTACAGTTCATATCCGGACCAGAGTGAGCATGTTTTAAGTTTTTATGGACATATTTCTTATACTTTTTAATGTCTGTAAATGAAGTTAAAATGTAAATATTAGTATTGAAATTTTACAGTTGTACTATAAAATACATTTTGTATTAAATACTCAATTTCTGTCATATCAAACTTTTGATTAAGATTAAAGGGATAGTTCACCCAAAAATGAAAATTCTGTCATCATTTACTCACCCTCAAGTTGTTCCAAACCTGTATGAGTTTCTTTGTTCTGCTGAACACAATAGAAGATAGAGTGAAGAATGTTTGTAACAAAGCAGATAGAGCAACTATTGACTACCATAGTATTTTTTTTCCTACTATGGTAGTCAATAGTTGGCTTATCTGCTTGGTTACAAACATTCTTCTAAATATCTTCTTTTTTGTTCAGCAGACAAAGAAACTCATGCAGGTTTGGAACAACTTGAGGGTTATAAATTCAAGTGTATAACTCAGGGCCTGTGTGCTGGTAGGCGGAAATTACATAAAAAAGGTAATATTCCTCCATTCAGATCCATTTGAATAAATCTTGCATACAACATTTTTTTTTCCAGTATTTGCTGCAATCTAGTGGAAACAGCCAAAACTGTCTGCAGGGTGCTAGAGAACACAGGGCCTGAGTTACACACTTTCAAAAATGAATTTATAACTAAAAAATCCAGAAGCGCCTCTTTTTTTGGAGGGGGGTTATTACAGCTCAGACAACATATACTCAAATGTTTATCATTTTTAGCAGTGTTTTATGTTTAAGGGAAAGGTTAAACAGAGGTCTTTGTGAAGGTCTGTTTAAGTCTTTGTCTTGGGGACAGATTAACAGTCCTTGGCATTACCTCATGATTTTCCTTGGGAGAGTCAAGATGTGCCATTCCCAACCAATCCGTCTTTTTAAAACGGCCCGACGTTGACATCTTAAAGGAACACTCCACTTTTTTGAAGTGGAGCTCATTTTCCAACTCCCCTAGAGTTAAACAGTCGAGTTTTACCGTTTTCGAAACCATTCAGCCGATCTCCAAGTATGGCGGTAGCACTTTTAGCATACCTTAGCATAGATCATTGAATCTGATTAGACCGTTAGCATCTCGTGCAAAAATGACCAAAGAGTTTAGCTATTTTCCAATTTAAAACTTGACTCTTCTGTAGTTACGTCGTGTACTAAGACCGACGGAAAATTAAAAGTTGCGATTTTCTGACTAGGAACTATACTCTCATTCCTGCGTAATAATCAAGGAAATTTCAATAATTTTACTTCAATGAAAGGTTAGATTTTTGCAATTTTTTTAATGAAAGCTCAAAGGACGAACAATGCAGATTTATTTTTACAGTCATCTTTGATCATATTTACCAGGGGTGCCAATAAATCTGACCACAAATGTACATACTGCGGAAACAAGTAATGCCGTATGAATCCAAACGTAGCGTGTGTGTTTGTGAGTGTCTGTCTGCAGATATTCCAGTGTAATTATGCCTGGAGATCAGTTTTTTTTAACGTCGCCCTTCCGCATTTACACTGCATTTCCTTTATAATCATCTCCAGCCAGCAGTATTCTGTAACAAATCTCTCTTATTGAATTCACCCTCTGTCACATCACCCTTTCACTACACAAAGCAACAGTCATGCTATGAAACAGCGGATCAATATCTTAGGGAAGTGTGAACATTTTGAGCAATGTGTTTGTAGAAGCGGCGCTGGTCTGAAACTCTTAATGAGACCGTGTGAAGCCTGGCCTGTTCTCAGCACATGCAGCCTCTACAGTTTTTATTTTTAAACTCCAGTCTGCTGCTCCACACCGGCCACATATTCTCTCTTTTGTGATCAGCATTTCATCAGCTTTCGGATTGCTCACACCGTCTGCTGCTCCTTTCCATCCCACGGTTTCGAGTTCGTTGACAGTCTCCTGTGGCAGCGAGCGAAAACAGTGACAAGCAGAGAGGACTTGGCTTAAATAAAATTACAAATTGAAAAGTGTTCATGGAAGAAGCATACTTGTTGTGAAAAGTGAAGTTTGAGCTGTGCAGATGGTGGGTGGTGGTTACCGCTCCTTAAAATCAACATGCATTCACTGTATAAACTAGGGTGACCATATTTTGATTACCGAAAACCAGGACACTCGGTCCGGCAATGAGATACTCAAATGATACTCGAAGTTTACTCAAAGATTCATTATTAATTTCAATACATTTAAAGTATGCCCCCTCTGTATGGATAGAAAATTGTTATATTAGGGCCAGGACAGGACTTGAAAACAGGACATTTGGTCACCCTAGTATAAACGTTCTTAATATATGTCCCAGCTTATTATGCACTATTTATCAGTGCACATTATTAGGTAACATATGTTTGTTTTCATAGTGAATACTGGAGTTACTCCCAAACTCCTGTAAAGAAAAAAATTGACGTCACGAAAGGCCCGTTCACACCAAACGATAACTATAAAGATATAGTTGTAAAAATCTAAATTTCTCAATATTAAAGAATAGCAGAGTCCACACGACAACTATAACCATAATGGCACAGGGAAACAATATAATTGGAAACACTTTCAGAAGGTTTTTTTCCCAGCTGATGAACGATAAAAAGACAGCCAATCAGAATCCATCCTGCTTTAAAGAGCTTGCGCATATAGTTATCGATAACAATTATAGTTATCGTTATGGTCTTAATTGTAGTTATCATTCTTGGTGTGAACGGGCCTTAAGCTGGTTATTGTTGCTAACAATAATAAGAATAAGAATAACAAGAAAGACAAGAATAAGCTGAAAATGTCCATAAACGGTGTGATTTAATTTTTTTTTTGTAAAATATACACATAGTTATAAACTTTTTTTTAAATAATTTTATTTGGAATTCTAACATGTATTTTTAATTATGATTATTTTAGTTACTTGTTTTAATGTATCTATTTTCTTAACTCTGTCAATTAAAAAGCGGTGCTTCAAATATAATTAATTTTTAAATCCTCAGGGGACCTTGCATCACTATTATGTGACTTTAATTTTGGATAATTTCTGCAAAATTGCTTTTAAGATTACAAACACACAGATCCTCCATAAATGTACATTAGAAATAATGTACATCTGAGAAACGGACAATTGCTACAGTTGTTAAGGATTGGTCAGTGATGTTTTTAGGGCGGGGCTTAGCGTGGGGGCAATTGGAAACCGGCAGTTTAACTTGATTGATGTTTTTATGTTAGCGACGTTATCATCCAGTAAGACCTTCCTCCTGAATCATAGATGTAGTGCTGGATTTATGGCAGCAGTGAGCTCATCAGATCTGACCTGGCCACTCCATTATTGTGTATGATTATAAAGTTGTGTATTTGTTCTCTGTACCTGTAGGTGTCTGATAAGTTTGCCTTCAGCTTATTTGATCTGGACTGGGACGTCTTTATGCAACACATCGAGGGTGCCATTAACAGAGTGCCTGCTCTGGAACAAACTGGAATCAAATCCACTGTCTGTGGTCCAGGTACATAAACACACACAGACAGACAAATGCATCAGATGCCCATTTTACAACATTAGGTTCTTGACATTACATTAAAAAGAACCAGCTCATAAGAGTCATTTGTTAAGAAATGTAATTACATTGGTCATGTTATACAGTATGTTTTTAAATCACTAAAATGAAACGGTTCATAAGAATATCTGTTTGGGAATGAAAAGCCATTTTTCAAGCTGTGTTTTTGGATCACTAATATCTGGCTCATAAGAGTCATTCTTTCAGGAATTGAACAACACTGGTCACAATATGTTTTTGAATCACTAAAAAGAACCAGCTCGTAAGAGTCATTCTTTCAGGAATTGAACTACTCTGGTCACAATATGTTTTTGACTCACTAAAAGAACCAGCTCATAAGAATTATCTGTTTGGGAATCAAAACATTTTCAAGCTGTGTGTATTTGGCTCTAAAAAATGACCAGCTATGACCATGCCAGTCCATATATTCAAGTGATTGGCTAACTAGACCGCCAGTCAAATGACACTGAGCTCTGATTGGCTGATCTGTCACAGCTCGAGTTCTCCCTAGAGATTCAGTCAACCTTTAATGGCTGTAATAAAGGATGACAGGTGTGAAATGCCGCTAACACACTTTAGTGACTGTCGGTCACTTGCAGACGAGTTTCGGGTCAGTGGATAAGCGCTCCTCAAATCATTTTAAGAGAGTGCTATCAAAGACTCCATTCACCCACTCATCAGCTATTAAAGTGCCCCTATTATGGATTTTTGAAAATTGCCTTTCATGTAGTGTGTAACATAGCTCTAAGTGAATGAAAACATCCTGCAAAGTCTGAAAGTGCACCATAAATAAAGTTATTGTCTCTCAAAAGTAAGAGTCAACTCTGTGTCAATTAAACAAATAGTTTTTAAACGAATCGCAAGCCGCTTCGTTGTGACGCCAAGACGAAACATTAGCATATTGCCCGTCCACTTATTGCGCGCGCATTGTGTTTCATGTTGTGTAGGTCTCTGGCTAAACGGCTAACTCGCGTCATTACTGTCTTACTGAAATACTACTGTAAATCAGCTGTGGGCTGCAGTATTACCTAAAACTGAGTCTATAAATGCAGATTTTCTGTTGGTCTTACTACTTTGAGTAAAGATAAAGGATGGAGCAAGATTTGTGTAACTTTAATGTTACATCAGTCAGTTAGTGCTCGGCTATGTGCTGTTATTAATACAATTCCCACATGTGCACTGCAATAATTTAGAAACACACACACACACACACACACACACACACACACACATGGGTTTGTTGATGGACGCACTCTTGTTAATGCTAATGGTGAGGAATTACAGTTGAAACATCTCATAATGTACCTCAAACTGAGTAGCATCACTGAGAACCGTCCTGCTCAAGGTTCAGGTTGAATAACTAGTTCTTCCAATGTTTCTTCGTCGATTCGGACTCGCTCTGGGATTGATGTAAAATCGCCATCATCGTTAATGTCTTTTACAGTGTGTACTATCGCTGAGCCTCCGGGATGGAGCTGAAGATCAGTTATGGTAATGGACGTTTAGCTTCTGAAATATACGCTGTACGCGGTAGACCAATCACAACAGTCTGGGCCATCTGACCAATCAGAGCAGAGTAGGTGTATTTAGAGAGACCGATTTATCCATTGAGTCGTTTGAGAACCATTGAACAATGTGGTGATGTGCAATGTATATTATGAGAAAATGAAACCTTTTTTGACCTTTGATGCATGTAAACCTGTTGTTGGAGACCTCCAAAACGAAATTAGGAAACTTTGTAACTTTAAGCATAATAGGGGCACTTTAAAAACGAGATGTTGAGCATGTGTGTAATTCAGGCTTGCTGTCTTTGGCCTTTTGTATGAATCCCATTTAACACATGATAATTATGCATTTTGGTGTGATCAATCATTAACTGCATTCATCATAGTCAAGAACTGCGCTTGAAAATCACGATCACTCGATTGAAGGCCACCTATACACAGTGCTGTTTGGCATGATTTAATATAATAAATAGTCCTTTTGAAGTGCTCACATTCATGCTGTCTCATTGACCATTTTTTAAATGTTTAAAATGCTCTTATGCTCTCCAAAACTACATTTATTTGATCGAAAATACTGTAAAAAAAAACGGTAATATTGTGACATATTATTCTAATTTAAAATAACTGTTTTCTAAGTGAATATATTTTAAAAGTATTTAGCATCAGGATTACATCATCCTTCAGAAATCATTCTGTTGATGTTGAGGATATATTTGAGAGCGAGTGTGATCCCCTGAGGGCGGCAGTCAGAGCGCTTGGGTCATTCCTCAGAGGCCATAGCTGTCTGTGTGTGGTGACGTATGAGTAAGAGCGATGGAGGAGAGGGAAGATGGATAAATAAAATATAGCTGCAACCTCACCCGTTCCTTTTGCTCTCTCTCATTCTCACAAAGAGCAGATGATGCTCTGGAAAACACTTTCTCATGTGGAGTAATGGAAAAGGTGTGTCTCTTTTCTTCATCTCTCCTTTTCTGTCTCACCTCTCAATCTTTCTTGCACTCGTGGCCTCTGTTTCTCTTCACACTCATTCGCCTTTGCATTTCTCTGTCTTCGCTGCTTTTGAGGGTCATCCAACAATATCTTACCACTGAAAGCTTTGACCATTACGAATAGACCATTAAGTGAGCGCTCAGCAGCAATGCATTTTTAAAGAGCTTTTCAGAAAGATCTGATCTGACCCATCGGCAGCACTATGTGTCATAAGATTCCCACCTCTAACAGCGATGTGTTATAAACTGTCAGCAATTATTTTTCACTGAAGTGCGGGAAACTTTATAAAAATACATTCAACTGACATTTATAGGGGCTTTTATGGAGCCCCTAACAGGACCTTTACAAAAAGAAAAAAAATACACAGACTTTTGCGCGTGCACAAGAAACTTTTGCATGCTCACGCGTTACAATTTCCAGTTTATGCATACTGTCTATAGCCTATTTCCTTTGTGTGTCACTGCCATTTTACTATGAGGAAAACAAGAGTATGGATGTGCATGGGTAACACTTTATTTTATTGGTCCACTTTAGACATTCTACTAACTATAAGTAACTTTGCAACTACATGTCAACTAACTGTCATTAGAGTATTTGTAGACTGTCTGATTAATATTTACTAAAACTTTATTTTGTTGGTCCCCCAACAGACATTCTACTGATTATAAGTAACTTGGCAACTACAATTCAACTTATTCTACTAATCTGAACCCAAACACCTAACCATAACCTACCAGTCTACTGACAGTCAACTAATACTCTAATGACAGTTAGTTGACATGTAGTTGCAAAGTTACTTATAGTTTGTAGAATGTTTAAAGTGGACTATCGAAATAAAGTGTAACCTGTGCATGAATTGATAAAGATCTATTGGCTCAAAATGTGGCAAAATAGGCTATTTCTGATATCACTTATGTCCACTTTAACGCATCCTCTCTGACGGCCGGAAACCGCACCGTGAAATGGGCTGATGGCTACAGTAAATAAAGTATAAAAGGATACAGTAAAAAGTGCTCAAAATTTGGATTTTGTTAGGGCAGTACATCATATTTCAGCGCCTTATGTCCACTCGAACAATTCTAATTCTGTGGCGGCCGAGAAACCTCGCCAGTAAATAGTCTGATGGCGCAATAGTGTGCATTGTCCTATTTGCTAAGTTTAAGGGTCCACAAAAAAACTGATACAGTAGAAAGTGCTCAATTTGGCTTTTGTTAGAGCAGTACATCATATTTCAAGGCCTTATGTCCGCTTGAACAAATTTAACTCTGTGGCAGCGAGAAGCCACGCCACGAAATGGGCTGATGGCGCAATACAGCTGTGTGCATTGTCCTATTTGCTAAGTTCAAGTGTCCATAAAAAAACGTATACAGTAAAAAGTGATCTCAATTTGAATTTCATTTGGGCAGTATATTTATATTGTCCCATATAAAACTTAAACGGGCAATTAAAAAATATTCAATTTCACAAGATCAAAAGTGCCTTTATTAAACCACTTTGTCAGATTTAACGCATCCTTGCAGGTGTGGAGAAATACTGAGTTTCCAAAACTGAGCACTTTTTATCAGCCCATTTCACACGGCTGTATTGTGCCATCAGCCCATTACACAATTTGGAATCTCGGCCGTAACAGAGGATGCGTTAAAGGGGATATTTTAAAATTTAATTTATTCTTGTAATCAAAGCTGAATTTTCAGCATTTTCTGATTTGATGCTCAATAAACAGTGTGCTGCTTCATATGTTGAATAGAAAGTTCAAAAGAAAAGCATTTATTTGAAATAGACATTGTATATCATTGTATAACATTGTATATCTTTACTGTCATACCCCCTCCCCCCCACCCCCAGAATCCTTCACTGCAGACCATAAGCCTCTGATGGGTGAAGCTCCCGAAGTGAGAGGGTTTTTCCTTGGATGTGGCTTCAACAGTGCAGGTAGGTCATGGAGCTTACAAAAGCGCACACACACACACACACACACACACACACACACACACACACACACACACACACACACACACACACACACACACACACACACACACACACACACACACACACACACACACACACACACAAACACACAACACACCTTTCTCTTCCAGTGCCAAATGAATTATTTAACCCTGAAACCCTGCAGAGTTCACATGCAAAATTCAGTCTCACCCACTCTCAAGTACACGCCACCTACTCAAGATCAACGCAACTTAATCTCTGATCCCTGCATGTCCAGCGATCTAAGTTCATTGCAGTTGTATCCATCTCTTGCTGTGCAGTGCACAGTCCTTCACTAGCGACTATCCTGGGCTGTAGAGCTGCACGATTCTGGATAAACTGAGAATTAAGTGTGTTTTTTGTTGTTTAAAATGGACATCACTATTCTCCCACGATTCTGAATAGACAACTAAACTAAATAGTATGTAATTTTCTAGAGGTTCTGACAAAATGCTAATTGCTGCAATCTATAAATGTTTTTTTTTATTAATTTGAATTATTATTTAAAAAATCGGTTCAAATGATTCAATGACACATTCATGGATATTTGTTTCATAGCTGTATGAATTAGCCACTTGTCGCCACCAGGTGGTGTAACGATGTGATTGATACCATCTTTATTTGATGCGTCAATTTTTCTATCCAAACTGTAAACTTTTATCTCAGTACTTCTGTGATAATTTGAATTATTGTAACACAAAAATAATGAGTTTGTGAAGCTGTTTCATACCTATACATGTTAAGGCAGTGGCTACGCAGATCTGAATGTTCGCTGTGACAGTTTAATAGCTTTAATAGACAGCCAAATCGTTGTTATTTAGGAATAAGATCACGTGTGTGTGTTCGAATAGAGATAGCAATATTTTTTACAATGAACCGTGCAGCTTTTCTGGGCTGTGACATTGCTTCCTATGACCATCTTAACTAGATTTTGTATTGTATTTTTTATCTTATTTGTACTGTAGCTATATCGCCCATCACTAATTACATTACATTCGAGTGCAAGATTAAAAGAAGGCATTTTGCGGTGGTATTTTTGGATGCAGATGGCTCATGGTTTTGAAGGTCAGATGAAACTCAGTCCGGCTCTGGAGTAATGCTGATTGTGCTCAGCGTGGGCCGGGTCACCTTGCAGGCCTCAGACATGCTGACGGACAACAGGCCATGATCGCGTGAACGGATCGGAATACATGGCTATAGGAATCACAGTCAGATATTAGATGCATGCTTGCTTTTTTATGACACATCGATTTCTGACCTCAGCATGTAAAACTCATTTCCTGGAAAGAAAGAAGTACAAGACGCTTTGATTGGTTATGTTATTTGATATACAGTACCAGTCGAAATTTGGACATTTTTACTCGTACCAAACATGTGAGACTTTTTGAACACAAAATATGATATTCTGATGAATGTTTTGAAGGTCAGGCAGATTTGGAATGACATGAGGGTGAATAAATTATGACACTATTACATTTTAGGTGACTTCGTTTAATGATGAATCATTATATTATCCATAAATCATTCCATCTTGGAAGAAGCATTGAAATATGTGATTAATTATCCATTTTTTTCTCTTGAAGAAAAATGGTACATTCTAATGCAGAGACACTCACCCTATGAATGTCAAAACTGTAATGAGAAGTGCTTAAAGTGGGTATTAGTCAGGTACTTATGGCATAAGATGTTGATCAGGGATTCTCCTTGAGTGTGATTGCATCAGAACTGTTGGATATTATTATTGTGTGTGTGTGTGTGTGTGTGTGTGTGTATGCGCACCAGGCCAAAGGATTCCATCAGTATGCATGACCATGAAGATGCCGTCCTTCCTCGCTGCTTCCATCCATGTCTCCCTGTTTGTCTTCAGTCTGGTTATTCCCCCTTTCTCTATGCCCCTGTTCAGTGCTACCATCACACCATTGGACTGGGACTGAGAAATATGCATGTGGAAGTTGAGTTGAAGAGTTTTAAGATGACTGGTGTGTGTGTGTGTGTGTGTGTGGTGGTAGGAGTAGTTGTTAATCTGAGGCAGATGGTGGTCCATCGTTGATGTGATTGCTAAGAGCCGCTATCCTTCTGGAGAAAACACACAGGCTCTCACTGTCCGAATTTGCCAACTTCCCTACTATATAGTTGGCGAAAAGCAGTACATAAAATGAGTAGTGTGTCCAAATTTGGAGCATTTATTAGTGATTCGGCAAAATATTTCCACAAAACTGTTTTTTCATTTAATATACACTATATTTACAAAAGTTTTGGGACGCCTGCCTTTACATGCACATGAACTTTAATGACATCCCATTCTTAATCCGTAGGGTTTAATATGGAGTTGGCCCACCCTTAGCAGCTATAACAGCTTCAACTCTTCTGGGAAGGCTTTCCACAAGGTTTAGAGTGTGTTTATGGGAGTTTTTGACCATTCTTCTAGAAACGCATTTGTGAGGTCAGGCACTGATGTTGGACGAGAAGGCCTGGCTCGCAGTCTCTACTCTAATTCATTCCAAAGGTGTTTTATCGGGTTGAGGTCTGTACAGGCCAGCCAAGTTTCTATGGAAAACCCAAATTTCATTTTTTTTGGCACAAAATTACCAGGTAACATAATTTCACTAATCATCAGCACATGGAAAAGTGTAATTCAGATTGGATTATAAGACCGGATTGATTTTTCACTGAAAACCTGAATAAGTTGGCAAAATAAAAAATTAAGTTAAGAAATTTAAAGTCAAGTAAACAGAACTTGCAGATTTTTATTTTGTGATCTTACATTTTAATTGGTCTGAACTTTAAATATTTGAGTAAGCTAATTCATACATTTAACTTAAAAAATATGATGTAATCTAATTTTTTTAGTAGTGGAAACTTGACTAGCTTTAACTATAGCTAATTCAATAAATGCCAAATTGCTAATGGGTTACACAATGCTTGGGTAGCATTAGCATAGTATAGCACTTGCTGAATGAGGACAGCAAAATAATAGACACAATAACATTCAATTCAATTCAAATTTATTTGTATAGCGCTTTTCACAATACACATTGTTTCAAAGCAGCTTTACAGAAAGTGCATTTCATAAATGTACATTGAAAAATGTTAGAAAGAGAATGTTAAAGAACAATGTTAGAATAAGTTAATCAATCATGTATTAATTTAGGCCATAACGACGCTGGCGTTGAGTCGTCTCTTCACAGGCGTCGAGTCGTCTCATCACAGGTGTTGGGGCATCTGAAGTCTCCATGAGAGGCTGGATACAAACTGGAGCTGACGAACTAGTTACCTCGGGACTAGTGTCCCGAGATAACAACAGAAAAGCAGATAATTAGCATAGCTGCTGTTCAGAATATTAATGCTTTTGATCCGATTTAACTGTAGTATAAAAGGTAATTATAATGTGAATGCTTGGCTAAAGAGATGCGTCTTTTAATCTAGTTTTAAACTGGGACAGCGAGTCTGAACCTCGAACAATATCAGGAAGACTATTCCAGAGTTTAGGAGCTAAATGTGAAAATGCCCTCCCTCCTTTAGTGGACTTAGATATCCTAGGAATGACCAGAAGCCTCGAGTTTAGTGATCTTAAAGAGCGCGATGGATTGTAGGGCGATAGAAGATCCGTTAAATACACTGGAGCTAAACCATTTAGGGCTTTATAGGTCAGTAGCAATACTTTGTAATTGATACGAAACTTAATAGGTAACCAGTGTAGAGATGATAAAATTGGTGTTATATGATCATATTTTCTTGACCTAGTAAGAACTCTAGCAGCTGCGTTTTGGACTAACTGCTTGTTTATTGATGATGCAGGACAATCAGCTAATAAACCATTACAGTAATGTAGTCTCGAGGTCATGAATGCATGAACTAACTTTTCTGCATCAGAAATAGATAGCATGTTACGTAGCTTAGCAATGTTTCTAAGGTGGAAAAATGCCGTTCTTGTAACATATGAAATATGATTTTCGAAAGACAAGTTGCGGTCTAATATAACACCCAGGTCTTTTACTGTTGTGGATAAAGTGACAGGACATCCTTCCAAGTTAAAGTTGTATTGTGAGAGGTTTTGTGGGCAGTTTTTTGGACCAATAAGTAATACCTCCGTTTTATCTGAATTTAATAGCAGAAAATTACACGTCATCCAGTATTTAATATCTTCAACACACGCTGTCAGTTTAGATAATTTAGCGTTTTCATCTGGTCATGATGAAATATATAATTGAGTGTCATCAGCATAACAGTGGAAATTAATTCCATGTTTTCTTATAATATTACCAAGTGGCAGCATATATATTGAGAATAGCAGAGGGCCTAACACGGATCCTTGCGGCATCCCATAGTCTACTGACGTTATCTTTGATTTAACATATACCTGATATAACATATACCTGTTCTCAAAACTAAGCTCATGCTCCACTCGTCACCATGATGGTAACCCTACAAAAAATATAACAGAAACTCTTTTAAACTAATGCTCTACTGCTGCTTGCTTAATATTGGCAGCAGGTGGGTGTGAGTTCATCTGCACACACAGTCACTTGGACAACAGCCTGGAGTCAAGAAGGGCAGCAAGAAGCCACTCTTCTCCCTCAAACAACCCCCCTCCCCCCTCCAAATCAATGACAGAATTAAATTCTGCAGAAAGTACAAGGATTGGACAGCAGAGGACTGGTGCCAAGTTATTTTCTTTGATGAAGCCTCCTTCTGACTGTTTGGGACATCTGAAAAATTGATTGTCCGGAGAATAAAAGGTGAACGCTACCATAGGCTTGGCCGATGTCTACCAAATTGGCATCAGACGATGTCTACAGTGAAACATTGCGATGGACAATGACATCGGGGGGTTGCGTTTGAGTATTAAGCTCTGTTAATGTGGTGCGCGTCTGGGGAAAGAGAACGTACACGGAGCTGAAAGGGCTTGAATGAAGCGTGTTTGGCTTTAGATAAAAACTACTATAGTATATAGCACTGCCACTGAAATATTACCACAAACAAAAGTGCTTGTGGTGTGATCCGCACCGCTGTTTTGACGCTCTGCTCACCTCATCTAGAAACAGTTTCAGAAGTTTATGAAGAAGGTTCAACACTGTAAATATTGACTCTTTAAAAATATTGAATGTTTTTGCCAATAAAAGCACTTACAACTATAGAAACATGAGAAAATCTACAAACACTGAAGCAGCAAACTTTGTGAAACTGCCAAAACTTTTGGCCTAACTGTACATTAATCCACTAATGTAGTGCACTCAATGAGTGAATGAATGAGCGGACGCTGAGTGCTGCAAACTCCTTCCTCTGGCAAGACACTGGATTCGCCACAACACTCAGTGTGCATGGTTATCCTCTAGCAACAAGCCGTTGAGTGTACATCGTCTTTATACACTCGTTGATATGCGTTATGAGATTGAACGAATGCACTCGATGATGTCCTATGGTTTCAGACACAAACAGTCCCCTCAAATAATGTATTTAAGTATATAAGGGAATAGTATTCTGGGAATAGGCGCCAATGATTACATGAATGATGTAGTTGTGATGGTAGAAAAAATCATGCTATATAAAGCATAATTTTTCAACGGTCGCAAAGTTATTTCCTATTTAATGTACCCAGACATTCAATTTCAGACATGCTTCAGTTTCAAAACCTAGTGAGCTGCCTACCTAGACAGCATTTTAAGGTAGCCAAAAGGTACTAAGATACGTTCACTTTGACATTAAGGGTACATTGTCAATTACTCGACACCGATATGTTAAAAACAGAAAAGTTTTTCCTTTGCGTTTTTCACACACAGACGACAACATTGTCAAAACATTGTCAAAATGACAGCGGTGAGAATTCATAGTCATTTCCAAGTCAAAGAAGGCGGAGCCTACCTATTAAATCATTGCCATGGTCCAGGGGTGGGCACATCCAGTCCAGGTGGGCCACTGTCCTGGAGAGTTTAGCTCCAACCCTAATCAAACACACCTGAACCTGATTATTAATGTTTTCAGGATTACTAGAAGGCTACAGGCAGGTGAGTTTGATTAGGGTTGGAGCTAAACTCTGCAGGACAGTGGCCCTCCAGGACTGGAAGTGCCCACCCCTGCCATAGACCAATGGCATTTCGGAGATGTTTAACAACTGGTGGAAAGTATTCCTGGAAAGTTTGCACTGGCAAGCTGTTTCAAACTACAGAAACAAACTCCAAAAGACGTTCCTTTTGGCCAGATTTTGTTCGAAATTACATCACATGCATACATTCTTTGATTTTACTAAGTGTATCGGGGCCTTTAGGATGCGGTCTTAGAAGGCAGCTGCCTATATAGGCAGTAGATAGCAGGGCAGCTCTGTAGGTTTTGGAACAGGACCATGTACTTTCATGCACCTACACACACATTGATGTGATCCGCATGTTTCATATACCACTCTGAAGTTTCCTTCTCTCTCAACCTCCTTCTCGCTTTCATTTTATTCCCCCTTGTTTTCTTTCTCATCTCCCCTGACATTTGCAGAAATACTGCTGGTGATTCGCTTTGATGAAGAAAGCGGACTGCTGTGTGTGTGTCCTGAGAGAAAAAGATAGATGGGAAAGTCTATCCACATGGTAGCACTAACTCATGCAATGCTTAACTCTCATCCCGGCCCCAATAGTTCAGCTGTAGCAAAACACAGACCAAAGACTAAATGGTTGTTGAGCCTCTGTAGTCATCAGGGAAGGTCATGGTGCTGCTCCCTTTATCGAGGACATTTGTAGACTCATACACCGATGCATATTGTTCTTGTATTTTTCTACAACAGGAGTACCTAATTGTTGTTGTTTTTGATGAGGATTTGCACTAGAACTTACACATTGCACATTTTAGCAGAGAAGACTGAAAGACTTTCTTGACTGTTGTCATGGCATGTGTGACTTGATTTTGCTCCTCATTTATTTTTCTTTCTTATTAAAATGAAGTGTATTTTTTGTTGTGGATGTCCCAATTGGGATACAGGATGTGCAATTTTCAGAGAAATTTTCATATTATATATTTTGGTTGCATTTGTGAGGTTGTGTAAAATAGGCACATAATCGATATATCGACTCCTGAATCTAATAGAATCGTAATCGTATCGCAGAATGTTTTGAGGTATTGACAAAAATAAGAGAATCTATATATCGTATCGTGACAAAACGTCCAATTTACACACCTAATAACCATCAGTAACTGAGTCAAATTGCTGATGTTTGATGAGTCTATAAAATGCCAGACGAATAAACACAGATGCAAAAAAAATTTTAAAGATGAAATTGTGCAAAATTGTAAATTCTGCTGGGAAACCTTGGGTCCTGCCATCCATGTGGATGTTACTTTGACACGTACCACCTACCTAAGTATTGTTGCAGACCATGTTCACCCTTTCATGGAAACGGTATTCCCTGGTGGCTGTGGCCTCTAGCAGGATAATGCGCCCTGGCACAAAGCAAAAATGGCTCAGGAATGGTTTGAGGAGCACACGAATTTGAGGTGTTGACTTGGCCTCCAAATTCCCCAGATCTCAATCCAATCGAGCATCTGTGGGATGTGCTGAACAAACAAGTCCGATCCATCGAGGCCCCACCTCACAACTTACAGGACTTAAAGGATCTGCTGCTAACATCTTCGTGCCAGATACCACAGCACACCTTCAGAGGTATAGTGGAGTCCATGCCTTGACGGGTCAGGGCTTTTCTGGCAACAATAGGGGGCATATATATATATATATATATATATATATTTATATATTTATATATAGTCTAAAAGGTTCAATAAACTGTTCCGTTTAAATATATATTTTTCGGACTATCTTTTCATATGTCAGGTTTACAAGTTAAAACTTTTTAAAAAACGTTTCTTTTAATTCTTTTGCATATCACTTTTTTTAAAGCAAAAGCACGTTCTTTATGATTGGCACCCAAGACAGCTCTGTATTAGAGCATTCCTGGTAAGCACAGCCTAGTGTCTCTCTGCTTTGTCATGAGAGCTCTAGAAATACTTCGCCCGGCATGAGGGACACGGAGTATGTCAGTGATAAAGCAGTGACACGGCATGGAATTCAAGGTGGCCATTACTCAGTGACTCTGTGGTTGCTGGCTATTGTTAATGAAGTCATCAGCCAGCTAATGAAGCAAAAGTCCTTTAGAGACACCATAGGCTCTCAGTACGGCTCTTACACTCTAAGATCCCGTCGCCCATTCGTTTCACTCCCCCTTGATGTGCCTCTCACTTCACAATGTCCTTCATTCCTCCTTGGTATTCCTCTAACTTCTGTTCATTATTCTTCTCTTGTCTGCTCAGAGCTCGCAAAGATTGATTCAGTCTGACGGCACAACTCTTCTGGGTAACGTTCATGGTGAATTTATTGGCAACTGTCAGTCAGATTTTTTCTAGAGAGGTACTTTGTTAAACGGTGCGGCTTGGTGCTTAGGGTTGTTCACAAGTTGTATTGAAGTAGGATAAAGTTGACTGACAGTTATGAATGTGGCTTGATGATGATTGACACATGCTCTGTGATTTGATTGGCAGGTATGATGTTAGGGGGAGGCTGCGGCAAAGAGCTGGCTCACTGGATAATTCATGGGCGTCCCGAGAAAGACATGTATGGATACGATATCAGGTACGTTTAATGTGAGCAAGTGCTGCTGCGTGTACTACTTTATGTACTGTTTGGGGAGGGGCTATGTGTTTGACCGGCCAATGGGAGACGAATTTGGAATTTCAACATTTTGAGTCAGACAGGACACAAGAAATTACCCCGTGGCAGAACAAGTTAAAAAATATTCAGAACAATTCATTGAGTCAGTTGTTTGATGACTGAAACCAATGACTCACTCTTAAACCAAACTGATGATTTGTGAACATTTTTGACTGATTCACTAATGGTAAATGGTCTGCATTTAAATAGCGCTTTTAACAGACCTACGGCCATCCAAAGCGATTTACATTTGCCTCACATTCACCCATTCACACACTCATTCACACACCGACGGCGGTGTCAGCCATGCAAGGCGCCATACAGTTCGTCGGGAGCAACTGGGGTTAGGTGGACCTAAAGGAACCAATAAGAGTCATTAGTTCACAATTCAGACTACATTAAGAGATATGGCTTAGTGCAATTATCCAATTCCAAAGGCTGCAATTTAATAAAGTAAATATATGTGTTGCATGTTTTGAGAGTAAAGCACGGCACTGTGTTCATTTACATGTGAGAAGAGCTCATCAGTTTGGATCATTTAGAATTTGGGAACACAATATGCGCCAACTACCTTCCCAAACTTGTAATGATAAGCGCTTATAAACCAGTTGTTGTCAGCCATAAAGATGCTTCAAGGGCTTCCTGCGGTTTTCTGCCAAAATAAAAGCTGTTTTAAAGGTGCACTATGTAATTTTTTTTCAGTAAAATATCCAAAAACCACTAGGCTAGTGTTGTGTATTTTGTTCAGTTGAGTACTTACAATATCCCAAATGTTTCCAACTATTTGTAAATCGTGAGAAAATTGCTATTTTACCCAAGGAACCGGGACGTGTGAGGGAGTCGCCTGTCAATTGCGTCATATCTGCATTACCCTCGGTTTCCGGTTTTATTTTGCAGAAACGCTTTACTCTCACAGCAGTCTGCAATAAGTGTCATAGCTGCCACCGAGCGAACGCCCAGAGTAACGTCATAACATCATTTTCAACACACTCAGATGTATCTAATATGATAAACAGAGCTGCGTTACCTCATACTCATGACCGGAAAAGCGGAAATGGCGGCGGCGACTGTGCCATAATAAAGGTCCCGCTGCTCGCAAGGGATGTGTTCCGCACTTCTTATTAGCAATCGCTCCTGCGGCCTTGCTCAGGTCCACAACACTCGGTCCTGAGTGTTTTTTAACGTATTAACACAACGTTATTAATCTCATCCATGAACATGATTTCTGCCCGAGTCCTATCCCGATTCTTTTCCACCGCTGTGAGGTGAATACATCGTCTGTATACATAAAGAATTAGTCCGGCTAGTAGGCTATCGCATGTGAGGAGCATGTTCTTCAATGGATCATTTACAGCCTTTTCTCACAGCATCTGGAGTAATTAAATGTATCATTTTGATGGCGGATTGTATTCCAGAAAGGCCCAAATGACATCATCAGTGACAACTGTAGATTTACCCATGGTCAAAAGCAAAAGAATAGACTGTACGGAATCTACAGGTAACGCTAATACACACTAAATACACAGTCACGCAATGCTAAGGCTGTTAAAGGGTTAGTTCACCCAAAAATGAAAATTCTGTCATTAATTACTCACCCTCATGTCGTTCGACACCCGTCAGACCTCCGTTCATCTTCAGACACAAATGAAGATATTTTAGTGTAAAGCTGATGCTGAGAAAGGCTTCAGATAGGTCTCCATTGGCATTCAGTACATTTACACTCACAAGACCCATAAAAGGCACTTAAAACGTCGTTACAAAGTCCATCTCACCACAGTGGCTCTACAATAATTTTACGATGCGACGACAATAGTTTTTGTGCGCAAAAAAAAATCTAAATAAGGCCTTTATCCAACTTGTTCTTGTCTTCCGTGTGTGCCTCCACGACGCATGCGCGAGAATATGACGTAGATCCGGGGTTCGGGAATCCATGAAATACACACTTAAGCCCCATTTTGAGAACTACGCCGAGACCTAAAGCAGATCAATGTAGAATTCAACAGCTGAGATACGCGCGTCTTGTAAACAAATCGCTTCTGGGTCATAAAGTTCCAAGTTCGCTGTTGAGATTTTAACGTTAGTGTTTGTAACGTTAGGTGTTCGTCGGATAACGTTAAGTATGAATGAGCATTTAACAGACTGGTTTGCAGAACAGCGCTGTCATCTGTTTACTTCCTTGCTACAACCTATTACAGGAAAACACATCGATGAAAAATAAATCAGACTTACAGGTTGTGGCCCGTAAACAGCTTCTGTTTGTAAATCCAGCTTTCAGGACAAGCCGTTGTGCATATCCTGTATTGAACTCGCGAAGTTTGTGGAAGTTGTCCTCCATGAAATGTGCAGCGCGCGCGTCGTGCATCCACGCACTGGCAGTGTTTTTTTCACGCAGCTGACGTTGTGCAAATCCGGCATTGAAATCGCGAAGACGGTGGATGTTTTCCTCTGTTAGATGTGCTTCAGGGAGCCCCGCGCGCGCCTGTTCCCCGCTGTCTCATAAACATGTGCAACATGTTGTATGTTAAACGCTCTGCAACGCACCCCCGTCCCAAGGAAGGCTGAACAGAGCAAGTACCCCAGACCTGTAATCCGGATGAAAATAACAGCGTTTCCTTGGCATCGCGGCAACAACACTCCAGCCTAACTATACCACAACAGCGCCGCGATACAAAATGGCCTCACCCCCCCTTATTTAATATTCTCGGAGGAGGGGTTTATGTAAATATTGAGCCTGTTGATGTCACCAACCCTGGAGGAATGTCTGTAGTCGCCTACTGGCCGTTTGCTGTAGTTCTTAGAAACTGATTTCTTTAAAAGCAAATATCTCCCTTTGCTTTAAACTTTGAACGTTGTAACTTTGCAGATGTTGTTTATGCTCAAGCAGCAACATTACACGCTAGCTAAAGTTAGAATAGTGAAATCGTGGTTTACCACCCCTTTAACAATTTGAGAACACAGTATAACAATAGTAATAATTTGCACGGTTTGATGTTATAAATGAGCGATCTGTAGATTTAATCACCGTTGGTAGCGCGATTTATTGTAATGTTTTGTTCCCAAAAGTGTCAGACATGTTACTTATTGTTCAGATGACATTTTCCGGGGAAAATTCTTATTTAGGTTGCACTCCAAGACGTAGAATTTGTGATTCTGAAGTACAGTATCCACACCGGTGCGGTGACTGACAGCAAGCCGCACAAACTCCTCAACAAATTTGATTCATCCACGCTGAGGAGCCTCCGATGCACAACTCGCGTACAAATAACTGTAATTTCAGGTTTCAAACAGAGATGGTGATACAGAGACAAAACTCACGGACTACAGCTTTAAGAAATCCATAAATATTAATATTGCAATTTTACATTTGTGATTAAAACGTTATTATTATTATATTTTCCTAAAAATTTTTTTTTTTATTTTACTGTAAAAATAACTTTTCTTTAATATTTTTATTTAGTAGTAATAATATAGTTTTACAGTACAATTATTATTATTATTATTTAGTCAAAATTATTATTATTTATAGTAAAAATTGTGCATCCCTACAAACCTGAAACTTTTGTTTCTGCATTTAAAATCACAATTGCAATTTTTATTAGGAAAAAAATGCAAATCGATTTGTTTCTAAAAACCATGCAGCCCTAAATCAGACTATTCTGACACAGGAAACAATGTGTTTTAGCATTTTAGAACGTGATTCCTCCACACCAGTGAAATAATTCAGGCATTCAAGAACCAGTAACCAAAGTAAACATCATGAAGATCATGCTTTTTTCCAAATATCTAATTTAATAAAAAGCTCTAGAGGGTGCAGGCTGATAGTCCTTTACATGCAGTCTGCAAACAATCACATCATTACCGCATGGCGCAAGCTGATTGATCTCTGCTTTTCCTGCAGCTAATGAGATTGCTTGCTCAACATTTAAATATTATGGTTCGCTGTTTGCTGTTTGCTGTAGGCTAGTTGGCAGATTTACTCTGAAACCTTCCTAGATCTGCTACTGGATTTATGTATGTCTATTCATGCAGCAGCAGCATATCTTACATGCTCAAATCAGTGTCTAGTGTCTGTGTATCTATTAGCAGTAACAAGTCCATACTTGCTCTGCAGCAGTGTAGCAGATGTAGTCCACCAAGACCAAATTCAGTAACATTGCCATATTCATTAACATACTAAAGCTATTTCAAGAGTTGTCATAAAATAAGAATCAGGTGCGTCTCAATAATCAGTAAATTAATCAGTATATCGTGTATATGAATTCGGGCACTGGTAAGGACAGTAAGGAAGCTGGCTTACTAATATTGGGATACTGATGACTCTATTTCTGGCAACATGACGACGTCCTCATTGTACAATGTCACTACTGGTATTAATGAAGAACAGCAGAACTGATATCTTTCTGACATTTATTTTTTAATGTTATTTAAAATTCATAATGATAAATACTTTGCCTGTTACATATACGTGCAACATTTCAGCCGTTAAGAAATAATAAATGTTAGCTAGATTATGTTTATTACCTGCCTAGCGTTTTATGTTTGTGCTGAAATATAATATAATAATGGTTTGTGTTTTTAAAAAATCTATTGCGTGTCTTTGTGTAGTTGGCTCAAGTGATTTTTGTTCCCTTAATGGAAGTCGTGAAGCGTGAAACATAGTGCGCATCAATGCTCCCTGGTTTTCACAGTGCATTGTGGGACTTTTTTAGGGAGCGAATGTTTCAGTGCACTGGTAGGATTTTGCGATTGAGACAGCCTTTAAAATGGCCGACTCCCTGATCAGTGCCCTGACTATTGAACTAGGGAGCTTATTGAATCACACCCTACTGTATGTTCATGATTTCCAGCCCAATTAGTGTCAATAGGATTATTACAAAAACCACAGTGGCCACACTATACCTGTTTATTCACAAAGCTCAATCTGTGGAAGCATCATGACACCAAGCTCAGGACATCAGATGAGCGGTATTATCAAGGTCAGCTGCATTCACTGCGGGCAGCACTCTCTGAACTCGCTGTCCAGCCTCGGCTAGAATTCGCTCCTGTGCCTTGAAAATAAGGTGACGTGTGTGTGTATGTGTATATGTTTCTCTGTTTCTTATTTAATCTCCCTTTGTCTGTATCTCAGGCGGTTCCACCATTCCCTGACCGACAACAACCGCTGGATCAGAGAGCGAAGTCACGAGTCATACGCCAAAAACTATTCGGTAGTTTTTCCCTTTGACGAACCTTTGGCCAGCCGCAACATGAGGAAAGATCCCTTTCACCAGGTTTTGCCCTTCTCTTACATCTCTTTATCACCTTATCAACCTCTGACTCAAGACGCCTTTGTTTTGCAGTTCATAATAATCAAATATGATTCCCTATATATGCATGCACATTAGATAAGTAGCTCTCAACCAGGGGGCCTCGAACTTCCAAAGAGACCTCAAGATGACTTACAATTATTTAAAACTAGCAAACAAACATTAAAATAAGCTAAAACAACTAAAATATATTTCTTATTATTTGGTCAGCTTAATTGGCTTCATCAAGAGAATAATGTAGCTACGTACTAATGTGAAATAAATGTGCCTTCCTTTTTTTTCTCTCCTCCTTGTTCTTTTTGTTTATGTCCTGTTTTCACACCCGTCTTCCTGTCAGTTTGTAATTGCTTGTATTGAGACCAAAAAAAATTCCAGAAGCCTATGGCGAGAACAAATTGCGTTAATTATATCAAAACGTCATCCTTTAAGTGTAAATCATTATTTAACTTGAGAAATTTCACAACATGGCAACTTAGCTTACACTTACCTAGCCAAAAGTGTTATGTGTGAATCTATTAGCCAGCGTTTCGCTGCCAGCATCTGTGGGTCTGCTCGAAAGACTTGTTGCTAAGCTACTGCTAAAAAGATGATGTTTAAGTGTTTCCAAAAATACCACTTTGTTCTGGCTAGGCTCCAGGCGTGAAGCCGCACAAGAAGGCTTCATCCTAGTGAATAATAGCCTGCTGAAATATAGATAGCTAGCAATAATAACACTCTGCGTTCATTTAGACCACTGAGCCTCACTAAGATGACTATAAATTAGACATTCCTCTTGAATATTTCATCTCTTTCGGGCTTGGAAATCTTAATCCAGCTAAGTGCTAGCAAAGGGATGTAATACTGATATAACTTGGTTAAAAAGACACCTGTCTTTCATCTAATCTCAAAAGTTAACTTTTCAACCTTCATTTATATCAATATGTGTGTTAGAGGAATAGTTCACCCGAAGATGTGATTTTTGTCATCATTTACTCACTCTCATTTCGTTCCAAACCTGTATGACTTTTTTATTTTTCTGTTGAACACAAAATATGATATATTGAAGAATGTTTAGGCTGTTCTTTTCCATATAATGTATGTTTTTATTAGGGCTGCACAATACATTGATATATAATCGATAATGCAATATGGCTTAATGTAATCGCTAAAAGTAAAGGTATAGATGCACAATTTCGATCATGAGCTGCTTGCGTGAACAAAGTGCCACACTTAACTCTGAAACCGGCTAACCAGCAAACTAAAATCTCAATGGTTTATCATTTAAAAATTAAGAAATTAAGTAGTATTTTATTTTCACAGTATGCTATAAAATCACCCATTCATTCTAGAATGATTAAAGGGTTAGTTCACCCAAAAATGAAAACGATTGGAATCCTCCACCGTCTCCTGAACCTTCACAGTTGGATGATTATCTCTGGGCGGGGCATGCTGAACAGCAGCGTCCCACTCCAGTGCCATTCTTCCTGGAAGTGCACATGGAGGTCATGAAGTCTGCCAGAAACCACTGTCTCCTCCGCTCTCTCTTCCCTCGATGGTGGGGCGGTCAAAGGGTGTGCGGAGATCCCACAAGTGGAATGTGCAGTTGCGGTGCAATAGTACCTGGAAAAAGCTGCCACCTGACATCCGTGTCTGCTATCCAAGGCCTGTAAGTTCTCGGCTGCAATCACAGCCAAGGCTTACAGAGCAGCTGGACAGGCTCTCTCAACCCTTCATGCCAAGGCCCTCCTGCAAGTATACTAGGCCAAGGCGCTAAAAGAGCTGCAGAACATCATTCTGACCCCGGGTTGATGCAGGAGCTGCGTACAGCGATGGAACTTGCCCTCTGGGCTACAAGATTCTCTGCACGGTCCCTGGGACAGACGATGTCCACGCTAGTGGTCCAGGAGTGCCATCTCTGGCTGAACCTGGCTAAAATGGAGGTCGACAAAGTTCGCTTTCTCGTCTCGGACAGCGATTCTATTGAAACTGTTTCAGAAGCTCCTGGGGCATATGGTATCCGCAGCTGCAGTCACGCACACAAATCACTCCAATCGGTCGCCGTACTTTCAGCCGAGGTCAGGTGTTCAGACCTTAATTTTCTCTAGAATAAGTGTCCAGGCATGTTGTTGTCTCAACTGATGCCTCCTGCATGGGCTAGGGGGGCTGTATGCGACGGGCAAGCAGCCTCTGGCTCCTGGACAGGACAGTTGTTCTATTCCCTGACCGAGGGAACCCTCGGCACAGATGCACTGACACACAGCTATCCCGGGGGCCTACACAAGTATGCGTTTCCCCCAGTGAGCCTGCTCCCACAGGCACTGTGCAAGGTCAGGGAGAACGAGGAGCAGGTCTTGATGGTTGCGCCTTACTGGCCCACTCGGACCATGCTCCTCACGACAGCGCCTCCCTGGCGGATTCCCCTGAGGAAGGACCTGCTTTCTCAGGGATGGGGCACCATTTGGCAGCCACACAGAGGACTTAAGTGGCTTACCTCCAGTAGTAGTTGACATAATCACTTCAGCAAGAGCCCCCTCTACAAGGCATGCTTAAGATTTGAAGTAGAGCCTCTTCATTGTTCATTGATTGGTGTTCTTCCCTGCTTGATCAGCCCAACTACCCCCCCCCCCCCCGCCCCCGCCTAGGCTTACTTAGTTGGGGAAATTAAAGATTGTCAAATTATTATTGACCTGACTTGACCGACTCGCATTCTTGTTCAACGAAACATGCCTGGAATTCGAGCCTGCCAACTCTCATGTAATCCTAAGACCCTGGCTGGATACTTGCCCAAAGTTCCCACCACTCCTTCCACGAATTAGTTGGTGAATTTGCAAGTGCTGCCCCCAGAGGAGGCAGACCTAGCCCTTGATTTGCTGTGTCCTGTTCTTGCCCTGCTTTTGTACATGGACCACATGCTTAGCTTCAGAACCTCAGAATGGCTCTTTGTGTACTTGGAGGCCAGCAGAATGGAAAGGCTGTGTCCAAACTGGGTAGTGGATGCCATCGTCTTGGCGCACCAATCACAAGACGAGCCGTGCCCCCTCGGAGTGAGAGTTCTTTTAAAACTACTTTTATGGTGATTTTTGCAGGTTGCCCCTCCTTTTAAGTTCTACTGGAGATTTTGACCAACATAATGTTGAATAAATGATGGTAGAATTTTCATTTTTGGATCAACCATCCCCTAAATTCACAAGCTTTCTATTACTGACATCACATGATTGTATATGCTCAGGAAATCAATTGTGCAAACCTTGATGGCATGTAGATCCTTGTCAGGTTTATTTTTCTAGAAACTTCTGCTTTCCATTTCTTCTCAATGTCTATCACCACCTATTTGACACATACTTCTATAAATTCCTCTGTTAAGTAACATGGACAGCATGTACCCTAGTGGCTCATTGGCATGGGAACAGTGGCTGAATTAATTCCTGCAAATGATATTTTTAGCCTGGGCCTATTAAAGAACACTAGCATTATCATTATGAAAAACAATAAATAATAGCGTTTCATGCTGGATAAGACAAGCTGCTGTGTGTGACTCATGAAAAGCTTGTCAGCTCATACTTTACTCCAGTAGAATAATGTATGGACTTCAAAAACCCTGGAGAAGGAAGGCAAATTGCCTAGCAACCAGTGTTTCTCTGGCCTGGGAGATAGAAAGCGAGAATCTGGTGCTGTGTGGGGGGCCGGGAAGGAGGGTGGACCAATTCCTTCTTTTTGTTTTAGAGCTTAAGAATAGCTGGAGAAATCGTGACGGGCTATTTTGAGCGCTGGAAAACAAAAGCATGAGGCAAGGATGCCACATCCAAAATATTTTATTCTGCCTAAACTGGCATTTCTGCTCAGAATCAGTTTTGATTAGGGGTGTTTGATGAGGCAAGCATCACCATTACTATTACCTACATGGTTAGGGACCCCATCCCTATGCATAACTTATCCCACACTATTTGTGGTACAGACATGAATGATACCTCAAATTGTGTGACTAGTTGAGGAGTCCAGTTATAACTTAAACTATTTTGGACCAGGACTTGGATCACAAAACAGTCACTTAATAATGATGATAATAATGTAAGTTTGCAATTTTTGTATTGTTACAGTGTCTATAGTATATGTAAATTAAAAATGGTACTCTTTGTCAGTGTTAGGACCGAGAAATTCACATTTATTTGTCACCCGTGTTTTGCGTCATCAGACTTTTGACAGCTTGAGGGCTTTCATGAAAACTACAGATTGTACTTCCGCAATTTTGTATTCACACCTACGGACAGTCGGATTGATAAAGGGTTATCAACAAGACAGTTATAGTAAGAGTATATTGGGGCGGTATATTGACACACCTCCGATATTTTCGTTTTCCAATATAACTGTTTTAGTTCACTTAAGACATAACAGACTGTGTTTAAGTGGATAATCATCAACACAGGCATTTTGACATAATTTTGGCCTAATTCTATTTTATACCCCTTTGCCTACCCCTATGCCTACCCCTTGCCTCTTGAAACAGAGTGGCGTAGGGGTGAAAATATTCCCCTACAAAATGGGACACCACTACTACACCATTACATGTGTCTTGTAACATTTAACCAGTATGAACAGCAATGAAGTGCACATATCTTACAGAAATCAGGCGCAAGCACATTTAACAGATTACTCACTCCCAACGTTGTTTTGCGCTGTATTTGGACATAAGAAAACTGCGCTCGTTTTCAGTTCAAAAGCGCACAAGCCTTCGAGTTTCCTAAGACGATACAGAATGATACAGAACATATAAGACTGGCGGAGCCGCTTTTCCATCAGGCCAAACTGTTATCTTTGTTTTTTTAACCATTCCATTTTGTGACAATCCGAGCCGGCCGGTACGGATATGGTTTCGCTTTCTACTGTGGTGTTGCGATAACGGAGCTCTTTGCAATGTAATACAAAAGAGTCAGTTGTTGCCTTGGTAACACAAGAGTTTACAGATGATAAGTGACATAAATAGTGACTGCGTTATGAAGGATGACCAGATATTTCTTTTAACTCGATTATTAATTTGTGTTCACATCACTCAAATATTGCGTTTAGCAAACTACGGAGAAACTGGCAGTCAGGCAACACACAAGTGATCAATCCCGAGTGGCAGCATCACTACATGCATTCTAGCAGTAAAAAATTATAAACTTTCATAAAGCAATACTGGGCCGATCTTTCAGATAGGTGATTATAGTTTTTGGGGGGCTAAGACATCAGACAAAAACGGTCTAGATTTGCCCCTGTAAGAGTAGGTTTATCTCTGAAAATTGCATCATACTTTTTCTACTTTTAAACAGGGTTTTGGTAAAAATACTATAGCAACAGCTTCCTTACTTGTACGTGACAGCGTTTTGCTTCGGGAGGTTGGGCAGAACTGACAGAACAGCCGTTTAATTACAATTGTTTCCCCTCCTTTTGTGCTCAAATACTGTGTTCTTTGTCATCCAGTTTGAAATGTTGACTAGAAACATGGAGATTTTTCAGATATTCCGTCGCTGTGTTCTCTCCATATTTACCATTCTTTGCTGCCGTTAGCCACTGCCTACAACGCTCTGGATCCTTCACTGGAAATCGAAATATTTTATATTTGATGGTTGTGTTATTTAACAGGTGCTACAAGAACACGGCTGTGTGTTTCAAGAGAGACATGGCTGGGAGAGACCTGGATGGTTCAACCAAGATGGTCCTGCTCCAGTAAGATTTCAACACACACACCCACACACAATCAACCGCCTCTGTTGACGGTTGATTGATTTGTCTGCTAAATCGGTGTTTGCTACTGGCCTTTTCTCAGGTTCTAAATTATGATTACTACGGAGCCTACGATGTCCCCAAAAACACTGCGTACAAATACAGCGGGATACTTGGCAAAGAGTACACTTTTGACTTCCCTCCACATCATGATGTGGTGAGCAAACTCTGTAGATGTTTAAATGAGTGTTTGTTTCCAGTTCCATTATTTATTAAAACATTTTTGGGGGGAATTTCAAAAAATTTATAGATTTTACATTTTTGCTTAATCCCAGATTCGTGACGAGTGTCTGACCTGTAGGAATGCTGTAGCTGTGTTTGATATGTCTTACTTTGGTAAGTTTTACCTGACTGGTCCGGATGCAAAGAAAGCAGCTGATTGGCTGTTTACAGCTGATGTCAACAAAGCTCCAGGTGAGAATCTCTGTGATGTCTGTCTGCCAATTCAGTCTCCCATCCATCCACACTGAGTGTATCTATTTCAACTTCATTTTTACTATTCTTCATATAAACAGGTGAAATCAAAAAGTTGATTTATTTCACAAATTCCATTCAAAAAGTGAAACTTGTATATTATATTAATTCATTAAACACAAACTGATATATTTCAAATGTTTATTTTAATTTTGATGTTTATAACTGACAGCTAAGGAAAATCCCAAATTCAGTATCTCAGAAAATTAGAATATTACTTAAGACCAATACAAAGAAAGGATTTTTAGAAATCTTGGCCAACTGAAAAGTATGAACATGAAAAGTATGAGCATGTACAGCACTCAATACTTAGTTGGGGCTCCTTATGCCTGAATTACTGCAGCAATGCGGCGTGGCATGGAGTCGATCAGTCTGTGGCACTGCTCAGGTGTTATGAGAGCCCAGGTTGCTCTGATAGTGGCCTTCAGCTCTTCTGCATTGTTGGGTCTGGCATATCGCATCTTCCTCTTCACAATACCCCATAGATTTTCTATGGGGTTAAGGTCAAGCGAGTTTGCTGGCCAATTAAGAACAGGGACACCATGGTCCTTAAACCAGGTACTGGTTGCTTTGGCACTGTGTGCAGGTGCCAAGTCCTGTTGGAAAATGAAATCTGCATCTCCATAAAGTTGGTCAGCAGCAGGAAATATCAAGCATGAAGGGCTCTAAAACTTCCTGGTATACGGCTGCGTTGACCTTGGACCTCAGAAAACACAGTGGCCCAACACCAGCAGATGACATGGCACCCCAAACCATCACTGACTGTGGAAACTTTACACCGGACCTCAAGCAACATGGATTGTGTGCCTCTCCTCTCTTCCTCCAGACTCTGAGACCCTGATTTCCAAAGGAAATGCAAAATGTACTTTCATCAGAGAACATAACTTTGGACCACTCAGCAGCAGTCCAGTCCTTTTTGTCTTTAGCCCAGGCGAGACGCTTCTGGCGCTGTCTGTTGTTCGCGAGTGGCTTGACACAAGGAATGCGACAGCTGAAACCCATGTCTTGCATACGTCTGTGTGTGGTGGTTCTTGAAGCACTGACTCCAGCTGCAGTCCACTCCTTGTGAATCTCCCCCATATTTTTGAATGGGTTTTGTTTCACAATCCTCTCCAGGGTGCGGTTATCCCTATTGCTTTTTTCTACCACATCTTTTCCTTCCCTTCGCCTCTCTATTAATGTGCTCTGTGAACAGCCAGCCTCTTTTGCAATGACCTTTTGTGTCTTGCCCTCCGTGTGCAAGGTGTTAATGGTTGTCTTTTGGACAACTGTCGTGTCAGCAGTCTTCCCCATGATTGTGTAGCCTACAGAACTAGACTGAGAGACCATTTAAAGGCCTTTGCAGGTGTTTTGAGTTAATTAGCTGATTAGAGTGTGGCACCAGGTGTCTTCAATATTGTACCTTTTCAATTTTCTGAGATACTGAATTTGGGATTTTCCTTAGTTGTCAGTTATAATCATCAAAATGAAAAGAAACAAACATTTGAAATATATCAGTCTGTGTGTAATGAATGAATATAATATACAAGTTTCACTTTTCGTTGTGAAATAAATAAACTTTTTGATGATATTCTAATTATATGACCAGCACCTGTAGTATCTAGTCACATTGTTTTGTCTGACCACATAGTTTCAGTGGTAAACCTTTCTGAAATGTAATCATCTTGACTGATTGTGTATTTCAGGGTCCACAGTCTACACCTGCATGTTAAACAAAAGGGGTGGAGTTGAGTCTGACCTCACCGTCAGTCGTTTGGAGCCAAGCCCCGCCCACCTCCCACTGACACCTGAATCTAATGGTAAACAACACACATGATTTATTCTGTTCAGGGTCACATAACTGATGTGTAAGGCACTGTAACAGGACGTTATGAGTTTCTCATCAGCATGTTAGGAGGAGGTCATGAGTTTATATTCACATCACTCTGTGTGTGTGTGCGCTGAAGGTGATGCATACTACCTGGCCATTGGAGGTGGTGTGGCCCAGCATAACTGGAGCCACATCCAGTCAGCGCTGCAGGACCAGGGTTTCGGCTGCACACTAATAGACCACACTGAAGACATGGGCATGATCAGCATACAGGGACCAAAGAGGTTGGCACAAGCACACACACACACACACACACACACACACACACATAAATAGAATAAATCTAGTGAGTTGTTGAGTATGTATTCCTTCTTTTGGCCAAATTCTAAAGGCCTGTTCAAACCAACAACAATAGCTATAATCATAGCTATATTAGCATCCACACCAACACATGATAACATTCTGTTTATTATTAGTGCTCACAGTTTTGTCGTCTGCCACTTTAAAGTGCCCCATTATGTTTTTTTGAATATGCCCTTTCATGCAGTGTATAATATCTTGTTTGTGAATGTAAACGTTCTGCAAAGTTGTAAAGTCGAATGTGGATGATAAATTAAGTTATTGTCTCTCAAAAGAAAGAATTGACTCCGCCTATACGAGTTACTTTTGTTTAGAATCCTACAGCGGACCTACATTTGCCTAATGCCCGTCTATGTTGTACGTTGTCTGCCCGCGAACAATTTGACCCGCCCACAAATGCCATTTTACTTAAGACTGCATCTCAAATCTCAGAAAATCTCTGGAAATCTCTGTAAAGATGAGTCAGTACCCAGTTTATTTGGACCAGCTTGCTCCTCGGAATCACAACCTGTAGGTATGATTAATTATTGATGTATATATTTTCAAAATATGTAGTTTTGTGTTGTATATTGTGTAGGTCTCCAGCTAACTCGCGTTATTAATGTCTTACTGAAATACTTCTGCAAATCAGCTGTGGGCCACTATTACCTAAAACGGTCTCTATTAATGCTGATTGCCTGTCGTTCTTACTACTTTGAGCAAAGAGAAAGGATGGAGCAAGATTTGTTTTGCAAACTTCATTCAAGTAAGTGCTCGGGTAACATATGCACCGTTATTGATACAGTTATTACAAGTCTCGCATGTGCACCACAATAAATTAGAAATATAAACATGGGTTTGTTTATGGACATCTACTTATTAATGCTGATAGTGAGGAATAACAGTTGCAACATCTCATAATGTACCTAAAAATGAGTAGTGTATCACTGAGAAATGTCCTGCTCAAGTCGTCCAACACAAACCTCCATCACAAGAAGTTCTTCCAATGTTTCATCATCGGACTCGCGCTCGGATTGATGTGGTAAAATCAACTTTTTTTTAAACTTTTGTCAGGAAATCTTATGCATCCACTGGTAGAAAAAAAACCTCCCTTATACTTCTCTCCACTAGAGAAAAACTCATGTTTACTTAAAATTTAGCAAAATCTCTAACAATACACTTTATAACGTCGCCACAATATATCATCATACTGCCAATCCCTATGCTACTGTATGTATTAAAGTATCTTTAGCTTAGCAAGTATTACAAGTATTGATAAAATGGTCCAAGTAAAATGTTACTATTTTATCCAATAAGTTCTATGTATTTTAAAGTTTCTTCTTGTTAGCTTAGCAACATGCTAATATCAAACTTGATCAAAATCTGCTGCCTTTTTAGAATTTTCCAAATCAGTCACTTATAAGGTTTCATTTCAGTTAGGATGTTCCCTTAGTAGTCAGTTGCCTATGCAGACCACACAGCCAACACTTTTTTTACACTGTTTCGTTCATTCATGCACTGCCTCACCTCCACCATATTGCAAATTGAATGGGTAAAATTGAAATTGAGGACTTTAAATTCAAGATTCACTCTTTTCCACCTTCTTTCTTTCCTGATGTGCTGCTGTATGCAGTAATAACATCATCTGTCTGTCGTCTCTCACCTGAAACCATTCCACATGCTGTCTCTCTCACCTCTGCCCTGTAAACAGCTGAAAAAAGTGAAAGTGACATGTGAAGGCCAAGTATGGTAACCCATACTCGGAATGTGTCTTCTGCATTTAACCCATCCAAGTTAGTGCACACACACCAGGACTAGTGAGCAGTGAACACACACCCACACACACACTGCAAACTGAAAGCACACACCCGGAGCAGGGGGCAGCCATTTTTGCTGTGATCCCAGGGAGCGATTGGTGGTTAGATGCCTTGCTAAGTCATTTCCTGCTGGTATTGAGAATTGGAATTTCCAGTCTGACTCTCTAACCATTAGGCCACAATTGCCATAGCCATAAGGAGCGAGGATTGTCAAAGGAGCCAAAAGTCAAATATTATACAGTATTTTTCCACCCTCCCTATGACCCTATAGGACATTTTTTTACTGTCCGTCCCATTTTACATGGGAAATTGACAGCAACCAATGGGTCAAGATTTAGCTAGTTAACATTGGAAGTTAAGCCCTGTTGGTAGATACTGTATCTACACCATTCCTATGGACAAAAAAAAACCCTCCATTGATGGCCATTCATAAGTAACTGCGTATTCTAATAAATTGTTTGCCAAGCAATGTATAAATTGGATCATGTTATAGTAAATAACATAACATTTTCCAGTGCTTGATGCGCTTAAAAGCATGAGATGGACTTTTATTTTGTTTTTATCCCTGTCTGCTGTCTTTTATGTAGACAGTCGCTCAGGACAAGTGGTTTTTGCAGCTTTGTATCAATAAAGGGTCTTTTTTGACTGAAAGTAGTTCTGAAACTGTTCTGTTTCAAAAGATCAAGGGAAGTTAGATGTTTCATTAAATTTTGCTCATCAAAACAGTGTGTCCTTCCACTGTGTCCTTCAATCCTTTTCCGTGACCAGATGAAAGCTAGATGAAAGAGTTAGCAGCTTTGTGAAATCTCCCTCTTCATCCTCCTCTCCTTCACTACTCTTCATGGCTTAGGAGAGGGCAGTGGTTCCGTCACATCCTAATGTGAACAGCAGTGTTTCTAATGAACAGGTGCTACTATCATTCCCTTAGCGATCTCCATAGGTTCTCAGTCTGCTCCCTTATTCATCATGCCAATGCACTGAAATGTTCGCTCTCTAGAGATTTTCACATAGTCAAGTCACCTTTATTTATATAGCGCTTTTTACAATGCAGGAAAATAATGCAACAGAATTTGATTCGGCTGTACAGCCGCTCTGAAGAAAACGGTGATGTTATCCAGCTCATTTCAATTATCATATAGTGACAATGCGGGCAGATCAGTAATTTAGTTGAAAATATATTGAATATTTAGTTGAAAATGTAGTGTCCCCAACTAAGCAAGCCAAGCCAAAGATGACAGTGGCAAGGAACCAAAACTCCATCAGGTGGCATAATGGAGAACCTTGGGAGAAACCAGGCTCAGTCGGGGTGCCAGTTCTCCTCTGGCCAATAAAAAACACCATAAAAACTCTGAGAATCAACTGCTCACTTTGTTCACTTCCATAAATGATATCATGTCGTTTTAGAGGAATATTCTGGGTTCAATGCAAGTTAAGCTGATTCGGCACCATTTGTGCCATAATAATAAAAAAAAAGAAGCAGCAAAAATCAAGGTGATGAGGCATTTACAGTGAGAAAGTGAATGGGGACAATTTTTGTTGGATTTAGCAGCAGAAATGTGAAGCTTCTAATTTTAAAGCTGAATTTACAGCATCTTTACTCCAGTCTTCAGTGTCACGTGATCCTTCAGAAATCATTCATTTTTATTTGCTGCTAAATTACCATCTATTATTATTGGTACTCACTTATTAATAATGGTTCTCATTATTATCAATGTTAGAAACCATTTATGGTTACCTTGATATATTTTTTCAGGATTGTATGATGTTCAAAAGAAACATTATAAATGTCTTTACTGTCACTGTTTAATGTGTCCTTTCTGGATAAAAGTATGTCATTTTTCTTTTATTTTACCCCCAAATTTTGAATGGCAGTGTAGCTTTAAACAATGCTATAAATGCTATAAATAAATGCAAAAGGTTACTTGATGTCTTTTTTTCTCTCTCAATAAAATCATCTTAACAGATTGTTTATGGTCACTTCCATTGTAAGTGCCTCACTGGATCCAGATTTTTTTTTATATATATATATAAGTAATGGTCAAAATAATTTTTTGTTGTAATCAACATTATGCCAGAAGTGCTGTCGATTGAACTCAAAGCTCAACGTTTTTTGTGTGTGTGTGAATCAATTCATTTGGTAGTGGTTGAATATACAGATTTGTGTCATAGGGAACTAGTGAGTGGAATGAGACACGTCCCAAGTAGATACAGCTGAGGAAACATCTCTGAGTAATGATGTACTAGCGTGATTTTATAGTTGGCCTTGTCCTCATGAGAGTATTTTTGTTTAGATTTATTACATTGTCTTGAGAACTATGCTTTCCTCCCTCAAAATGTGTTTTACCCAAGTACGACATGTTCCAGGAACAACAAAGGATGTTTGATTCAAGGAACTTGTTCTACTAGTGCAAATCTCATTGTTTGTGAATATCTAGACATGATTTAGGGGAGCCAAGAAGCTCATAAGATGCAGTGTATTTGGGTAAAGATGTTCTGAGCCGCATTCTGTCTGAAAGGCTGTTGTGTGCATATTGAAATGATCCCTGTGTCATATGGGATCCTGTCAGGACAGGAGTGAGATTTATGCAGCGTTGGCAGAGCAAGCGACAGTGCGCTTATATTGACTCCTGAAGTGTAAATGCATGCTTTACCATCATCTAAAAACATGCTTCCACAGCTGTGTTCGCAATGTTCTGAAACGACTGTGAGCTTGACCGAAGGGTGATGATTTGCAATGAAGTCAGGAGATGGAATCAGCAGATGCATGTTATATCAGGACATTTTATCAGCCAAAGCGGGCAGATTTTGTTCTTTCCTACAAAGAACATTTTAATGAATATGAAAATGAGAATTCATGACATTTATTCACCCTTATGTCTGTCTTAGGAACACAAAAGCAGTTATTCATAGCAGAATGTGTGTATATGTGTGTGTGTGACCCTGGACCACAAAACTTTTAATAAATAAGCTTTCTATTGATGTATAGTTTGTTAGGATAGGACAATATTTGGCTGTGATACAACTATGCAAAAAAATCTAAATATTGAGAAATTCGCCTTTTAAAGTTGTCCTTTGCAATGCATATTACTACTAATAATAAATGTTTTACAAAAGAAATGTACAAAATATATTAATGGAACATGATCTTTTTTGTGGTCCAGAGCCCCATATATAAGCATATATATGCAGTTATTTGATCAAAAATACAGTAAAAACAGTAATATTGTGAAATATTATATCAATTTAAAATAACTATTTTATATTTTCAATATATTTTCAAATGTAATTTATTCCTGTGACGTCAAAGCTGATTTTTTTTTTAGCATCATTGCTCCAGTCTTCAGGATTCTATGATGAATGTAAAGTTCAAAAGAACAGCATTTACTTGAAATAGAAATACGTGTGTTTGAATATATAAGGTGTGTATACAAACTATATGTATACTAGAATATAATTAAAACTGTGATTATTCTATAGTTAAATGTTAATTTCTTCATTTCAATGTAACGGCACTCAAGTATAAAGTACATTTTATGCACGTCAAGATTTTCAGAGCGTTTTGGTTGAGCGCTCGCTTCATTTCTCATCGTTTGTGCTCTGTGGTGAAAAGTGATTTCATTAAGACTATATCTGATCCTTGCTTAACTGACACTGCTAAAGGAGAGACAGAGCGCCTAATTAGATTCACACACACACACACACACACACACACACACTGTATAATTAGAGTGGTTGTTGGCCTTTGTGCTTCAGTGAACAGAGTGATGTTTGAGTGGGTGGAGGGAAGGAGTCTACCCTTAAACACACACACACACACACACACACACACACAAATGATGTAGTCCTTCGAAAACATGGCAATCCACCTTCATCATTTCCTTCCTCATGCATTACATCGCTCCCCTGACTCCTTTACCTTTTTCAAACCTTTTTTCCTTTCTTCACTCTGCCCACACAGATGTAATTTTCTGCTCTTTGGCTGTTTCTGGAAGATAACTGTACTCTGTGATACATGTCACATGAAGCCAAACACACACACTCTTGCTCTTGAGCAAACATCCGTCAGGCCTCCTTCTGCTTTTGTTAACACACATGCTAATGCAAAACAGGCCAAGCTGTTCCTGTCACCCCAAATGATGCAGCTAGAACAAGTCCATCGCACCCACACACACACACACTCGCAGGAAAAGAGCAGGTCAGGCGAGGGCCGCAGGTCGAAAATAGAAAGGAACACTGATGGAGAGAGTAAATAGGAGAGAGACTGATGGCTGACCTGATGAAATGGAGAGAGTATAAATGGTGACACATGGGGCCATTTTCCTGCACTCCATAAAGAATGTATTATAATAATAACCAGGCTCTTATGTTAATTTGCTGCATTTCATATACACTTTTGTATTCAATACTTTTAATCTTTTGTGAAATAGTTTGCTTTCCTCTACAGTAAATGCCATTTGGTTTTTTATTTTTATATGCAATGGCATTTAATACATTTTAGGTCTGGCTTATGTGTGACTGCTTTTTGGGGCCACTGCACTTTATTTTAATTTCACTAATTATCAGTTTTAATGTAATTTAATTTAATTAGATTTTTATTTTTTATAATGAAGTAAAATAAAATGTTACTTTAAAGGTGCACTGTGTAAATGTTAGTGGTATCTAGCGGCGAGGTTGCGAATTGCAACCGCCCACCGCTCACCTCTCCCTTGCGAAGCACGTAGAGAAGCTACGGTGGCCGACACAGGACAAAGATGTCATCGTCTGAGACAGCAGGGAGTAGCTAGCGCTCTGGAGAGAAGTTTGTCTGTTTAGGGCTACTGTAGAAACATGGCGGAGCAAAATAGTGATTCATTGTAAGGGGACCCGCAGTGTATGTAGATAGAAATGGCTCATTCTAAGGTAATAAAAACATAACGCTTCATTATGTAAGGTCTTTATGCACCACTGAAAACATAGTTATGTATATTATATTGCATTTCTCTCAATAGATCATCATAGATACTACACACTACACCTTTAATTTTATATTAAGTTCTCATCTCTTATAATTATATATAAACCTCATTTTACATTCAAATCATTAAATTAAATAATTAGGAAAGTGAGAAAGAGTGGTAGAATGTAATTTCTCATGAAAATGTCTCTCGTGACCTTTCCTCTGGTACATTTCGCTAACTTGTGTAAAGTTGATACTGATTTATGAAGTATTGATTTTGTTGGTATGGTTCTATGTAGACTGTAATGGGAGAGTAATGCATGCAATTTGTGTTCTGACAGCCGTGAGCTTCTGCAGGAAGTGCTGGACTCCGACCTCAGCAATGATGCTTTTCCCTTCTCCACACACAAGATAGTGAACGCCGCTGAACACAAGGTAACGCTCTCTCCTTCTCCCTGTCCTCGCATCTTTGTGCAGTTTCAGCTCTGTCAGACACATTTGCTCATGCTCTAATTAGTGGTTCTTGCTTCAGAACCACTATAAAAAGAAATGCATGAAGCTAGAATAAAAGTTTTTATTTGTTGTTGTTGTTTAAAAGCAGAAAGTCTGTTCTTTCTTTTGGCATATTGCATGTTCAGATATTCATAAAACTAAATATTCTTGGGGCAATGAAACTTTAGTGAAAATGATCAAAAATGCTGGCGGTGACTGGCAACTTTTTTCAAAAACACTGGCGGGGGAAAGAGTTAATTAAATAAAGTAATCTGCACATCATGTAATTAATTAGATTAAGAATTTTAAACGCTTGACAACCCTAATAAAAACTAAAACGACAATTAATCTCGTGGACACTTTCTGCATGCATGTGTACGTGCGTTTGTGTGTATGTTGATCAGGCAGATGGGCTACTTCCACTCTTGTGACTGTTATAGACACACAACTCTATTGGCTGATGTCATGCACTTTTATCTCTGCTCACCGCACCTCACCCCATCACACTCTTTCTCCCACACACCTCAGAATGTGGTCATGCATAACAGAGGATATCAAGATAATACAGAAGCCAAAAACATTTATAGTTTGTTGTTTATAGAATCAAGCACCATTATACATTTATTTATGCATACATTAGACGTTACATTAGATGTTTTTTCTTTATGACCAAAGGCTTACAGCAGGGGACCCTCCTTAAATAACCTGGGTGTCACCGGTGGCCAATTGAACAGAATAACTAATAGTATTTTTACAAGCATGAATACAACCTAAGCAAAGAACTAAAAATGGAATTAAATCAGAATCATTTGTTCATTTAAAGCGGTGATGAATTGAGAAGTCAACTTCCTTGAGCTTTTGATATATGAAAGGTCATGATAATATAAGAATATCCTATAAGTTTCAGAGCTGAAAACGTCCTTATTAGTAAAAAAAAAAAGCTTTTATAGACACCAGGCCCAGCAAACACCCGATCTCAGAATGTGCCCGGCTATGACATAAGAGTGTAGGGAAGCACTGCCTCAACAGAAGAAGAACAACGCCTGATTCTGTAGCCCCGCCCACCGACTCGTGCCGCTAACCTAACACAGGCCTACATGGAGCTAAACCGGATAGAATTTCTAAACATACCGCATAAGCTTCATTCGGATTCCAATATTACAAGCGCATTGATGAACTTTATTTCTAATGAATATCCAGCTCACGTGGGGAAGACATTGCGTGTCTGTTCCTTCATTTAACCACATAGTCATTTGAGACGAGCACACAAGCGACTCAACCATGTATGGGCCAGCGTCCCGGGGCTATGCGTTTTCCAGACGGGCTACTAAAATGTAAGCCCGGCCTGCCGAGGAGCTTAAATAGTGAAATAGTACGGTTCGCGCTTATATCCACCGATCGGGCGGGCCAAGTAATAAAAATAAAACATTCCAATAAATCGCGGATGAAAATACCCTATTAATACCCTATTCGTTATGATGTTTTTGAATGTAACAACTATGCAAACATCATAAGTTGACCTCAGACAACAGTATATATGTATATAAAAAAGCCAGTTCATGACCCCTTTAACAGATTTGTTAAAAAAAATGCCAATATGATTATCCATTTTTACTAATTTCATAATCACAGATAAAAATAATAATTGGTAAATGTAACATGTGCATATTAATTGATTGTTTTTGATGATCAAATTGTAAATGCTTAAATCTGTTGATCAACATGCTTGGGTGATTTGATCTTTAAAAAATATATATATTTTTTTTATGTATCAATTTCTCAAAAGATTATTGCATTTTTACGATATCATTGAAAAATTCAGTTGTGTTGCTTAATATTTTTCAGGATTCAAAAGAACAGCATTTATTTGAAATATAGATTTTTTTTGTAACATTACAGGGTTGGGGAGTAACAAAATACATTTTTAAAAATACAAGATTTGATTAGCTGTATTTCATTACAGTTACCTTTTAAATGGGTGGTAATCAAATTAGTTACATCTGAAAAGTATTTTAGATTACCAAAGGGATTACTTTGAATTTTAATGTCATTTATTTAATTTAAACATTAATGTAAACTGTTTATTTTGTACTGTCCTGAATTAGCTATTTCATATAATAGATGTTTACATATACTCCACAAGACCAAATGCCACATTAAAAAATTGACATACCCTTGAATCTTAACTGTCTGTTGTTATCTCGACGACTGTTGTTAGAATTGTTAGATGCAAACTCACAATGTGAGACACAATGTCAGAATTGTGAGATAAAAAGTTGCAATTAACTTTTTTTATTTGTATATTTAGGGCTGAAACGAGCTTGAAACACAATGCATTAAGAGCAGGGGGTGAAAACTTTTGAACAGGATGAGGTGTACATTTTTCTTTTTTGTTTAAAGATCATATTTTTTCATTTAGCACTTCTCTTCAAAAGCAAACAACTACATGTTTCCCAGAAGAAGGAAAATTCATTTTTTTTTCATTTAGCACTTCTCTTCAGAAGCAAATAACTACACGTTTCCAAGAAGAAAAAAATATCATATTTTTTCATTTAGCACTTCTCTTCAGAAGCAAATAACTACATGTTTCCCAGAAGAAAAAAATATCATATTTTTTCATTTAGCACTTCTCTTCAGAAGCAAATAACTACATGTTTCCCTGAAGAATAAATAAGAACAATTTACCCTGTTCATCCAATTAAACAATTTACACACCCCAGATCTTAATGCATCATGTTGCCACCTTGAGCATCAAAATTTATTAATTTTTATTCTAACATTGTCTGCATTTTTTTTGCTTGAAGAAATATTGTGGAAAACAGATGCTGTTTAAAATAATATGTTTATGTTTGGTGGTTCTGTTGTGTTACATACATTAATAATATTCCAATGTATTCTAAAGTATTTAGATTAAGTTTCAAAACTTGTGTAATCTAACAAAATACATTACAAATGACTTCTTAAAGTATGTATTTTGTAGTATCTGTAGTGAAATGTATTTTAAAAGTAACCCTCCCAACCCGGCATTAGAAATGTCTTCACTATCTCTTTTGATCAATTCAATGTGTCCTCGCTAAATAAAAGTATTAATTAAAAAGAAAAATCTTATTGACCACAAACTTTTCAACAGTAGGGTATATGCTGCGTAAATGCAGTTTTTGTGACATTTAAAGGTAGGCACATCTGAAATCCGCTTGTAACTTGTATAACAAACAGAAATATAAATGCATTTTTCAACTACTGATTGTTTCAAACTAAACCCTTTCAAAGATTTGAGGCCATGAACATTGCATACAGCAAATCCTTTGGCTAGTTCTTCCTAGAAGGGCTGCTGGGAAAAATACCAACTTCGTTCCTGCTGTACTGATAAAAACCTGTGCAGTTTGATATAAATTGCATAAAGCCAACCGATCAGATTGCCACAGACTTTTGCTGGTCCATGAACAGTCTGCAGATGCGGTATCTAAGGCTAGGACTAGTGGATTTTGGGTAACAGGGTACCAACCTTACAGTGTGTTGAATTGAAATCCAACAACTGGCGGCCAGATATGCTTCACCGTGTCTCCCTGCAGGTTACAGTTGCGAGCGCAGGGCTTGTTTCTGGCTGATAATGGTGTCCTTCACATGATCTGAGCCCTGCCACATTTCTTTCAGCCCCTCAGGCCTTGCACAATTAACAGTTTCTCGCTGATGACTGCAAACACACAGTAATACACACACTCGTATGCGTCTGTTACCACTGCAGGTTCTGGAGAGCGGCCAGCCTATTATCTAAGTGACTGTTGTGTGCTGTGCTGTTTAGTGCTGTTGATACTGTATCTTGATCCCTGGTTGGGTGTTAATGCGTGTTCGGTAAGAGTGAGAGGCAGGTACAGTTGAGCTTTCTGAAGAGTGAAGGCAGCTGAAGTCAGTCGAGGCTGGACTGATACGTCAGGAACAGTGTACACTCCTAACCTTGACATTTACAACATTATCATTTGTTTTAAATTACACTACCATTCAAAAGTTTTGGGTCAGTAAGATTTTGTTTTGAAAGAAATACTTTCAAACATTAAATTTAACATTTACATTGTTACAAAAGATTTTGGTAACACTTTACTTAGCCTTACTTAATGTACTTAAAAGTATTTTTAGTGCATTAATTATGCCTTGTAATGCACCTTATAATGCATTGTATGGTCTCATGAATAATTGTAACCCCATGTATAATACATTATAAGAAAGTATAATGCATTAAAACATGACAAACAAACAATTTTAGATTTAACAAGGAATCTGTGACTATTATAATGCATTTTAACTTTGGCTACAATTATTTATGAAAAGATATCATGCATTATAAAGTACATTATGGATTCCTTTATAATGGATACACATAAAAGGCCTTATTCTAACAATCTGAGCGTATGGTCAGGTGCACTTAGAGCATATCCTCTGTTGTTAGTTTAACGACAGAAAAAACACACAGATGGTCTACAGAGGGTCGAAAAGGATTGTACGTAGTCTCTTAATGAGTCATGGGTGTGTTTTGGGTGTAACGTGCAATAAACCAATCAGAGTCTCATCTCCCATTCCCTTTAAAAGCCAGTTGCGCTTGCACCTTGGCGGATTCGCTATATATGGCGGAATTTGTCAGCGGAAAGACTGAATGCTTCTCCACCTTGGAATCCTTTTATTTTGAATATTTAAAAATGTTTGTTTGCTGTGTAACCTTTGTGTGTAACAAGCAGACTGTACGTGCATTGTGCACCCGCCTATAGGTGCACATTACTGATGTGCCCTTTAAGTAACACAAAAAATACTACCAGGTTTTTGTTGGTCAATGGCGCAGTCGATTTCAGTTGCCTCAAAATAACAATGCGCCTGAACACACCTCGTTTTCAGACCAGCACACCCATAGGTGAACAGATGAGCGTGAGTGCATTTGCTATTTAACCAACGTGGCGCTGGACGTATAAAAAAAAAGATAACCGCGTTGGTCTGAAACTAGCAGAAAACACTTGTCACGCCTGACGTCGCATTGCGCCGGGTGTATGATAGGGCCAAAAGGCTTTAAGTAAAGTGTTATCAAGATTTTTTATTTCAAATCTGTTCTTTAGAACATTCTATTCATCAGAGAATCCTGAAAACATGTATCACAGTTTCCACAAAAATATCAAGAGGCACAAAATGGTTTTCAACATTGATAATAATCAAAAATGTTTCAAAATCATCATATTAGAATGATTTCTGAAGGATCATGTGACGCTGAAGACTGGAGTAATGATGCTGAAAATTCAGCTTTGATCACAGGAGAATATATTACATTTTAAAATATATGAGAACATAAAACAGTTATTTTAAACTGAAATGATTTGTACAATATTATTGTTTTTACTGTATTTTTGAGAAGAGACATTACAAAATCTTACCAGCCGCAAACCTTGTTTGTATGAAAACAGTTTATTCAGGTATTTTAACATGTCATTTTTATTATTCTTGAGTAATAATATAACACTTATACTTCAGATATATTTCCACTGTTTTGTAATTTTGTTTCATTTAGTCTCTCCTGTCTTGTTTTTTTTCCCGATAATAACCAGCTGACACGTACATTATCCCGCTTATTGCATGATTACTTAGAAAATAAAAAATGAATGGACATTAAATATTTGAGTTGAAATTATTTGATCTTTTTTACAGATTTGCTCAAAGCCTCCACACCCAGGATGATAACTATAAAGATAACGCACAGAGAAACGATGTGGTTGGAATCACATTCCGAACAACTATATCCTGAAGAATGATAAAAACATTGACAGCCAATCAGAATCCATCCTGCTGTAACAAGCTCGAACATTTAAAGTGACAGACAACCACGCGCTTAGAATAAACAGTACGATATCATCTGCTATAGTTATCTTTATAACTATCGTTCTTGGTGTGAACGGGTCTTTAATCAAGTAATCCAGAGAGCAATGTAATAAAACAAACTACAATACACTTGTGTGCATACATGCTTCCTTATACATAACAAATGGACTCAATATCCAGGAATATCTTCTGCACGTATTTTCAATCTTTATTTTGTGTGTGTGTGTAGGTGAGGGCCATGCGTCTGTCGTTTGTGGGTGAGATGGGCTGGGAGCTTCATATCCCGAAAGAGTCGTGTCTGCCCGTCTACCACGCCATCATGGCCACCGGTGCCAAATATGGCATCTGTAATGCCGGCTACAGGGCCATTGACTCCCTGAGCATTGAGAAAGGTATGGTTTAGTGTCATTACTACTATCACTGTAATTGGTATCACTATCAATATTCTTTTGACTTGGGCCAGTAAGCAAACGCCTAGCAACCATCCAAAACACTCTGGAAACCACATTGCAGAATGTTCAAAAACACCCAGAATCTAGTTCTAGAAAAAATATGTTTTCATAACCCCTCATGCATTGAGATCTGTTTCTCCAGGTGCCGCAGTAAAACTTTGCTTTTAGTGTCAAGATCAATTGATTTACTCTGGGATTCTGTTGATGAACAGTGTTTGAGCCACTAAGGGTTTCACTCAACAGATCTCAATTGATCGTTTAGAGTTCTGTAGAACGTGCATGGAGATGCATTTTCGATTCACACTGTAAGCATAAAACATCATTGTATCGCTCTCCAATAGAGCCACATATATAATTCATTCTTAGTGCTTCTTTCGATGCAGCTTAACACTGAACCGCAGCAGTTTTTCTGCACCAGCACTGGCCGAGCAACAGTAAAACCGCGCATGCTGCTGAAGGTCAGGTGGAGATAATAGTTAGACGTAATGTAGGTTGGTAGGTGTCCCTTATGCATTTAGCTCTTACTGGAATTGAAGGTAAGAGTAGACAGCTGGACACAATAAAAACTCATTACTGGAGCTGTACACTTCAGCACTTCCACTGCACTCTTGAGACTCCGCTTCACTGTTCACTATGTAGGTCATATCTACTAGACTGTGTGGTTTAAATACTCTACCTGAGTTCATGACTAAGAAATAAGATTTAATATATATTTAATATGATTCAGTCATAACGGAGTAGAATTAAACCGCATTTTATTGATAAGAATGGAATGTACATAGTCTTTGTCTTGGTGGAGTAGATCTGCTATGCTCCTGCTGCTGGCATGGCATGAGCTACTGATGAAACATACACATAAATACAGTGAAGAGGATACAAGCTGCTGCAAGGAAAGCAGGGACAGCCCTCTAGCAGGCCCTCTAGCAGCCCATCTACCAGATCTAGGCAGGTGGTGCTGGGGAAGGAGATGGGCTAGGAAAATTCCCTCACGTCACTGCAATGAGTTAAGCCGGTTCAGGGCGGAAATAATAACAAATTCAAAATTATTATTTCCTAAAAATTCACAAAAATCTTTGGTCCACCGAATAAAAGTTATTGTTTTGCAGCCTACTACATTATCATTCAAAAATTTGGGGTTGGTTAGATAAAAAAAAAAAAAGTGAATATGGTATTACTGTGAATAATTATTATTATTATGAATAATCATTTATTATTATAATCAGTGTTGAAAATGCCAGTCAAATAAATGTCATCAGTGTTTTTATTTTTTGTGTAAACTGTGATGCGTTATTTGATGAATAGAATTTTCAAAAGAAGAGCATTTATTTGAAATGGAAATCTTTTTTGTCACCTTGACACATTTAATGCATCTTTGCTGAATAAAAATATACATTTCTCAACAAAACAACAACAAAAACATTGTACTGACCCCAATCTTTTGAACGGTAGTGTACATGAGGGAAGTCATTATGTTCAAAACATTTTTAGAATTAATAATTTTTTTGTTGTTGACAATTATAGATCTTTTTTTGCATAAACTTTGGTTACACTTTATTTTTGAGTTAAGGTCTCGCTATTAACTAGTTGCTTATTAGCATGCCAATTACCAGGATATTGGCTGTTTATTAGTACTTATAAAGCACATATTAATAACTTATTCTGCATGACCTTATTCTACATCCCTTAATCCTACCAAATACCTAAATTTAAACTTAAACACTACAAAAAACTACCTTACTAACTATTAAAGGGTTAGTTCACCCAAAAATGAAAATTCTGTCATTAATTACTTACCCTCATGTCGTTCGACACCCGTAAGACCTCCGTTCGTCTTCGGAACACAAATGAAGATATTTTAGTTGAATTCTGATGGCTCTGAAAGGCCTCCATTGGCACAATGCACGGTTCACTCTCAAGACCCTTAAAAGGTACTAAAGACGTCGTTACAAAGTCCATCTCACTACAGTGGTTCTAAAATAACTTTATGAATCGGCGAGAATAGTTTTTGTGCGCAAAAAAACCCTATATAACGACTTATATAGTGATGACGATTTCAAAACACGGCCTCATGAAGCTTCGAAGCGTTTTGAATCAGTGAGTCGAATCATGATTCGGATCGCGTGTCAAACCGCCAAACTGCTGAAATTTGGCGATCCAAACTGCTGATTCGACTCACTGATTCATAACGCTTCGAAGCTTCATGAGGCCGTGTTTTGAAATCGTCATCACTATATAAGTCGTTATTTAGGGTTTTTTTGCGCACAAAAACTATTCTCGCCGATTCATAAAGTTATTTTAGAACCACTGTAGTGAGATGGACTTTGTAACGACGTCTTTAGTACCTTTTAAGGGTCTTGAGAGTGAACCGTGCATTGTGCCAATGGAGGCCTTTCAGAGCCATCAGATTTCAACTAAAATATCTTCATTTGTGTTCCGAAGACGAACGGAGGTCTTACGGGTGTCGAACGACATGAGGGTAAGTAATTAATGACAGAATTTTCCTTTTTGGGTGAACTAACCCTTTAATAAGCAGTAAATTAGGAGTTTGAGGCAAAAGTCGTAGTTAATAGTGAATATGTGTTCCCCATTCTGAAGTTTTACCAACATTTTTATAATATAATATGAAACCAACAAAGATCACATTTTCTTTTTTTTGTATTATTTAAATAATTTTGAATGAACTGTCTGTCTCTCAGGTTACAGGCATTGGCATGCAGATCTGCGTCCTGATGACACTCCACTAGAGGCGGGACTCGCATTCACCTGTAAGATGAAGACCTCCATTCCCTTCCTTGGTCGTAAGGCACTGGAGGCCCAAAAGGCTGAGGGTCTGCGCAGACGAATCGTCTGCTTCACAGTTGATGAGTAAGTTTCACTGTTATGAATGTAGACATAATGAAGGAGGCTGGAATATTAACATGGTAAAATAACTTTCTCAGAAATCGCTTACTGCACCTTTAATGGACCCTTGACTTAATTTTATAATCATTTCTGTGGTTATTGCTCTGTTTTCTTTAAAACGTCACAACAACAGTAAAAAAAAAGTAAGCATCAATTCAGCAGATGTACTCCTGAATGAGATCTTAGGGGTTGAAATTCAAGGCACAGCAGTAGGCTAATATCAGTGTGTTCATAGCCTCGGGTATCTGGCAAGTTTTTTGACATTTATTTAAAGACCGTCTGGCTTAAAAGTGAATAATTGCTGTAATGCCGAACTAATGCTATAATATGTCACCTTACATTTGACTGATAAGGTTTTTCAAGGAGATATCTGAGTTTGCCCCCCACTTTTCTTGATTGTCCGCTTAAAGTTTCATTCTTGCCTGCCATGAGCATTAGTAAATAATATTTCAGCAGTCTGATGTTTTATATATTGCCTAAGCACAGTTTGTAGAAGTTGAATTCACAACAAATTTGGAATCAATCTATGATCATCATAAAACATTTTAAAAGTTAAAATCAAACAGCCAGGTCTAAATATGGCGTCTAGGATCTGGCAGTTTTTCTGGACGAGTGTTCATGTTATTTAGGGATCCTCATTTGATCAGCACTGATGTGTTGTTTGTCTTTCCTGCAGAAAAGTGCCAATGTTTGGTCTGGAAGCTATTTTCCGCAACGGCGTTCCTGTGGGCCACCTGCGGCGCTCCGAATTTGGATTTGCCATTGACAAGACCATTGGCTATGGTTATATTCGCAACCCAGATGGTGGTGTGGTGAGTACTGTGCGATAGCTGTCTTTCTAAAACTAGTGAGCTGTTTTATTGCTGCATAGGCACTCTTCCAAAATGAGGACGTTAAAAGTTAGATGACAACATCATTTTGGTCTAGTCTAAAGGCGTAATTACATTAGCGGGGCAAAAATGTAATTGTCTGTTGTTAGTAGAGGAGTGATGTATGAAGCACAACTCGCACAGCATCTTTCAAACCAACCAACGTGACCAACTTGAACCTGTTGCGAAATCTGCAATTTTGAAATCTTTTACCCTTCATGAGAGGGACATTGTGATATGTGACGTGAACCACGTCTGTGCTTCATAACGATACTTCTTGCTCAAGCTCATTAATACTCGTATGACAGTAGAACGGGAGCATTGATTTTATTTGGTTTATCTGAAGAAAGTCATATACATTGGGGAAGGTGAGTGATGAGAGAATTTTCATTTTTGGGTGAACTATCCCTTTAAGGCAGCATCAAAGGCAATCCCAGAATTCATTGCACAGAGTGAAAAGGTTCATCTAAGGTGGTGGACGTTGTAGAGATAAATGTTACTCTAAATTGTTTTTTTTTTTGTATTTAACAAAATATAAATCTTTGAGTTAAAACAGATGGTTTTATCCCATTTTTTTATGTGCTATGTATTTTAGGCATATTAGATTGCATCATTAGCTTAGCAACATGCTAGTATTTAAAGGTCCCAGTATACTCACGGTGAAGTTCTTTTTCGTTCTTTACTTAGGGGGAAAAAGAGTATTGTTCAAACTGTATGAATAAAGGATTTTTGAAATAGAAAATGCTTTTATTTGAAAATAATTTTCATACTGCAGTGCATATTTTTCATATTTCGATTTTTTTATTGAAAGGATGGTAAATACTGGTAAAATGTACCAAAAATCACATTTAAAAAGAAACACTATTTGGCATACCATAAAAATAACTGTAGCCCATCTATCCATCTCATAGTGAAAACCATATAGCCTACCAAAATTTAAATAACAGTAGAAGTAAAATCTTATTGTACTTTTTAAAATATCTGTGTACCATCTTACATTCCAACGTACAAGGGAAGATTGGTCCCATCAGCGGGGCATGCAAACATGACAGTCACGCGGCTCTTAGACGGTAAGCTTTTCTTTGACTGTTAGCGTTTTTAAGACTCTGTTTTTACACTCGCGATCTTCTAAAATTAGAATGACACTCCGTATTTCTTGGCACACTCGTTTTATGCGTATTTAGCGCCACCTATTGTTGCCGGTGTATTATTGACATGTAAAAGTCTAGACCCTGAATATAAGACACGCCTTTTTTCCCCAGATGTATGTAAAAGCCCTATTCGCACGGGATTAGTATTATCTGGGGACCTCTGGTGATTTGTAATAATTGCAGAGAATGTCTGTGATCTTAATCCAGTGCGAATCGACCATGTCTGTAATTTGTAAAGTAAAAATTCCCCTGTAAATTACCTACCATATTTCGCCAAACACAGAGGTCCTGTGATAATATTAGTCCCGTGTGAATCGGCTTCTCTGTGATTTGGCCAGGGTTAGGCGGATCGTATATAATTTTTGCAAGGTTTTTGTTCCCTGTGCGCATTTCTATCTTTATCTTTCACGAAGAATGGAGCTAGGCTGCATATAATGCGCACCGTTATGAATTCCCGTGCGGCCGCGCGGATTATACTTTCACTTTAGAATGAGCACCAATTTGGGAGTAAATTGCTTGATTGTGTTTAATATTATTCTCAATGAAAAAACACAAAAACAGACCAGTACAATGACAAACTTGCTTAAATGGGTGCTTTTACATTTAGCTTTGAAACTGAATCTTCCGCCATATATATTGCTCAGTTCAGTTTTTAATTGTAGCGTCTGTTCTCTAACTGAACAAAATTTTTCTTATTACTATAAAACAATCAAAATGATATCAATATGACTGTTTATAATTTCAAACAGCTATATCTATAACGAATAAACATTTACAAGTCTTGACATCATATCCGGGAGATAAGTCAGTAAATTCGAGTAAAATCACAGGTTTGCTTATCCCGTGCGAATGCGCCACGCAAAATTCAGATGTGGGGGAGTAATTTCTAAATCACACGAGGTCCCCAGATAATACTTATCCCCTGCGAATAGGGCTTAAAGGGTTAGTTCACCCAAAAATGAAAATTCTGTCATTAATTACTCACCCTTATGTCGTTCGAGACCCGTAAGACCTCCGTTCATATTCGGAACACAAATGAAGATATTTTTGTTGAAAGCTGATGGCTGAGAAAGGCTTCAGATAGGCCTCCATTGGCATTCAGTACACTTATACTCCCAAGACCGATAAAAGGCACTTAAAATGTCGTTACAAAGTCTATCTCACCACAGTGACTCTACAATAATCTTACGATGCGACGACAATAGTTTTTGTGCGCAAAAAAAAATCAAAATAACACCTTTATCCAGCTTGTTATTGCCTTCCGCGTGTGCCTCCACGACGCATGCGCGAGAATATGACGTAGCGCCGGGGTTCGGGAATCCATGAAATACACACTTAAGCCCATTTTGAGAACTACGCCGAGACCTAAAGCACGATCAATGTAGAATCCAACAGCTTAGACACGCGTGTCTTCCTCTGATTGTAAACAAATCACTTCTGGGTCATCTGTCCGAACGCCGGATCTGCGTCATATTCTCGCGCATGCGTCGTGGAGGCACACACGGAAGGCAGTAACAAGTTGGAAAAAGGTGTTATTTTGATTTTTTTTGCGCACAAAAACTATTGTCGTCGCATCGTAAGATTATTGTAGAGTCACTGTGGTGAGATGGACTTTGTAACGATGTTTTGAGTGCCTTTTATCCGTCTTGGGAGTATAAGTGTACTGAATGCCAATGGAGGCCTATCTGAAGCCTTTCTCAGCCATCAGCTTTCAACAAAAATATCTTCATGTCTGTTCCGAATATGAACGGTCTTACGGGTCTCGAACGACGTGAGGGTGAGTAATTAATGACAGAATTTTCATTTTTGGGTGAACTAACTCTTTAAGAAAAAAACATTGGCTTATATCCGGAACAATACGATACATGAGCTGCAGTATGGGAGGCCAAACACACCAAATGTGGGACGAAACGCTGCGCTGTTACAGAGCTCGCGCCGCACTGACGTCATCGCAGGGAGAACGTGTTTGCTAGCGCCACTGAATGGATGGCACAGTGCGGCAACAGGGCTACTTTACTCGAATGCGAGGGCATTAGCTGGTAGTTGCTGAATACGTACTAACGGCACATCCGGGAACTTAACTGTCAATTTCATCACTGCCCCTTTTAGGGGAAAATGAACTAGACTTCCCATAGCCTTCAATACAAAATAGCGGCACAAAACAACATCCGTACACAGCCGGCAGGCGTGAATAACTTAAGAAATCACTAAGATTAAACATGTCAAGTAATTATATGTCGAGCCTGCCTGCCAAGAGCGTGAAAGATACATCCACACACTTAATTTGGTCAATTTAAAAACATGTCCCTTCATTCTCCCATTGTCAAATTGGTGTAACAAGTGAATGATTTTACTTCGTTTTTGAAAGTAAACATCTTTAAATGTATACATTATGTCTTTATATTTAGAGTACTGAGTGCACTTTTCTGTCCAGCCATACAACTAGCCTGATTTAGCTTCCGATAGCATCATCCGTTAGCCTGGATGCCAGCCGAACTTAGCCCCGCCCACAACATTTTTACTCGGGCAGTTCGGTCTGGACTTGATCCATAGAGAAGTAATTATGCCCGAACAGAAACTGTTCGGACCAATGAAATTGTCAGGGCGGGCTTTAGACGATGATGGACAGATGATCAACATTAACATAATCATCCACGTCATCAAAGGCGCTTGGGTTGAGTTTGTTCTAATCCTAAACGGAGAACTTGTTCGTATATGCATTCACCTTTACTATTTCTCTCAGAAATGATGATCGTGTTGGTAAGTACTCTGTGTATCCTTAAATTCTTTTTTTTACAACACTGGCAAAGATCGTTTACACTCATCTTCTTCTTCTAACGTTAGGCTACTTATTCCAGCGTGCGTGCAGGTACAGGGTTGCCGGGTTCTCCGGGAAAAAAGGCATTTGGGGGGTAAAATATGTGTTATTTTGGCAGGGCTGGCAGCTAAAAATCGCATTCCTGGGTCTGTATATCACATAATTGGGGTCGCTTCAACCCGCGGACTTGGCAACACAGTGCAGTTGAGTTCTGTTGACATTTGACAACTAACGTTGTGCGTCGCTCCGTTGCTCTGATTGGTTGTAGGTCTATCCAATTGAGGTCTTTCCTGGTTCGGTTGAAACACGCCCCATAATCACAGCCCAACGGAGCAGAATCAGTATGACGACGTCAGGCTAATCATCCGTACTTCATGATTCAAAAACGAAGTAAAATCATTCACTGGCTTACCTGGTGACTTGATGAGGTACGAGTAAATATCCGGGTAAGACACCTCTGGCCACTGGGTGGGGTTGTTATACCAATTTGATGGTGGGAGAATGAAGGGACATGTTTTTTAAATTGAACAAATTAAGTGTGTGGATGTATCTTTCACGCTCTATGGCAGGCAGGGTGGACATATAATTACTTGACATGCTTAATCTTAGTGATTTCTTAAGTTATTCACGCCTGGCGGCTGTGTACGGACGTTGTTTTGTGCCGCTATTTTGTATTGAAGTCTATAGGAAATCTAGTTTATTTTCCCCTAAAAAGGGGCGGTGACGAAATTGCCAGTTAAGTTCCCGGATGTGCCTGTAGTCCGTATCACAGGTATTTCATATATGACATGAGGACATGACGTAATTTAATACATGCATATAATTTTGCTTCTCAAGTAAATGTATATTGACTTAAGAATGTTTAGATATTTGTACTGGAAAAACAAGACAAAAATACTGAGTAAGACAATATTTTTTTCGTCTAACGACTGTTGTACTCACACTCTCAGATCAGACATTAAAAAGTGAGAATAGGTCACTTCTTATCAACATGGTTTTATTGGTATAATTGAACTTGTACTTGGGCAAGTAGTAAGATAAGTATTAAGATGCCTTTTTAAAGTCATTTTAGAGACACTGCTGAGTTGTGACACATACACACTAATTTTCCTTTTCTTCTTTTATGCTTCAGGGTGAGTCATGTGAGTTGTTCCTCACATAGGGTCATTTAAAGAACGATGATTAGATGAAGGAAACTGTGTGTGCCGTGTTCTCTGCTGAGCACATACTGCCATTATTGTGAAGTGCTCATTTGCATTAATCCAGTATCAATACTTACTGTTCTGAAGTGACTGATGGGTTACAGGGGGTGCAATGACCTAAACCTCATCATATGCAAATTACGCATTGTTTCGGTGGAAATTCACTGAAAAACGTTTTATTATTAAACAACCTTTAACCGAAGTATCCATGAAAAAAACGTCACACACTTAGATGATCTTAGAAGTCGGGAGATTATCACACTGAGCATTTACATTGGCATAAACACCTGTAACCCTGGTAGGCGGAGATTTCTATTCAAACTCTTTAACCCTATTCTTTTTCTTTGATCAGATCAGTTTAAGCCACTAAACTCCAGGAAAGTTTTCAGACCAATGATCCAGTAAGCAAATGCATTAAATCAATCAGTCCAAAATAGCACTAATGTAAAGAAAACCAGGCTGATTACATCAGAGAATGGCGACTCACGCTACGTTTTATTGAATTATTCATTGTTTTAAGTAATTAAACATAGACAGTACTACCTTTACTTAGACTAAAGATTTGAGAGCGTTTGACGTGTGTGTGTGATGGTTTAGTGAGAAGGGAGACCATGTGTGTGTTTTAATGCTTGGACACAGTGGCGGCTCTGAAGTCCCTGTACTACGAATATGACATGATACAGGGGGATGTGTACTTAATGCTAACTGACAGACAACTAGATGAGGAGGGACAGATGGGGAGGTAGAACTGAGACGTCTCCATTCCACTGCGCACACAGCAGTGCTGTTGAACATGGTCGAGCACTGATCTGATCAGACCTTTACTCTCTCTGCTCACGGCATTACTACACCACGGACCAGACAGGAGGAGGAAGACTATAACAGACACATCACTGGACATAATGTCACACAAGTATTACTCATGGTCGAGAGACCTTGAGACTTCATGCATAAGACTTTTTTGTAGTTTCTAGTTACATTTAGAAGTTTCCACCCATTTGACTTTCTTTCTACCGTGGAACACAAAAGAAGAATTTTGAAAGATATACTGGTCGTCCATGTAGTAACAGAAACGGACAGTTTTCAAGCTTCAAAAGGATGCAAAAGCACTGTAGAAGTCCATACTAGTCGGTAAAGTTTGTAAATTAGATTAAATGGCTAATTCAAAAAAACGTTTATTTTTCCTTTCACAAGGAGAGCTAGAGCGGATGTCAATATTTTCAGTGAAATAACATCTTAAACTTTGGTTTACACAAATCTATCATGACCAGGGCTTCAAACTGTGAATAAATTGTTTCGTCAAATACCATTTCTACTCAAGTGTGTGCCAGTGTTTCGTACACTCAACAACAAACAATGCCCTAACCATAATGTCCAATTCAAGAACAAATGACACTAATGAACCTGTTCTTTTTAATCATTAAGTCTAAAAGATTCACAAAACAGCTCCAAACTTGTTTATGAATTAGCAGTTTTAATCGTACTCAGTCAGTGAATCGTTCAGAGTCAACTGCCCACACTGAACCATCTCTGCATCACTTCAATGCGAAAAATAGTTTGTGTTCTGGAGAGGGGTTTCATGCCTCTCTGTGATGGTACCACAAGCTGTCGCTCCTGAGCGAAGGCTTCTGGTGGGGGTGTAGACTCGTAGGAGCGAGTCGAAGTATGCGGGTGCTGAGCTTGTGGTGGATCCATAAGCAAGCATCAAAGCCTTGAACTTGATGCGAGCAGCGAGTGTTGGCCAGTTCAGAGAGATAAAGAGAGGTGTGACATGGGCCCTTTTGGGCTCGTTGAAGACAAGACGTGCCGCTGCTTTCCGAATCATTTGAAGCGTTTTGATTGCACACGAAAAATCATATAAAAAAATGTCATGGCTAATCCAAGCTTTATAATGGTAGTGAATGAGAGCGTAATTTTCCGTAAGTTGAATACAGAAGGCAGTTTGGCCGAAGCTAGATATTTTACTTTATAATGTGTTAAATATGGATATTTTTTCTTACATAAACGCATCTCTTCGCTTCAGAAGGCCTTTATTAACGCCCCGGAGCTGTGTGGATTGCTTTTATAAATGGATGGATGCTCTTTTTGTGGCCTTCAAATTTGGGGCTCCCAGCCAGGATATTTTTTAATATAACTCTGATTGTATTCATCTAAAAGAAAAATGTCATATACACCTAGGATGTCTTGAGGGTGAGTAAATCATTGGATGATTTTAATTTTGGGGTGAACTATCCCTTTAATAGAGGGTTAGAGGGGCATATTTAGGGCCCAAGCCCTGAAAGGGCGCAGAGCCCTATTGTTCTTCCTCAGATTATTCTTTGTTTTTTTTTTTTTTTTTTTTGTTTTTTTTTTCGACTTCTCGGGTACTTTTGGGGCACTTAACATGCTCGAAAACTCTTGAAACTTCGCACAGGCGTCGGAATGCGCGGCCATCAGAGCCGGGCTGAAGCTGGTACCCGGGCGTGGCAGGGGGGCTCGACAGCGCCCCCTAAAGTGGGGTCTGAAAACTTGGTCCATATATCAAACACACTTGCACGTACATGTATGAAACTTGATACACATTTAGATCTCATCGGGCCGAACAACTTTCGTGCTCATAGTTATGTGTCAGCCCAACAGGAAGTGAGCTATTATGGGTTGTTCGGAAAACGCATGCTCTGGAATTTAATATACTCCTCCGAGGCCATTGTTTCGATCATTGCCAAACTCGGTCAGCATTACGTGAACATATTCAGGATGCTAAATTGCGAGCGGATTTTTGATATCTCGAAAAGTCTGGCCGTGGCGATGCAACGAATTTATGGCGAGAAAAGGGAAACAGGAAGTGTGTTATAACTTGTGCAAACATTGACTGGTTTGGATGAAACTTCAGCTGTGTGTTTGTTATAAGAAGCCGATCACATGGATATGACTTTTGTGAGTCAAAGTTATAGCGCCACCAACTGGCAGCAGGAAGTGTGTCACTTTCAAAAATGCTTTGAATCACCATCTTATTTTCACCAGATTTATTTCAAACTTCATCAGTATAATGTGAAAACATGACAGATAGAGACGTATGAAATGGATTCCTGAAATTTCAAATACTGTTGCCATGGCAACGTGTCAAAGTTTAATAATCTTTTGGCTGTTCTGAGGCTCTTAGCATGCTTGAAATTGCTTGAAACTGCTTGAAACTCAACACACACATCAGAGATGTTAGTCAGTACACATGGGCAAAGCCTCAGAAACGGGCGGGGATGAGGGGCTCTCTAGCGCCACCTTTTGACAAAAGTGAAGGGCTTCGTTTCATCTACAATCACCAAACTCAGTATATATATTGACCTCATCGAGCCGGACAACTTTCTAATTTACAGTCATTAGCTCCGACCAACAGGAAGTCAGATATTTTGGTTTGAAGGTGAACTTTTGGTTAAATCGGGGTCTGAGTTTTTACGTTCTCCTCGTAGGCGATTTATTCAATCTCCACCAAACTCGGTCAACATGAAACAAAGATACTGAAGATGCTAAAATGTGAACGGATATTGGATATCTCAAACGGTGTTTCCATGGCAAGGAATTAAATAAGGACAAAAAAGGGGAACAGAAATTCTCTGTGTCTGCTGCTCTCCCCTCAATGAACACAAGATGGCAGCATTGTATTAGTTTTGAAGCAGGATAAAAAAAAACTTGTTTCTCTCTCTCTCTCTCTCTCTCTCTCTCTCTTGTTTGTGATTTATGAGGACACAAATTTGTATAATGACATGGGTATTACACTGGTATTACAACGTGTATGTGTGTGTGTTTAAAAACATACTAAAACAATGTTTTATTAAAATGTAACCAAATAGCTTTAAAATAATCATACTATTTTTCAGATCAATATATTTATTTTATTTAATATATTTCTTCTGAATATTTATTCTCTGTCTGCCCTCCCCTCACTAAAAGGTAGCAGTGTTGTTCTGAGGCTCTTAGCATGCTTGAAATTGCTTGAAACTGCTTGAAACTCAACACACACATCAGAGATGTCAGTCAGTACACATGGACAAAGCCTCAGAAACGGGTGGGGATGAGGGGCTCTATAGCGCCACCTTTTGACAAAAGTGAAGGGCTTCGTTTCATCTACAATCACCAAACTCAGTATATATATTGACCTCATCGAGCCGGACAACTTTCTAATTTACAGTCATTAGCTCCGACCAACAGGAAGTCAGATATTTTGGTTTGAACGTGAATATTGGTATAATTCAGGCTCTGAGTTTTTACGTTCTCCTCGTAGGCGATTTATTCAATCTCCACCAAACTCGGTCAACATGAAACAAAGATACGGAAGATGCTAAAATGCGAACGGATTTTGGATATCTCAAACGGTGTTGCCATGCCGAGGGATTAAATAAGGACAAAAAAGGGGAATGTGTGCTGCCCTTCCCTCAATGAACACACGATGGCAGCAGTGTCTTAGTTTTGAAGCAGGATAAAAAAAAACCTTGTTTCTCTCTCTCTCTCTCTCTCTCTCTCTCTCTCTCTCTCTCTCTCTCTCTCTCTCTCTCTCTCTCTCTCTCTCTCTGTGTGTGTGTGTGTGTGTGTGTGTGTGTGTGTGTGTGTGTGTGTGTGTGTGTGTGTGTGTGTGTGTGTGTGTGTGTGTGTGTGTGTGTGTGTGTGTGTGTGTGTGTGTGTGCGTGCTTCTGTGATTTCTGAGGACATACATTTGTAGACATTTCATGTGTCCCCGTACATATATTGTTCTCTTCGAGCCGGACAACTTTCTAATTTAACTAATCTAATTTAACTAATTTAAAACTTTCTAATTTTAAATAAAAACGTCATGTGCTGTGTTTGCCAAGATCACGTATGATGCATATGCAGGGTATATGCAGGAATCCTGAAGTAAATTTTAATACCTTTTTAAGACTTTTTTAAGACCTTCTCAAAATATTTAAAGACCTCATCGGCGATGAGAACTACTGTTGAGCAATAAAATAAAAATATATAATCATAAGCTATAACAAAAATATATATTAAATTAGGTGAGTGGATAGTTAAAAAAATTTGCAATTACAAAAAGTAATTCTTGAAAAAACATCTCTGGACTAATTTTATAAAATCTAAAAATGTTAATGAAAAGGTACAAATTACTTTGTGTTCTTATTAAATACATTTATAAAAAAAACAATTTATATTTAATTTATATATGAATGTAAATAATTATATGGGCCTACACAAATAATATAACATTTCAAGATTTATAGTTTATTGTAAACGTAATGTGCAGCTCTGTAAAGGGGCAACAAATATATGATAGATACGTGAGAACAAGATTTTTTTTAATCATCTTTAAGTGCACAAAACTATGAAAATATATGAAAGCGCGGCACAATGTGCTTATGCGCATCCCGGGTGCAGAATGATGCGCTTAAAGCAACATGGAGTCAGAGGGCGCAGTGCAGCGCGAGTGCACATTAAAAAGTTCACGGCATAAAGAGACGATGAGCGTTGAGCGCACAAATCCTAGTCTACTATGTATATCGGTCGGTTTCTTCACAGTTTTAAATTCCGGTTATTGTGCGTGTGATGCCTTGTGTTGTCACCCGGGTAGGGAGCACAACATCGTTCAGAAACCGCTAGATAAACTCCAGGAAGATAAATTATTTTATCTGCATATCAAGTATTATAACGGGAATATATCATCTTGGAGTGAGCTTTACCGAGCAGCTGACTGACTGTAACCAAACACGACGCGCAGTTTGAATGCTGAACGGAGAATGATGGACAGCTACAGCGGAGGAAAGACATTCAGCTATGGAATGGCTTTAGATAACTTTGTACTAGCAAATCATAAAATACTAATAATGATTGCTGAAAGATCATGTGACAATATATATTTCTGATGATTATTTAATTACCACGACATGCCTAATCTGAGCAAGGGACTGCCTGTCTTGAGTTTTGTCGACAGACGGAGGTGGCACGAAATGTGACGGAGGCGGCTGCTATGCAGGAAAAACCATAGAAAAACCCTGCGGTCATTGTTTAAACTCATCCTACTCCAACCAGGAGTCCGCAAATTTACATTTCCCCATTTCGGAGTCTGTTTCGCAACGTGTGGAGGGCGACACATCACCTAACTGCGCATTTCGCAAAATACGTGACATCACCCATAGACGGTGTGCGCGCCCGAGCTGATCTCACTGACATATCACTATTCAGACAGGACTAGTTTTTGTAAATTATATTTGAGTTACAATTCTCATCACCCAACATCTGTGATTTCAAATATATTCAAAATAATGTTTTCGGAGAGTGAAGTAAAAAAAACTTTCTCCCACCATTTAGATTTTATTTATTTTTGTTGTTAAAATCTTGTGAATCTTGTTCAATGTGCAGATTGCCTCTCTCTCAGTCCTTCCCCTCCCCCCTCACTCTCAGGCTCACCCTGGGTGTGTGTGTGTGTGGGGTCTCTCTCTCACCCTGTGAGTTTGTGTGTGTGCCTTTCTCTCTTGATGATGATAATTTACCCCTTTCATATCATAGACTATCACAAATAACTATCACTTGTGAATAAGTAAAAAAAGAACTATACAAATACCTTGAATTAAATACTGGCCTTCTGGACTTATAACATTTTGAGCAGGAAAAGATAACTTTTCACATATTTGAAAGAGATCTATTTCATCCCATGACATTAAAAATCATCTACATTTAAATGACATCATGGGTGTGGCTTGTGGTGATAGTGGCACCAGCTGCTGCGGTAAATGTGACATATTCGAGCGATTTAAAAAAATTATCCTGTTTAAATGCAAATTGCCTGCCGTGCACAGTTAAGCTGATGCCACCGGCGTGGCGGTGCCACCGGCTTGGGCCCGTCATCGCTGCTCGCAGCTTTAATAATATTTTGAAATGCCTTTAAATACACATAGGCTGGAGTATGCGGAGCTCAAGACACTGTTATCATTCTTATATGCTGTATAGAGCTTCTGTATTAATTACATGAGCAAATAGTATGTTTTATCTGTACATAGAGGCATTGCACAGCATTTTGTGCTTTAGTTACTGTAGCCACAGCTTACTGCTTAGTTCTTAGAGCCCATCAGTGGATATCTAGCAATGTGTCCATTAAGGCTGCAATGTGCACACTTAAAGAGGGCAGGCTAGTTTTCCAGCGACTGCGTCTTGATCTCGACTCCACGGGGTAATGCCTGCAGCTTGTTCAGATTTAATTAAAAAGAGATGCAACCCCTGACAGAGAGCGAGCAGGAGGGGAAAGATAGAAAGAGAGGGAGGTGAGGAGAGGAGAGAAGACCTCATTTGCATTGCATGGTTTGACACTGATATGAATGGAAAAAGAAAAGCCTTTTAGTTTGAATCATAAATCCATCTTACTCAAACTTCACCTAAATATGTCTGTGTTCAAATCGCTCCCCAGGTGAGCCCTGATTTCGTCCGCAGTGGTGAATTCTCCCTGGAGAGGATGGGCGTCACATACAAAGCTACAGCTCACTTGAAATCACCCTTTGACCCTGAAAACAAGCGTGTTAAGGGCATCTACAGCTCTCCACAAGACAAGGCCAAAATGTAATTGATCCAGACTGAGTTCAGTATAACAGAGGTAAATGTTTACAGACCTTTATCCAACACATCAGCGTCAGCATTCCAGGACAAAACAAATGACTGTTTCTTCTGGATTTATATTCACTGTCTTAAAGGGATGATTCACCATAACGGATCATAGAAGAACAAAGTACTAATGTGAATTAAATAAATAACCTGGTTATACAGTGTAATAGTGTGTGCCTTAAAGTTAATTCAAAATCAATTTTTGTCAGAAAATAATAATTTAGTGAGTAATCATGAGCCTGTCTCTTACTTTTTTGTGCCGGTTTGAACATTTGTGAGTTTTTTCATTGAATATCTGTGCGTTAAAAATGTTAATCAGTGGTTAGATGTAAAATTTAATGAACTTTTGCCAAATATAAATCTATGAAATGAAATAAAGATGTTGTCTTTTTATTCAACACATAATTTGAAAGTCTGTTTTGTGTTACAAATCATCCTGTGCGCTGTATTTTCCAGACAGAACGAGAGAAACTGAACATGATTTCTGCATTTTGGGCCATCAGTTCATTCCGTTTCCCATGTACTGTCACTTAAATGAATATTTTATTGTATTTGAACCTATTTCATCATCGCTAGTAATAGTAATTCTTTCTAAAGTTTGGCCTCTAAGCTGTCTGCTGTTTAACTTCATTAGTTGTTTAAATGGAAAGTGTAAATTTGCTACATTTATGAAGAATAAAACCAAATGTTGTCATATTGTGAAATCTTGTAACTCGTATTGTATTTCTGTCTTGTAGGAGAACATACACTACTCTCAAAACTTTTGGGTCTGTAAAATTATTTGATGTATTTTTTATTTTTGATGGAAGTTAGTACTTTTATTCATCAAGGATATATTAAACTGATCAAAAGTGACAGTAAAGATATTTATAACATTACAAAATATTTCTATTTCAAAAATATGTTCTCTCTATTCTTTTAATAGAGAAAAAATCTTTTAAAAATGCATCGTTTTCCACAAAAATATGAAGCATCACAATTGTCTTCAACATTGATTATAATGATAATAATAATAAATGTTCCTTGAGCATCGAATTAGCATAATAGAATGATTTCTGTAGGATCATGTGACAGTGAAGACTGGAGTAATGATGCGAAAAATGCGACTTTGATCACATATTACATTTTAAATTATATTGAAATACAAAAAAATATTATTTTAAATTGTAAAATAATCTTACTGACCCCAAACTTTTGAACGGCAGTGTAGATTTTCTGTACTCATGGAATTCCCGGATGCAAACTACACATTTTGTCAGATGTAATAGGTCAAGTATACAGCATAGTGCTTTGGCAAAATATCCCACAATGCACTGCACTCAATTTTCCAGTGTAGCCAAATAACCGTAAATTATACCAACTTCTTGACTCATTCCATTGGACTGTATAGATGTTTTTATACAAAACAAAATACCAATAAAAATTGTAGATCATTTTTATTTCTGAGATAACCGGACACCACCCATGAAATTAAGCATGCATTATTTAACCTGTTACTATTTGAAACGTTTATAATTGCAAAATGTGTACCATTTGACTATCTTCTAAATAGTAGACAGTATTCAGTGTATACTTCACAATAATGTTTACGCTTTGTCCATATAAAAGCTGTTTCTTCCACTGATGATCACTTATATACTGCACCTTCTCAAACAAATGTTAATGTATAATATCTAAAATAATAGTTTAAACACAAAACAGTACTTTAGTAATTGATTTATGTGATAACTTTAACGCACATCTCCTCCATAGTGTACAGGCGGCTGTGTGAATCTGTTGTTTCAGGCAAAGAATGCTAAAGGTTGAACTCCGCAGGAGGCAGATGCATGCCTGGGCATTAGGCGCTGCTGTCAGACCTGACCTCGGTGGGGTTGTCACTCTGAGAGGTCACTCGACGGTCTAATTCACACGGGTACGGGGCTCTCTGGAGCTCTGCCGTCACCACCGGTATCTCCTGTTTCTCCCATTGACCCTAAGAGAAAAATACGTACAATTGAGCATTAATATGTAAAGATATCCTAAATTCAGTTCAACATGAGGTGACATCGTTTTCTCATTAGGTATGTAACATTCACTCATTTTTGGCAATCCATATTAATCCAATCCAATTTCAAAGTTTTGTTTATATGAACCCTAAACCTCGAAATTCCATTCACATATTCGTATGCATGCGATAATGTTACCGAAGCTTTCAAGAACATAAGATATTGTAATTTGTGCATTTCTTTTACAAGTTTTGACAGATTTAACTTGAAACTGTTGGTGGTAGAAATGAATACTTTTATTCAGCAAGGATATTTCAAATAAATGCTGTTCTTTTGAAATTTCTATTCATCAAAGAATCCTGAAAATATTGTATCACGGTTTCCACAAAACTGTTTTCAACATTGATAATACAAATTTCTTGAACAGCAACTCAGCATATTAGAATGAGTAAAAAAAAGAAAATTGATAACAACTTAAAAACATACAAAAACAATTATGTATATTTAAGAAGTAATATTGTATGTATGTAAACATACACAACACTATTCAAGTGTGCAAGTAATTTTTTAATCTGTTTGAGATAGTAGTCAAATTCAAGGTTTTCTTTGTTGAGTTTCAATTATATATATATACATTTCCAGATCTGGTTTGAGCTTTTTTGTTACAAAATGTTAATTTTTAAACACTATTTCTAAACAAAAACATTTTAACATTTACATGTAGTCATTTAGCAGACGCTTTTATCCAAAGCAACTTACAAATGAGTGCAATAGAAGCAACTAGGACAGTCAAGGGTAACAAAATGCAAGTGCTGTAACAAGTCTCAATCTAGAACAGAACACATAGGACTTTTTTTTTTTTTTTATAAATAGACCAACAGAAAATGAATAGGGTGATAAGTGCTATTCTTAATTGGTCAGGTGCTGCTGGAAAAGATGTGTTTTTTAGATGTGTCTTGAAAATGGCTACAGACTCGGCCGCTCAAATTGAGATAGGCAGGTCATTCCACCAAGTGGGAACGGTCCAGGAAAAGGTCCGTGAGAGTGAGAGTGAAATGTCCGTGAGAGTGTTAAAGTCTCCTTTCCACTTTGACCAACTTTCGCAAACGTTGCATTTTGTAACATGCATTACTGTGTAATCAGATTACTTTTTTGATGTAATGAGTCAAGTAATGCATTACTTCATACATTTGCACATTAATATGTGTTCTTTTCCATAACATGGTCACTTAGACTTGCACGCTAATGGATGCGCGGGAACAGACAAAAAGTACCAAAATACTTTTAACTTTCAATGAAAGAGTTAACCTGTAATATTAAGAGAGATTTTGTGTGGCATACATAGTTCTGTGGGTCAGAAAATATTCTCAGAATATGCTAACCCCTGGTTTCACAAACAAGGCTTAAACTAGTACCAGACTAAAATGCAAGTTTGAGCAAGAAAGCAACATGCACTGATGTATTAAAATATGTCAGTGCCATTGTTTTGTCTCAAGATGCACACCAGTAATAAGCTACTTAAATGTCCTATTTGAACTAAGGCCTAATCCTGGCTTAATCTGAGCCCTGTCTGTGAAACCGGGCCTAAATCTGTCTTCTAAAGACAATGAAGGTGCTTTAAACTTCTCAGTAGAAAAAAACCCCTGCAAGGCCTGGAAGAGAGTGAGCTTCAGCCAGATGAGAAGAAGTAATGCAAAAGTAATGTAACATTCATTTCCATAAAAAGTAACTAAGTAATGTAATTAGTTACTTTTTTAGAAGTATATTGTTACAATAATGTAAATGTTACTGGCCATTTACGCTCCGCTTATTCACAATGAAACAATTGACTGCCAATATGTAAGAAGAACATAGATATTGTAAGCAATGTAAATAATATAATGTAATTTTAAATAATTCTGGACATAACCATCCGTTTTAATAGTGCTTAAAGGTTTACAATTTAACGCAAAAATATTGCTCATTTTCACTTTGTTTTTCACTAATTTCCGTTTTGGTCAGAATACACCATAAACAGTTTGGTGGTTCCAAAAAAGTTTAAATATGTCAATACATCCTCCGAAGCTCAAATGGTATCTGAAAATTCTGCATATGCATATGGTCATAACTAATAACTAATCCATTGGAAATGAATGACTTCATGTTTGTCGGAGATAGTGAAAACGTGGCTTAAATGTTGTGCTTACAGGAAAGAGCTCAGCGGTGGATTGGTTGCAGTGCATTGAGATGGGGGAAGTCATGTAGAGGGAGTTCAGCACCTCCCCGCTAAAGCCGTCCCAGGTTAGTGAGGAGAACTGGTCATCCACAGTAGTCTGGGGACAACTGCAACTCTCACGTCCTTGAAACCTACAAAGATGACAATATAATAACACTTGATAGACCCACCCCCAAAAACATCTCAAGATGTGGTCATTTGGTTCCATGGCCACAAAACCACTTTCATAATTCGTCTGATTCCACTACAGCGTTGTGAAATTGCTTCTTTTTTTTTAAGCGGGAAAAATGCAATTTGCCAGTGGGAAATGGATGAATACAAATGTCATCACCTTCCTTTTGTTTATGCATTGCTGAAGAAAACCATTTCTGTTTTTCTGATTTCGTACAGGAATTGAAAGCATTCCTCTTGTCCTCAGGCAGTTAGTCTCGAAGCAAGACATTAGTTTCAGGTAGGCTGTTTTTTGTTGTTGTAGCCTGACTGGGTCAGAGCGGTGTGACACATCAACAGCAATGCTGCTATTTTCAAGGTTTTCTTCTCATTGTGAGGTAATGACTGTCTGGGATGTGTTAGACGTCAAACAGGAAGGTCATGTTTGGTGTTTTAGATGGTTTAGTTTAGACTGAGTGGGTGTTTTGTTGACTTGTGCTGTACCTGTTGATGAGACTGAAGTATTTCTGCAGGTAATCTGTGTCCACATGGCTCTTGCACAACTCCAGCTGTGTACGGGGGTAATAATGGACGTAATTAACACACATCTCGTCCATGATCCCAAAACCACCCTGCGGAAGTGAGAAAGCAAAGCCACTTGATTTGACGTGAAGTAAAATGTTTGTTTCTCTCACACAAAGCTCTTATATACAGAGGCTTCAGAAGACTATGAACATAACACACAGTTCCCATTAGCTTTCATGTAGTTTGAAAAAAAGAAGCGATTCTGAACTGCCTGAAGCGAGTCGTCAGTAATTCCAGTCTTACTTCCTACTCAAACTCGAACTGTACATAGGTTTGTAACAAATTTACATAATGCCAGCCTACGGTCTTCATTGTCTGCCCGCAAAAATTTACTTTGACCCTAAAAAAAACACTGTAGTTATAATTGAGGCAATTTATTAATTTAGTTTCCAAAACACACAAAGCAGTAGACCAATCACAACAGACTGGGTCATCTGACCAATCACAGCAGAGCAGGCTCTCGGAAAGGTCTTTTATCGAACCTTTTCAGACACTGTGAGAAAAGAGCTGATGATGCAATGTATATTATGAGACAATTAAAGTGTTTTTTGATGTTTGATGCATGTAAACCTATTGCAGGAGACCTCCAAAACTAAATTAGGAGCCTTTAAAATAGCATAATAGGGGTACTTTTAAGGTGAGGTAATACAGGCATAAAAATTTTTTTCTTTCAAATACCAGTTTTAAACTTCACATTTACCCAAATATCCAAATTTATTGGCGTAAAACAATTAGTTAATGTGGCCTGGTACATTAGCACTGGCTTTCAAAAGCCATTTCCTTAATGATATTTTGTTTGTATTGTAAATGTAACTAATGTTTCATAATGGGTACCTTTCTAATGTGATTCATAAATTATATTTCTGAAAATTGTCTAGTATTAATTTAATACTATATTATATTTTTAGATTTGCATATTTAATATGATGATGTCTATTTTGTTTACCTGGCTGAACAATAAAAAAATGTATTCAATATGACAATAAATAAATAAATAAATAAATAACTGACTAAACAGTCTGACATTTACCAACCACTGATCTGTTAATTACGCTAAAATAAAAATAAATGTTTCTTTGGGGTTTTATGTAATGTAATGTAATATAATTAATATTATATTGTATTTGAATTATAACCCCAAATCAGAAAAAGTTGGGACAGTATGGAAAACGCAAAAAAAAAAAAAAGAAAGAAGTGATTTCTAAATTTACTTTGACTTGTATTTCATTGCAGACAATATGAACACAAAATATTTCATGTTTTGTCTGGTCAACTTCATGTCATTTGTAAATATGCATCCTTTCCTGTCATTCAGACCTGCAACACATTTCAAAAAAAGTTGGGACAGGAGCAATTTAGGGCTAGTAATGAGGTAAAATGGTTAAATAATGATGTGATTTGAAACAGGTGATGTCAACAGGGGATTGTAATTATGATTTGGTACAAAAGCAGCATCCAAGAAAGGTCTAATCCTTTAGGAGCAAAGATGGGCGGAGGATCGCCAGTTTGCCAACAAATACGTGAGAAAATTATTGAAATGTTTAAAAACAATGTTCCTCAAAGAAAGATAGGAAGAGATTTGGATATTTCACATTCAACAGTGCATAACATAATTACAAGATTCAAGGAATCTGGAGGAATTTCAGTGCGTAAAGGACAAGGGCGCAAGCCTAAGCTGAACAACCGTGATCTCCGATCCCTCAGGCGGCACTGCATCAAGAATCATCATTCATCTATAAGCGATACTACTAGGTCTACTACTTTGGCAAACCTTTGTCAAGTACCACAATACGTAGTTACATCCACAAATGCCAGTTAAAACTGTACTGTGCCAAAAGGAAGCCCTTTGTTAACAGTGTCCAGAAGCGCCGTCGACTTCTCTGGGCTCGGAGGCATCTGGGATGGACCATCACACAGTGGAAACGTGTACTGTGGTCAGATGAATCAGAATTTGAGGTATTTTTTGGGAGGAATGGACGCCGTGTGCTCTGGACCAAAGAAGAAAAGGATCATCCAGACTGTTACCAGCAACAAGTCCAAAAGCCAGGGTCTGTCATGGTATGGGGTTGTGTCAGTGCCCTTGGCAAAGGTAACTTGCACTTGTGTGAAGGCACCATTAATGCTGAAAAGTACATAGAGATTTTGGAGCATAATATGCTGCCTTCAAGAAGACATCTTTTCCAGGGACATCCATGCATATTTCAACAAGACAATGCAAAACCACATTCTGCACACATTACAAAGTCCTGGCTGCGGAGGAAGAGGGTACGGGTACTTGACTGGCCTGCCTGCAGTCCCGACCTGTCTCCAATAGAGAATGTGTGGCGCATTTTGAAGCGCAAAATGCGACAACAAAGACCCCGTACTGTTGCCCACCTTAAGACTTGTTTGCAGGAAGAATGGGACAAAATTACTCCTGAAACCCTTCAGCACTTGGTGTCTTCAGTCCCTAAACGTCTTTTAAGTGTTGTGAAAAGGAATGGCAACATTACAAAGTGGTAAATGCTTTACTGTCCCAACTTTTTTGAAATGTGTTGCAGGTCTGAATGACAGGAAAGGATGTATATTTACAAATGACATGAAGTTGACCAGATAAAACATGAAATATTTTGTGTTCATATTGTCTGCAATGAAGTACAAGTCAAAGTAAATGTAGAAATCACTTCTTTTTTTTTGCGTTTTCCATACTGTCCCAACTTTTTCTGATTTGGGGTTGTATATTATATTAATTTTGTTATATAATAAAGAATAAGACGAGAAATCCTTCCATTTTGTCCTTGTTTGATTTGCAGCCAATCAATCTGTGGCGTCTAGATCCTCCAAATTCTCATGAGAGAATGTATTTGAGTGCTCATATCGGTTTACATGTAAGCAATGCGTATTCTGTTGCTCAGACTTACCACGGTAACTTTGTTCCTGTCTTCAGTGTTATACGTGCACTTTGTGACGAGAGCATCGCCCTATGGGGTAGACAAAGGCACAAAGCAGCAATCACACACTTTCAGATGGGGTTTAGCACTTAGCTATTTGTAGAACATGTTAGAATGAATGTCTCTTGGCAGGTTAGCATTAGATTGGCAGCCTCGGCGGTGTGTGTGGGTGCTCGTATTGACAGTCTAAATGCAGTAGATCTGTGCTTTTGTTGGTGGCTTGCTGGCTCCAGGCGTTTCCTGTAATGTCTGCACTGCAGCGTCTCTCTTTCTCTCATCTAAATATCCCTCAGCTTTTACATGTGTGAAGAGCAACTTACTGGCAAAACAGTCACCATCTTCTTTAAAACACGGATAATCTGCACAAAAAAGGGAAAAGGTTACAAATGTTAGTATTTAATTGATGTTTCTTTTTAAAGTGTGTATTTTAACCAACCATTTAGCATAACCTTTCTATGGCCTATAATTGTATCAACCGCATCGATATTATGTTACTTTTTGATTTCAAAAAGGCAGCACAAAAATACACCAGTGCACATTCACTTTTATTTCATTTAAAGATTTTTATTTCAAGAGTGTGTGAGCATGAAAAATCGTGTGGGTTTGATGAACCCATCAGCTGTTCAGGTACACTGCAGGGAAACGTGGGTAGTTGACACGTCTCAAGCAGTGAACAGTGTGCAGTCAATGTGACATGTTACACATCATCTGAAACCATTATAAAGAGACCAAAATAAATATTTTTAGTTTTAGAAAGTATTTAAGCCAACTGCAAAAATAAATGGTGAACAGTTGCAGCACCTTAAATATACACTTTCCCTTCCCCATGTTCATTGTAAAGTCAACATGAAACAACCATTTAACATCCATCACTTGACATATTTGCTTTGTTCCAAACCTTTGTTTTCCAGCTGAACCCTATTGAACTAAAATATTTTCTTGAAGTTCTCCTGAGATTAAGTCAATACTTAAATAAAGGACCCCTATTATGCTATTTTAAAGGCTCCTAATTTAGTTGTGGAGGTCTCCTACAATAGGTTTACATGCATTAAACATCAAAAAACACTGACATTTTCTCATAATATACACTGAAGCATCACCTCTTTTTTTTGTGTCTAAAATGGTTCGATAAAAGATTCTGTCCCCTCCTTTCTCAGAGTCGACTCTGCTCTGATTGGTCAGATGACCTAGTCTGTTGTGATTGGTCTGCTCTGATTGGTCACATGACCCAGTCTGTTGTGATTGGTCTGCTCTGATTGGTCACATGACCTAGTCTGTTGTGATTGGTCTGCTCTGATTGGTCACATGACCTAGTCTGTTGTGATTGGTCTTCTCTGATTGGTCAGATGACCCAGTCTGTTGTGATTGGTCTACTCTGATTAGTCGGATGACCCAGCCGGTTGTGATTGGTCTACTCTGCTCTGATTGGTCAGATGACCTAGTCTGTTTTTATTGGTTTACTCTGCTCTGATTGGTCAGATGACCCAGTCTGTTGTTATTGGTCTGCTCTGATTGGTCAGATGGACCAGTCTGGGGCACGTTCAGGCTCAAACTGGTGTGCAACGTTTTGCTACAGTTTCCGGGTTGAACGACATGTTTCCTGGAAACGGTGTGCAACAGGGTTTGAGATACATTAGGTGTGTTAGACATCGGCTGCGGCTGGAGGCAACTGATCGACGAGAGTAGCTGCGTGCAGGCGGACACGTTCTGCTTCCCGCAGTGCTTCCTGCGCTGTGTTTGCAAACTTTATCAGCTGAAGTGAAATAACTGCAATATTTGGCAATACACAGATGTTTCAGAGACATTATTGTCATGTAATACTTTATGTAGACTACTGCTTAATACAGCGTGTGTTTGTACAAGAATAAAGTTCAACATATAAGCCTACACTATCAATTAAGTGTGGTCTACATTTTGAATCAGTTTTATTTTGATAAACATGACAATATAACATTGCGACTACATGAAAGGAGGTTTTACTGTTATAAAAAAACAGATTTGTGCGCATTAGTGGAGCTGAAGGCTTTAGAATAAAAACGAAATGCGTGATCGCTGTCATGCAGTGAATCTGGCCAATCATGGAACAGCTGTGTCATCATCAGAGTCCATGCAGCCGCTCTGCAGAAACTGCACCGGCTGTATTAGCCGGCTACTCTTGAATCGCTCTCGCGGCATTTTGTTGACATACGTCCCTGTCATGTGACGTTGGCGCTGCCTCTAGTCGGACAACATTTGTAACCGGCATGCACTGCTTCAAGTCAGCCGCCGATCGGTCTGCGCATCACTGGTTAAAGTCGAACAAGCTTACTTTCACTTGTTTGGTGGGCATGTCAAAAATGTCAGCCCAATCAGCAGCAACATGTAAATAAACCACGCCGTATTAAAGAGACAGCTCGCGCAATTGGTCCAAGTAAAGTCATTTACAAATGTGTCCGCTACAGCTCAGTATACACATCAATTGAAGATATTAGAAGACATTATTGTCGTAAGAGTTTTATAGTAAAAATATAGCATATCAACATGATGATGTAGTTGTTTATATGTTTAGCTTCATTGCAAGGCAAGTTTATTTATATAGCAAATTTCATACACAATGGCAATTAAGTGCTTTACATAAAAATGAGAAGGAAAATACAAGATATTAAAAAGTCAGTAAATAAAATAATTTAAATTAGAATTGATTACCGGGAGAAAAATCTCCAAAAAGAACACAAAGAATGGCCTTCTCAGCTGCCATAGTTGCAACTCTTGCGTCATCAGAACAGGGTGTTCAACGCACCACCGTTTATGTGTTTGTTTTTTATTATTTATTTAAATTTTACTTTGTTTTGTTTTTTATTCAATTGATTTATTCGATTTTCATCAAATCACAGTTTCCTCATGAACGGTTAGCTGGGTGTGGTCTCTATGCAAGTGGTTGGAGGGGATTGGTTGAAAAATAAGAGGGCTTTGTGATGTCAGCAGAAAAGTAAAGTTGTGTTAGAGGCGGAATTATTACATTATGATAAAATATTATGGAAAAACCTGCACAATAAGACCAGGAACATGTATACGTGAACTTATATGTCTATACTTAAACTTGGTAATACCTGGTAATGAGTGTTGAAGTGTTTGTCCTCCTGTACCATTTCCACCTCTCTGCCTCCTCGCACCAGGACGGTTCTCACCCTGAGGCCGGCTAGATGAGTGTGTAGCTGGGAAGCAAAGATGTGTATACCCCCTACAGGAAGAGCCTGGAGGACAGAAAATGGAGATTTCATCATTAATATGTCAACTATATTTGACATTTTATGAAAAAATATGTGGTTTTAATGTTAAGGGGGGTTGCTAGGGTGTTGTGAGTGGTTGCTTTTTGCAACTTAACCTCAACAAACCACATGATTTGAACTATCATTCATGACAGTGGCCCAAATAGAGGAGTCCCTTGAAGTTATACAGTATGTTTTCTTTATATAATAATGTTTTGTTTTTCACAATTTTCCTTTTGTTGATGAGCTTTTGCCACTGTGGACTAATTTATTAGACTTTTAAGTGAGTTAGTCTCCTTTGATTGCATAATTTGTTGAAATTTGGCCCTAATCTATCTTCAGGAAGCCACCCAATGTGTTTTAATTGAATTCAAGCCTGAATGCAGTTAGAATGCTCTAGATTTATCTTCAAGTCAGAATGTGGCAGCTTCGGCTGCATCTTGAATGTATTCGGCTGGCTTGAGTGAAATGCAGTATTTAGGAATGTTTGTTAGGAGCCGGGACCGTCTGTGTGCACTTGTCGGTGCAGTAGCCAGTCAGCTGGAAAGAGCGCTGGCGGGGAGGAATGGCCATGATGGGAGTGTAGACTAGCCCGAGCTCCATGATGCCTGCGTCAAACCTCCTCAGAGATGGAGTGTACCATAAACGAATGCCTGAGGAGTCCCTGCGTCCTGTGACAAACACACACAGAACGAGGGATGAATAGTTCTGCCTTTAGAAATCAAAGGTTGCTGCACAGTATTGAAAATGGGTATTTCTTTAACTATAGCTAATAATTGTGTCGGTCATTCATATGTGAGAGACCACAAACATGATGATAAAAAAATTATAGATTTAAGAGTTTTGTTCCTATAGTGTGTAGAGTGCTGCAATGTGACCATGACAGCACAGCACACACTACATGAATCGCCATGGTGCTATCACACTACACAACAAGTTTTCTTGTCATCTGTTGTCGTCTTGTCTTAGAAACGCTCATACTACACAACACAACGACGATAAGTTGCACAAACTACAAGATCTTTGGCCAAGCAACAACCCCGACCAACATCGGAAAAGCGTTTTCTCACATTAATTCATGCAAGACATTAGAAAGCTCGCTGCCCAAGTCATATGTGCAGAAAAAAAAGAAAATTGGGCATAAATACATGCATACTTGGCTGCATGTCTGTTCAGCAAAAGCTGAAATAAAATATATCATAATGTTAAGTATAGTGCAAAAACCTCTTATTTATATTTTAAAGTTGGTTTATTAGTATAAAACAGTTATGATCAAATTGTCGCCTTGCATTCATGTACATTAAGGTGCATGAGGCAAAATAGTTTGGTGTCATAATTTTAAATTATTATTCAGATGTTTTGTTTAGTTTATCATAGTTTTGAACGTACCAACTCATATTTGTATTATCATACAAAGGTACAAGGGTAAAACAAAATTTTAGCAAAAAAAAAGAAGTAAAAATAAATGATAAAGAAGTTTTTTATATGCTATATTAGTGTGACCCTCAAAAAAAAAATGCCAACATTGTAGAAATACAACTGATCCTATTATATTTACAGTCTCCAACAAAGCACAATGTGCAGATTACTGTATCCCATAATAATGCAATGAACTCTTGGACCGGCAAAGATGTTTTTATACACAACGATACTAAAAGCATGTAATAAGTGTCACATGACATTATAATATTATGTCTAGTTATTATCAAAATTAAACAATGTAGCATATACTACGTTTTACAATTATTTTACAAAGTCAGCTATTTTACATATATTTTTAATAGTAAGCATTATAAATAAAGTATAAGTAAGCAGTATAAAGTGCTATATGATGCAGCATTTTCAACATAGTCAGTCATAAGCAAGTGGGCTGAAATAATTCACATGGTTTGTGTGCCTGTTGCATACCTGTTATAAGGAGAGGGTTGTGGTAATGAACTTCAAGACGAAGGAACCTAGAAGAACTCTCTCCTCCCAGGGGCGAACCAGCGTCAGTAGGGTAGTAGAACGGCTGTGCGTACAGACACAGAACTTTATATGAACTTTAATAAGATTGATCGTGGTGCAGTGTAGCGTCTTGATTTATGCTTTGCAGGCTAAAAGATATTTGAGCCAATGCACAAGAAGCTTATGCCAACTCCGGCTCAGTCAGAGCCAGAAAAGCCCTGTAGATCCATGACAGTTCACGACCATCGTTTTTAGACTTATGAAGGATTGCAAAGTCGAAACCCTAAACCCTTATCTGTTTAAAAACTTGTGTGCGAAAGACCGTTTTACATAACCGTCCTCCTTCCTCCTCCAGTTTCTCGCCCCATTCCCGTTTCTCTATCACACTCTCCTGGCTCTCACCCACTCCCCCTCCTTCTCTCACATGGCATTAAAACACGGAATGAAATTAAAATCGAAATGATGAAAAAAATAAAAGGCAAACCGCAATCTACTTGAAGAAAAACATCTAAATTTCGCGACATAATCTCATCTCTCCAGCTTGACATTGGCAGCTAGCAGAACACATGATTTGTGTTTGTTGTACTCCCATGTAATCTCATTGCAGGCCTGTCTCGCTCTCTATCTCTCCAAACTCGGCATCGGTCCTTGGCTCCATAAGTGATTTATCAGGACGCCTCTGCTTTCAGATTGGCTCACAACTCTGCTCAAAACCATGACTGGCACCTACCTAGAGTGGGCGAATTGGCGCAGAAAAAGCCCATCTGTATGTGTGCCTCCTAAAGATGCTCATAATCATATGTTCTGTTTTTAGCTCTCAAACTTAGCGCTAAAGAGGGAGAAACTGATGTAGAAAGTGACCTCTGTGGATGTGATTCATGATGAAACATTGTGAAAGGATACAGTCAAAGAGGATAACCGTGAAAGTAGACATTTGTGACAAGAGAAGTAGGAATACGTGAATCGTGAATTATGTCAGAGCTACAGCAGAGGGGAAGACCTTAAAGGCATAGTTCACCCAAAAATTAAAATTCTGTCATCATTTACTCAACCTCAAGTTTTTCCAAACCTGTATACGTTTATTTCTGCTGTTGAACACAAAAAAGAAGATATTTTGAAGCAGGGCCATAACCACCATAGACATTGAGGATTAGAAATGGCCAAATTGCAATATTAGATATTGTTGATGTTGCTCTGCTGTACTCCAGTTTGTTGCTAGGATGACAAATGTAAAATGTTAAATTTTTAGGTTGGTCTGCCTCAGAAGAATAACAGCGCTCATCACTGTCAGAATGAGTGAGTGAGATGGCCAATCAAATCAAAGAAGGCGGGGCTTACTTTTTTTGTGCGAATTCCAATGCAACACTTTAGTTATAGCAGTGAAAGAGTGCATCATAAGATGTAAGTAGCTAAACATTTAATATTCGACAACTGTTTCACGATAAAAACGTTCAGTGACCGACAGTAATATCAAGTGATGCAAACTACTTGACATTTTTTATGAAATTTCACCATTTTAAATTGAAAATATGACATTATATATGTAAATCATAACTGAATTTGACATTCCTGTTTTGCAATTTTACATATTAGGCAGACAAAAATAAGAGTGAATGTGTGCATATTTGAAAAATAATATTATTTGCAAATCGTTTACTTCATAACTACAATATAACTGGAGCTTTTACCTTTCTTATTTATTTTTCTTTATTTCCTTAAATCCCTCTTAATCCTTTAATAATTGAATTCCTTTAAATAATACATGTAATTTTACTTTTATTGTATTTTATTGTTTTACTGAATTTTATGCTTTTGTCGTACGGGAAAAGAGCAGCGGGAACATTCTTCAGAATATCTCTTTTTGTGTTCCACAGAAGTAAGCAAGCCGTAGAGGTTTTGAAGGACATGCTGAGTTATTGATAACAACATGTTCGTTTTTAAGTGAACTGTCGCTTTAATTATATACTATGCAAATCCTGTATATGCAATAGCATATTTACCTCCGCTCCCATGGCCCAGGCAGCCAGAACATGTCGACAGTAATTGAGTTTGCGGGGCTTCATCTTTGAATCGCAGGAGCCGCTGTATTGAGGTACGGTGTCGATTTGAGGAGAGCATTCGAACACTTCGATGTGATGAACAATGGCTTCATTACCAGGAGTGATTACAGACTCGTACTGCAAAAAAAGATGAAGAGATATAAATTGCAGAAAAACAGAAGGGGGGAAATAAGTTAGAAAGCACATTTTACTGAGTGTGCAATAAAACCAACACAATCTCATGACAGATTGTAATTATTTTTCATTTTGGTGAGTTGGTGGCTAATTCATATGATCTCATTTGTACTTTTTCATCCGATTCAGGGCGTTTACACAACAACGATGCACTAAAAACTGAAAACATTTTCCTTTGTGTTTTTCGCGTATAGACGACAATGTTGTCAAAACACACTGATCCGCGAAAACGATAAAAAATTCTATATTATTCACGCGAGGCCAGTAGATGGCAATGTCACTTGACACTTTGTAAAGAAACACTTTGCGCCTATAGAATGAACACATAATACACCATTTGTTTTAGAGATTCGTGTTTTTGTCATTTACAAAGCGACAATCGTGGTATAATTTTAAAAAATGTGCAATTTGAAATTTTTAAAGCTCTTGTCATGTAAATGAATGGCCAAAACATATCAAAAATTTTCAATTTTTTGTTGAAAACGGTGTCGTGTAAACGGCCCCCTAGTTACACCCCAGAGACAGGTATGTTTAGTTTTTTTTTTTTAAAGCTACACTGTGTAACTTTTTTAGTTTATTCTTAGCTAAAAATACTTAGTTCTTTCAAAAATATATGTGCTCATTAATGTATATTTACTTCTTTCAAGTAATAAAGTATTCTCGTAAGTTTATAATATGCCATTGAAAATACATACGGGTGAGGGGTTCGAATGCGGGTCACCATGTTGGCCCTCCATCTTGAAAGTACATTAGCCAAAGAGGGACATACCTGTAAATTCAAGCTTCACGTTTTAACACTCGATGGCACCGTGTCGAATGTGGACGAGGTCGAACTGGAAGCCATGTTAATCTTGGACTAAATCGGCCACCGTAGGAGTTAAAACGAAATCGGAATTGAGAGGAACAGAAACTAATATTCACTGGTCATATACAGTGAGGAAAATAAGTATTTGAACACCCTGCTATTTTGCAAGTTCTCCCACTTAGAAATCATGGAGGGGTCTGAAAGTCATCGTAGGTGCATGTCCACTGTGAGAGACATAATCTAAAAAAAAAATCCAGAAATCACAATGTATGATTTTTTTAAAATATTTATTTGTATGATACAGCTGCAAATAAGTTTTTGAACACCTGTCTATCAGCTAGAATTCTGACCCTCAAAGACCTGTTAGTCTGCCTTTGAAATGTCCACCTCCACTACATTTATTATCCTAAATTAGATGCACCTGTTTGAGGTCGTTAGCTGCATAAAGACACCTGTCCACCCCATACAATCAGTAAGAATCCAACTACTAACATGGCCAAGACCAAAGAGCTGTCCAAAGACACTAGAGACAAAATTGTACACCTCCACAAGGCTGGAAAGGGCTACGGGGAAATTGCCAAGCAGCTTGGTGAAAAAAGGTCCACTGTTGGAGCAATCATTAGAAAATGGAAGAAGCTAAACATGACTGTCAATCTCCCTCGGACTGGGGCTCCATGCAAGATCTCACCTCGTGGGGTCTCAATGATCCTAAGAAAGGTGAGAAATCAGCCCAGAACTACACAGGAGGAGCTGGTCAATGACCTGAAAAGAGCTGGGACCCCCGTTTCCAAGGTTACTGTTGGTAATAGACTAAGACGTCATGGTTTGAAATCATGCATGGCACGGAAGGTTCCCCTGCTTAAACCAGCACATGTCCAGGCCCGTCTTAAGTTTTCCAATGACCATTTGGATGATCCAGAGGAGTCATGGGAGAAAGTCATGTGGTCAGATGAGACCAAAATAGAACTTGTTGGTCATAATTCCACTAAACGTGTTTGGAGGAAGAAGAATGATGAGTACCATCCCAAGAACACCATCCCAACTGTGAAGCATGGGGGTGGTAGCATCATGCTTTGGGGGTGTTTTTCTGCACATGGGACAGGGCGACTGCACTGTATTAAGGAGAGGATGACCGGGGCCATGTATTGCGAGATTTTGGGGAACAACCTCCTTCCCTCAGTTAGAGCATTGAAGATGGGTCGAGGCTGGGTCTTCCAACATGACAATGACCCAAAGCACACAGCCAGGATAACCAAGGAGTGGCTCTGTAAGAAGCATATCAAGCTTCTGGCGTGGCCTAGCCAGTCTCCAGACCTAAACCCAATAGAGAATCTTTGGAGGGAGCTCAAATTCTGTGTTTCTCAGCGACAGGCCAGAAACCTGACTGATCTAGAGAAGATCTGTGTGGAGAAGTGGGCCAAAATCCCTCCTGCAGTGTGTGCAAACCTGGTGAAAAACTACAGGAAACGTTTGACCTCTGTAATTGCAAACAAGGCTACTGTACCAAATATTAACATTGATTTTCTCAGGTGTTCAAATACTTATTTGCAGCTGTATCATACAAATAAATAGTTAAAAATTCATACATTGTGATTTCTGGATTTTTTTTTTTAGATGATGTCTCTCACAGTGGACATGCACCTACGATGACAATTTCTGACCCCTCCATGAATTCTAAGTAGGAGAACTTGTCAAATAGCAGGGTGTTCAAATACTTATTTTCCATAAACTCCTTTATACAGTGCGTACCATTGTAAAGACTGTAAGTCTATCTGTACCTTTTCACCGCTAGATGGGGGAAAATATCACACAGTGTAGCTTTAATAATCGTACGATTTTGTATGATTCACATTGTACAAATTCACACAAAATCGCTACCTTGTAACATTATATATTTCCATGAGATCAGGTTGAATAAAACAGGAGAAATTTAGTTGCCGAAAATAACGAAGACGGAAAACTCGAGAGAGCAGCGTAAAAGAGCGCAGAATCTCAAAATGGACGTGTGTTTAAAAGGTGAAATTTCTGACTAAGTGCTCATTTGCAATTCACTGAAAAGAAGCGAGACCTGGTGCAATGGTCAAAGTAGTGTAATGGTAAGTAGTTAAAGCCTTCTTGAAAAGCCGCTAAATGTCACTAGATGATGTCATGCACCAATTGTCGGCACTTTACATCAGTTTTCTTTCCTAATCCGTACTCGTATACTGTATTTGAATATAATATATAGCTTAATGTCCAATGTAGGGAATATTTTCCATTCTTCAGCATTATGTCTAGCATTTTTAATAGCAAGAAAAGTTCTATGTGAACGGCCCCATAGGGGTTTGTCCAAACCTTATACTCTAAGTACAGTATGATTAATAGCAATACTGATGATTGCCTAAGACAATTCCATACTTCCATCAGGTTCAGTTTACATCACTCCAAACTTACAAATGTGTCTGACTGAAGACCATTATAATTGGTTAAAGTGGCTCCAAGAGTTTCAAGTTACCATGACAATGTGGTTCTTGGGCAGATTAGGCGGGAGCTGATAGATGTGGCACCAATAAGTGGTCTCCTGTGTGGGGATGATGACATCAGGGGCCAGGACCTCCAGGGTGTGGACATCTTTTGGGAGAGTGATGGACGGAGTGTCTGGACGCAGGAGCAGAACTCGCTGGACGCCAGTCTGGAGACGGGAGATGTTGAGCTCATGGAAAGATAAGATTGGATGCTCCAGAATGGCGTAGATTATGTGGACCGTGCCTTCCTGAAAATAAGGATTTCTGTTGTTACTTTGGTTATCATTTAGTCACCCTTATGTTTTTCCAGACTCATATGACTGTTAGATGGAATGTTGATGATGTTCAGTCTATGGAAATGAGCAGCACAAACATTCTTCAAAACATTTTATTTTGTATTTCATTGAAGAATAAAAGGGGTAAATAAGGACAATTTACATTTTTAGCTAAAACATTTTTTATTTTTCTGACCCTTTTGAAAACAGCGCGTTCAATGGATTGTACTGTTGTTTAACAAACCGATTTTCATCTTACCAAACATCTTTCTGAAGAACAAAACAAAAACTTTCAGTAGACATAAACTCCTTTATACAGTGCGTACCATTGTAAAGACTGTAAGTCTATCTGTACCTCACAGCCTTGTTTTCACCCGTGTTATATTCAATACGGCGTCTTACTTGACTAAGGACTATAGAGTGCAACAGTGCCCTCTTTTTCAGCAGCGATTGTTGTGAAAGTATTTTTTCCTTTAATTTTTCACATAGGCATTTTAAAAAAAGCCTTCGTTAAAGAGTTTTAAGCCCTGAACCAAGCCAATCAGCTACAAGGTGAATCATAACGTTACAAACTTTGATTTTAAGCAAAAAAATTTGGACAAAATGACAAAGGTAAAAGATTGTGTACGTAACGGCTTTAGTGAGGGAAAGAACTGCAATCCCATGAAGCACTGTTAACAAAAACGATGGAGAGAGATAAATCTTCTCGTGTACAAATGTTGATTTTTCTCATTAATGCAATTATCTAATCAACCAATCACATGGCAGTTGCTTCAATGCATTTAGGGGTGTGGTCCTGGTCAAGACAATCTCCTGAACTCCAAACTGAATGTCAGAATGGGAAAGAAAGGTGATTTAAGCAATTTTGAGCGTGGCATGGTTGTTGGTGCCAGACGGGCCGGTCTGAGTATTTCACAATCTGCTCAATTACTGGAATTTTCACGCACAACCATTTCTAGGGTTTACAAAGAATGGTGTGAAAAGGGAAAAACATCCAGTATGTGGCAGTCCTGTGGCCGAAAATGCCTTGTTGATCCTAGAGGTCAGAGGAGAATGGGCCGACTGATTCAAGCTGATAGAAGAGCAACTTTGACTGAAATAACCACTCGTTACAACCGAGGTATGCAGCAAAGCATTTGTGAAGACACAACACGCACAACCTTGAGGCGGATGGGCTACAACAGCAGAAGACCCCACCGGGTACCACTCATCTCCACTACAAATAGGAAAAAGAGGCTACAATTTGCACAAGCTCACCAAAATTGGACAGTTGAAGACTGGAAAAATGTTGCCTGGTCTGATGAGTCTCGATTTCTGTTGAGACATTCAGATGGTAGAGTCAGAATTTGGCGTAAACAGAATGAGAACATGGATCCATCATGCCTTGTTATCACTGTACAGGCTGGTGGTGGTGGTGTAATGGTGTGGGGGATGTTTTCTTGGCACACTTTAGGCCCCTTAGTGCCAATTGGGCATCTTTTAAATGCCACGGCCTACCTGAGCATTGTTTCTGTCCATCCCTTTATGACCACCATCCTCTGATGGCTACTTCCAGCAGGATAATGCACCATGTCACAAAGCTTGAATCATTTCAAATTGGTTTCTTGAACATGACAATGAGTTCACCGTACTAAAATGGCCCCCACAGTCACCAGATCTCAACCCAATAGAGCATCTTTGGGATGTGGTGGAACGGGAGCTTCGTGCCCTGGATGTGCATTCCACAAATCTCCATCAACTGCAAGATGGTATCCTATCAATATGGGCCAACATTTCTAAAGAATGTTTTCAGCACCTTGTTGAATCAATGCCACGTAGAATTAAGGCAGTTCTGAAGGCGAAAGGGGGTCAAAAACAGTATTAGTATGGTGTTCCTAATAATCCTTTAGGTGAGTGTATATACACACACACACACTATATTGCCAAAAGTATTGGGACACTCCTCCAAATCATTGAATTCAGGTGTTCCAATCACTTCCATGGCCACAGGTGTATAAAATCAAGCACCTAGGCATGCAGACTGCTTCTACAAACATTTGTGAAAGAATGGGTCACTCTCAGGAGCTCAGTGAATTCAAGCGTGGTACCGTGATAGGTTGCCACCTGTGCAATAAATCACTGAGCGGGTTCAGCGCGTGCTGAGGCTTTCTGCAGAATCAATAGCTACAGACCTCCAAACTTCATCTGGCCTTCAGATTAGCTCAAGAACAGTGCGTAGAGAGCTTCATGGAATGGGTGTCCATGGCCGAGCAGCTGCATCCAAGCCTTATACCACCAAGTGTAATTCAAAGTGTCGGATGCAGTGGTGTAAAGCACACCGCCACTGGACTCCAGTCTAGAGCAGTGGAGACGTGTTCTCTGGAGTCACGCTCCTCTGTCTGGCTATCCAATGGACGAGTCTGGATTTGGAATTTGCCAGGAGAATGGTACTTGCCTGATTGCATTGTGCCAAGTGTAAAGTTTGGTGGATGGGGGATTATGGTCTTGGATTGTTTTTCAGGGGTTAGGCATGGCCCCTTAGTTCCAGTGAAAGGAACTCTTAATGCTACAGCATACCAAGACATTTTGGATAATTTTATGCTCCCAACTTTGTGGGAACAGTTTGGGGGTGACCCCTTCCGGTTCCAACATGACTGCGCACCAGTGCACTAAGCAAGGTCCATAAAGACATGGATGAGCGAAATTGGTGTGGAGGAACTTGACTGGTCTGCACAGAGTCCTGACCTCAACCCGATAGAACACCTTTGATATATATATATATATATATATATATATATATATATATATATATATATATATATATATATATATATATATATATATATATATATATATATATATATATATATATATATATATACACACACATTTTTATGTATATATGTATGTGTGTGTGTGTATGTATATGTATAAATGTATGTATGTTTGTGTAAATACTCAAATATTTAAGTATTTTGAGAGAATAGAGAGATCGACTTGATTACATCATTCGCAGTGCTTCATGGGAGTGTGTGGAGCTAAAGAGCTATTTTGGCTTGTGTTCCTTTTTTCGACTCACTGATTGTTGTAATTTTCTGTACAGCATCATGAGCAATGCAGTTTTTCACTAGGAATACTGTTAAATATGATATAATGAAAATATGCAGGTAGACGGCTTCATCAGAAGCAAATGCTATCGAATAGCTCACATTTCGTCTGTTTTTTTAAAGGTTTCAAAGTTATTGTTCAAAATCAATTTCCCTATGGAGAAAAATAATGAAGTTTTTACTTCCAGAACCAGACTGTTGCTTTCTATTATCATTCAAATGTCTCTTTGTCCTACCTCAACCCCCTTTATCTGTTATTCTACTTTTGTGATTGTTAGTAACATGCCTCTATGATGTAGTCGTGTGGGTCGCAGGTGCTGAATGGTCTTTTAAAGAGCAGGAAGAAGCCTTCAGTGGACTGATGAGTCTCCAGCAGCTGATAGTCCTGTTGAGTGTCCAACATCACTCTGCCTTCATTATCACTCCATGCATCCTAAGAATATTAAATTCAAATCACAAAAAACATCAGCTTTGTTCATCATATTTGAAGTTAGTAAGTAATTTTTTTAGAAATAGCGCTCTTCTTCTCACCTATGCTAAATTTATTTGATTTGAAATACAGTAAAAACAGTAACATTGTAAAATATTATTACAAATGAAAATAACTATTTTCTGTTTTAATGTAATTTATTCCTGTGACCAAAGCTACATTTTCAGCATCATTACTTCAGTCTTCAGTCACATGATCCTTCAGAAATCATTCTAATATGATTATCTGCTGCTCAAGAAACATTTCTGATTATTATTTTCAATGTTGAAAACAGTTCTCAGGATTCTTTGATGTATAGAGTTCAAAAGAACAGCATTGATTTGAAACAGAAATCTTTAAATGTCATTTTTATATAATGTAGTGCATCCTTGCAGAATAAATGTTGTATACATTTCTTGAATTTTTTTTTAATGGTATAATATGGAAGCTTGTTTCCTCCACAGAATAAAACATTTTAAAAGATAATTGCAACCTTTTTATCTCACAATTTCTCACTTTTTTCTCAGAATTGCAAGATATAAATGCGCATTTGCGAGATATAAAGTCAGAATTGTGAGATATAAAGTCAGAATTGGGAGTTATAAAGTCAGAATTGAGATATAAAATTCTATATATAAGCAATTGTGACTTTTTCTTGCAATTGTGACTTTATAACTCGTAATTCTGACTTTATAACTCGCAATTGTGACTTTATAACTTGTAATTCTGACTTTATAACTCGCAATTCTGACTTTATATCATGCAATTCTGATGTTATATCACGCAATTCTGACTTTATAATTCGCAGTTCTGACTTCTGAGGGGGAAAAAACACTGACTTTATTCTCAGAATTGTGAGAAACTTGCAATTGCGAGTTATAAAGTCCAAATCTGAGGGAGAAAAAACCCTGACTTTATTCTCAGAATTGCGAGATATAAATGCGCATTTGCGAGTCATAAAGTCAGAAATGCGAGATATAAAATCAGAATTTCAAGTTATAAAGTCAGAATTGAGATATAAATTCTATATATAGAAGCAATTCTGATTTCTCGCAATTGCACGTTTATATCATAATTCTGACTTTATAATGCGCAGTTCTGACTTCTGAGGGGGAAAAAACACTGACTTTATTCTCAGAATTGCGACTTTATATCGTGCAATTTTGACTTTATAACTCAATTTATGACTTTATATCTCACAATTCTGACTTTATAACTCGCAATTGCGACTTTATATCATGCAATTTTGAGAACAAAAGTCGGAATTACCTTTTTAAATTTTGTGTTCTGTGGCGGAAACAAGCTTCCATAGTATAGTATATATAATTAATATATCAACTACCCAACTTGATCTCCTGAGGAAACAGGAGGGGAAAAAAATTACGTGTTTTTACGTGAAATTTTATTTTTTAGAAAAAAGTTTGCCACCAATTTGTCAAAATGTAAAACTACTTATAATTAATTTTGAGAGTATCCATTTTAAGCAATAATCTTTTCCAGAATTTACTGCAAGCTTACAATGTTTTGACTTCTTGTCAGTAACTCTTCTCCTTGACATACGCCGAGGGAGGCAAGGCCATACAACATTTATTCAAAACGGACAGAACTGTGCAATCCAAAGGCAAAATAATGAAATAAATCATACATAATGAATGAAGAGGGGCCTTGACACGCGCCTGACCTTATACTTTCAACCACTTTATTTGGGGTGCGGCGGGCAAAACCCAGATGTGAGCTGTTCAGCTCAATGTTAGAAAGGAGCATTGCACTACGGCTGAACTGGAAATGGACGGGTGTGTGGGTGTCTGCTGTAGCCAGGCAATCATAACAAGATCTATAAAGCAAGACACTTCAGACTCAAGAGCAACGGAGAGAGGTTGCTTTGACAGAGAGGTTAGAAATTCGTCATTAGTTGTTCATTATTCAAAAACAAAAAAGTTGAGTACGGTCTCTTAAAGGGATATTTAAATCTGCCATTATGTTGTTCCAAACCTGAATGACTTCTGTTTTTTTTCTGTGGAACACACAAATGTACTTTTTGTCTACATTGCAAGTCAATGGGGTCCAAAACGACATTGGACCCCACTGATTTTCATTGTACGGACAAAAGCAGTTGAAAAATTCATCAAAATATATTTTTTGTGCTCCACAGAAGAAATTGTCATATAGGTTTGGAATGACATGGTGGGGTGAGTTAATGATGACAATTTAAATTTGTGGGTGAACTATCCCTTTACCAAAAACAGAAAAACACTTGTATGGAAAAGATTCTGCATTATGTTGCATCCTATTTCTACTCATCTCGAATACGTATTTTAAAAAGCACATAATACTACACTATCCCCGGAGCACATGTGCAACACCATAAAGAAAAAAAAATCAAACCGTGTGGACTATTCTTACCCCAAAATAGGATTTTTGTCCGTCGTCCCACAGAAGGACCAAGTCGGCGTTCGTGGGCTCTCCCCGATCAGACATGCCCAGTAAAATGCCATGGTGCAGCTCTTTGACTTTCACCTCTAGATAGACCTCCTGGGTGGGATAGCTGATGTTCCAGGACAGCTCTAGCTGACCTGAGGGGTCTAAGGGGATGTGGTAGGCCAGGGTGGGTCTGGAGTGGACCGCAGGAGCCTGGTAGGATGCCACCAAGAGCACCACCACAGTGGTCAAAACGGTGAGGTACATGAGGGTGACGTCTTGCAACCGCAGGTCTTTGTTGAGAATACGCATAGCCTATATGGGCTCCTTTTTGAAGGCCGTTTCTGTTGTTCTTTAGTATGATCTTTTTGGGCTGTCTTGAAGTTATTCGTCAAAAATATCTCTTTTTTGATCTCACTGATGTAATATTCTCTCCTTATGCTGTCATCTTTTGAGAAGTCCCGAATCGATTCTTCTTCTGTTGACTTCCTAGATCCCGTTTCAGATGGGTTTCACAGTTGGTAGGTGTTCACTGGTCCTCGTGTTGGTCCACTTCTGTTGGCTGTGGACTCTCTCTGGCTTTTAAGAGCACGACCCTGTGACAGCCTCTACTTTGTCCTGGCTAATTCAATTAGCTGGGTTAGCGAAAATTCAATTGTTTATTTTGCCCTCTGGTCAAACTTTTTTTTCCCAACATCTGCTTGTTGTGAGTGAGAAGGGCGGATTTGTGCAGTACTGTCTTTTTTTGTTCATATAGATGTGAAAATTATAAATAATTTACGTCTAAGACGGTTGGTGATGTTATAGCGCAATAGATCATACGCATGTGAAAATAACATTTAATTGTTAAACGTTTGGCTTTTTACTGGGTTTTATTGGCTAAAATGTCTTCAACCGTCATGTCTTTTATAAGCTTTCAGAGAACCCAGAAGAAAAACACTTGAAGTATCAGGTTACAACTTTTCAAACGTTGATGGAAAAATGGTACATTTTCAAACTGATGTACACACTGAAGAATTAAACCTCTGTCAATTGCTTATTTTTGCAAAAGTTTGCGTTTTCAGGCCTCCAAAACGACGTTGTCGTGTAAATTAATGGCCAATACGCATTCAATAGTTTTGAGTTTTTAGTTGATTTTTTTTATGTTTCACAATATTTTACAACATATGTGAAAGAGTGTGTTCTGCTGATTCCTTGGAGAAAGACTAGTTCTAACGGCAGTGCTTCTGGAAGATACCACCTGTGTCTTCACTGGTTTTCAAGGAATTAAAAGATATTGAGATGAAACACTTGCAATACCTCCTTAATGCACATGCTCAAATGCCCTGGAGCCAGTGCATGACGGTGCAGCTGCTGCCAATTGTGTCATCTCAATCAAGAAACATGGATACCTCGTTCGAGGAATAAAGGTTATTTAGGTCCCTGTGGCAATGGTGGGAGGCGGTGTGAACGTGGGAGGGGCGAGACAGGAACAGATGCCGGTCTGATCCACTAATGAAATGAAGTTGTGGGGCAAGAGGGGCATTTCTGTGCTAGTGTTGTGTTTGCCAGGCAGGGGTTCTGTGACTACTTAAGGTGTTCTGGTTTTATTATTTTGTATTATATATATATATATATATATACACTCACCTAAAGGATTATTAGGAACACCTGTTCAATTTCACATGGCAGTTGCTTCAATGCATTTAGGGGTGTGGTCCTGGTCAAGACAATCTCCTCAACTCCAAACTGAATGTCAGAATGGCGTGGCAATTTTGAGCGTGGCATGGTTGTTGGTGCCAGACGGGCCGGTCTGAGTATTTCACAATCTGCTCAGTTACTGGGATTTTCACGCACAACCATTTCTAGGGTTTACAAAGAATGGTGTGAAAAGGGAAAAACATCCAGTATGCGGCAGTCCTGTGGGCGAAAATGCCTTGTTGATTCTAGAGGTCAGAGGAGAATGGGCCGACTGATTCAAGCTGATAGAAGAGCAACTTTGACTGAAATAACCACTCGTGACAACCGAGGTATGCAGCAAAGCATTTGTGAAGCCACAACACGCACAACCTTGAGGCGGATGGGCTACAACAGCAGAAGACCCCACCGGGTACCACTCATCTCCACTACAAATAGGAAAAAGAGGCTACAATTTGCACAAGCTCACCAAAATTGGACAGTTGAAGACTGGAAAAATGTTGCCTGGTCTGATGAGTCTCGATTTCTGTTGAGACATTCAGATGGTAGAGTCAGAATTTGGCGTAAACAGAATGAGAACATGGATCCATCATGCCTTGTTACCACTGTGCAGGCTGCTGGTGGTGGTGGTGGTGGTGGTGTGGGGGATGTTTTCTTGACACACTTTAGGCCCCTTAGTGCCAAATGGGTATCGTTTAAATGCCACTGCCTACCTGAGTATTGTTTCTGACCATGTCCATCCCTTTATGACCACCATGTACCCATCCTCTGATGGCTACTTCCAGCAGGATAATGCACCATGTCACAAAGCTTGAATCATTTCAAATTGGTTTCTTGAACATGACAATGAGTTCACTGTACTAAAATGGCCCCCACAGTCACCAGATCTCAACCCAATAGAGCATCCTTGGGATGTGGTGGAACGGGAGCTTCGTGCCCTGGATGTGCATCCCACAAATCTCCATCAACTGCAAGATGCTATCCTATCAATATGGGCCAACATTTCTAAAGAATGCTCTCAGCACCTTGTTGAATCAATGCCATGTAGAATTAAAGGGGTGGTAAACCACGATTTCACTATTCTAACTTTAGCTAGCGTGTAATGTTGCTGCTTGAGCATAAACAACATCTGCAAAGTAACAACGTTCAAAGTTTAAAGCAAAGGGAGATATTTGCTTTTAAAGAAATCAGTTTCTAAGAACTACAGCAAACGGCCAGTAGGCGACTACACACATTCCTCCAGGGTTGGTGACATCAACAGGCTCAATATTTACATAAACCCCTCCTCCGAGAATATTAAATAAGGGGGGGGTGAGGCCATTTTGTATCGCGGCGCAGTTGTGGTATAGTTAGGCTGGAGTGTTGTTGCCGCGATGCCAAGGAAACGCTGTTATTTTCATCCGGATTGCAGGTCTGGGGTACTTGCTCTGTTCAGCCTTCCTTGGGACGGGGGTGCGTTGCAGAGCGTTTAACATACAGCATGTTATATGCACGTGTGTTTGAGTCAGCGGGGAATCAGGCGCGCGCAGGGCTCCCTGCAGCACATCTAACAGAGGAAAACATCCACCGTCTTCGCGATTTCAATGCCAGATTTGCACAACGTCAGCTGCGTGAAAAAAACACTGCCGCGCGCGCGCTGCACATTTCACGGAGGACAACACAAACTTCGCGAGTTCAATACAGGATATGCACAACGGCTTGTCCTGAAAGCTGGATTTACAAACAGAAGCTGTTTACGGGCCACAACCTGTAAGTCTGATTTATTTTTCATCTATGTGTTTTCCTGTAATAGGTTGTAGCAAGGAAGTAAACAGATGACAAAGCTGTTCTGCAAACCAGTCTGTTAAATGCTCATTCATACTTAACGTTATCCGACGAACACCTAACGTTACAAACACTAACGTTAAAATCTCAACAGCGAACCTGACATTAGTGTAAATGATTCTTTGATTAGAGCTTTTATGTATTGTTTATCTACAGGCATGCTAAACATGGTTCTGTGTGTGATTTGGCTAACTTACTAGTTAAAGCCAGTGCTTAGTGTTCGTTTTGGGTTAGTTCTTGCGACAGATATTTGGCTATAATCGTTCTAAAAATACACAAGTTAAAGTGCCATTCAGTAGCGATCATTATATATCCGTAGTCTTTACTCTTGAGGACTGAACAGGTTCTGCTCGATCATCTTCACTCAAATGTTCTGGGTCTGATTCGGGCTCATATGGTTTTATTGACGCCGTTGTTTCTAATACTGACCAAAGCACAGCCTCCGGTAAGGGGCGTGACGTTTCCGACAAACGTGCACTAGGCGGTTAGCGAATCACAACACACTGGGCCAGCTAACCAATCAGAGCCCACTGCGTATTTTTGAGGGACTGGCTTCATACAACCCGGAAAGCATCAGACCGTTTTACAAGGAGGGACAGAGCAGTGTAGAATAAAGGTCAAATATATGAAAAATAAGGCAATTTTTTTTTAAACGAAGCATGAACACATGTTACAGTGCACCCCACAAACACAGTCAAGCCTTCAAAAGAATGTGTTTTACCACCCCTTTAAGGCAGTTCTGAGGGCGAAAGGGGGTCAAAAACAGTATTAGTATGGTGTTCCTAATAATCCTTTAGGTGAGTGTATATATATATTATTTTTTTTTTTGTGGCAATGTTGCATTGCTGTGTGGGTTTTCTGGGTGGTTGCTAGGATGTTATGAGTGAATTCTTGGAGATTGCTTATAGCTTGAATTGAAAGAGAGAAAGGAAGGAGAAAGTGAACAAATAGAAAATAGAAAACAAATGGATCCTTGAAGGATCAACATTTGTGTCAGGGTCCCGTCACTTTGGTTTGCGTTGTGTGTGTGTGGAGTGGGGTGTTCAGATCCTGACACTTCTGTCTAGTTTTTGATTGTTTTTTTACATTTAAAGGGTTAGTTCACCCAAAAATTTAAATTCTGTCATTAATAAAAGCGACTTACCATTGGCTAGCTCCTGCGTCAGCAACACACGCTTGCATCGTGGTGCTCACGTGAACAGCATCGGCCAATGGTAAGCCAGCGTTCTGACGTAGAACTAGGAAGCGCTGGACTGTATTTACTAGGGATGCAACAAAACAGTTAGTCCACAGTTCAATACATACCTCGGTTTTTTAACCACGGTTTTTGGTTTGGTTCGTTTTTTTTGCTATTCTCTTCTTAGGCAACAAGAACAGAAAGAGGTTAAGGAGAAAAAAAAAAAAATTATTGCAATACTCTTTCTTTATTTTACACTTAAAATACTTGAAAAACCTTACTTAAACTCGAAACTTTACTTTACAAAAAACCTTGAACACATTCCTAGTGTATTGTATAATATAAAATATATATATTTATAAAGATTTACACTGGCAGCTCAGAGCTGTACAGCAGCATTTAAGTATGAAATTGAACGAATACATGTAAAAATAAAACTACGTAGACTTCACTATAAAATAAACATTGATACTTATTAAAGCTACTGCATTAAAGAGCAGTGAGTGATTTTCTCTTTGTCTTTTGTTGTTTTATTAACATTAAAGGAATAGTTCACTCAAAAATGAAAATTCTGTCATCGATTACTCACGCTCAAGTTGTTTTAGAAGAAATGCATACAGGTTTGGAACAACATTAGAGTGAGTAAATAATGACATCATTTTAGAGGTGAACATCACTAGGCTGCGCTGCTGTCAATTTAAGACCTGCACGCATTTAATATACACACCGATTTTTACTTTCACTTTAGACATAACCGACTGTGTTTATGTTAACCTTGTGTATATTTGACAGTATTAGCGCAGTAAGGCTACTTAGCCCAGTAATCACTTGTTTGACAGGCTTTTAGTGCTCCCGCTCAGAAAAGTGCATGTTAAAACATTGAATTAATACGTGAATTAAATATTTAACCGGCAAGGCTTTAAATGCATGCAAATAATGAACTTCCGTGATCGCGAATAACTATAGTGTTCCGTGAGAGTATAACTCTACCATTTACGTGTGATGTGAATGTATGTCGCGTTGTTCAGTATATTGGGATGGAGGCAAATGATAGAATGCGTAGAAAAATAATGAATTATATGCAAAACCGAATGCAATTCACAAGTGCGTATTGAACCGTGAATGCCGTACCAAACGATTATATTGTGAATTGTGGCGTCCCTAGTATTTACTATGTCAACAGAGTAAGAGTCTGACACAGATGAGAAGAAATTGTTGAATAAAGTTCTCTTTTTTGTTTGTTTTTTGCACACAAAAAGTATTCTCATCGCTTCATAAAATTAAAATTGAACCACTGGAGTCACATGGACTATTTTAACATTTTTACAAACTTTCTGGGCCTTGAAAGTGGTAATTAAATTGCTGTCTATGGAGGGATCAGAGAGCTCTCGGATGACATTAGGGTGAGTAATTAATTACAGAATTTTCATTGGGTGAATTAATCCTTTAAAAATAAAAGCCCATTGCCTTGTGTCTGTGTCCTCGCCTCTTCTCTAAAACCAAGCCTGACAGAACACTCTGGGCTGCCTTTTCCAAAAGCATTGTAAGCCTAAGTAGACTGTAGAACCATTGCCACCAATGCAGCCCTGGCCAACAAAATGGACTCAGCAGAGCTTCAATGGGCAACTTCCTCTTCCAATCTCCCCCCTGTATGTGGCCACAGTAAAACAACAGATGGGCCAGCTTATCCAGCATCTCTCCCTTCATCAGGGGAGGACCAAGATCAAAGACTTTGCCCATGACTTCCTTGCCGTGGTGGGCAACCTGGACTATCAGGACAATTTGACTAACTTGAAGTAACATCTGCCTTACTAAGCCCCTCACCCCTTGGGAGATGGCAAGGCTGGGGCACTTGCCGTTTTTGGGACTTTGCGTGCCATTTGAAAGTGATTGAAGAGGCTGCCCTCTCCCTGTATGTTGCCACTGTTATGTGTCTGGGCCACACACACCTCTCCATTGGCTACCTTGGCTCCAGTCTCTCATGAATCACACCCTTTGTCAGTCACAGCCATGGAGGCCGTTCTTTAGCCACCCGTTTTCCCTGTCAGTCCTGCAATGGCCAAGAGGGTGGTCTTCACACAGCACATGCCCCTCAGCTGGCTTCCTCTAGACTTGTTTACCAGCCAGAGTCTGCTCCAGCCCCTGTGTTTCTAGAGACTGCTCCTAACCCTAGGACTACTCCACTAAGTCTCTTGTCACCATCCTGAAGGCTGGCCAGCCCCTTTGGGACTGTCACCTTTAAGATGTTCCCCCTGGCTCACCCTGGCACTTGCCAGTTTGAATAGTCTGCTATGTCTGCCCTGTCATCTCCACCCTTACTGCCTGCCCTACCAGCATGCGCAACCCTCCGGTCCTTCCTTGGTCGTCTGCCTTGGCTCCGGACCTTCCAAAGACTACATGAGCTGTTCCGCTAGCACTGGCATGGCTCCCCTCCCTTTCTTCCCTCCTTATCTCAGTAGTCTGAGCCCTGTTTGTCTTGTGTTGTCCTGTTGATGTGCATCTGTCTTGTGTTGTTATGTTGGTGTGTGTTTGTCTTGTGTTGTCGTGCTGTTTCTCTCTTGTGTTTCTTGTGTTTGGAGTTTGGTTCCTGAAACTTTTGTCTAGTTTGGTTTTGGTCCAGTGTCAGGGTTTGGACATTTATGCTCCATGGTTTTACTCTTTTGTCTTACTCACCAAGCGCCCTTGTCTCCTGCATTTTTGTAGAGTGTCTGGTTTCATTGGCCAAGTGTTCTTGTTTTGTTGTGTTCTTGCACACGGTTATTTTAATGTTGTCATGTTTTGTGTAGACACACGGATCTTGTTGGCTGCGTGTTCGTGTCATGGTTTGTGTTAGCATATGGCTTTGTTTTGTTTGTTTCTACATGCCATGTGCTTGGGTGTCTATTGTCTTATTGGCTTTTTAAAAAAATGTATACTGTTCTCTGAGGTCAACTTATGTTGTTCGCGTGGTTTTTACATTCAAAAACATCATCATGAATAAGTAATAGGCTATTTTCTACCCAGGTTTTGAGGCTTTCTCCTGCACGCTTGGATTTTATGGGCGTGCCGCACTGAAGACTTGGAAGTAAACGCCCACGGATAGGATTGGATAAGATTTGCATATTTACTGAGCTTCGGCTACCCGCGAGTACACCGGGATTGTTTTGAAGCATGTGGGAAAATGGAAAACGGAATAATTCGTCCCACAGGGCTTGTAAAACGTCTCTATCAAACAAACACAATGATTTATCTCTCACCCACATGCGATTGATTGGAATGGAATTTATTTATTACTTGGCCTGCCTGATCGGTGGATATAAGCGCGAAACCCACGCACACACGCGCGGGCGCGCGCCAAGTACATTGCAGACTGCATGATCAAAACTTCTGCGATTTGTATTTTTTCTTCAAATATCAAGTCAAGAGTCAAGTCAAGTCAACTTTATTTATAGGGCACTTTTAACAATGCAGATTGTTTCAAAGCAGCTTCACAGTATTAAACAGAAAAATAATGCAACATAATTTAATTCGGCTGTACAGCCGCTCTGGAGAAAACGGTGATGTCATCTAGCTCATTTCAATTATCATACAGTGACAATGTGGGCAGATCAGTTATTTAGTTGATGTATTTAATTTAGTTTAGTAATTAAATTTATTTAGTTGAAAATTTAGTGAACAACGCACATCAAGAGCCGCAAATAAAGGATTATTCAGCTTTTGACAGTGTGCTATGGTATGTTAGCCACGTACACAAACAATAAAACTATATCAAACGATCTGTAACAATGCAATACTATCACATATAAAATAAAAAAAATTACTCACATTAGTGTGTTGCACCATTCATTTATGTAATCTCCAGTCTCTTGTTTACAAACGAATCTGTGATCAGAAATGAAGGAACAAACGCAAAATCTTCCCCACGTGAGCTGGATATTCATTAAAATAAAGTTAATCCGTACATTCATAATATTGGAATCCGAATGAAGCTTATGCGGTATGTTTAGAAATTCGATGCGGTTTAGCTCTCTCTGTAGGCCTGTGTTATGTTAGTGGCACGAGTCGGTGGGCGGGGCTACAGAATCAGGCGTTGTTCTTCTTCTGTTCTGCTCAGACGTCATAGCCTGGTACATTCTGAGATCGATCGTTTGCTGGGCCTGGTGTCTATAAAAGACTTCTTTGACTAACAAGGAAGTTTTCTCACCTCTGAAACTTACAGGATATTGTTATAACCATGACTTTTTATATATCAAAAGCTCAAGGGAAAGTTGATTTCTCAATTCTTCACCCCTTTAACCTCACACTTCTTGTTACCCGATATTTGGTTTCCTCCTAATTTCCTCTCCTATTTTTTTCACAGTCTTGTGCCAGATCGTCATCATTTTAGTTTTTGTTTGTTTTTATTTTTGATTAAATATACGCCCATCAACTCTGCATCATTGAGTCCTTGCCTCTTCCCTTCATCCAAATCTTATAATGTGTTTTCCCTGAAATAAAAAGAAAATAAAGAGGATAAAATACCAAAATGTCCTTAATCGTATTTAATAACATTTATTTTAAAATTTAGACCAAAAAAGTTATTCAAGTTATATAAAATTTAGTGAAATGTGAATTTTGGTTTCTAAATGTCTCTTGAATTTTGATGGTTTCATGTTCTCAGACATGGATACATGAAATCCCATATTTATCCATGTATCAAGTGAACCTGTATCTAATGTGTCATCTTCTTTTTTTTATCATAACCTGGTCATATTGGTTTGTACCTAATGTGACTGGCACCTACCGAGCAACAGATGAATTTGCTCCAAAATGCCGTAGAGTTTGATGGCATTGTCTCCCCTTTTTTAAAAGTTAAAGATTCAAGCTATGATGATATGGTTAGTTGCATTTTACTATTCACATTCAGCATTGCTTTTTTCTCCCCTGCTATTAAGATCAGAACAGACCTGCAGCCCATTTTTAGGTCGTGACCCATCAGTTTTAGTGTATATTTTGCATGTCACGAACATATGCATGTAACAAAGAGGGGGGATGAACGCATGCAGACACACCATTGAGGAGTCAGAGGGCCTGAGGCTCAAACTGACATTATCCAGCTTGGATCAGTCAGTCAGTATTACCTCAAACACACTAAACACACAGAGAGCTGTTTGCTCGCGTCTCAGGAGGAGAGCCATATCAGACACAGGGTGTAAGGAGGGGTGAAAGGTAGGGAACAGCTCTGGTCCTGTCACTTTCTTTCAGGTCATGTACAGCCTTGCACTATAATAGAGCTTAATATGCGGCAGTTTAATACTTAATGCAATCAAAAAAGTACTTTTAATTTGTAAAATTTTATTTTCTTAGAAGAGGCGAGTAAGGACATTAAGAAAATGTTTTTAAGAAAATGTCTTGGTGTTCAAGGTGACTTGAACATCACTGTTCAAAATATTTTTTTAAAGGGTTAGTTCACCCAAAAATGAAAATTCTGTCATTAATTACTTACCCTCATGTCGTTCGACACCCGTAAGACCTCCGTTCATCTTCGGAACAGAAATGAAGATATTTTAGTTGAAATCTGATGGCTCTGAAAAGCCTCCATTGGCACAGTGGCACTTTACACTCTCAAGACCCTTAAAAGGTACTAAAGACGTCGTTACAAAGTCCATCTCACTACAGAGGTTCTAAAATAACTTTATGAATCGGCGAGAATAGTTTTTGTGCGCAAAAAAACCCTAAATAACGACTTATATAGTGATGACGATTTCAAAACAAGGCATCATGAAGCTTCAAAGCGTGAGCCGAATCATGATTCGGATCACGTGTCAAACCGCCAAACTGCTGAAATTTGGCGATTCAAACCGCTGATTCATAACGCTTCGAAGCTTCATGATGCCTTGTTTTGAAATCGTCATCACTATGTAAGTCGTTATTTAGGGTTTTTTTTGCGCACAAAAACTATTATCGCCGATTCATAAAGTTATTTTAGAACCATCAGATTTCAACTAAAATATCTTCATTTGTGTTCTGAAGATGAACGGAGGTCTTACGGGTGTCGAACGACATGAGGGTAAGTAATTAATGACAGAATTTTCATTTTTGGGTGAACTAACACTTTAATGCTTTTGAAAGTCTTATGCTCAACTAGGCTGCGTTTATTTGATCAGAAATACAGTAAAAACAGTAATATTGTGAAATATTATTACAATTTAAAATAACTTGAATTTTAATTTATTCATGTGATGTAAAGCTGAATTTTCAGCATCATTACTCATATGATCTTTCAGAAATCATTCTAATAGGCTGATTTGATGCACAAGAAACAGAAACATTTAACATTATTATTAATGTTGAAAACAGTTGAGCTGCTTAATATTTTTGTGAAAATTAGGATTCTTTGATGAGTAGAAAGTAAAAAAAACAGTATCTATTTGAAATAGAAATCTTTTGTAACATTATAAATCTCTACTGTCACTTTTGATCAATTTAATGTTTCCTTGCAGAAGAAAGTATTAATTTCTTTATAAAAACTTTTGAACGGTAGTGGAATTTACATTTACCTTTAAAAGAGCCAGTGGCCTTGTTTTGCTCTAGAATGCTGGACCATTTATCTGAAACACAATGTTGTTGTTTTTTTTTTTTTTTTTATGTGGGACAAAGATCTGTACTTGCATGCCTAAAAAATAGCTGGTACCAGACAAAAATAACGGATGTATCGCTCTAAAAACTTCAACTCCACCTGTTCAAAGTCGGATTTATTGTGCAATCAATAATTGAGGTCTCACATTTAAAACCAACCCGATCTCAGGAGAAAACGTAACTATTATACAGTGATTTCGTATGAATTTATGAAGCCACCAATTTGCCAAAACGTTAAAAAAAATACACATTCCCATGGGATTTGTTAGTTAAACAGTAGAGCAGATCAATCCTGCTGTCCAATCCAAACTGAAGGTGAATCTCAAGAGGAAGATGTTAGGATGAAAAAAGTTGGCAAAGCTTTGAACCTTTCTAGGAGCACTCTAAAGTCCATAACCCAACCCAGCCATCAAACGGCGGTAGTGATAGTGGCAACATCATGCTCCGGAGCTTATTAATAGACAACATGGATGGAGAATTTGATGCCAGATTCAGGCATGTTATGGAGAAGAGCCAGTTTCAGTCATTCAGATATCTGTAGCCGTAGCACAATGATTCATTTTTGGTTAGTATCCTTCACTCTATAAACAAAAATGCATTGCCGCCATTAATCCACAGAGCCCATTCTGTGCCTTGAGCTGGAAAGCCATGCACATTACGGCTGAGCCCTTGCTCTGTGTATCCTACCAGTCATTATCATGTTGGCCAAAATCAATGAGCAGGCCTTACAGATGGGCTACTGCTTATCTTGGCCTTCATCCAGCTCCACTGGGCGGCTCTTTTGTTCATTTTTCAGAACCACCTTACAGACAGATTTCAGCAGATAAGCAGTTGAAGGAAATCAGCGGCTGACGTGATATGATCATCTACGGTAGATCTTATGACAACATTTCATGTGAGAGAAAGGAAGACTGCAAGGGTGGGTGTAATTCTCGACGCTCATTGCTGCAACGAAGAATTATATGCACTGTTGACTGTAAACAGCCGCTGGTTCAATCAAATTGCAAATCGGGAAACAGCAATCAATGAGAAATGGAAATATGACTTACACATGGCTTTATCGAGCTGCCTTGGATCTCTGATGTGTTCAGAAAATTGAAGATGTTAAACTGCCTTTGTAAATGTAGCTACCAATACAGTAGATGCTTTAATTAAATATGGTTTTAAATGCATAGGTTAGAAATTTAAATTGAGATATGTATGACTATATGGGCTTTAAAAGTAAAGTGTGTAATTTGTGGGTGTTAGATTTTGGGAGTTTAACACATTGCTCCATTTGTTTGAGCATTCCGACTCAACCAATGGCGTGTTTGGGGGCGGAACTAACTGTTTCGTCGACCAATAAAAGAGGGGGTGGGGGAGTCTTAAAAAACTAATTGGTGAGGCTAGTGGTGCAGAAATTCACCTTTAATATTACAACATCATTTGTAAAAACTTAAATTTAAATAAAATAAAAAACGAAATAAGTAATGTGAGGCCTTGGCTTTACTGATGTAAACCTCACTACTGTTTCCCGGTTAAGGATTTTATAAAATAGCAGCAAATTAGTAGCTAAATTTTGTAATAATAATTGAAATAAACATTTCTTACACAAAGTTCATGGCCCTAACTGTGGTGTTTACGGATGCAAAACGCATTAAAGCCACAGTGTCATTTTTCGCCGCTAGGGATCGCTTATTCAAAACTATTAAAAGCTTTTATTATGCCACAGTCGCCGCTTCTGCTTCTTCCGCTCATGTGTTGGGTTTTATCATATTGGATTCAGTTGAGTGTGTTGAAAACTATGTTATAACATTAGTCTGTGTGTTCGCTTGGCGGCTACTATGAGACATAGTTGCACACTGCAGTAAGCTAGGTCGATATTAGGCATGGTAAAATATGGTATTCGCAGTAAATCAAGGAAACGAGATTTAAACAATAAGACTAACTGTTTGAGCTATACAGTGATTCGTTTTCTGTCGATGAATATATCCAAACAGTTGCTCAACTGTCTAATAAAACACAATATAGATTAAAGCTTCTTTGGTGTTTCCATGGTTTTTACAAAATAAAATCGGAAATCGCGGGTAACGCTGGTATGACGTCATTTATAGGTCCGTGTCCTGGTTAAAATTGCTTATTTCTCTGGATCATTCTTGGAGACATTTGGGATAATGAAAGTACACAAGTCAACAAAATAGCCTCTATATAACGTTGTTCTAGTGGTTTTTGGATATTTGAATCCAAAAATCTTACATATTGTGCCTTTTAACACCCGTTGATTAATGATGATACTTTCAGCATCAATGGTTTAAAATGGGGCGTCCGTTTTATAAAGCATAACGCTTTGCATTACAGTGTCAATTTAGCAATATTATTAACATCATTAACATAATTCTTAATAATAGCTAAAGTGCATAATATGTTAGCCAACAATTCTAGTGTTGATTAAATAAACTACAGCACTGTTAGGCTACTTGGCCCCAGAAAGTTTAGCATACATTTTTATGACTTAATGAATCAGTAAGGCGTTATCTTAACGCCTTCCAGTGGCTCTGATGAATTTATGATGCTTCTCTGGATTCGTTGAATTCACATCACAGTTCCTGATAGCCGCATATCGTCAGTCAGTGGCCGGAACTGTAAAACCGTCTCAGCCCACTCCGCGCGCGGGCAGATTTACAGTGCACTTCAGCTGCACGAGACAAACAGCAGCAATTATCTCGCGGGAAAGATCGCGCGACACCAAAACATACGGCAAATCAGCGTCGCGAGCTCAGAGAGCAAACAAGCCGAGGAGATTTCATAGTCCAGTGTAATTTGTCGCGCGAAGAGAAGGAGGAATAGAGAAGACACTAACATCTCCATACATGAAGCTTGAGGTGCATTGTGATATGGAGCTGCGAAGGTTTTCATGTTGCGGTTGAGGACGTTTAAAGGAACAGTGTTTTACACGGCACTTCATCTCACGGACCACTCTTCGATACAGAACTAGTTAATTTCTTCGAACGAAGGCGGATTTGAAAACTATTGAAAAGGACTTTGGGTTACCTCAACAAGTTTTTCCTGTTCTAAATTGCTATACTGTGCTCTCGGAGATTCTCCCTTTCCTCACATTTAAGGAGCTGTCAATGAAAAGTCGCTCAGGATGTTGACAACTCCACACAAACGGATATGAAATAAGGAACTCTTGAATCGCGTGAGATTGTTAATACGCCGCATTTATTGTTTTCCCACCGCATTCGCTTCATGTTCAAGCCGTTTTAGGACGCCAAAAGTCGCGGGGGAAAACGACGAAAGTCACCTACGCGGATTCTGTAACAGTTCGGTTAAAACTCGTTCATAAAGCTCGTGCCCGTCTCGTTGGAGCAACGTCACTTCTGCAGATGTGCTCTGGTTCAATTCTAACCATCGTGTAGGTAAGATTTCCACCTTATGGGCTTTATAACACTACAGTGATTTAGTTTGGTTCATTTGTCCACAATCTTGCTTTTGTTGTGAAGAAATGCAATGTGGTTTCTCTATTAGTTTGTGTGAACGGTAATTGTTCCTAATTCGCGCTTCATGTCAGTGATGCTCGAAGGCATATTCTCCAGTTGACATTTTCATTATTGGCACTTTTAATTAAATTAAACTAGGCCGGTTTTTCTTGATGTATAGCTGCAAATGGCATTGCAAGAAGTCTCTGTCCATGGTGCTGAAGTTATGGAAAGTTGAACTGCTTTGCACAAATCTTTTTATTTTACATACACTGAGAATATCTTACGAAACGAAAACAATACCTCTATACAATTATAGTCCTATAAAACCCTGAGGAGATGTTACATTCCAGGTAAAACTAATCTCCACAAAAGCAAATTTTTCTACTGTTGCATCCATTTTTATCATGTGACCAGTAAGCCTGTCTTTACACATCTCAACCTGTGCTCATTTTGTTATAACTCAGACATCAAGAGCCCTTGAACCTTGATGTCACTTGCAGTCTAGCAGATATGGCAATCTACACTCCTTCTCTTTAGTAGATTTGATTTCCCATGACCCATGACCCTTTTGAAAGGTTCAAGGATATTTTTCTCCTATGTCAGTTGCAAGCTGGGACAGGGGGATGGGCATTTCCGGCATAATAATATTAAAGAGTTCTCTCCACCCCCAGCCATGACCGTTCCTTCTGATTCTTTACCCTCCCCCGTCACATCTCTGTCTTTCTGTTACACATATTAATTGCAAAATGCATTCCAATGAATAATGGAGACATAGCATTTCTATTCCACGGTGTCGTCTTCAAAGGAGGGGGAAAAAAACAAGGAACAAGTCAGTCACACATGCAGAGTTTATTTTAAATGCCAACACCACTTCTTTAAAATCATCTTAAAAACAGCTTTTCTGTGCTCTAACAGTGGATAAATAGTTATTTCAACCTGTAAAAATACCTTTCAGTGATGTAACCAATTGTAGTAAAGTTCATTAAAGGGATAGTTTACCCAAAAATGAGAATTCTGTCATTTACACACCATGTTCCAAACCTGTATACATTTCTTTCTTCTGTTGGACAAAAAAGAAGATATTTTGAAGAATGTCGGTAACCAAACAGTTGATGGACCCCATTGACTTCCATAGTATTTTTTCCATACTATGAAAGTCAATGGGGTCCATCAAATGTGTAGTTCCCCATACTATTTAAAATATCTTCTTTTGTGTTATGCAGAGGAAAGAAATTCATGCAAGTTTGGGTCAATTTAAGGGTGTGTAAATGATGACAGAATCTTCATTTTTGGGGGAACTGTCAACTGTATGATTTTCTGGCAACACTTTACTTTTAAGGTGACATAGTTATAGGTTACTGCATGTACTTACTACGGTAAAAACTATGTATGCATAATTACAAGTAGCTAAACCTAACCCTAACTGTTACTCTATACAGTAAATACATGTAGTTAATTCATATTATTCAGTATTTACTTGAGTAAGTATAATGTAACTAGGTCACCTTCAAATAAAGTTACAGATTTTCTTTCTTCTGAAGAACACCCCATTGACTTTCATTGTATGGACAAAAAACAGTTGAAACATTCCTCGAAATATCTTCCTGCTCCACTGAAGAAAGTAAGTCACACAGTTTAGAAATGGCATGAATTTGGGAATTTTGAAATATTGGGTGAAATATCTCTTTTAGATGCTAATTTTTTAGGTTACCTAACAGGACGTTTTATAATATGATGATAATGTGCTTGGACTAAAATGATTTGTATTTGTATTCTGCTTGCAGCAAGGTTCAGGAATAATTATATACTACTTTTTATTGCATCACCTCAAATAGAATTTAAATATTTTGTAGCACACAGTTTTAAAACGGACTCGATTTTATTTTGACCATGTGGCCTATGTGCAGAAACATTTAATGATTTGGAGCATCATTCTTGTACAAGTCTTTTCTCCCAGATCCTCCAGGCTGCCTTTCACACCACATCTCCTCGCTACTCTTTCATTTATGTCCTTTACTGTCCACCCGTCCTGCTCTCCTCCCCCATCCCCTCCCCCATGCACCCCCACACTGTCAGAGACGGTTGCTATGTCTCCTGCCACAAGGCCATGTCACTTCCTGCGACCGCAGACACCAGCATGGGCTTACAACGCTCCTGCCGCCTCAAGGGAAAACAAGCCGGAAGAATATAAACATGTTAGACGTTACAAAGACTGTTTTTAACAGAAGATGGAAGCTGAGGCTGTCGCATCCCCCAAACTGCTGCTCAAGCTGTATTGGGAAGCAATGAAGGTCCCAAAGCAATACCAAAATGTATTATTTCTCACAGCTTTTGGTGTGGAAGAGGTTTCTCAGCAGGAAACTCGCCTTCTCCACAGAGGGAACATGTGAAACATCAACTTTCGAACCACATAACGGTGGAATGAATCTGGATACAGAGTGGCCGCTTGCCAAGCAGACAGGCAGAGATATAAAAAGATTAGGGCAGGAAGAAAAGTGGAAAAGAGGCTGTAGCTGTACTCAGCCACCCTACAGGAATAACACCAAACACACACTGTTATCTCACAAAAGAGTGTTTTTATGTAACACCTGTAAACACTTTTATCCTCTTCGTGGTGATGGAAGAAGGCTGGAGGTTGTGTACATAGCAACTACAAAAAAAAAATGGACATATTCACTCCGTCCATCTAATGTACACACAGTCCGTCACCCCTGAGGCCGGAGAGGCTCGAACCGCCTGTTGTTCCAGTTAAACCGAGGACAAGTCCTTTAGAAAGACATAGTGCTGTCTTTTTAATTAAATTGAATTATACAAAATAGTTGGGATGTTTCATACATTTTGCATGTGTGAGATTTTATTTGGATTCATGTATTGAGAGTCTTTTATAGTCAAACATCTGGACAGTCACGTAATATCGTTATACATATTTCGATGGGAATATAGGAAGTGCTCCTATATTGAGAATAAGACTCAGGAACCCTGAGGTGTATATGACATTATTGAAGCGTCAGTGAGTGGATAGTCTGTTCCACATTTAGCTCTTACAAAATAGAATTTGATGGTTCAAAATGAACTGGATATTGACATTTTCTTCAGGGAGTGCTGCTTACCCATGAAAAAACCTTCCAGAAGTATGCTGAAGTGTTTGGGTGGTTGCCAGGCCGTTGCTACATTGCTGCTAATGTGTTTAGGGCTGCGTTTCTCAAAAGCATTGCAAGAACCACCAATGGTCGCTACGATCAACTTAGCTCATGATGCTTTTAAGAAATGCAGACTCGGATGGTTGTTCTAAGTTGTTAAGCCTAAGTGCCAATAAGCAATCACAGCTACTCCATGTCTAAAATAATATTGTGGTCTTTTGATATGGTTCCTGCTTCAGTTTAAAAGAAACAGCATGGTGGCTTAAAGGTTTAGTTTACACAAAAATTAAATTTCTGTCATTAATTACTCACCCTCATGTCGTTCCAAACCCGTGAGACCTTCGTTCATCTTTGGAACACAAATTAAGATATTTTGGATGAAATCCGAGAGCTCGCTGATCCCTCCATAGACAGCAATTTAATTAACACTTTCATGGCCCAGAAAGTTAGTAAAAACATTGTTAAAATAGTCCATGTGACTCCAGTGGTTCAACCTTAATTTTATGAAGCAACGAGAATACTTTTTGTGCGCAAAAAACACTAAAATAACAAATTTATTCAACAATTTCTTCTCGTCTGTGTCAGTCTTCTATGCTGTTTACATTGACCAGCTCCTGCATCAGCATCACACGCATGCATCGTGGTGCTCAAGTGAACAGCTTCGGCCAATGGTAAGCCAGCGTTCTGGCATAGCTCTGACATAACTCGGAAGCACTGGGCTGTATTTACAACTTCAACAACGTAGGAGAAATTGTTGAATTGTTTAATAAAGTCGTTATTTTTGTTTGTTTTTTGCGCACAAAATGTATTCTCGACACTTTATAAAATTAAGGTTGAACCAACTTGAGTCACATGGACTATTTTATCGGTGTCTTTCCAACCTTTCTAGGCATTGAAAGTGTTAAGTAAATAGCTGTCTACGGAGGAATCAGAAAGCTCTCAGATTTCATCAATATCTTAATTTGTGTTCTGAATATGAACAAAGGAACGACATGAGGGGGAGTAATTAATGACAGAATTTTAATTTTTGGGTGAACTAACCCTTTAAGTTGTTCTAAACCTCTATGAATTTCTTTCCTCTGTGGAACACAGAAGTTGTCTGGCTATTTAAGTTTGAACATTGGTCTGGGGAGTCTGCTATGTATTTTCTACTGCACAAGAGGCATGATAAACGAGCATAATTCAAATGACTCTGTACGCAATTGGATAGTCCTTCAACCAATCAGACCACAAGAGGCGTGATCAACGGGCATAGGCAAGGCAAGTTTATTTGTATAGCACATTTCATACACAGTGGCAATTCAAAGTGCTTTACAACGAAATGGAATTCAAATATTCGTAAGTGAATAAAATAAAAAATATATAGCCCCTATCTGGAGTGGAAGACAACGGAGAGTCAGGTTTTCTTTAACAATATTTGTCAGGTAACTGTACGTTTAAACAGTACCCTTGCAGACAAATCTTCATGGCCTAACTGGAGGGCTATCTCAAAATGTTTTACCCATCAGAGCAGATCTAAACGGGTCTTCCTCGCACCGGAGGGAGTACTCAAAAAATATTTGTCAGGTAACTGTGCGTTTAAACATTACTCTTACAGACAAATCTTCCTGGACAGAAACACCAGGGCTATCTCTACTTTGTTTGACTGTCAGAGCGGATCTACACGGTCCTTCCTCTCACCACCAAGGCTATACAGATCTATCCATCAGAGCAGATCTAAACGGATCGTCCTCTTGCTGGAGGGATTTCGATTTATCGCTCTCCCGTCTCTCAACCTCTTCCACCCAGACAGCCATAACAAAATAATAAAACATTTAAGTAAAACAGTAATTAAAACAGTTATAATAAGAAAATATTCATAAGTTAATAAAAAAAAAATATATATAGTATAGTATCAAATCGCTGGCAGATCAGGCTGGGTTTACCCAGTCTAACACAGAAGAAGATATCTTGAAGAATATTGTAACCAAACAGTTGATGGACCCCATTGACTTCCATAGTATATGGAAGTTAAAGGTTCCATGTCATGGCACTTTTCTATTATTTTATAATGTTTCCTGAGGTGTACTTATATTGTTCGTATGATTTTTACATCATAAAATGTCATAATTTAGAAATAAAAGGCATTTTTTCTATACTGATGTTTGCCCTGTGGCTGAATGCCCTGTTTCAAGGTCTTGTCTGCTGCGAGACTTCAGTAAAAACGCCCACTGTTGTGATTGGCTGACGTCTTTGCATTTGAAATGAGTATCATATCTTGTAGTGGAGGGGGCGTGGTTTAACGAGGTCTATGAGCAGGAGACGGACCAGAGACGGAGCGATTGCTAACAAAGTTATTTATAGTAACTACTGAGATGTGAGAGAGCTGTCTGTCAGCGCAAGTTTATTTTGTTTGTATCTGAGTGTTCTGAATAAACACTAGTCTCACTCTCCGTCACGCCGAGTCCGTCTTCATCATTATTCTACCAACTTTGTAACACATGTAATGTACCATTACAGCTGTCGAGATGAACGAGTTATGAGTAAGTGTTGATTATAGCATTATTTTTAGATATTTTCCTATCATATGAAAAGCGTCAGTGAAGCGCATTGAGTACAGAGCGCAAACAAATACACAACAGCAGTAATCGAATGTAATCCAGTTTATTGTGGGAATAGCTGGCTAGCCTAGCCGGATACCCTCACGCTTACCCCCCTTCTGCTTAATCTCGCGCCGCGTTTGGTGCCTCCGCTGTGGGCCAGATGCAGTACTGGGGGTCGGGGATGTTGAAGGCCGACCGGTCAGTGCAGCCCGAGCCTCTGTGTGCGTGAGGTTTATCTCTAAAGAGATGTGAGTCTGCCGATGTTGAGCAGAAACTCATGACTGTATGCACATTTTAGAACAGATAGACGCGACGAAGACGTACAAAAACACTGACTCACAAGATAGAAAACACGAAAACACCGTTCTGTCGGGAGAGAGAGAAGCCGCAGCGTGCGCACGAATAATACAGTTCTGTGTGAACTTGAATAATTAGCTGAGAAACTGGCAGCATTCACTCGTTCACAAGCCATGATCTCTCGAGGATAAATATAGCGCTTGCATGGGCGTGCCAAATTCTCTGGGCGGAGGAAAGGGAGGTAACCGTTCCTGTTATGACGTCATAACAGGAAAATTCAAGATCAGCTCGCCTGAGCTGTCATTTTCTCAAAGGCAGAGAAAGACAGCCAGAACTCGGTTTACACCGATCTAAATTTCTAGCCACTTGGGGACAATATTCAGCCTAGGGGAACTCATATTATTGTTAAAAAAACTCATAAAATGCCATGGGACCTTTAATGGGGCACATCAACTTTTTGGTTACTGACATTCTTCCAAATATCTTCTTTTTTTGTTCAGCAGAAGAAAGGAATTCATGTCTAAATGCCTGTCTTGGTTAGCCTGGCTCCGCCCTCCTACGTACTTCCGCTCAATTTTCATTTTCCTTCAGTACTCCATCTGGGATTGCTGTATATTCTCTGGTTTTCTCCGGTCAAATTTTAACCGGTCCAATCAGCGAGCAGAGGGAGTGGCTGAGAATGATGACGTTGATGTCATGCGCTAATTTGAGATGACATACGTCACGTCACGACCAAACGTTAGCGATTGGTTATGGCAGATCTAGAGTGGCTCTGGGCAGATCCAATAGATTTAAACTTCAACAGAGTACCCGCCTTCAAGGAAGTTAACACTTGTCAATGGAGAGTGGCCAGACTCTCTGTACAAATGAAATGTACAAGAGTCTGGTAGGACCAGGCTATGTCTTGGTAAGTATCCACGTAAACATACTCCATTATGTCTTAAGTGAGTGTAAACAGTTGAGAAAGAAAACACACGCATATCAGTATATTGGATTCATGCATTCGCTCTTAAAGTGACAGCAGCCTAATAGTCCTGCTGCTGTCTGTTTTTAATGTTAATCAAACAACAAAAGACAGAGAATCACTCACTGCTCTAGACTGAATAACTTTTGTAACATTAATAAGGATTCATCTATGTTTCATGGCTGGTAAAAATTATTAATGGCTGGTACATTTTCTTAAGTCACTGGCTATTGACAGGTGTGGCAAAAAGTTAGCTTTAGGCATTATAATGGTTTTTATCTTGCCAAGAACTGCCCATTTAAGACATTTACCTTGATTCGGGGGTTGCCTAGTAACATTTAAAAAAGTAGTGCACTGTTTTTTTCTAAATAAAAAAATGTCAACCAAAAAAGGCAATGCGGTGCGCCTCGCGTTTTCAAACCTAAAAAAAAAATGCTTTCTGTCTGATTCTGCTTGACACACTTATAAAGCAAGCAAACACAATTTTTGTTGTTAGGCACCATTTAGGGGTGGTTAAATCTGAAAAAGTTGATACCACAATAATATATAGGCATATAACACTAAATAAATTAGCTTAAAATATTTGAATATGTAGAATATCAATTTTATTTGAGTAACCTGACTTGACTTTGAAATTTGAAAATGAGACTATAGTTTATTCTGTTTAACATCCTTTTAAGTCTTGACATTTTAGAAAGACAAATGATGTGTTGATTTAGAGAGAGAGAGAGTAGATATATAAAAAAGTACATGCATCGCAGTGCCGACATGATAGACGTGACATTCTGACATTCATTGTTCCATGAGTACTGTAAATCTAATGCAAACCTATTTTATGCCATTTAGGAAATGCTTTTCAACATCTAAATAATGTGACTTCAAGCTTGATTTGACGATATAGACTGTAATTATGCATGAAGACCACAGGTGGATATACAAATGGATAACCCCAATGCAGAACACCTGCAATTTACAGCAGATGCCATTTTAACCATTAATTTGTTTGAGCTGAAATCACTGTATTGTGTGGGTGGGATTTGCTCAAGCTGCATACCTGTTGTGTTTCCATGGTGACAAGATGACACTTTGAGTGCCCTTGAAGGATTTCATCTCTTTAGATGGTATAGGGCATAATGACCTGGGCAGACAAGCTAGTGGACTTATTATTCGCGGCAAAATGTTGCGATATACTATGCTGCACTCTTATGACAAAAATCATGATTTTTCGTGCTATTGTAATTGCAATTGTTGATTAATAGAGTTTAAATTAAAGTTCTGTATGTCATATTCTTTGTAGATTACACATCTAAAACAGTCCATAGAGGGTGCTGTTTAAAACTGATGGACTAATATAAATTTGCTCAAAAATAACCACCAAATGGGTTAAACTGTTGAGTCCATGTACTATGTCTTTCTTGTAGTAGTCCTACAGAGAAAAATTTAAAATGCACTTGACCTAAATGCACTTTGTTTTTATGAGAGAACATTTAATTTTAAAACCCTTCTGTAGGCCTGTACATTATTTAATGTACAAATGAGTGGGGTCAAGTTAAACATTTTAGTTTGAATTTTATTTTATACTGTGCATTGTTGCAATGTGCTAAATAAATATTGGCATAATTTGTAATTGATTTATTCTTTGAAACTTTAATATTGATTTATGCAATTGCAATGCCTTGATTTTAGTAAAGTTAGTACATAGTCATAGCTATAAATGCAATGGTACTAATAATTGGCATCATTTCTTTCGGTGTTTCGGTTTTCGGCCTTGGTTTCCTCTTTTTCGGTTTTCGGTTTCGGCCAAGAATTTTTATTTCGGTGCATCCCTACTGATAGGTCCTTAAAGTGCCCCTGTTATGCTATTTTAAAGTTTCCAACAACAGACTTACATGCATCAAAGGTCAAAAATACTTACATTTTCTCATAATATACATTGCACATCACCACATTGTTAAATGATTCTCAAACAACTCGTTGGATCATGAATCAGTCTCTCTAAATCACTCCTTTCCATGTGCGTACTCTGCTCTGATTGGCCAGATGGCCCAGTCTGCTACGATTGGTCTGTGTTGGGAGCTAACACCCATTTCCATAACTGAACTTCAGGAGGCTTTCTTAGTCCCACTGTAAAGACAGTAACGATTATGTTGATTTTACCATATAAATCCGAGCGCAAATTTGATGATGAAACATTGGAAGAACTTATTCAACCCGAACCTACATCACAAGGACGACTTGAGCAGGACATTTCTCAGTGATACATTACTCATCTTGAGGTACATTATGAGATGTTGCAACTGTAATTCCTCACTATCAGCATTAACAAGAGTATGTCCATCAACAAACCCATGTTTGTACTGTATTAACTGTAACAATAACGGTGCATACGTTAGCCTTCTTGAATGACTGATGTAAAATTCAAGTCCTTTATCCTTCTTTATCTTTACTCAAAGTAGTAAGAACGACAGACAATCTGCATTAATAGACACAGTTTTAGGTAATAGTGGCCCACAGATGATTAGCAGAAGTATTTCAGTAAGACAGTAATAACGTGAGTTAGCCGGTTAGACCTACACAATATGAAACACAAAAATACATATTTTGAACACCCGGTAGAAAATATATACATCAATAATTAATCATACCTACAGGTTGTGATTCCAAGGAACAAGCTGGTCCAAATAAACTGGGTACTGACCCATCTTTAAACTTCGAGATTTGAGAAGCAGTCATCGGTAAAATGATGTGTTTGTGGACGGGACAAGTTGTTCACACGGGGACAACGTACAACATAGACGGGCATTATGCGAATGTCTTTTCTAGTGATGTAAACCACGCAGTATACAAGTCTTTTTACACAAAAACGACTCGTATAGGCGGTTCAGAGTGGATTCTTTCTTTTGGACACAATTGGAGACAATACCTTTATTTATCATGCACTTTTCAGAACGTCTACATTCACAAACAGATATTACACACTGCATGAAAGGCAATATATAATATATAATATGTTCCTGCTGTATCAGTAGCCAATGAGCTCCAAATACTGGTCAACATTTGCTGTAGCAGTTGCAGCACCTTTTCAGACACCCTCCACCCTCCCCAGCTCCACCTGTACAGATCTGCCACCGGTAATTCATGAATGCTATTGTACAGTAGCAGCATGTCTTACTTGCTCACAGCAGTGTGTGTATTCGCAGTAGCAAGTCCTGTACTTGCTCTGCTGCAAAAGCAATAAAGACCAAACTTATCAAAATTGTCATATCCATTACCATGCCAAACGCTCCCGAGAGTTGTTATGACAGAAAGAGAGGATTTGTCACTCAGGAAACTGCAGTGTGAATGTGGTTGTTGGTCCCTTAACAGCATAAATGAAAATGAATAAACAGTGCTCTGTTTATAATCACTGAAGCTGTCAATCATTTAATGTCAGCACGAGCTCACTGAGTTCTGCACTCTTACGAAAACTCCCAGTGAAATAAATCAAGCTGACTAGATTGCATAATAAATGTCTTATTTACATTGTGTCAACACTTGGTTAAAATGAGACAACTCCCGACCTACTTCCGACCTCAGTGAGTTGCAGTCAATCATGCGTCATGTTCACGTTGACCACACAATGACACATTGTTTTTGTGTCAATTATGTCAAAAACAGAATAAAAACAACATAAAATGCTGCCGTTCGCTCTCTTTGAAAACAGCTGACGAAAAGCAAAAATGAAGGTATCATTATATAAACCTAATTTCTAATGTTGACATACATACGTTAGCTCTATGCTATGCTTGTTGGAAGCAGGACTTGCCGCCATCTTGGAAGTGGGTCTATATGAAACATTAAATAAGTACACACTGGCATTTGAGCGTGCCCGCTTCGGATTGTTTATCTGCGGTATGCATTTCTGCATATTCTATGCAATTCAAATCCAAGCTGTGCACAGCAATCCGTTTACTTCCTGTATGCATGTGTTTGTGATATCAGAGATATTCTGCACATTTGGAAAAAGCTGTGTTTGTGTACTTTGGTAAGGGAATATAGCTCCCTGCTGTCATATATTTGGATCAATGAAGGTTTAACATCAGTCCTGTATAGACTCATGAGACGCATGAGGAAGTACGCATGTGTTCATAGGCCCTTCATTAGTGTGGGAATGAATTATCTAATGGCATACCTGCACGCTCCATCCCTCAACACACACACTATGGATCACTCAAATAGGCCTGTGCAGTAGCCGTGGGGTTGCCAAGGGTAACGCTTTATTTGTCACGAACCACAAATAGAAAGATTATGCAGTGTGCATATGGCACTGCCATGTTTCATATTATTCATCTTGAAGTGCTTTTACTGAGTTTGATGTGTGACTTAGAAATGAGAATAGCCTTTTTAATCATCATAGTCAGCGTATGAAGAAATAGTCTTGGAGTTATTTTGGAATTAATGTGGTATGAATAAAATTATCTGCCATATTTATTCCTAAACCAAATGTCCCCCAAAGGGAAGTGATATTGATATGCCTGGTAACCTTTATAGTGTGTTTGTTTACTGTCAGCATTCTGTTTTTGTTTTTTGTTGCTTGTTTGTTGATATGAGTTGTTGATGTATGATGGTTTGAAGACTTGCGGCTCTATTAGCGCCATATCAAAGGACATGTTATTATCCAGTCATCATAGGCTGTTTAATTTTTTTGGCCTATATAAAATTGTTCTTCAGGCTCTATATATTTTTTACTTTTCAGGACAAGCGTGTTGAGCTTGTCTGAACATGTATTTAAACACATATAAGGTTTCTTCATCCTTTTATCTCTTTGAAATGAAAGAAATTTAGTTTTGACTGCAGGGTGTGCACAACTTTTTGCTAGGTTACACTATACTCTTATTTGGAGAGTTTTATTACACTTACGGCACATTTTAAAGCAGCTTTTGCCTTCTAGTTATTGACGCAGACTTGGTCAGGGGTAAAATAGTTCCTGTTAAGTCAGACATGACCTATAAAACATCTAATTAATCTTTCAATTGAATCTGTTGTTGAGGTTTTCTATTGTATGCAGTTCAATGAACATTTTAGATAAGGTTTCATTCAGTTGAATTAATTATTAAATCCCTGTGTTGTGGAAATTACGAAACACACTCTCAATGGAAACATCACTCTCTATGGTTGTTTTTCCATGCAAAATGTCTCTGTGGTCGTTGTTATCGTCAGATTTTTGGTGTTAGGTGTTTTTAAACGATGAAGGATATTGAGGTATGACATTTTTAATGACAGTATTGAATGAATTACGTAAGATTCTTTAATGGTGTACTTGACATTTTTGCTAATATACGTATTGCTAACATAACATGCTAAACATACACATACTATAATGCTAACATACTCATAACATGCTAACATTCATGATATTAACATAAATATTAAACATACTAACATCCATTCTGCTACCATATACATACTGTAACAACATGCTAACATACATATTGTTAACATACACATATTGTAACATGTTAACATACACATACTGTAACATGCTAACATCCATACTACTAACATACTCATACTGTAATGTTAACATACACATATTGTAACATGTTAACATACACATACTGTAACATGCTAACATCCATACTACTAACATACTCATACTGTAATGTTAACATACACATACTGTAACATGTTAACAACATACACATTCCGTAACATGCTAGCACCCATACTTCTAACATACACATATACTGTAACAACATGTTAACATGCATCCTGGCCTGCTAACATACACTGTAACATGTTAACATCCATACTACTACTAACATACACATACTGTAACAATATGCAGTCAGCTAAACATACACATACTGCAACATGTTAACATACACATTCCGTTATATGCTAGCATCCATACCACTAACATACACATACTGTAACAACATGCTAACATACACTGTAACATGTTAACATCCATACTACTAACATACACACTGTAACAAATGCTAACATGCATCCAGCTAAACATACACATTCCGTAATGTGCTAGCATCCATACTACTAACATACACATACTGTAACAACATGCTAACATGCATCCTGCTAACATACACTGTAACATGTTAACATCCATACTACTAACATACACATACTGTAACAGCTAACACACAAATGCTGTAAGATGTTAACATCCATACCACTAACATACACATACTGTAACAACATGCTAACATGTATCCTGATAATATACACATACTGTATCATGTTAACAACATACACATTCCGTAACATGCTAACATCCATACTTCTAACATACACATACTGTAACAACATGCTAACATGCATCCTGGCCTGCTAACATACACTGTAACATGTTAACATCCATACTACTAACATACACACACTGTAACAACATGCAGCCAGCCAAACATACACATACTGTAACATGTTAACATACACATTCCGTAATATGCTAGCATCTATACTATTAACATACCCATACTGTAACAACATGCTAACATGCATCCTGTTAACATACACATACTGTAACATGTTAACATCCATACTACTAACATACACATACTGTAACAACATGCTAACATGCACCCTGTTAACATACACTGTAACATGTTAACATCCATAGTACTAACATACAAATAACGTAACATGTTAACATGCATCCTGCTAACATACACTTTAACATGTTAACATCCATACTACTAACATACAAATAACGTAACATGTTAACATGCATCCTGCTAACATACACATACTGTAACGACATGTTAACATGCATCCTGCTAACATACACTGCAACATGTTAACATCCATACTACTAACATACACATACTGTAACAACATGTTAACATGCATCCTGCTAACATACACTGTAACATGTTAACATCCATACTACTAACATACACATACTGTAACGACATGTTAACATGCATCCTGCTAACATACACTGTAACATGTTAACATCCATACTACTAACATACACATACTGTAACAACATGTTAACATGCATCCTGCTAACATACACTGTAACATGTTAACATCCATACTACTAACATACACATACTGTAACAACATGCTAACATGCATCCTGCTAACATACACAGTAACATGTTAACATCCATACTATTAACATACACATACTGTAACGACATGTTAACATGCATCCTGCTAACATACACATACTGTAACCTGTTAACATCCATACTACTAACATACACATACTGTAACAACATGCTAACATGCATCCTGCTAACATACACTGTAACATGTTAACATCCATACTACTAACATACAAATAACGTAACATGTTAACATGCATCCTGCTAACATACACATATTGTAACATGTTAACATCCATACTACAAACATACACATACTGTAACATGTTAACATCCATACTACTAACATACACATACTGTAACAACATGCTAGCATGTATCCTGGCCTGCTAACATACACTGTAACAGGTTAACATCCATACTACACATATTGTAACAACATGCTAACATGCATCCACCTAACATACACATGCTGTAACATGTTAACACATACACATTCCATAACATGCTAGCATCCATACTACTAACATACACATATACTGTAACAACATGCTAACATGCATCCTGGCCTGCTAATATACACTGTAACATGCTAGCATCCATACTACTAAAATACACATACTTTAACAACATGCTAACATGCATCCTGCTAACATAAACATACTGTAACATGTTAAACTCTGTACTACTAACATACACATACTGTACACATTCCATAACATGATAGCATCCTAGCTAGCTACTCACTGCATATAAAGTTGGTTTTAATAAGATTTTCCCAATTAATCGGCAAGAATTCACACAATGTCCTCCATGATTCCTTCATTCCGACAACAAAGCACTTGAATGCAACAAGCTCGTAATCACGACTTCTGGAGTGGGAATTATGAAGTTTCCCATAGCACGTGAAGGCAGCATAAGGCTTGCCAGTTTGGACATTCAATCGATTTTAGACCATGCGTATCATTACATTTAGCTACTGCGCTGATGCATTATGAGACCGGAACACACTCCTGCTCGGAGCCACTCGCTTCACTCGCCATGCTGTTTATTCACGTTTCTGCCTGCATCCTCATGGTGGCGTGTGTGATTGCAGTCATCCAAATGCCCGGTGCCAGAGGGGGGTCGGTGGGGGTCTTGGCCCCACCATGGACTCTGGACAGAGGTAGACGGACTTGATAATAGCGTGTAATTTTCTCAATCAAACCACTGCTGCCTGCTGTTTCTGATTGCTTTTAGACTGAAAAGCTGTCCATAACTGCTGGTCTAGGATCTGTTTTCTTTGTAATAATAGCATATTATTAGCGAGAAAGAGTTGGCAGAAGATTGCGCTCGTCAAATGATTCAATTTCCAACGTGTTTTCGCTTCGGTGAGTAACGTAGCCAATCACAGACAAGTGTGTTGATTTCTTGAACGCAATGGCCAATCACAGGTGTTTAAGTTAGAATCCACTCACCACTCAAGTTTTTGTCCAGTGCTGAAATCTGCATGCGCGCAAATCCTCTAACAAAGTGTAGACATTATGTAAATAAGAGATTCATTGTGTCGTCAGCTTCAAACTGATAACCGTTTGTTTTACTCATGTTTTCCCCTATTAACTCCAGTCATGAGGGGGTGTGTTCCGGCGGGACAATTGACGTCGATGCATACCTTCTATACGTATATCTGAAGCAAGAATCTGCCTGTGTTACTTAAGTTTTGTGGTTGTATTAATTAATGTGGCCTACAAAATACTTTATTTTGGATGCTGGTGTCAACATCAGACCTCTAAACTAGCCTAACCAGCGTGTCAGACTAACCTTGGTCAAGTTAGTCATACTTGTTGAATAACTTTTTCACTGTTTCCCAGCATGACTGTGCAAGATCAGCACCAAACAGCCACTAACTAGCAGAAACCAGCCTGAGCCAGCATGAAAATGTATGCAGGTGGTGTTGTCAACTGTGTGGCACATCCATATTCAAACCTCTTTGTGCATGCAGTCCAGATGTATTGTTCTGGAAGTGTACTTGATGCCACGTCAAGTCAAAATGGATCGGTTCTCAATCTTATCACGTGTAGAAATGAACGACCTTTGTTGCAGGTTTATGTTTCCACATTCATGTCCCCTGTCAGATTGTGTTATTATGCTGTCACATGAATGGACTTGCCTCTGTGCCCTGCCATGCATCAGTGGAAAATGCCTTCTCATTATTCCCCATGGCACACCACAGAGAAAATGTGCAAACTTCTCTGTCAAGAATTGTTAAGTCCCTTTCACATGATTCACACAAGGACTTCAGTGCACCTTTGACCTCCACTGAAAAGTTATGCAGATAGTGTCACAGAAAAGTGATTTCATGAAGTTGCTAGCAAGAAAGTAAGATGGTGAACATGTCCCAAATGGCACACTTTATTTGCACTTGAGGTCTTGCGGACTTACAATGGCAGCCGTGTATACATGTCCATTAAGTCCACGAGACCGTAGGATGCCCCATTTGTCATTTTAGGCTTTAGAGGGGTGCCTTTTCGCAGATATGCAGCAATTCTTCCTGACAGTCAAAGTGACATTACATCACAAAAGTGTGGACTCGAAGGAAGATTGAGAGGGCTTAGGGTTCCATTTGGGACAGGGACAGTGAAACTGTAACTGTATTTGTTTTAGTTTTGGGTCTGTGTGACATACTTTTTAGTTCAGTTTCCTGTGCTTCAGTTAATTTCTATGGTTTCTCATTGATTTGATTAACATTATTTTCACTGTTGTTCAACATCGTCTGTCCCAGAGGGTATACTGATGGAAAATGAGAGGATGGAATGGAGCCCTGTCACCTCGACTACAGTGGATGTGGATGCGCTGAACTCAGCACCCATAATATTATTTGAGGAATTTGAAGATAGCACCCTGCCTGTTTCGTCGCCCTGCGCTGAGCCTGTTTGTTTACCCAACACTAAGTTATTAATGTCTTTGATGTTCCCACCCTACGTTCCACTCCCTCTTCCTCTGCCTGTTCTGCATCGGCCAAGAAGTTTGTTCTTTAGAAATCTGCCTGTCCTGTATCAACAAAGGAGGCCATTTTTAGATGGCCAGAATCACCTTGTCCAGTATGAGCTTGTTAAAACCCTGCCCAGTCCTTCAGCCCTGTCCTCATTGCCTCTCACCAGCCCTTCGTCTCCTCCTGTGCTGTCTGCTCAGGGCATTGTGTATCCGGGCTGATTGTTCTTCAGCTCGACCCTAGACTGTTGGACCCATATGCTCCACCTAAAACATCCGAGCCCATCACTCAACCTCAGCCTGTTAATCTGTCGGCTCCACCGTAGCTCCTTGCCCCCTCAGCTCCACCGGGCTTCCTCGTCCCTCCGGCTACACCTTGAGTCATCACTCTGCCGTCGCTATGGACATGGGCTTTCGTCTATAATATGTCCCTCCACCCCTTTGGCTCCACCATGGCTCCTCCATCCCTTGACTTCACCGTGGGCTAACGTCCTGTGTTTCTGGCTGGGGTTTCCACCCTGGCTCCTCCTATCGCTAACTCATCCCTGTCTTCTGCTGTCGTCTCCTTCCTGGCCCTTCATGTTGTGTGCTCAGCCCTGGCTCCTGTGGTCATCCCCTGCTGTACATCCCCCACCCTAAGCCCTTTCCCGCCCTCCTCTGTTGGACTCTTTGTTTATTGTTGTTGGTGGGGGGTATGTTACAGGTAATCTGTGGGTTTGACATGTGTTTTCTGTTTCCTGTGTTTCAGTTAGTTTATATGGTTTCTCATTTATTTGATTATCATGTGCACCTGTCCTGTTATTCATTTCATTGATTGGTTTGTTTGTGTGTTTAAGCTCTTTGTTTCTTTCAGTTATTTTCTGTTCAGTTACCGGTTGTTCTGTTCATGCTTTGCCTTGTGTTTTGTTTGTTAGTGTTCAAGTTTAATACATCTACATGTAATATAATTATTTTGGCTGTAAATTATACCCTTAAAATGTGTTAGAAAATAATCATGTCTATTTGAATGTGTATTTTTCAATAATCTACTGAATTAAAAAAAAAATGGGACTTCATTACATTGGATTTTGATCATTTTTATTTTTTTGTAACTTAAACCAAAAGATATGATTATTCATAACAAGGGAATGGTTAGTCTGGCATCAGTACAAAACCAGTTTCATGTTATGTAACACTAGAGTTAAATACAAGAAACACTGATACATTATAAATATGACTGGATATGTTTAAAGTAATATAAAAATGGCATATATATTTATATTTGCACACCTGTGACAACATTTAACATTAAGTAGTTGTCAGTTAACTCTTACACACTTGAGTAACTATTACTATATGTCTAAATAATAAGTATGTATAAATGTATATTTAAATAGTTTATTAATCCTTTACTTACACTTTCTAAATGATCTGATGAACCACTGACAACTCCTAAATAACTGGTTTGTAAATAATGTAATAATTTAGAAATTATAAATTGATCATTTATACACATTATAGACATGCTTATAAATCAAGAATAAAGCATTTATAGCTGTATTTATAATCTGCTTAGTAATGTCTATTAATGCTTTATAAATGATGAATTAACTATTTACTAATGCTTAACTAATGCTTCATAGAGTGTAGTTATTATAAAGTGTTATCTCTTTAGGACCCACTTTAATATTAGAAATGCTTTCCAGCACTGAAGAAGGCCTGAAAACAAACGCTGAAGTGGCGTTTTTTCTGCTCTATATGTAACGAAGGCCAGCTAGTAAGAGCTGTGCGGGTAAACCTCACTCCCTTGACCTCAAGAGACATGCTAGCAACTGACGGTAGAGGCTATGTTCTTAAGCGTCCTTTCTGCAGCCAGTGTGCTGCTGTAGACTAACAACCAACTCCTGCTTGTATATACTCTTGTGTACTGTATGTTTATTTTGTTTATTATCCTTGTCGTTCGTTTTTCACAAAGCATTATTTTACTTTACTTCTGCTGTGATAATGAGACATCCACCCTTGCATTGTGTGTTTGTGCATTTTGTGGGCGGAGCAATGAAGGGAGGGGTGTGTTTGTTTCAAATATCAACAGCATTTCTCAAAAATCACTTATGGCACCTTTAAATATCAGCCAAAATATATTTAAAACCACATATGCAATATATTTTAAAGCCGATGTTTTTTTACACACTGAATTATGTTATTATGTGAATTAAGTTTCAGTGAGATTGATGCATCTCATCATATCAGAGCGGATGTGTTTATATTGATTATGATTAAACTTGTGTTACGTGCACACTGCTTTTTCTCAGGGAGATCAGAGTTTCTGATATGTTAAAGTTGCAGATTCTTATTTTTGGCCTCTTTCTCTTTCTTTTATTGAAAGTGGTGTTTTAAATTTCAAATTGCTTGAACTTTTGACAGTTACGTTACAAGGATGATTTCTGTGTGGTCGGCTGTGTGTATCTGTCTTCTGAGAGTGTGTTTGCACACATGCTGTAATTAAAGCTACATGTTATGAATGTGTTGTGATGTGGCAACATATTCCTCATACCGTGATTTAATTTAGCTGTCCCAAAGGGAGGTTTGTGAGGCAGACTGCACAACACTAATGGATGTTTGCCTTCATTGAATTACAGTGACGTGTGCACATGAGCGTTGTGCGTAAATGCTGTTTTACATAGGCTACCTGCTTAACTTTGAGCTCATGGGGGGGGGGGGGTAAATTGACCCTTTTTAATCACTAGTAGTACTGATCTTTATAAGTCAATGGTCATAAACAGTATAGTCAATAGAGGGTCAATGACAAATAAGAAGAGTGTCTCCAATAAAGCATCTGGTTGATTTTGAAAAACATTAACACAATACATTTAGACACAAAAAAAATCTTAATAATTTTTTTCCAAAAAGTTATGTATAAATTATTTTATGAATACATTACAGTTCAAAAATTTGCGGTCAGATATTATTTTCATGTATATGAAAGACGCCTCTTAAGATCACCAAGGCTAATATCATAAACATTTTACAAACGAACTTGTAACAAAAATTGTAACACTTTGTTTTACAGTGTCCTTGTTACATGTTACATGTAGTCACTATAGTAACTACATGCAACTAACCTTAACTACACCTTAATCCTAACCCTAACCTTATAGTAAGTACATGTAGTTTATTATTACTCAGTACTTAGATGTATAATTAAACTATAACACAGACACCTTAAATTCTCGTCGCTTTATAATATTAATATTGAACCACTGTACTCACATGAACTGATTTAAATATGTTTTTATTAGGGTGAGTAATAAATTACATTATTTTCATTTTTTTGGGTGAACTAACCCTTTAAAATGTTTTTCTTTTAAAGATTATCCTTTTATGAGAATTTTTTTTTCTTTATTATGATATCAGGGTAGTGTATCACCCTGACATTTTTTACTTTATGCCCCCCAAAAATTACAAAATTAATTTTAATTCAGAAATTAAAGGTGCAGTGTGTGAATTTTTTATCTAGTGGCGAGGTTGTGAATTGCAATCACTTAACACTCACCCCTCCCTTTCGAAGCACATAGAGATGCTATGGGGGCCGACACAGGGCAAAAATGTTGTCGTCTGAGACATCAGAGAGTAGCTGCTCTGTAGAGAAGTTTGTCTTTTAGGGTTACTGTAGAAATATGGCGGCATAAAATGGTGATTTCACAGTAAGGGGACTCGCGGTGTATGTAGATAGAAATGGCTCATTCTAAGGTAATAAAAACATAACGCTTATTTATGTAAGGTCTTTATACACCACTGAAAACATAGTTATGTATATAATATTGCATTTCTGTCAATAGATCCTCATAAATATTACACACTGCACCTTTAAGAACGCCATAGAAAATGTATATTCAAGTCATTGTTCAGTTAGTTTGAATTGCATTGTTAATTAATTGATTTTGAATCTGGACACAAAAAAGAAGAGTGTCCTGTCATTGACCCAGGGGTTATCAGAAAAAAAGAAGACTGTCCTGTCATTGACCCAGGGGTTAGCAGACTGATTTCTAGCTTCTCCTGTAGCCTAATATCAAAAATCAGCTCTGACGCATTATTGATGTTTTCTTCTAGCTGCCTTTTTCACAATCAAATGAAAACCAACAGTCCTGTTTCATTTCCAACCCAGATCGATTGATTGCATTCGGCCAGTAGACTAATCAGATTACAAAGGTCTAATTTGATTTTTGAGAGCAGGTACGAACTACTTGAGGACAGCTCAGGTGATTGGCTCAGACAGATGCCTCTCAAAATGAAAACACAAAAAGACTAGAAGCCGAAAGAAAGTCAAATATTCTTAATCAAGGTAGTCGAAGAGGAAATGAGACTTGTGTGTATGTCTCCTCATCCCAACCGGACCCTATTATTAAAGAAGAGGACAGGAACGTTTTGTTTCCTCCCCTCAGTATTCAGGATGTAATGTTTTCCGTCCTGCTCTTTTCTTAATAGTTTTGGAAATAAATTAAACTAGGAGATGAATGGAGGTCCATTTCTAAAGAGCACCCAGTGGAGGGAAGATAGATGAAGCTCATTACAGTTTATTGCCATTACACAAGATTACTTTGCTTTTGTCACTTCACACCTGAATTACAAACTATTACAGCTAGTCTTATTTAAACAAAACCAACTTTAGAGTTTTCTTTTAAATAATTTTTACAACAGAAACTCTTTTAAAATGTACAATATAACTAAACATTAAAGAGACCATATGATGATATTTTAAAAGTCAATATTTTGTTTATTGATGTAATAGAATAAAGTAAAGGGATAGTTCACCCAAATGAAAACATGTAATCAATTACTCACCCTCATGTTATTCTAGACTTTCATTCATCTTTGAAACACAAATGTGTTTCCGTTTCAAGCTCAAACGTGCTGTGTAATACGATAATGAACCTCATTGGTTCTCGTGGAAGCTCAAAATTTGCTGCGTAACACACGAGAATGAACCTCATTGGTTCTTGCAGAAGCTCAAAAATGCTGCGTAACACAAGAATGAACCTCATTGGTTCTTGCAGAAGCTCAAAAGTGTTGCGTAACACATTTACATTTACATTTATGCATTTAGCAGACGCTTTTATCCAAAGCGACTTACAACTTGGGAGTACACGAAGCGATTGGTTATGAAGTCGAGTAAGCGCAACAAGTGCCTGAAATACTGAGACCGTTTACAATGCTCAGTGTAGCACAGGCTAGAGTAGGGAGGGAAAAAAGGGGAAGAAAGAGGAAAGGAAAGTTTTTTTTTTTTATGAGGTCAAGTGGTCACGGAAGAGCTGAGTTTTTAATTGACTTTTGAATGTTGTCAATGATTCTGCGTTTCGGATGGCGGTGGGAAGATCGTTCCACCAGCTGGGAACGGTGAATGAGAATGTTCTGGAAAGGGATTTTTTGCCTCTCTGTGATGGTTCCACAAGCCGTCGCTCTTTAGCTGAGCGAAGGCTTCTGGTGGGGGTGTGGATTTGTAGAATCGAGTCAAAGTATCCAGGAGCTGAGCGCATGGTGGTTCTGTAGGCAAGTGTCAGCGCCTTAAACTTGATGCGAGCAGCGAGTGGTAGCCAGTGCAGAGAGATGAAGAGAGGAGTGACGTGGGTCCTTTTGGGCTCGTTGAAGACAAGACGTGCTGCTGCATTCTGTATCATTCGTAGTGTTTGGATAGCACAAGAGGGGAGTCCAGCCAGAAGCGCATTGCAGTAGTCACAAGAATGAGAACACAAGAATGAACCTCATTGCTTCTTGCAGAAGCTCAAACGTGCTGCGTAACACAAGAATGAACCTCATTGGTTCTTGCAGAAGCTCAAACGTGCTGTGTAACATGAGAATGAACCTCATTGGTTCTTGCAGAAGCCCAAACGTGCTGTGTAACATGAGAATGAACCTCATTGGTTCTTGCAGAAGCCCAAACGTGCTGTGTAACATGAGAATGAACCTCATTGGTTCTTGCAGAAGCCCAAACGTGCTGCGTAACATGAGAATGAACCTCATTGGTTCTTGCAGAAGCCCAAACGTGCTGCGTAACATGAGAATGAACCTCATTGGTTCTTGCAGAAGCCCAAACGTGCTGCGTAACACAAGAATGAACCTCTTTGGTTCTTGCAGAAGCTCAATCGTGCTGTGTAACATGAGAATGAACCTCATTGGTTCTTGCAGAAGCTCAAACGTGCTGCGTAACATGAGAATGAACCTCATTGGTTCTCGTGGAAGCTCAAGCGTGTTGCTTAACATGAGAATAAACCTCATTGGTTCTTGCAGAAGCTCAAAAGTGCTGCGTAACACAAGAATGAACCTCATTGGTTCTTGCAGAAGCTCAAATGTGCTGCGTAACACAATAATTTATCTCATTGGTTCTTGCAGAAGCTCAATCGTGCTGCGTGACACAAAAATGAACCTCATTGGTTCTCGTGGAAGCTCAAATGTGCTGCGTAACATGAGAATGAACCTCATTGGTTCTCGTATGTCAAGATTGAGCTTGTTTATATGTGAATAAAAGCCTTAAAACTATTTATAATAAAGCGATTGAGTCACTTCAGAAAAATTTTGACTAAACCTCAAAATTCATATGGATTAGTTTTATGATCTCTATTAACTTTTTGAAGTAAGTCGCGTAGACTGTCAATGGAGGGACAGAAATGTCTTTGTGTTTATTCATTATTGAGTGATGACATTTTTTTTTTTCCATCAACCTTTTAACATGCTTTAATGTCCAAAAACACATGTATAGTATTTTTCACATATAGTTTCACGTATTTTTGTATTTTGTAACACCTCTTTTCCCACGCACGTAAACACGCTGATTTCTACAAAGCCCTTCCTTTCCCTTGTCATAAATTCAAGCTTCAGCTTGCAAGGCTTCTAAAGCAATTGTAACACAAACAGTTAATAATATCAACAATAATGATAATGAAATAATGAAATTAAGTTGTGTTAAATGTTCAGCATTTTTTTTCCCGCTCCTTTTAATTAAGTTAAAAAAAAAAAACATCCAGTGTGGATCGATAGTAACTTTCATCTGCAAACTGGCCTTTGTTATAGTCAGTAAGCCAATTCTTTCTACCCATTTCCACACCTCTTTTAACATGTGAAGGCATACATTTTATTTTGCATTCTTCAGTAAGACAAAACGTTCAGTTCTCAAAGGACAGTGACATTTGACCAAGGCTTTTGGGGTCAGTTGACCTTGTCCATTGAGCAGTATAACTCCTCCAGCTGCTGTCCCTTGTCTTTCATGTCTAAAGGAGTTTTGGGTTGACCTGCAGTCAAGTCAGAGCTAATTTCACTCAAGGACTGGCCAACACTGACGCTTATTATTCTGGCAAAAGAACTGCCCACTTAGAAAGGACATTTTTACGTGATTTTTAGGGCCTGGTCTGAAATGAATATCATAGCAATAGACGTTAATGCAACATAGTTCTTGGCAATATGTGTAAATAGTAATTGGATGCAATTTATACTTTTGTTTATACTATTCTATACTATTTTGACAGATACATACTATTTGCTCGTCAGTATTGTTGTACATAATATAATATACACAATAATAACAGAGTGAAATTATTATATTTATTAAAATTATTAAATGGATGGCGCCTTAATGGGACAATAAAAGCCCTCCCTACACCTATCCCTACCCCTACACAATAAATGCTTTTATTATTACTAAACATTTAGTTAGCACTTTATTTCCAATTTTAGAAAAAAAAATTTATTAAAAGTAATTGCCTTTCCGATGTGATATGTGATGGGAAAAGAGAGAAGAGTAAGCTCTGCAAAAGGCGGATTCGAACCCGCGTCGATCGTGTCAAAACCTAGATCTTTAAGCCTTATGCTTTACTGACTACACCGCTAAAAACATTGAAATATGCCTGTTATTTCTTTAATCTTGTTTTTCCCAAACAGGCATTGTTAGGCTGAGGTATTGCGAATAGCACTTGCCAACAAGGCACGCTATTTGCACTTGGTGTAAATAGACACTCCGTAACATAAACTAGCAATAAAAAATACTTCTAAAGCATTTATTAATCTTAGTTAAGGTTAAATTGAACATTTACTAATACATTATTAAAATCAAAGTTGTATCTGTTAATATTTAATGGACCTGACACGATATGAACTAACAATGAACAGTTGTATGTTTCTTGATAACAATAACAAAGAGGACTAAATACTGTAACTATGTATAAACTATATTGCTCGTTTTTAGCTCATGCATTAGCTATATTTAACTAATGAGACCTTATGGACACTTGTCACATTTCCGGGCTTCTCAGAAGCAGAGGTCGTCACAGTTGGGTAAACTTCTATAGCGGTGAACAAGAGACGACAGCAAATATAGTTTTGGAATTTAATTTCCTCCAACAGCAAAAGAAACCAAATCTGTGATAACTTCGACGACTTTCCAAAAGAGGGAAATGAATGAAAATGTGAAAAACTTAACTAGATTTGTGATGTTTGTAACTGTGGAAACGCATCATCAAGGTCTGTGAAAAGGGTCCATGGGAAAATATATATTTTTATATATATATATATATATTTATATTATTTTTTATAATATATATTTAAAATACAATAATTTTATATCAGGCTACAGTTGAAGTCAATAATATCTGTCTGCAGAGCAGCAGAGCCACAGTTTCACCCCAGCAGTTTCACAGCAGTTAGAACGTGGTAAATCGTGAATGTGGTAAATCATGGTAAAGCATGGTAAACTAAATCATGCTTGAATCATGGTAAATCATGCTAGAACGTGGTAAATCATGGTAAACTATGGTAAGTCATGCTAGAATGTGGTAAATCATGGTAAATTATGGTAAACTATGGTAAACTAAATCATGCTAAAATGTGGTAAATCATGGTAAACTATTGTAAGTCATGCTAGAATGTGGTAAATCATGGTAAATTATGGTAAACTAAATCATGCTAGAATCATGGTAAATCATGCTAGAACGTGGTAAATCATGGTAAGTCATGCTAGAATGTGGTAAATCATGGTAAATTATGGTAAACTATGGTAAACTAAATCATGCTAGAATCATGGTAAATCATGCTAGAATGTGGTAAATCATGGTAAACTATGGTAAATCATGCTAGAACGTGGTTAATCATGGTCAACTATTGTAAATCATGCTAGAAAGTGGTAAATCGTGGTAAACTGTGGTAAATCATGCTAGAACGTGGTAAATCATGCTAGAACGTGGTTAATTATGGTCAACTATTGTAAATCATGCTAGAACGTGGTAAATCATGGTAAACTGTGATAAATCATGCTAGAAACATGGTAAATCATGCTAGAACGTGGTAAATTGTGAATGTGGTTAATCATGGAAACTGGTAAATCATGCTAGAATGAGGTAAATCATGGTAAATTATGATAAACTATGGTAAATCATGCTAGAATCATGGTAAATTGTGCTAGAACGTGGTAAATCATGGTAAACTGTGGTAAATCATGTTAGAAACATGGTAAATCATGCTAGAACGTGGTAAATCGTGAATGTGGTAAATCATGGTAAATCATGATAGAATCATGGTAAATCATGCTAGAACATGGTAAATCGTGAATGTGGTAAATCATAGTAAAGTATGGTAAACTAAATCAAGCTAGAATCATGGTAAATCATGCTAGAACGTGGTAAATCATGGTAAACTATGGTAAATCATGCTAGAAACATGGTAAATCATGGTAAACTATGGTGAATCATGCTAGAAACATGGTAAATCATGCTAGAACGTGGTAAATCGTGAATGTGGTAAATCATGGTAAACTATGGTAAATCATGCTAGAACGTGGTAAATCGTGAATGTGGTAAATCATGGTAAACTATGGTAAATCATGCTAGAACGTGGTAAATCGTGAATGTGGTAAATCCTGGTAAACTATGGTAAATCATGGAAACTATGGTAAATCATGCTAGAATGTGGGAAATCATGGTAATGGTAAACTATGGTAAACCACGCTAGAATCATGGTTAATCATGCTAGAACGTGGTAAATCGTGAATGTGGTAAATCATGGTAAACTATGGTAAATCATGCTAGAACGTGGTAAATCGTGAATGTGGTAAATCATGGTAAACTATGGTAAATCATGCTAGAACGTGGTAAATCATGAATGTGGTAAACTATGGTAAATCATGCTAGAACGTAGTAAATCGTGAATGTGGTAAATCATGGTAAACTATGGTAAATCATGGAAACTATGGTAAATCATGCTAGAATGTGGTAAATCATGGTAAACTATGGTAAACCACGCTAGAATCATGGTTAATCATCCTAGAACGTGGTAAATCGTGAATGTGGTAAATCATGGTAAACTATGGTAAATCATGCTAGAACGTGGTAAATCATGAATGTGGTAAACTATGGTAAATCATGCTAGAACGTAGTAAATCGTGAATGTGGTAAATCATGGTAAACTATGGTAAATCATGGAAACTATGGTAAATCATGCTAGAATGTGGGAAATCATGGTAATGGTAAATCATGGTAAACTATGGTAAACCACGCTAGAATCATGGTTAATCATGCTAGAACGTGGTAAATCGTGAATGTGGTAAATCATGGTAAACTATGGTAAATCATGCTAGAACGTGGTAAATCATGAATGTGGTAAACTATGGTAAATCATGCTAGAACGTAGTAAATCGTGAATGTGGTAAATCATGGTAAACTATGGTAAATCATGGAAACTATGGTAAATCATGCTAGAATGTGGGAAATCATGGTAATGGTAAATCATGGTAAACTATGGTAAACCACGCTAGAATCATGGTTAATCATGCTAGAACGTGGTAAATCGTGAATGTGGTAAATCATGGTAAACTATCATGCTAGAATGTGGTAAATCATGGTAAACTATACTAAATCATGGTAAACTATGGTAAACCACGTTAGAATCATGGTAAATCATACTAGAACGTGGTTAATCATGGTAAATCATGCTAGAATGTGGTAAATCGTGAATGTGTAAATCATCTATGTTAAATCCTAGTAAGCTATGGTAAATCATGAAATTATTCTGTAACATGCATCTCGGCGACATAAAACTCTCACGACGAAATACGCATGCGCGGGCAAAACTACTGTGGGGTAAAACTGTAGTTGGGGTAAAACTGTGGCTCTGCGGCCCAGCAGTCAGACCCTTCTCGTTGAAGTAGATCTGCAGCTCATCGGGGCCCCCTGCTGGTCTGGGGCTCTGGGCAAACGTCTGTCTGGTGTACGGTGCATGTGAACGCCTGTAAAATCTACAATGGTTTTGAAAGCAATCCAGTCTAAGTTGCAGAAGTGAACCATTATTAATTAAAACCGTGTTTTAAACGGGATTGTCATTTCAGTTCGAAATGATGTTTGCTCTGAGGGCATCAGCGTCTTTGTGCTATGATCAGTCCCTTCTGCTTGGTGGTAGTGATATATTTAGGCATCTAGGCTGCTAAAACAGATATTACAGATTCTGCTCTTGCATCTTGTTCCATTCCTTTAAACAAGACATTTAACCTTGAGTTTCTCCTGAAGGATTTTTCCATTCTACAGTAGAATGTGCAAAATGATAACTATAGATCAATTTTAAATACCATCACTTTATCTTTGTTTATTGACCTTCTATATTGACTGTTGTACGTTTTATCAGTCTTCTTGGTCCAGGGCTATCTCTCCATCATTTCCTGTTCTTTTGACCTTCATTATCGCTCCTAGGGTCGGTTTAGTCTCTCTTTTCCTGCCATATGTTCTGCCCATTCACATTCATCCCTGTGCGGTGATGATTTTGGCATCAAAACATAGGTGGGAAACATTTATCATGCTGAAATGTCCATAGAATTCATCCGACACATTTGATTGAAGCTGATGTAGTTTAGTCGCACACACAGTGGTCGTATAGAGTTTTGTAGGCATTTCTCGTTAACCTAACTCTTATTTGTTTTTGTGTTTTCAGGGTGTTGATGGAGAGCCTTTCGAATGACAGCCGGGACAGTGGTAATCACAGGTGGAATTCTAGCTACAGTAATCTTACTGTGCATTATCGCTGTACTGTGTTACTGTAGGCTGCAGGTGAGACTCTTTTGCTGTCATTTTGTTTCTGTGTGTGTTTTTCTCAGTCTGTCTTATAGGCAGGGCCGTAACCAACATAGACATTGAGGGGGACAAGTCCTTAAAAAGGTTTAAAAGTTACATTTTTAGTTTGATCTGCCTCAGCTTCAAAAAAGCATATATGAGGGCGGATTAGAACCTATGACACTGTATACAAAAATACTACCACCACACCACTAGCGAATTCAAATGTGAACAATGGATCTATGTATTTCTTCACTAACGTGAAGAATCTTGGGACACAATATATTTGACGCAAATTAATACAAATATTATTTGCAAATAGTCCCAAAATGATTATTTCCCAACTAGAATTAGACCTATAATTGAATTCACTCTTCTGTTTCTTTATGCTTTATAAAAAATAAAAAATAAATTATATAATGCTGTGTTTTGGTACCTTTTCTTCCTTTAGGAAATAGTGACATGGTCTTCTTTTTCTGTAGTTCCTGTTAGATCTCATCGTGTTTTCTGTAAAGCAAGTGGCTGCTTGTCACAAACACTAACATCACGTCAAAACTGAAAGTCAGGAAGTATTATGTTTTTCAGATGTTTTGTTTTTGTTATTTGAATTGACACTGAAACAACTGTTTTGCAGTAAAATTGGCAGCCATTGCATGTAACCAAGTTACATAATCAGAAATAATCTCATAGTGGGAAACAGTGACAAATGTATGTATAAATGAAATTCATGATGGAACTTTTTTTCACTCTTTGTAATGTAATTCAGTTACAAGAAGTGACTACCGTTTAAAAGTTTGGTGTCGGTAAGATTTTCAAATTATGAAATTATTCAGCAAGGACACAGTAAGTTGATCAAAAGTGACAGTAAACATATTTATAATGTTAAAAAAGATATCTGTATTTAAAATAAATGCTGTCATTTTTTAACTTTCTATTGTAAAATGGTTTACAGTTTCCACAAAAATATTAAGCAGCACAACAGTTTCAACATTGATAATATCAATCAGCATTTCTGAAGGATCATGTGACACTGAAGACTGGAGTAACTTTCTAAAACTTGAGAAGTACTAAATATCCCAAAGGGCAGAAAATACTTTCCAATTAAATGAATATGTATTATAGTTTAAATGTATATGAAATAAATAGTTAAAGGGGCTATATGCGTTTTTCTGAAATTTAAACTCGCGACTGACACCTGTGGCCAAAAAACAGAACTGCTCTTATTTTCTGCTCGCTCTCGCAGCGGTGGTGACGTCACATCCGCAGACAGCGCGGGAAAAAAACGACCCGCCAGAAAATAGGAAAAATAGGATCCAGGCTTATAGGTGCACCCACTGTGAGCGGACAAGGTGTCAGTATGCTCATCAGGAGATGTTTGAGTCATAAATGGTAAAATAAAAAGGCTATTGTTATGTTTATTTTGGGGAAAAAGTTGCATATAGCCCCTTTAAGAGTGCATTTTAAATTTAGGACCATTTAGGACATATCTATGTAATTTTATAATTGGTTCTGTTGTTTTTGGTTAAAGTCTACTACCGAATATCAAGTATTTATATTTATATAAAATATATTTTTACTCTTTCCCATAACATGAAAGTCAATTGGGTCCTAAACAACTTTGATTGGATTTTGGGTGAACTATCCATTTAATGCCTTTCGATTTTACATATATACTAAGTTATTTTGTATAATTTACCCTTAAACTCATACCTCGGGTCATTATCGACCCGGGACGTCATTCATTACCCTCCCCCTGATTGATTTTGTTAGACATCAACCTTCTTAGCATTTTTCAATCTATTCATTAACAGTTTAAACAATATAACAAGAGGTATGTAATAGTGCAAGTATATTTTTTCTGCGCCACAATAATTGAATTTCTGATTACTCAATGGCCCTGTTTACACCTGGTATTAAAGGCACACTATGTCATTTTCCCTGGAAATCGAGGGTTCTTGTGGTGTTTGGATATTTAAATCCAAAAATCTCACATAGGGCGCATTTAAGAAGAGTTTTCATCGATCGGATCACAAATGGACTATGCTAAATACAGGTGTAAATGGGTCTAAAACGTTTTGAGCTTGCCCACTTTCGACCACATCCAGACCACCACCACGCTCATGTGGTCGAATGCGTTCAAACGGCCACAAAAGACACCTAGTCTCCGCCTACTGACCTAACATGTAAACATAATGGGAAGTGCGATATCCAGACAGGATTTAAACTTCGTTAACTGAAGACTCAAGCTTGGTTTGACGACGAAAAACGTACCAAGCACAATGTTCTCTCATCATTCCTGATTTCTAACACGCACTCACAGCGTGCGGCGTGGTCTTGCGTCTGTCAGAGCAGAAACTAAAGCAGCTGCTCTCTGTGTGTTTTTCTGTCATCTCCGTATGTTCGTATGTAAATTGTATTAGCTTATTTTGTCAATTAGATCGGAAGATCTAAGTCCATACATTTACCCACCCATAGACCCTCTTCTAGAAGAACACCAGGTGGAAATAGGAATGTCTTCCTCATCTAATTTGGTTGATCCAATCAACCAAAACGCATCTTAATATCTGGTGTAAACAGGGCCAATAAGTGCAATTCACCTTTATTCTTCAAGGTTGCAATGTCGGATACAAAATGATGACGTGATGTTTCATTCATAATTACTGCAGGGATAAAACTAAAGTATCATAAGCGAAACTTGAAATGGCTCAGTGATTTACTGCAGAGCAAGTACTGTATGCAATCAAATATTAGTGTCACTGTCACTTGAAGGTGGATCCGGTCATTTAGATGACTTATTCTTTGTCATTGTTATTTAAATATCAACGGGGTTTAATCTATTGCGGCCGTTAGAGAGCCATATGTGTTAGATATAGATCTGGGTCGCTAAAGACCAGAATATGTATTAATGACTGTTGAAACATTCATGCATTTAAGCTGACACACTCTCTCCTTACACCCCTCTAGTACTATTGCTGTAAGAAGGAGGAGTCGGAGTCAGAGGAGGAGGAGCCTGACTTCGCCGTCACGTCTCGTCTGCCGCCGGTGCATTCAAATCACAACATCCTGGCGGCCACTGTCCCCACGGCAACCACCCCCAATGGGCCTGCCCTCTTCACGCCGCCGCCGGCACGAAAACTGACACGCTCGCAGACGTACTGCCCGTCCTGCACGCATTACGACCTGCCATTTTACCTGCAGCAGCCAGACGGCCTGCGAAATGGTGGCGAACGCATTAGCTACCGCAGCGTGCATCAGCAGGATTTGGGGCCCTCCCCGCTGCCCACTTTGCTGCCCGCCCCAATGCCCACCCAGCTGCCGACGCCACTACCCAACTACCACAAACTAAACCTCAGCCGCTCCGTCACCATGAGGGAGATGTTCACACGAAGCTGCAGCATTAGCACTGACGTGTAGGCAGCCATCCAAACGTTTTATGCTAGATGCTAATGGCTAACTGTGGCAACAGACTCAATTCTCATTGAAAAACATAATTCAGCATTCAAGCTCTAACACTTGCCTGCGTAAAAACAATGTCCTCTGGAAAACTCCCAGAGTGCAGAGCTTTCAGGAAGACAGCCCAGTGTGTCTGTGCCTAACTGGGAACTATAAAGGCAGAAATGGGGTAAGAGCAGAGATTTGGAGCCCCTCGCCCTCCCTCAACCCCTCTGCTTCACTCCAGAATCCCTTGTTTTGTGTTATCAGTCATTGAAAAGGAGATCCGAGACACAATGGGACACCTTTCCTTACATTTGTTTGGGGAAAAAATGCAACAATACACAGAAAACGGTGGCATCTTGAATTTTTCAATATAGAGTCTGTATTGAAACTTTTGTATTGTTCATTCATGTAGCTGGAGAAGTTTTAGCTGAATATTAACTGATATAGCCGCGGACACATACAGGACAACTTACGAAAAGCCCTAAGCGGCTGCAATAAAACTGCTAGATCAAAATGTGACATCATCAGACAACAACGTGATGTAGGCGTTTGATTTTGAAGTGGCGTACGGGATGAGAGGCATTATTTTTTACTGACAAAAGTTATTGAGTTACCGAGTTATTGAGATTCTAAATATGAATAGGTGTTTTCACAATTGCAAACTATTTCTTCTGTTTTGGATGTTTAAACGATTTGTTCTTCTTTATTCCCATTTCTCCCATCTGAAAAGGTACAGGTTTTTGTTTCACCTGCATTGACATGTCATGATTGCCATTGATTTTTTTATTATTATTTTTACAATCGGGATGGATAAAAAGGCCAATTTGGTTTCATGGGCTACATTTGCTCTTTCTAAACGCTGCTTGTTGGACTATGAAGAGAACATCTTCAGCCAGAAGGGTTTTCTTTCTCTCTCTCTCCTGTTCATGCTTACAGAGACGTCAATTAGCCTATTTCCTGCGTAGTTGATGTGAAAACAAGTGGGGCGTTGCACCGACTTTCTTCTTTTTAATAATGACGGTGATTATCAAGAATATTTGTTCTGTTTCTAGTTTTGAAAGTGATATTCTTCTCTCTCTGGGTGTGTAGCCGCACACTACAGCCCTGCCGGTGACATTGACTTCTGTGATAATCACCATGTGCTTGTGAAGTGATTTAAATTCTCTCTCCTAGCTCTTCTTTCACTCATTGGGACCCTTTTCAATCTCACACTGTCTCTCTCATGCGGCGCACATACACGTTTCAGTGCCTGTTAATACCAACTGTATTATTATTATTATTATTAGTTCTGAATTGTTTTTGCATCACTACTTTATCACAGTATTTTTGTTTCGGACAGGTAAATAATATTGTTTCATGTTCTAAAGTGATGCCGAAATGTTCCTGTAATTGATAATACAATTAAGAATAATGTGGATAATAAATTGGTCGAAAATGTTTTGGCATGTTTTAAAGTTGAAAATGAAGTGAAACTCATAGTTGCTTTTATAACCAACGTTATATTTCAACCTGTTGGATCTGATTCCAGTTGGAACATGTCTCTACCTGTAATATAACGCAGGCTCATTTATTTAGTTAGTCCACTAGAGGTGAGTTTGAAATAGAACCCATGTGCAGTTCATTGATACAATCTAAGGTGAACAAAGCAAGACAATGACTGAAGTAAACTTGACTGAGCACATAACATAGACATAATATAAATTGATAACTGGACTCACTGACAGTGGGTCACAATGCCAATACAGACAAGCCAACAATGGACACATGAGGGCTATTTATACAAAAGGAATGAACGACTAACAAAAAGCACCTAAACACAATGAACCAATGACTGAACCAATCAGAACATGACACATTAAGCAAGAACGCACATGACAAGATCACAAGAGGGCAAGGGAGTCACATGACTATAAAAACTACAAAAATATAAAAATAATGAAAACATATACTAGCATTTAGCATTATATAAACTGAATCAGATGAATTATATGAATTTGAATGTCAAAATTTTTCTTCACAACTCTTGCCTCAAAAGTTTTTTTGTGAATGTCCTGTGGTAAGTCACATTTTAGGCTTAGCAATTGGAATTATTGTTATTTCTGACATTTGCATGACTTTCTTTTTCCAGCCGAACACATTCTGAGTTATATTTAAAAAATACACTGGCTCTTCCAAGCTTTACAGTAAATGGAAAATGAGAATTTGAAGGTCAAAAAAGCACATCCATGTAATATAGGGGCCAAGCACAAAGAAGGCACAATAAGTCATGGCTGAGCGTATCAGACCAACTGCAACAATTAGCAATTAAAGGCATATAAGATTACTAAAGGCTCAGTAATGCAGGTTTGCACTGCACAACATCAGGAAGATCAGACCATTCTTAACAGAGCAGGCTTGACTACTGCAATGCACTGCAATGCACTTCTGGCTGGTCTTGCATCGTGTGCAATTAAAACGCTTCAAATGATTCAGAACGCAGCGGCATGTCTTGTCTTCAATGAGCCCAAAAGGGCCCACGTCACACCTCTCCTCATCTCCCTGCACTGGCTACCACTCGCTGCTCGCATCAAGTTTAAGGCTTTGACACTTGCTTATGGATCCACCACAAGCTCAGTAACCGCATTCTTGCACTCGCTCCTACCAGTCTACACCCCCACCAGAAGCCTTCGCTCAGCAAAGGAGCGACAGCTCGTGGTGCCACCACAGAGAGGCACGAAATCACTCTCCAGAACATCTTCGTTCACTATTCCTTGCTGGTGGAACGATCTCCCCACCTCCATCCGGAATGCTGAATCACTGACAACATTCAAAAGACAGTTGAAAACTCATCTCTTCCGTGAGCACTTAACCTCATCTTAACAACATTCAAAAGACAGCTGAAAACTCTTCCGTGAGCACTAGCTTATGCTACTCTAAGCAGTGTCCAAAACGTAGAATTTCAGGCACTTTTTGTGATTATTCGCCTCTTCATGACGGATCGCTTCCTGTATTCCTCAGTTGTAAGTCGCTTTGGATAAAAGCATCTGCTAAATTAAATGTAAATGGTTGAAAAAGCACAAATACAGTCTAGTAATATGATTTAATAGTTTATCATTTTTTGGCCAATAATTGGCACTGTGATTAAATTGATGTGTGGTCAGATTAAGGTGACATTGACACATGCAAAGTTTGGTGTCAATGTCAAAGCATTGCAGAGATACAGCCTCAAAGTCATTTTGGCATCATGCCATCAAATATGTTGATGTGGTATACAATAACGGTTTCGTCTATCGACACAAAATCCATAACTTTTTACCAGCATGGTATGAAGATGATGTGATTCCTTTTTTGATGAAAATCGGACCAACGGTCTAGAAGGAGTTTGAAAAAGTAGGTTTTAAAGAAAATCAAAATGGCGGACAGGAAGTCTGGCCGACTATGGAAAAATTGGCAAAATAAGACCAGTTTCATTACAATAGGCTAAATTAATCAAAAGTTATTATTATATATAACTTTTGACCGCGAGGTGGCGCTGCCCCAAAAACATTTTGAGTAGGCCTACCGTCAGGACAAAACATAGGCAGCTGACTTGTTGCCTCGCTGCCCTATCAGGCAAGGACTTTGCAGGCAGCGTTTGCGCACGAAGGTACCTGATTTCGGTTAGACTTCTGAGGTAGCGTAACGGTTTAATGATCTACATTCTACAGCAAAATAAAGACAACTTTGGTGAAAACCATGCAAATATTTAATTAATACAAGAGTAATTTCTCACTAGAACTAAAACGTTGGTCAAAAACATAAACAAAAACAAACTAACCCCCAACCACAACTTTTAGATGCCATCTTTATTTTTCTAGCTCAACTGTCAGAGAATGGAAAGCACAGAATTGTGGTCTATCAAAGGCAGCGAAGGATGCATTTATGCTGCCTTCAAAAATCGATCAGATGGCGGTATCTCAGGAGACAAATTCGGACGGGCCTTGATGCCTTCCTACCTCAGAATGTGTCCTCCGAAGGCAGCATTTTCATAACCATACGCCAATGCGTTCGTAAAATATAGCATTTTACGACAAAATTCTAAATGGCCGACGCCCATAATGGTCGATATTGGAAAATTGGGTATCGTTCGACTCGGCATGCTGCACTGAATCTAAAGAGACCAAAAGTTTACAATTAAAAACAGGCAATTGCCCTTGTGTCAGAAACGTATGAGGCTGTTAGCTGTTTGTTTCCCTGTTGAAAAAAACAGCATATGCTGGTTATATGTTTTGGTTTGAGCTGGTTTAAGCTGGTCATGAGCTGGTTTAAGCTGGTCAAGTGCTGGTCCTAAAATGGTCCTAAGAAACTAGCTCCAGCTCAGTACCAGCGTATAACCAGCTCAGGACCAGTTTAAACCAGCTCATGACCCAGCTCAAACCAGCTGCCATGCTTCAAAACATACCTAACCAGCATATGCTGTTTTTTCAAAAGTATTAGCACATTATATGGACAAAACAAACTATATAAACATTAATTTCTTATTGATTTTAACTTCTCTTTATTTAGATGATGTATGTTTGATTTCATTTTGTTGCAAAGCAGTCCAGTCGTTGTGTATGCATTGTGTTGGATGTGCTCTCTGTCAGATTGAACTGGGAGAATCTGATAACATCAATCCACTGTCGTCTGGGGTCACTGTGCTTCAGAGTTGGCTGGAGCTCTCAAAGACTTTTCATATGCCAAAGTCACTGCAGCATTATCTGTCTTGTAGGAGGTAGTTTAGACAGATGTGAGCGTTTCTAAATCATGTCTAATCAAGTAAATTTGACACTCCAGTCACGTTCATAATGATAATGGAGCGGAATGGAGGATCTGAACTTTGCTGTGTCACAGTGAAGTGTTTGAATACACTAAAATGAATAATATACACTATATTGCCAAAAGTTTTGGGACGTCTACCTTTACGTGCACATGAACTTTAATGACATCCCATTCTTAATCTGTAGGGTTTAATATTGAGTTGGCCCACCCTTTGGAGCTATAACAGCTTCAACTCTTCTGGGAAAGCTTTCCACAAGGTTTAGGAGTGTGTTTATGGGAATTTTTGACCATTCCACTCTAATTCATCCCAAAGATGTTCTATCGGGTTGAGGTCAGCACTCTGTGCAGACCAGTCAAGTTCCTCCACACCAAACTCTGTCATCCATGTCTTTATGGACATTGCTTTGCGCACTGGTGCGCAGTCATGTTGGAAAAGGAAGGGGCCATCCCCAAACTGTTACCACAAGGTTAAGAGCATGAAATTGTCCAAAATGTCTTGGTATGCTGAAGCATTATTAATATTCCTTTCACTGGAACTAAGGGGCCAAGCTCAACCCCTGAAAAACAACCCCCACACCATAATCCGCCCTCCACCAAACTTTCACTTGGCACAATGCAGTCAAGCAAGTGCCGTTCTCCTGGCAATCGCAAACTGTGGAATATTTAGTAGTGAGGAAATTTCACAAATGGGCTTATTACACAGGTGGCAGCCTATCACGGTTCCACACTTGAATTATCTGAGCTCCTGAGAGCGACCCATGTTTGTAGAAGCGTCTGCATGCCTAGGTGCTTGATTTTATACACCTTTGGCCATAGAAGTGATTAGAACCTGAATTCATTGATTTGGAGGGGTGTCCCAATACTTTTGGCAATATAGTGTATCTAATTGTTATGTTATAATTTCGGGAAAAACGTATGCTTCATAAAGACACTGTATTATAATTAAAAACATATAGATGACCTAGATTATGACAGCATGTGTGTTTAGATGAGTCAAAAATCTGATGTGAATTTTCACTAAAATGAAGGGTTTTCTTCCTGTGCTGAATTATTTAAGGCAGTGTTTCCCAGCATGCAGCTGTGCTGGCCAGAACTCTGGAGGCGTATTGATGTTTTATGACATGCCTTGAATTATCCCTCACTGCGATGAACCTCATTCTCTCTGTCAATGATCTCTTGGCCTCTCTCCATTCCCTCTGCCTCCTTAAAGAGTAGGCGTAAAGAGGGCATGTTGGGTCCTTGACAGTGACACAGGGGAAGAGCTGTAGATGCTTCTCTGAGGTGGGAGGCTATATGAATTACAATCATGATGAAATGCAAATAAGCTGCGGCCTTTGATGCATGTGTTCACATTTATAACTTCTCCATAGAAGGCACTGGATTCTACCTAAGAAGAGTGATGATGGCATTCAAGATATATTTGAGATAATGTTTTTGGCGAATTAAAATGAAGTAATATTGTGAATGGGCTCAGCGGGTCCCCGGTTTGAGCCAGGAGTCCTTTCTGTGTGGAGTTTGCATGTTCCCTTTCGTTCAGTCACTACGACGTAACGTTAGTGACTAACGAATGGGGGTTTCGCTTAGAAGCCTATCAACTTCGAGTTTTGAGAAAACGCCCAATGGCGTGCCAATGCCATGGGGCATGCGGAATTTGCATACGTAGCTCCGCCTCACTGCGTGAGTATATAAGGAAGTACGAGGCAATATCGCATTATGTTTCTGCTTTCGGAGCCAAGAGTACCTACCTCTTCACTCCTACAGCCTTCTGAGACTCTGTCAGCTTCTTCGAGACGAGCAGCTTTCCAGTCGGTGTTGGTGTGACGGCGCGTTCCAGTGATCGCATACTTCCTGCCTGCTGATCTGTGCAGTGGTCCGCCTGACAGCTGGTGTGTGTTTCCCTGGGCGCTTCGGCATCGACTGCAAGGTTTTCCTCTCACAAAAAGAGCTTGCGCGTGGCACGTCTTTTTCAAGACGGCTCGCCCGTGCACTTCCGGGTGCGATCGATTTTCCGCTGCTGTCTGAGGACGCATTCACTGCTCGAGCGTGTTTGGGCTTCAGCGCGCACGGGCAGTGTTTGCGGATGTGTCACGTTTCCATTACGGGGGCGTGACCATCGCGATGTCACGGTCGAGACTCAATGATCTCCGAGAGGAGAGAGAGTCCCCTCTGCCACACCCCAATCTACCGTCCCCGAGTGAGATGGTACTTTGGCTGGTGGCCAGGGTGACCTGAGGGCGGTGCTGTGGTATTAAGAACCCCGACGTTCATTCCTCGGGCCACACCCCCCTCTTATACATCGCTTCCGCGAGTGTTGGATTGAATCTACGGCCCGTCTCTGGCGCCCCGTTCGTTCAGTTCACGCTCCGGATAGCAGTGAGATGTCGATCGCCGCATCCCAAGGTGGGCTGGAGTCCTTTGGGGATGACGATTAGGTTGTGCTCCGCCTCCGGGTGTGTCAGCACTGCCTGATCTGACCTAAAGTTGACAGCCATGTTATCTCGGGCAGCCGCGAGTCTCGCGCTGGTGTGGAACTCCGCCCAGTCGCGGGTGCTCGTGGTTGCGCGATTGGTTTTTGGGGGCGGCACCCGACAGCTGTTGGGCCCCGCCCCCAATGCCTTTCGCTCCCGGGGTGCATGAGGAGATCACGCGGTCCTGGAAGTCCCCGTGCTTCTCGCGACCGTTTGGTGGCCTCCTCCGCCTTCTCTGCCCTTGATGGGGCCGCGGCCTAGGGTACACTGGGGCCCCCTCCCCCCCCCACTGTTGAACTCTCTGTTGCGCACTACGGTGTCCACAGAGGGCTTTGACGTGGCGTGGTGTGGCTGTCCTAAGCACCCCCCCCAAAGCCTGTGGGCTCGTCTACTTCGGTGGCGTGGTCCCGCAGTGCTACGGGCAGGCCGCCGCCCCTTTGCACATGCACAAGGGTGGAGCCGACCCAGGGCTCTTCATTGAGCTGCGTGCCGCAACTGACCCCGCCCCCGGGCGGTGAAGGTGGCCACACGCTCCCTGGGTCGGGCGATGTCCACAGCTGTGGTCCGGGAGAACACCAGGCCTTACCTGGTGATGTGGAGGACGTTGAGCGGGCCCGCCTCCTCAACTCACCCATATCCCAGGCTGGCCTCTTCGGCGGCGCGGCTGAGAACTGCGCCCAACAGTTCTCGGCCGCCCCAGAGCAGACTGAGGCTGCAACACGTACTGCCCCGGCGGCCAGCTGCTGCACCAGCCGCCGGCCCAGTCGCCTCAGTCCGCTCGCCGCCGAGGGCGCCCTCCCTCTTCCCGCCCGGCCCCAGCAGCAGCCTTCACCTGGGCCGCGCCGTGGAGGTGGTTGAGGATGTCGCCCAGTCCGCTCCCCAGACTGGTTAAACGCCAGGATGGAGGTGGACAACTCAGAGATGGGTTCCAGTTCTTCCCAGGGGATGGTAGCAGGGCCTCTCCTTCCCCCGGTGGAGGGCCGGGGGAAAATCCTTCCGCTGCTGGCCCCCGGGCTAGCAGCGCTTGGGAAGAACTCATGTTCCTGTCTCTGAGCACCCAGAGACCGGTGATGACAGTGCGCGCCACCCTCGGGTCTCGCCACTCGCATCCCTCTCTGTCGCCAGCCCCCTGGCAGAGCAGACCCCAGTGGAACACGAGTCCTTCCCTGGTCTCCTCTGTCAGGGCGCAGCCGTTAACCGTGCTCCGACCCGGGGACGCCCAACAGCCTCCCCTGTCCGCGCCGGTAACGCTGCCTCGCTGCCCCACCCAGGGTACGTCTGTCGTCCGGATGACCCCGTTGGTGCAGTCTCTGGAAGCCTGGCTTCAGCTTCCGGGGCTGTCCCGCTGGGCTGCCCGGACCATCAGGCTCGGCTACGCGATTCAGTTCGCGCAGGCTCCTCCCCGTTACAGGGGAGTCCGCTATACCATGACCGGGGCCCATGCCCCCGTCATGCGTGCGGAGATTGCCACTCTACTGGCGAAGGGTGCGATCGAGCCTGTCCCTCCAGCCGAAATGAGGTCGGGGTTCTACAGCCCCTACTTCATTGTACCCAAGAAAACTGGTGGGTTACGGCCAATCCTGGACCTTCGCATCTTGAACCGATCCCTTCACCGGCTTCCGTTCGAGATGTTGACTGCGTAACGCCTTTTCGAATGCGTTCGTCCGTACGATTGGTTTGCAGCGATTGACCTGAAGGACGCCTACTTTCATGTCTCCATCCTTCCTCGACACAGACCGTTCCTACGGTTTGCTTTCGAGGGGCGGGCATACCAGTACGCAGTTCTCCCATTCGGGTTATCTCTGTCCCCTCGCGTCTTCACGAAGATCGCCGAGGCAGCCCTTGCGCCCCTTTGGCAGCACGGGGTCCGCATCCGGAACTACCTCGACGACTGGCTCATACTAGGCCACTCTCGAGAGCAGGTTTGCGGACACAGAGATCTGGTTCTCCACCACTTAACCCGTCTGGGCCTTCGGGTCAACTGGGAGAAGAGCAAACTTTGCCCCGTGCAGAGGATCTCTTTTCTCGGTATGGAGATCGACTCGGTCGCCATGTACGCGCAGCTTTCGAGCGAGCGCGCGCAGTCTCTGCTGACTTGCCTCCGACAAATCGAGAGCAAGAATGCGGTTCCACTGTAACTTTTTCAGAGGCTCCTGGGGCATATGGCATCTGCAGCCGCGGTAACGCCGCTCGGATTGCTTCATATGAGACCGCTTCAGCACTGGCTTCGCGATCGAGTCCCGAGATGGGCATGGCAGTCTGGCACGCTCCGGGTCCAAGTGACTCGGGCCTGCTTACAGACACTCACCCCGTGGTCGAACCTCAGCTTTCTACGGGCCGGTGTGCCCTTAGAACGAGGTTCCAGGCATGTTGTCGTATCGACGGATGCCTCTGCCACGGGCTGGGGTGCCATGTGCAATGGACAAGCAGCCGCGGGCTCCTGGACAGGACCCCAGCGTCCCTGCATGTCAATTGCCTCGAGTTGCTGGCAGTACGGTTCGCCCTGCACCGCTTCCGAGCGTTGCTGAAGGGTCAACATGTGCTTGTCCGGACAGACAACACGGCCGTAGTAGCGTACATCAACCACCAGGGCGGTCTACGCTCCCGCCGCATGTCTCAACTCGCCCGCCATCTCGTCTTATGGAGTCAGAAGCGCCTGAGGTCCCTTCGTGCTGTCCATATTCCGGGAGTCCTGAACCACGCAGCCGACGAGCTCTCGCGGTTTCAGCCTCTCCCGGGAGAATGGAGACTCCATCCCCGGACGGTTCAGCTGATTTGGGAACAGTTCGGCGACGCACAGGTAGACCTGTTTGCCTCCCACGACTCTTCCCACTGCAGCCTGTATTATTCCCTGACCGAGGGCACGCTCGGCACGGATGCACTGGCGCACAGCTGGCCGCGGGGTCTACGCAAATATGCGTTTCCCCCAGTGAGCCTACTCGCACAGCTTCTGTGCAAGATCAGGGAGGACAAGGAGCAGGTCCTTTTGGTCGCCCCGTACTGGCACGGCCGGACCTGGTTCCCCGAACTCATTCTCCTTGCGACAGCCCCTCCCTGGCCTATTCCTCTGAGACCGGACCTCCTTACTCAGAGACGGGGCACCCTTTGGCACCCGCGTCCCGACCTTTGGAACCTCCACGTGTGGCTCCTAGACGGGACCCGGCAGGTTTGAGTGGCCTACCACCTACGGTGGTCGCCACCATCACTTCCGCTAGGGCAGAGTCCACTCGGCATGCCTATGCGTTGAAGTGGAACCTCTTCGTCACCTGGTGCTCTTCCCGCCAAGAAGACCCCTGGAAATGTCCGATCGGGTCCGTGCTTGAGTTTCTCCAAGAGGGGCTGGAGCGAAGGCTGTCTCCCTCCACCCTCAAGGTATATGTGGCCGCAATATCTGCCCACCACGATCTCTTGGAGAACAAAAAGGTAAGTCAGCACGACCTGGTCATCAGGTTCCTGAGGGGAGCTAGGAGACTGAATCCTCCTCGCTCTCCTCTCGTACCCTCTTGGGACCTCGCAGTAGTGTTAACTGCTCTGCAGAGACCTCCCTTTGAGCCTTTGCGGTCGGTCGATATTAAGTTTCTGTCTATGAAGACGGCTCTGCTGACCGCATTGGCCTCAGTCAAGAGGGTCGGGGACCTGCAGGCATTTTCGGTTGACGAAGCGTGCCTGGAGTTCGGGCCGGCTAACTCTCACGTGATCCTGAGACCCCGGCCTGGATATGTGCCCAAGGTTCCCACCACTCCGTTCAAGGACCAGGTGGTGAACCTGCAAGCGCTGCCTTTGGAGGAGGCAGACCCAGCCTTGGCATTGCCCTGTCCAGTACGCGCTCTCCGCGCCTACGTAGACATGACGCAGTGTTTCAGGACCTCAGACCAGCTCTTTGTCTGTTATGGTGGAGAGCGGAAGGGAAGTGCTCTCTCAAAGCAAAGGCTGTCTCACTGGATAGTGGACACCATTGCTTTGGCTTACCAGCAGCAAGGCCGACCATGTCCCCTTGGTGTGAGGGCACACTCCACCCGGAGTGTGGCTTCCTCTTGGGCTCTAGCGCATGGCGCCTCGCTAGCAGACATCTGCAGAGCTGCAGGCTGGGCGACACCCAACACATTCGCCAGATTCTACAATCTCCGAGTGGAGCCAGTGTCCGACTATGTACTCGCCCCCCCGAGGGGCCGGTGATGGGCCAGGCTCAGGTGTCTTCGCTTGCTCGCCACTCCACTCCACGGACTGGATACGTGCGATATTTTCCTCAGGTGAGCTCCCCGAGAGCCCTGAGCTCCTCCAGCACTGTCGACGCCGACATCAGTTCAGTCTGCCCTCTCGAGCCCAGACCCTCATGTCCGGCCAGGTGCCCCATGTGCATGGTTCCCTCCGGCGACCCCCACATGTGTATTTCACCGTAAGTCTCCGCAGTGAGCGGGTTTCTTCCCTTGGCGTGTCCCCGCCACCCCTAGGGTTAAAAATCCACCTTCGGCTGGTACCCTAGAGATCTTCCATATGCAGCCCTCTCCGGGTCATATGTGTCTCTTAAGTCCTCCCCACGGGTAGGCATCTTGGCATTCCCTCACTGGGATATGCTTCCCAGTGTACCTTGGTAATCCTGTGTTAAGTGGGAGTCCTTCGTCCGTACTAGTCTTACGACAGGGAACTCACACTTACGCAGGGCGCTGGAAGACGGCTGAGTGGCGGGATTATATTGGGACCCCCATTCGTTAGTCACTAACGTTACGTCGTAGTGACTGAACGAAAGGGAACGTCTCGGTTACGGATGTAACCCTCGTTCCCTGAGGAGGGAACGGAGACGTAACGTCCCCTTGCCACATCAGCTGTGTTGCCTGGAACGCAGGAGTTCAGTCTTGGCTCCTCAAGCAGGTAACATAATGCGATATTGCCTCGTACTTCCTTATATACTCACGCAGTGAGGCGGAGCTACGTATGCAAATTCCGCATGCCCCATGGCATTGGCACGCCATTGGGCGTTTTCTCAAAACTCGAAGTTGATAGGCTTCTAAGCGAAACCCCCATTCGTTAGTCACTAACGTTACGTCTCCGTTCCCTCCTCAGGGAACGAGGGTTACATCCGTAACCGAGACGTTCTCCCTGTGTTTCCTCCGGGGGCTCCAGTTTTCCCCGCAATCCAAAAACATGCAGTTTAGGTGAAGTGGCGATGCTAAATTGTCCTTAGGTGTGTGTGTGTGTGTGTGGCCTGGTAAACCCAAAATGTCCCCGACAAACATGACAATACTTGAAATCCTTGTCCTTGTGACGAAACAGCTTATAAATCATACTTAAGAATGATTTTTGAAATTGTAAAAATGCTGAAAGTTTTCTGTGATGGGTAGGTTTAGGGATAGGGTTAGTGTATAAGGGTATAGAATAAAAATCTAATCATTGTGTCTATGGAAAGTCCCCATGAAACATGAAAACACGACATGTGTGTGTGAGTCCCAAGCCATGTAATGGGGATGTTTGGGGAAATACCTGGCAACCTACCCCGGAAAAATCATTACCAGTTGTAAGTCTCTTGCGTATGGAAAGTGTTAGACAAAGTTTAAGTTCATTTTATGATTCATTTCAGTGATCGAGTTCATTAAATTTAAACTGTACATTTAAATTCACGTTTCAAAGCTCTGATTCAACAACCCTTATGGAAATGAACCATGGTTTTGCTACACTAACCAAGTGTATTACCATGGTATATGTGGTAAAACTGAGAGCTTTCTGTCCCTCCATTGACAGTCTGCATGTGCAACTACCACTTTCAAGCCCCAGAAATCTAGTAAAGATGTCAAATAATGTAACACATGTGACTCAAGTGGTTTAAAGGGGTGGTAAAACACATTCTTTTGAAGGCTTGACTGTGTTTGTGGGGTGCACTGTAACATGTGTTCATGCTTCGTTTTAAAAAAAAGTGCCTTATTTTTCATATATTTGACCTTTATTCTACACTGCTCTGTCCCTCCTTGTAAAACGGTCTGATGCTTTCCGGGTTGTATGAAGCCAGTCCCTCAAAAATACGCGATGGGCTCTGATTGGTTAGCTGGCCCAGTGTGTTGTGATTCGCTAACCGCCTAGTGCACGTTTGTCGGAAACGCCACGCCCCTTACCGGAGGCTGTGCTTTGTGCTTTGGTCAGTATTAGAAACAACGGCATCAATAAAACCATATGAGCCCGAATCAGACCCAGAACATTTGAGTGAAGATGATCGAGCAGAACCTGTTCAGTCCTCAAGAGTAAAGACTGCGGATCTATAATCGCTACTGAATGGCACTTTAATTTTTGTATTTTTAGAACGATTATAGCCAAATATCTGTCGCAAGAACTAACCCAAAACAAACACTAAGCACTGGCTTTAACTAGTAAGTTAGCCAAATCACACACAGAACCATGTTTAGCATGCCTGTAGATAAACAATACATAAAAGCTCTAATCAAAGAATCATTTACACTAATGCCAAGTTCGCTGTTCGCAGATTTTAACGTTAGTGTTTGTAACGTTAGGTGTTCGTCGGATAACGTTAAGTATGAATGAGCATTTAACAGACTGGTTTGCAGAACAGAGTTGTCATCTGTTTACTTCCTTGCTACAACCTATTACAGGAAAACACATCGATGAAAAATAAATCAGACTTACAGGTTGTGGCCCGTGAACAGCTTCTGTTTGTAAATCCAGCTTTCAGGACAAGCCGTGGTGCATATCCTGTATTGAACTCGCGAAGTTTGTGGAAGTTGTCCTCCATGAAATGTGCAGTGCGCGCGTCGTGCATCCACGCACTGGCAGTGTTTTTTTCACGCAGCTGACGTTGTGCAAATCTGGCATTGAAATTGCGAAGACGGTGGATGTTTTCCTCCGAGATGTGCTGCAGGGATCCCCGCGCGCGCCTGTTCCCCGCTGTCTCATACACACGTGCAACATGCTGTATGTTAAACGCTCTGCAACGCACCCCTGTCCCAAGGAAGGCTGAACAGAGCAAGTACCCCAGACCTGCAATCCGGATGAAAATAACAGCGTTTCCTTGGCATTGCAGCAACAACACTCCAGCCTAACTATACCACAACAGCGCCGCGATACAAAATGGCCTCACCCCCCCTTATTTAATATTCTCGGAGGAGGGGTTTATGTAAATATTGAGCCTGTTGATGTCACCAACCCTGGAGGAATGTCTGTAGTCGCCTGCTGGCCGTTTGCTGTAGTTCTTAGAAACTGATTTCTTTAAAAGCAAATATCTCCCTTTGCTTTAAACTTTGAACGTTGTAACTTTGCAGATGTTGTTTATGCTCAAGCAGCAACATTACACGCTAGCTAAAGTTAGAATAGTGAAATCGTGGTTTACCACCCCTTTAACCTCAATTTTATGAAGCAATGTGAGTGTTTTGTTTGCGCAAAAAAACATAATTTACCACTTTATTTACAAAATATAGATCTCCAACGTACTTTCACGCAACAAAGGGGCTTTTTACACTGTGCTTAAAGGATTAGTTCACATTTGAAAGTGAACTAATCCTTTAAGCACAGTGTGAAAAGCCTCTTTGTTGCAAAATGAAAATTACCCCATGATTTACTCAACCTCAAGACATCCTAATTGTGTATGACTTTCTTCTTTCTGATGAACACAATCAGAGCTATATTAATAAATATCCTGATCTTTCCAAGCTTTATAACGGCAGTGAAGTGTGTGTGTGTGTGTGTATGTATATATATATATATATATATATATATATATATATATATATATATATATATATATATATATATATATATATATATATATATATATATATATATATATATATATATATATATATATATATATATATATATATATATATATATATATATATATATATACATTAATTTATACTTTTAAAAGTAATGCATTACAATATTGCATTTTTGGCAACTAATTTGAGCTTATTTGTATGTTTGAATTGGGTCATCAAAGGTCAGCAGCAAAGACATTGGTTAATAAAGTGACGATAAATAAATACATAAAGTATATTTGTATTATTTAACATATTTAATTATTACAGGTTTGCGTAATCAGAGTTAGTTTGCATTTCACTGTTATTATTCATTTTGAGGAATACTGAATCTGTTTTTATGCAAGTAAGATGTAAGATGAGTCACATTTATAGAGCTACAATGTTTACAACGAAGTGCTGTCAGTCAATACATGGCAAAACAGAGTAACTTGGGTTACTTATTTGAAAAAGTAATGCGTTACTTGTATTGCGTTACCCCCAACACTGCGTATACTGTATATTTCATTCTAAGACAGACGCTTTTAAAGAAAGTCATTCTCTCGTCATTAAATTGCTCTATTTCAGACACTAACACTTGGTTCAGTCAAGAGTGCATACAAGCCATAGGGACAACAAGGTAGTAATGTCAAATACTGATGGATGCATATTTGTTTTATTTAAAGATTTACTTTAAAAGACAAAAAAAAAATTATAAATGGGTGATAAATGCTGACCAAATTTTCATTTTTCCATGAACTATTCCTTTAGTTTAACCAGCCAGTCTTAGACAAGCACCAAACCATCTGTAACCAGCACAAAACCGCCTTTCCTGCTGGTTTTATCAGCAGGTTTTTGCGATTCTGCAGACATAAACAGACACAATCATGCAAATAAAATGTTTGGTGTAAGATCTAAAGAGCCCATCGCAGGCTTGTTATCTGGAAGAATAGAGGAGGATTTTTCCTCCTATCCACTCGCATCCTCTGGCTGTTTGTATGGAGAGAGAACAAATATGGCTCAAGAGTTTCTTTCTTCCTTTGATTAATTTATTTAAACCCTTCTTCCTTTGACACTGCCCATTCAACCATAGGCAGACAGCTCTTGAAATGGCCTCAAGATATTCAGCGTCAGATAGCATATTTTGAGCAGGTATTATGTGTCCAGTGAATGCTGACTCAGTTGGTCTCAAACAGCCCTGAGCAAGATAAATCTGCAGCACATCGTAAAGGTAAGTATTTTGCTTAGTTGCATATGATTACATCAGAAACCATACATCATACATGTTACATCATAACCTAGTGCAGAGAGTTAGGGGATTTATAAAAAAAAAAAAAAAAAAAAAAAAACTATTTTCTTTTGTTGTTTTCCAGTCTAGTTTTATAAATTTATAAAGATTAAAATACTTTGTATATAATGATTTAATGCAGCTCAACGAGCACATCTTACAAATACAAGTCCAGGTCACATTTATTCCCAAATTTAAAAAGGAAATAATTATTTATACATTTAAGAAGAAAATAATTATTTATAATATTTAATAATTAAATTAAAATTAATTAATTTATTATATGTTTTAAATAAGAATGTATTATTGATTATATAATTTTAAATGTATTTTTTGCATGTTACATTATTTTCACAATTAAATGCTTTTTCCTCCCAATTCTCAATTCTGCAATACATCCAGATATATATATATATATATATATATATATATATATATATATATATATATATATATATATATATATATATATATATATATATATATATATATATATATGTATGTGTGTGTATATTATGTATGTGTATATGTAATGTATATGTATACACTGATCAGGCATAACATTATGACAACCTTCCTAATATTGTGTTGGTCCCCCTTTTGCTGCCAAAACAGCCCTGACCTGTCGAGGCATGGACTCCACTCGACCCCTGAAGGTGTGCTGTGGTATCTGGCACCAAGATGTTAGCAGCAGATCCTTTAGGTCCTGTAAGTTGTGAAGTAGAGCCTCCATGGATCGGACTTGTTTGTTCAGCACATCCCACAGATGCTCGATTGGATTGAGATCTGGGGAATTTGGAGGCCAAGTCAACACCTCAAAGTCATTGTGCTCCTCAAACTATTCCTGAACCATTTTTGCTTTGTGGCAGGGCGCATTATCAGCCGAAAGAGGCCACAGTCACCAGGGAATACCGTTTCCATGAAAGAGTGTACATGGTCTGCAACAATGCTTAGGTATGTGGTACGTGTCAAAGTAACATCCACATGGATGGCAGGGTCCAAGGTTTCCCAGACGAATATTTCCCAAAGTATCACACTGCCTCCGCAGGCTTGCCTTCTTCCCATAGTGTATCCTGGTGCCATGTGTTCCCCAGGTAAGCAACGCACACACACCCGGCCATCCACGTGATGTAAAAGAAAATGTGATTCATCAGACCAGGCCACATTCTTCCATTGCTCCGTGGTGCACTGTGTATTCTGACACCATTCTTTCAGAAAAAGTATTAACTTCTTGAGCAATTTGAGTAACAGTAGCTTCCGTTTTGGAGATGCTCTGACCCAGTCGTCTAGCCATCACAATTTGGAACCCACTATCAGAAGCCGTGATGAAGAGATAATCAGTGTTATTCACTTCACCTGTTCATAATGTTATGCCTGATCGGTGTGAACATTTTGTCCTCAAAGTTGATGTGTTAGAAGCAGCTTTTTTCAAATGTTTTTTTTTTTAATAATTTGTTACTCATTGTCATGGATGACAATGTTACAGGCCATAACAATATAATATTTTCTGTAAAAAGTGTCTTATAGCTGAAAACCATGTCTTGTCTGAATTAGTGTATTTTTGCCATCATGTATCATTGTGTAATAAAAATATTTTATTTTACTCTTTTCTTTTTGTTAATATTTTATTTAGGAAAGCCCTAACTAGTCATTTTCCTAATTCTACAATATTAAATTGTTTAAAAATAACTTTTATCTTAAAAAAATGTGTCCATAAATCTTGCGTCAATTCCGTTACCATACCATACTTTGCCTTTAAATTGGTGGAATTATCTCCCACAACTATGTAAGATACAGAAAATGATGTCACTTTCCATCACTGATAAGGTCTTAAGTGCTGAGTGTGTGTTCTCTCAGAGGATAAAAAAAATGTATCTAAAAAGTTCTTACACCAAGAGTTATTTCGTAACAATTATAACCACAATTTCAAAAGGAAAACAGAATTTAAAAGTCTTTTAATCATGATTTTATTAGTGCCATGTGCTCTTAGCATTTATGCTAGCAAGTGGAGTTTTGGCTAAAAAAAAAGTATAAAATTGTCAATCCTGTTACCATCAAACACTGTTGCCAATATTATTTCTACACATTGCTTAATTTGTCTGTAACAGAGTTGACAAACAATACTAAAAAAGACATTACTTTTCGTTAAAAGTAAAGGGGGGGAAAAAGGAAGTTTTTGGCCAGCACTGATTTATTAAAATTGAAGATACTGGACATCATTTCTGTTAGTGAACAGTTTTCGTCCTTAACATTTTGTATCTCCAATTAGAGAATCACTCATATCATCTTGTTGATATAAAAACTAAAAATTATTTCTTCTTCAAGTATGTCATGAATGATACCTGTAAATCTTACAGGCCCTCTAAACGTCATAGACGCATCCCTTCAGACAAGCTAGTGACAGATCAAGTGTTTGATGTACTACTTTCACACAATTCTTTCTTGCCGTTTGTCTCTGTGCAGCAGAGACTCCGAAACACTGGCATAGGTGATCAAATTTAACAGCTTCCCCGATAACTACATCTAAATGTCAGGGGAAATCTGGAGCACAAAGTAAATTTCAACCTCCTGGTTCTTTCCTCTAAAACGGAAGTCTTCTCAAAGAACCGTGTAATAACTTATTTCTTGTGTATTGCAGCAGTCCATCGAGTAAAGCTGTTCTGATCTAAAAACACTCAGAACAGCTTAGCAACCACATAGCAACACCTTTAGTGTTTATGTGATTTTACACCCTGTATTCACTGCAGCTGTACTAAGATACTGTCCTTCCACATTATACAGTTTGTTAAATTAAAGGACATTTTAATTGTGTGCAGTGATTTAGAGTCTCATGAGGGCCATGGAGGACGTGTTCTCATCAGAATACCAACACTGTTCAGTGGACCCCACTTTAACTTCTGCATACTTAAATAGTGGTGCAGTCTTCAGTGTGTATCTTAAGAGTTTAATATGGATTGAGATTAAGCTAAACTATAAATCACTCAAATTACTCCATCACAAATTTAATTATCTATTGTCTTTAGTGAAAATTCAGGTAATGAGTGTAAATGTAAGTGAAGCATTTTCAAATAAATGTTTGGTGCATTCTTGAGAAAATCCCTCACTTAACATCCCACAATCAATTGTCATTACTCACTAGTAGTAGTAGGTAAGTCTACCACAATACTTTTTTGTCTCTTTTAAGCAGTGTTTTACTAGATTGATGTTCTTTATCGAAAAAAATTCTAAAAACGTTGATACACTAGTAATTTCTTTCCAAATTAGATATTTAAAATACTTATCATGACCTAAAAGTTCATTGAACCTTACAAAAAATGTGAAATGCCGCCATCTATCGACAAAATATGGAACTGGTTTATGATTACACTACTCGTGTATCCTGCCAGTAATGTTTGTTGATTTGCAACATAACAAAACCCATATAGTTATTTTCCAAACTTATAACACACACACACACACACACACACACACACACACACACACACACACACACACACACACACACACACACACACACACACACACACATATATAGTCATATGAAAAATAAATCAGGATCATAACATAATAAGGACATAATAATAAAAAATAATCTGGTCGTTAGCAGGTATTGGGGGAATATATATATATATATATATATATATATATATATATATATATATATATATATATATATATATATATATATATATATATATATATATATATTTCTGACTAGAATCTGAGTATGACAACGTCAGGCTAATAGATATGCCTTTTACATCTTACAAAAAACCCAGTCATATCATGTTATAGCTGCTACTGTACATCAATTACCATTTACAATAACATAGATGCCTTCTAATGTTGATCTTTATATAAATTAAATAATCATACAAATATTTAAGTCAGTGGAAAACAATATGGTACAACTGACATATTTTACTTTATGTATGTGATTTTTTTTTTCTAAGAACAGTAAGAATTTTGAATCGTGTATTGTCAACCTCCAATAAACCGTTATCGCAGTCCATAAACAAGACCATCGAATCAGTAATTTGAATAATTTTGTGAAAACACTCAAAAACAATTCATGAAAATTGAGAATTTTCATAAATACAACTGAAAAGTGTACAAATGTGTCTGACTCCTGTTTATAGAAACAACATCTGTTTCCATACTGTCTAATAATGGCAATCCTGATTTTATAATGTTATCCTCTGATATAAAGTCCCTTTTTACCTCCTTTGAGAAAATGTATAACATTCTCGAGTCTGTTATGGTACCTTTGATTTTTCTTTTGGACAAAATGTAATATGGTGTTGATTTGTGTAGCCTAATTCTCATAACCTCTTATGATGTCCGTATGCCCCCCTTATTTGTTGTTGTTTTCTTCTTCGTCTTCTTCTTCTTACTGTTAATTTCTGTAACCTTTCATATGCAATAAAAAAAGTATATGGCGTGCACCGGAAGTGCATCAATGGACCAATCAAGAGGCTCATACCAGACAGAGCGGACCAATCAGAGCGATTACGTAAGATGATCCTACAAGGCGCGAATTTAACAGAAAGAGATGCGACTGTTTACAGCTAAAGAGCGTCTCATTAAATACTCGCGTTAGTCACCTGTTCGCATATTAAAATCGTATAATCCACCCGTTGGAACACTTAACGCGGTTTGCAAAGAAATGAATGCTACTGTGGAACTAGAAATGAAAACCAAATCCATTGTAGATGATGCGCACGTCAAAGTTACGCCAAGACAAGTGGGCGTGTCTTTAAGAAGAAGGTAAACAAATATAGCAGCAACTCTGCCCAAAAAATGAACACATGTCTATTTTAACATGATTAGCAACGTTTGTTTATTCCATGCAGACCTGCAGAATCCAGATGTAACGTTAGGAGCGTCAATTCAGGATTTAAATCTCCTGTAAGTAAGGTCTATAAATGTATACTGTGATTTTATCAGAGCCTGTGATATGATGCCTAGACTTAGAAAGCAATATTCATGTTTGATAACTGATAACAGATATGTGAATAGAGGTTTATATGCATATGTGGTGAGTTGTCTTTGGTCTGCCATAGGTTCAGAAGCCTAGTATGGTGAAATCTCCCTTGTGCCCTGAGGAAGAAGTCAAAGAGCTCAAGAAAACACTTGATCGCCTGGATTCAGAGATCGCCTTGTTGGAAAAAGAGTAGGTGGTGAATGTGGGAAAGGGAGATACAAGAGATGCTGTTGTGTGTTTGTTCATACTGAAGAATATTAGGTTGGAATATAAAAATTCTTTGTTTCAGTTTAAGGTGGTTGGGATATCCTAAATTCAGAAAAAAACACGTGATAAATAATAAGTGGCTTCCTTTAGAGTTTTAGAAATCATATGCATCTTTTAAAAAAGGAATAATTCACCCATAATTTAAAATGTTGCCATTGTTTATTCATTCTCATGTTTCTTTTTTTCTGTGGAACACAAAATATGTTTGAAGAATATCCTGGTAACTCGATTCCATATAATGAAATTGAATTCAGGCTTTGAAGCTCCAAAATAACGACAGCATCATCATTAACACCTACTGTATCATATTTTATACACAATTTATACAAAGCCTTTAAATTATCAACATGATCAAAACTGTTCTATTTCAAAAATGATTTTTTTTTCTGACTTATTTCATATGTCAAGGCCTGCATTTATCAAGCCTCTGAGAATTACTTACAAGAGCACTGCTAAGAATTGACTTAAGAGCAAAAGATTATTGGCTCAAAGCTGCGCTTAGTTAGTTATCAAGCATCTCCGTCATAATTTAAGTGAAGTGTAGGACTAAATATTAAGTGCCAGTCTTAGAGATGATTCACAATACTTTTCACGATTTTGACGACACAGGCATGGACCAATCACTGAATAGGTTTCCTTATTTAAGAATATTCTCAGATAAATTCACATTGAATGGTTAAATTCCTAAAATGAGTTTACATTCAACACACATTTGACAATAAAGCATTTTCAAGAGAATACATTATCATATACACATTGGAAATGAAAGATATACATGTTTTCCACCATGTCTTACAAATTAAAACATTTTAACCGGTGTGCTGTTTACTGACCTGCCTATATAGGCTATATTTTATGATATAATCAAAAAGAGAATTAGTCGAACAGCGGAAACATGTTATAAAAGTTCAGCTCAACATTAACCAGCGCTAACAAAGATGATGCCTGCTCTGTCCAAACGATACTGTTTGATTAACTGCTCGTTGTCAAACATTTCAAAAACATTCTTCCTCTCTTCCTCAGATTTGCGCGCGTCTCTGTCTCCTCAGTGCCATCACAAGCCCCTACTGGCCACTCCTAACCACTTGAGAAACCTCTCGAGCTGTCTTAAATAACTGGGAGAGTAAGAGTGATTTTTAGCTTTAAGAAATTTGATAACTTGCTTTTATACGTACGAGTATAGTTTATACGTTGGAGTAAATTTCATGAATTCTCAGCACTTAAGACTAAAATGGCACTTTGAGAAGCTTGATAAATACGGGCCCATGTTTACAGGATTAATATAACTTAAAAGGTTAGTTCACCCAAAAATTCTAATTCTGTCATTAATTACTCCCCTCATGTCGTTCCAAACCCGTTAGACTTTCGTTCATCTTCAGAACACAAATAAAGATATTTTAAATGAAATCTGAGAGCTTTCTTTCCATGCATTGACAGCTACGCAACTACCACTTTGACGCTTCAAAAAGTTCATAAAGAGATTGTAAAACTAATCCATATGAATTGAGCCAAATTTTCTCAAGAGACTCGATCACTTTATACGATGAACAGATTTAATTTAGGCTTTAATTAACATATAAACATTCCAACGCACACATCAGTTTTGGTAACCGGAAGCTCAAGCATGCTTGTTTGACGTGCAAGAACCAATGCGGTTCATTCTTGATTTAAACAAGTACGGTTGAGCTTCTGTTTATTTTGGCTGATTAACATTTATAGAGAGAGGAGAATATGTATTTTATTCAATTATCTTGCAGTTGCATGCCACATTTTCTTTTCTTAGTGTAGACCTTCATCATACAAGTTAAAACCTTGTGATAGTGGAAACCTAAAATTGTTCCGCATACTCAATCTGCTTATAATCACATCATTCCCTATAGGGCACAGCTGATTGGTTTCTGCTGTATCAGTAGCCAATGAGCAGCATTACTGGTCAGCATTTGCTGTAGAAGCTGCAGCGTGCTTTCAGAAAGCCTCCACCTTCCCCAGCTCCACCTGTATAGATCTGCTTGCTCACAGCAGCAAGACGTGTGTTTTGGCAGTAGCAAGTCCCGGGGTCCGTTCTTCGTACGTCGCTAACTCGGTTAGCTGGATTTGATTGTTGACGATTTGGCATGATCTTGGATTGTTTGGTTCTTCGACGCTCATCCTGGACTTGCTGTCATAGCAACCGGTCCGGAAGCTTAAACCTACTCGCGAGCAGGCTTATTTCATGTAAACAGGATTAGATTGCATCTTTTTAAGCGGCGTTGATACTTAAAATGTGTCCCAACCACTGCTACTTTATTACAAGAGTTCATTACTGAACCAAGGGCAATAATAATTTTAAATAATAATAATAATATTATAATGTTGTAGACACAGCCACTTGATTGAGAGATTAAGTTTTGATAGAATAATTACTTTATAATGTTATTGCAGTCTTATGCTGCACAGTTACTCTGAGTCGTGCATTAATTTCAGTGGCGACAGATATTATGGGAGTGGCTTGATGCAGCGCTGCAGGAGATGCAGAGAACTTGATCTTGACCCTTAAAAAACCTAATGCTGTCACGTAACAAATCTGCTTCAAATTGAATTAAACGAATTGCTAATTACAACATTGAAATAAAAATGTAAAGGGTGTACAAATACTATAAAATCGTGAATATAAATAATTGGGAATCATGTTGAAAAAAAAACAGTGCACATTTCATTTATCTATTATAACTTTTATGTTGGTTTGGTTGTTTGGCTGTTTCCTGATAAAGGTCCAGAAAACCTTTTTTTTTATTTGTCAAGTTTTTTGCCTGGTGGATTTTTTAATTATATGATGTCATTACGTTGCTGTCTTGCCACCAGCCAATCGCTGCACTGCTGATTGTGGTTTCGAGTATCGATGCATCTGCCCTCTTCAGGGAACACAAGAATGCGCAGTAATCTTAGACAATTTAATCCAGATATTTTAATCCAATCCGCAAATTCAAAAGTCAAATCATCTCCGATGTGTTAAAGGGGCACTTCAGCGCTGGAAAGATGCATGTGTATTTAAATTTGGGTCATTTATGGAGTATAAATGTGAAATTATTTTAGAAGTTGGTCCCTTCTAGACTGAGAAAAGCCAGAAAATGTATTTTTGGCTCATATGGATGAAAGACAACTGCCAGAATGCACTTGCTTCGCCGCCCTACGAGGCCACTCCCAAGCCACACCTACCCACTCCCGGCGCTATGGGCGGGCCTTAGGGGGCCGGGCCCGCCCACAGAGCTCCTGTGCCCCCCCTCCATCAAATTTACATTTAAAAATTATTTTAAAAAATAATAATAATTTACGTGTAGTATTTATATATTTAAAGATGTGTGTATTTAAGTGTAATATTTGACTCATAATCTTATTTAAAAAAACACCCGCGAAGTTTGACTGATTGTTTACAAAAAAGGGGTTTCCCGCTGACCCGCTCTAACGGCAGCATCTCGGTAAAGTTATAGCGAAGTGACGTGCGCTCGGTTTTGCCTAAGCTAGCTAGCCAGGTTAAATTTAAATTAATCGTGAAAGTGAAAATATTAAAATATGGATATACGAAGCTTTTTCAAATCGTCAGCTTCTGGAGGGAAGAAACTGACACCTGTGGCGCCTGAAACACCTGCTACAACGACAGAAGGTGGTGGAGCCTCGGCTAGCAGCACCAGTCATGATCCAAGCTATGTTTTTTTTTATGAGATTCCACTCCCAAAAACGTCGACTTCAGCTGTATTAAGAACGTGAGTAGGGCAGTTGGTTTTATTACTCTTCTTAAGTTGCACCAGCTGTGGTGTAAATTATGCATTTGACACTAGCCGTGTTTACATTACCCTTCAAATTGCGCAAATTGAAATTGAAAATATTTCGAAATAGTTTTTTATCGATATTTAGATAATAGCGCAAAACAGCTGCGCAAATCTGTAATGGAAACGCAGCTACTGATATGCTATTTGTGTGTGAGTGTGTCGTAGTTGATTATGCATGGTTGATTTAATACTTAACTTGAGATTTGTGATTATTAGGCTGTTATTAGGAAGTTGGCTTATAGCATGCTGTGTTCACGGAACAATGCAGATCAAGGCTATAACTGTAACATGATATCTTCAGTAACCGAAATATGAGTGGGCAATAGGCTAATTGTAGTTAGGATATTGAAATCGCCGTGAAACTGTTGTAGCAATAGTTGGTTGTTGTCCTATAGAAAAATGTATTGGATGTCATAATTAGGCCCCCCCAAGAATATTAAATGCACGTCCATTGATTTGTTTCTGCCGCCGGCTCTGCACCTACCGGTTACATCTCTTGTCCACCGCGGTCCACCGTTTTCATTTTTATAGTAATAAAATAATTTTGTTCAGTTAGAGAACAGACACTGCAATTAAAAACTGAACGTGTCTTCTCAAAACAACATGAGCCGAATGAGTGAGTCAGATTTCATTCATCAGAGAGTGAGGAGCTGACAGACCAGATGATCACGGAAGATTTGGTTTCAAAGCGAAATGCGCCTATTTAAGTTAGTTTGTCGTTGTACCGTTTTGTTGTTGTGTTTTCATGAACCCACAATTCAAGCAACCCACCCCAAATTGGAGTTAATTTTAAACCGAAACTAAAATGAACAGATGACCGGCATTCATTCACAGCCGCATTGTCAGTCATTCACGGCAACACAGTGTGTGTCCACGTTTTCAATTCATACCTATGGAAGCTTAACTTTCATAGGAATTCATTAAAAACACTCGCTTTGCTCTGCACCGCTCCGTTATGAATGTCCGTGCGGCCGTCTGTGTGTTTCTTTCTGTGAGTGAGTGAGATCCCACCCCTGTGGGCGGGTTGAAAACATGCGGAACTAACTCCTACTACTGGCTGTAGTCTAGGCTCTGGCCAAAAAAGCCTCCAATGATGCAAAATTATGATATGTGCGTCATCGGAGGCTTTTTTCCAGACATAAAATACATACATTTCTTGTCTCAGGGGGATATGAGGGGGGAAGCACGATCATTCGAATATAATACTGGGTTTCTACTGATACAAAGCTTAATGCTGAATAAAGGAAGTAACCCTTTAAGCGAGGTATGAAGAACAGACCCCTTGCTCTGCAGCAGCAATAAAAGCAGCAGCAGCGTAGCAGATCTATTCTGTCAAGACCAAACATATCAAAATTGTCATATCCATTACCATTACCATGCACTCTCGAGAGTTGTCTTGACAGAAATTAGGACAAGTAAACGACTTGTGTGCTTTATTTCAAGCGTTCTTACTTAATACAGTAACTGTAACAATTTATTTTATTACTTTAAAATAATATTAAAAATAGAATGCATAATTTGGTTCTTTTAGATTGTTTTCTGTTAACTACATTGTTATTCTAAAAAAAAAAAAAAAAAAAGTGTTTGATCATTTGTCAGATTAAATTGAGCTTGTGTTACTCTGTTCTTGTATTTACAGAGGATTTGTTGTACAAGAGCTGGATCAGCACATAGACCTGCTGCACGAATACAATGACATCAAAGACATCGGACAAACTTTACTGGGCAGATTAGGTAAGACTTGATGGAACAACCGTCTGTTTAATAGTAAATGCAAGGTGTTTCAAACCATGATAATCGTTCATCTCCTGTCCATAAGCACTTATGGCCTACACACTTCTCCCATCCCACTCATATAAGTGGGTTACAGCCTCCATACGCTTGGCATTTCTCTCTAGTGTCAAGATTATGATAATGGCATCCTCCAGTATTACCACTGTATTCTGTAATATAATAGACCCTTTCAGACTCCCAGAATGCTGAGTTTCTTGCCTGCTCTGGCCTCACGGTGACTTCAGCTGGTCTGAGGGCTAGAGGGGGTCTGTGCCACGTCATTCTCCCCCATGTGACCACTGACAAAGACAACTGTCTCTCTGTGTCTCTCAGCTGGCCTGCGTGGAGTGACCACACGAGACTTATACAGCCACTTTGGCCTTGAGTTGGAAGACTGACTGAGCTTCATGAGAGGAGATCGAGTAACTGGAAGGCCTCATAATACTGTTAGTGTTTTATATTTTTATTTATAGCAAATACACCAGTTAGTATTGTTTTCTTCGTGCTGTTGTGGTGAATGAGTACAATGAAGAAGTTTCAACGAAACGAACATGCTTATCTCTGTCAAACTGATTCCATGATACATATACATTTTCAAAGACATTCAAATGCTTCTGTCAACATTGTGAGAAGAATTGCATCAATGTTTATCTCTAGCCGCACGGTTTTCCTCACATTGTGTTTGCACCAAATGGGTGGTGTTATTGTGCATGAGAGAGATTGTCATCTAATTCTGGCGAATTAAAGGAATAGTTCACCCAAAAATTATATTTGTTGTCATTTGCACACCTTTATGTTGTTTCTTTTCTTTCTCAGTGCAATCAAAAATTAGATGAGATGAGAAATGTTCAGTGTTCACACAACTTCTATTTGCACTTTTACAACCCCATGGCATGCTTATTATGCTTTCATTTTATGAGAGAGCAGCATGAACATTTTTCAAAACATCTAATTTTGCATTCCACAGAAGGGAATTACGATTCCTTTAAACAAATGTTATGGCAAACTGATTGAACTCTATTGCTGTTAGGTCCAATCTTGCTTTATTATTCATTGTCTAACTGTAAATCCAGCAAATGTGTGTATTTCAAAGTGTACATATCAACATTTGTGTGGTTGCGCAAGGGTTTTATGTTACAATAACTGATCCAACTGTGTGAAAGTTGAACTAAATATACTTTATGGAAGTTATGATATAGGTTTATGGACTGTCAATATTTTTATATAACAATAGATAAAACCATCTGCTACACTGATAGCAGATTTGCCTCACTATGCTGACTGCTGTAAAATGCTTTGTGCTAACATGATATCCGCGGTTAACAGGATATACCGTATGAAATCAAATCAAGAAATGTCTGTTTGCTTCTATTCCCACGTGTGATTTTCACTGACCATTCTTGGACATGATAAAAATAGTGAATGATACGGCAAATAGTTTGATCAGAATAAACATAGCATAAATAGTTTAGTTGAAAACTTATTGGTAAGGCAAAACATGTCTTAAGGGGGATTGAAAAATAAACGGGGATTTGTGACGTCAGCCAAAAAGGTAAGTGGTTTTGGCCGCAGGGCAGGTAATTACAAGAAAGATGAGGACGGACTTTTTCCTCTAGTAATATGCACAGTTTGTTTCCAAAGAAACACTACATAAGGGAAATGAGCTGTTTAAATGCCTACCGAACACGAATAAATGCATTTTTATTAAAAACCTCGTCTCCATATAGTCATTTCACTGCAATTTCCCCAGTATTAAAGTAAAAAGCCTGCCTCGTAAAACATTAGAAATATTGTTTACATTATATCATTTTAATTTCTGCCATCACCGTGGCAAGCAGACGGACAGATATCTGACAAAAGCCCTCCTTCTTCTCCATCATGCCTCATGGTCCTGCAGAGCTGCTTTGCAACTACCGGGCGGAAACTGCCGTGATGATTCGCTGGCTGGGCCACATTTCCTTGACAGGACTTTAAGCCCCGCCTTTCCTTAACGAAACGTCAGCGCTCCAATAACGCCATTGGTTCAAATAGCTGTCAATCGATATATACACAACAGCACCGGCGAATAGAGAGAAGGCGGGCTCAAGTAAGAAAATTATAAGGTCATTGGAATTACCAGCGCTACAAGCCATCGTTACAATGAAGCGATAGCAGATAAGAATAAAAAAATGAAATAAAACTCTACAAAGAGCAAAGTCTACAAAAGGAGCCGAGATAAAAGGGGTAAAGGCAGGCGTGCGGCCGTTACACACCGGCGCGTGTGTATCAGCGCAGGTAAACGCGGTGGAGGTTTCGCTTAAGCCGATCAAGGTGGGATCGTACGGAACAGGTTCCCCTTCTGCCATTATACACAGGTTATTGTGACCACGGAGACCAATACTGAGGTATTTCCTGGACCACAGACACCTACATTCCAAATATTTTAACCATTGTCCATTTCCGGAATCTCCTGTATCATTAATCGTCATGGTCGCAGCTGTCAACTGCCAGTTAAAGATGCATTTGCCGATTTTTACAATAACAATAGCATACATTGTGTCCTGGTTATGTTTGCTGATGGATGCGGTATCATAATGTAACAGTTGATTAGCTCATAAGCCAGATAAAGGGACGTAGGATGCCAGATATCCGCACTGGGCTTTTTTTATATAAAACACGCACATCAAATAACGCAGCATAACCGTTAACGTTACTGCCATAGTCCCACTGTATAAACTTGGTCGTATAGACACATGTTATAATGTATAGTCTGACTGCGTGCATTCCTTATAATGTATCTTGTGATTGTAACAGTAGAGTGAAGCTCAGTGTACTGCAGTGCTGTAGTGATGTTCGATTCACCAACGAACTGAATCACTAAAACGGACTGAATTGTTCATTCACGAATCGGTTCTGGAATCAACAACTCACGGACTCATTATTTTGTCCGATTCAGGCTGAGCCCAAAATATCAGAAATACTACTGTTAAAACGTATCGGAATTTTGTTTGCCACTTGATTGTATTGTATGAGTTTTATCTGCGCACATTTGAAACAGAGTTGTTTATAATACATTTATTAAAACAAGCTAAACATTTTCAACTACGAGATAGAAATTTTAGTATTGTCTATTGTAAATGCACGTTATATTTGTGCTCTAACCAGAAATAGGATGGCGTAAGAGAATCGCTGAATCTTTTAAATGAATTGTTCGAAAGAGCCGAATCGCGGAAATGAGTCAGCAGAGTGCTGTACAATCCAATGTGCTCGCTTAGATTTCCGGGCTCAGGCTGGAGCAACGAATCAGGGCTATGCGGTAACCCTCGCATGATGATGATGGGGGCTCTTCTGCATTGTTTTAACATCCATCCGCACTCACAGCAAGTCTATCATCTCTTCTTGCGACAACACACGGCTACAGGATCGAACAGACGTTACCATGCGGGGCGCATCCTTCTCGATAGACAGCCGCGCAATGTTGGATTTCCCTGCTGTATCGAAAACGTATGATGATGACGATGTGTCACCATCATTTCTGTCAGTCATTAGAATGAAAATGTGTGAAATGGCGTATTATCTATAGGTGAATCATACCGGGGTTAGTTGTCACACTTTTACGCCAGTGAGTCCGTTTCTGTATAGAATTATTGAATGACTACAAAGTATTTCACATTTTATTTATTACCACAGTTATACAGTTCATTTAACACACGTTTACCTACAACGGGGTTCATGTTACACTATATAGGGTAAGTTGTCACAATGGATAGAAACTATTTAAAGGGATAGTTCACCCAAACATTTAAATTCTGTCATGAATTACTCACCCCAAACCTGTATGAATGTATTTCTTCTGCTGAACACAAAGGAAGAGATTTGGAAGAATGTTTGTTACCAAGTAGATCTCGGCAGCCATTGACTACCATAGGATACCATTCGCTATATTATAGTTTAGATTCATGCCTGAATGTATTTCAGAGTGGGATTACCAAAATGATATTGTAATTGTCCATCTATGTGTTTGCAAAGACATTTACATGTCAGATGAAAATAACTTGTGATTATCTCCTGTTTTATAAGATACTTTTTTATATATAGACTGTTTTGAACTAGATGTTTGAAACCAACTTACAAAACCACTGCTAAAAAGCATACATTTGTGTAATTGTTCTTTTGACCCAAAATCTTACGGTTAGTGTAATAACGCCCTTGTGACCGCTTTCCTATGTGACAACTAGCAGGTGAAGTGACTGTGGTAATTCAGCAGGTCTGAGCTTCAGCTGCATTCAGACGAGCTGTAGGAAAGGATAGTACAGATCAAATAGCTCTGCCTTCCCGTCCCTCACTGACATTCAATCCACCCTAGTTACTTTACAGGTGTGTTTGTGGAAAAGAAGGCCCAGAAACACATCGATGCATTTTAATATAAAGGAGCATTTTAATGAATTACCATTTTAATTTTTTTTGTCACATTTGTTTGTATCAATTGCACATCAGAGATACAGAAATATAAAAAACAGTCAATTAGGCTTATCCTCCATCATGTGTAACAATAACCTTCATACGCATAATATATAAAACATGACGAACAGCAGCATTTAAATAAGATTTCAATACACATGTTTGATTTACTGTACAAACATGCACTTTTTGAAGCTGAAGTTACTGACTTTTCTCCCAGATCATATGAGTACTCTGAACTGGTATACCTTTAACATACATTTGCACGGTCAAAGATCTTTTTTCTATCTTGCCTTGATATGATTAAGTGTCTTATCATGTTAATCTCAGAATCTGTCAATTTAAAAAAAGTTTTGCATATCAACCATTGTAATTATCAGGTTTATAATAATTATCTTATAACTTTTATCAATGAACAAGGTCTTTTTTTTTTTAAAGACTTGTATCACACAGGCCCAATAAAATGTTAATGCAATAATGCATTGATAAATGATGTTGAAATTGCTAGGTGAGGCTTTCTGAATGACTGTGTTTTGTGTGTGTCAGGATGTTGCGGTTGGCGTGCTCCACAGCCCTTCTCCTCCTTCTCAGGCTGTTCGCCGGCCTGCCCTGGTTCCAGGTCCTGCCATCCATTTTCATTTTCTACCTGGGCTCTGGAGGATGGAAGTCCATCCATGTGTTTTCAAAGACCATATACCGCGATTTGCAGTAAGTATATGTTATATGTATATGTTATTTAGCTTTCTTTTTTATATACTTTATAAAGTATAGATTTTTAATATTTTTTTAATGTACTTTTTCGAAGTCATCAACACTCTGAAATACACATAATCGAAAGTATGGAAATTCTGTAGTGACAAAAAAATGTTAGGTAAATCAATATTATAGATCAATTATATCTTGTTTTAGCCTTCCACACTTTGTCTAGATTACAGCTCTGCATATTCTGGATATTTGAGTTTCAAAACCCTTGCCATATGTCATAGCTCATTGTCTGTCAAATGTATTTTACTGAATTGTAATATTTTTTCTCCTCTGAGAAAAGTTTTTACAAATGTACAGTTAATACAAATTTAGCTTAGGATTTTTAGGAAAAATGGGTCTTAAATTTGCATAAAACGGAAGTCGTGGTAGACCTTTCTTCCATATTGTTACACATATCAAAGCGAGACGGCTTCTCGACCAGGAACAAATGTAGGACTTGATTTTGTCCATGGGGAATTGATTGGATGGTTGTGGTTTGCTATTGGTGGATCTCGTGAGTGACAGGTTATTGTCCCGTCCTTTTGCCAGTAAACACATCCTCAAAGAAGAGAAGAGAGGGAGGGGACATTATTTTGAGTAAAGTTTACAAGGGCACATGAATTTGTATAATAAAAAAAAATATGTGCACGGATAAATCGTTTATAATAAATATGGCAATATTCCATAACAAATAAGAATTGTCCATTTTGATTTCATGGTGACTTTAAATATCTTATTTAGTTTCTATTTTAAATATCACCATAAAAATAGCCAAAAAGAAGCCATCATAGTGTTAAAACAAACAAACTGAGTGAGTTTCAATAAAAGTTAGACACTTGTTGGCTGGTTTTCCTTTACTATCTGGTCCAACTCTTCCATTAAATAAATAGTGGATAAAGAAATCCATACGTAGACGCAGTATGTTTTTATAAAATAATAATAGGAAAATATATATAATGCCAAATTAATCTTAAAAAAGGAAAAACTTAAAATATTTCATTTTGTTCATTAATGTGTTCGCTTTGACAGTCCTAACAGACTTATAAAGAAGTATATAAATGAAATCTGATTTATATCTATAGATGTGGTTTTGTGAATAAAGATCACATAATACATTCTTCTGGGCCCTTTTAATCAGGCTGAACAGTTACTTGCTGAAGGGCGTGTCCACACTTAGTATTTTTGGTTTGATTAAAGTGAACTCTGATGCGATTGTTCTGTTAGTGCGGTTCATTTGATATTGATAAGTGTGAACGCTGCCATCTGAACCCTGGTGCGCTCCAAACTAGCGGACCGAGGCCACTGAAAAGATGGTTCTCGATCCTCTTCCAAACACTGGTTCGAATGAAATATGGACACTACACGGACCAAAGACATGTAAACAAACCAAACACAGGACATGATGTCACGAGATGTGATCCTAAAAAGGACAGAATGCTCAAGCATACCTGTTTTTCCACGTCATAGTCGCAATGTTGTACATCACAGTTCAGTACAGGCATCAGAACCACATCTCCTTGCAGCAGATCTTCATTTGTCTGTGTGAAGGAGCGGTTCCTGCCGCTGTTTTGACTCGATTACACATTTTATAAGCTCTTCACGAGTTCTCAGCTGGTCAAAATACCATCATATGTAGGCTTCGCACATACATACCCCAGAACTAAATGTTTTTAGTTTTTTTTTTGGTCCGGACCAAACAAACCATGCAAACCAAACTACAAATGTGAACACACCCTAAAAGAAGTTCCTCAACAAATACCACCGCACATTCCTGTATTATGAGCTATGCGTTTGTTAAGAGGAACAAGTGGTTGAAGTGGGTTTCTGGGTTGTTCCAGTCAGGTTTAGCCTGTTTTTCCTGATTTTACTCTTCAAGATTTTGAAATGTGAATTGAGTAATCTGAAGTTTGATTGCTAAGTATGTTAAGACTTTGAGGAGGGTTTTTTTTTTTTCCAACTCTAAACTTCTGTGTTTGAATAGCAAACAAAGCAAAATCTTTGCAAACATCACAGTTTTGTTGCTGGTTGTAGCAAGTGCATGGGGGTTATGGAGTTCAGTTCCACTTCAGGTCCTGGAGGTGTGGGTTTATCGTTTCAAACAGCACAGATTACTGGGCCTGGATTGGACGACTGAAGCTTTTAGGATAGCCGTTAATGGATGTAAGAACTCTTATGGGACAAGGATCACTGCTTTTAGCAGTGTGACAGTGTTTTGTGTGCTCAAACACACACAAACTCTTTCCTGCCACTTACAGATTTGTTGTTTGTCACTTAAGCAAGAAGTTGATGAGACCAGAATCGCCACCATTATAATTAAACAGATGATTATATGCATTAAGCATATTCGAATGATTTCTGAAAAATTATGTGACGCTGAAGATAATAATAATGCTCTAAATTCAGCTTTGATTACAAGAATAAATTAAATATATTCAAATGGAAAACAGTTATTTTAAATTGTATTATTACTTCACAATATTACTGTTTTTAGTGTATTTTTGATCAAATGAATGCAACCTTGGTGAGCAGAAGAGACAAAACATGAAATAAATCCTAATTATTCCAAACTTTTAAAGTAGTGTACCTATTTTAAATCAAGAGTTCACCCAAAACTCAAAGGAGATGTTTAAAAGAATGTCCAGATACCATTTGCCCAGAATAAAACCTCATAATCATAATTTTTTTGTGTTCTTTTACAGTGCCGCCAGTGTGTTGCTGAGGGTAAAGCTGAATGTCAAAAAGCACCTACGTGAGCGCAACACCATTCCCAAACTTTTTGCCAAGTCCGTCAAGAAATACGGGGACAAGACGGCTCTGATTTTCGAAGGAACGGGCGAGAAATGGAGCTTCAAGGAGCTTGACGATTACTCTAACCGTGTGGCTAACTTTCTTCTCCTGACGGGCTTCAAGGAAGGGGATGTGGTGGCTCTGTTCATGGAGAACCGCTCTCAGTATGTGGGGCTCTGGCTGGGCATGGCGAAGATCGGAGTGGAGGCAGCACTCATCAACTTCAACCTGAGGCTGGAGGCTCTGGTTCACTGTGTCAACATCTCCAGCGCCAAAGCGGTGGTGTTCGGCAGTGAGCTAACAGATGGTGAGAAGTGATTCGAGAGTTATCAGAGATGAGGAAACTTCTCATAATTTATAGCAGTTAAGCCACAGTCAAGCTATGCCTTTGATAAAGTAGTTACCTACGCATGCTGCTACTAACAAAATGTAGCTAACTGCATTTGGTTGTTAGGGAGACCTTTGCGAATCATTTGTTTCGAATCAGTGATTTATGGCACATAAGTTCACCCAAAAATGAAAATTCTGTTACTCACTCATTCATCTTCGGAACAAAAATTAAGATATTTTTGATGAAATCCAAGAGCTTTCTGACCCCACATAGACTGCAACGATCACCACTTTCAAAGCCCAGAATGGTAGTAAAGACATTGTTTAAATAGTCCATGTGACTACAGGGATTCAACCTTAATTTTATGAGGGGACAAGAATAATTTTTCACAACCCAACCAAATACAGATACAAGCTACAAATACTCACAACGCAACCAAATATAGAAACGTGCTGCAAATACAACACAACCAAATACGCTACAAATACTCAGGATACAACCAAATACAGATATGCATTACAAATACTCACAATGCAGCCAAATACAGATACGCGATTCAAATACTCACACACAACCAAATACAGAAACGAGCTGCAAATACTCACAATGCAACCAAATATAGAAACGTGCCGCAAATACAACACAACCAAATACAGAAATGCGCTACAAATACTCACAATGCAACCTAATACAGATACACATTACAAATACTCACAATGCAAACAAATACAGATACACAATGCAAATACTCACACACAACCAAATACAGAAACGAGCTGCAAATACTCACAACGCAACCAAATATAGAAAGGTGCTGCAAATACAACACAACCAAATACAGAAACGCACTACAAATACTCACAATGGGCCTCATTCATGAAACGTTCGTAAATATATGAGCAAATTATGAGTAATTTGCGTGTAAAATGGACCTTTACGAAAACTATCCTCCAGATTCACAAACGCTTCGTATAACACTGATTCGGTAGTTAAACCTGTGTATATTAATGAATTCCAAACATTCGTAAATAGGACGCGCGTGCACCCTCCTTCATAATTAGCATAATCCCGCCCATGAGTTACAACTGCAAATTACGTGTCCAGGTACGCTGTGGAATCTTCTGGACTTCTTTCTCAGGTTTGGCTCCAGTATATTGCATAAATGCTAAAGAGACCAATTGGCCATATGCCTGGCAATAAATATTAAATTATCATGTGTCCATCAAAGCATTTTTAGCCAGCTAAAAAGGCTTGGTGCTCTTCTGAAAAGGGCCAGCTGGTGGTGCTTGAAAGCGCTTTGCAAGGGCAGCGTTTTTTCATCTGAGATACTTTGATTGCTTTGAATATGATACAGAATATCCATGGCAGTAACGTGTTACTAGTATCTAATTTTTTAGAATATTACTGAATATAAAAAATGCAGTAAAAAGCAGTATTAACTTTTCCATTATTGTTGTTCAGTTGGTGTACAAGTGGGATGATTGGTCGGTGTAGTTTTTGTCCTGCCCCTCCTCCACTGTGATTGGATGGTCTGGTAAAAAGTGACAGTGACTATTACCCAACGTTGAAAAAAAACGTTCAATCAACTCTTGAAATATTATTATGGTACATAGTGCATCAGAATGCAATGTCGTCAGTTTGCCTAAAATAGAACATAGAACGTTCAAATGTTTTACGCACCATTTACATGTGGTAGGGAGCAGGTGTAAATTTATTTCGTACCAACTAACATTTTGAAAATACGAAAATGTTCGTGAATCCGAAAATTTACGTCAGAGCGGCAGCGGCTTTACGAATGATTTACACACAAATTCCTTCTGCTCGTGTTTCATGAATGAGGCCCAATGCAACTAAATACATACGCATTACAAATACTCACAACGCAACCAAATACAGATACACGATGCAAATACTCACAGCGCATTAAGCGCAACCAAATACAGAAACGAGCTGCAAATATTCACAATGCAGCCAAATATAGATGTGCATTACAAATACTCACAATGCATCAAATACGGAAACAAGCTGCAAATATTCAACCAAATACAGATACGCATTACAAATACTCACAATGCAACCAAATACAGATTCACGATGCAAATATTCACAGCGCAACCAAATACAGAAACCAGCTGCAAATATTCACAATGCAGCCAAATATAGATATGCATTACAAATATTCACAACGCAGCCAAATACAGAAACGTGCTACAAAAACCCACAATGCAGCCAAATACAGAAACGTGCTGCAAATACTCATAACCCAACCAAATACAGAAACGTGCTGCAAATACTCATAACCCAACCAAATACAGAAACGTGCTGCAAATACTCATAACCCAAACAAATACAGAAACGTGCTGCAAATACTCATAACCCAACCAAATACAGAAACGTGCTGCAAATACTCATAACCCAAACAAATACAGAAACGTGCTGCAAATACTCATAACCCAACCAAATACAGAAACGTGCTGCAAATACTCATAACCCAAACAAATACAGAAACGTGCTGCAAATACTCATAACCCAAACAAATACAGAAACATGCTGCAAATACTCACAATGCAGACAAATACAGAAACGTGCTGCAAATACTCATAACCCAAACAAATACAGAAACGTGCTGCAAATACTCACAATGCAGACAAATACAGAAACGTGCTGCAAATACTCATAACCCAACCAAATACAGAAACGTGCTGCAAATACTCACAATGCAGACAAATACAGAAACGTGCTGCAAATACTCACAATGCAGACAAATACAGAAACGTGCTGCAAATACTCATAACCCAACCAAATACAGAAACGTGCTGCAAATACTCACAATGCAGACAAATACAGAAACGTGCTGCAAATACTCACAATGCAGACAAATACAGAAACGTGCTGCAAATACTCACAATGCAGACAAATACAGAAACGTGCTGCAAATACTCACAATGCAGACAAATACAGAAACGTGCTGCAAATACTCACAATGCAGACAAATACAGAAACGTGCTGCAAATGGCACCGAAATGGTGCTAGGACCCCCAACAAATGACGAACCTGGCTGGGACTGCTTATTGTTCAATGTCTACGTACTGGTCAGTGGTGTCATCGATGACCTGAAAAGTGAGGTTTATTTTAACATCCTGATTGTATGTTTGGTTGTGAGTATTTGCAACACATTTCTGTATTTAGTTGCATTGTGAGTATTTGCAGCACGTGTGTTGTCAAACTGATGGTGTTTGACAACTGAAGCCACTGTTATATCCTGTTCATGTAGAAATATGTCACATTACAAATCAGTATAAATCAGTGGTACTTAAGAAAAGAAATTGGGTTGGTGACATCATTCGAAAATATGTTTTGGAAGTAGAACAAGTTAATACATTTTGTCTAAATAAATGTCTTTGTATTTATTTATGACGTGCACTGATGCATCTTGCACGATAATACCTAGAATCTGTTAAATATTGTCAGTTTTGATTTCGTGTTGACTTTAGGCATGAGGCTTGTATTTTATGAATAAGATTTGTTGCCTCAATATAGTATCGGTTAAGGCAGCAGTTCAGAAGTGTTGCAAGCGAAAGTGACACACTACAAGAAGCAAATAAGGAAGTGGCACTTGGGCAAAGATTAGTGTGTGTACTCTAGAGAAACAATGAATGAGTCGCCTAGAATACAGATTTATCATGGGCAGAGGTCACCGCGTGTAGCTCATAGTGAAAGAACGTCATTACACCAAAGAGGATTCGTACCAGAGGTCACGAAAGGCAGTGAAATCTTAATGAAATCCAGTTTCCTAGTTGTCTCTTAAGTAATTGAAAAACTGACTCATAAAGCATGCCATGTTGATTCAGCTTTGTTTCTTATTGATTTCACATTTGCTTGTCCTGTGCTTTCTCTGAAGAATTTTCTTGGCTCATTTTGTTGCTTTATTTGCATCTGTGATGGTTACTTCACCTGTTTCTCTCGCTCTTTAAATGTCTCAGCGATGTGTGAGGTGCACAGCTCCATGGGAAAGACTGTTAAGCTGTTATGCTCTGGAGAATGGGACCCTAAGCGAGTTCCTGAAGGGACGGAGCATCTAGAGCCGCTGCTGGAGGCGACGCCTACAAACCAGCCCATACAACCAGATCGCAGCTTCACAGGCAAGAAAATCAAACGTAGACTTGCCGACATTTAAGGCCTTAAAAAACAATCAAAAATATACATGCTAAAAAGAACCTGCATCACTGTGAACTCCTGTTCATTGGAATAGGGCCACCCTGTCTGACATGTTTTATTGCAAATGTATCTTTTTTTTTTTAAGTTCAAAGCTTATTTTTCTCCATATGCTGAATGTTATACAGTATATATTGGTCACAAATTGAAAATTCGTTCCCATGACTTATTAATTCCCTCCTTTTAGTAAACCATGGCCATGGATACTAATTTGTTCCCTCGTTTTGATTTAAAGGTCCCATGGCATGGCATTTTTCTATTATTTTATAATGTTTCCTGGGGTGTACTTATATTGTTAGTATGATTTTTACATCAAAAAATGTCATAATTTAGAAATAAAAGGCATTTTTTCTATACTGATGTTTGCCCTGTGGCTGAATGCCCTGTTTCAAGGGGCGTGTCTGCTGTGAGACTTCAGTGAAAACATCCACTGTTGTGATTGGCTGACATTTTTGCATTTGAAATGAGTGTTAGATTATGTTGCGGAGGGGGCGTGGTTTAGCGAGGCACTGCACGCACTGCATGTATGAGAGAGAGACTGATTGTACACTAGTGAACCACGGAGAGCTGGAGGAAGTTTTATTGTAACAGACTTCATTGTAATATATCTTATTATTTTGTTTTTGTGTAAATTTTTGACATTTCTGTGCATTTAAATAGGTTTTAGGTCTGTATTATCTGTGTAAATAAGTAGGGACTTTTATTTTGACAGTAGTATGTTTGTGTATTTCGCTGTATTATTATTGCTAATGCTATGGAGAGAGAGTTTGTGTAAGAGGTGTTTATGTGCACTTCTTTGTTTTTTGTTCAGCTCTTACGGTGATTTTTGGAGATAAACGGTTTCAATAAACTCCTGAAACATCAGTAAAGTCTAGCCATCATTCGGACGGGGTCCGCTACATTTATTGTACTGAGTTGTTGAGAGCGCTATGCTGTTAGCGCGAGCTTATTTTTATCTGAGAGGCAAGTGTGCAAGCTTTTGGGCAACAAGTGTGCAGATACACTCGCGATATGTGATTGACAGCTCCGGACATTATAAAGAATGTTATTTGATCACTCTCTGTAGTTTAATCACTAAAAAAACGGATTTGTTTCATGCTACTAACAGAAACGATCGTTTTAGTCACTGGCTTGATTCACTGATGCACTACGCTTAGGGCATCAAGACGGCGATCATCAAACGATCTAGAAAGAAAGTCTGAGTGAACTTGAATGATTAGCTACACATCAGAAATCACTGATCACAGATCAGGCATTAATGAACACTGTTACTCACTGTTTGTCGCGGTGCTGTCGAATCCATATCGTAAAGTCTGTTTGTAAAGCCTGTGCTGACATAAACTGAATCCATTTTCTCCGAGTGCTCTGGGCGGGCAAAGCAGAGGAAGGGGGAGGTAACCTTTCCTGGTATGACGTCATAACAGGAAAATTCCAGATCAGTTTTCTCAAAGGCAGAGAAAAACAGCCAGAAATCGGTTTACACCCATCAAAATTTCTAGCCACTTGGGGACAATATACAGGCTAGGGGAACTCATATTAATGTTAAAAAACTCATAAAATGAAAATTTCATACCATGGGACCTTTAACTATAACAAGGGAACAAAATATTACAACTTGGCCACCATTTAGTAAAACGAGGCAATGAATTCTAAATTCTTGACAACAATTTATCTAAAACAAGGGAACAAATGTATAAAACACAGGAATTTTTATTTTATTTTTTATTTTACACAAAGCTAGCACAAACCTTGCTTGATTTATTTAAATACTATCCTCCCATAAATGATGTGTCTGAAAAGGAAACTCCTACAAATACATATGCAATAAGTGGCCGTTTCATTGATTTTTTTTTTATTGCGTGTCTTTAGAAAATACTGACTAGTTGTTGATGTTGTTTTTTTATGGCAAAAGAGTGTTTGCTCTGGTTTAAGCTGGTTGTAAATCTGGTCCATAAATCACATTACCAACTAGATGTTTAATGATTTTTTTCTGCTTCTTTGCTTCTAGATCGTCTTTTTTACATTTACACGTCGGGAACAACTGGGATGCCAAAAGCTGCGATCGTTGTACATAGCCGGTAAGTGTGTGACGGTGTTCATTTTCTCCATTTCTCACAGTCTTTCGTTCCTTGCTTTCTCTCTTATTTTTTTTCTCAATGAATCAAGCTCCCTATTTTTCACCCCGTCTTTCCTGCATTCTTCCCTCAGGTATTACCGCATGGCTGCCTTGGTGTACTATGGTTTCAGAATGAAGTCTGAGGATGTGCTTTATGACTGCTTACCACTTTACCACTCAGCAGGTACATCACTGAACACAGGTTGCTCTACACGTTCATGATATGTGCATTTCCTGTCACATTCTGGTTCAGGCTACTTCCTGTGCGAGTTTTGTGGCTTGTTTTGATGGATGTCTACATAAGACCCTCGAGTCCAATGCTGTTTTGAAAAAAATATCTTGGTTTGTTTTATACTTTATTGGTTTAACCAACTTCAATGGGTCAATAACAATAATCAATTACAAACATCAATTTGATCAATAGGTTTATTCTGATGTCAGAGTTGTTCTCTGTGGCAGGAAACATAGTGGGAGTTGGACAGTGCCTGATCCATGGAATGACTGTAGTGATCAGGAAGAAGTTTAGTGCATCAAAGTTCTGGGATGACTGTATCAAATACAACTGCACGGTGAGTAATGGAATATATGTATTATTATGGAATATACAAGAATTCATTTTGCCTATAGTTTTTATAGCAAATTACAGCAAAGATGTATTAAATTGATCAAAAGTGACAGTAAAGACATGTATAAGGTTACAAAATTTTTGAATAAAATTGTGTATTTTAACTTTATATTCATCAAATAATCCAATAAAATATGAAGCAGCAGAACTGTTTTCAACATTGATAATAATCAGAAATGTTTTGAACAAATATTACAATAGAAAACAGCTATTTGAAAATTTGAATAATCTTACACTATTACTGTTATTACTGTATGTATTTGATCAAATTAAAGCAGCATTGGTGAGCAGAAGAGACTTCTTTAAACAAAAAAATCATATTGATCTCAAACGATAGTTTATAAAAAAATTAGCTATCTGTGAATTTTTAATTTTCTCAGATTTGTTTTTTTTTTTTGTATAGATTAATTTTTTAGGATGAAGACTAAGAATATGTTATGAAAAATTATATTTAATATTTATTAACATTTACATATTTACAACATTTACAACATTTACATTTACATTGGTTATATAGCAATACGTGATAATATACAGCAGTATTCCATTATATACATTTCTTCTTTTTGAGTGAGTACGCAAATCAATTATTGAATCAGTGTTTTGAATCAGACCGTTTAAAACAACTGATTCACAGAAATTTATGGAACTTATCTAGAGCAGCACATTTCTGGATAAATTGAGAACAATTTTTTTTTTTTTTTTTTAATGATTCTGAATAGACAACTAAACAAAAGAACATTACCACTCACTCATAAAGACTTCATTGTTTCATTACTGGATGAGTCAGTTTTTTAACAAATTATTAATGATTCAATGACAAATACATTTATTAACAATCACTTGTCGCCACCTACACCTGCTGTGACAATGTAATGGATACCACCTTTATTTGAAGTGCCAAGTTTCTTTCAAGGGTGATTTACTCTATTTTGATCACTACCGTAGATATCAGTGATAATCACAGAGAAAAAAGGTGTCAAAATTGTACCTTTAGGGGTACAACAGCTTGTCACTGAGGAAGTACCCTTAAAAGAACTAAAAAAGGTTCTTAGTAGTACCTTAAAGCTACACTGTGTGATATTTTCCCCCATCTATCGGTGAAAAGGTATGTGACCATCCAGTGAATATTAGTTTCTGTTCCTCTCAATTCCGATTTCGTTTTAACTCCTAAGGTGGCCAATTTAGTCCAAGATTAACATGGCTTCCAGTTCGACTTCGTGCACATTCGACACGGTGCCATCAAGTGTTAAAACGCGAAAGGCGAAGCTTGAATTTACGGGTATGTCCCTCTTTGGCTAATGTACTTTCAAGATGGAGGGGCAACATGGCGACCCGCATTCGAACCCCTCACCCGTATGTATTTTCAATGGCATATTATAAACTTACGAGAATACTTTATTACTTGAAAGAAGTAAATATACATTAATGAGCACATATATTTTTGAAAGAACTAAGTGTTTTTAGCTAAGAATAAACTAAAAAAGTTACACAGTGTAGCTTTAAGGTACATATTTGTACTCTAAGGTACTAATATGCACCTTTTAGGAGTAAAAAGGGTACAAAGATGTCATTTTAAGGGTACTGCCACAGCGACAAACTGTTGTACCCCTAAAGGTACAATTTTGACACCATTTTTCTCTGTGTTCTGTGATAATCTGAATAATTGTAACACATAAATAATGATGTGTGGTTACAAAAAAGACCTGTGAAGCGGTTTCATACCTGCTCTCTCTGGATCAGCGGCAGCACCAACACAGATTTGAATATTCATGATCGTAGCCTAGGGCTAGGTTACTTCAAGTCAAAGGTTTAATAAAGCCAGTTTGACAAAGGTTAGACAAAGCCCAATCATTGTCATTTAGGGAAAAGATTGGATGGGTGTTGTGATCTTTAAACGATTAATCGTGCCGATTACACAAGTTTTGCTCACACTTATGAGTCATAACATAACACAAGAAATTGGCCAGTCCTCCAGACAAGGTCTTTCGTGGCTAAATAGAGCAGAGCAATAAAATAATTGCAATGTTCATGATTTTGCATGATTTATATGGCAAACAAAATCACATTCAATATATTGTGCATTCGGTAAATATACGAAGGACTTCCAGACCTCAGCTGAAATGTTATAGCTGTATTTTTGCTAATTTTTGTATTACATGGAAATCGAGTTTTTAAAAAACTATTTTTTTGGTCTCAGATTGTGCAGTACATTGGTGAGATCTGCCGCTATCTGCTGAACCAGCCAAAGAAGGACACAGAGCACCAACACATGGTCCGCATGGCCCTCGGTAACGGTCTTCGCCAGTCCATCTGGGAGGAATTCACCAACCGCTTCAACATACCACAGATCGCAGAGTTCTACGGCGCCACAGAGTGCAACTGTAGCTTGGGCAACTTTGACAACAAGGTCTGTCCACTTTAGACTAAGTGTCTGTAAACTGCCTTTATGAGTAGCACACACTTGTAAACCTAAACAATAGTGGATAATGCATGTATATAAGGATATATAAGGTTTTAGTGGTTGCAGCAATTAGTGTTGTATATTACCATACATTTTACAAGGCCATCTACAATATGTTCAGTAATCAAGCACAGGTGGTTTTGGGCCATTTAAGGTGCTGACAGAAAATGCACCTAGCTGAGACTAGGTTGATTTTGCTCAATACAGTATTTAGAGTGTGAGGTGATTGTAACAAACATATGATGTTTTGACTGCAGACGGGTGCCTGTGGGTTCAATAGCCGGATCCTGCCCTACGTCTACCCCATCCGCTTAGTCAAAGTGGACGAGGAGACCATGGAGCTTATCAGAGGACCCGATGGAGTCTGTATACCATGTGGTCCAGGTACAGTACTTGCTCACATTCACCAGGTTGGATCCCCTTTTGCCTTCAGAACTGCCTTAATTCTTCATGGATTAGATTCAACAAGGTGCTGGAAACATTCCTCAGAGGTTTCGGTCCATATTGACATTATAGCGTCAAGCAGTTGCTGCAGATTTGTTTGCTGCACATCCATGATGTGAATCTCCCATTCCACCTCATCCCAAAAGTGCTCTATTGGACTGAGATCTGGTGACTGTGGAGGCCAATTGAGTATAGAGAACTCATTGTCATGTTGAAAAAACGTTTGAGATGATTTGAGCTCTGTGACATGCCACGTTATCCTGCTGGAAGTAGCCATCAGAAGATGGGAACACTGTGGTCATAAAGGGGTGGACATGGTTAGCAGCAATACTCAGGTAGTCTGTGGAATTTAAGCAATGCTTATTTGGTAAAAGGGGCTCAAAATGTGCCAAAATATTTCCTCCACACTATTACTGTACACCACTATCAGCCTGAACTGTTGATACAAGGCAGGACGGATCCATTCTTTCATCTGGTTTACGCCAAATTCTGACCCTACCATCTGAATGTTGCGGCAGAAATCGAGACTCATTAAACCAGGCAACGTTTTTCCGATCTTTTTTTTTGTCCATTTTGGTGAGCCCGTGTGAATTGAAGTCTCAGTTTCCTGTTCTTAGCTGACAGGAGTGGCACTGGTGTATCTTCTGCTGCTGTTGCTCATCTGCTTCAAGGTTTGGTGTTGTGCGTTCAGAGATGCTCTTCTGCATGCCTTGGTTGTAGCGAGTGGTTATTTTAGTTACTGTTGCCTTTCTATCAGCTGAGCCAGTCTGGTCATTCTCCTCTAATCTCTGGCAGTTCTGTGAACGAAAATGCCTCGTTGATGCCACTCACTGGATATTTTCTCTTTTTCTGACCATTTTCTATAAACCCTAGAGATAGTTGTGCATGAAAATCCCAGTACATCAGCGGCTTCTAAAATTCTCAGACCAGCCCGTCTGGCACAAACGACCATGCCACGTTCAAAGTCACTTAAATGACCTCTCTTCCCCATTCTGATGCTCCGTTTGACTTCAGCTGATCGTCTTGACCATGTCTACATGCCTAAATGCAGGCGACAACACCGGCAACTGAAATCGACTGTACCAACAAAAACCTGGTACACTCTGCTTAATACACAAACAGGGGAATCCGCAACGGCACACAAACATTTTTAAATATTAAAAATAAAATGATTCCACTCTGGAGAAGCGTTCAATCTTTCCGTTCACAAATTCCACCATGTAAATAGCGAATCCGCGATGGTGCAAGCGTAACTGGCTTTTAAAGGGAATGGGAGATGAGACTGATTGCTTTATTGCATGTTACGCCTAAAACACACCCATGACTCATTTAGAGACTAGGTACAACCCTTTTGGACCATGCGCCTACGCGCAGCCAATTTTTTCCGTCGTTAAACTAGCAAAAGTGGATTCGGACATGCCCTAAGTGCACCTGCGCCATGTGCTTTAGACCATGCACTGAGATTGTTAAAATAGGGCCCAAAAACTCATCTGCCCTTTGCCTATAATTAAAAATGCCAAATATTAACTAATATACAGGTCTTAATATATATTGGTCAACCACTAGATGCAAAAAATATATAATTTAATGTCCATTTCCTTACTCTGTTTCTCAGGAGAACCTGGTCAGTTGGTTGGCCGAATCATTCAGAATGACCCCCTCAGGCGATTTGATGGCTACGTCAACCAATCAGCCACTAATAAGAAGGTTTCCCACGATGTCTTCAAAAAGGGAGATAGCGCATATCTGTCAGGTATTGTATTTTGAAACACTTTACACAAGCACACTCTTACTTGCAGCTAGATAATATAAGTGGTTTGCTTCTCCTCTCTCAGGGGACGTGCTGGTGATGGACGACTATGGCTACATGTATTTCAAAGACCGCACAGGAGACACATACCGCTGGAAAGGAGAGAACGTCTCCACCACCGAGGTGGAGGGAACGCTGAGCCGCCTTCTGGACATGAAAGATGTAGTGGTGTATGGAGTGGAGGTGCCAGGTAATAGCACATTTCTCTAGCTCTTCTGTTTGTGTTTGTTCCGTCTTTCCATCAATGACATTTCATCCTGTTTAAGAAAATCTCTGCTAAAGTATGCAAATCACTGTGCAGCACCTTAGAGGTCAACTGTTAACCTTAGTTTGCTCATCAGGGACTATATCTTCAAGCGGATGGGAAAATTTTGCACCAGGTCCCCATTGGTCCTTAAATAATATTAAAGATTTAAAAAATAATAAAGTAATATAATTATTTATACTTGACCTTTTCTTTAAAAAAATGGTTTAAAGGCTGAAATGTATTTGCCAATTAAATAAATGCACATGATACGATTTAAGATTTAAGTTGAAATAATCTTGTGACAATAAAGAGAGCATCTCTAAAGAAAGGGTTTTTGCTGTGAACTGTGCCTTTAAGTGTTTTGAAGTAAACATGAATCATCGGGTGCACAGCTAGTCTGTGGAGAGGAGAATAATTAATTTGAACAAAGCTGACTGCAGCAGCTCCTGAAGGATTCTGGGAATGCACAGCCAAACAAAGTCTCCTCTTGGCCTGGCTCTGGTTTTGCTTACACTAGATCTATAAAGGAACAGCAGCAGAGTGCAGAATATAGCTCGGTACATTTGAGACTGCCCGCTGAAAAATACTGTACACTCTCACCTTCAAAACCGGGTCATCAGCAGATCTGAAATTGTGGGTCTACAACATGTAGAGTGTATGTGTACATCATACGCTGATAATCATCCAAATGTTTTACGAGTCTAAGTGGAAATCGATGAACCAACGATGCAAAAAAAAAAAAAATTGAGATTTTTTTTTTTACTTTTAGCATGAACAGAAACACATAAGACTGCAAATATTGAAAAAGCTGACAGAACAACAGGAAAACGGGCAAAAACTTAGCTGTGTTAGTCTGGTTTTACTTAAAATCCCACTGAACTGCTAACAAAGTAAATTGGGTCGATTTCATGGTGACTTTAAACTGTTTTTATTAGGGGAAAGTTAATTTTTAACATGCATTATTTAAGTAGGATCGTCTATTCTATTCTGTTCAATGACTTTTTGTGGGCAAAATCTAGTCATTAAAAATGGCAATACACATGATTGGGTATTTCACATAAAAATTTTCCCCACCCAGATTTCACGACAGGGTCAAGTGAATTCACTGCGTTGACCAACAGAAAGCTGCTGTTTGAAAAAGAGCAGTTTATACAAATGTATAGTGTAGCGCCTCTCGTGGCAGTGCTGAGAATGCATCGAATCTTGGTGTTGCATAATGAATTGCTTGTAACAAGAGATAACACCCTTTATAATAAACAAACCTATTTTCTTAGGAGTAGCAGTTCAGTAATGTAACACCACTGGTTCTCTTCCTGTCTGCGGTCTTTCATAGATCCCTGTCCTTGGACAACTGACATATAACCCGGCCAGACAATGAACTCCTTAGTTTATTTGAATCTACAGTGGTTCCGTGTCTCTTATGCTTATAGGCACTGCTTATGCAGTTCATCTGCCTCTGAGGTTTATTAAAGAATGGGAGGTTGCCTTTGTGTGATGCTTATGGACGTTTCTTCTCAGGTGCCGAAGGCAAAGCAGGGATGGCGGCCATAGCAGACCCGGACCACAGCACAGACCTGGCGAAGTTTAGCAGGGACCTGGAGAAAGCCCTGCCACCCTATGCCCGGCCCGTGTTTCTGCGCTTCCTACCAGAAGTGAACAAAACAGGTGAGATATGGCACATCTGATCTCAGCCTCAGACAGCCCACAGACTGCTAACGGACCCATGTCTGATGAATATTGTGTACTAAAGCCGGATGCACACTGCGATTTTGGCCATGATTTTGCCGTCTGAGACAAATTTTGCAAATCCTAAAAGATTCCTCTCATCCTAGGCTAAAATCTGCAAGTTTGACATGTTCACCGGCAGCCGATTAATGACCGCTGCGATCAAATTTGACGAAATTCTGGCAGTGTCAGAAGATTTGGCGCACAATCCTGCAGTGCGACTTCTTTTACAATGAATGTCAAATTATCTTCGTTTTTCAAGACAAACTATGACCAAAATGAGCGCTTGAGATTTCTTTGTAGCCACCATTTCAAACCTGTGTGTAATGCACCTCACTGTCTCCAAACGCGTCATTGATGATATAAAACTCTGGATGAGTTTTCTTTGACTATTGTACAGTCTGAAATTAATGACAACTTAGATCTTACAGTGTGACATGGAACCCAAAATGTGAATATTCATTATTGGTGCTTTCCATTTCACCTGTTAAATATAATCAGAATTCCTGTGGGTCCTTAAAATGTCTCAAATTTAAGGTCATAAAAAGTCTTAAATATTATTTTAGAATGCTTTACATTTGCAGACAGAAAAAACAGGTATCGCGATGTGATTTATTAAACTTCACAAGGCTATGATTTAATGAAATAAATGTGAGCGCTGCACATTCAAAGTAAAATCGCTGCACTGTTGCACGTTCTGCAGGCTCACGGTTTCAGATTAGTTTCCAATCAATGAATACTGTGCAGTGTGCATTTATGCCAAGCAATTTGACAGTGTTAATGTTGTGGTGTTTATACTGTAATATGTTGTTGACCAGTCATTCGCAAACTGTGGTCCGCGAGGGTACTGCAGGTGGTCCGTGGAAAGGCAAAATAAAATAAAATATTTTTTTACCTTCATTTTTCTAGGAAATTCCCCCCAAAAAATAAAAAGTAAAAAGAATATGTAGGCCTATATTGATATAACATTTGTATTAAATTACTAAAATAGGCTAGTGGCACTCAGCAGTGACGTTCAAGTTCAGTGCTGTTATGGATTGGTGGATAGTTCAAGTTCAGTGCTGTTATGGATCGGTGGATAGCAACAGGTTCTCTGAAGAGAAAAGAGACCGAGGCAGAAGTTACAAAAAATGAACAGATTGACAGTGAGTCGGATGCATCTATGAGCCAGATTCTATGAGCATCTATGAGCCAGAATAAATAAATTAAATATGTGGCAGCCGTTGTGTGCAGTAAACTTTCTTTTAACAAGCCTGTTGTACTGATGTGATGACTAGTTATAGTTTTACTTTTAGTACTAGTTAGCCTATTTAGGGGTGCCGATTAATTCAGGTAGGACTGTGTGTAGACATATTTTATTATGTGTGTTATGAGGTGGTCCGCAAAATTTTTTGATTACAAATAGTGGTCCACACACACAAAAAGTTTGAAAACCTCTGTTGTAGACGATTATAAGAGTGCATATTTTACATATTCGTTTTTTAATGAGCTGTTGGAAGTAGGAAAGCATATAGTTCTGGTGTATTTCGAGCTTATTTAAAAGTAAAATATTTTTTTTTCCCCTTTTTCTGGATATTATTGGCATTTTGGTTACACAGCAAACTGTATACGCCATTTTAATTCCACCCTGTCATAGAGGAATGAAAGATTAAGAACATTATTCAGTATATAGAGTTTTTTTATAGAGTTTTTATGAACATGGAACATTTTATTAATAAAAAATGATTTTAAAAAAAACACACTCAACACAAGGGACAATACAGCATAAACCGTAATAACGCAAACCAGCAATGGGTTTCTATTACAATATGTACTTTGGGAGTGCAAACTAACAATACAATGTAATTGATATTAACAATATACTTGTGCTGTAAAGTATAGTGAGCATTAAAATATACCCTGATCAAGCAGTTTGATCCTCCTCTGTTATATTGTTAAAATCACCATGTTCAAAAAATACTAAGGAGGGGCTCCAGACTCTTTTAAATTAGCTTCTTTACCCTTAAGAATATGCAAATATAGATTTTAGGCAAGGCAAGTTTATTTTCAAGTTGGCACCTGTTTTAAATATATTATTATTATATATCCGCAAACTCCATTATCTATCTACCTCTAATTCATATGTATTGATATACTGATTGATATATAATTGACATATCCTGTTTATATATCATGAATACAATACATCCTGTTTAATTAAGTAAGAGATATTTATTTTGAGATTGTATCTGTTGGTTCTGCCTCGACAAACGTGCAGTTTTAAAGTTTAATTTTAAAAACTCTGGCCTTTCATAAAGTCTAACCTTCCATCAATATCCAAAGGTTGAACTTTTTGTACTGTACTCAATCTTTTTTTATATAGACCCTTAACTTGACATGCGGGACAGTGCAGATGATTGAGCCCAGTTATATTGCACCTTCTGCCCATTTCAGGGAAGCCTTACTCTGACATGTTCCAGATTTCATTAAATTTTACAATTGGGGATGATATACAGTCTAGGGCTCTAACAAAATCTAAAGTTTGAACATTTTGTACTGTACCAAAAATGATTAATGGACCCTTTAACTTGATATATGGGGTAATACAGATAACTGAGCCAAAAGATATGCATAGTATAAAATTCTAAGTATTTTGTTTTCTTTCAGGGACTTTCAAATTCCAGAAGACAGACATGCGACGGGAGGGATTCGACCCCATTGCTGTCTCTGACAAACTCTACTTCCTGGACTGCACAAAGGGACAATATGTGGAGCTGAATGTAGAGCTCCATCGCAACATCGTCTCGGGAAAGCAGAAATTATGAGACTACTGCCAACCTCCACCCATTCCCTCAACACTCCGCCTTCAACAGCCCTCAAGCCCCACCCCCCTCATCACCCCGCCCCTCGTTACCTCAGCAAACACAGTGAGGGGCCGCAGGAACGCTTTCTGGCCACATATTCAAGTCCCCATTCATTCATTCATTCATTCATTCATTCATTCTCATAGCCCACCTCTCTTAAAACTGAGATGGGACTGAGGTGGTGTTCAGCCATCTTGAAGACACAATAAAAATGAAAAATACGAAAAATTAAGCAATTTAGCAAACAAGAATACAAAAAACAAACAGCAAGGAAAGGCACACGGACCAAATACACGTCTGTCAAATGGTAAAGCTTTCCCTTTGCCTCAGCTGCACAATGCTCGCCTGGCTACAGGATTCGGGACTGACACATGTTCATTTTGACGGATCTGACAAGCGACTGCCATCGTAAATGCGCCCTCAAGCCCTGACCAAACCATGTGGATCGACGTGCAATACAAACCCAGCACTGGCTGCGCACTTGTCAGCTGCCATGACTTGATCAATGCTGTTTATTTAAATGTGTGCACCAAATATATTTAAGTTGTAGAATAGCTCATCATCTATGAATCTATATGCTGCATTGAAGACGTCCATGATCGCACTGCTACTATGTCCATTTTACCTCTCCAGACGTTTAGTGTGCAGCGTCCATCATGAAAGCTGATTTCCGCTAATGTCTAGACCGAACAGCCCGGGGCGACATTGTGCAGAGTGGGCTTCACGGGTTCGCTTCGTTTTGCTAGACGTGACGAGCGTTCAGATTCTGGCGAGGACCTCCTGGACTCTCTACAGGACACTATAGTGGACTTGGCATAGAGGTGAATGAAAGTAGTATACTACTCTGGTGCTAAAGAGTGAACATCCTCCCCATCTGCAAAGTGGCGCCAGACCTAAAAACCGTCTTTGCTTCTTGACATGTAGAGAACGGAAGGGGAGTAGAATGAAGGGAAAGTGATGTAGGCTATCTGTCATCTGGGTTTTAGTTTTTCTTTCAGCAGCATGAATGATTGATGCAAACAGAGCACTGTGCCTTACTGTCAGGTCACCACATAGTGTTATTGCCCTTGTCCTGTATCATTACACTAACTGACCCTGGACGTCTCCACTTCTCTTAAACGGCTAGTTTATTTTCTAGACCTAGCTTGAACTCCCCTCGCATAAAAAATTCCCATCATGCAAAGTGTCCAGCACTACATCTATGGGCAAATCCTTTCCCTTCCATGTGTATTCTGCACCATCATCTCTTGCGAACTTTCCTGTTCTTCTTCGCCCACTGACAGCTGATTATTTATTTATATCGTAGCAAGTATTTAAATGTGTGTGTGCACGTGTGATGAGATGATTTTGTGACCGCACTTGATTTTCTCCAGTCACTGTTTTGGGCACTATACATTAACGTATGGCACAGATGTGGGAAAACATAGAACTGTGTTGACATTTTATATAGACGAGTCTCATGAGGAACATCCTTCACCAAAAAAAAAAAAAAAAAAAGATTTATATTTTGCATAAAAATAATGAAGCCTATTTTACGTTTTTCCATTATTTATTAAAAGTTTTTTTCATTACCTATTTCCATCACTGTAGCCCATAAAATCTCATTCTCGTTACCATAATGGCAAAAATCGAATTCACGTTACCGTAAAGACAATAAAAATCTCATTTTTAATTTACCGTAACGAAAAAAATTATTATTAGTCTCATTACCGAAATGACAATAAAAATCTCATTCTAATTTACCGTAACAAAAAAAAATCTTATTAGAAGTCTCATTCTCATTACTGTAATGACAATAATCAAATTCGTATTATCGTAATGACAATAAAGTCTCATTCTCATTACCATAATGACAAAAAACCGAATTCACATTACTGTGAATTAATGACAAAACAACATTCTCCTTATCGGAATGACAATAACATCTCGTTCTCATTACCGTAATGACAAAAAAAATTAAATGCATTACCGTAATGGCAGTATAATCTCATTCTCATTAGCATGATAAAAAAACGAAATTGAATTACCGTAATGACAAAAAATCGTATCGTAATAATAACTTCTCATTCACATTACCATAATGACCAAAAAAAATTGAATTTACATAAAAAATATTCTCGTAATGAAAAAAAATATTGTTCTTGTCAGGACCTTTTAATCATTAGAATTAGCATAAATTAAATTCAGTACAATAATGTAAAAATGCCTTCATTTTTTTTATTCATTCAAAATCCATTTTTCTTTTGGGAGGAAGTGTCACATAAGCTGTACAGCTCATTTTGTCTTCAAATTATACTTCTAGCCAAGGGGCGCAGCAGTGATGTCATTGGTTAGTCAGCCAATCAGATGCAGTTGTCTCCATCAATATTCTTTTCCTTTTTTTGTCTTGTTGTTTGTCCTTTCCTTTATTACTTGGATTTTTAAAACAAATAATAATTTTGTAAAAGAATGATGTGTAATGATTTGTTATGGGTTGAGCTTTATTTCTCCGTTATGCTTGTTTTTGTTCTGGGTGTGTGAAAGCGAGGAAAAGCGCATCTTATGCACTGAGTTATATTTTAGACACAATATGCCTGAAATCTTCTCGACAAACATTTCTTTCTCTCATGATACTAGTGTTTGTGTCCTATGACCGCAATAATCCTCACCAGGAAGCTTTTGCTGAGGCCTCTCTTCATTATTTCTCTTAGTTAAAGGAACGGAGTACCCCAAAATGGAAATTCTGTCAGCATTTACTCTCTCTCAGTCCAAACCTCCAAAAAGGACAAAAAAATCCAAATGACTTAGTCTAAGTCTTCTGAAGCCATATGATTCTTTTATGTGACAAAACTGATAATCTACCTCCACTTCAGCTTTCAAATGTCCTTCTCCATTTTGCATATTTAAAATGCAAATCACCTTGACGTCATCTCGATGCATTAGCATTGCATTTTTTAAAGTTTCGACAGAGAAGATTATCAGTAAATTACAACTTAAAACTACTTCTATGGTGCTTTTTGTCTTTTTTAGACTGTAAATGAAGATATGTGTTCCAAAAAAAGAATTAATCGTACATGTTTGGAACAACATAAAAGTGAGTAAATTGACATAATTTTCATTTTTCAAGGGTACTGTACCTTTTAAAGTTTCAAAGACACACTTGCAGACACATACAAACAACCTTCAATTTCAGTCAGTTCCACGCAAATGTGTTTTGAGAGAGATTTCTGCATTTTATTTATGATTTAATGACTTTGTCATATATTGTAAGGCATTAGCAATGTGAAATGCAAAAGCCAGTGCTGTGAATAATTTTGTATTTATTTATTTTTTTAAATACTTAGTTTTCTCCCCCCGCTGCACCATCAATAGCAGTCACAGTCTGTTTTCAGTCTAAACATGTTTCAAAGGATCTGTTTGTGTGTGTCGGTTTATTTTTGAGGTGCAGGAAATGCGATGTTGTTCTCGTGTCTGTCCACTAGGTTGTGGTGCTCATTCAGGCCTCATTCCACAAATATACAAATAATATCCTTCCCCGTGCACGGAATGCCTGATTTGCCATCCAAAATCTTTTCATTGATAATGAGGGATATCTAATGTTTTACGTTTAACCCAATTATGTACTGTGGATTTTGTTCTTATTTGTGTCGTCAATGGCTTTAAAGCTACAAAGGACCATTTTCAAGCAACATAAGTTATATCGTTTTTATCTTGTTTTATTGCGCACCAAAGCCAATGAAGATTTTGCATTTTGTTCGAATTTTCCCCTTTCAGTTTTGTTCATAAACTCTACCGATTTGTCACCCTTCTGATCATAAATGCACTTTTGTTTTGTCTATTTCTGTTCAGTACTCAGGAACAACATGCAGAGGCAGATGAGAGACAGGAACTATGAGTGAGCTGGCGGCGTGTGTGTGTGTGTGTGAGTGTGTGTTTATGTAGAGGAGGTGTGTGAGGTGTGCCGCGTCACACTGAAGTCCTCTTGTCTTAAAGGCTAGCTGTAAATCATGCTCTTTCAAAACAATGGCATCCAAGAATTCATATTAATAAAAAATATATTAATTCTCTGCAGTCCCTCCTGTTTATTTACTTTATTGTCTATGAAGCAGTGTTATTTTTTTCTAGTTCTAGTCATTGCAAATACGATTCATAAAGGAACATTTATATGACTTTGTGGGCTGGAAATCTTAATATTTTTAAGTTTCAAACATGGCCTTCAATGAATGGTCCTTCTGTTAGGTGTGTTCTTGCGTGCGATTGGCTGGATTGTTGAGGGGGAGGAGCTAATGAGGTTGGCACCCTGAATAGTCCAAGTCCACAATATCTGGCTGTGTTCCTCTCTACAACGTAACCATGAAGATCGCCTTGGTGACCATTTTTTTGCTGATGCTCCTGACAGTCGTCCACGCCAAAGTCCAGCCGCAGGAAAATTTTGACCTTCAGAGGGTGAGAACTTTAGCCTTATGTTTTGGAGACTGCTGCTTTTTAGGTGCCTTTATCTGTGGGACAGGAGTAATGCTGCTGGTTATGGATTAGTAGCAAAACTAGTAAGCCCAGGCTGGTGTTGTCTTAGATTTAAACAGCTGAATAATGATTATATGACGTTTGTTTCAAGATGTTTGAGTGTTTTCTAAGGTTGAAATACTGAGATGGACAAGCTGTCGCTCTGTGTTGAGGAGGGTAACGCTCTACAGGGCCGTTTCAGACAGCGATTGCATTAACTGTAGAGACAGTGCAGACAAACAGACCTCAGGGCAAAGGTCACTCGCTCAGTGTTGCAAGCCGGGACGGCTGATTTCTGCCAAGTTTTTGAGGCATCTTTATGAAGAAGACTGTTAGTTGTTGAGACACCGAGACAAATATTTTGGCAGTTAATGAACAGACAAACAACACTGTTCAGCTGTCTGATACCGATTGGCCATTAGTTATCAGGGTTAATATTTTTGGTTGGATTCAAAGGTGAACCTGTTCTTTTACCAGAAAAATCCTTGATGCGTATTCCCTTGAGATTTAATTTGTGGGTTGTGTTTGCTCAGTTTGCAGGGAAGTGGTATCGTTTGGGTCTGGCCTATGAATCTCCAGGCTTTGTGTCGCACAGAAGCAGACTCACTATCTCTATGGGCATAGTGGAGCCAAAGGAGAATGGAGACGTCAACATGACCATGTGGAGTTTGATGTGAGGGTCACTCATCTATTCACCTATGATTGTTTTCATATATTCTAATATAATAAAATAATTGCACATAATATGTATTTTACATACCGGTAATTTAATATATTCTGAACAACAGCAGTGCGAGTATTAGAGTGTGATATTGCTTTTATAAATTAAGTTAATATTGAGAAACTGACATTTCAGACACAACATGACCATTTGTTTTGTTTTAGCTTCACAATGAAGTTATAATAGTTCCAAATAATTATTTTTATTTTTTATTCGCACACTGTGTGATAATTCTTGTCTCATATTTCATAGTTAGAATAGTTCCTATTTTTAATTCATTTTATTATTCACACACTGTGATGATTCTTGTCTCATATTTCTTAGAATAGTTCATATTTTTATTATTTTATTCACACTGTGATGATTCTTGTCTCATATTTCATAGTTAGAATAGTTCCTATTTTTATTTCATTTTATTATTCACACACTTTGTGATGATTATTTTCTCATATCTCACAGTTAGAATAGTTCCTAATAGTTTTATTTATTTATTCATTAGATTTGTATTCACACACTGTGATAATTCTTGTCTCATATCTCAAAGTTATAGTTAATAATGGTTCCTAAAATTATATTATATTATCATACAGTATCTACAATATAACTGATCCTATTTTCTTTTTTTATTTTCTTAAATCCCTTAATAATTCCTTAAACCTTTAATAATTTAAATCCTTTAAATAAACCAATAAAACCAATAACCCCCCCACATGCAATAAAAAAAAAAAAAAAAAAACGTTGGCCCCCCCAATGTGTAAGACATGGTTATGGCCTTGTATTATATTATATTAATTATATTATATAAATGTATTATATTATATTAATTATATTATATATATATTATTAATTAAAACATTGTGTGCTGATTACATGTGATTTTATATGCAGGTCTTCTCGTTGTCAGCGTAAGGTCTATGTTTATGAGAAGACGTCTGTGCCCGGCGTGTTTAACTACTACAGCACTCGTGAGTCAGCAGTAGATTTGACATATTACAGCAGAATTTTGACTGATCAGATTCAGATTTGTATTGTCATCTGAAGGTCATAGAAGGGTGAAGGATGTTACTGTGGTGGAGACGAACTATACTGAATATGCGCTGGTCCTCAAACACAAGAAGATGAACAAGGAGTTCACACAAGTGTCTCTTTACGGTGAGCCTGAGATTAACAACAGCATGGACTCAAATAAAGCATCTTGGGAGGGTGTTTTTGTTCTTCTGACTTCTTGTTCTCACAAACTGTAATTTGGCTGTAGGTCGTACTAAGAAGTTGAGGGCGGATGTGATGGAGAAGTTCAGAGCGTATGCGACAGCTCGAGGATTCTCCAAAGAGTCCATCCTGACTCCACCAGCTGCTAGTAAAACAGGCAAATCACTTACACCTACAAGCTTTATTTACCTGGACACTTAAATGCTTATCTGGACACATTTGTAGTTGTCAAACAGTGGCTCATGTTTGCTAATAGGACACTTGGATTGATATCTAATGTCTGGTATACACTGTGCGATTTTGGGCTGTCCCAGACGAAGATGACCAATCGTTGCTATTTGTGTCGTGGCTCCTAAACGGTGGTCCTACGTCGTACAGTGAAAGAGGTTCAAAGACGAACATCGTCATGATCTTTCAACCAAAGATAGCTTGCGATAATTTTGTGTCAGAAATTTAGCATGATCATCTCACAGTGTGTTTGCTGCTACGACCTACGTCCACTGACTAGCCAATAAAAATGCAACATGAAATTGCGCATTGATCAATGCAACATGGCGCTAAAAATTAAAAACTACTTACCTCAAGCTCCATTTGCCAAATTGGCATGCCGAGTCGCCTCTTTTCCCTAGCCATGACCATAGCCATATTCTCCTCTTTCGCTTCCTCCTTTTTCTGCGCACATAAAAACCACAATTGCCAAAGTGTGAATCATCTTGCGATATTTGATGACGCAAGATGCGGTTTATTCTTCTATAGTAATTTGCCTCTGATTCAATAGGTGTCATCATCGTACAGTCTACATACATGTCGTAAGCAGCCAAGCTCAATAGATCCATGTTGTAGGCCTACAGTGTGATTTGTGATGATCTAATATAATAGACGAAAATCACACAGGCGTAACTCAGTGAGACATAGTGTGGCCAAAGTGTCCAAATACTTCTTCTTTCAAGACTATACAGTTGTGGTCATAATTATTGGCGCCCTTGGTAAATATGATCAAAGATGGCTGTAAAAAATAAATCTGCATTGTTTATCCTTTTGATCTAAAATCTAACCTTTCAATGAAGTAAAATAATTGAAAGTGGGGGGAAAATCACATTATGAAATAAATGTTTTTTCTCCTAAACACGTTGGCCACAATTATTTGCAACCCTAGAATATCTCTGAAGTATATTCCCATTAGAGCTGAAATAAACTAACGATTATTTTTTCTGTCGACTAATCTAACGATTATTTTTCGATTAGTCGACTAATCTAACGATTATTTTTCCGGATTAATTTTATGGTTCTTTTTTACTGATTATTGTATTTCAAAGAGGGTAGTGAATTTGTATATTATTTTAACATGAAATCAATGAATGATGACAATATTAATTGTATTTCAGGAAGGGTAGTGTACATAGTATGCCATTTTATAATGAAATGTATGAACACAAGAAGCTTTTTAAACATAATGTATAATGATACTATTCATCATAAAATGTATACAGAGTAGGCCTAATTAGGAAAAGTTGTTTACTATAGTAGTTGAGTATGATTTACTTATTGATTTGTGTCTTTGTAAAATGCCTTTTATTTCTAAATTATGACATTTTTTTATGTAAAAACCATACTAATAATATAAGTACACCTCAGGAAACATTATAAAATAATAAAAAAAATCCATGCCATGGGACCTTTAAGAAGTTCCAATCAACTAAAGATGTTACAAATCAGCCTGGAAGAGAACGTGTGTCTATATCGTCCTAATGCCCAGTGAGGAGGAGGGTTTGAGTGGACAAAGACTCTCCAAGGGTCACAGAAGGAGAATCGCAGTGATTAGTTGAATCTTGGGGTCAGAAAGCCTAAAAAAAATTGTAAAAACCCTACATCACCACATGTTGTTTGGGAGGGATTCAAGAAAAATACTCCTCGCTCATCCAAAAACAAACTCCAGCCTATTCAGTTGTCCGACACAACTGGAACTTCAAAAGGAACCGGATTCTATGGTCAGATGAAACTATAAAAAGAGCTTTTTGGCAGCAAATCCACCAGATGGGTTTGGTGCAAGCAGGGGATAAAAAGTACCTCATGCCCAAAAGTACCTCATTCTGAGCATCTTGTTCAGATACATGGTATCTTATGCAAAAATCTGTGGTTGGATCTTCCATCAGGACAACGATCCAAAACAAACATCACAATCAACACAAAAGGAAGCTTCTGCCATGACCATCCAAGTCCCCTGACCTGAACCCTATAGAAAAAGAGTGGGCTGAACTGAAGAGAAGCAGCACCAACATGGATCTGGGAATCTGAAGGATCTGGAGAGATCTGGAGAGAAATGGTTTTCTGATTTTTTTGTCGGCTGTTCTCCAAACTCATCAGGCATTATAGAAGAAGACTCAGAGCTGTTATCTTGGCAAAAGGAGGTTGCAAAAAGTATTTAATAAAAGGGGGCAAATAATTACGGCCAACGTGTTTTGGTCCCCCCACTTTCCGTTCTTTTGCTTCAGATATCAAAAGGATAAACAATGCAGATTTATTTTTACAGCCATCTTTGATCATATTTACCAGGGGTGCCAATAATTCTGACCACAACTGTACATGTATGAATGTATTTGCTCAACAACAAGTGATCATCAATGTGTGAATGAACTTGTTTTCACAAACCATTTAAATGTTTATTTCTCTACAATAATTGTATTTTAAGCTAAATTGTATCGTTTTTGTTTCTTTTCAGAAGGTTGTCCTCCTTCAGGAAATTAGGTAAGTGAGAGCTTCGAATCTAGTTTTTCAAACCACATTCTCTCATCAATAACCTCCAGTCTAGTGTTTATTCATTCAGTTTGGAAAATATGTATTACATAGTGTTTCTTATCACATTGTTTTTTACTTGTTTTGTCTCTTTCATTTCCTAATCTCATTTAGAGCTGGAGGCCACACGTCCTTATCTTAATGTGCCGAAATGATTTCAGTTTGTGACAGTTTGTAATACTGTAACTGACGTCATTCTCGTTTGCTTTGCTATAAAGCTGACAAAACATTCAACCTAGACACAGAATTGGAAATACAGAAAGAGGTCACTTCTCTGATGATTTTGGCTTGAAAAAAATAAAACACTCTTGTTTTTGTTCATGTCGTGTTATTCACATCTGTCATTATAGTTTAGCATAAGAAATGGAAGTTAATGTGTAAGTATGTGGGAATGTTAATGTGTGTACCAGGGGCGGTTCTTCAGCCCCCTATATACTCATGGTGAAGTTCTTTTTCATTTCGAAGTTTGAAATACGTGACCAGCGATATACTGTTAGCGCTTTGGAAAGCTGTTTCGAACTCGAACTCCAAAACGAACTACAAACGAAGTTCATTTTGGCTTGATTTTGTTCAAGATTACGTCACATAAGTTCGTTCTTCGATTCTGTTTGAAGTATATTGGGTCCTTTCAACTGAATGATCGGGCCAATGGCTCTTCCTCTACTACATTATAATTTTCACGTGTTTTTAAGTCTTGTCAGTTTAAACATTCAAGTAATTTTAAGCCATTCAAGTGCAAGACGCTGCAAAAGAGAACTTGTTTCCACAGAGAAAGCCGCCTCTCAGACAGCACACGAGTACTGAATTGAGTTCTTTTTTGCCGCGTCTCGCAGCAAACGTAAACAGTTAAGAAAATCATTATGTGTTAAAGGGACAGCGGAATCATATACCTTCTGTTTCAATAATGCTAATCAAATAACAAAATTACTCACAACTCTTAAAGCTCTGGGACCATTTTGGGGATTTGCGCCTGGATTTGCCCTACCCAAATTGAAAAGCTTCCTAAACCCACATACAGTGGTCTAAATACACAGTTTTGGTGTCATTTTACAGGAAACCCTTTGAAGTTACATAAAACACTTCTAACCCCCCCCCCCCCCTTATATAATTATAATATAAATTATAATTATAATTTATAATTATATTTTTTAATTATAAATTCAGTTTTGAAAGTGTGTAACTCAGGCCCTGTGTGCTCTAGCACCCTGCAGACAGTTTGGGCTGTTTCCACTAGATTCCAGAAAATACTGGAAAAAAGAATTTTGTCTGGATCATGTTGTATGCAAGATTTATTCAAATGGAATAACCCCCACCCCCATACCATATACAGTGGTATAAATGCAATATATATATTCAGAAGTCTTTTAAGTAATTTGACACAGGGGTATTGCATTTATACCGCATTTATATGTCATATTCCTCCCTTCAGATTCATTTGAATAAATCTTGCATACATGATCTAGACAAAAATCTCTTTTTCCAGTATTTTCTGAAATCTAGTGGAAACAGCTAAAACTGTCTGCAGGGTGCTAGAGCACACAGGGCCTGAGTTACACACTTAAAAAGTGTGGGAGTTTATATCAGCTCAGACAACATATCCTTACATGTTTATCACTTTTAGCAGTGTTTTATGTAAACACAAGGGTTTCCTGTAAAATGATACCAAAATTTTGAATTTAGACCACTGTATGTGGGTATAGGAAGCTTTTCAATTTGGGTAGGCCAAATCCAGGCAGAAATGGTACAAGAGTAATTTAGTTACGTTACTTTGTGTAAAACAAATTCCAAAGTGATGCATATCTCCAGAAAGTAGAGACTCTAAGCTTTCAAATGGTACCACATATGAGCTCAGAGCTCCAACACAGACAATCCTGCACAGGGTCTGCAGAGGAGGGAAGGGAACTGGAAAGGAGGACCAACTGGTATTAAAGGGATTGTTCACCCAAAAATGAAAATGATGTAACGTTAATGAATTACTCACCCTCATGTCGTTCCAAACCCGTGAGACCTTCGTTCATCTTCAGAACACAAATTAAGATATTTTTTGATTGAAATCCGAGAACTCTGACCCCTCCATAGACAGCAATTTAATTAACACTTTCAAGGCCCAGAAAGGTGAACTATCCCTTTAAGTGTTCTGGTCGATCAGATCACAAGTGGACGACACTAAATACAGGTGTAAACGGGATGTAAAACGTTTTGATCTTGTCCTCTTTCGACCACTTCCAGAGGTAACGTTAGTCTAGTCAGTGAACACTCGAGATCAGGTTGACTGCGTCCGCAAGCGTAACGTTAGCTATATCTTCAGCAGATGATTATTTTGCTAAACACAATACAACATGACGAAGGCATCCGCTAACATGGCATTAAAAAGTTACCATAGTAAAATTAAAAACATTAAAAGTACCATAGTAGAAAACCTGTAATATTGAGTTAATACATATAAAACACAAACCAACACATTCTCACCTGTGAAAGGTTATTCAATTTCTTCGGGAATTTAAATCTCGGCGGTTTCACAACCAGAAGCTGCGCAATGTTGTGGCATCATTGATTCATTTCTTACTGTGAGTGACGACACACTGACCGTTGCAAGATGGCGGGCGCACCGACGGCGGAATGTGGCATCTACGTTTATAGACCATAGATATATATACATAGACATATCTATGTATAGACAGCCTAAAGCTGACACATATGCCATTTTTTTGTGACAGATGTTTGGTCATTGTAAATAAAAATCGAATTCTATGAGGGTATGCTATTTGTTAAGGGAGTAGATAAGTTTTTTGTTTTGTTTTTAGTTCGAAATGTTTATTATATAGGCTAATGTCACTAAAAAACATGAAGATTAAACCTTTTTGACCATAGAAACCATAGATTACTGATTTGTGGGAATAGTATTGTTATTTAACAGAATAATGTGATTTGTCTGAGTTTCAGCCAAAATAAAAGGAACATAAGGCACAGGTTGGAGTCAATAGACTGATAAGAAGAACTTTGTTCTATTTGTTTTCTTGGACTGGTTTTGGGGGTGGTGTTGCACACATGGCCTGCAGGTCGATGTCCTGTGGATGGAGTTGTTCTCGTTTGGCTTTAGGATCAGAACTTCATTTGGATCACAGACAGACAGAATGATGCATGTTGTTCTAGTGTTTCTGCTCTCCCTCCTGGGACTGTTGCATGCTGGGTCTCTGCCCGATGAACCCGTCCTCCAGACCCAAGAGAACTTTGATGTAAAACAGGTAAGTTATTACTTTTGGAAGATTACTGTTTATGCAGGACTAGTTTTCATAATTTGTACACTTTTAGAATATTTCAATATAGTTCATTTTTTATATAGACACAAAAACTCAAATGCATTGATTACAATTTTTTAGAAGATTTTTGGAATTTTAAGAACAACACTTTTAAGTAAAAAAAAAACATAGGCTATGTATTTGCATTTTAGCAATATTTTATATTGTAACAATATAAAATAGTTTATGAGAAAAAGTATAGAAAACAAAAAAGTACATACAATACTTTCAAACTTTTTAACATGAAAAAATATGAAGCAAAAACATCATGAAATAGGTTGAAAAATAGGTTTTGTAGACGATATATCTTTTATTTTGCAATAATTAAAATACATTATATTGAGAAAAATATATAAAACAAAAAAGTATTAACTTTATGTAATAGTCAAAATAACAATTCATTTTATTAACAATAATAATAATTGTATACAATTTTAACATGTAAAACATTTGTGCTGCCGGCCAACCTAACATGCTAAATGTTCAGTTAAAATCTATTTTTGACTATTTAACAAAAAAAAAAAAAATATATATATATATATATATATATATATAGTCTTCCTACATAGTGAATTTGTTTTGTATGCATTTCAATAACTACTCTTCGATCTATCACCAGTGTTAAGTGATATTTGTATTAAATGTTTCTCTGGTTGTTGCACAACATGCAAATAATTATGCAATATTTATTCCTGTAGCACCACATTTTGTTGCCATTTGGTTGACACTTTTATTTTCAGTCTCGTTATGAATTTGCAGATCATTTTATTATTATTTCCATAATTATTTTTGTAAATTTAGTGGTTCTCAACCAGGGGGCATCAACAAACATCCATATGACAAAATCAAGCATGACAATTGTTAAGGTTACACTTTATTTCACAGTATGTGTACTTACAGTGTAATTACCAAAAAAAGTACTGGTAATATAAGGTAACTATGGGTTAAGGTTAGGTTTAGGGCTAGGGCTAGGTTCAGGGTTAGTTGGGGGGGTTGAGATCCACTGCTCTAATTGACCTTATTTCTCCTTATCGGGCCTCCTCCACTCCACCTCTGGAAGTTCATGGGAAAATGGTATGATATTGCGACGGCGTCCACATGCCCTTGGCTCAAGCGTCATAAGGGAGAAGCAGCCATCAGCTCGATGGAGTTGCAGCAGTCCAGTGGCTCGACACAGACCATCAGCATGACCCGCATCGGCCTCAGGTATGACACAGTCAAACAATTGCATAATATTACACCAAATGAACAACGCAGCTAACTGGTGTGAAACTATTTCTTTTATTTTCATACCGTCAAAAGCAGTTTTTTGTGTCATGAGACCCAGTATGACGTCATTATTTGTTTATTTTGCAGACACGGGACATGTAAGTCCATCAGTGGAGAATATCAACTGACCAAAACACCTGGACGATTTAACTACCACATTGCGAGTGGGTACAACACCACAGCTATCAATCATTCTGTTCATTTCACTGTTATCTGATTGTTGTTTCGGTGTCTTTCGGCCTGTAGAGTGGAACGCTGATGTGGACGCCTACGTGGTTCACACAAACTACAATGAGTATGCACTGGTCGTGATGTATAAACAAAAAACGGGCGGTGAAAAATCTACATCTGTGAAACTCTATGGTAAAACAACCCTTTTCTTTTTCATGATTTCCATAATTTTATGATGAGCTTTGGCCTCAAATCAAGTAGCATACATTAAAAAAATAGGGGGGGCATACGTTATTTTGGGGGATTTTCACATTTTTGGCACTAATATTACCCACACAATTTCTTGCGCTGAGGATGATGAGAAGGAGTTTGTGATGGTTTGATGATTCCCCTTTCAGTTGAAGAAATTAGTGAGGAAAGTGAGGCAACGTTGCCACCACAGGTTTTAAATGTATAAAAACTGGTATAAATTTAAAACAAATTTTTTTTTGCTTAATGCTAATGAAAACCATATCAGACAAAGAAGTGTGTAGTAAGACACCCTTCTAACAAAATAGGATTCTAACATACTACATTAGTCAGTATACACACACACACACACACACACACACACACACTCTGGCCAAAAAAGTCGCTGTTTGGATTTAAATAGGCAGATGCTTAAGAGTCTATGAGTCATTATTGCAGTAATTATTATGTTTCTAGCATGTTATATGTTTGGCAACAGTTCTTCTAACCCTAATTGATGGAATGGGTAGCTTTTCATTTCTTAAACAACCATGTAGGAAGACACATAATGAATGTGATGAATGAAAGACCATATTCAAGGATGACAATGTCAAGATTCATCAGGCTCAAACTGTGAAAGAATGGTTGGGAGGGAGTATGAAGGATAATTTTCACACTTCTGAGTCCAGACCTTAAATTCATTAAAAGTCTTTGGGATGTGCTGGAGGAGACTTGACAGAGTGCTCGACTCTTGCATTGTCAATACAAGATCTTGTCCAAAAATGTATGCACCTCTTGATGGAAATGACATCAAGCGACACAACAAAACACACAACAGTCATGTGTGAAAATGATTCTTCATGCTCCTTCCCAAGCATTCTTTGTTTGTGTGTAAGTGTTTAGTCAATGTTTAGACCGTATACACTGTATGTTTAATTTACATTACATAGAATTAAATGCTGTTTAGTAACAAAACAAAAAACTTTTAAAGTTACCATTAAGTGTAATATGTGGTCATGTGACTACAATATGGTTTACTGCTGCTTTAATCATGAGCTGCACCCCAATATCACATACTTCTGTACTACAGTAGGCGAAAAGCAGTGTGTAAAATTAATGTCCGAATTCGCAGTATCTCATGCGGAGAGGATTTGTGAATGGCAGTGAAATGATGCAGCTGCTGACGCTCATAGGTCACATGACGATGACGGATGTACATGTGGATTACATTCATACTGCACACAAACATTCTTCAATGACAATATATGGAAAACATCACAATCTGGGGGGGCTTTATCTCCTATAAAGGTACAGCCTCAACAAAGGAAAGGATGGGGTTCCACATTTTCTAAAATGAGTAAACAGAGTCTCTAATGGTCTCTTTTAAAAAAAAATGTCCAGGTGTAGAAAGAACATTAAGTCCTTCAACCAAGAAAAATTAGGAAGGGGTCATGAGGATTTCCAATGTAACACTATTCGCCTTCTGGCTACCAATGAAGCAAAAGCAATAATATCAGTATGTCGCTCACCATAAAAGCCATCAATAGGGGGTACTCCAAAAATTGCAATTATTGGCCAGGATTTCACAGAAACAATAATAGCCTTTGACAATGTAGCACACAAAAAAAAGACCAGAATTAATACATTTTAGGACAGGTGCACCAACACCAGCAGCCATATCATCCTGCAGCCCAAGACTGGTTTCCCACTGAAGCTAAGCAGGGCTGAGCCTGGTTAGTACCTGGATGGGAAACCAACTGGGAAAACCAGGTAGCTGCTGGTAGAGGTGTTAGTGAGGCCAGCAGGGGGTGCTCACCCTGTGGTCTGTGTGGGTCCTAACACCCCAGTATAGTGATTGGGGCACTATACTGTAACAAGCACCGTCCTTCGGATGAGACGTTAAACCGAGGTCCTGACTCTCTGTGGTCATTAAAAATCCCAGGATGTCCTTCGATAAAGAGTAGGGGTGTAACCCCGGCATCCTGGCCAAATTTGCCCATTGGCCCCTGTCCATCATGGCCTCCTAATCATTCCCATATACAGATTGGCTTCATCACTCTGTCTCCTCTCCACCAATCAGCTGGTGTGTGGTGGGCGTTCTGGCGCAATATGGCTGCCGTCGCATCATCCAGGTGGATGCTGCACATTGGTGGTGGTTGAGGAGATTCCCCCTTCTATATGTAAAGCGCTTTGAGTGCCTAGAAAAGCGCTATATAAATGTAACAAATTAATTAATTAATTAATTAAAAAGGTGTAAAATGTATGAGTATGATCTGTGGGAGATATAGAACTTTCTAATGTTCATGAAGTAATTACTTATTCAAAAGAAGAACCTACTCAGAGCAATCTTGGATGCAGCCATGGAATAATGTCTACTGTTTACTATTTAAAAAAAAATAGCAGGCAGAATACAGTATTCCATACAAAATAAACTAATATTCTCAGTTCTGAACATAGCTGGTGTGAACACCTGTATTTGTGCTTGTGAACAATACTGAACTAGTTATACTCCCTCTGTAGGGCGTGACATGCAACTGCGGCAGACTCTCATCGAGGATTTCAAGACTCTGGTGGCTGAACAGGGAATGAGTGAAGACACTATAGTTTTCAAAAAGAACAAAGGTATCCTCATGACACAAACCTAAGCAAAACACTCATTTTATTCCGACACTTTGTCATTATTTTCTCTCCTTCTCTTTGGCCTCAGGGGAGTGTGTTCCAGGCGAGCAGGACACACCACAGCCACAGATCCAGGTGAAGAGCTCGCCATCACAAGAAATGAAAACAATACTTACAGCATAGACAATTAATTTTTTCATTTTCAAGTAGTAGTTACTCTTAATTTCAAAAATTAAATCCTGTCTCATGTTGTCTAAACCTGTATTTTTGTGGAACTTAAAAGGTGAACATTTGAATAATTTACTGGTTGCTATAAAAGTGCTTGTTAACTAAGTCTACTGAAGCCATACGTTAACTAACAGACGAACAAAACGTGGGAAGAATTGTAGTTTTGCCTGAATTATTTGTTCAACTCATAGAAGCTTCATTAATCATCCAGTAGCACTTTATTTTACAGTCCTGTTCCGCAATAAATGGGTTATAACTAGGTACTATCCCTAAACCTAACCTTATAGGGGACATATTATGCAAAATTCACTTTTATAAGGTAGATGTGTGTCCACAGTGTGTGTAAACAACCAGCCTATAATGGTAAAAATCCACCCAATCCTTTTTTTATAATCCCCATCAATCTCTCATAACGTGCTGTTCCAGATTTCCCCCTCCTCCTACGTAAGAGTATGGAAACCCCGCCCATGACTGTTGGTGATCTACCCTTTAAGCATAGACACACCCCTGAGTAAAAAGCACAAAGACTGCCATTTTTGTTTAAAGGGATAGTTCACCCAAAAATGAAAATTAGCCCATAATTTACTCACCCTCAAGTCATCCTAGGTGTAGATGACATTCTTCTTTCAGAGTTTCAGAGTTATATTACAAAAGTCTAGGCTAATCCAAGCATTAGAATTGGATTCATAGTTGCTCTGTTTTTGAAGTCCATAAAAAGTGCATCTGTCCGTCAAATAACATGCTCCACGCGGCTCCAGGGTGTTAATAAAGGCCTTCTGAAGTGAATCGATGCGTTTGTGTAAGAAAAATATCCATATTTAAAACTTTATCAAGTAAACTTTCAGCCCACCGCCTTTCAAAGTGTTGAATGTTGAAAGTGAAACTCAAGATGCGTATGTGACGTCATGACGAGCAGACCTGGTCGCGTTAGTCTTTCGATCGGCAGGGGAACTTTCAACAATTCTTCCATAAATTGAACAAGGAAGGCGGTCGGTCGAAAGTTTACTTGATAAAGTTTTAAATATGGATATTTTTTCTTGCACAAACGCATCGATTCACTTCAGAAGGCCTTTATTAACACCCCGGAGCCGCGTGGAGCAAGTTATTTGATGGGCAGATGACCTTTTTATGGACTTCAAAAACAGAGCAACTATGAATCGAATTCTAATGCTTGGATTAGCCTAGACTTTTGTAATATAACTCAGATTTTATTCATCTGAAAGAAGAATGTCATATACACCTCGGATGACTTGAGGATGAGTAAATTATGGGCTAATTTTCATTTTTGGGTTAACTATCCCTTTAATCGCTGTATCAGTTAGCTAGAGTATTACAATGTCTGCGGCAAAAAAAAACATTTCAAAAGTTCTCTTGTTGAATGTCTCCATTGACTCCGGCATCTGAGCCACTTAGGGAAACCGTGATTAAATAAAATTTTTGAAGGAAATGTGCCGAAGAATGTCAGTAAAATGTTATATATTTGCGCAAATAATTTTATGCATGACTTCTTCACCAACGAGGGTCAGTACAACACTAAATTTGCGGGAAAAAAAAGTTCTGAGGGATGGGTATACCAACACTTTGTGATCTAACTTCATATCCAGAACAAGTTGGGATGGCACTTCATAAATGAGCTTTCTAGAATGCTGTTTGGATAAAGTTACCAGTTTTATCCCGAAAACGCTCATTGCCTATGTAATTCAAACGCACATTTATTATGCATTGTATAGTCGGGTGACAGACGTCTATTTATAGATTTACATGACGGTGCATGGCATGCTAGTCGATGAGTTGAATCAACCTAACTCCACAACAACTAACATTACATAAATGTATCCACTAACCATTCAGAAACGTCCAGACTCCAGGTGCAGTCGAAAAATTGCAACCTCTTCCTAAGTCTCTTCATCTGTGTCCGACTCAGGTTCATTCACAACTGGTTATTTCTGACATTTTAGCTAAGTGAAATTGGTTTTGTTGTTGAAGTTGTATCAGAAGATTGTGTAAAGGAGCAGCTGGATTGGGGGCGGAGAGCAGCAGCTCATTTGCATTTAAAGGGAAACACACCAAAAAGGCACGTTTTTGCTTACACCCAAATAGTGGCAAATTTGACAAGCTATAATAAAAGATCTGGGGGTTATATTGAGCTGAAACTTAACAGACACATTCTGGGGACACCAGGGATTTAAATACATCTTGTGAAAAGGGTCATAATATGTCCCCTTTAACCCATGTAGTTACCTTATATTACCAGTACTTTCTTGAGTAACTACACTGTAATACCGCGTTCCAGGCAACCCGTAAACCGTGTTTTTCCAACTTCTACCCGTGAAAGTGCACTGGAACGGCAGTCAAACCTGTGACTTCCCACCCGTGAACTCGTACTAGATCGATGTACTCCCAGTTACGAGTTCTGACGTCACATAGCCCGCGAAACAACAATGGCAGCCCCCACGGATGCGGTGTTTACCTAAAAAAAAAGGTATAACAGCTTCTCTTGCCTTATGCATGTTTTTTTCTCCTCAGTTTCCTTCAAGTAAGCAATGAGTAAGCACCTTTGGCGATAGAAATGATAGAAAATGAGCATAAGCCCCGTATGGTCCACCATGTTTTGTTTACATCTAGCTACCACAATTCCTTGCGCTCAGGCAGTTTGGCGTGACTTTGCCTGGAACGCTACAAAGTCGTGAGTCGTGGTTTGAAGTCGTAACTTACGGGCTCAAAAACCTGCCTGGAACGCAGCATACAGTACGCAGTACACGTGTGTAAAATAAAGTGTAACCAACAATCCTGTTATCTGATTGGCTCGCAATAGAGGGCGAGGAGGAATGTGGTTGTAGTGCCCCCTGAGGAGGGATCGGGTGATGATGCACCCATGTTCAAAGGACCTGGTGAGTATTAGCACTTATGTGCTTCCTTAATATTTTAGAAGGAAACAATCATGATTCATGTAGGTATTTCATAAATAACTTTTATACATTGGTAAAAAAAAAAAAAAATTGCAATGTATAGAGAAAGTATATATATTTTGCGGTATATTTGTAGATTTTGTGACTGGATGGTTAAAATTAAGTTTGATGTCAGTAAAAAATGTTTAAGGCTGCAAAAATCTTACTGACTCAAACGTTTGAACAGTAGTGTTTCTTACATTGTTCATACATACGTGAGAAGAAAGAGAACACAAGAATAGAGTTTGATATTGCTTTGATTACAGTAAAGTGACCTGAGTATGTATGCGTGTCTGTAGAGGCATGTAAGTCCGAGCCAGATTCCGGTCCATGCTTCGGAATGGTGCATCGCTTCCATTACAACTCGTCCATCATGACCTGTCAGTTGTTCACCTATGGAGGCTGTATGGGGAATCAGAACAACTTTGTGACCGAAAAGGAGTGTCTGCAGAGCTGTCGCACTGAGGGTGCGTGTTTATGAGACTGGTATTCTTGTGGATGTGGCCCATAGTGACCCAGCACACAATTCATCTCTCCTTGGTGTGGTCCTAAAATATACACTGTATTTTGTCCATTTAGCTGCCTGTAGACTGCCCATGGATGCTGGTCCTTGTAAAGCATCCATAGACCTGTGGGCCTTCGATTCTTCTGCGGGGAAGTGTGTGTCCTTCCAATATGGAGGCTGCAAGGGCAATGGCAACAAATTCTACTCCCAGAAGGAGTGTGAGGAGTACTGCGGAGTTATGTTGAGAAATGGTAAGACACACACATTACACTGGAGGACAACAACAACACTTTTTTCATTAAAGGCACAATATGTCATACTATATATTTAAAAATGAATTGCACGCCATCCAGCATTTATTAATATGATTACTGCGGTGTCTCATAGCAGCCGCGGAGTGAACGCACAGAGTAATGTTATAACGTAATTTTCAACACTCAAATGTATCTAATATGATAAAACAGCGCTGTTACCCCACATACGCTTGACCAGAAGAAGTGAAGCAGTCATCTGTGGCATAATAAAAGCTTTCAAGCCGTGTGTCGCGCTCCTCTCTCATTAGCAATCGGTTCAGCGTTCAGCCCTCGGCCCTGCTCTGCTTCATACTACAGTAACGTTAATTATCTCATCCATGAACATGATTTCTACCCGAGTCCCATCCCGATTCTTTTCCACCGGCTGTGAGGTGAAGACGACAACTCCCAGATTCCAATCTCGGCGTCATCAAAGCTACGCCTTTGTTTTGAATAGGCGACCTCTAGCGGCGAAAAACGTCTCAGGTTACTTGCGTAACCTATGTTCTCTGAGTAGGGAACGAGACGCTGCGTCACTTTAATGACGTAATGGGACGCCCTCTGGGTGTGCCGATTGTCTGAAGCCCTTATAGAATCACGCCAATTGATTGGCTGATGGCGCGCACGTCGCCCCACCTGACGTAGTCACCTATATTAGCGCTCGCGCGCGCCATCTGCTCCTCAGATTTCTCTGCCGAAAAGGAAAGCCTGTCGGCAGCGCGAAGAGCTTGGCAGCGTACGCAGCGTCTCGTTCCCTACTCAGAGAACATAGGTTACGCAAGTAACCTGAGACGTTCTCTTTCATAGGTTCACTCGACGCTGCGTCACTTTAATGACGTAATGGGAACGATATACCAAACACGCCAAGCTAAAGCGCTGCCGTATCTGGCTCAAAGAACACCAGATAACCTACATGACTAGGTTAAGCAGACAGGACATGCGAACCCGGAGCCATGTCGAGATCCAAACTATAGAATCTCACAAAAGTGTGCGGAGAGGACCAACCTGCCGCCACACAAATATCTTCCAAAAGAGCCCCTCTAAAAAGTGCTTGAGAGGAAGCCACACCTCTGGTAGAATGCGCTCTAATATCAAGAGGTGAAGGTAAACCACGCACCTCATAAGCTAAGGAAATAGCCTCTGTCACCCAATGGGAAACCCTTTGCTTCGAAGCGGCAAGCCCGCGGCGGCCAGCACCGAAGCATACCAACAGCTGGTTAGATTTCCTCCAGCTGTCTGAACGGTCAACATAACACTTCAACGCTCGAACTGGGCAGAGCAAATGAAGTTTCTCGTCTTCCTCCGAGTCAAACGGAGGGGGGTGAAAGGAGTGAAGAGTAATAACCTGAGAGCGAAATGTCGTGGACAAAACTTTGGGCACATAACCTGGCCTAGGTCTTAAGGTAACCTTGACTAAGCCAGGGGCAAAATCCATACAGGTCCCACTAACAGAGAGAGCCTGTAGATCGCCCACTCGTTTCAAAGAAGATAGAGCTAACAAAAGAGCAACTTTGAGAGTCAGAATTCGCTCAGGAGCTGACTCCAAAGGCTCAAATGGAGCCAAAGTTAGCCCTTCAAGGACCACGGAGAGGTCCCAAGAGGGAATACCAGGGGAGCGTGCCGGTCTCAGGCGCCTAACCCCTCGCATGAAAGATGAAACCAGTCTATGCTTGCCTAGCGGGATTTCGTCCGACTCCCTACCGGCAGCTATAGCTGCGACATAGACCCGAAGGGTGGTGGCCGCTGCTCCAGCAGCAAATTTCTCCTGCAGGAACTCCAGAACTGAACCAACCGGGCAGTTAACTGGATCCGCTGCATGAGTCGAGCACCACGACTCAAAGACCCTCCACTTGGAGGAATAGAGCTTCCTTGTGGAGGGGGCTCTCGCATTAGCAATGATCTCCTGAACGTCTGCAGAAAGACCAGCGTTTAGTATCGTTGGCCCTTGATGGGCCATACCCACAACTTCCAAATCTCCGGGTGAGGGTGCCAAATCCTGCCCTGAAGTTGTGTCAAAAGGTCCTTCCTGACCGGTATCTCCCATGGGGAGGAGTCCAGGAGGAGAACCATCTCCGAGAACCAAGTCTGGGATGGCCAGTGTGGAGCCACCAGCAGGAGGCTGGCCCCACTCTCCCTTACTCTGTACAGAACCGCCGGAATCAGCTTGATGGGCGGGAACGCATAGAGTTTCAGATTGGGCCATGGATGCGCGAACGCATCTATCCCCAACGGGGCCGGAGAGCTCAGAGAAAACCAGAGCCGACACTGGGACGACTCCTTCGAGGCAAAGAGGTCCACTTCCGCTTTCCCGAACATCTCCCAAATCTGTGACACAGTTTGAGGGTTCAGCATCCATTCCCCTGACCGGAGCTTCTGTCTCGACAGATAATCTGCAGCGAGGTTCAAGACTCCGGGTACATGGACTGCTCTCAGGGACAAAAACTTGTCCTGAGACCACAGGAGGAGTCGGCGCGCATGCCTGTCCAGGGTGCGCGACCGTGATCCTCCCTGGCGATTTACGTGAGACACCACTGCCATATTGTCGGTCCTGACAATGACATGATGCCCCCTGAGTGAGGGGAGAAAATGCTGAAGGGCCAGGGATACCGCTCTCAACTCCAGGCAATTTATGTGCCAGGAGAGAACTTCCCCCTCCCAGATCCCCATAGCTGGTCTGCCCTCGAATACCGCACCCCAGCCGGTAAGAGAGGCGTCCGTCGTAACCATTTGGCGACGGAAAACAGCCCCCATCTTGACCCCTTTCTGAAGAAAAAGAGGGTCCCGCCACATTGATAGGGCACGAAAGCAGCCGCGTGACACCTTCAATAGGCGAAGGGCCGATCCTGTTGACCGAGCCCCTGAGCGTTTCATCCACCAGAGGAAGGGCCTCATATGGAGCAGTCCCAGGGGAAGCACCGGGGAAGCTGCGGCCATGAGACCCAGGAGCCTGCGACACGTACCCACAGAAACATGATGGCCTAGCCTGAAGCGGACCAAGCATGTTGTGATACTGGAAATCCGAGCAGGGGCCAAACGGGCCTGCATCGGAACGGAGTCCAGACGAACACCTAAGAAGGTGGTCTGCTGAGCCGGAGTAAGAACGCTCTTGTCTGTGTTCACTCTCATCTGACAACCTGAATATGGAAGTAAGCATCTCTCAGGTCTATAGTGACAAACCAGTCCTCCGCACGTATCTGAGACAAGATAGTCTTTAGCGTTAGCATCTTGAACTTCCCTTTGTAGAGGGCGAAGTTCAGGCGGCGGAGGTCCAGGATGGGACGCAGACCGCCGTCTTTCTTCGGAACAAGGAAATAACGGCTGAAGAAGCCACATTTCTCCTCTGTTGCCGGAACTTCCTCTATTGCCCCCTTTAGGAGGAGAGAAGAGAGCTCTTGTTGTAGCACAGAAGCCTGAGAGGCGCTGTTTACTACCGTCTGAGCGACCCCGTCGAAGCGAGGAGGGTTGCGACAGAACTGAAGCGTGTAGCCTGACTGAATCGTGCGGAGGACCCAGGATGATATCCCTGGCAAAAGTTTCCACTCGAGGAGGAAATTTGACAAAGTGGGAGGTATGATGAGGTGCGGTGGACATACCTGAGTTGGGGTGTCGAGCTGGACCTCTGAGGGGGGTGTGGCCATCCGCAGAGGAGAGCACGTGGCGTCCTGGCGCGGAGTAGGCAGTGGAAGGCTGGGCCGCTCTGGTTCCCGGAGAAGACCGGATGTGTCTCCGTCTGGACGAGCGGCGGATGGTGAGCCAATCAGACGTGAGGGGAGAAAGCAGAGAGCGTCTCCTTCCTCCAGCGCCGGAAAAGGCGAGGATATAGTCGGTTCTGTATTCCGAAGCGCGCTGGGCGGCGGAAATGACAGAGCTGGATAGGGAGAGCTGGTGGGGGGCGGGCAGAAACGCTTGCGCGGTCTGACCCAGCCCCGGTCGTGAACTGCAGCTCCCCTTTTTCTGACCGGAGGGTCAGGAGCGACTCGAAGTGGCCGAAGCAGAAGGTTTGCTGGGCCGCTTTGGGTCGATGCGTTTGTGAGGACGTTGACGGAGAAATGGACGACCGCGAGCTCCCCAGACCGTGGTGGGTGGAGGATAACTCTGGTCGCTCCTCCGGGCGGTAAACTCTCTTTTGAAAGAGGGGCGATCTCTGGACTGAGAGGGGGAGGGGGAAGGAGCGTCCCTCGCTCTCCTCGGCATGAACTGCTTAAGAGCGGCAGACTGGGATTTTGCAGATCTAAACTTCTCAACCACAGTGTTAACCGCCTCCCCAAACAATCCGGACTGGGAAATCGGAGCGTCCATAAGGAAAACTTTCTCCTTATCGCGAATCTCAGTGAGATTAAGCCATAAGTGGCGCTCCGCCGCCACCGCGCCCGCCATAGAGCGCCCTACAGCGCGAGCTGTGTGTTTAGTTGCTCGTAACGCCAAATCCGTGGCTTTACGAAGCTCCTTTACAGCTTCCGGCGTCAAACCGGTGCCCTCGTCCATTTCCTTCAGTACATCCGCCTGATATGCCTGGAGAATGGCCATAGTATGAAGGGCCATGCCAGCCTGACCAGCCGCCATGTAGGATTTTCCAATCAGGGCAGAAGTGGTCCTGCACGGCTTAGTGGGAAGAAGGGGGCGGGACTTCCATGAGGGAGCTGAAGATGGCGCGAGGTGAGTGGCCAGCGTGTCCTCAACCGCGGGAATAGCGGAATAGCCCTGTTCCTCAAAACCCACGAGGTTAGTGAAATCAGCGGCTGCCGCGTTAGTTAGGCGGGCTGAGAACGGCTGCTTCCAGGATCTAGAAATCTCACTGTGTAGATCACTGAAAAATGGTAGCTTCCTCCGCGGAGGCCTAGAATTAGGGCCGCTGAGGAATCTCTCATCCAACCGAGAAGATTGAGCTTCGCGGGGTTCATCCGGCCACTCGATCGCGAGCTTCTGTGTAGCGCGCGCGAGTACATCCACGAGCTCGTCATACGCCGCTGATGGCCGCGCTTCCTGGCCGCTTGGCGGGAGAGCGTCGTCAGTATTTGCAGCACCGAAATCCTCAGAGTCGGATGCTGCAGTGAAAATGACGTCCTCCAGTCCGAAGGAAACCGCATCGCGTGCCTCCGGGCTGGGACAGAGATAATCGTGCGAGTATTCCACAGGCGCGCGCACATGCTCGGGGGAGAGAGGGAGAGAAAGGGCGAGGCCCGTCTGCTCACACTCCACATCCTCGAGCTCTACATCCGAACCCCAGGTCGCGGATCCAAGAGAGGCCTGCGCGGCCTCGGGAGCGCGACGGGGAAAAACGGATGACTCCCTCTCAAAAACCGCGAGCCTCGAGCGGAGGGTTTTGAGAAGGAGGTTATCGCAGTATTTACAGTTAGAGAACCCCTGAACCGCGTCGCGTGCGTGTGGAAATCCCAGACATTTAACACACTTACTGTGGGGATCGTCGATCGCGATGAAGCGAGTGCACGGCGGTGGGCAACGTCGGAATTCCATAGCACTTCACCACAAGGAGAACAAAGTTCCACAATCCGCGGTCGCTGAAGTGCTGAGGTAAATATCGACTGTTTTTGGGCCAGAAAAATCGATAACCGAAGGGCATGAAATGGCCGCTTCGTGAAGGCAGAGAAATCTGAGGAGCAGATGGCGCGCGCGAGCGCTAATATAGGTGACTACGTCAGGTGGGGCGACGTGCGCGCCATCAGCCAATCAATTGGCGTGATTCTATAAGGGCTTCAGACAATCGGCACACCCAGAGGGCGTCCCATTACGTCATTAAAGTGACGCAGCGTCGAGTGAACCTATGAAAGAGAACTACATATTGTGCCTTTAATATCATTATTGTAAGAACAGGCTTCTTTTGTGATGCTTGTGTCATTTTGTTGTTATTGTTTTGCAGGAGATGACGAGTTTCTCACAGTGAACTGAGAATGGTGTGAATACAAAAGGTGCATTACTTTGTTTAAAACAGAAAAGTGCAACATGGATCAGTTTCCAACAGGCATTTACTTCAACAGTAACACAATAAATAGAAACCTGTTAAATGTTCTGGTTGTGAATTGTTTTATTTTTATAGGTTTTAAGGTACTGAGCTTCTGTTTGGGAATTTTATTTATTTATTATTTTATTTTATGATTGGGACTTGCTCTATTTTCTTCTTAGTGGATAATTTCTTACAATTGCCCCTGGTTTCCCCTACTGTCAGTGGCCAGGAGAGGTCAGTGTTGTCTACTGAAGGCGATCTTCTTACCAGCTCTAGTCTTTGGAGTTGTGTGAAACTGCCTGCTGATCTGATTTCACTGCTGATCTGTGACCAGTTTAATGGGTCTTGTAATAATACTGAAGCATTACGTTCAAGCTTATGAATCTGATCCTGCATACGGGCAGTTTGGTAGCTTGGTATAATGGCAGTTTGAGCATAGTCCCTGCCAGGCTTCCTGCCCGCTGTTTCTCAGAATTCACGGCTGGTGATGTTGCTGTGAGAATGCTGGGAATATCCGGAGAGGAAAAAGGAACTGACGGCTTTCAGTGACCTTCCGGCCAGGGCCACATCACCTGCTCACACACACCCTCACACAGAAACAAATGCGCTGAAGCCATAGACAAGCATGTACAGTGGCTCCAAAAATTATTTGGACACTTAATGCATGCCTAAAATGTCTGGATTTTATTGCATTAGTTACAAAATATCACACCAAGTCTGTGCTCAAATGTTGCTGGAGCTTTTCTCAGAACTAACTTCACTTTTTCTAAACCATTTTTGCTGGTTATTTTAGTGGTTGGGTGAAGTCAGTTCATCCCAGTTTTCAGAGTAACCACCAGCCATGTAGTTCCACTAACCATGATCCACTAACGTTTGACAACTACAAAAGTGTCCACAGTATTAATACAATGAAACTGCACAAGACATGTACTCATATAAACACACAAACATCCTCATTTACCAACACACGCTGGCGCAGCAAACACAAACCCACAAAGCTGCAGCACACCATTTATATATATATTTTTACAAACACATTTTCAGTTTTAATAAACCGCACATACAGTGCAATATCTGAACTTCACATTCACACTCGCTTGTCACACGCCACAGATGTTTACACAAAAAGCAATGTGTGAAAATGCAAAAACAAATTTAAGCGGCTGCCCCTGTCTTGACCCCGGTTTATTTCAAACCCACATCCACCTACTGTGTAGAAATGATTATTAATGATTTCTTTTAGACATGCTACAAGCGATGGGATTTTAAAAAAATTATGTGCATCTCATCCTGCACTTTTTGTACAGTCGATATGAATGACACCTCAAATTGTGCAACATGTTGCGAAGAGATGTGCAATTATTTTTACCACTCTGAATACCTTTGCAACTGCATAGCAACGCCCTGGAAACTATCCAGAAGTCAATTCAAGTCACCTTTATTTATATAGCACTTTAAGCAGCTTTACAGTGATAAACAGGTAACTAATGAATCAATGATGCAACCAGAGTTCAAGTCTGCTGTAAAGAAGCTCTAAAAAGAAAATGGTGTCATTGTTCAGCTGAGCTCAGTTCAGAAAACCTTAGCAACTGCATAGCAACGCCCTGGAAACCATCCAGTATACTTTAGCAACTCCACAGTATTAATACAATGAAACTGCACAAGATGTGTATCGTAACACCCTGGAAACCACCCAGAACACTTTAGCAACTGCATAGCAACATCCTGGAAACCATCCTGAACACAACTCCACAGCATTAATAGACTAAAATTGCACAATATGTGTATAGTAACTCCCTGGAAATCATCCAGAACACCTTAGCAACTACATAACAACACCCTGTAAACCATCCAGAACACTTTAGCAACTACACAGTATTAATACAATCAAACTGCACAAGATGTGTATTGTAACATCCTGGAAACCATCCAGAACACCTTAGCAACTGCATAGGAACACCCTGGAAACCGCCCAGAACACTTTAGCAACTCCACAGCATTAGTATAATCAAACTACATAATATGTGTATAGTAACACCCTGGAAACCACCCAGAACACCTTAGCAACTGCATAGTAACACCCGGTAAACGATCCAGAACACATTAGCAACTGCATAGCAACACCCTGGACACCGCCCAGAACACCACAGCAACTCCACAGCATTAATAGACTAAAACTGCACAAGATGTGTATAGTTACACTCTGGAGACCATCCAGAACACCTTAGCAACTGCATAGCAACTCCACATCATTAATAGACTAAAACTGCACAAAATGTCTATAGTCACACTCTGGAAACCATCCAGAACACTTTAGCAACTCCACAGTATTAATAAAATCAAACTGCATACAATGTCTATAGTAACACCCAGGAAACCATCCAGAACACCTTAGCAACTGCATATCAACACTGTGTAAACCACCCAGAACACCTTAGCATCATGATGAGAGCTTTACAAGCACTAGTAGTGGGCAAGCACTACTCACCTTTTCCTCTGAAAATGTATAAAACTACTTTATATCGTATCTCATTGGTAAAACACTCTGGCACAGCTGAAAGGTGTTACACATAATTGAGCCTTCTTACTATATACATGTTGAGTCATGAAGTCAGATGAGTCTACCAGCTGTAGAGTTCCAGCAAACCTTTGATGTGCATGTTTCCCACAGTGTTGCAGTGGTCTGGGTAAATGAAGGATACATAAGGCATCTTGTGTGTGTCTATGTGTGTGTGTTGTGTGTATCCGTGAGACTGAGGCCAGTTTGTGGTGCTTCTTTGCTGTGGGAAGACTGCTGGTGTGTAAATATGAAAAGAGTGTGTGAGCGTCTGCATGTGTACATGTGTCATGTCTGTTGGCAACTCTGAAAAACTGTTTCAGACCGCTGAACAGGATCAAAGCCAGTCAGCTTAGACAGAAGGGTTCACTTCTCCTTCGAGATACACACATGGTCACACACATATACATTTTCACACACGTATTCAATCACACCCAGACTTTCCCACAGGGCCACATCGAGTGCGCAGCTATGCGGAATTGCATTGGTAAAGGTATGTTTCACAGAAAAATGTAAAATTCTCTCATCATTTATTCAACCTCATGTCATTCTAAACCTGTGCGACTCTTTTTTTTCTGTGGAACACAGAAGAATGTCTCTGTTTTTCATACATTGAAAGTCAATGGGGGTTCATTGTCTTTCATTGTATGGACAAAAACAATTTTAAAACTTGTTCAAAATATCTTCTTTTTTGTTTGACAGAAAAAAATAAAGTCATTGAGGGTTGTAATGACATGAGGTTGAGTAAATGTTTTGGGTGAACTATCCCTTTGTCCTCCTTCCAGTTCCCATCCATTAAAATTTCATGGAAAAAGTCTTTAGAATTTCTTGTTTCATAGAAGAAGGAAAGTCATGCGGGTTTGGAACAACATAAGGGTGATTTAATGATGAAAGAATTTCATTTTGGTTTGAACTAATTCTTTAAACCAGTTTCACTATGTCAATACATGCATCGCCACAAGCACTCATTGCAGAAAAACATAAACCACACAGATCGTGAATGACCAGAGATGAATTGCACCTCTCTTTCCCATAGCAATTAAACACAAATTCAAGCAAAAAAACATGGACCGGGTGCTTGGATTCCTTTCTCCATCTTCTCACAGGCTTTGAGCTCGACTGTGACCACAGCAAGAGCAAAGGCGCTGATTGGTCATTGAGTCTCCACTCAAGCACATTTGTCAGCTTGGTTGTGTACATAATAAAGCCCTCAGCAGGTTAGAATTAACTTTGTCAAACACTTCCCTTGCATATGATCAAAGCTATGCCCTCTTCCTGTGTAGATTTGACCTTCCTTTCATGTCTGGCTGCTTCTTTTATTAAACATAATAACTTAGCAATGAATTGACAATATCTGACGTGTTCATTTTAATTCACATTTTAGAAGTAAACGGAAAAAAATAACAGGTAGGCGAAGAAGTTTTTAAAGGTTAAGTGTGTATTTTTTCTATGTTAAAAAAAACTGTAAATAATTGTACCTTTAGGGCTACAACAGCGTGTACCCTTAAAGGGACAGCTTTATACCTTATCTACCCCTAAAAGTTGCAAGTTAGTAACCTAGAGTAATAAAATGTACTTTAAAAGGTACTTCTATACACCTTTTAAGGGTAAAATAGGGTACAAGAATGTCCCTTTAAGGGTGTTGCCCCAGTGAAAAGCTGTTGTTCCCTTTAAAGGTGCACTATGTAACTTTTCCGTCCACTAGAGGTCGCCTGTTCAAAACAAAGGCGTAGTTTGATGACGCCACGTTTGAGTGCAGAATCTTGGTACATGTGGTCTTCACCTCACAGCCAGTGAGAAAGAATCGGGATAGGACTCGGGCAGAAATCATGTTCATGGATGCGATTCTTAACGTTACTGTAGTATGAAGCAGAGCAGTTGTGGAGCTGACCAAGGCAGCTGGAGCGATTGTTAATGAGAAGAGCGGCGGGACTTTTATTGTGACACAGTCTCCGGCGGGACTTTTATTATGACACAATCGTCACCGGCGCCACTTCCGGTTTTCCGGTCATGAGTACGAGGTAACGCAGCTCTGTTTATCATATTAGATAAATGTGAGTGTGTTGAAAATTATGTTATGACATTACTCTGTGCATTCGCTCGGCGGCTGCTATGACACTTGTTCACACTACAGTAAGAGTGAAGCGTTTCTGCAGATTAAAACTGGAAAACGAGGGTAACGCAGATATGATGCAATCGACAGGCGACTCCCTCACACGTCCCGGTTCCTTGGATAGCAATTTCTCACGATTTACAAATAGTTGGAAACATTTGGGATATTGTTAGTACTCAACTGAACAAAATATATAACACTTGCCTAGTGGTTTATGGATATTTTACTCAAAAAATTTACATAGTGCACCTTTAAGGTATAATTTTGCAATTTATTTCTAAGAATATGCCAAATTAATCTGTATTGGCAACTATTAACAAGTCATCTGTACAGTAGATTGATTTGTAGTTGACCTAGAAGAGAAATATTTTAAAATATCAAATATTTTACTCTAATTCTCTTTGCCACTGCAATGCCCCATGCATGCTTGTGTTACATCATGAATTGTATTTTGACATATTTTGGAAAGTAAAATTATGCAAAATTGAGCTTGCAAGCATCTGTGTTCATATACAAGTGTAATTTTGTTTCTGATGAGCTAAAGGTGAAAAAAACGAACAACCAAAAAAGGTCCTTGGACATATACTTGAACACATCCAGAACATAAGCAACTCCACAGCATTAATACACTCAAACTGCACAATATGTGTATAGTAACACCCTGGAAACCCTCCAGAACACCTTAGCAACTGCATAGCAACACCCTGGAAACCACCTAGAACACTTTAGCAACTCCAGAGCATTAATATACTCAAACTGCACAAGATGTGTATAGTAACACCCTGGAAACCATCCAGAACACCTTAGCAACTGCATAGCAACACCCTGGAAACCACCCAGAACACTTTAGCAACTCCACAGCATTAATATAATCATACTGCACAAGATGTGTATACTAACACCATAAACCATCAAGAACACTTTAGTAACTGCATAGCAACACTGTGTAAACCACTCAGAACACCTAAGCATCATGATGGAGAGTTTTACAAGCACCACTCACCTTTTCCTCAGAAAATTTATATTTTGGAAAGTAAAATCATGCAAAATTGAGCTTGCAAGCATCTGCGTTCATATACAAGTGTCAAGTAAGTGTAATTTTGTTTCTGATGAGCTAAAGGTGAAAAAACGACAAACAAAAAAGGTCCTAGGACATATACTTGGGGTATACATATCACCACCCATTAATAATACGTACGTTCATTAACCAATGACAATCAAAAGTGAAAGATGGACCCTAAATAAGTAAGAAACCTGGTAGGGGTTTCTAATGTTTTTACCCCTCTCTGTCCCCATTCGGTCTTCCCTCGTTGATCCCAACCCCCACTCCTCTCTCCCACCCAGACATCTCTCTCCCTCTCTCCCGCTCTGTCTTGGGCTGTATGGGGCAGCAGAGAGAAGGGGAGATGACAATGGAGAGAAAAGAGGGTTGCAGTTTGGGGGTCTACTGAATAGTCCCATTCAGCCTGCCCAGTCAAACAGAAACGCATCTCCCCACTCACTTACAACCCATAGTTTCACTGCAAACAACCAGGGCTTTATTCCCCACAATCACTTGCCAGCGCACACACTCACGCTTGTGTAGCCCAAAAGGAGTAACGGCATGGCCAGACATACGTACGTACACGCACTCACCCGCATTCAATAGGAGGAGCACTGGGGGTGACATACATAGAGAATACTCAGCTACAATGTGGAGCAGAAGTGGAATTGGTGAGCAAGATCTAAAGTGCTCTCCTGCATTCTAGTACTGTGTCGACATGTACATGGTCACATGGAATAATTACAAAATCAATAGAAGACATGTGAGTGTTGACGTGGTGGTCAAGAGGTGTGTGGCAAGCCGTTGTTCACAAATGCAGAGGACACTTCCAAACCTGAAGAACTCGCACAGTTCTCAGCAACAAAATAAGATTTTAAAGCAGAAAAAATGCATTGCTGATGGAATTATACTGTTGGCCACAAGACGCTTAAAGCTGGCATGAAATGGAAACTCACCTAATCTATTTTCTAAACGGATGTTATTGATATTACTGTGAACGATTCATCCATGCATATGTTTCTTCCTGACCTTTTTGACCTTGTAATTTTTAAATAAAATGTTGTAACTTGATCTTCCAGTGAAATGACAGTCTTCTCTCTGGTGACATATGTCAGATACTGTATTCTCCAATAATTTGGTCTGCTTAAACCCCGCCCCTTTCTTATAATTGAACGCAAGCTAGCATTCAGATCTGCCTTCATCCAATCAACAACTGATGGATAAAACCATGTCCCGCCTTATATCCGTTTCACTTGGATATATGTCACAATTCGGAAGAAAATATCAGTCGCTACTTGAATCTTGCCTTTAAGGATACATTTGGGGATGTTTTATGAAATCCAGAAATTGATATAGTGTTTAGTTTTGCACTTATCAGTTGATTCACAGTGTTAGAATCTAGATTTTTCCTTATTTTATCACTCGCCAGATGAAAATTGTACTATGTTTTGCTTAGAAAAGCAAAAGCATAGCTCTCTTTAAAAAGCCGTGCAATTTGAGGTATCATTCATGTTATAGTTTGTCATTTTATAAATGTACCATCGAAAATAAAGCTACTCTGACTGTATAATCGAAAGAATCTTTACAAATTTGTTTCTGATGAGCTAAAAGTAAAACAAAATAAGGTCCTAGGACATATACTTGGTGTATACCTATCACTATCCATTAATAATGCATAATATGGGTAGTGGATTTTTCCTAATTTTATCGTTTGACAAGTGAAAATTGTCATTCGGATTGCTTAGAAAAGTAAAAGCACAGCTCTTCTGAACAAGCCATACAATTTAAGGGGTCATTCATGTCTGTAGCACAAACAGTGTGAGAAGTTTCTACAGTGTGGCTATTCCACCAGTTTTAGTTCATCCAAACTTTTCATGGGACAGATTAGTTCACCTTTAGTGAAATCTGATTTTCGGAAATCTGATGTGTTCCTCACACCGATGAACCCAGACATGGACGATAGTCGCATCAGAGCGTCCAGCTGGGTGAGGTCAGTGCCCTCTGGTTACAGAGTCCTGAACATGTGTAGAGAGGAGAAAGTCTGACCCCAGTGCTCGCACCCTACTCCTTAACCTCAGCTCTATGTGTGTGTGTGTGCACAGGGGAGCGCCCTGCCCTTGAAGCCTGTTGCACGAATGCGTCGCTGACCAGACATGCCCTCCTAAACACACACTCACACACCCACACCCTCCCTCTTTATGGTCTGTTCAGGAATGAGGCAAACAGCAGTGAATGAGACGCACAATAGCAGAACAAAAGGTGCAGGCAGCAGGAGGGTACAGCGATGTGACAGGGTGAGGGCTGTGTGTACGTATGCATGTGCGCGTGAGTGTTAATGCGCGTATGCTCCATATGGGCGCTCCCTCGCGCAAAAAGGCAGATGTCACATGAGTGGCCCCGCCCTGCAGGCCATTGGGTCACGCCGCTCGGGGACACGTCTAAATAGCTGAGCAGGAGCGAGGATGGGGCCTCTCCCCAGCTGCCTGCTCCATATACACATAACCATATTCATGCACCCTCTCCCATGCACTAAAGCGCAGTGTTCCCCTCCTGCTTTGTTAGTGCTCTTTTTTATGTTTGTTTACTTCTCCATGCTGATTTCAGCTCGATTGTCCTCTGTCTATCATGCTTACCATGCGCACACTTCTCTCTCTCGTGGTATGAACATCACACTACATGTTTGTAGTGAAGTTTAAAATGGTTTATTGTCATTCCAATGATATAAAAGTACAGTAAAACAGCAAAATGCTTTTATATATCTGTAGTGCAAAGCAAAATGTCGTTTGACCAGTGCAGACTTGCAAATTATACAGACACGATAAACAAATCACTGTAAACAATACAAGCACTAAACGCTAATACACTGTAAACAATAGGTGAATGCAAAACATCAATAAGGTAAAGCAAATCGTGAAATCTTTCTTATATATGCTGTATATATGTATTGCTAAGGGGTGTTGTTACATGTATAAACTTTGAGTGCCATATTGTTTGTATTAAAGGGTTCATAAGTTCTCAGTCTCATGTTAATCTTGAGTACCTATAGAGTAGTATTGCATCATTCATATCTCCGAAGAGTCTTTAGTTTTATCATATTTATAAAAGACAGATACGCTTTACCGATTCTTTCCGAAAACAGCCGAGCTTGTGCAGGCGTGCAGTGGGTGGGGATACGAGCACACAAACACAATACATCATGGCATTATCCCTAGACAACTTTCGATTAACGATACATTCGTGTACGCGCCGATTTCCAACGAAACAGACATTTGATGCAGTTTCACTCACAGCCTGAGATTTCGACTCATGACCGGGAACAAACAAACTGCATCCACTGTTTCCTTAACGCTGGGTTATTTGGGAAGCTGAACAAGGTTATCTTCCCCTCACAACCAAAAATACACTTCTTTAGTGACATTGATGATTTCGTGGTCTAAAAACTAAATGACAGCGCTGCCAATGGCTTCCGTAACCCGAACAAAACTCGTTGATGGCCATGCTTTCGCTCTCATTGATGTGCACACGCGCTCATCCGGGAAAAGTGCCCATACAAGCAATTCCGCCCTTTATGGCGTCATACAGTAGCCTGACAAGCCTGACCCACATCAAGATGTTGGGTCTGGAAACTCACCATTGACAGGGCTCAATCCGAGGGGCGGAATGAACGGTTGTCTTTCAAATTTCCTCTGCATGCAATTGGATAGCGCCATTACTGCCACAACCAACCAGAGCAAAGAAGAAGGTGAAGCCGAGCTAACGTTAGTTGATAGACTTTCGTCGTATCCGGTCGGCAAAACTTCGAACATATTTTCTTTTCTTAAGAATGATTTCAGTGCCGTTCTTGATTCTTTTCTCAAATAAAAGCTTAACTCCAAGTCTTCCAGAGTCGCGGCCAAAGCCGATTCAAAAGACCGCTGTTCGCCAGCTTCTGTGTTTACGAGTAGCACGCAGAACCTCCGCAACTCTGCCGCGACGTACCGTCATTATGTTAAGCCCGCCCACGGACTCTACTCACGCTGTGATTGGCCTGACCAGAGTTTGTTTTTTCCAGCTCTCAGGTCTACCGAGAGTTGCTAGACTACACTCGCGGCAAAATAAATTTTCTGCCACTAGGGTGCGTCTAGATTTTTAGGCTAGTCATACAGGGTCACATTTGGAAAAAAACATTCCGAAATGTATTACAATCCAAAGTGTATTTGGCACAGAAATATCCCGTCATACGTCCAAATCGAAATTTTGGCTATGTTTAACATGAGAATCCAACTAGGACTCGGGCAGAAATCATGTCAATGGATCCGATTATTAACGTTACTGTAGTATGAAGCAGAGCAGGACCGAGTGTTGTGGAGCTGAGCAAGGCCGCTGGACCGATTGTTAAAAAGAAGAGCGGCAGGACTTTTATTATGACGCAGTCTCCGGCGGGACTTTTATTATGACACAGTCGCCGGCACCATTTCCGGTTTTCCGGTCATGAGTATGAGGAAATGCAGCTCTGTTTATCATATTAGATACATCTGAATGTGTTGAAAATTATGTTGTGACGTTACTCTCTGCGTTCACTCGGCGGCTGCTATGACACTTGTTCACACTACAGTGAGAGTAAAACGTTTCTGCAGAATAAAACCGGAAACCGAGGGTAACGCAGATAAGACGCAATCGACAGGCGACTCCCTCACACGTCCCGGTTCCTTGGGTAAAATAGCCATTTCTCACGATTTATAAATAGTTGGAAACATTTGGGATATTGAAAGTACTCAACTGAACAAAATATATAACACTGGCCTAGTGGATTTTGGATATTTTCCTCAAAAAAATGTACATAGTGCACCTTTAATGGTTTCTACATAAAAATAAGAATGCACAAGTAGTATAAAGTGACAAATCACTAGTTTGATGTGTTAATTGAGACAACTTTTGAAACAAGTTTTGATTTTGGCATTTTGGTGTTTGCACAAGGGTATTTTACATCTGAAAGAAACAATGTTAAGGTTTAAAACAAAGATCAGTATTCACTTAATAAATGCAGAGTAGGGCTTGTTGTTTTCTCAATAAAGTCACTTATGAATATGGATATTGGAATTATTTCAGAATACAGTCACATATTTGGACTTGTTAGTGCTTGACTATATAGCACATTACATTTTAGCTGCGTCATTGTTATCTTTAAACATAATTATGCAAAGTTTGTTTTGTTAGACAAGTTTATTTCTCTTAATAGGAAGATCTTGTATCACTTATAAAGATGCACTTTACGGCATATTCACAGATTCATGTCTGTCTGCAACATTCTGACATGTTTAATGGATGAAAGTGACTTTAATTAGGAATAACACTCATTTTTAATGCACTTCAGAGCCCTGTGCATAGTTATAGTTAAGGATCAGTAGTGGATAGTTAACTGCAGTTTCTAGCCAGAATGAAATTCAGGTCTTGGATTGGGAAATCCTGTTTTATCAATTACAGCAACAAGAGAGATGGTATATAGGTGCGAGGCCGACACGCACTGTGTTAAGGAAAATGTTTGATTGAAGAAGGGCAGGAATATTGTTACTCTTCTCACATGCCTTTTTCTTTATTTTGATATTTTTCAGCTCTAGTTTGTTATGATGATACAGAGTCGTCCCTATGATTCCCTGTCATTTCCCCATCTCTCTATTCCTGGGGTTCATTAGCATAGCAGCTGCTGAGTGCAGGGTGTGTGAGGTGGAGACGGCTGGTGTGTGTGTGTGTGTGTGTGTGTGTGTGTGTGAGTATGTTTTGGAGGGGGGTAAGTGTAGGGGGGATCTAATCAATGGTGGTCCGTCTGGGAGCTGAATAGCGATGAAGCAGAATCCAGCAGGCTGGACAAAAAAAAAAGAGGAGAGCATAGAATAGAACGAGCGAATGAATGTGCTTGTCACTGTGTGCTTGAAAAAAGCCCAGAGCGGAGCGAAAGAATGAAAGAGAGTTCAAACAGGAGAGGAGTGTAAGGAAGGACAGGCCTTGCCACCTGTCTCATTCTCTCTATATTTTTCCTCGTGGTTTTCAATATGAGAGAACTGTTTTACATATTTAACATCATGCATTAGTGGGTTTCTCATGTTAAACAAAAGTGAGCCGTTTTCCTTTGCTTGTTCAAGATCATTGATTTTTTTTTTTTAAATCTAGATTTCTGCTTATATGTCCTGTTAGTCAATCTAGTGCATATACACAATTTTCGTTTAAATGACAAAAGCAATCATATAGGACAAGGACACTGTAAGTTGAGCAATCAGTCAGTGTAACTAAAAAAAATTTCATTGCAAATGTAATGAATCAAAAGAGAAAAATGGGTCTGCAAAATTAATAATATATTAAATAATATTTATATTTGTTTATATTTTAATTCATAACTTCAATGTAATATATTATAATTTATATCACACTCTAAAAAATGCTACTATATGGCACTAAAAGCGGTTATTGGCTAGTAATCATAGGGGAAACCTCTTTAAGTGCTGTATAGCACCAATCTTGGTGCTTCAGTGGTTCTTCAGCGGTTCTTTGGCTGAGGTGCTATATAGCACCGCTACCATATTCAGTTAAGATATGGTGCTCCAAAAGTGGTTCCCCTATGATTACGACCAAGAACCACTTTTAGAGCCATAGAGCACCATTTTTTTAGTGTATTGATTTAAAATTATTATCAAGAGCTAATTTGATGCTCCAAAACTGAATAAAAGTTGGTCTGAATACCAAAAAAATGAACCATAAAAGGATTGCATCTTTAACACTATAGCTCATTCCCACCAGCAGACGTGGAGCAAGGAACTTTTCCTTGTAATAGTTGTGGTCATGACTAAGCCCTTGCAACAATCATTCGTCTTCATTCCCTTCTGGCTATAATGTTCCTCTTCTTCTGAGAATTCGCAACAATTTTGCGACCACAAACATGTTTTTCTCTGCATGTGTGTACTTGCACCAGGGCAAGCGATGTTGTGGGGCCTTTGTGGAATAACATACGAAAGTATGTGAAACTACTGACATGAATCTGTCCGTGCAAAGAGGTCGTTTTGATCTCTGGAGCACTTGCGGTGGATTTCCAGAACTCTAAAGGTACAGGAAAACAAAACATTCCTGTGCACCTAATTACAAACAAAAGAGGAAAAACCTCCAACTCAAAGCCTCCACTTCACATTCTCCGCACTAGAAGAGGAGCATGTTTCCTTCTCGCTCTCAAGTACATTCACAAAATTCTTTTTCACATTGTTGGGTTTACACGTCCCTCCCTCTCTAGCTAGCTAGGTGGGGGAAGGCTAGCGCGCAGAGCGACGGGACTCTGTTAAAATCATTTCCAAATTCCTGCAATGATGTGTGTCGGGACTGAGGCACATGAAGAATCTATTAGGGGGCCTCTCTATTGCACTCTGGGAAGGTGGCCAACTCAGCCGCCGGACAATGGAAATCCAGCTCAACAATAACATCCTGCCCGGGGAATGGAGGGGGGCATGGAGGGGGGTGGAAACAGAGAAGGATGCCATTGAGGTCACAGTCTTCTAGTGAGGGTTGTCTTCAAAAGCATGCAGTAAACTAGGTTTACCTGCAGAAAACACCAAGCACTCGGAGCGGTTCGGATTACCGTTGCAACAAAGCAGCCACTGGGTGATGTCAGATAAAGTTTGGGGCTTATTTGTGAATTTCAGAAATGCAGAAGCTGGACATTCCACACTTCGCACTAACAAATGAGAACAGAAATCAGCACAGCAACTCTCCCATTTCATGAACGCATGAAATGCATAATACATGACTTGATTTCTTTGGAAGTCAGGTTGAAATGAAAGTGCATGAAAGTGCATGAAAGTGAACAATCAAAGTGCTTGATATGTGTTTTCAAGTTTGTAAAAGTATGAAGAAACATGAGACTCCCAAAGAACAGAAGGGCAGAGAGCTGCTCCATGCCCAGAGTAACATAAAACCCCAGCAAACACACAGGGAGGGGATCTGTCTTTAAAACAAAATTACCCACAACCCCCTGCACTCTTTTATCCAGCATATGAAAGGACTAGGCCAAATGAATGACAAAAAGGAGAGAATGGAAACTGGGGTCAGGTTGGCTCAGAGAGGAGGCCCGAACCAGCCCAATTCTTCCTTAAAGATAGAAAGAAACTCTCACAGCCACACATTGAGGAAGGTTTAATTATTTCTTTACTGGCTTGAACACACACACATACAAAAAAAAAAAAAAAAAATACAGCACTCATATTCTCACCACACATGAATCACAGTGTTACAAATGCTCAAAAAAAAAATTTACAAACAAAACAGACGCACAAACAAATAAAAGAAAGAAAGAAAAGATAAAGTCAACACAAAAGAACATTCGCATCACTCATAAATCTTTTGTTCGCTGGAGACACAAGATGAAAAATAACTTGGTCCACATGAAAGAAAAAATACAACAGCACTTTTACTCATTCATATACACCTATCCAGTCATTTAACCCCCATGCCATAAATGTTATGACAAATGGTGGGGTGAAACAACTATACATCGTGCAATTTATTTTTGTTACAATGATCTTACCATCACAAGTATTATTCCCCTTTATTAACATCAGGAGGAGAGCACTTCAAATAAGAAAGTGCTCTGAGATATCAGCGTCTATATATCCACATATATACCATATATGTATACACATACACCCGATCACAGAGATACAAACATCTTTGCGAACGTAATGTTATACAACGTAACACACAAAAAGAGACAATATAACCTGGAGCTTTTTCTTTATACAATAGTATTTTGTTGTGTTCCTTTTTTCTATTTAGAAAAAATAAAATGTCGACCTGAAGTCAACGAATTAACAACAGTCATCAGTGCAATATTTTCAACAAGAGTAAAAATATCAAGTTTAAGACAAGCGATGCATATTTGTTCTGCCTATACCAATCTAATAGATGATCGTGAGAATCACATCTGTTGTATCTCCAGGTGTATGAGGAGTTCCTGGTTTGCTTAACCAGGTTGAGCGACAGGGGCTGGAAACATCAGCAATCACACATGCTCTCGCAACAACAAAAAAGAACTGGATCTAACTGATATTTGTCCTCATTCGCTCACCGTTGGCCATTGTGTCAAAAAAAAAAAAAAACTTACATAAAAGCAGCATTGAAACAAACATCAGGTGCCATGACTCTTAAAGGCGGCAGGCAGTCTTTTGAATGAATCTGTCGATGTTTCCTGCAACAGAAGTCATAGTCTTCTCAATGTTCAAATAGTCCTGCTCAGTAGTAACTATTGGTAAGCCTCAGCTCCTGCAGTTACCCGACCAGGCACTAGGGGGCGTAAAAGGCTCCACATTTATGTGCAACAAAACTCCCTGCATTTAATAGTCATGCAACGCATTTCACTTTTTGTAACTGCAATGGAAACAAAAAAATGACAATGCAAAATTAAGCAAATAAAACCTACATATACAATGTCTCAACTACGCTTGACGAAAGGAAAAAAAATGTTTTGAATAACCAATGGATCTTAATTTTGGTTCACGGAGATAAATTGTCCCGAGTGAAGATTGTTTAAAAAAAACCGAGAATGACAATAAGAAAACATCAAGTAAAAATGACCCAAACAGGGCCTGCTGATTCTGTTGAGCACTAGTGGGTAACTGAGAAGAGTTTAGGAGAAGGCTTGAGAAAGAGAGCATATGATATTGTCGAATACTTTCAAGTCGAGGTAGCTGATGCAGAGAACCAGAATAAAAGTAGAATGGGGACACATTTCCCGGGAGGAAAAAAAAAAAAACGAAAAAAAGTTGTACACGTGGGGGGGTCGTGGAGCGGAATCTCCACGCGGGACAGTTTAGCCTGTAACGAGTCCGAAGCAGCTTTAGGTCACCCTACATACTTTTACACTTAGGCTATAGTCTTAAAAATAAGCACAACATAATTTAAATGCATCATCTCAATGTACCTTCATAAATAAAAAAGACAAACCCAGCCTGTATTCACAGTGATGACCAGGGTGTTAATTCAAAATACTGAAAGAAGATTATAAAGTGTGTCCCAAAGGCGACTTTCCTGACGTTTTGATACAAAAAAAAGCGAAAGCAGCGGTTTTTAGTAACACGTTAACCATAGACGTGGGTCGCACTGGCCTGGAAGCTGTGTGGAGTGCTAGTGAGGGCAGAGCACGATAGACTACTTGTACAGAGAAACACAGTAAAGCTATGTGTACAGTACTTAAGAATTGTTATTTCGAGGCACTGGTGTCACCAATGCCACACGATCTGATTGATGAAACGACTTACGGTTTGTATTAAAAGACAGTGTTTTGCCAAAACAGAGGATGGCCTTCGTTCTGGAGTTCACCTCTTTCAACTATTCCAGCATTCAGCCACAGCATCAAGTGCCATCTCGATTTCTCCAGGTGGACAGGTCAAGCCCTGGTAAAGCCACACAGTCCAGATCTGATGACTTAAACATTCAATAAAAAGCTATAGTACCAACGCACATCCCAAACAGTTTCTCGTCGCCAGATCTGACCATATACTCACGGGAAAGAAAAAGGCTACAGCCCTCATTTGGTTTTAAGGTACAAGGGAACTTCGCCGCCGCCGCCGTCTGTCAAGCTTGGCAGATCAATGCTAAAATTGAACGAGCCCGGTCTTTCCGCGTGTTTCTACCGGATCACCGCGCGCCGGAGGAGTACTTGGCCTTGGTGATGAGGTATAACACGATGTCTTGGTGTCCTCCAAAAGCGGCGATGTGCAACGCGCTCCATCCCTCTCGGTTCGCCAGCCGAATATCGGCTCCGAATTTCACCAGCAGTTTGACGAGCTCCAAATTCCCGTCGATGACCGACTGATGCAGCGCCGTCTGTCCCTCGGGGCCAAAGGAGTTGACGTTAAACTCGCAGTTGGTCATGTTCTGCAGCAGTGAATGGAGCTCCTTCGTGTTGCCTTTCTTCACCGCCTCCTGGAAGACTCTCTGTGGCGCCGAGCACGTCGATATATCCGCCTGGCTCATGATGCTTTAACCCGCCTCTTGTCGCCTTTACCGTCTCTAGTGCTTATTCGCGGCTTTCCTGGACTTAAACCAGTTTAGACGCGTGAGACTAGCGTATATCCCAAAAAGGACAAGTAAACGACACACTTGGTGTGCAAATGCAGTCACTGACTATGGTAGATATCCAAAGACCTAGCGAGAAAGTTCAATGATCCACAAGGTATAAGTCTCCGTGTGTGTATGTGTGTCTCTCTCTCTCTCTGTAGCAGCACCAAGGTATGGCAGAATATGGAGTTATTTAGTGTGAGAAAGGAGGCGTGTGAACGGCGGTATCTCCGGTTAAGCGCATCGAGGGCCGTTAGGTTTTGAGACGTCTGAGGTAATTTACCTCAGGAAAGGCGCCTCTCGCGTCCCGCTGTGGTTTATTTGGCAAGGGTGACTGAAATAAACACAGAAACTGTTAAAGGACTATTCCATGGTATCGAGTAGTTACATCTAAAACTGAACAAGTAAAGATGTACTTGCCTCTTTACGTTTGGACGGGTAACGTTAGAAGTGACTCAAAAAAAAACTGCCCGCTTGCCCGCTTCTGTTTGTCCGTCGCGCGGTCCCGGTAATTCTCTGCCCAGAGTTGCGTTGCCAGGGGGGTATTTTAGACGAACTACTTTGCATAACAATACATCTCCATAGAATCAAGTATTGTGGAATGGGAGGGGTTGTGCGATGCTGATTGGCTGAGGGGTTGGCTTGGGGGAGTGGCCACGCGTTGAAACTGAGAAATGGGCGTGTCTCGTTGCCCAAACATCCCACAGTAATAAAACGACTGCGTTATGTGTTAATATGCACACACTCAAGAGAGAGAATCTTTAAACTGATATAAACAACCACTTGAAAGATGGGCATAACACGACAGCAAGGCTTGGGTTGGGCTTTTCATTTACAAACCGACAATATTGTGTTACATAAATCTATTTTGCCAAAAGCAACCCGTGGGATCATATCTCGATGTATTAAATGCAGTTCCCACTGTAGAAGAAAATATTCACCTGTTATCATAAAACAAAAAGACTCACTTTGTTTTTCTAGACAGTCTTCTATGAACCTTAAACACCCATCATGGCATTTCTTTTCTTTTTTTTAAACTGCAATTCAGATAAAATAACAGATAATTTCCCCCTTTAATATTATAGATCACTTTCCTACCAGTCTACACCAAATGGGCAATGACTTCTGCTTTATTAGTAGGCTGTTGCTTAAATGTATTGCTTAAATGTAACACGAAACACCTTTCCAGCCATTCCAGCTGTTTAAAGTCAATAACAAAGTCTGTGCGACATCCTGTGCGCGTCCACCGAGGTGTGCGTCGCGCTCGGTGTACAAAATTCCCGGCGCCAAGCATGCGCCCTAAAGTCAAACCTGAAAATTTAGCCCACTCTGCGCATGCGCGCGGCAGGAAAATGAGTGACACGCATAGCAGCTGTACCGTGGGAACCGGACGACTGCAATTTCTGCGCTGCGCACTCGCCTTTCCTCACACGCCGCAGTTTGGCGTGGAAAGCCACACACATGCACTATTCTGTGCAACCGTTTGCTCCGTTTGTACAGAAGCTTCAAACATTTGATCTGCCAAACTGTTGTTTCTCACGTATAACCGCTTCGTGCGGTACTATAACCTGCACGTAGGCGACTGGAGTGCCGTTCGCACAGTAACTACGTGCCGTTCCCACAGTAAAGTCACTTTTTTCATAAGGCTGTTAAAAATAATTTGGCACAGGGGTGAATTCAGGTTGGGGACGCTCTTTCCCATTGATCTCAATAGCAAAACGTGTCCCAATCAACCTGAATTCACCTATAAATGGAAAAGGTGCATGCCGTAAATATTCAACAACAACCAAATTTAGGTTTGTTATATTATGGTCATAATTTTATTTCTACAGTTCCTTATTACTGTTTTAATGTTAGGCAGTAAATTCTGAACAGGCTTCTGAGCGAAATGATTGCGTATTATAATAAAACGTATCTCTTCATGCCTAGTTTGTTTAACCTCTGTAAAAAAAAAAAGTACTTTATTCACTTCAGATGATCACTTGCTATCAAATGAAATGCAATATTGGTAAAATTCGGACAAACCAATGTTGCTTGAGGGTCTGCAACGAATGTAAAAATGTGTTTTACAAAAAACAATATTAAATCAACTTCAACCAAAGATGCTGAAGTTCAGACTAAATGTTTGATTTCCCCTCCCATAATATAATGTGTGTAAAATTAGGAAAGTAAATTAAAATGTGATGTACAAGTATGACACTATACATTGTTAATTCATGGCTTTGCAATGTATGCATCATAAAGTAGGCAGTTTAGGAATATTCATGTTCAGGCTTTAAATTCAACACTCTGCTTGATTTATAGTTGCATTTCACAGTTTTTCAAGCCAACTCCCAGTTATCCAAAAATTAAAAACTATGGGTAAAGTTTCACCTCCACTTATGAAGAGTTCACTAATCCTTGGTTATGTGTGGGATATCAAGTTCTCATGTTAACATTCTTTTTGTACATGAAACTCAAAACTAAAAAATAAACCGTGTGGAACCAGACTTCTCACATTATTAATTATTTGTGGTATTTTATCCTAACATGTCTTTCACCCTCCATCATATATCCTTCTTTAATATCTTGTGTGTTTTAATACTGAATTTCAGGCATTCTATGCTCACAAATGATATTTCAACTGGCTAAAGCATAAAGCTTTGGGAAAAGTTCTTTCCCAAGCAAAACTTTCCCATGATTTAAAAGAATGAAGCGATGTGCACTTGTGAGGTATTTGACCATGTGTGAAACAGAAGTGTTCTTTAAGACCTGCCAGGGTAGGGCTAAAATATCTCAGCACATCTGTTGGCTAATCAGAAAGATGTGTCCGTCTGCTGGCCTTTTGGAAAATATTTGCTGAGAAAACTCAGGGCCTCTCCCAGTGGCCGGTTATCTCTGGACCCGGGAATTTGCACAATTTCTGCTACTTAGATTTTCCTACAGTGGCCCCAAAAAGCTTTGACAGTTGAGGCATGCTGAAAATGCATGAAAAAATATCAAAACTAGGTGGAATTTAGGAAAAGCCAATGCATCATATCCTTAAAACTGGCCCCAGCAGCAAATTAGATGTGACAAATATCATTTATATGCAATTTTTATTTTGTGACACTAACATATTTTGACACAAACATTCAGACATACATATTAACAAAGGACAAAATCACCACAAAAAAACATTACCTAATATTTTCGCTTTAACCTGCAACGTTTTGTGGAGGTTTAAACAAACCAGGGTTATACAAATAAAGTTCAACCGCACATTTCCAATATTAGAAGCTTATGCAGCGACTGTGTTCTTCCACAACCAGGCACAGCGCAATATCTTGCTATCTCCGGCATGTTTGTTGCCCGCGCGATTCGTTGACGGCAAGGGTCGCCCATGTTCTGAAATTGAGCGTTTTCTGGACCTGGTGTCAATAAAAGCTTTTCTTTGACTAACAAGGACGTTTTCAGCTCTGAAACGTACAGGATATTCTTATATCACGATTAACTCTTATATATCAAAAGCTCAAGGGAAAGTTGATTTCTCACTTCATCACCCCTTTAAACATACATTTTATTTGTGAACTGATGTTTAGCTGTTCTTTTTAATAGTCAATTTATTTTCATATCATCATTATTCAATAATTTCACCAAGCTGAATTATAATTTCACCAAGCTGATTTCTTACTAAAAAAACCCAGTCATCATGTTTTCAGGCCATTTCAAGTTTGATTTTGATGTGACAAAGCAGTGATATCTAAGGGGATGAGCTGTTTACTTTACTTTTAATTAGTCTTGAACGCAATCATTTTGTTCATTCAGACTGATTCACGAACGCAAACCGTGCACAAAAACAAGAGGGATTTATCGCACAAACCAATCATATTTAATCATAACCATAAAGCGATGGAGGCATGTGACTTTCCCTAAACCCACCGCAAGCATTTGGGGGTCTGTTAAAAGTCAATGGGCTCAGGGTAGGCAAGAGAGACACAGACTCCCTCTGTAACTTCACCTGCGGGTGTCACTTTTTATTCACTTTTTAATATCACATTTTGTAATATTTGCATGTTTTATTTTTGTAATATGGATTATTTTCTCATCCTATTTTTTGAGGAGGCACTGCCTCCCTTGTCTCCTCAGAGAAAACACCCCTGTGATGAAAAACTGACATCACATCTACTAAAAATCACCAGTTCACCATGTCAATGCAAAACTCTCAGAAAAGTATTTGAGAGAGAAGCTCTACAATAATTTCAAAGAAACTGCAAGTAATACATTGAATTAAACATGACATTTTGAAGTAGAAAGACTGGAATATAAAACCTGAATAGGCCCATCTTGGAATTTTTTTTTTTTTTTTTACAGCAACATTTGAGAACTGATGATGAAAATTTGAGACTTTAAGTGTCTGAATACTTTTTAGGGTTACTCTATATTTGAGAAGGTACCGGTAAATTAATTTTTTTAAACACCTTTTAAAAGTTGTAGGCTATTTTAGCAAATAAAACTTAGGAAAAGCCCCATAAAGTTTTTTTATCCAACACTAAATCAACTGGGTTACTTAAAATTCCCATTCATGAAGTCGACATCAAAGCAACAAGCTATAATGAGGCGTTAATCGAGCCGGCGCTGAGAATAGCCTGTAAGCCATTTGCTCAATGTTAGATGTACAGTACTTAACAGGAAGTGTGTCGTTCCACCTGGGCCTGTGCCACCGGGTCACATTTATCAGAAATCTAACCCAGTGAGAGCGAGCGAGCTAGCTAAAAACTCCTCCCAGTGTCAACGGGTGCAAAGATGCCTTATTAAAGATTAATACGCGTCATAAAAGCTGGAAAGTCGATCTCTGTGGCATCTAAATCTCTGAATCCCTTTCAGATTAACCCTGGTTTGAAAATTAGCTCTTCGTTAAACTTTTTAGATGCAGTTTAAACATCTTAAACAGTACTTTTTTTGATTGAACAGGTGCAATTTTGTAGTAAAACCATAGTAACTACAAAATGAATCATAATTTTACTACAAAATTCATTGTTAAAATCAGTTAAACCATGCTACTGCAGTAAAACCATGATTTATTTGAGTAAAATCATAGTAAAAACAAGAATAACCACGGTTTTACTACAATAACAATGGTTTAACTATGAATTTTGTAGTAAAACAGTAGTACCTACAAAATTAACCATGATTTTACTGCAGTACTACCATGATTTAACTCTGAATTACCATAAATAACCATGGTTTGACTATGAATTTTGTAGAAAAAGTTTTTTTTCTTAGTAAAATCATAGCAACTACAAGTTTAACCATGATTTTACAACCAATAACCATGGCTTAACTATGAATTTTTATAAACCTTATTACCTACAAAATGGTTTTACTACAGTACTAGCATGGTTTAACTGATTTTAGCAGTAAAACCATATAACTACCGAAATAACCATGGTTTAACTATGAATTTAGTTGTAAAACCATAGTAACTACAAGATTAACCATGATTTTACAACAATAACAATGGTTTATCTATGAATTTAGTAGTAAAACTATATTAACTACAAGATTAACCATGATTTTACTACAATAACAATGGTTTATCTATGAATTTAGTAGTAAAACTATATTAACTACAAGATTAACCATGATTTTACTACAATAACAATGGTTTAACTATGAATTTATAGTAAAACCATAGTAACTACAAGATTAACCATGATTTTACTACAATAACAATGGTTTATCTATGAATTTAGTAGTATAGTAACTACAAGATTAACGTCTCGGTTACGTATGGTAACCCTCGTTCCCTGAAGGAGGGAACGGAGACGTACGTCGGTAATAACCGACGAATTGGGATCACTTCAGAGAGCCCCTATCAGCTTCGAGAACTTAAGAACAGGCCAATGAACAATTGGCGTGCGAGATTTGCATCTCGCGCTCCGCCCCGCGCCGCGGGTATAAACAGGAAGCGAGAGCACCGCACTGACGTTTTTCACTGAGGAGCCGAACCAGAGACCGGCCAAGCAGTGATGGAAGGAACTGTGGCGACGGGACGTACGTCTCCGTTCCCTCCTTCAGGGAACGAGGGTTACCATACGTAACCGAGACGTTCCCTTTCAGTCGGTCACTACGACGTACGTCGGTAATAACCGACGAATTGGGATCCCTATGGAAAACGCCACAGTTACTACCACTTCCAGCGCCCAGCGAGAGCCCCTCAGACCCCCTCAGACCCCGTTCTGAAGCGGGCGGGAAGATTCACGCCAGAAGAGTCATACTGCTGTTCCGCAAAACCCATTCAGCAGACTTGATTGGATAACGCTGGGAAAGCGTGCCCGAAGGACGCTGCGGGAGCCACATCATGCCCGGAGGGAGTTACCATGTGGAGAACACGTATGGGCTGGCCGTGGGCAGCACAACATACGGAAGTCCCAGGGGAGGCCCCGGCCTAATGCAGGCGGGGGACGACACCGTACTGAGACGGCAGAGAACTCTGCCAAGGGAAGACACAAGCTCGCCGTAGGGAGCTGTACCGTGGAAATACACGTATGGGACCGCCGTAGGGGTCACGACATACGGAACCCAGCCTGACACAAGTTCCACCAATGCATACGAGTGCCAGACCTGGCGTCGGACGCTCCGCAACATCCGACTGCCGAGGGGTGCGGAGGACTCAACAGGGTTCGCCAATCCTGGGGAACTCGACTGGAGAAAATAAGCGCACGTATCCGTTCCAGGGGAAGGGAATGGCGCAGCAAGCCGACACTAGAACGGGCACTTCAGTGAAGCTGACTATGGGAAGCGAGCACACGAGAAGCCACCGGCTCTACACGCAGGCTATAAAACCTAGCGAACGTGTTGGGTGTCGCCCAGCCCGCAGCTCTACAAATGTCTGTCAGCGAGGCGCCACGAGCCAGCGCCCAGGAAGAGGCTACACCCCTGGTGGAGTGAGCTCTAACCCCGAGCGGGCAGGGCACGTCTTGGGATTCATACGCCAAGACGATGGCATCCACTATCCAGTGGGCCATCCTCTGCTTGGAGACAGCCTTTCCCTTCTGCTGTCCTCCGTAACAGACGAAGAGCTGCTCTGAGGTCCTGAAGCTTTGCGTTCTGTCCACGTAAGTCCGGAGAGCACGGACGGGACAGAGCAAAGCTAGGGCTGGGTCTGCCTCCTCCGAAGGCAGCGCTTGCAGGCTCACCACTTGGTCCCGGAAGGGAGTAGTGGGAACCTTGGGCACATATCCAGGCCGGGGTCTCAGGGTTACCTGAGAATCACCCGGCCCGAATTCCAGGCACGATTCGTCGACCGAAAATGCCTGCAGGTCCCCTACCCTCTTAACTGAGGCCAATGCAATCAGGAGTATTGTCTTTAGAGACAAGATCTTAAGCTCTACTGACTGTAAAGGCTCGAAGGGCGCCCTCTGAAGTGCGGTCAGCACCAGAGTCAAGTCCCAAGAGGGTATAGAAGAAGGGCGAGGAGGATTTAGTCTCCTCGCTCCCCTTAGGAACCTGACGATCAGATCATGCTTGCCTAAGGACTCACCATTAACGAGGTCATGGCTTGCGGCGATGGCGGCAACATATACCTTGAGGGTGGAGGGAGACAGCCTTCTCTCCAACCCGTCTTGAAGAAAAGATAGCACAGATCCGATCGAACATTTCCGGGGGTCTTCTCGGCGAGAAGAGCACCAGTCGACGAACAGGTTCCACTTCAACGCATATAGCCGTCTCGTAGAGGGGGCTCTGGCGGAAGCGATGGTGTCGACTACCGCTTGCGGTAGGTCACCTAGAACCTCCGCGTCCCGTCCAGGGACCAGACATGGAGTTTCCAGAGGTCTGGACGCGGGTGCCATAGGGTGCCCCGTCTCTGAGACAGAAGGTCCTGCCTCAGAGGAATGGGCCAAGGAGGTGCTGTCGCGAGGAGCACTAGTTCCGGGAACCACGTCCTGTTGGGCCAGTACGGAGCTACCAAGAGGAGTTGCTCCTCGTCCTCCCTGACCTTGCACAGAGTCTGTGCAAGAAGGCTCACTGGGGGAAACGCATATTTGCGCAGAGCCCGGGGCCAGCTGTGTGCCAGTGCATCCGTGCCGAGGGTCCCCTCGGACAGGGAATAGAACAACTGGCAGTGGGTCGTGTCGTGGGCGGCAAACAGATCGATCTGTGCGGCCCCAAAGCGACTCCAGATCAGCTGGACCACCTGGGGGTGGAGTCGCCACTCTCCGGGAAGCACTGGCAACCGTGACAGCTCGTCGGCCGCACGGTTGAGCAGGCCCGGAATGTGGATAGCACGAAGGGACCTCAGATGCTTCTGACTCCACAGGAGGAGATGGCGGGCGAGTTGGGACAAACGGCGGGAGCGTAGACCACCTTGTTTGTTGATGTACGCAACGGCCGTCGTGCTGTCCGTCCGGACCAGAACGTGCTTGTCTTTGAGCGACCCTTTGAGGCGGCTGAGAGCAAGACGAACTGCCAGCAACTCTAGGCAATTGATATGCCATTGCAGTTGGGGCCCCGTCCACAGACCCGATACTGCAAGCCCGTTGTACGTGGCACCCCAACCCGTGGGTGAGGCATCCGTGGAGACAACATGATGCCTGGACACTTGTTCTAGAGGCACTCCTGCCCGTAGAAACGAACGGTCCGACCACGGGGAGAGGGTTTGGCGGCATCTCGGCGTCACTTGGACACGGAGGGACCCGCTGTGCCACGCCCATCTCGGGACTCGGTCGTGTAGCCAGTGCTGAAGCGGTCTCATATGGAGCAGCCCTAGCGGCGTTACTGCGGCTGCTGCTGCCATATGCCCCAGGAGCCTCTGAAAATGTTTCAGTGGAACCGCTGTACTGCGTTTGAGCGTACTCAAGCAGCTCAGCACCGACTGGACGCGCTCCTCTGTGAGGCGCGCAGTCATGGCGACCGAGTCGATCTCCATCCCGAGAAAAGAGATCCTCTGTACGGGACAGAGTTTGCTCTTCTCCCAGTTGACCCGAAGACCCAACTGGCTGAGGTGCCGGAGCACCATGTCCCTGTGTTCGCACAACTGCTCCCGCGACTGGGCAAGAATCAGCCAGTCGTCGAGATAGTTGAGGATGCGAACACCACGCTCTCTCATGGGAGCAATGGCCGCCTCCGCGACTTTCGTGAAGACACGGGGCGACAGGGACAACCCGAAGGGTAGGACTTTGTACTGGTATGCCCGTCCGTCGAAAGCAAAGCGTAGAAACGGTCTGTGTCGAGGGAGAATCGAGACATGAAAGTACGCGTCCTTCAGGTCGATCGCTGCAAACCAATCCTGGGGACGGATGCATCTGAAGATGCGTTTCTGGGTTAACATTCGGAACGGCATCCTGTGGAGGGAGCGGTTCAGGTAACGCAGGTCCAGGATCGGTCGTAACCCGCCACCTTTCTTGGGTACAATGAAGTACGGGCTGTAGAACCCGGACTTCATATCGGCTGGAGGGACCGGCTCTATCGCGTCCTTCGCCAATAGGACAGCGATCTCCGCCTGAAGCACGGGGGCGCCCTCCTTCGGTATAGAAGTGAAGTGGACACCCCTGAACTTCGGGGGACGCCGGGCGAACTGAATCGCATAGCCGAGTCTGATGGTGCGGATGATCCAGCGAGACGGGCTGGGGAGCGCTAGCCAGGCCCCCAGAGACCGAGCAAGCGGGATCATCGGCACCACGGACGTACCCGGAGCGGGGCAGCGCAGCGGAACGCAGGGGCCCCAGGACGACATGGGAGTGGTCCGTGCAGGGGTCTGGGTCTGACACACGACCTGCATCCGCTGAGTGGACGGGCGAGCGTGGGGAGGCACTTTGTGTGCGTCCGCACAACCGACGCCCCCTGTTGGCGAGGAGAGAGGTGTCTGAGGGGTACGAGGCATGGTAGCGTCGCATACCGCCAGACGCGCTCTCTTGGCACCCAGAGATGTTAGAAACTGCTCTTTTATTGAAAATTTGGGTGCCACTGGCACTGGGGCCAGTGGCGGAACAGAAAATAAAATGGGGTTCCCCCGGCCCTCCACCGGGGGAAGGAGTGGTGCTGCAGCCATCTCCCGAAGAGCAGTTTCCTCCATCTCTGGGCGGCCCGTCTCAGGGTCTCTTCCGACGGCGCTTGCCACCTGGCTTGGCAGCGGCCTGAGCGGGCTGGACGTTCTTCCCGCGACCGGCTCCACGCCCACGACCGGTGGAAGGCTGCTGCTGGGCTGGGGCGGGAGCGGGGGCGGCCGCAGGAGGACGTCCTCGGCGACGGGCAGGCGGAGGTGCTGCAGCCGGCGGCTGGGTGGAGGCAGCAGCGGGCCGCCGGTGCAGGATATGCTTGATGGCCTCCGTCTGCTTCTGGGCGGCCGTGAATTGCTGGGCGAAATTCTCGACCGCGTCGCCGAACAACCCGGCCGACGATATGGGGGAGTCCAGGAACCGGTTCTTGTCAGTCTCCCTCATGTCGGCCAGGTTGAGCCAGAGATGCCGTTCCTGGACCACTAAGGTGGACATCGCCTGACCCACGGAACGGGCGGTAACTTTCGTCGCCCGGAGGGCGAGGTCCGTCGCCGCCCGGAGCTCCCGGAGGAGCTCTGGGTCAGACCTACCCTCGTGCATGTCCATGAGTGCCTGGGCCTGGTGCACCTGGAGCAACGCCATGGCATGCAAGGCAGACGCGGCCTGTCCGCAGGACCTGTAGGCCTTCGCAGTCAGACTGGACGAAAACCTACAGGCTTTGGACGGGAGACGAGGATCACCACGCCACTCGGAGGCGGTCGCCGGACGCAGCTGCATCGCGACGGCGCGTTCGACTGGCGGGATCCTCTCGTAACCCTTGGCCTGTCCACCGTCAAGGGTAGTGAGGAGGGAGGAGCCCCCAGGTCTGTTTCTGGCACTGAAGGGTGTCGTCCACGACCTGGAAAGCTCCTCATGCACCTCCGGGAAGAATGGCACTGGGGCGGGACGCTGAGAACCAGCGCGACCCCCCCCCAGAAACCAATCATCCAACCTAGAAGGCTCGGGACGTGGTGGAGGGTTCCACACAAGCCCGACCTTTTCGGCGGCCCGGGAAAGCATAGCCGTCAACTCAGGGTCCGACTCGGCCGTTGCCACTCTCCCAGAGGGAGGCAGTACAGCCGAATCTTCATCCTCCGAGGACTGGAACTCCCCCTCCGATGCTGCGATCGACATCTGCTCGTCTGCGGGCGCTCCGAAAGAGATGACTGGGCGCCCGTGGGCGGGACCAGCGATCTCTTCCGGTGGCGCCACCGGCAGCGGTGCTTGTGAGGGTTCAGGGACCTGCGTAGGAACACTAGGCGGGTTTGTCCTGAACGTAATCCTCAAGTCACCCCGGTCATCCGTCGAAGTAGGTCTATCCTGGTTAGGGATAGCTCTAGATCGAGGTATGGGGAGGGGGACTCCGCCTTCCCGAAGGTAGGTGAGTCTTGACCTAAGCACCGCAATAGTCATGTTCCCGCAGTGAGAACACGAGCTATTCACAAACGCTGCCTCAGCGTGCTGTAAGCCCAGGCACGTGATGCAGTGAGTGTGGCCGTCAGCAGGCGAGAGGGAACGACCGCATCCAGAAACGCACGGGTGGAATGACATCTTGAAAAAGACGCAGTGTCACACCCGTGTTGCTCTTTTTGTGAGGAAAATGCTCTTTTAAGAGAGTGCTGAAGCACCCAGGGAAACCGCGGCAACACACAGGGGATAGTGCAGCCTGTGTTTGCACTCAAAAGGAACGCCCACCGATACCAACAGCTCTTTCTCTTGCTGTGATAACAGCAGTTTGTCCCTCGCAGCTTGAGTTCGCGGTCCCGCTGGAAAGCGCCGTCACACCAACACAAACGATTTCCTCTCTCTCTGTTCTTTGAAATCTCTTCGCTGAAAAGTCAGGAAGCAGTCTGAAAACTTCAAACGCCGGTTCGGCTCCGAAGTGAATGACGTCAGTGCGGTGCTCTCGCTTCCTGTTTATACCCGCGGCGCGGGGCGGAGCGCGAGATGCAAATCTCGCACGCCAATTGTTCATTGGCCTGTTCTTAAGTTCTCGAAGCTGATAGGGGCTCTCTGAAGTGATCCCAATTCGTCGGTTATTACCGACGTACGTCGTAGTGACCGACTGAAAGGGAACCATGATTTTACTACAATAACAATGGTTTAACTATGAATTTTGTAGTAAAACTATATTAGCTACAAGATTAACCATGATTTTACTACAATAATAATGGTTTAACTAGGAATTTAGCAGTAAAACCATACAACTACCAAAATAACCATGGTTTAACTAGGAATTTTGCAGTAAAATGTTTTTTTTTTTAGTAAAATCCTAGTTTAACTACAAGTTTAACCATGATTGTACTACAATACCCATGATTTAACTATGAATTTTGAAGCAAAATCACAGTAACAACAAAATAACCTGATTTTACCACAGAATTTGCAGTAAAATCACTGTAAGGAAAACATTACCATGATTTTACAACCAATAACAATGGTTTAACTATGAATTTTGTAGTAAACGTTTTACTACAGTAGCATGGTTTAACTGTTAGCAGTAAAACCATATAACTACCCAAATAACCATGGCTTAACTATGAATTTATAGTAAAACCATAGTAACTACAAGACTAACCATGATTTTACTACAATAACAATGGGTTAACAATGAAATTTGTAGTAAAACCTATTACCTACAAAATTAACAGGACTAGCATGGTTTAACTGTGATTTTAACAATAAAACCACATAACTACTGAAATAACCATGGCTTGAACCTATGAATTAAGAAGTAAAACCATAGTAACTACAAAAATAATATGGTTTTGTAGTAAAAATATAATAAAACCAAAACTAAATATGGTTTTACTGTAGTATGCGTGCTGACTCGTTTATACCGTGGGGGTAATAATTAAGCATGATTTTATAAAGAAATCATTTTGTTTCCAAAATGAAAAACGTGGCTTTTATTGTCACTCTTCACCAACTACCAGCCAAGTCAGTACAGTACAGCACACTATGAATGGAGGCACTAAGGGGGAGCTGTTCAAAGATCAGCCAGCCGGCCCCTGCGCGAGGTTTTTGGCGCCTGAGCCAGACAGTGGAGGGGAGGGGGAAGAGAGCAGGCAGAGGCCCGAGTCACCGGCCGGGGAATCTGTGGGGTTAGCATGACGTCTCAATAGAGGGAGGGCCTTCAGAGTCCAATTCAGCCCCAGTACCACGTGCTCAAGGAGCGTGGGAAAGAGGCGAGCTTTTCTTCCCAGCAAAGAAAGAGCCAGTATCGAATAACAGAACTGCAGAAGAGCCGGGGCGGCCTGAACAGGGCTAGGTAGAGCTCCTACTGCAAGCAGACAAGATTATCTCAAGCTAATGCAAACAGGCCGAGCTACGGTTACAGTCAACACTTTGATGCTTATATTCAGGGAGCACACATTTAAAAGAGGACACAGATGTAGGCAGCTCTGTTTGAGTTTGACTTTATTGAACTTGGAAGGGCAGTGTGAAGGACTGACTGTATGCGGCCCATCCTGTTATGAACTTGCAAATCATCCTCAAAAACTTGGAAGGAAAACAGCGTCTGGCATGATTTCAGCAGCGCTGTCTTTGGGGAACACAGGCATATTATTTTATAGTTTTGACAGATTTACAAATGGAGATTCGACTTAAAGACTAAACACAAACAATGTCAAGCAAACATACTTTGGGTTTTTTTCAGAACTGCAAGAGAGATAACATGTAACATGCAAAACAAAGAGAACAAAATGGCTGAACAAAAATGAAATGTCATTAATCCAACGTAAATCCTGTTTTTATTCACAATTTGTGATGAACCTTTTCATAAAGTATTATTAAAACCCTTAACGCTTATATTTTATGAACTTAGGAGGTTTGTAAACAATTTATGGCATTAAGTTTATTCCTATATTGTGTAAAACAAATGAGCACAGCATCATTTAAGAGTTACATTTTGTGCAGAACACAAAATGAAACCTTCCAAAACGTTTTAATTGATCACATAGTGTAGCAAATAAAAATACCTCCGTACAAAGAATTAAAAAAAATCTGAGGTGTGAACAAACAAACAGCAAAGCAACAGCGAGAGTTCATTACACCTGGAATCTCATGCTTTTGTTGCCTGGTCTTCACTGACGTGCAGGACCTCTTGGAACTGCGACAGCACCCGGTCGTAGTGGGTCCCCTCCCAGAACACCTTTCCACAGCCCGTGCAGATGAAGTAAACTGGAATCCGGGGAAGGAGGCCCGGGGGCACCGTCTCGAGCTGAACCTCGGCCCCGCTGGGGAATTTGAAGGTCTGGGGGTCCAGGGCAGTGCGTGGGGCCCAGCGGCAATGAGGGGTGAACACGGGGCCCTCTGGGGGCCTCCAGCTATTGTAATCTTCTTGAGTTTCATCCTGCGGTTCGCAGTCATCCCGCTTAGATACGATGTCCTGGAGAAGACCTTTGAAGAGAAAGAAAAAACCCATAGAGCTCAAAGCATGCTATCCTCTTCACATGTTTGGTGAAAATACTGTTACAATTAGATGCTAACTCACTGGAAATTAAATAATGATGGAAAAGAGTCTGTATTAAAGGAATAGTTCAACGAAAAATGAAAATTATCCCATAATTTACTCAAGCCATCCTAGGTGCATATGACATTCTTCTTTCAGATGAGATATATAGATAAATGTCCTGGCTAATCCAAGCATTATAATGGCAGTGAATGGCAGCCCAAAATTGGAAGCCCAAAAAAATGCATACATCCATTATAAAAGTAATCCACATGGCTCCGGGGGTGGTTAATAAAGGCCTTCTGAAGCGAAAGTTTGTGTAAGAAAAATATCCATATTTAAACCTTTATAAAGTAAAATATCTAGCTTCAGGTAGACCGGCTTCCGTATTCAACTTACGAAGAAAGTGTAACGCCTCACGCAGTTCAAAATACTTATGCTACATCCAAAGTCATCGTCGCGCCAGTAACGCTTTTTCCGTAGGTTGAAAGCCGGAAGCTTTCTACTTTATAACTTGTTAAATATGTATATTTACCTTACAAAAACCCATCGGTTTGCTTCAGAACGCCTTTATTAACCCCTCGGAGTCGTGGGGATTACTTTTATAATGTTTGGATACACTTTTTGGGCTTCAAATTTTGGGCTGCCATTCACTGCCATTATATTATTTGGAAGAGCCAGGACATATAACTCTGATTGTATTCGTCTGAAAGAAGAATGTCATATACACCTAGGATGGCTTGAGGGGGAGTAAATCATGGGGTGAACTATCCCTTTAAATCTGTAAATACATTTTAAAACGTACATTCAAATATTTATACTGTACTGATATGGGCAACAAATGGACAAGTGCCAACCTCTTTCTTTCATCATGCCGGTCATTTCCTCTCTGTACAGCTTAAGGTACTCATTACAGTTGCAAGCCTTGAAACAGGTGACAGAAAAAACACATTAATATGTAATAAAACATTATGACACCATGCAAATAAATTCACCAACAAGATATTAAATTAAATGTAAGATAATTAAATATTTTTGTTTGGTATACAGCGTTTATACAGTTTTATACTTAATCATTCTATTTTATTATTATTTTCCACATTTTAGAATAACAGTGGTCATCAAAAATATGTGTTCTTATATGAATCAAAAGAGTGATCCAAGTTGTCCATTCAATAAAAAAAATAATAAATAAATAAAATGTTGGCTTTGTACACAACCGTTATTTAGGTCAGTAAGATTTTTAAATATTTTTTAATTATTGTATAAAAAATACAGTAAAACTGTAATAATGAGAAATAATATTACAATTTAAAATAACCATTTCTATTCTGTTGTAATACATGTAATTTATTCCTGCGATTAAAGCTAAATTTTCAGCATCATTACTCCAGTCTTCAGAGTCACATGATTCTTCAGAAATCATTCTAATATGAGGATTTGGTGCTCAAGAAACATTTCTGATTATTATCAATATTGAAAACTTCATATTTTTGTGGACACTGTGATGCACGTTTTCAGGATTCTTTGATGAATAGAAAATTCAAAAGAACAGCATTTATTTGATAGAATGTTTGATCAATTCTATGCTTCCTTGCTGAATAAAACGATTAATTATTATATATTTTTTTAAATCCTATTGACCACAAGCTGCTTAAAGGGTTAGTTCACCCAAAAATGAAAATCTGTCATTAATTACTCACCCTCATGTCGTTCGACACACGTAAGACCTCCGTTCATATTCGGAACAGAAATTAAGATATTTTTGTTGAAAGCTGATGGCTGAGAAAGGCTTCAGACAGGCCTCCATTGGCATTCAGTACATTCACACTTCCAAGATCCATGAAAGGCACTTAAAACGTCGTTACAAAGTCCATCTCACCACAGTGACTCTACAATAATTTTACGATGCGACGACAATAGTTTTTGTGCGCAAAAAAAAATCTAAATAACACCTTTATCCAACTTGTTATTGCCTTCCGTGTGTGCTTCCACGACGCATGCGCGAGAATATGACGTAGCGCCGGGGTTCGGGAATCCATGAAATGTACACTTAAGCCCCATTTTGAGAACTACGCCGAGACCTAAAGCACGATCAATGTAGAATCCAACAGCTTAGACACGCGCGTCTTCCTCTGCTTGTAAACAAATCGCTTCTGGGTCATATGTCCGAACGCCGGACCTGCGTCATATTCTCGCGCATGCGTCGTGGAGGCACACACGGAAGACAAGAACAAGTTGGATAAAGGTGTTATTTTGATTTTTTTTTGCGCACAAAAACTATTGTCGTCGCATCGTAAAATTATTGTAGAGCCACTGTGGTGAGATAGACTTTGTAACAACGTTCTAAGTGCCTTTCATGGATCTTGGAAGTGTGAATGTACCGAATGCCAATGGAGGCCTATCTGAAGCCTTTCTCAGCCATCAGCTTTCAACAAAAATATCTTCATTTGTGTTCCGAATATGAACTGAGGTCTGACGCGTGTCGAACGACATGAGGGTGAGTAATTAATGACAGAATTTTCATTTTTGGGTGAACTAACCCTTTAACAGTGTGTATATACAGTATACACACATTGGTAGATGGTAGGTTGCGAACTAGACTCGGATATATTTTAAAAAGTCTGCCAAATGCCAAACTCTCTCACGCACACACACACAGACTCGGCTCCAGTGACGCAGGCTAGGTGTGAGGTCATAAGTTTGCATCGCCTCTCTTGATTTCACACCTCAGTGTGGTTTCTGTCTCATCCTCAGCGAGGAACCGAGTCAATTTTGGTGAAAATATCTCATTTTGTTTTGGAGTTATAGACATTTATATTTAAAAAAAAAACGTAAAAAATGACTGACACTTGACTTTGATATTTTAATGCCCAAATGTCAAAATATTGATAGTAAGGGGTAGTAAAATCCAATCATTGTCGACCTATGTTTCCGAACTGCTGACGCTGGTTTCGTCTCGATCGGACTAGCAGTTTCGAAGATATCAGCTAATGTTTTTTAAGCGCTAAATTACAACGCTGCACAAAGCATACGCCGAAACCTGGCAAGTCTGGTATCGTTGGACTCGGCAAGGATCCAGGAGACTAAAAAAGTTACTCCCATGAAAATAAGTCAATCACAACCCAAAGTTATAAGAGTTTGAAAAAAGAAAATTATCCACTAGGTGGCGCTGTTTCAAAACTTCTCAGGCTCCTTCAGGGCATCGTGCTGATGACCCATACCGTGTTTCGTAACGATCCGTTCATGCGTTCATAAAATACAGCATTATAGCACATAATTCAAAATGGCTGACAGCTAAAATGGCCGATATTGGATATCAGTTGGATATGACGACTCGGCATGCTGTCCTGGATCTAACGAGACCACTTTTATGATTTTTGGACAAACGGTTCAGAAGTTATAAGCAAAAAATAGCAATTTTTCGTATCTCTGGACCGGTAGGTGGTTGCCTCAGGTCATGATTGTGATGACATGTACCAAGTTTTGTTTGAATACGATAAAGCGTTGTGGAGATATAGCCTTAAGTGTATTTTCGGAACCGCTACGTAAAATTTGTTCGCACGTTTATCGAAAACTATTTGAGAAATCAACTTGAATTCCATACCTTTTTGTCATTTTTTTGTGAACATCGGAGCAACGGCCTATGAGGAGTTCGCAAAAGTAGGTTTTTCAGTTAATTAAAAACGGCGGGAAAATGTTCATGACATAGGGTGCAATCGAATCGGCTTGAGCCATGGAATCAGAGGAAAACTTTGGGGGTCTTCAGAGACACATGATCCTTCAGAAATCATTCTAATATGAAGATTTGGTGCTCAAGAAACATTTCTGATTATTATCAATATTGAAAACTTCATATTTTTTTGGACACTGTGATGCACGTTTTCAGGATTCTTTGATGAATAGAAAATTCAAAAGAACAGCATTTATTTGATAGAATGTTTGATCAATTCTATGCTTCCTTGCTGAATAAAACGATTAATTATTATATATTTTTTTAAATCCTATTGACCACAAGCTGCTTAAAGGGTTAGTTCACCCAAAAATGAAAATCTGTCATTAATTACTCACCCTCATGTCGTTCGACACACGTAAGACCTCCGTTCATATTCGGAACAGAAATTAAGATATTTTTGTTGAAAGCTGATGGCTGAGAAAGGCTTCAGACAGGCCTCCATTGGCATTCAGTACATTCACACTTCCAAGATCCATGAAAGGCACTTAAAACGTCGTTACAAAGTCCATCTCACCACAGTGACTCTACAATAATTTTACGATGCGACGACAATAGTTTTTGTGCGCAAAAAAAAATCTAAATAACACCTTTATCCAACTTGTTATTGCCTTCCGTGTGTGCTTCCACGACGCATGCGCGAGAATATGACGTAGCGCCGGGGTTCGGGAATCCATGAAATGTACACTTAAGCCCCATTTTGAGAACTACGCCGAGACCTAAAGCACGATCAATGTAGAATCCAACAGCTTAGACACGCGCGTCTTCCTCTGCTTGTAAACAAATCGCTTCTGGGTCATATGTCCGAACGCCGGACCTGCGTCATATTCTCGCGCATGCGTCGTGGAGGCACACACGGAAGACAAGAACAAGTTGGATAAAGGTGTTATTTTGATTTTTTTTTGCGCACAAAAACTATTGTCGTCGCATCGTAAAATTATTGTAGAGCCACTGTGGTGAGATAGACTTTGTAACAACGTTCTAAGTGCCTTTCATGGATCTTGGAAGTGTGAATGTACCGAATGCCAATGGAGGCCTATCTGAAGCCTTTCTCAGCCATCAGCTTTCAACAAAAATATCTTCATTTGTGTTCCGAATATGAACTGAGGTCTGACGCGTGTCGAACGACATGAGGGTGAGTAATTAATGACAGAATTTTCATTTTTGGGTGAACTAACCCTTTAACAGTGTGTATATACAGTATACACACATTGGTAGATGGTAGGTTGCGAACTAGACTCGGATATATTTTAAAAAGTCTGCCAAATGCCAAACTCTCTCACGCACACACACACAGACTCGGCTCCAGTGACGCAGGCTAGGTGTGAGGTCATAAGTTTGCATCGCCTCTCTTGATTTCACACCTCAGTGTGGTTTCTGTCTCATCCTCAGCGAGGAACCGAGTCAATTTTGGTGAAAATATCTCATTTTGTTTTGGAGTTATAGACATTTATATTTAAAAAAAAAACGTAAAAAATGACTGACACTTGACTTTGATATTTTAATGCCCAAATGTCAAAATATTGATAGTAAGGGGTAGTAAAATCCAATCATTGTCGACCTATGTTTCCGAACTGCTGACGCTGGTTTCGTCTCGATCGGACTAGCAGTTTCGAAGATATCAGCTAATGTTTTTTAAGCGCTAAATTACAACGCTGCACAAAGCATACGCCGAAACCTGGCAAGTCTGGTATCGTTGGACTCGGCAAGGATCCAGGAGACTAAAAAAGTTACTCCCATGAAAATAAGTCAATCACAACCCAAAGTTATAAGAGTTTGAAAAAAGAAAATTATCCACTAGGTGGCGCTGTTTCAAAACTTCTCAGGCTCCTTCAGGGCATCGTGCTGATGACCCATACCGTGTTTCGTAACGATCCGTTCATGCGTTCATAAAATACAGCATTATAGCACATAATTCAAAATGGCTGACAGCTAAAATGGCCGATATTGGATATCAGTTGGATATGACGACTCGGCATGCTGTCCTGGATCTAACGAGACCACTTTTATGATTTTTGGACAAACGGTTCAGAAGTTATAAGCAAAAAATAGCAATTTTTCGTATCTCTGGACCGGTAGGTGGTTGCCTCAGGTCATGATTGTGATGACATGTACCAAGTTTTGTTTGAATACGATAAAGCGTTGTGGAGATATAGCCTTAAGTGTATTTTCGGAACCGCTACGTAAAATTTGTTCGCACGTTTATCGAAAACTATTTGAGAAATCAACTTGAATTCCATACCTTTTTGTCATTTTTTTGTGAACATCGGAGCAACGGCCTATGAGGAGTTCGCAAAAGTAGGTTTTTCAGTTAATTAAAAACGGCGGGAAAATGTTCATGACATAGGGTGCAATCGAATCGGCTTGAGCCATGGAATCAGAGGAAAACTTTGGGGGTCTTCAGAGACACATGATCCTTCAGAAATCATTCTAATATGAAGATTTGGTGCTCAAGAAACATTTCTGATTATTATCAATATTGAAAACTTCATATTTTTTTGGACACTGTGATGCACGTTTTCAGGATTCTTTGATGGATAGAAAATTCAAAAGAACAGCATTTATTTGATAGAATGTAAATGTCTTTACTGTCATGTTTGATCAATTCTATGCTTCCTTGCTGAATAAAACGATTAATTATTTTAATTTTTTTTTAAATCCTACTGACCACAAGCTGCTTAACAGTGTGTATATACAGTATACACACATTGGTAGATGGTAGGTTGTGAACTAGACTCGGATATATTTTAAAAAGTCTGCCAAAGGCCAAACTCTCTCACGCACACACACACACACAGACTCGGCTCCAGTGACGCAGGCTAGGTGTGAGGTTATAAGCTTGCGTCGCCTCTCTTGATTTCACACCTCAGTGTGGCTTCTGTCTCATCCTCAGCGAGGGACCGATTCCCACCCTTTTAAACAACACATGGGTGCTAAAACCCTCGTCACTAAACACCATCTCCACCTTCGCAACACCACCCAGACTGAGACATGCTAAATGGGCCACCTTAACAGGACGGTGACAATTCAGTCAGTGAACTCATGGGACTGGAATTCTGTTCACAGAAGTGAAATGAAACTGAAATTTAAAGACTTGCCAGTTTAAAGGAATAGTGCAACTGTGGTTTTTATTTCTGTGGAACACAAAAGGAAAAATTGTCCTTTCTTTTATAGAATATCAGTTCATAGTATATGGCTGTCAAGCTCCAACTAGGACCAAAAAAAACACTATAAAAGTGACCCATATGACTCATATGCCATATTTCAAATCTTCAGGAGCCGTATGATAGTTTTATGTAAGGAACAGACCCAAATCCAAGTTTACAACTACCACATGACTTAAAAAGACTTGAAATATAGAGCAGTGTGAATATTTCTTAGTTACCATGAACACAAATTTTCTCCTTTTGAACACGGAATACGGTGTAATTAATTATAATTAACATGTTTTTTATGCATATATTTGTATTCAGTAAAAACAGTAATATTGCAAAATATTACAAATAAAATAACTGTTTTCTATTATAATATATTTTAAAAATGTAATTTATTCCTGCGATCAAAGCAGAATTTTCCGCATTATTACTCCAGACTTCAGTGTCACATGATCCTACAGAAATCATTCTAATAAGCTGATTTGAGAAGTCACTGCTTCTATTTTGTGGAAATCGTGATGCACTACCATTCAAAAATTTGGGGTAATTCATATTTTTTCAAGTATTTAAACTATTTTAAAAAAATGCTGTTCTTTTGAACTTTCTATTCAACAAAGAATCCAGAAAAAAAGTATCATGGTTTCCACACAAATATTAAAATAACCATGGTAATACTACACAAATAAAACAGTTTTCAACATTGATAATAACAATAACCATTTTTAACAATTTAGCACTAATGCTAACTAATAAATATATCTGCAAGCAGCAATACCGGGGCCAAGCGCAACAGAAGCAAACAAGGAAGCTAGCAGCAGACAAGCTAAAAAAATGAGTGAAGTTTGAAGACAATTGTAAGCAAAAATGTTAAAACCCCACATTAAAACATTGAGTTGTATAGAGCCAATGTCATATTTTGTTTAATTATAGCGCCACCAAGAGGCACAATCCTACCGTTTTTTTATGTTTCCTCGGAGTGAGCCCATACATGTGTGTGTCAATTTTGGTGAAAATATCTCATTTCATTTTGGAGTTATAGACATTTATATATAAAAAAAACACGTAAAAAATGACTGACACGACTTTGATTGGATTTTACTACCCCTTACTATCAATATTTTGACATTTGGGCATTAAAATATCATTGTCGACCTATGTTTCCGAACTGCTGACGCTGGTTTCATCTCGATCGGACTAGCAGTTTCGAAGATATCAGCTAATGTTTTTTAAGCGCTAAATTACAACGCTGCACAAAGCATACGCCGAAACCTGGCAAGTCTGGTATCGTTGGACTCGGCAAGGATCCAGGAGACTAAAAAAGTTACTCCCATGAAAATAGGTCAATCACAACCCAAAGTTATAAGAGTTTGAAAAAAGAAAATTATTCACTAGGTGGCGCTGTTTCAAAACTTCTCAGGCTCCTTCAGGGCATCGTGCTGATGACCCATACCGAGTTTCGTAACGATCCGTTAATGCGTTCATAAAATACAGCATTATAGCACATAATTCAAAATGGCTGACAGCTAAAATGGCCGATATTGGATATCAGTTGGATATCACGACTCGGCATGCGGTCCTGGATCTAATGAGACCACTTTTATGATTTTGGGACAAACGGTTCAGAAGTTAAGCAAAAATAGCCATTTTTCGTATCTCTGGACCAGTAGGTGGCTGCCTCAGGTCATGATTGTGATGACATGTACCAAGTTTTGTTTAAATACGATAAAGCGTTGTGGAGATATAGCCTTAAGTGTATTTTCAGAACCGCTACCTAAAATTTGTTCGCACGTTTATCGAAAACGATTTGAGAAATCAACTTGAATTCCATACCTTTGTGTCATTTTTTTGTGAAAATTGGAGCAACGGCCTATGAGGAGTTCGCAAAAGTAGGTTTTTCGGTTAATTAAAAACGGCGGGAAAATGTTCATGACATATGGTGCAATCGAATCGGCTTGAGCCATGGAATCAGAGGAAAACTTTTTTTTTGTTTCTAGCCCTTAGGGTTCAAAAGTTATTAGCATAAACATGAGTGAAACTTTGGACAGGTGGTGGCGCTAGAGGGATTGTTTTAAAGAATCCAAAATTGGAGTGGTTAATATTGGGTCAGTCCTCTATCTGTGTGCCAAATTTCATAACTTTCCCGCAAACGTTTCTATGGGCTGCCGTAAACTTCAATGGCGGAATAATAATAATAATAAGAAGAAGAAATCTAACGTTTCAATAGGTGCCTTCGCACCTTCGGTGCTTGGCCCCTAATAATTCAAATCAGCATATTAAACTGATTTCTGAAGGATCATGTGACTGAAGACTGAAGTAATGATGCTGAAAATTCAGCTTTGAACACAGGAATAAATTACATTTTAAAATACATTGCAATAGAAAATAGTTATTTTTAATTGTAATAATATTTCACAATATTACAGTTTTTACTGTATTTTTTATCAAATAAAAGCAGCCTGAATGAGCAGAAGACTTCTTTCAAAAACAAAAAAATCTTTAATCCAAACTTTTGACTAGTAGAGTAAATGATATCTGTTCATAAAGTCCGTCTGAAAACATTACGTTTTCAGGATTCAGTTTTAGTACCGGATCCATTCAGAATTCAGTTTGAGGTATATATGATTTCACACACAAGGTGCTGTGAAAAAGCAAGCTCTGTGTGTGTGTGTGTGTGTGTGTGTGTGTACGCGACCGGCACAGGTGCCCTTTTGCAACCCCTGGCTGCTCACTCTCACGCTCTCTCCATTCCACCTTGAGTGATCTCTTCCCACACACCGAAAAACATACCGGCAACTATTTACCCAGCTCCTGAGTTTCCCATGCATAAGCAAGTCTAAACCTGCTCCGCCAACTCTTCATACTCATGTCTGCACTGTCGCGCTCTTTCTCCATCTGTGTTTGCCTCCAAAACCACATGCGCGGGTTTTGCCTCATACATAAACAAGCAAGGAGGAGAAAGCGAGATGCGACGAGACCAAACCCTATGGCAAATATGTCAATGCCATATGTGTAGGAGCCAGGTCTCAAGCTATGGTTGGATTCATGATTATCAGTCAATTGTGCATTCCAATTACAACATTGTGTCTTAGGGTGTGTTCACACTTTGCTTGGTTTGTTGGTCCCGACCAAAAAAAAAAGAAGTTTGTCCTGGTCCACGTTCACAACCGGATTGGTCGGCTTTCACTACGTATACTTCACAACAGAACTTACCAAACATCCAAAACAATGCTATGTTCTGGGATAAATGTGCTCGTTGTATGTGCGTAGCCTACATTTGATGGTATTTTGACCAGCTGAGAACTCGTCAAGAGCTTATAAAATGTGTAAAGGAGTCAAAACAGCAGCAGGAACCCCTCCGTCACACACACACACAAATGAAGATCTGCTGCGAGGAGACGCGGTTCTGATGCCTGAACTGAACTGTGATGGACAACAATCGCGACTATGATGGGAAAAAACAGGCATGCTCGAGCATTCGGTCGTTTTTAGGGTCACATTATGTGACATTACTTCCCGTTTTTGGTTCTTAAACATTTCTTTCGTCCGTGTTGCATACATATTTCAGTTGAACCGCTAGCCAGGCGTGGCCATACTCAATTCTAGTCAGAATATGAGTCTGGTACCGCTCCATTGAGTTTTGATTATGGGGCGTGTTTCAACCGAGCCAGGAAAGACCTCAATTGGATAGACCCACAACCAATCAGAGCAACGGAGCGACGCGTAACGTTAGTTGTCAAATGTCAACAGAACTCAACTGCACTGTGTTGCCAAGTCCGTGTTTTTCTCCATGTCCGCGGGTTGAAGCGACCCCAATTATGTGATTATATAAACCCAGGAATGCGAATTTTAGCAGGCAACCTTGCCAAAATAACATATTTTGCCAACCAAACGCCATTTTTTTCCGGAGAACCCCCCGGAAAGTTATTGTTTTGGGCTATAGTTTTGAGTAGCAATTGTGCGCGACATTGCAAAAACACTTGGCAACCCTGTCTGCACGCACGCTGGATTAAGTAACGTTACAAGAAAAAGATGAGTGTAAACGATCTTTGCCAGTAATAAAATAATTTAAGGATACACAGAGTACTTACCAACACGATCATCGTTTCTGAGAGAAATAGTGAAGGTGAATGCATATACGAACAAGTTCTCCGTTTAGGATAAGAGCAAATTCAACCCAAGAGCCTTCGATGACGTGGATGATTACGTTACTGTTGATCATCTGTCCATCATCGTCTAAAGCCCGCCCTGACAATTTCATTGGTCCGAACAGTTTCTGTTCGGGCATAATTACTCCTCTATGGAGCGAGTCCAGACCGAATTGCCCGAGCAAAAATTTTTGTGGGCGGGGCTAAATTCGGCTGGCATCCAGGCTATTGAACCGCACCAGAGTTCATTCGAAAGCGGACCAAGACCCATCTTTTCCGTCTCGGTCCGCTTTTTTGGTGCACACCAGGGTTCAGATGGCAGCGTTCAGATTCATTTAAATAAACCGCACTAACAGAGCAATCGCACCCTCGCACCAATAGAACACACCCTCAATCACACGTCAGGTTGGACATTTCAAGTCCTGAAGATTTGTATCCTCCGCCATATTATACTGGTGCGATGCAGATGTATAGTGGGTTTTTGAACCAATGAGATTTTTCTGTGGGCAAGCCAGTGGCACTTGTCATTTGTCTCTAAGACAAAAACTCAGACAAAGAGATAGAATCTATCACACCTAGTTAGGACACGCTTTGGAAACTTTGGTGTATTCAACGGCTAAACTCGTCCCGCACCGTTTGTGGTATGGAAATAAATGATACTTGAAATGATATGACTTGTTGGGAAGAGATTAAAGCCGCGTTCACACTGCCTGTGACTTTGTTGCTGCATGTCGCCAGTGGCTGGTGGTGAGGTCACTAGTGGGCGTTCCCACTAATGGTGTCTAGTAACGTTTTTGAAATGACATCCATGAATGTCATCCCATGTTGCAGACAACGAATCGGTTTTCTTGCCACTACACACATTTTGGAAGGAAAAGATTTAATATAAATGGAATAAGTACATAAAATGCTTAATAAAAAAGAAAAAAAAGAAAGCCATTGCAGATATTTATCTGCGGTGAAAGCATGACGAGTACCCAGACATATAACAGAGATGTACACAGAGACATATAAATTATAGGAAAGTTGCTGATCGCTAAAATATACACTCTCTACTGGATGTAATGACAGATCACATGTGCTACACTGACTTCACTCCTATAGGTTTTCGCTCCTGAAAGTCGCTCTTCATTTGCATACAGTTAAACATATCTCAATTTTGTCGCATCGATGGACACGCCTACATCCTGTTGCCAACAGTCACCTTTGCTTGTGTCACTGGAAATCACCAGCTCGCAAAAAGAATGGGATCATGTCACCTTGATGCTGTGTGTCGCTGGAAGGGGGAACACAGCTTATGGCTGCACATTTACTAGAAATAAAGCCACCAAAATAAAAGCTTGATGGTTTAAAGTTGGAAAAGGTACAAATTAAGCCATAAATATTAGTACTGTAATTTTACCGTTGTACTGTAAAATATTTTGGTAACACTTTAACTTATGTTAACAAATGAGACCTTATTGTAATGTATTAACTAACAATGAGCGATACATTTGTTACAGTATTTATAATTGTCGCATTGTTAGTTCACAGTGCATTAACTATTAAAATCAAATTGTATTTGATAACATTAATGTATTAGTAAATGTTGAAATTAACATCAACTAAAATCGCAAATTTAATTTAAAAAAGGGAAAAATTCTTCCAAATCATCCAACTCTTGAAGAAACATTACTTTATGGAGCATTCAAGCTTTGATTTTCTCGGGTCAACAATTAAATGGGCAAAAAAAATCCCATAAAACGTATTTTATTTAGGAACCAAAATATTAAACACTTGCAAATGGGCCCGTTTGACTTGGACCAGTAAGCAACAACCTAAGACCCCAGAACACAATTCACTTAGCAATGTGATAAAAAAAAGAGAGCTAAAAATCACTCAAAATAGCACAGTAAATCCTGGCAACTACATCCAGCATCCAAGCATATGACAGTGAGTTTTGATGATTCCTTTCACAATTTTTCCACAAAATGTAGTTAGTAGTGAGGTTAGTCATGTTGTGTTGTTGTGTCAAAGGTAAAGACTGCACAAGAGTTGACAGGTCGCTGTATGAACAGCACAAAAGCACAGTGTTAAGTATGTGTTCCAGACGTCACCTCTATACGAGGCCAACATGAGCCTTCGACGAGCTAAAAACATTTCCAATTAGTGAGACGTGCTCGAGAAAAGCCAGAGACGAGAGATAGAGAGCTCCCATAGACGAGAGGTGGGGGAGGGGAGTGGAGGGAAAATATTCATTTCGACACCGTCCCCCCCCCTCTCTCTCACTGCCGCTCCCATGGGAAAATCCTGGACTGCATACAGGCGGCGGGTTTGTGCTGTGGCTGGGTCACATGACAGGGTGTCTGACCAATGAGAGGAGACTGCTATGATTCAAACTGAAGCAAAGGCAGGTAAGCGTGGGAACAGGATTGCGGTTCAGATTCCTGTCCTGTCGGCACAGCAAACCTCAGTGTTTGACACATTGGTTGCAAGCTTGGGCAGCAAATGACAAGATCACTACCGTCTTGAGAAATGTAGATATAATTTTGTGGGAAAATAAGTTGGGGTTGGCATTAGGCAATTTCTTCTTTTTTTTTTCAAACAGACAATGCAGATGTAAATCACTCCAATTGAACCAATATTACTATAGTTTCAATACAAATTTTATATATATATATATATATATATATATATATATATATATATATATATATATATATATATATATATATATATATATATATATATATATATATATATATATATATATATATATATATATATATATATATATATATATATATATTTTATATATATATATATTTTTCCATTACATTTATCAACGCTAAAAATAAACTACCGTATACAAAAACATACAATAAGAGAGAGAATAAATACTACTGACCTAATACTAGAAGAAAAACCCCCCCAAAGTAAAACAACAATAAAATAATGATAATAACTGACACAGGACAGAGTGTAATAATATAATATATACTACTTCTATACTATACTAATTAATATAATTAATATAATATAATATAATATATAATTAATATAATATAATATAATTAATATGATATAATATAATATATGATATAATATAATTAATATAATATAATGTAATTAATATAATATAATATAATATAATATAATATAATATCATATATAATATATAATATAATATAATATAATATAATATAATATAATATAATATAATATAATATAATTAATATAATATAATATAATATAATATAATATAATTAATATAATATAATTAATATGATATAATATAATATATGATATAATATAATTAATATAATATAATATCATATATAATATATAATATAATATAATATAATATAATATAATATAATATAATATAATATAATTAATATAATATAATATAATATAATATAATATAATTAATATAATATAATTAATATAATATAATATAATATAATATAATATAATATAATATATAATATATAATATAATATATAATATAATATAATATAATATAATTAATATAATATAATATAATTAATATAATATAATATAATTAATATGATATAATATATAATATAATATATGATATAATTAATATAATATAATATATAATATAATATAATATATCATATATTATATTATATTATATTATATCATATATTATATTATATTAATTATATTATATTATATTATATTATTTATATTATATTATATTATATTATATTATAAATTATATTATATTATATTATATTAATTATAATTAATATAATATAATATAATATAATATAATATAATATAATATAATATAATATAATTAATATAATATAATTAATATAATATAATATAATATAAATAATATAATGTAATATAATATAATACATTTATATAATATAATTAATATAATATAATAATATACTTAATATAATATAATAATATACTTAATATAATATAATATAATAACATAATATAATAATAAAATTAATATAATATAATACAATAAATTAATATAATAAAAAAATAACAATATAATATAATACAATAAATTAATATAATATAAAATATAATTTTAATACATACATTTTTATTTAAAAATGTGTTAATTTTTATAATTTTGTATACATAATTTCTGCAACAAAAAAAAAATCATTTACATTTGATTAAAATATTTAACTATATATTCATAGCAATGTTTTTTTTTTCTAATAAAAGGGATTTAGCAACATTCAGTTCCTTTTTTTAAGGAAAGAAAACTATTATTGGGCTCTGCAATTTGTGTGAATTATACATATATAATGACACTGTATAATAAGCAGACAGAATTGATATTTTCAGACATCATCAAAATGCACACGAAATACAAACAATGGAATTCAGTAATTCAATGACAAAATGCTAACACACTTACTCTGACCGTCATAAATAGCATTAATTTAGTGCTTTTTGTTTTCACCTTTTGTAGCTAACTACATTATCAAAATGGTACCTTAAGCTGCTCATAATTTCATTTATCATTTAAAGTAGAGTAGTTGTGTCTTGGGAAGTAGTTTCCTCAATACTGGAGGAAGGTCTCTTGGATGTAATAAGACACGGGACTGCTCGTTTACTCGAGGCATTAGTAGAAAGCTCATCAGGGCTGACCTCTCTTTCTCCCGTGACCCTGCCTAGAGGTGTTTTAGATTAGTGTTGTTGTCAGTGCTAATGGTCCGTTCACTGCCCAGAGAACTGAACCTGACCAGAGTCCAGACAGTTGGACAGGATGCAGTCGACAAGCAAACTGTTCTGACACTTCTCTCTATTTCTAACAACATACATGTGTTCAGAAAACTCTCCCCTGTTGGTCTTGGAACAACTCATACCCAGAAGAGTTTCTTGGCAGCTCTGGACGAGGGGGGTTGGTTTGGGACTGGAGCTCTGCAGAGAACCACGGGAGTTGGGGAATAATGGCCAGTGAGGAGACTCTTTGTGTGGGCTTTAGCTGCAGGGCTCAGGGGGGCACTGGGGGTTTTGTGTGGTAGCTTGGCCTCTGTGAAGCTAGCCTTTCCACCCACCCTATTGATACTTGCCCCTCTCTCAGAGCGGAGCTCTTTAGCACTGCCCAAATAGGGGGATAATAGCCCCACTACGAGCCCTGAAACCAAGAATGGTTCATAGCTCTTTCTTTTTCTCTCTTCTCAGGCGGTCAGATCAATGACTCTTACATACTTCCAGCAGTAAATACCCTTGAGGATGTCGCTGGGGAGTTGAGTTTTTTTGTCCTCAACTAGATGTAAATAAATGATAGTTAGGGCTGGGTGACATATATTGTCTATATTTTGCTTGTGATTATTAGAGTGATTTTAATTTTAAAGGTGCAATAGGGGATTCTCTACAGAATTTTTTTTTGTTATGCTGGTTGAAAGTCTCCTCATATCCTGATAGCAATCACTGTTAAGCGATCTATGTATTTAGTCCCACTTTATATTAGGTGGCCTTAACTACTATGTACTTGCATCAAAAAATAAGTACAAATTAACTTATTGTGTTCATATTGTATTGCAAAACACTTGTACACAATAAGTGCATTGTATCAAATTATTAATTTAAATGTTAGTACGTAGTAGTTAGGGCCACCTAATATAAAGTGGGTCTATGCATTTTTTTTTTTATAAATGTATATTGTCTGTGGAAGGCGTAGGACCACAAAATGATTGAAAATATTAAATCATTGCTTCCGGTCCGAATTAAATGATAACCCTGTCAGTCGATGTGTATTTGCATACCACTGACCAGCCTGTTCACGCAGTCATCATACATCATCAGCACGTTCACGTACGCTGTGCAGACAGCGCAATAATGGCAGGCAAACAGTTATTTACATCCGTTATTGTAGTACTGTTACTCACTGAACTGTAAAGTTTTCTCACTGGTGAATGACACATGATGTAATCCAATAACGTTGTCTCTGGTCGTCTCGCTTCAGGTCTGTGTGCGTTCATGTGTTTTGGAGGAGACGTGGCTTTGGACTGCGATTTGCAGGGAGGTTAGCATTAAAGTTAGCATTTCCCAGATCACCTATTGCACCTTTAATTAAAATTTTCTATTTGGCCATTAGGTTTCAATTAATTTCTGTCAATCAGTTCTTTTGAACCATCAATTTCAGTAAATAGCTTTAAATCCAGATTAAATAGCAAAAAAAAAAGAAGAAGAAAAGGTTCATGAAACACCCTGCATTGCATCTCCCATGCTTCAAATATTAGGGATACACCGATAATGATGAGATGATCCCAAAAAAATATTTTCATGCTATGGCCGAAACTATACTATTTTGCAAAAAATAAACTCTAAACTAATATAAAAAAAATTAAATGCTACAATTAATTTTAGGCATCACAAAATAGTCAGTATGAATTTTTTTTATTAATTTTATGCTTTGTTAAAGATGATTTATTTATTAGTTTTTTCATTAACTGCAAATCAACATTGGATGACAGCGAACGTAATCTAAAAAAAATATATAATTATTGGGATATAAGAATGCACAATTAAATATCCAAAATTGACATTTGATAAATCTCTAATATTGGTGATAACCTATAAGGTATCAATATACTGTGCATCCCAAAACTGACAAATATTCATGTAAAATAGGTAAATATAGTTGTCTAAATAAAGTGAACTGGTTGTATCAATTCAATTAATTTAAATTAAATGAAAAATAAATAAAAATGATAAAATATTCCTGGTGTTCGGTTTAGTTCAATGTAGTAAAAAAAAGGTATATATATATATATATATATATATACACCTCACTCTCTCACACACACACACACACACACACACACACACACACACACACACACACACACACACACACACACACACACACACACACACACACACACACACACACACACATGTATATAGGGAAAGAGAAAGCAAGAAGGGAGAGAAAAACTGTGGCCAAGGTTGTCATGTCGCAAAGTCTTCCCACCACACCCACAGTAACTCGCTGCGGTATTTGTCCCGTCCTGTCTCCCGGTGTCTTGTCATGGGAGCGCCACCACATTGTTGCGCAAGCCTAGTGCTGCGTTTCACACCTCTCTTTCTTCCCTTGCTCGCACTCTTTAACCGACACACTTAAGCATGTTTGGAATGCTATTGTGAAGTCTTCATGATTCATCCCCAACTGTAAATATTGACTACAGCAGCCCTTAAGGGGGGGGACGAGCCTGAGAAAGTTGTGGGATGACTGGTGCCCGGCCCACTCCACTGGGCACCACAGAGTTCAGACCCAGCAGGCTGACAAAAAGACTTTCCAGACCACAGGGTGGGTCGAAACCCAGTTTTGAAAATATGGCCTTGCCAGTAAGCATCTTTCCCATTGCCCCTCGGCAATTAGAACATAATATTCAAAAATCTCTACCTACTTTTGTTGACCTATCTCTACCTACTGTCGGCCATGTGCAAAAAAAGGTCTACATTGATCACATAACACGTATACCAGAGAGCTGTGTGACACAAAGATGCCGACAGTATCAAACTCTGGAAAACAGTTTAGCAAACATGAAAGGCTCATTGTGCCGTGAAATAAGAGTGCAAATGAGGAGCAATGAGGTTGATTTTCTGACTAAGATAATCGTGCACGCACACACACAGCATGTGGGAGATAAAGTGAAATGAAAGGGCGTGAGGGGAGAGAGGTCAAGTGCTAATGATGCTGGATAAGACATGAGAGCCTGAGAGGAGAAAGGCAACTTCAAAGCACCCCTTCTCCGAGGAAAGGACAAAAACGAAAGGCTTTGAGATGGCAGCAGGGGTGGACAAAAAGAAGTGTGAGAGAGAAACAAGAACAAGGGTGTAGACAGGAAACGGGACAACATGGTGAACAAAAGCCTGAGGGGAAAGACACAGAGGGGAGGGGGAGATGAAGTGGAAACGCTGAGGTAGAGGAGGGCTTGAGGTTGGGTTTGGGGTTCATCTCGGGTGTGAAAGCGATGAGGTGAAGCCTAAAAAGGCCTGAGAGAGTTCTTGTGTCACAGACCCCATCGGCAGCCCTCGCCACCCCTCCTTCCCTCGCGTTCTGGTCGGTCCTGCTAAATTCCCCAGGGCCAGAGGCTGTCCCTTTTCAGTCTCCTGTGACACAGTCATTATGAGTGTGGGAACTGAATCTGTCCCTCTCACAGTGCCCCTGCAAGTCTGTTGCTCCACCCCACCTCAGTTCACCATCACCCCCACCGACTCCAGCTCCTCTTGCCCCCTGATATCGCTGAGAGCCGGACCCCAGTAACCCCACTAGCTTCCCCGGCCCCCCCTTCATGTAACAGAGCTGCTATCTCTCAGTGCAGAGCTGTCTTTCCCGGTCTCTGTCAAACACCCCCACCCCCCCCATCCCAATCATTCACCATCCTTGACGCTATCTCCTCGCCGATAACCATGGGAACCACTCTGTGGGAACCGGCTGGACCGGCCTGGCTCACCAAAATAGACAGCGAAGAAAAGACTGAGAAAAAAAAATGGTGAGAAAGAAAACGAGAAATACCTCCCAGAGGGAGGGTTTAAACAGACGGACAGAGACAGGTACGCAACCTGACCAATCAGGATCTGGCAGGGGAAGGTAAGGGGGGGCGCGGGAAAGTTTTCCTTCAGCAGCCGAGTTTGTCTCTTTGATTTCAGTCTCTTTGGGCCACTGCTTTTACACTGAGGCTTTGGGGCCATCGGTGTCCCCTCTCTTTGTAATGGAGATCTTCAAAGATACTCAAAAGAGAGCAGAAATCTAGAGATCAAACGTGGCAGGCTATTGAGAAGAAAGACTGATAAGAGCCCGGGCAGGTAATGAACATATCCCAGCATGCTTTGGCTTGCCAACAAACCGGCTAATATTGCAAGTTAAGATGATATCACTGGGGAATCCCTTTTATCCATTAAAAGGTGAAGCGGATGAGGTTAACCTCGGCACCTCCTCCTTTTCCTCATGCGCAAGCATCACGGATGCACTAGTGTGGTTCCTGTGAGAAAACCGAGTTTCCTCGGCTACTGAAAGACAGGGAGGGAAAGAGAAAAGGGGCGAGTGTGCATCTTTTCTTGTCTGAATTTGGCCATTTTTCCATTCCAGTTTTATTTGACGTCGTTCAGTGGTCTAGGCTCTCCCAGCACTTTCCCAAGCCAGAGAGGCTGACCCCAGTGTCCGTATACCTCGACTGTCCCACAGGGGGCTGCTCTTCGACCCTTCCCACCCCTAACTGCCCAGTAGTCCCAAAGCAAACAGACTTCCAACCCTCGATAACATCAGCCGGATCAGACACAGAGGAAGCACTGCCAGCCTCTGTTGACCCCCATTCCCAAGCCCGACTCGGAGCGGGGTGCAAGAAACAAGCGCAGTGTGTCCATATACAAGTAAATAAATAAAAAAACGGATTAAAATGTCTTATATTTAGCACTACGATTAGTACTTTCACTCACTAACCACACACAGACACACTACGGGTCGCCAGTCCTTCCCTCATTAACACACAAAGAAACAAACACTCAGTAACAGTAGGGTTCCTGAGCTGTTATAGCTCACAAGCTAAAGTGACTGGTTTCACTGGGGGTCCCATTTCAGAGAGGCATCAACACTGTGCAAGTGCAAAGACCAGCCATGCAAAAAGAATCCATCAAATCCAACAACATTTCCATTGATGCTAGGCAAACCACTATTAGCTACAGCATATAGAACACCCTATGTTCTTCGGCCCATGAGCATTAGTTAGAAGCACATCCATCAAATTATTGTTTCAAACATAGTGCATGTATGATTTAATGTGGGAGGCATAACAAAAGGCCCATTTTGAGTAGACTATTGTTCCAAAGACAAATGTATTGGGGAAAGTGAACTTGGCCAAACTGCTCGTAAGGTTTTCACCAAGTTCACACAGGAGCCCTAAGCAGGGTAACCACAAATGTTTAAAAAGTAACAAATTTTACATGTAGTGTTTTATGTTTTGCTTTAAATTTGATCTTTTTCTTCAAAATAAATGCCAATTACCATAATGTCGTTACCATCATGGTGATGAAGCATGAGCTTAATTTGAGAACAGGTATATGTAAAATGTTCTACATGGCCATACTCATCCAGAAATTTCTATGCTATGTTAATGCTATCAAAGCATTTTGTTACCAATTAGCAAGTACTGAATTAGCTAGTTAAAGCTAGCCAAGTTTCCATTACTAAAGACAGTAATTGAGATTACATGATCATTTTAAGTTAAATGTATGAATTAGCTTACTCAAATATTTCAAGTTAAAGGGGGGGGGAAACACTCAGTTTCAGTCAGTCTCATGTCAATCTTGAGTACCTATAGAGTAGCACTGCATCCTGCATATCTCCGAAAAGTCTTTATTTTTATTATAATTATAAAAGAAAGATGCGCTGTTCCGAGTCTTTCCGGAAAAAGCCGTGCGGCTGGGGGCGTATCGTGTGGGCGGAGCTAAAGAATGTCGAGCGCGCGCCGCTGTTACTGTGTTGAGTGCGTCTGAAAGCTGCGTCATCCCTAAAAGCGGGGAAAAACTTTATTCAACATAAAAAATGGCTTTTAATCAGATACAGCCATACATCTATGATCCGGAATCAGACCCAGAGGCTGAAGTTGAACAGGAGCAGCAGCAAAAACGACTAGAGCAGGACGTCAACTATGTGGTATAAGTTACACTAACTATATAATATGTTTAGCGGCTTGTGTTATTTAGAACACCATGTCAAGCGCGAGTGTTACAGTGTGTGTGTGTGTGTGTGTGTGTGTGTGTGTGTGTGTGTGTGTGTGTGTGTGTTTACGCGTGGTTTGTGTAGACATGATTTGTAGTAAGCGGACTGGTTTTGCGCGTCAGGCTAGTGTTTACATAGAAAGACATGGAATAGTAGCGCATTTGAATGAAGAAGCGCGCTTATTTAGTTCAACATATTTCCCCATTCTTTGTGTATTGTTGTTTGGAGTGCTTTTACAATACACAAACATACACATATAGTGGCCAGCTAAACAAATGTACACACACTATACATCGCATGCTCCATTGATCAATACGTGATCATGTTTGTGCTACTTGATGGGCATAGGCAAAAACAGACATTTGAAGCAGTCAAACCTGCGGTTCCAACGTTGGGACCTTTATCGTTGGGACCGCTCCATCCTTCAGTATTAGGCGATCTGAAAATCCGGCGTCGAACTGGGCCTTGTTTATAAAACAATCGGCACCGAAATGCAGGGAACAGACATAAATATTTGCGCAACTCAGTTGTTGATCCGGAAAAGCAAATTCCATCTGTACGAGCCAGCGCTTTGATGGGCGTAGCCTATTGCTTTCACGCTCTCTCTCTCTCTCTCTCTCTCTCTCTCTCTCTCTCTCGCGCGCGCTCTTCCGGTAGAATTGTCCGTACGGCCCATACAAGGAAATTCTGCCCTGTTGACGTCAAGCGGACCCATGATCGAAAAAAACTTTCCGAAACTTATGACTAACAGGAAGTACTAATTTTGGCAAAGAAATACTCCCATCAAACGTCCACCTTAGCTTATGAAACGGTGTCCATGTTTAGCATGGGAATCCAAGTCTTTAACAGTGCCAAAAGATCAGTATGCATGAAACAGCATTTCACCCCCCCTTTAAGCGCAATTAAAATGTTTGAGTACAAAATAAAAACTTAAACTTTTAATTTCTTAACTTAAAAATTGAGATGCAACGGATTACCTCAAACTTATTCAGGTTACCACTGTACAATTTGAGGCTGTGCTTTACAAAATTATTTTGTTGCTAAGGTAAAATTACAGAAAAGGCTGCTTGTTCAAAGTAAGAGAACCGGTGAGATAAACGCGGTAAACGCAGCATTATCTAGATGACAAACTAAGCCCCATTTAGCTGCTCAGCCAAAGCAAAGCAAGTTAACATTGGCAACGGCAGGCCATTCTGTAGAGCTACAGGGAACCCTGCACGTAGCCCTGCACTTTAGAGGCATGCCGTGTAGGTTCATGAAAGATGAATGGAGATAAAAATGGGCTTGAATGATAGCTTGTGGAAAAACATAACTCTCTACAGTCTGTGAAAACATGGAAATTTGTAGATAAATTCTGGGGATAAAAAAGCTGACAGATATACACACATGGTGACACAGTCAGTCTCCCTTTCACAGTAAATCATGGACACACATGATGCCTTCCTCCTACACGCACACACACTCACCCCATTCATAAGAATGATCGCATTGAGCAACCCTACTTAAGTACAGCTCATAAAAATGCCCATCAAAGCACACTCACACATCCGACTATTAGGGGGTGGCCAGAGACAGGAAAAGAAGTGAGAAGAGAGAAGGAGAGGGGGTCAAAGACAATCAAAAAAAAATGTAATCCTATGGTATTCTTTCAAATACTTTATAGTACCTTTTACATGAATGTGGTAATCGTTCAACACTAAAGTCCTAGTCCTAAATTGTACCTTCTTACACCAGCATACTAACTGGCATGTAACCTCATATGTGATTATTTGGAACACTCTACATAGGGAGCAACTCAGTGCCACAAATAAACACTCAATTCACAATTGAATCCAAAAGTCTGATATTAGCATGTTGTTAAGATAACAGTGCGGTACTCTAAAGCCCAAAGTAACATTTGGCATTTGCGAATATGCTTGCAGTGGTTCTCAACCTTTTTTCTGTGATGTACCCCCTGTGAAATATTTTTTCAACCAGCGCAAAGCATTTTTGGTTGGAAAAAAAAGACTTAAAACTTTGGAACAGATAAACACATACAAAATTCAAACATTTGAAAAAAATAAACTATTTCGAACATTTTAAATGATAATAATCCATGACTAAATTTATTGCAAATATTTCTTAATCACTAAAATGTAGTGATTCAAACTAATGTAGTGAAAACAGTGGCCATATTTCTGAAATGGAAACCGGGGACATTTCCTATTTGAGTGGTCAAAATATCACTAAAATCTCATTTGTTATTATATTTTAATTAAAAAACAGGGACAATACATTTTTGAATGTTTTTGTTGTTGTTGTGGAGTCCTATTATATTAGTATATTATTATTATTAACATTAATAAGTATTATGATTTAGTTTGATTATTAGGATTTTTGGTCTGGATTTAATACAATAAAAAAAAAAACACCAAAAAAAAAACAAACAATGAAAACAGTTAATGGTAAGCTAACCATTGTAAATAAGCAGTTCAAAACAATATTGTAACATGACTTAACAAAAACACATTACAAAAATAAAACAAATTTGATAAATAAAACTATTCAACAAATATTGTAACATTTTATAATTGTATTTAAGTTTATACTATATAAATTACTTTTTTTTACTTCAAAAGTTTTGTTACGTTAATGCTTGAAAATAATTCTTCCTATCCTTAACTGGTCTTGTTATTTAGCATTTTAGGATTATTTTAAGCAGAAAGAATATGTATTCTGCACATGTATTGGTTGCAAGTGTAATTGTTTGGGGTTAAGGTTTTTATATTTAAGTTATAGTTCAGATGTGTGGTAATCACTGCGTTGTGACTGCGGAACTTTTGGGGACAAAATCCCGCACCTTGTTGAGGCTCTGTTATAAAGCACATACAATATTACTTTAAATTAAAAACGAATAGTTCGTATGTTACTACCTTGAAAGCGACAACAAGGTTTATTTTGCTATTTGACGATAATGGCGCTCTGTCTGCTCTCGACTCGGTACGTTCTTCATGAAGTAGTAGCGGCGCGCGCGTAGCAGCTGTATGTTGGTTGGGCGCTTTTTTCCAATATATCTGCAGGTTGTTTGGAACGAGCTGTATAACGGGGACATTTCCGGGGACAACTCCAGTCGGAGACAGAACATTAAAAACCGGGACTGTCCCCGGGAAACGTCTGGTCACCCTATAGTTGATCCAAGTGATTGACAGGTGATGCCAGGCGGCATATGACAGGTTGAGTCAAACCATCCTGGTATGGGGGTGACTCTGGGTTTTTAGGATAATGAAATTGAATAGCCTACTGAATATAAAATTAATTTTATGAACTTATACTTATATTTTCCTGAAATATTTGTTAAAGAATTATTTTTAAAGGATTTTTGCATGGATGCTACTTTTTAAATATATCTAGGCTATATTTTAAAATCTCACGTACCCCCTGGAGTGCCTTCACGTACCCCCAGGGGTACGCATACTCCCATTTGAGAACCACTGGGCTAGTGTATGCGTACAGCGAGCATGACATAAATCATTTGCATAGTATGTGCACACTGTACGCACTCTTCCAGATATTAAACAAAAAACAAGCAACAAATATGCAACAACAATGCAATAGACGGCTGTGTTGATAAGCACTTGTGTAAGGAGTTAAGCAATACACGCAACTATAGCTTAAAAGGCACAATATGTAACAATATGCAAAAACCACTAAAACAATGTTATATATTTTGTTGACTTGTGTTTACTAACATTATCCCACGTTTCCAACAATGTTTAAATCCAGAGAAATCATTCCTTTTAACCAGTGTAATAGCCTGTATCATAACCGACTGTGCTACCGAACTTTGTGTTCGTTTTTTTTTTACATATTCTTGTCTGTATTTGACAGTTTAAGCGCAATAAGACGTGAAAGAGAACTTTGTTTAATACTCACGGGATGCGCCATCTGACAGCCAGCCTTCTGTGTGCATGATTTGTATGTGTGCGCTCAGAAAATATAAAGTATATATGAGAGGTTTAGATTGATATTGCTTTGAATAAAATGCATGGAAATAATAACTTTAATGATGACAAGAACAGCCATGTCACATGAGTGTGACCGCGATACAGATGATAATCAAAACCAAACAGATGTTTTGTTAGTTTTTGCCAGAGTATCCAATGCACGAGCAGTAAAGGCTCCGCCCTCTTCTGGAAAGCGGGGTGGGGAGCAGCAGCTCATTTGCATTTAAAGATACATGCAAGAAAACAGCATGGTTTTGCTTCTACTCAAAAACTGGCATGTATATAAATGGCCGCTTGGTATAATAAATGATCTGTGGGGTATTTTGAGCTGAAACTCCGGAGATACCCGAGACTTAAATTAAATATTTTAAAAAGAGGCATAATAGGTCTCCTTTAAGCAGTTACAGAGACATTTTTATATTCATAACTTCTGGAGAGAAATAGCGCAGATGTTGGACATGGATGAAACTTTTCATGTGTTATGCGCATGTGTTCACCCAAGCTATCAAAAGAAGTTTACTTTGAAAGGCTATGCGTTTAGCTGTATGCATACAAGTATACTTCAGGTTTAAGAGGGAATATTATTAGGCAAGGCAAGGCAAGGCAAGGCAAGTTTATTTATATAGAGCATATTATACACTATGGTAATTCAAAATGCTTTACACAGAAAAGGGAATTACAATAATCACAAAATAAAAGTAAGGAAAATTAAAACAGTTTTAAAAGGAATTAACCGAGATACAAAGATAATACAGTTATAAAAGGAATTAAAAGAGTAAAAAAGATGATACATAGATAGACTTCTCATCTGGTAAAACATTTCCGAATAATTTATGTTTGTCTCATATATTTAATTTGTTCCCCCACTTGCTCAGGGACTTCCCCATACTGGTTGTCTCTTTCTCTGTCGATTTCTTTTGGCGTGCCTAAACAATATGTCGGACATCTCCAGCAGGTCCAGATCTTTCACCTAAAATCGGCCAGGCAGAGCTAGGACCATTTCAGTCCACGCTCCGATTTATCACCCACGCAGTTTAAATTTCTCTTCCAGAAACTTCTTAACTGCGCTGCATTTACCCACGTGATCTCAATTTATCTTCCAGAAACTTCTTAACCACACTACATCACCACAGAGCCAGACCAACCCCAACCCCCTTTCCTTCAGAAATAAATAAAATTGTAACCAAAAATAAATAAAAAAACGGTTAAATTGAAACCTATAAAAATAATGTGCAAGCAGTTCGGACAAAGCACAGAGCTCAGTCAGTAAATGCACAGCTAAACAGATGTGTTTTGAGTCTGGATTTGAAAGTGGCTACTGTTGAAGGACCTCTGATCTGTTCTGGAAGCTGGTTCCAGCTGCGGCTGGCATAATAGCTAAACTCTCTATTAGTAAAGACTCTATTAATAAACAACGGCTACAATTTCAGTCTTTTTGTCACAAAAATATAGTGTGCAACTTCAGAGGAATATTGCGCAAGTTGTGTGTATTACTTTTATGTGCATCTTGTTGTATGGAAAAGAGCAGCCTCAAGACACTTCATAATATTTCCATTTGCATTCCAGGGAAACAGCATACAGGTATGAAAGTAAATATTGATCATTTTTATTTGTGGCAAAATAACACAACTGATTTGGGGCAGCAAATTACAGGAGGAACTTAAGAGTGCTCTCACCTTTATCTCATGGTCTGTATCTATTACAACATATAGCACTGTTTTATACTGCTATTGATTAAGCTGATGTAATGTTTCTTGCTTAAAGAATGTCAAACTCCCATAATCAGGAAAACCAGTGTCGGATATTTAGAGCATCAAATAACCATGACAAGAAGGCACCACAAATTTTCGAAAATTTGGAGAATTCCTGAAGGGTAATTACATAAAAGCACACACACTGACTGTGTTTGTGTCTGAGCTTCTTTTGCGACACACATATTGGTGTGCTGTATGGAAGTGATATATGGTTCTGTCTTTCCGTGAGGTGAAAGAGTGCGGCCCCTCCTCTCTGAACAACATAAGCAGCCCTGTCTGCCCGGGGCCAGTTCTCATGACATCATCGCTGCACAGGAATGCTCTCAAGCAGAAAGCATCGAGAGGAAGAGCTCATTTCATCTCTCGCTCTCTCTTTCCCGCTCTCATTCCATTCCTATCTCTTTCTGAAAAGATCTGTCAATCATTTACCCTCCCTTTCCCTTACTTGGGAAGAATTCTCCCTCTTCTTCCTTTGTGTGCGTGTCTTATGTTCACTGTATCTTTCTCCTTTGTGTTTTTTTCTCACAGACATTTATCGGCTCTCATTTGCTAAAGCAAGCATCACTTTTATTATTGTTCATACTTACAGTTACTGATTTTGACAAGTTATGCATAACTCGCCCCACGGCATTCGTGGGCATGAATGATACCTCAATTCATGCAGCTTGTTGGGGAGAGGTATGCTATTACTTTTCAAATCGATCAGACTAAGGATTTTTCACGTGGTGGACGACAAAAACAGGCTTTCTGGTAGTGGAGGGAGCATTTGGCGTGACAGAACATGCTCTCACATGATGACCGAATGCAGAGTTTATTTACTGGCAAGCTATGTATGGTATGTTAAAATTAACTTCTGGGTTATTTTCAATATAAAAGTCTATGGACAGGGTCTATGGCCGAATCAGAGGCTTAAAAAGCTCATACATTAAAGGGATAGTTCACCCAAAAATGAACATGTTGTCGGATAAACACGTTATCGGATTTAAAAACTCAATAGCCCGCAAGTTATGATGTACATTTTTTAGATGTTTTATTTTTTTTTTTTTTATGTGATATCCCAAAATGTGCATAAAAATAGGAGGATTTAAAACATAGCTAATGGCAACTGTCTGGTTACCAACATTCTTCAAAATATCTTACAAGTTTGGAATGAGTGAATAAATGATGACAACTTTCATTTTTGGGTGAACTATCCCATTAAGCTTGTATTTTTGTTAAAGTACTTACATGAACTCTTCTTTCAAAACATGTTATTTGAGTTGTAAAGTTACTACTTTTGTAAGTAGATTAACTTCTGGATGTGTGTTAAAGGTGGTTAGAGTTTGATCTGTTCAAAGAGAGCTTTACCAGGCATTCACACATTTTTTCGAGTAGGTAATTCAGGCAATTTGACAACAGCGTTACTGATAGTTGCAGATACAACAAAATTGAGCAGAGTTTGAATTTGTACAAATACACAGTTTTGTGGCAGTGAAGATAATGAAGCGCAAGTCATCTGTTACAGTAGGATACATCAGTTGTGTACGAACACCAACTAGTTACCAATTATAGTAGAGTGACAGGGTGACTTACAGCAATGCAGTTTGAACACCCCTTTATGGACGTTATGCTACGTCCCTCCCATGGGCGTAGATTACGCGGGGGACGGGGGGGACATGTCCCCCGCACTTTTAATAAAACGTACATTCGTCCCCCGCGCTTTACCGAGTCTCGCCGGTCCAAGTCGACCCGCTCCGTGTGGGATTCGAACCGGCATCTAGTCGCACCGCTCTTAATGGCCTACGTCTGTTATACGGGCACGTTTGTTTAGAAGCCAATGTGAATAAATCTAGATTTAAATTCAGAGACACAAAATAAAATATACATGACCTGTCATTTTATTCGTATCCAAAAACAAGGCGATCTGAACACCATGGAGTGCTAACACTGTCGTGCAACACTCTAATTCATACTCGAAGCCGGAGGGCGACCTCTCACAGAAAAAGAACAAAACGGATTCGTAGAAGTAGCCTAATCACGTTCCAAAGGCATTCACAGCGCTGAACCAGCAGCTAAATAAAGAGAATTGTGACTGATGAAACGCGACGACAAACACATGATTTCGACAGTATATGGTTCATGTGTGTTTTTCAAGCCATCTCAAGGTATTTATTGACAATAAAGTATATGAATAATGCAGTGCTAACTGACATCCTTTTTAATGTTTAGTATCTTCTGCTCACAAAGGCTGCATTTATTATATAAAACAGCTGTTTACTATGTTAATATATAGTAAACGTGTAATTTATTCCTGTGATCAAAGCTGAATTTTCAGCATCATTACACCAGTATTCGGTGTCATATCGATTATAATATGAGGATTTGCTGCTCAAGAAACATTTATGATTATTATCAATGTTGAAAACAGTTGTGCTGCTTAAAAATGTTGTGGAAACCATGATGCATTTTATTTTATAGGATTCTTTGATGAATAGAAAGTTAAATGAACAGCATTAATTTGCATTAAATAAAGCACTTATTAAATAGAAATCTTTATTTATATTATAGATGTCACTTGTGATCAATTTAATGCATGTTTAATGAATAAAAGTTATAATTTCTCTCTTTTTTTAATCTTACCACAAAAGTTTGAATAGTATAATGGTTTCCACAAAAATGAAGCAGCACAACTGTTTTCATCATTGATAACAATCATAAATGTTTCTTGAGCAGCAAATCAGCATATTAGAATGATTTCTGAAGGATCATGTGACACTGAAGACTGGAGTAATGATGATAAATTCAGCTTTGATCACAGGAATAAATTACTTAATTTCTTTTTACTATATATTCACATAGATAACAGCTGCTTTACATTGGCATAATATTTCACTGTATTACTTTTTTTACTGCATTTTATTAAATAAATGCAGCCTCGGTGAGCAGAAGTCTTCTTTCAAAAACATTGAACAATTGTCATTTTTAAACTTTTCTAAACTGCCTTCAGTGATATTTTTTTAACATTGCATAAGATCCATGGGTACGTAATGCACAAGTGTTTGTAGTGCATAAACCAATCATAAAATTGGCATAAAATATAGGGGAAAATATTATACATATTAGTGGTTATTGTTCAGCAGTGTATTTGACATCTTACTGAATTAAAAGCAAGAGATCAATTAAATCGGTCAATTAGACAGAGGTCAGAAAAAAACAGGTATTATACCTGACATTTCTGTCCCCCTCACTTCTGAAAAGACGGCTACGCCCCTGGTCCCTCCTACATGTTCTCCTTCCTGGAATCCTCTTATGGATACCAAGCAAAAGTAACTGGTTTACTTTCGTGGCTGGTCATGACATGAGCTGAAAGGAACACAAATGAAGATCTTTTTTATGAAATCTGAGAGATTTCTGCCCCTCCATTGACAGCTATGCATCTACCACTTTGACACTTCAAAAAGTTCATGAAGAGATCGTAAAACTAATCCATATGAATTGAGCGGTTTAGTCAACATTTTCTGAAAGGACTCAAATCGCTTTATATGATGAACAGATTTAATTTAGGCTTTTATTCACATTTAAACATTGATCAGCAAACATAAACAGAAGCTCAACCAAACCTGCTTACCATGTGAGAATGAACCTCATTGGTTCTTGCGGAAGCTCAAACGTGCTGTGTAACATAAGAATGAACCTCATTGGTTCTTGCACGTCAAACGAACATGCATGAGCTTCCGTTTACCATAACTGATGTGCGAGTTGATGAATGTTTATATGTGAATAAAAGCCTAAAATACCGCATCAAAGAGGTAGTTGCGTAAATGTCAATGGAGGGACAGAAACCTCTCAGATAACATCAAAAAGATCTTCATTTGTGTTCCGAAAATGAATGAAAGTGTTACGGGTTTGGGACGACATGACGATGAATAAGTAAATGACAGAATTTTCATTTTTGGGTGAGCTATCCCTTTAAAGTCACGATGGAAAGGAAGTGGCAACAGATCACTTCTTACATATTGTGATGTGAAACAGACCAGATGAAAGGGACGGGTTTATGGGGGTCTAAATTATTGGTGAAGTCCTGTATACGTCACCAGAGACAAGTCTGATGCTTCACTGGAGGATCAAGTTATAACATTTTGATTAAACAAATTAAACATACATGAAGGAATCGCTCACAACACGACCAATTACATGCATTTCGAAAATAGATAAGGTGAATTAACATTACAATTACGTTGATTTTAAGAACACAATGCTTGTGGTGGGACACTTCATAACGGTGCACTGGCTAACTGTCTAAATGTGTATGGCTCTAGTGCTGGTAATTTATACACATTAGGGAAAGAGTCAAAATAATCATCTGTGCTAACAGGCAACATACCACAGATGTTGTCCATAAACATTAAATTGAAAATAACCCAGATTATTTCTTTAATACCCTGCAACATGGACAGAGGCAGCTGTGTGTGTGTGCTTGCACTGCGAGATCCGTGGAAAATACGGAAATTACGCACCATTTAAAGGTATATTTAGGAAAAGTCCAAGTAAGGGTCTCTCACTGTCTTTCTCTCTGCAGTAGCAGGAAGCAGCTTGGCTCTGACACAATGGCTCACATCAAACAGCAAGGCTCTGCATTGCGTTACCGACACACACATACACACCAATGCCAGTCGGGCCAATCAAAACACAGCGTGCAGAAAGCACAAACAGATCTAGGCAAACAGGACATTCCAGCTGCCGGGTGCTACAGATGAACTGCAGCTAATCGCAGACCCAGAGAGTGAGAGCAACCGGGGGTGCCAACAGGAAATACGCTCCTATAATACATCTCGAATACAAGCACACACACAGGACACAAAGTCGCATACCCTGACCCTGTCCGCACAGATCGACCCCCTTGCACCGGACACACAGACAGACGTGCAAGTTTGCAACTCTTTCCGGGCAAAATGACACATCAGGGGTGTGAAAGTGGGAAGAGGTTAGCCAAACCACAATGTTCTGCAACTGTTTACTGGTGGAAAAGGTGTAAGATAATCTTGACAAGAAACACTGAGCTAATTTCCACTGACTGACAAAAAAACGTTCACAGAAAAAAATTAACAGAGTTTGCTGAAATTGCCAGCTCCAATCTTACTGGATGACTTTATGCAACTACCACATGGGTTGTGTCTAGGTTGCACTTTAACTAGTACTTTCTCTAGTGGCATCAAATCTGTTTGTTAGAGGCACTTTACTAGCAAGTCAACTAGATGACTAGTTTTTTTTTTACCGTTTTGGTCATGATGATGATAATTTTATGTATAAAGACCCATTTATTTTGTTTGAGAAAATATTGAGTGTGATATTATAAAGAGAACATGAGGTAAACTGATATTAAAATGAAAGGGGTACTTCAGCGCTGGGAAGATGAATGTGTATTTAAACTGGGTCATTTATGTAGTAGAAATGTGAAATTATTTTAGAATTCGGTGCCTTCTAGACTGAGAAAAGCCAGAAAATGTATTTTTGCCCTAGGAGGCCACTCCCAAAGCCAGGGCTATTGGTTATCACTTGCCCACCATGACACCGCCCCCACCGTCGTTTTGATTTTCATATAGTAATACAATCATTTCGTTCAGTTAGAGAATACACACTACAATTAAAAACTGAACGTGTCTTTTCAATAAAGTGTGAGTGAGCCGGACAAAAGATAAACTTTCATAGGAATTCATTGAAAAGTTGAAACACTCACTTTGCTCCGCACCGCTCCGTTATTAATGCCCGAGCCGAGCGGCCGTGCACATTTACATTCTGTGAGTGACATCCTGTGAGTGACATCCCTCCCCTGTGGGTGGGTTGATAACATGCGGAACTAGCTCCTGTAGTCTCTAGTCTCTGGCCAAAAATCCTCCGATGATGCAAAATTACGATATTTGCGTCAATGGAGGATTTTTTCCAGAAATAAAATGCATAATTCTCTCGTCTCAGGGGGACATGAGGGGGAAAAGTACCATAATTTGAATATACTACTGGGTTTCTACTGATACAAAGCTTAATGCTAATCGCTGAAGTAACCCTTTAATTCATATTAAATATGAACCAACTATAATCATTAATAAAACAATATAATTAATAACAATAATTAATATTAAAATATAATAATTAATTAATTAAATAAATAATTAATTAATTATGTTTCATATGATCACTGTGAAAAAAACAAAAGTGAATAATTGTAATATTCTCTGGAAAACATTTACTTTTTTCCTACTATTAGCAGGTCATGACTTCCAACCAGCCTTTCGAAAGCAGATTGAAGAAGAAAAAAAAGCACTGATCATATATATATATATATATATTGGTAAACGTGTTAAGAATTACTGCATTAAAACACATTTAATTATAGGGATAGTTCACCCAAAAATGAAAATTCTGTCATTAAATTACATGTCATTCCTCATGTCATTCCAAACCCGTAAGACCGTTGTTCATCTTCGGAACACAAATTAAGATATTTTTGATGAAATCAAGGCCCAGAAAGGTAGTAAAAATATGGTTAAAATAGTCCATGTGACTCCAGTTGGTTCAACCTTAATTTTATGAAGCGACGAGAATACATTTTGTGCGCAAAACAAACAACAATTACGACTTTATTCAACCATTTCTTCTCGTCTGTGTCAGTCTTCTACGCTGTTTATGTTGTAAATACAGTGCAGAGCTCCGAGTTCTACGGCAGAACGGCGGCTCACCATTGGCTAGCTCCTGCGTCAGCATCACACACATCCGCGTTCGTGGTGCTCACGTGAACAGCTTCGGCCAACGGTAAGCCGATTTCAGATAAACCCTCCCCCTAAGTTGCATGTAAAACAAAACAAACTGTAGAGCTTATTACGACCCAGATCACCCACTTAAACAAACATGTAAAGTGACCGAACATGTCTAAGTGGGCGATCTTAAGCTGCAAAATGATCCAGACCAATAGTTATGCCAATAGTTGAAAATGTATCTACATAAGAGTAGCCAGGATCTTGCTCTTTATGAGGGAGGTTGAAGAAAAGGAAAGAAAAATCGAACAAGATTCCTGTGCCTTTCAAAAGATGTGCTTTACGTGACCTTTCCACCCCCTCCTCGTCTTTCAGTCTCTCCAACAAGCACAGATTCAATTATCCTCACATTGACTTTCTCACTCACACTTTCCCACACACACACACCCTGTGGTCCATACTTTGCTCCGGTGCAGACAGCTTGTCAGTCAGTATGTCAGATTGGCCCCAGAAACAGGAGTCATTCGCTCATACACACACACACACACACACACAGTGTGGATCGCAGTGGGAAATATTTGGGATGGTTTCCCTCGGAATGTCTTGGCATGTTTGAGGAATGTCTCCCTGCTCTCGTCTCCTCTCTCTTCCCTTTCCTTCTTGCCCTACAGACAGGGGCCGGGGTAGAGCGGGAAGACAACAGCGAGGCAACATGCCTGTTTTTGAACTTGTTGACCTAGATTGGGTTTTTCCTTTCCATTAAAATGAAAACGAAACAATATTTGCAAACCATTTTACTTCTGTAATGTTCCATAGTTAGTCTGCAAAGTTATAAAGTCGGAAGTGCATGATAAATAAAGTTATTCACTCCCAAAATCGACTCTGAGGTGCCTATACGAGTCGTTTGTGTTTCGAATCCCGGTGTGTGCCGGTTCTACGTCACTAGAAAAGACATTTGCATAATGGCCTATGTTGTATGTTGTCCGCCCGCGAACAACTTGACCCGCCCTGAACAGTCATTTTACTCAAAGTGGGATTCACAAAACGCTTGCTCTTGAAAGATGGGTCAGTACCCAGTTTATTTGGACCAGCTCTCTCCTCAGAATCACAACCTGTAAGTATGAATAATTATTTATGTATATATTTTCTACTGGGTGTTCAAAATAAGTCGTTTTGTGTTTTATTTTGTCTACGTTTCTGGCTAACCGGCTAACTCACACTATTACTGTCTTACTGAAATACTTCTGCCAATCATCTGTGGGCCACTATTACCTAAAACTGTGTCTATTAATGCAGATTGTCTGTCGTTCTTACAACTTTGAGTAATTTTGAGTAAAAATAATTGAGTAAGATTTGTTTTACAAACATTTATGTTACATCAGTCATTCACTTTAGTGCTGTGCTAACGTATGTGCTGTTATTGAAACAGTCCCCACATGTACACCGCAATAAATTTAAAGGGGTGGTAAACCACGATTTCACTATTCTAACTTTAGCTAGCGTGTAATGTTGCTGCTTGAGCATAAACAACATCTGCAAAGTTACAACGTTCAAAGTTTAAAGCAAAGGGAGATATTTGCTTTTAAAGAAATCAATTTCTAAGGACTACAGCAAACGGCCGGTAGGCGACTACAGACATTCCTCCAGGGTTGGTGACATCACCAGCCTCAATATTTACATAAACACCTCCTCCGAGAATATTAAATAAGGGGGACGAGGCCATTTTGTATCGCTGTTGTTGTGGTATAGTTAGGCTGGAGTGGTGTTGCTGCAATGCCGACGAAGCGCTGATATTTTCATCCGGATTGCAGGTCTGGGGTACTTGCTTTGTTCAGCCTTCCTAGGGACGGGGGTGCGTTGCAGTGCGTTTAACATACAACATGTTATATGCATGTGTGTATGAGACAGAGGGGAACAGGCGCACGCGGGGCTCCTGCTGCACATTTCACGGAGGAAAACTTCCACAATCTTCGCGAGTTCAATGCAGGATTTGCACCACGGCTTGTCCTGAAAGCTGGATTTACAAACAGAAGCCCATTGTGTATTTTTGAGGGACTGGCCTTATAGAACCCGGAAACCATCAGACCGTTTTACAAGGAGGGACAGAGCAGAGTAGAATAAAAGTCAAATATATGAAAAATAATGCAATTTTTTTTAAAACGAAGCATGAACACGTTTCAGTGCAGCCCACAAACACAATCAAGCCTTCAAAAGAATGTGTTTTACCACCCCTTTAAAATCAGTTGAATAACTAGTTTTTCCAATGTTTCATCTTCGGACTCGTGCTCGGATTGATATCATCATTGATATTATAATATCATCATTATGGTCTTTATAGTGTACAATAGCTGAGCTTTAGGAAGCGGAGCTGAAGTTTATGGTAATGGGAGTTTAGCTACTAACAAACACTGTAAGAAGTCGACCAATCACAACAGACTGGGCCATCTGGCCAATCAGAGAAAAGAAGGGAACGGAGGGATTTAGAGAGACTGATTCATCCGTCAATTAGTTTGAGAATCATTGAAAAATATGGTGATGTGCAATGTATATAATGAGAAAATCAAACAGTTTTTTTTATCTTTGATGCATGCAAACCTGTTGTAGGAGACCTCCAAAACAAAACTAGGAACCTTTAAAATAGGCACTTTAACTATATAAGGAACAATTAAACTTCTAAATCAAAATGACTACAATAAAGTCAAATCATTTTGAGGGGAAAAGATGTTAATTAATCTGACTGTCATAGGGAATAAGTACCTTTTTGTAAAAGAAAAAATGATGGCGGACAACATATTAAACTTCCATTTTCAACTGAAGTAAAGTAAATTTTGTACATTGACTAGTTTCTCTGGTGAAACACAAAAGGAGGCATTTTGAAAAATGTTCACGCTGCTCTTTCCATACAGTGAAAGTGGATGGGGACCTGGAGCTGTGGAGCTCCAAAAAGGACAAAATGTGAAAACTAAGGCCACATCCACACGAAGCCAGAGCTTCCCCTATCCAATCTTTGTTTACCTTGTCTCAAGAAATATCTGCGAACACACGAAACCACTGAAACCAACTCAAAACGATGTAGTATACATCCCAGAACAGTATGTAGCGCTGTAATTCTGCCACAGAGATGCACTAAAAACAGAGAAGAAGACTTGGAGCATGTGTGAGGTGGTGACCATCGTTTCACAAAACGGATTGGCTGTAAACACGAAGATGCAAGGGTGTCGTTTTCAGATTTATCCACTTTGGGACCCGGTTTAAAATCCACCTGGACGAAATGCTGATAAGATACAAAATTTTTACGTATACAGCTAACACGTCTCTGTGTGTGTGGGGCCTAAAAGTTTAAAAAATTTGTGTATTTGGCCCTGCGCTTTAATTTAAGTCTCCTGAAGCCATATGATAGTATGGCTGAAATCTCAATCAGTTCATTTTTTTTATATATATATATAAAAGTCATTAATTCAAAATCTTGCACCACAGCCCCATTCACTTTCATTGTATTTTTTTGCTATCTCGGTTTCCCCAAAAAACGGCCATACAGGTTTGGAATGGCATACATGGGTGAACTATCCCTTTAAGACATTAAATGGGGTCAGTTTTGATTTTGTGTGATTTTAATTAAAAGCAAGTGATTCTTCTGGTTTAGACCGCAAATAACAATGGTATCAAATGTGCCAAGACAAAAGAGGAACTGAAATATGAACAATCAGGCAAGAGTGTTTTGCACACTTGCTTTGCTGCAGCAGAACCTAAAAGTTGTCCTGTCTTCTTATATCCTTCCCTTTTTCTCAGCCTTCTGTAGATCAAAGTGGCAGAAATACTTCATTCAAACACCCTCTCGCTCTCTCTTCCTCTCTCTCATTCCATCTTCTCACGTCGTTTCGGTTCCTGTTCACCTCCCACAGCCGGGGCCCCCCGAAAACCTCCCCTCCACGGTATCGTGGGAACTCCTGTGTGAATGCCATGGCAGCGTCTGCGATACGAAGAACCTGCTAGTCTCGCATCTAAAAAAAGGGTCGGGAGTCATCTGATGCTGCTGTACGAAGATCAACGAGTAAACGTAGTCGGCCTCAGTGGTTTGGATGCCACATCTGCGGAGAGTTTCCCAGAGAAACGGCAGGGATCAAGTATTGGCCCAGCGAATTCAAATCAATGTGACAGTTATGGAATGGCATGAGAGGGAATGATACGAGTAACATGGTAATGTGTGAGGATTTGTACTGTATTACTGGATACCAGACAGAGGAGTGGTACGAGATATGAAGAACATGGTGTTGGTTTCAAGGAATCATAACCATGTGACCAAAATAAGTGGTTCTTGCTGAAGCAAGCATCACTATTACTATTGCACATACTCAGCATTAAGGATCTGAAAAAAGGTTGAGTAGACATGCCATTACTTCGGATTTTTGCCTGGCAGATGATAGAAATGGGGGGGGGGGGGGGGGGGCATAGATTTATAATAAAAGGAGTAACTCAGGACTATAAAATCATAAAGACTTAGGGGTGTGCTCTATTGACTATTACCAGTAAACAACTACCCAGAATACCATGACAATATTAGTGGTGGCTGCTGAGTCACGCTACAATGAGAGGTCGTAACAAAAGGCTTTCCTTGAGTACACAAGCCTGAGATACCTTTCACTGTTCTCTATTGGTTAGGGCATCCAGAGCTCTGGAATAGAATCCCGAAGCTGCTTTTCTCTTGTTTTACATTAACTGAACAATCTAGGACTGCTAATGCCATTCCATTCCTAGAGCTCTTCCTGTCCGATTTTAGGATCTATTGGAGAATACTTATGAATCCTTAGGCGCGCCGAAAGAACACCACAGACACAGCACAATCAACATGGAAAAATTTCACAGTAAAACAAGCAGCTGTGAAAAATATGATACGTCAGTGTTTTGTCAGATGAGAAGATATCATCTTTATATCCCTTTTCATTACTTTTATAACCGTTTTAATTTTCCTTGCTTTTATTTTGTGATTATTTAAATTCTTTTCTGTAAAGCATTTTGAATTAACATAGGGTATGAAATGTGCTATATAAATAAACTTGCCTTGCCTAATGAAAGGCTTATGCTTAAATTGTATATGTATTTCTTTATATGGGAGCCCACTTGCACCACGATAGATAGATGGATTGATAGATAGATGGAAGGATGAATGGTTTTATTCATGTGATGCATCATCACTCCAGTCTTCAGTGTCACATGATTCTTCAGAATTCAGTCTAATATGCTGATTTGATACTCAAGAAACATCTATTATTATTATTATTATCGATGCTGAAAACAAGTTTTGCTGCTTAATATTTTTGTGGAAACAGTGATTCATTTTGACAGCATTTAATTAACCCTTTCCCCGCCATTGACGGAAATGTCCATGTTTTCACTGTATTTGGTAAGGGGCCCGTTACACATCTTATGAAAGAGTACTGAATCTCCAGATCAAAACACATGTGAAGAAATGCAGAAACAAGCGATATCATGTGTAAGCTGATGCATATGTAAAATAACGCGATCATTAACAATAAACAGCATATAAATCAAAACTGTCTGATGTTACTGAATGAAATGTCAACCCAGGACGAGCTATAGCGAAGCTTTGGGGGTGTTGATGGACTAAATCTACTCCATCTATGTCTTGATCAGTGTTCTGAATCTGATCCGGATGTGGTCTTTGACTAAAACGTGACTCTCTCAGATTTCTGCTCAAAATGTTGCTTTTTTTAAAATGCAACTTACCCATATTCAAGTGTCGATAAAAAATAAATGCATTAAGCTGGAATAAAAGTTGTTGTTTAAAACCAGAGGCTTTGATCTTTCTTATGATATATTGCATGTTCAGATATTCATCCAACTAAATATTCTGGGGGCCATGAAACTTTTGTGAAAATGCTCAAAAATAGTGATGTGTCGTTCATGAACGATTCGTTCATTTTGAACGAATCTTTAATATGACTCGGGACTACTGAGTTGTCTCAGAGAGTGATTCGTTCATTTTGTGTTGACCGCGCATGCGCATTACGCTGAATCTGTACTGGAAAGAACAAAAATGATTAGTTCATCTTTCGAGTCTCGAGTTCGGGTTTGAGTCTTTCGTTCTTCCTGTCAGTCCCATAGAGTCTATGCTGTCAGTAACGGAAACAGAAAAGATTAGTTCTTACGAGTCTTTCGGGTTTGAAGTTTGAGTCATTCGTTCTTTTGCCACGTGACTTGTCACTGTATTGAACACTAGTTCACAACCTTTTTACTAACAAGCACGTAGTTATTTTTTTATTTTATTTTTATACATATAATTATCAGTTAATATCAGACGTATACAAATATGGGAAATATATTGACTATTCAAGTCTAACATCACAAATTCAAGTCAATTAGACTTTTACTCGTTTTGAATCAACTGTATTTTATTTTTCTCTATTGAGTTATATATTTTTTTTTATTGTCCTTGTGTTATTAATGAATAAAAATCAGTTTAAAAATGTTACCTAAACCTTTGTAACATAGCTTATAGGCCTATAGCACCTTTACAAAAACATATTACACACACACATATATATATCTATATATCTATATATCTATATCTATATCTATATCTATATCTATATCTATATCTATATATATATATATATATATATATATATATATATCTATATCTATATATATATATATATATATCTATATCTATATATCTATATATATGTGTGTGTGTGTGTGTGTGTGTGTGTGTGTGTGTGTGTGTGTGTGTGTGTGTGTGTGTGTGTGTGTGTGTGTTATATGATTCAAAATGAGTAATAGTCTAATTGACTTGAATTTGTGATGTTAGACTTGAATAGTCAATATATTTCCCATATTTGTTTATGTCTGATATTAACTGAGAATTATATATAAAAAAAATAAAAATAAAATAAAAAAATAACTACGTGCTTGTTAGTAAAAAGGTTGTGAACTAGTGTTCAATACAGTGACATGTCACGTGGCAAAAGAACGAATGACTCAAACGTCAAACCCAAAAGACTCGTAAGAACTAATCTTTTCTGTTTCCGTTACTGACAGCATAGACTCTATGGGACTGACAGGAAGAACGAAAGACTCAAACCCGAACTCGAAAGAACGAATCTTTTCTGTTTCCGTTACTGACAGCATAGACTCTATGGGACTGACAGGAAGAACGAAAGACTCAAACCCGAACTCGAGACTCGAGACTCAAAAGATGAACTAATCATTCTGTTCCCGGACCTGTGTCACATGGCCCGGCCCAGCCCCAGATCAGAGTCAGACACAGACGAGTCGACAACTAACGTCTCGAGGAGTTCGAAGACACGAGAGGCGGAGAACAAACGTGATAAATATGAAGTTGCAAAAGAAAGAATGTCTCTGATCAGGAGGTGAGATGAACTAACAGAGTTAGACTGCAATAGCCTGACCCAACAACTAACTTAATCAATTAAGTAAATGTTTCAGTTTCTTATCATTTGGCTTTGGTTGCAGTACCCTATAGTTTATTTTTATTTAGTTTTACAAATGTAATCAACATTTTCATAAGTACTAGATGGGTTGGGCTATTTAACATGTCATTTTAATTATATTTTTCTGAAATGAACGAAATGACTCGAAATGACTCGAAAAAAGATTAGTTCATTTTGCTGAACGAGACTCAAAGATCCGAGTCAGTAAAATTATCCGAACTTCCCACTACTACTCAAAAATGGCTGGCGGGGAAAGAGTTCAAATAGAAATATTTTGTAATATCATAAATGTATTTTCTGTCACTTTTGATCAATTTAATGGATGTCAAATAAAATTATGAGAAACCTATAGTCACGACTGCATTTTTTTTACTGGGTGAAAAGGGCTTACATTTCATAACGTCGATGACACTATTATTCTATTCTAAATTTGGAAAATAGTCATAATAAAAAATGCTTAGGTGTATCCAAACTATTGACTGGTAGTATTAGTCTGCATTAAAAGTGTTAACGGTAATTTTAGTGAATATGCTGCTGACTAGAAACATCTAGTCGGATCTCTAATCCATTTAGTGTGGTGACACACTTTTGAACTCAGCTTAGCCCTGATCCTGACTTAAACCTGGTGTGGACAGAGAGGAATTCACAGGAAGAGGCATTGATAAAGCAGTGAGAGAGAAAACAGAGAGAGAGAGAGATTGAGAGACAGAGAAAGAGAGAGGATTATGGCAGGACGGGCAGGGGAGAGGTTAATGATTGGCAATGAGTATCAATGGGCCACACAGGGGGCTTTAGGAATGTCTCTCAGAGCCGGGGGCAAGTCACCCAGCCACTGTTAATCAAAGGACTTTACAATCAGATAACAAAAGGGTTAACTTAGCATGGGTGGGCTTCCACATACCAGCCCTGGGGTGCAACTCCAAAACTGCATTCTTTATACCCCCCCCACTCCACTATCATACAGTGTTTATTTCAACCTCGCCATTCCAATGTTTCCATCTTAAAAATGCCACGGTTCCGTTTTCTAGCACAATTTGTTCTGCAAATATGCAGACGTGGATGAAACCTCGGGCAACAAATGGTGGAATGCGACAGATCCGGATGGAAGCCGGCGGCCACCCGATCAGGAAAGGTTGGTGGTCACAAAATTGCCACATTTGGGGAAACCACCACCCATGTGGAGTTCAGACGACCCAAGTCTGGAATTCAACCGCGTCCTCCTGTCCTCACTGGCTGTAGGTGTGAACTTGGTGTGGTAGAAACTCTTTTGACTGTTATGAGGTGTGTGCCAAATGATACATGCAGAATTGCGCAGTCACTGAGTTTTCAGTGTGTCGCATCAACAGCTTAATGGTCATGACATAAAGAATAATAGGTTGTACTAAGTACTATTAAAAGAATAGTTGACTGAGAATTACAATTCTGTCATCATTTACAGAATTACATTTAATTCATTCATCCTTATGTTTTTCCAAACCCACTATTTCTTCATACTGCTCTTTTCTTTACAATAAAAGTGCATGAGGACAAATGATGTCAAGCTCAAAAAATGATGGCACATAAAAGTATCATAAAATGAGTTAATTTATCATATAATTAGTCCAAATGAGTCCAAACAATAAAAACAATTAACTATTTATTGAAATAAGCTTTCAATTCTCATTCCCACTTTCGCAAATTTAAAACTTACTCATTTATGCCACTGACATCAAACATAGCCCAATAAGTTAGAAGTTTGAATATGCAAATGTTATTAAGATTTGAACGCTTCAAAATGTTGGTCTGTTCCTCACACAGAGGTTTTTTGTGGCTTCAGAAGACTTGCAATGTACAACACAGGTCATTTTTCTGTGGTAGTTTCATTGTAAGTTTATGTTGTTTTTGGGACTATCATCCTTCCACATAAAAATAATAGTTTACAGAAACATAAAATACTTATACGCATGTATGCATAGTTAATTATAGCTATAGTTTATGCGTGAGTATACACTACCGTTTAAAGGTTTGTGATCTGAAAAATATTTGATTTGTTCTGAAAAAAAGAATACTTTTATTCAGCAAGGATGCATTAAATTGATCAGTAAAGACTTCAATAAAAAATGTCAAATAAATGCTGTTCTTTTGAACTTTCTATTCAAAGAATTCTGAAAAAGTGTAACAGTCTTAATAAAAATAAGAAGCACAAATGTTTTTAAAATGTATACAAACAGAAAATTAAATTTCATCATTAAAACGATTAAATAAGTGCAGCCATGGTGAGCATAACAGACTTACTAAAACGTCCCAACCCCAGACTTTTTAATGGTAGTGTTTACAATGTTAACCCGTTCTACTGTGCCACTCTTAAATCCTAAAATCACAGGTAATAAACAACTGTACACCTGCAGTAGAGCTGGAGGTGCAGCTCTAATGGAGATCAGGTATTACAGCAGGAATGAGTCAGGCACATATCTGCCTCCATCTCTCCTTTTGTCTCACACCCTAGTCTGTCTTTCCCTTTGTTTTTCTCGGTGTTATCTCTCACTAGATCTTTTTGCCTGTCCTCTCTTGCAGTGTTCTTACTCTATTTTCATCGTCTCCCTTCCCATAAACCCCTACACTTTCTATTTATTCATCCCTTGATCATTTTATCAGTATTAGCCAATATAATGTTTTGATCATATGAAAGCATCCCTTTTTACTACTGCTCATATTTCTATCAAACCTCTAACCCCAATTATTACATTTCGACACATAAGTCCTGTTCAGCTATAGGCATGATCTATACCTTAAATCATGTGGTTTTCTGGGGAGAGTTGTATTGTGATATTTCTAGGTGATCTCACTTATAATTTTAGCCGGTCACATGAACTCTTTGACTTGAACAAGCAATTAGCAAGCAACCACCAACAACACCCTAGCAACAATAGCACTAGGTAGATTAAACAGCAACGGTCCAATGATCGAGCCCTGAGGGACACCACATGCCATGTGGTTTTCTGGAAAGAGGTGTGTTGTGATGTTTCAAAGTGATCTCACTTATAAATTTAGCCCATCATAGAAACTCTTTTGACTTGAACTAGTAAGAAATCAGCCAGCAACCACCAAGAATACTCTAGCAACCAACTAGCGACATCCAAGCAACCATATTAGTGCATCTCTAATGATAACTATGTACCTTTTTTGTCTTAACTCTTTCCTTCAGTTTGTCTCCTGTTATTTATGAATTCCTCCGGTAATTGCTTATTTCCTTATCCATACCCATTGTCTGAATTCCGATCATCACTTATGTGAGAGGAAATGCCTGAAGAAAGTTCCTCCTGCACTTATTCTAGTGAAAAGCACCGCGGCATCTCAAGCCAATGATTCACAGGAGAAGTGTCACCAGAGAAGCCCTCTATCTCTCGCTCTATCTCTTTTGCTTCCTTCTGGTCTCACAACTCTTAAGTCTGCAGATAAGACAAACATTTCTCAAGACAGGGAGCAATTTGAGTGAGAATCTTTAGGTATCTCAACCTAAAAATGTTATGGAATTCCAAAATGACAGATATAGACAAATAAAATTCATAACGCGAAACTTTTCGCTTGTTGGTTATTTCCTCTAAGATCTTTAAAAACCTCTATTCTGTCAACTTTTCTAAAGGCTCCTAGTGTTTGTTTGCAGTGTCAGCGCACTTTTTTGTGGTATATGCCATAATCAAGAGATTGATTAAAAAATTATTGCGATGCATCTGTGAATCCCCCCCCTAATAGTTGATAAAAGTTGATTAAAAAATGCAAGTGTTCCTTTTAAAGAGGAAGAGGTTTCTGTTATAGTGATAACAAATGTAAGACACACACACACATACAGGCTTGTTTATAGGCATGCACAACTGACCTGGCATCGACTGAAGATGTCTGCTGGGGTAAGGTGGACGTGGAAATGTCTGAGAACGTGCACGGCCTGGTCACGTGCCTTTTCTGAGCAGTCCAAAATCAGGCAGCGCCCCTCTCCGACCTGTGACCGTAACTATTCAGGAGACGCATTCATGCACAAAATAAATTCAAGTGAACAGGAGTTTTGTTACGAAGAGTGGGGCTTTGTACTAAAACCTAGTGAGCTTCCTATGGAGGCAATATTTTAAGGCATCATAGGATGCAAGAAAGCTTACAGAGTTTGCATGTTTCTCAATATCTCAAACACACACACTTACTGTTTGGTAGGGCTGACCTGCGGTGAGGATGACACGACCTTCAGCACGGGCCAGCTGGAGGAGAGAATATAACAAAACATGACAACAATATATTAACAAATACATTACTACTTTTATGAAATAATAGTAAGGTTATTTAGTTATGCTTTGACATGACTACTAAAACTGAGATTAACATAAAAGAGGACACCAAGCCTTTAAACCTCAGGAGGAATTTGCCTTACGTTCTTTATGGACAAATATGACAACCTCAGTTTTGTCTATTTAAGAATCTATGAGGCTGTAGTCAATTGATGAAATATTGGTGCTTATTTGGTAGGTATTTATGTTACTTTACATTATTTGGCCTTGAGTGGGAATATATTGGTCAAACAGCAAAAGTCCAAGAATCAAGCCCCACAGGTCCCTTTGAGGTCCACTCCAATTTTTTGTCACTTATTCTTTCTAAATATGACCTGAAACAGCTGAGGACCATTACACGTTTCCCTACCAGTTTAAAAATTAAATGTATCTAATACAATTACGTCAAATATCCACAAACGGTGACTAATTGTTTTACCTCTGCTGCTACTTTATGGTCATCTGTGTTTTCCAGCATCTTGACGTCCACCCCCAGACATCGCAAAAAACGACCCAGGCCCTGCAACATGTTATCACAGACCACACGTAGCTCTGGCGGCGTGATGGTGGGCCCTTGGTACTCTGAATCCTTAATACAGTCCTTCTCCACAGAGTGGGGCTCGCTCGCCTTCTGTCGAGCCTAAAGATTGAAACACACTCCAACATCATTGGTGAAGATTACATAATTTGACCTTTCTCTATTATAAAGTGTTCATCAAATTTCATCAAAAGATTGGAGAAAAGAGTGGGGTAGAAATTATACGGCTCGTCACTTGTCTTGATCCACAAAACTTCAATTTATCTTTAAAGCTGCAGTCTGTAGTTTTTCCTCTTTGTCGCCATCTCGGTTTGAAATCTGCAATTGCAGTTATTCGTGGAATTATCAACTATCAACGTGAATTGTGCCTCGGCAAGGCACAAATTATACTTTGTTTTCAAATTGTTAATTAACAACATCAGCATAGCGTGACTACATTTAATGTGTATTATGGCTAACTAGTTTCCATTTCTGTGCAGTCCAATTGTCATACAATAAATTAATGTGGAGTAGAGGTGAATTGCTCCCTCTAATAGCTAGGACAAAATAATTGGTATATACCATAATGCACATAGCAAAACGAGAAAGGCACAACAAAGAAAACTCTGTAACTGTATCAACTAAATGTGAACTATGTAAGATTTTTGCAGCAAAATATCCAAAAACCACTAGGCCAGTGTTATATATTTTGTTCAGTTGAGTACTTAGAATATCCCAAATGTTTCCAACTATTTGTAAATCATGAGAAATTGCAATTTTAACCAAGGAACCGGGACGTGTGTATGTGTATGTGTATATATATATATATGTGTATATATATATATACACATACATACAATATATACTAATGATATACAAAATATCTATATACCCAAAAAAAGGGTAGTTATTGTTTGCCACATTTTCAGTTTAATTTCTGCATCATAAAAACCCCACATGTTCTCATCAGCTATTTATATATTGAATTTTATGACAGTAACTATGACAACAGAGTAATTTTCTGTACAACAGGCTCATAAAAACTGCAGTCAGAGAGACTGGCAGACCAGCGAACTGACCTCTCTTCTTTTAGACTGCTTGTTCTTGTCTTTGGTTTTCTTCTCTTCGCGGCTCTTGGCCGGTTGGGCTGAGGGAATGGAGCAGAGGTCCTCTGGCAAACCAAATGACTTCGGGTCCCGGGAGAGGACAAGGTAGAGGTCCAGCAGGCAGAACGCATCAGCGGCTGAAAATAGACAAAAGAAAAAGATAGAAAAAGATTGGGAGAAGGTTCAAAAACATCATGCTACCACCTGAATTTTGTGTTACCAGCATAGTGGATTTGGCTGGTCCGGAGTGGCCGGCGTTCCCAGTTGGAGAGTTGCTCGATTTTGTTCAGTGGTTTTCCCAACACCTGCTGTACTAGCAGACTCAGGCCCTTCTCTGCCGGTCCCTCACTCACTTCCACTGACCGATACCCTTTGTTCCCCAACCTGCACCGCTGAAGCTGGGAGGACAGGGGTAATTTGTAAGAAGAATAAAAAGCAGGTTCCAAAACAGCAACATGTGTACTTGAATATGATTTTTGATTAAATGTTACAGCCAATCGTCCAATCAGCAGTAGTTGGCTGGGGGTCATTCATAGAAGTACCTCCTGATGGACGTGTAGCAGGTCCAGAACTCCTTCCATTTTCAATGGCTCTTCCCTGAGCTCAGGCCACGTGCTGACCAGACTCCGCAAGTCTCCAGACATCCCATAACCTAGTAAATACATACACAAGCTAGCAATGCTATCCAAAGCTCATACCATTCCAATATCTTTCCTGATAGGCCACCCACAGTTTACCAACACAGGTAATATGAAGAATATGAATAAGTCTAGACTTAATTAATCTTGAGATATCCTACCTAGTTTGATGATGCTCTTGTCTGACAGTAGAGCCCTGATAAAGTCTACTGTGATGCTGTGGTGGCTAATAGCATGAGCACAAAGGTCCAGCAGAAACACCTGTTCCTGTAGGGCCAGCTGGATCAGAGCCACTCGTTGAGGCGACACAGTGCCAAAGCTGGCTTTCCATTCCATGTCAATTCCCACCACACAGCCAGGCTGAAGAAGAGCAAGGAGAAACAGTTATTGGAGACAGAAAATGGAAAACAGAATCTTCCTTGTATTTTAGAAATAATTAAAGTTGAGGTTACAATATGAACTACATCAGTACGTATAGATTAGTCATAATTTACATAAATAAGTCTTAGTAGCAAAGTGTTACCTTTAAAACAGCTTCTCTGCACTGCTCAACTTTATCTAATGTCTCTACAAAGTGGACGTTTTCTCTGGCCAGAGGCAACTTGTAGTATTTTTGATGATCAGACTGAAGGGGTGTCCAGGACTCTGGTGGGCCGCTTACAGCACACATCTCTCTATGACAAGAATATACTTGTGAGGGTGATGGTTGTGTGTGTGTGTGTATGTTTGCATACAGGTTTGTCTATACTTGCCAAAGTATCTTCATAAATAGTGAAACATGTTAAAAACATGTAGGTTTGTGTGAGGGTTACAAAAAAAATATTATTATTGGTATGAAAATCATTTATGGGAGGTCTACATGAATATAGTTTTTTTTTTTAGATCTGTGCGTGTGTATTTTATTTAATACTTACAGCTCCTTGGGGGAAAGGCTCTGAATTTTGTCCCAGACTCCTATGGGAAGTCTGTTTCTGGGTAAGCTGTAATGTGCAGCCCACTGGGCAGCAGTCTGGAGGCTACAGTGTTTAACTAACAGCTGTACCAACTGAATCTGGAGCTCTAGATTACCTTCACTCATGGCCTGAGATCACACACACACACACACACACTTAAAACTCAGTTAAACTCAGTTAAAATGAAGTTCTGCATCAAACCAGAAAAAGTATTACCTGAACATGGTCTCTCCAGTTCTCTTCAGACATACTTTTCTGTCAAATACAATGAAGCAGACACATCACTGCAAAATATCACATACAGTATTCAAATGTGATTAATTTCTCAGTACTCAAAATATTCAGCGCCGGTAAATGAAGGGCAAGGCTTTATCTTATTATTCAGGATTTGATTGGTTATAAAACATTACATTTGATTATGTGAATTATTTTTTTGAAATATCTACTAATTTTTGGAAAAATAAATGTAAAACCTGCAACTCATTATACAATTATACCTCTTTTAAGAAAGAATTTCTGTATTAAAATATTTTTTTTTCAGGATAATACAACTGTCATGTCATAATGAAGAAATAACCTCATAAAAAAACCTTAATAAAAAGAAAATAAATACAATTTCACAAAAAGAAAACCTTATTCAAATGTTTGGCATAACCTTTTATTTATTTATTTTTTAGAAAAAAAGGGAATTTATATTTTAACTAAACGGCTTTACTTATTATTAATTAATTACTCATACTAAATGTATGTATATTTATAATAATTTATTATATTTAATAATGTTTTAATTAATATTAATCTTTAATCATATTTAAAACATTTAATATTAATTTAAGCATTATAATTAAAGCATCACATTAACAATATTATTTTTAATATTGTTGAAATATGAAAAACCTGTAGAGCAACACCATAAAACAGAACATGATATTAAAGTCAGGACCTCTGTAGACTCTCCTGATTGTGTCTAAGTTGTAGCAAGTCTCTTAAAATATAATTTGATTAAAGACCAGACAAGGTTAGTTCAGTTTGTCATGCTGTGCAACTCTACAAAAACATAATGAAATTATTTATGAATTAATAATTCCTTACATTTGTAATAATAAATACTGCTTGCCTTGAAAAATATATTAAAACACTTATGAATATAATGTTTAAGATGTGTACTTTTATTCATATTCTTTTATTTATTTATATTGTTATATTACCTGATGGTTGCACCAGATTACATATTTAATCACTGAACTGAAACTTTTCTTGAAAACGGTTTTTCAACCAACATGAATACAAAAAGTAGATTTCTAGGAACCTGACACAGTGACACCCTTAAATGTTTCTGACCAATGTGATGCAAAAAAGGCTGTGAAAATGGAGAACTTTCTCACCTCGCCAAAGGTTTTGTACATGAGAAACCTCAGTGAGTCCAGCTTCCTCTTGTAGACAGAATTAGAGCACAGACCTGTAGCAACCGAACCCCACGGGACAAGGGTAAACATCAAATACACACACACTCAGAAAGCATACAGACTTGAGGTGATGAAAGTGTCAAACAGTTGTGCGGTGACACGCTCACACACCTGGGTCAATGCAGAATTTCTCCATGAGTCTGAAGACATGCTTACTGAGCAGCTTGGGCTGAATCTGGTCCGTCTGATGTTTGGAGAGAACCAAGTGTGGGTACTGACTGCAACCACACAACACGTCACAATCACTCAGCAAACTCTGCATTAGAGGTGCACCGAGATAGACTTCATCATCATCATCATCATCATCATCATCATCATCATCATCATCATCATCATTGTTATTACTTTATAATCAGTTTCAAATTAATAAAAATCAGGCATAAAAAAAATATGTTACAGTAGAAAAGAAGGATAAATGATGAATAAATGAGCATTATAATATGACAGAACAAACTATTATTATTCACATAATTTTTGCATAAGTATATTGGGCATCTAAACTTTAAAAGATGGATTAATTAATAGTGATGATAAAGGAGTATTATAAAATGAGAGAAAATATTGTTATTCATTTAATAATAATACATTTAATATATATATATATATATATATATATATATATTTTTTTTTTTTTTTTTTTTTTTTTTTATATGTACTAATTTTACATAATTGACAGATACAGATACATTTCATAAGTGAAATCAGGCATCTAAACTTTAAAAGATGGATTAAATAATAGTGATGATAAATGAGTATTATAAAATGAGAGAAATTTGTTATTCATAATTTCATATAATAATAATACTAATAAAATAAATTAAAATTATATGAATATTTACTAATTGTACATAATCGACAGATACAAATACATCTCATAAGTGAAATCAGGCATCTAAACTTTAAAAGATGGATTAATTAATAATGTTGGATAAATAAGTATTATAAAAAGAGAAAATAAGCGATTATTATAATTATTATTATTATCACCATCATTTATTATTATTGTTCTTGTAAATGATAACAATATGCAATTTTAATTTAGACATTTTTAATTTCTATAGTAGAAAAAATTGCATGAATAAATTATGGATAAATGAGTATTATAAAATGATAGATTACACTTCTTATACTATTTATTATTATTATGATTATTATTAATAATATGCAATTAAATATTTATGAATGTTACCCAATTATTCACAAGTAGAATCGGACATGTAAACAATGTAAAAAAGATGGATGAATGATAAATGATGGAAACATTTATTGAATATTATAAAATGAGAGAATATATTACACTAGATTAATAATCATACTGGTCATAATAAAAAGACAAATACTATTAATATAAATGATCCAATATTGATATTTCAGATGAATCACGTGAAGAAATGTCCAGGTTATGTATGATCCCAAAATATTTTTTTTGCATAAAGAAAATCACACCTAATAAAGGGCCTTTTGATCTGTGACATTATTTTCACGGCAATTAAGCATATTTCTCTCATAAATTCTTAATTCTGTATTGAAACATAATGAACAATATAGCAGGGCATTAAAAAAAAATTTAATTACTTTGACATTTTTCAACCTTTCAATAATATTCAACATGTAAACCCATTTGCTTTGAACACTGATGAATTGTCACCTGAGCAGGGCCTGGATGTTGAAGTTGGGATCGCACCAGGAGTCCAGCAGTATGAGCAGCCGCTGCTGGAGGTCAGGATGGTCCCGCACATACAGCTCCGCCAGCGACATCTTGTCATGGAGAATGAGCGGCACACACATCTGCCAGCACAAACAGGGGACAGTGGAAGTAAGATGGAGTAAACATCCAGCTATATTCAACAATGTGGTTGAACTGACCTTTTCCATGTCAAGATCTTTCTGGAGCTCCACTTTGACACTGAACACCAACGCCTGGTTGAAAATACAATATTTCATGTTATTACAGCAGCTTATGCTGCACAACATGCTGCACATTGTATTCACATTGTCAAGTAAAAAACATGTTATATTATTGGTAATCAAATAGGTTGATGATATATATATATATATATATATATATATATATATATATATATATATATATATATATATATATATATATATATATGGGCATAAGTGGTGGGCATAGATACATTTTTTTAATCTAGATTAATCTCACTGTAATCTTGGAATTAATGTAGATTAAAACGGCTATTTGAATTCTGCCGAAGGCATTCAGACTATGTGTACTCGTAAGTGATCGTTTGTCTTTTTGTAGTTTGAATAATAAATAACTTCTGTCCCTTTAAGACCTGACGCACGCATGGATCCCAAACACTGTTCCTGTGAGTTGGTTACGACTGGGTTTACGTTAAAACTCACCAAGATGGGCATTGAGACATTTTTGAGTGCATTTGACCATTAATAAGCTGGAAAAAGGAGCTCATTTTTGCACTTGTATGTCAGAGGCGGCTTTATTACGGTATGTGTGTGTGCGCTTCAGTTGCGAGCGCAAAATCTGCGGGAATTAGTAGAATTAACGTTATGTGCAAACCCGCACAGAATTCAGACCTATCACACCAATACTAACACGCTGTCATGAGGAAAAATCTGGAAAATCAAGCAGACCAGCAAAACCAGCAGAACACCTGTTCGCCGTGTTCAGAGGGTTAACCGGACTGAATGACAGGAGGCGGGTGCGTGTCAACTCGCTGTCGGTCGGAGAGGAGAGCGCAGCTGATATCGATACTGTAGAAAAGGAGTATCGTATCGTTTAAGATATTTCAGTATCGATACATAGCGAAATATCGATATTTTTGACAACACTAGTAGGCATACACACAGGTTCGAAGACTCGTTCTCTCGCCCCTACAGTGCAATTCGGCTAGGTATAATGTTACATCCGCGCTAAACTATCAAGTTGAAAGTCATCATAGCTTGCGTAGTATAGACCCAGCTCCCAACCCAACTTTGAGAATAGATTAATGGCGATATTTTTTTTATCGCCCGATAAGAGTCTCACGTTAACGCAGCACGTTAAAGCCGATAACGGCCCAACACTAATATATATATATATATAATATTGATAATTGTGTTTTTTAAAATAAAAAATATATATTAATTTTTAAAAGTATGAAACCGTTTTCTATTAACATTATCTTTTGGTGCCTAATATTTCTTGAGTACGTTAAAGTCTCAATTGTAGATTATTTTATTGTTTATTTAATTTACACAATATAAAATTTATATTAAATGACTGTAAAAACAATTATTTTGGGAGTGATTCCCCCATTTAATGATAGAAAATGAGATGCACATTCAATTTAATAAACATTTATTTTACACAATTACTCAAAAATCACACGGAAATATGAAATATGAATATGAATGTGACCTCAGATTCTGATCATGGGTCAATGACATGACATGTATTTTTTGTGTCCGAATTCACAATTTTCCTAAAAGGAATTTTAATAAATACATGTCATATCAAATTGATCTACAATACTTCCTTTGATAAGAAACTCTTTTAATATTTTTAAAATTCAATTGACTTTTTGAGTTGTGGTGTTTGAAAGACCAAAAATGTCAGGTGGTGCGACCATCCGAACGTACAAGCAGAAAACAAAAACTGCAATAAACTTTTTCACCTCACAATTCCTTATAAATGAGGGAAAATTGTCTATCAGTCCTATTTCAAAACTATCCTATTACTTAAAAAAACGTACTTCTCCAAATGTCAGGGAGGGCGACTGAAAATGTTATGCAATGTTCCTTTAAGAAAACCATGTGACAGCATGTGACATCACACAGAAGACCTCAGAGGACCCCTTTGATGCAGTAACAATGTTAGTCACCCTCCCAAAAATATTAGATCATTTGACATTTTTGAGTAATGATGAGGTTGATTCAGCTTATCATTCCAGGTGGTATGACCCCGGGAAAACTTTGAAAATGTGTTGTAATTATAAAATGTGCATTTGATTTGATTAAAAAAAAAATGTATGTATAATATTGAGCATATGGTCAAACATTTGTATAGGTGTCCAAGTTAATGCCTGTTAGAATACAAATAATTTGTACAGTTCAAAACAAAACATAAAAACTCCTTATCGGAAAAAAAGTGTCCAGTTATATGAATTGGACTAAAAGGGCAATACACAAAGAAATGGAAAGGGAATTTACCATGTGATATGCATTTTAGACACTACAATGATTTTTACAATGAAGTTTTCAGTAGTGCTAAGTACATTAAATTTATGTTATTTAAAATTAATATATGGTTGCACCACCTGACATTTTCTGGGAGGTAAAATCAGAAATCTCGTTTAATAATGAATTAATGCTGTCTAAAAGCTGTAAAACCAATATGAATCAACACCATACATTTTTTGGACATAAAAAATGCAATTTAAAACTGTTTTGCTTAAAATTATTTTAAAACCTTATTTGTCATTGACCCTCATACAATGCTGATCATTTCAAAATGTCAAATTGGTCCAAAAACACAACATTTGTAAACTATTTGACATTTTTAAATCATCCAGGCCACATTGCACTCCCAAAATCATAATTATATTGGATATCATATTTTATTTTTAGCCCATAATTAAATATCAAACAAATATATTTTGCCCATAACTGGCCTGGGCTGTATGAAGCCATTTTCTTTTTCTTACATCATCGTATCGGAACATGTTGTGAAAGTGTCAATCATCTTAAATGGACTGGTAACTTCCCCTCACCTCTTTGAAGCAGCGGCAGTCATGCAGGAAGGCCACATGTTCTAGCAGCAGTGGTCTTTTCAGAGAGCTCAGCTGATAAATCTCCAGCAGGGGGTCCATGTACCCGGGATGAGAGTCTGTGAGGAGCCCCAGGGCTTGTTTCTGTAAACGTAGTCGGTCTTCTTCCCTCAGGTCATTCAGACTGGCCTGAGGATTATTGGGCCTCCAGCGCATAAACTCTGTGAGAATGAACTGGTTCAGTGTGGAGGTCTTGCCCTTTTGGACGGTAAAGCAGTCCTGCAGGAAGTCCAGCAGACCAGCCAAGGGCTCCTGCATCTGCGAGAAACTGTCCGCTAAAACCTGCCGCAGCTGTGAGAGAGAGGGGAGAGGAGAGAGAGGGGAGCTTTTCAGACAAATGAGACGGGAAATAATAAAAAAATAAAATAAAATAAATAATACAAAATTAAAAAATGATAAAATCAATAATAAAATCAAATAGATTAATCTAATAAAATATAAAATTAAATTAAATCAAATAAAAAATGAAATAATATCAAAACAAATTAAAATCCAACCAAATTAAAATCAAATTAATAAAAAAAAATCTAATAAAAAAAATCCAACCAAATCAAATCAAAATCAAATCAAATATATAAAATCATTTGAAATGAAACAAAATGAAGATATGGACTGATTATTAAAAATATATCTAATAAAATATCTATAAATAAAAAAATCTAACAAAATCTCCAAATATGTTAAAAAAAACATAAAAATAATATATACACAATCAAATAAAATAAAAAAATAATAATTTAATTAAAAACGTTAACAAAAAAAAATGAAATTACAGATTAAATATATTAATAATCAATTGACATTACTTTAATATTTGTATTACTTAATATTGTGTATTCTGCATTTGTTTATTTTCCCAAAATACAAATATTTAGCCATTGAATGTAAAACCTGGTCAATCTTGCACAATGATTTAATTTGTTCCTCAATTTACATTTTGTGTTATTATTATAATATGAAAATATTTAACAGTGATCCCAAACTAGTTGAATTCAGAACCAAATATCATATATAATTGAGTAAAGCATTGGAAATACATGACAGTTTCTTATACAAAAAGGGGGAAATGGAAGAAAACAGGATGGATGTGATCATCATGAATAGAGGAATTTTGCCGTTTGCTAGGCCCCTCGTGCACATCCCTTCTGTCAAGTGATCTTATCACTAGCATCTCACCTCTCACGCTCAGCTCGAGTCTAATTACATCTGTTTCTTACCTCCTCCTGCTCTTTCCTGTTCCACAGGCCACAGAGGTGCTCCTGCAGGGCAGCCAGGTCAACACCTGGGGCCAAACACATGACACCAGGGTTACACACAGTCCTGCCTGTCAACACTCATACGCTCTTAACTATATGTCTGTTTTTTACTCCACCTCACAAATTCTCATGCCACTTTTTATTAAATAGTTAAAGCAGAGAGTGGCAGGAAACGTTGCAAGCTGGACTCAAACATGTTTTTCCCATATGGGCACCACAGCGCAAACTGCCATTGCTCTGATGATTTTACTCGAGTGTTGTCATTCCTTTTCCAACATAAACTGATTTTATTATTTAAAATTTTCACCAAAATATATTTTGATCTATACACAATAACAACTTGAGAACCATTGGCATGAGTTTGGGCAGGACTACCTGTTTGACCAACGAGGCAATGTTTGAAAAGACATTTTATTTTATTAAAACTGAAATGCTTCACTTTAATGGTAAATGGTAAATGGACTGCATTTATAAAGCGCTTTTAACAGACCAATGGCCATTCAAAGCGCTTTACACATTGCCTCACATTCACCCATTCACACACCGACGGCGGTGTCAGCCATGCAAGGCGCCATCCAGCTCGTCGGGAGCAGCTGGGGTTAGGTGTCTTGCTCATGGACACCTCGACACTTGGTCAGGTGGAACCGGGGATCGAACCACCAACCTTCCAGTTTGTAGACAACCTACATGAACCACTGAACCACTGCCACCCCACTTTAGTTTAAATTCCAAATGAAACTGCTTTCGTAATTGCAAGATGTCTTTTTGCAATGTGACATTTCTAAATATTCAACAAGTAAAACCTGATTGCATCCTAAAAAGGGGCTTCTCTATATGACAAGTAATTGGAGAGGAGAGTTCGAAAAATCAATAAAGTCCACCATTAAAGAAAGTCATTACATCAGGGCTTGACGCTTACTTTTATCCCAAACATTTAGGAGCGCATAAATAACACAGGGGCAACGAAAATGTATGAAATCATTTATTTTTCTTAATTAAGGAATATGAGCAGATATTTACAAGCAAAATTATTTAAAACAATTTAATACAAAAAAATGATGCTTTAAACTATTAGTGGAATGAAATAATATGAAATAATAATGTATAATCTAAACATTGCAGTTTAGTTTATTTTCTAACCTAAATACAATTAATATGCAGAAAAAAAATCTGCATAATGTGGGACCGAAATAAACTGGGACTCTTATTTTTAAAATGTCTTTACTACTTCTACCTGCTCATTCAAACTCTCTTATAAAGGGAGATAAAATATGCACCCTTTCAACCAACTAAAACATATTACAGTACAAACACCATATATTAAACATTGTCTTAATTCACCAACAGTAGATTATAAATGGCTTGGCTTAAATGTGAGGTATTCACTGATACGAACTGCTCTGAAACCACAAGCCTGTAGAAAGCACAACAGTGCAGACCTCACATTTATTTAATAAAATCATCACATTTTAAAGTTTAATTATTACATTAAGCTGTGTCCCAATTCCTGTTTTCCCGCTTCAAGTTTAGGACATCTTGATATGATAAGAAAGACTTTTGTTATTACATTAAAGATACTTATAACTGAATTTAAAGGGTTAGTTCACCCAAAAATGAAAATAATGTCATTTATTACTCACCCTCATGCCGTTCCACACGCGTAAGATGGAACACAAATTAAGATATTTTTGTTGAAATCCAAAGGCTCAGTGAGGCCTCCATAGCCAGCAATGACATTTCCTCTCTCAAGATCCATTAATGTACAAAAAACATATTTCAATCAGTTCATGTGAGTACAGTGGTTCAATATTAATATTATAAAGCGACGAGAATATTTTTGGTGCTCCAAAAAAACTCAATAACGACTTCAATAGGGATGGCCGATTTCAAATCACTGCTTCATGAAGCGTTATTAGCGTTAAGAGTCAGTCATAACGCTCCGAACTGCTGAAATCACGTGACTTTGGTGCTCCGAACCACTGATTCATAACACTAGGAAGCTTCATGAAGCAGTGTTTTGAAATCGGCCATCACTATAGAAGTCTTTATTTTATTTTTTTGGCACACCAAAAATATTCTTGTCGCCTTATAATATTAATATTGAACCACTGTACTCACATGAACTGATTTAAATATGTTTTTAGTACATTAATGGATCTTGAGAGAGGAAATGTCATTGTTGGCTATGCAGGCCTCACTGAGCCTTCGGATTTCAACAAAAATATCTTCATTTGTGTTCCGAAGATGAATGGAGGTCTTACGGGTGTGGAACGGCATGAGGGTGAGTAATAAATTACATTATTTTCATTTTTGGGTGAATTAACCCTTTAAAGGTCCCATGGCATGAAATTTTCATTTTATGAGGTATTTCAACATTAATATGAGTTCCCCTAGCCTGAATATTGTCCCCAAGTGGATAGAAATGTTGATCGGTGTAAACCCGAGTTCTGGCTGTCTCTCTCTGCCTTTGAGAAAATGACAGGCCAGACGAGCCAATCCTGAAGTCTCCTGGTTTGACGTCCAAGCAGGAACGGTTTCCTCCCTTTCCTCCGCCCAGAGAATCTGGCACGCCCATGCAAACGCTGGAGAGATCATTAACGTTACTTGTGAACGAGTGAACACTGGCAGTTTCTCAGTGTTTGGATGTACAAATGAAAACAGAAGTCTTTCTTCAGTTCCTTCTGATCTGTGATCATTGATTTCTGATGTGTAGCTAATTAAGTTATGTATTATTCGTGCACACGCTGCGGCTTCTCTCTCTCCAGACAGAACGGTGTTTTCGTGTTTTCTATCTTGTGAGTCAGTGTTTTGTACGTCCTCGTCGCGTCTATCTGTTCTAAAATGTGCATACAGTCTTTTCTGTTTAACATCAGCAGTAACATCTTTAGAGATAAACCTCACACACGCCGAAGCTCGGCCTTCAACATCCCCGACCCCCAGTACTGCATCTGGCCCACAGCGGAGGCACCAAACGCGGCGTGAGATTAAGCAGAAGGGGGGTAAGCGTGAGGGTATCTGGGCTAGGCTAGCCAGCTTTCCCCACAATAAACTGGATTACATTCGATTACTGCTGTTGTGTCTTTGTTTGCGCTGTGTAAGTTACTCAATGCGCATCACTGACGCTATTCATATGATTGGAACATATCTAGAAATAATGCTTTAATCAAACTTACTAACTCGTTCATCTCGCTGTAATGGTACATTGCATGTGTTACAAAGTTGGTAGAATAATGATGAAGAGGACTCGGTGTGACTGGGACTCGTGTTTATTCAGAACTCTCAGATACAAACACAATAAACTCGCGCTGACAGACAGCGCTCTCATAACTCAGTAGTTACTATAAATAACTTTGTTAGCAATCGCTCCGTCTCCGTGATGTCCTGTTCACGAACGAATCATTCTTTTGAATCGGTTCTTTTTAGTGAACCGAACCAGTTCACCAAATCGGACTGAATCGTTCTAAACGGTTCGCGTCTCGAGTCAGCGCTGATCCATAATTTACTAACTTTCTGACATGAGTGACAGCCCCTCTGACTAGAAATAAACTAATAACCTGAAGTATATTCTAGTAACTACAACAGTTCACCCTGAACTGAGACATGCTGAGAGAACTGATGTGAAGTGAACACAGGTCCATCTGTCTCTGGCAGACTCGTGCCTGCTCGTGCCTCGTTAAACCACGCCCCCTCCGCTCATTTAAAATGCAAAGATGTCAGCCAATCACAACAGTGGGCGTTTTTCCTGAAGTCTCACAGCAGACACGCCTCTTGAAGCAGGGCAGTCAGCCACAGGGCAAACAGCAGTATAGAAAAAATGCCTTTTATTTCTAAATTATGACATTTTATGATGTAAAAATCATACTAACAATATAAGTACACCTCAGGAAACACTATAAAATAATAGAAAAATGCCATGCCATGGGACCTTTAAGACTTTAAGGATTTGCAGGGACCTACTTTTTATCCACATACGTACTCCTAAATACATTTTGCAGATCGCACATCTATACGCAAATGCTGTCGAGCCCTGTACATTTTGATGGAAGACTGCAAACAACGTATTAACAGGAAAGTAGTTTTTCCCATATAAGCACCACCAGTGTTGGGTAAGTTACTCTAAAAAAGTAATTGATTATTAGCTACTAATTACATCTTCAACGGAGTAATTCGATTAATGTACTAATAATTTTCTTTAAAAGTATTGCATTACTTATTACTTTATAAATCCCATATCAACCTTGACAAGTTGAACAATACAAGAATAGACATGAAACTACTTTTTTTAATTATTTCAAATCAATAATATAAAATTGCATAAATTATACTTGAACTGACCAAAGCACTTAAATGGAGAAAATTACATTAAAATGTACATTTTAACGTTAGATGTTAAATTTTGATGTAAATATAGCCTATAAAATATTCAAAGGTGCAGTGTGTAGTTTTTATGAGGATCTATTGACAGAAATGCAATATAATATACATAACTATGTTTTCAGTGGTGTATAAAGACCTTACATAAATGTACCATTATGTTTTTATTACCTTAGAATGAGCCATTTCTATCTACATACACCACGGGTCCCCTTACAGTGAAATCGCCATTTTGCTCAGCCATGTTTCTACAGTAGCCCTAAACGGACAAACTTCTCTACAGAGCGCTAGTCACTCTCTGCTGTCTCAGACCATGACATCTTTGTACTGTGTCGGCCACCGTAGCTTCTCTATGTGCTTCGAAAGGGAGGGGTGAGCGGTTGCAATTCGCAACCTCACTGCTAGATGCCGCTAAAATTTACACAGTGCACCTTTAATGCAATTATATCATAAGTACCTGTAATAAAATGTCTGAAAAAAAATAAGAGTAATCCATTTTCTCTTTACTTTTTCAAGGGAAAAGTAATTAAATTACAGTTATTAAGTACTTAGTAATGCATTAAACCCAACACTGGGCATCACAGCTCATTGTGTCAAGTGCATGTGAACTGCCATTGGTCTGATGATTTTACACAAGTGTTGCCATTTTTATTTGGGGTGAGACTACTTGTTTGACTGACTAGACAAGGATTGAAAACACATTCATAATCGCAACCCATTTAATTTCAGCAACGTGACAGATTTCAAAATATACAACAAGTAAAACCTGATTGGATCATAAAAAGGGGTGGTTATGACAGGTGGTTGGAAGGAAGAATTCGAAAAATCAGTAAAGTCAAAACGAAACACAAAAGAATGCGAACACTATTTTTTTACCCCCTTCAGAGCAATAAATCATTCGTAACAAGACCAGGAATGCTTATTAAAGAAAGTAAATGGAGTGAGTTTTGTCGTCATGTTCCCTTTCTACTCTGTTTTAATGCACTTTTCCCACCACCGTAAGACTTTACTAACTTTTCCCTTTAAATCCAGGATACAGGCTTAAACTATTTTACTTCCTTTGTAATGCACTCCTTGACTCCTTTTTTCCCAGTCAGCTATTGTTACATGTGGATACTTCACACCGCATTTGAATTGAGCAAAAAGGGTCAGAAAATTAACATTTAATACGCGTAACAGGGAGAGAAAGGAGGAGTCTATTGTTGTATGAGAGGTGTTGGGGCTTTGTATTTTGGGCAGTGATTCCAGGCCACAAAACTGTGAGAAGATGAGCCATTTTTGAGGAGGAAGGGGGAGCGAGACAGGAGCGGCCGGTGACAATGGGGTAACGGAGGGGAGGTATATGGTCCTTTGAGTAGCCCTGAAAGCAACTGCCTCTCTCATGCTGTGTGGCCAACACCTTTCTTCTCCTAGCCTCTCCTTCTTCCCAGGGCCGGTTTTCCTGTCCCCCCCGACTGGCCCCCCTTCTTCGTGTTTGTCTCGGATTTCCCCCGGAAAGGGCAACACGGTGGTCACGGTGTAAAAAATCCAACCTTCCTGACCGACAGCCTGGGAAAGTGGTGCAAAGGGCTTTTCTCCGTCCACCCCACCCCCTTTCGGCCCATCAGGCTGCGGAGTCCTGCACGGAGATCATCGTATTTGCCCCCAATACTTCCTGGGCTGTCTTGAACATTATTTAGGATAGTCTTTTCCCATAAGTAAACCTTCCATGATTGGTGCGACGGCACTGTGCACGCATAGTGCGATGACACACAAAACACATTATATTCTCTGGGCTTTGTCTCTACTCCACCCTAACCTCATTCTTGTACAGGCATTAACATACACACAAGCATGAGAGGAAAGTGGGGCGGAAGGACATTAAGGAATGTGGACTATGCAGCTAGTCAATGGGAAGTTCGAAAAGTGAGATTGAAGGAGACAGGAATTTACTTACAGAAGTCCATATCATCTATAACTTCCACTTGTGAAGTAAATTACACTACAAGCACTTTATCGATTAGATTATCCCTTTTCTTTAATGTGCAAAACTCGACGCCACAATGTTGAAGTTGACCTGACTTTCCCAGTAAAGGCCGGGACACACCATGCCGACGGTCGGCCGTTGTTGGGCTGTTTTGAGTGTCTTTCAGCTTAGTTTTTCGGTGTGTTCTGCACCGTTGGCTCTAGTCAGACTCTGTCTGTGTTTTTTGGGGCAGATTCAGCCTGAGAGAGAGAACTCTGATTGGCTATTCAGCTTAGCAAATGATTTAATGCACGAGAATATAAGCGAAAGTGATGAAAGCGGGCTAAGAAGTCAAGATGGCACAGACAGAAGGCTTTTCTAATTTTACATTCTTACCCGAGCATTCCATTGCACAAATATTTTCATAATAACAATGAGCCGACTGGAAGAAAGTGACCAGCATGATTGATATTCAAAATGGTAAGCAAGCACTGCTTTGTTTACGGATTGTATATCCGCTAGTTTTGGTTTCTCTTTTTGAATGGCGAAAATAGACTATTGATACCTGCTGATATAGACAGTTATTTCCTTCCACGCAGGCGCAGAACGCACATGCTTGTTGACAGTCACCTTTAGTCCTTTTGGTGTGTTCAAGCGCAGCTGTTTGGCCGACGCAGCCAACGCGAGGCAACAACACAGTCAGCTTTCGTTGCCACTATTTTTTTTATGTAGGCTTGTTGTGTCCAGGGCTTAAGCCTTTTACTAAGGTCATTGCTAGGGTATTCAGCATGGTTGCTAGGCAGTTGGGAATTGATCGGACTAGTTTCAATGAGTGGTTGAAAAATAGGTTTCGATGTCAGCCGAAGAGGAATGTTGTTTCAGAGATGGAGCATATTTCATTTTTATGAAAACAATGTCCCATTTGAAATAATGTGCACCAAAGAATTGTTTGCATAAGTCAAGGAACATATATTAAGGAAGTAAAAAGGGTCCATTTTAATTTTGGGGATGCACAGAAAATTCAGTCCAATATTTATTTTACCTATATACTTATTTAGTCAATAATTATTTTCATGTTGTTGCTCACAACCGCTAAATAGCCAATATTAAAATTATATACTATTTTGTCTAAATAAACAGAAAACATTGTAAATTAAATTTCACTCTTCTGCTCACCAAGGCTGCATTTATTTAAATAAAAAATTGGTAATATTCTGAAATATTATTACAATTTAAATTAACTGTTTTCTATTTGAATATGTTAATTTTTTTTAAAGCTGATTTTTCAGCATCCTTCCTCCAGTCTTCAGTGTCACGTGATCCTTCAGAAATCATTCTAATATGATTAATAACATTTCCTATCTTTATAGATGCTGGCAGTTGTGCTGCTTCTCAAGATTCTTTGATGAATGGAAAGTTTCATTTATTTGAAATATATATTTTTTTACCTTATAAATGTCTTCACTTTTGATCAATTTATTAAAATCTGACCCCCAAACTTTTGAATTTTGAAACTATTTTGTAAGCCTACTTGTTTTCATATTGACTCAAATACATACAGTGAGAAGTTGGTTCTAATACGAATGATCAGTAATATTCATGCAAGCTTTACCACACAATGCTTATTAAAAGTATCCATGGTTGGACTGATGCTTGAAACGTACCTTTTGATTGTCCTACCAGGCTCATTCTTGTACACCCGGTGGCGCTGTCTGAGCTCAACGCTTCCACACCCTCTGTGAAAGACAAGAATGATTGTTATGACTGTAAAGTGCATAGAAAAACTGATTCCCAACACAGATCTGGTTAACAGGCTAGAACATGTCTAACATTGCATAATTCTTCTACCTGGTGGATTTTATTAACATTAATCACCGGTTTATAAATGAAAAATGCACAAGACAAAACAAAAAAACTCTTCCCATGACTTCAGAATGCCTAGTTGTCTCTCAGTTACTGCAGGATTTGCTAGATGACCTCAAACAAATGAGTGTAAAATGCAAATTATTTTCCCCCCATGTAGCAATCCCCAAAAATGTGCAGTTTGGCAGCTGGTCCTAATATTGTTCTCACACATTCTCATGTAGTTTCTCTCAAGTCAGCAACAGTGTACTCTGTTAAATAAAAGTGTTATATACCACTCCCTATTGTATTTGCAATGCTTCAGGGGTGAGATTTACCTTCAGATAACAAGGGGAAACGTACAACAGGGTTTTTTTTTTTTTCAAGTTTGTTAACGTTACAGTTAAAGTGACTCGTGTTGAGCAACACGTGAACAAGTGCCTCAGGTGTCAGTACAGTACCCACAAGTACACATTTCAGTCTCTCACACACAAACACCGTCTCCCTCCCTGTGGGAACAGCAGCCCTAGAAAAGGCAGTCTGCCAGCTGGCTAGGCGACGTGCTTTAGAGGCTGAGGATGTTTTGTTTTTTTGGTCTGGTGTCTGGACTGTTTCTCTCAGCAGTCTCAGGGGAAGCTCCTGGCACTGAACTCCAAACCTCTCCGTCCTGACGCCAACTCACATCTCCTTTGGTCTTCACTGACATCTAGTGGACACACATGGCTCATGCAATAGCAAATCCTCCTCTGCATTAGCCTGTTTGGTGAACTGTGTTTCAGCAGGGGTTTCTAGTATTCTTTGACTAAAGCAGACTTATATGAATACTATGAAAACTATAGATGTATTATGAAGCTGTCACTATTCAAAGACTGCTTTGAATTCTATATGTATCGTGTACTAAGACTGACGTTGGTTATGTTGACGGAAGTTAGCCTATTTTCAGGCGCTGCATAATATCATTGCGCCGCTGCACCCATGGTACGGCTAAAAAGTTCCATGATTATTACGCAGGAATGAGAGTATAGTTCCTAGCCATATCGGTCTAGAAAATCGCAACTTTTCATTTTACGCCGGTCTTACACGCTGTAACTATACACATCACAACATGTAAATAGGAAAATGTTGGTGTTATTTTGTCACTTATTGAGCAGTAGGCTAGCTGGAGCCATTTACCTCCAGTCTTTGTGCTAACCTAGGCTAGCGGTGGGTGCATCAGACAGACTTATGGCACACACGGAGATGAGAATGGTATTTATGGACTTATCTAACTCTGGGGGATATGGTGAATAAGTCCCAAAAAGTCGGCATGTTCCTTTAAAGCCACCATATGGAATTTTTCGCCGCTAGAGGTCGCTTATTCAAAACAAAGCCGTAGCTTGATGATGCCTCGATTTCTCTGAGCTTTTTTTATACTGCAGACGACTGCTTCTGCTTCTTCCGGTCAAGCGTATGTGGGGTAACGCAGCGTTTGTTCTATCATATTAGATACATTATTTGAGTGTGTTAAAAAGTTATGTTATAATGCTACTATGAGACACTTGTTGCACACTGCAATAAGCTAGATCCATATTAGGCATCGAAAAACATGGTACTCGCAGTAAATCAAGAAAATAAGATTTAAACAATAAGCCTAACGGTGTTGAGCTATATAACAATGATTCGTTTTCTGTCTATGAATTATCCAAACAGTTGCTCACCAGTCTAATAAAACATAATATATTAAAGGTGCAGTGTGTGAATCTTAGCAGCATCTAGAGGTGAGGTTGTGACCCCTCACTTTCGAAGCACATAGAGAAGCTACGGGGGCCGACACAGGACAAAAATGTCATCGTCGGAGAGAGCAGAGAGTGACTAGCGCTCTGTAGAGAAGTTTGTCCGTTTAGGGCTACTGTGGGGCTGTACGATTTATCGAAAAATAATCGAAACTGAAATTTAGAACCTCTAACCGACTTATTTTTCCCATGTCGGTTATTTCGGTTTTAGTCACGTGACTCCGCCCCATCAGTCACATCAAGAGCAGTTTGCAGGCACACAGAGAGATGCAGGAGCAGTTATCTTTGTTTATAGATGCCCAGAATCACTATAGTAACTGCATGTTTTACACAGTTTATACAGGTAAATTAATTGCCGTTCTTCTTATAGCCTACGTACTGCGACACACACACACACACACGGCGCGCGCAAGCCCCGAAGCCAGATCGCTTTCACTTTCATCCTTATAAAGTTTGTCAAGTAAATGCGTTTAAAAGCTTGAACATTTAAAGCGATTGTGCACTATTCAAAAACAATAATACGGAAAACTTATCCGTTCAGTGCTCAGCTTTTTTCTGTGACACAGAGAGCCGAGCCGTGTCTCTGACAACGCGCGCGCGCCCTGAAGGCAGATCTCTTTCACCTGCGTCCTCACAAAGCTTTGTCATTTGTATGTGTTTTAAGGCCTGCCAGTTTGAACTTGAGCGATTTTACACCATCAGATGTGTATTATGTTGAACTAATGCCTGATATATTGTGACAAACGAACACTCAGAAGCTTGCACATCACGTGAAGATCGCGCGCAGAGAGAAGCGCAGAAACGCAGTGTCAACGCTGTCCTGTGACTAAAGTAAAGTCACTAAAGTAGCTTAGAAACTCAACCGTTATAGGCATAGATTTTATTACCTTTGAAGTACAAACCACAGCTTCATAATGAATAGAGACGGTATGAGTAATTCACACACAGAATCACGCTCTCATTAATGCATTCAAATAAATGTAATGTAGGCCTAATGTGTTCATTTATCTGTATCTGATGTACAAGCAGAAATCTGCCCCATCGACAATAACTGCTGAAAGTGAACCGTTTCCTTCAAGTATTTCACAAAGAAATGCACTTTTTCATTAGAAAAAAAAATTCCACCTTTAATAGTAGAAAATATTTACAGTAAAAACCTTATCAGGAACTTACTCAAAAACCTTATATGGGGAAAAAATGGAAAGCAAAAAATAAAAAAGCAAAATAATCGTTCATTAATCGTAATCGAGGTAAAATGTTCAATTAATCGAGGTTTTTATTTTTGGTCAAATCGTTACAGCCCTAGGCTACTGTAGAAATATGACGGCGCAAAATGGCGATTTCACTGTAAGGGGACCCGCGGTGTATGTAGATAGAAATGGCTCATTCTAAAGTAATAAAAACATAACAGTAGTACATTATGTAAGGTCTTTATACGCCACTGAAAACAGTTATGTATATTATATTGCATTTCTGTCAATAGATCCTCATAAATACTACACACTGCACCTTTAAAGTGTCTTTGGTGTTTCCATGGTTTCTTCTAAATAAAACCGGAAATTGAGGGTAAGGCAGGCATGACATCAGTGATAGGCGACACAGACTGTGTCCTGGTTAAAATTGCTTATTTCTCTGGATTTAAACATTCTTGGAAACATCTGGAATAATGTAAGTACACAAGTCAACAAAATATATAACATTGTTATATTGGTTTTTAGATATTTTGATCCAAAAATCTTCCATATGGTGCCTTTAAAAGTGAAATGATTTTTGTGAATCCAGTGATCAAATGCTGTGGGTCTCAGTTTTCCGTGATGGTCACATGACTTCTACAAACCTGGAAGACCTTCTGAACATATATAAGTAGAAGACTTTTATAGAAAGGAAAATAGTAGTAGTAGAAATTGTGAGGAATATGCTTAATTGTAATGAAAATGTCAAAAAGTATAACGAAATATAATTTTAGTATAAAAAATATTATTATAATATGTAACTTCCTGTTTTTTTAAGATATACGTTTATTACCATTATTTGCATGTGAGCATTTGTTTTTTTCAAATATGAAACGAGTCTGAAAAATGAAGCTTGCATTATTAATCTTGTGATTATATTTGTTAAGTCTCACATTCATCTGTGTAAATTTAGTAATCAGAAACCTCTTTTTTCTGTGGTATTGAAAGAATTAGAAAATAATATGGTTTCCTTTAAGGACAGTACAAACAAAAAAGCTGTTTTTATTCACTTTCTTGTACTTTATATTTTTGTATCCTTAAAGGTCCCATGGCATGGTATTTTTCTATTATTTTATAATGTTTCCTGAGGTGTACTTATATTGTTAGTATGATTTTTACATCATAAAATGTCATAATTTAGAAATAAAAGGCATTTTTTTCTATACTGCTGTTTGCCCTGTGGCTGAATGCCCTGCTTCAAGAGGCGTGTCTGCTGTGAGACTTCAGTAAAAACGCCCACTGTTGTGATTGGCTGACGTCTTTGCATTTGAAATGAGCGGAGGGGGCGTGTTTAACGAGGTCTACGACGCATGAGCTGCTGCCAGAGAGACGGATGGACCTGAGATAGAAATGGCACATTCTAAAGTAATAAAAACATAACAGTAGTACATTATGTAAGGTCTTGATACGCCACTGAAAACATAGTTATGTATATTATATTGCATTTCTGTCAATAGATCCTCATAAATACTACACACTGCACCTTTAAAGTGCCTTTGGTGTTTCCATGGTTTGTAACACATGCAATGTACCATTACAGCGAGATGAATGAGTTAGTAAGTGTTGATTATAGCATTATTTTTAGATATGTTCCTATCATATGAAAAGTGTCAATGACGCGCATTGAGTACACAGCGCAAACAAAGACACAACAGCAGTAATCGAATGTAATCCAGTTTATTGTGGGGATAGCTGGCTAGCCTAGCCGGAAACCCTCACGCTTACCCCCCTTCTGCTTAATCTCGCGCCGCGTTTGGTGCCTCCGCTGTGGGCCAAATGCAGTACTGGGTTGTACTGATGTTGAAGGCCGACCGGTCAGTGCAGCCCGAGCCTCAGCATGCGTGAGGTTTATCTCTAAAGAGATGTGAGTCTGCCGATGTTGAGCAGAAACTCACGACTGTATGCACATTGTAGAACAGATAGACGCGACGAGGACGTACAAAAACACTGACTCACAAGATAGAAAACACGAAAACACCGTTCTGCTGGGAGAGAGAGAAGCCGCAGTGTGTGCACGAATAATAAATAATTAGCTACACATAAGAAATCACTGATCACAGATCAGAAGGAACTGAAAAAAGACTTCTGTTTTCATTTGTACATCCAAACACTGAGAAACTGCCAGCATTCACTCGTTCACAAGCCATGATCTCTCGAGCGCTTGCATGGGCGTGCCAGATTCTCTGGGCGGAGGAAAGGGAGGTAACCGTTCCTGTGTGGACGTCAAACCAGGAGACTTCAGGATTGGCTAGTCTGGCCTGTCATTTTCTCAAAGGCAGAGAAAGACAGCCAGAACTCGATTTTACACCGATCAACATTTCTATCCACTTGGGGACAATATTCAGGCTAGGGGAACTCATATTAATGTTGAAATACCTAATAAAATGAAAATTTCATGCCATGGGACCTTTAAACCTGGCATTTTTTTTCTTGTTCGTTTTGTTTTATTTGTTCCTGTTCTGTAACTGTTGTTCAAGCAATAAAAAAATTAAAAATGAAAACAAAAAAAGTTATGTGTTATGTCCAGATGACTTGTTTTTCACGTGACATGACCAATGATCTATTATATCAGTGGACATGACACAGAACGCGTGTATGAAGCATTGATCTAAATTATAGATCAGTGGTATGAAGTGACTTTAACAGTGGTCTCTATGGCGACGCGTCATATGATAGGCGTTGTGGGAGTTTGAATGACGCGAACAATAGAGCCACGCGACCAGCCGCATCATGACGCGCTCAACTAAACCGATCAAACCGTGTCATGCCGCCGTGATTTCGCGCTCCACAGCATTCATTATTCCTCATTCTCTGACAATGACTTTTCTTTACATAAAGATGTTTCGTACTTCTCACAACAGATCATTCTGCCATGTTGCGCTCGCTGCACTGTGCAATGTATAGCCATGATCATGTGTGTTATTAAAAATGCCTTAATGTAACTTCCAATCAACAGAATCAGCACACTTTCTCGATAAATACAAATATTGTTGTATGTTGTTTACGCCAGATATATATCTAGAATAGAACAAAGACCAGTCAGTGAAGAAGAAGTAAAAAAAAACATTTCTGAAACGAATTAAATCTGAAGTATCTTTCACAATTCACATAAACTTTAAAAAGTGGCCCAACAAGTCTTTAAAAACGTAGTAGTGTATACATTTCTAAACTAGAATAGTCAATAGACTCAAAAAGACATTTCTTGACGTTTTACGTTCACGCTGTAACTCATCAGCATCACAAAATATGAATTTCAGCACTGAAGTGGCTAATGTCAACGTGCTAGCATGAAACCATGGGTGTACTTTTCCACGAGGCATAAACAACTTGACAACTACTGGCGTTAAAACAAGACCAATATATCTACATGTTTTGACTGATTCAGTGTTAATTGTGCATATTCAACTTACTTAAATAATGTAGTTGTCAACCACAGAGGAAACTGTATGTTGGATAAATCTTTCCATATATCCGGACGGAACCTGTAAGTGCGGGGAAGGTTTATTATAGACATTTTATGATGTGACACGCGAATAGTCTGGTAAAAAATACTTTTAGAGGCAAAACAACTGTCAGAGTGCCATAATTATGCGACCTAAAAATAACATCTGCGACGGTAATAGTTGTTTTTAAAGCACAAATTAAGTATATCTTAATTAACTGATGAATTAGGAGTATAACGGAGTTGTGGCGCCATCTGTTGACGTGTAAACCTAACATACCAAGACACGTTAAAACATCATTTTAAAGAAACCACAGTCTTTAGATGTACAGCTTGATTTCACTTATAAAAACAATAAATATAAATTTGTCAAGTAACAGTTAAAGATTGTAATCTTAAACACTAGGCTAGTATTAGTATTATTATTACTAGGTTATGTAGCAGCCTATAGAAGTGTTACCTCATCTAGAATTCCTGTCAAGTTCTGTAGGACATTGAATTTAGCCAAACATTTAAAAAGTTACAAAAACCCCTTTATAATTTATTTGTTAGGAAAGGTTTTTCTTAAACAAATTATTTCAAAAATTAGGTTGTGTATTGTGTATTGTGATTGTCAAAACATTTGGTAACTAAACAAAATTTAATTAGGCTAAGTTTAGTGACAACATTTTACAATGTTTACAAAGTACAATAACCAGTAGGCTACTGTTTGTATTAGTGCTTGACACAAATTTCACGATTTCAGCTTGCAGTTCAGCTTGCGATACGATACCTATCTTGATTCAATATCGATTCATTTGGATAAATATCAGGTACAGTAGCTACATGTTATTTCTTTTTCTCAGGGAAAAGATCTCTTAACTAATGCTGTAAACATACAGTTGCCTCCATTTTTTAAGTTAAGAAATGTAAAGTTGAATTAAGCAAAACTTGCAGATATTTATTTTGTAATTTTACATTTTAATTGCTCTGAACTTGAAATATTTGAGTAAGCTAATTCATTTAACTTAAACCAATAATTTAATCTCATATTTTAAGTAGTGAAAACGTATATTTAACTAACTCATTCAATAAATGCCACCAAGCTAATATGTAGGGTTGCCACCTTTAGTGTGGCAAAATAAGGGACACCCATTCACGACAGTAAATATTTTTTTATTTTATTTTGTTTGTTTTTATTTTACAAACTCAAGTTGGGAATGCATATGAAAACAACATATACACATAATATTAATTATCCCGTAGTGTATCTACCATTTGTGTATATATGCTTAAGCAGACTCATATGCATAAAATAAAAAAAATAAATGTGTAGTCTTCTTGCATACATTTATTTTCTGGGCTGTATCATGTGATTCGAGTCTAGCATCACGTGGCGAGAGAGCGCGTCAGCGCACGGAAGTTGTCATAAGGAGCTAAAAAGAGCTGCAGAGTGGACTGCTGATGTTATAGCCTGAAAATAATTCTCGGCTCGCTTACATCCCACCGAATTGCGTGTGCTTTTCGGATAATAAGCTATATAAACGGCAGAACACGTCCCGCGGCTCCAGGACAGAGTTTAAGCAGCGATATGGAGTGGTTTGGAGGCGGAGTGCTCCAAACTGAACAGGACCGAAAGGATAACATGCCCCGCACACACCCACACGAGGTACCTGAGAAAGTTCACTAGTGCTTCATTTATGACCCGATGCCTTTTGATTGTTCTTTAAATCAACGCGAGCTTGCTGTCTCTGTGTGTTTACACTTGAAGCAATGCGGAAATGTGCTCTAAAGTCGTCGTTAGTTTCCGTTAGCTGGATTACTAACGTTAGATGCTGCAGTAAAAGTTTACCGCAGGATGAGAAGGAAAAAGCTGAATCTCAGTAGTGAGCTGACTACCTAGACAGCATTTGTGGGCATCGCATTCATACCGGTCTATCGTGACAGAAATAGTGTTTAGATAGACGGGCATCTGCGATTTGTATTTGTACACGGGGTATTATCTGGATCTTTGACATGAGATCATGAGCCTGTGTTTTCGGTCTCATGTTGACAAGCTTGTTGTTCTGACAGCTGAGGATAATGAGTGCTTTATTATTAGATCCATGAAAACCCCACTTCTGCTTGATGACTCACAGTTGGGTTATTTATCTCTGTAGTAACTACATTGCAACTGCATATTCTTGAGATTGCAATCTCACATAAAAACAGCTTTGACCTATATTAAATCCAACTCAATAATGCACATGCTTTTTTTTTTGTGATAACACTTTAGTTTAGGGTAGGGGTTGTCAAACTGTGATCCGAGGGTTCTAAGCCAAGGGTTCCCCAGAACATTTCAGAGAATAAAAAGACAAAGCAAAAATGGTTGAAGTCTAATAAACATTCTAAATGTTTCTCTCCTTTATTGGTGTGTGCTTTGTATCTTTCTAGTGAGTTTTTCCCACTGTAGTCCCCTTTATCTTGCTCACTGGGGTTGTAAGGCAGTATTCTTAATGCAGTATGTGAGCCGCTTACATACATTTATTGTTACATTTATATATTTTTAATTGATAATATTCGTCTTCAGGTTTATACATCCAACATTAAGTATAGCCAATTTAAGTTTGGAAACTATGTTGTATTTATAATGTCACACTTACTATTTATCTAACAGTTTAAATGTTTTTTTTTTTCATACATACAAATATATAGATGGATTTTAGAAAGGGGTTCCCTCATAAAAGGTTCATCATATTTGGGGGTCCTTAGCGTCATACAGTTTGTAAACCCCTGGTTTAGGGTCCAATTCTCACTATTAACTAGTTGCTTATTAGCATACATATTACTAGGATATTAGGCTGTTTATAAAGCAGATATTAATGCCTTATACTGCATCAAGAGAATAACGTAACGCTTGGTTTTTTAACGTGACGTGGACGTTGTGGTATGACAAGAATGTCTTTGGCAAGAGCTCTTTTCAGTCACTGCATTCTTTTCCTCCTTATTATTTTCTTTTTCCCCTTTGTGTTCCACTGTAACGGTATGAAAAAGGACAACACATACTGTGCATTTGTTGTCTGCTCTCTCATTTTTAATTTACAATATATCCCATGAATAATTCGCTGGAATGCACTAAGAATCTCTCGTTTTTCTCCCCAAATCCTTGCATCTCTTTCCAGGTTTGTTTTAACACGGATGCTTTTCAATCTAATTGTCTCCTCTATTCACTTCTTATCCTTGTAATGTTAGGATGGCGTAGATGAGGCGAAACAAGCGTTGCTCCGTTTCTGTTCATCTGAATGCACAACATGAATGCACTCTGTGTCTATCGACTTTCTACTGTATTTCCCTTATTGGCTAAGCATGTCACAAACAAGTATAAATCGCTATGTATATTACCTTATAAAACAGATTCTCAAGCTATTATATATTTAAACAATATAATGCTGTATTAACATGTGAGCACTCCACAACAATACCAATAAACATAATAAACAAACAAACCGTGCTCAGTGTCTTAATTTCTTCCCTTGTCAATGTTATGTTAAATATTTTCTTCTTTTTTTTTTTATTACCCCCCCCCCCTCCTGTGGTGAGTTTTTAATGTTGTTTATATATATATATGTGGTATTTTTAATATGCTTGAAGACAAACCATGTTCAAATTCATAAGTCAACACCATTGCTGAGTATTTTCTCCTTAAAACTGCAGTGAAAAAAGGTCTGTTCACAAACTACCTTGTAACCAATCACGTCAATGTGCAGACAGGCTTTAGCATATAATTAACTTACGAATGCCCATGCGGCTGTGCGCATTTTACTTTGGGTACAATTTGTGGGTGGCAATTGCTTGCAGAAACTGTCTGTGTTTGCCTCAACAGACATTATCATCATTGAGTTTCAAACCCGCATCAGAAAGTGTTTTCAAGACCCTTCGTAGACGACGATCATGAATCTCTGGCATTTCTCCATAAATGATTGTCATCCATGTATGCTGCTTTACCTTCATGGTCTTTTAAGAGGTTATTCATCTCTCTTTGTAATATCTCGGGTGCACTGGATATTCAGAAAGGAAATAGCGAGAACATTGTTGCACCTGACAACTGAGGGAAGTATATCATCAAGGGTTGGTAGAATGTACCTTTCATGTTCAACTGCTTGGTTTAGAGTGTTTAGGCCTATATTCTAGCCTGGACATTCTTCCTGGGTACAGGCACCATCAGTACGCACCATTAATTTGGCTCCGTAACATATTCGATCACGCCACACTTCACCGTTCTGTCTAGTTCAGCTTTCACCTTAGAATGTACATTAGCGCTATTTTGGACTGATTGTTTTAATGCATTCACTTACATTGGACTGAAAACTTTCCTGGAGTTTAGCGGCTTAACCCTCTGGTGCTCTTCGTTTAGGGATTGCATTGGTTGTCTTCCTGGTCATAAGTGACCGGACACCTACAAATTAAACTGCCTCCACCCCAGTAGAACCAATGCAATTTATTTAGCTTCATTAAAATTTTTTCTTTTTAATTTTGTATTTTGAGATGATTTGATGGTATTTTTTTATATTTATGCAATAATTATGGTCTATGTTTGCCATTGAAAATTATACAAAAATTATTCAAATAAAAAAAAAAAATCATTATTGCAGTATTTCAAGTTAAAATACAGACTAGGCCTTCAAAATAAATTTTTTTGAAGGCAGATTAGTGCCCTATTTGGAATTATTTAAAGGGTTAGTTCAACCAAAAATGAAAATTCTGTCATTAATTACTTACCCTCATGTCGTTCGACACCCGTAAGACCTCCGTTCGTCTTCGGAACACAAATGAAGATATTTTAGTTGAAATCTGATGGCTCTGAAAGGCCTCCATTGGCACAATGCACGGTTCACTCTCAAGACCCTTAAAAGGTACTAAAGACGTCGTTACAAAGTCCATCTCACTACAATGGTACTACAATAACTTTATGAATCGGCGAGAATAGTTTTTGTGCGCAAAAAAACCCCTAAATAACGACTTATATAGTGATGACGATTTCAAAACACGGCCTCATGAAGCTTCGAAGCGTTATGAATCAGTGAGTCGAATCATGATTCGGATCGCGTGTCAAACCGCCAAACTGCTGAAATTTGCCGATCCAAACTGCTCATTCGACTCGCTGATACATAACGCTTCGAAGCTTCATGAGGCCGTGTTTTGAAATCCTTAACCCTTTAAGAAATCATGCAACCATGGGTGTAAGGTCTCTTTGGGACCTCTAGTTGAGAATTCAACACAGTTTTTTTGAACACATTTAATTATTTTTTTGTTGTTGATGGATTTGAATATATATTTAAAAAATCTCAAAGACTATTTATTATAAAGTTTTAGATATTTTTTGTTTTGTTAGAAATATAGATTTTTTTTTCTGTGAATTTGTGTTTTTGCAGATTTCCCATTAATTTCCTATCGTGGTCATTTTTGACCGAAGAGCACAAGTGGGAGTATTTTTTTGTGTGTTAACATCCCTAATGCTAGAAAAGTCACCAAGTTTCATATCATTCTGATGAAGCTGTGATTTTTTTTAAAATTCCAAATGTGGTTCATTGGTTCAGTTTTTCAAAGGTGTGTTTGTATAAGTGCTCTTGATGTGTGTGTGAGTGAATGTGTCAATATCACACTCTTGATGTTTTAGAGTGTCACCCCTTTACTGCTGTGTACTTTTTTTCCGCATTGTGGCCGATTTGTAGATTGTACACACAAATATTCTGGGAATTTTTGTGTTTTTGCCGATTTCCCGTTAATTTCCTATGGTTGGTTCAAAGACAACTTTTTTTTTTTTACGACCAATTATGCTCGAATCATGAACCCAATTATTTTGTGTTTACACATACCTTATGTTAGAAAAGTCACCAAGTTTCATATCATTCCAATGAAGTAGTGATTTTTAAAATTTCAAAACAGAAAATGTTACGGTCAGAAATGACCGAAGAGCACCAGAGGGTTAAAGGGTTAGTTATCCCAAAAATGCCACTCACCCTCATGTTGTTCCAAACCTGTAAGAGTTTTGTTCATCTTCAGAACACATATTAAGATTTTTTTTTATGAAATCCGAGAGCTTTCTGACCCCAAATAGACTGCAATGTTATTACCACTTTCAAGGCCCAGAAAGGTAGTAAAGAGTAAAGACATTGTTAAAATAGTCCATGTGACTACAGTGGTTCAACCAAAATGTTATGAAGCGACAAGAATACTTTTTGTGTGCGAAATAATACATTTTTGGCCGAAATAATACATTTTACATTTAAAAAAAATATTTTTTACTATCCATTTTGATCAGTTTTAATGTGTGATTGATGATTTAAATGATTAATTTATTAAAAATATACTGACCCCAAACATCTAAATGGTAGTGTATAGATATATATTTTAAATTCTTCAACAATTGTAAACGGCTGGAAAATTAAAAAAGAATGGCAACCCTTATGATTAAAAGTTCAGTGCCAGATTTGTAATTATTTGTAATGTTGCTGTCATTGAGGACTGGGTCTGTTGCAAAAACAAAGCAATGTTCTTTATGAATATATGAATTTTCCATGCAGACTAATGATTTTGATCTCTGTGTCCCATCACAGCCCAGTGCGGAGAGCATGGCGTCTCTGTGCCTGAGTCAGCAGCGCTGTGTAAAGGCCTCTATTGCGTCCCAGTGGCAGCTGGCAGAAGCGCAGAACCAGCTCTGCGGTTTGGAGCTTCACAGCTCCGAGTCTGTCGAGCAGGAGCGTGCCCGAGCCCAGGCCTCCTCCGCTGAGCTCTCACAGACCGAACAGGAGTGGAGACATAAAGAGAGGATGCTGGGAAGGAGCCCCACTCTGTGTCCGGAAGCCAGCAGAGACGTATTTGACAAGGTATCTTATATCAAAAGTAATTCCGTGACTTCATGTCATACTTATTTCTGAAGGATCATGTGACACTGAAGGCTATTTAGATTTTATTTATCAAGGCAATTCAGATATAAATTACATTGGTAACACTTTATTTTACAGTGTCCTTGGCCTGTTATACATCTTCTGTGTACTTACTATAGTAATAACAAGAAATTATGAATGAATCTACATTTTAATATATTCAAATAGAAAACGGTTATTTAAATTGTAATATTTCACATTATGAAATATTTGCCCACTCTTTTCCCTATAATGAAGGTGTCAAGTTTTAAAATGGCAGTCCATACAGTATGACTTGTTCATTTCTTTTAAAACATTTTTTTTATTTTATTTCATTTGTTGTAACTACATTAGTTAACTAACAGTGATAAATACTTCTACAGCATTTACTAATCTTAGTTTGTTAATCTCAACATTTACTAAACCATTTTTAAGGTGTATCTGTACATTACTGAATGTACTGTGAACTAACATGAATATGACAATTATTATGAACTAATATTACCGGTTAATAAATGCTGTAAAAATATGTTAGTTCATGTTACTTAATGCATTAACTAATGTTAAGAAATGTGACCTTATTGTAAAGTGTTACTGAAATGATGTACCTCAAAAACTGACCAGAATGCAATATGAGGAATATAATTAATGATCCGTTTGACACAAAAATGTATGTTATTGCCCATTTGTTTTGTGCGCTTTGACAAAATCTGATTTTAACACATTAAGTGTTAGTGTGTAAATTGCTGATGCCTCTTTTCTCGTTTTTTTTCCTAGAGTATCATAAACATTTCACAGTCTTGGCCTATTGAATCAGATCACGAAAAGAACTTCAACCAGCGTAATGACGAACTCTTGAAACATTTTGGTAAGTTACAGGGTTTGTGTTTGATTTGAGGGTTAATGGAGACTGTTGATCTTAATGGAGGTTGTCATCCTTCTTCTGATTGGACAGGTATGTTAAGGAGGTGGGATGATAGTCAACGCTTTCTAGCAGAAAACCACCATCTCATCTGTGAAGAAACAGCCAATTACCTGATCCTGTGGTGCTTCCGTCTGCAGGCAGAGCAAGTGAGTCCTCTCTCTGGCCATGTTCAAATATTAGGATGTAAGTTAACATTTTAAAATGGCACATTTAAAGAAATCTAGTGTTTGATCATGTCTAAATATGTATTCAGATGCAAAACCTAAAAATAAGCAGTAATGATCTGCAATACTTTTTTGAGCAACTAGACTAGATACATGTATATTTATTAAAGAGCCATACAGGCACCAGTGGGTAATGGCATTACAAATGAAAATTATTATTTTTTCAGCCACAAAATAACTCTAATTTGCCTCTTTGCATTGGAATTCTCTATTTTAACCTTAATTACTATACTAATTGTAATATAAATAAGAAAAATATTAGAAGAAAAATATTTTAATTAATTAAATGGTCATTAATGGACCATACTTATTGCACAAGTAGGCCTATTTAGTAGCAAAAGATCTCCTCAAAATATTCAATAAATAAATATTATTAAACTATGGTGTATAATACCGTGACCGTGCGCGCCGCCGGGAGATGAGAGCATGTCGCTTTAACTGTTATGCCACATTAGCGCCAAAACGCTATTTATTGATTGAATTTCGCATTAAAACTTTTTAAAAAAAGCTAAAAGCTTAGACTTTGTTTTTGCAATTTGAGAGCGAGAGACGCGCGTGAGTGACAGTGAGACGGAGGTAGAGCAGGGGAAAAGGAAATTCAGCTGAATGAATACTCTGCATGTTTTAAATAGGGTAAAAAAAAGAAAAGAATAACGCAATACGTGGCGGCCGATGTTGATTCTGTGGCACACCGTCACGAATTAGTCTATGTGTGGGAAACACTGGACCTACCTCTGATACCTATTGTCTGCTTCTTTTGCAGAAAGAGGCCTTAATGGAGCAGGTGGCTCATCAGGCAGTCGTCATGCAGTTTATTCTGGAAATGGCCCAAAACAGTCAGCAAGACCCAAGAGGCTGCTTCCGTCAGTTCTTTCAGAAAGCCAAAGTGAGATTCACATCTGCAGTGTACTGCAGTGCTGCAGACATCTCCTTCAAACGGTTTTACACAAGATTTTACACATCTCTTACTGTACATGAGTTATTTAACCAGAGAGGTGCAACAATAAAGTCCTCAAGGATGTGGAATAATGTGGAACAATTTAGATATCTTAATGTTTTTGAAAGTAGTCTCTTCTGCTCTCCAAGGCTACATTTATTTGATAAAAAAACAGCAATATTGTGAAATATTTTTTACCGTTTTACAGTATTTGAATATATTGTAAAATTGTATTTATTCCTGTGATCAAAGTTGCATTTTCAGCATGTCCCATGATTCTTCAGAAATCATGAGATATGAATATATATGATCGAACATGATGATTTGATGCTCTGTTATTGTAAATTATTATTGGTGCTCAATTATTAACGATGATTCTTATTGTCAATTTTTATATAAAACTTTTTTTCAGGATTCATTGATTAATAGAACTTTCAATGAACAGCATTTATTTTAAATAGAAATAATTTATGACATTATAAATGTGTTTATTGTCTTGAATGATAGTTTCACTGTTTCCACAAAAATATGAAGCAGCACAACTGTTTTCAACATTGATAATAATAAGAAATGTTTCTTGAGCATCAAATCATCATATTAGAATGATTTCTGGAGGATCATGTCACACTGAAGACTGGAGTTATGATGCAGGAAATTTCTTTCAAAATCATTAAAAAATCTTAATTATTCCAAAAGTCAGTGTGAGGCCCTGTTTACACCTGGTATTAAGATGCGTTTTGGTTGATCGAATCACAAGTAGACGCGGGAGACACATTTCCGTTAACACCTGCTTTTTAATCCACTTTCGATCTCTTCTGGTCTGATTTCTTTGAGGGGAGGGTCTATGCGCGGGTAAATGTATGGATTTTTTTTTAGATTTTTCGATCAAATGGATGAAATAAGCTTGCACGATTTATATAGCCTATGAGCGTGTCTGGAGACGATGGAAAAACACACGGAGAGCTGCAGCTTTTGTTTCTGCTCTGATACCGTGACCACTGTGAAAGCAGGAATGGTGAGAGAACATTTTGCTTGGTATGTTTTTCATCTTCAAACCAAACGTATGTCTTCAGCTGTCGAAGTTTAAATCCCATCTGGGTAGCGCGCTTCCCATAATGTTTACGCATTAGGTCAGTATGCTGTCTTTTGTGGCTGTTCGAATGCATTCGACCACATTAGCATCTACACTACGAAAGCAAATGCTAGTGGAAGTGGACAAGCTCAATGTTTTAGACCCCGTCTACACCTGTATTTGTCCAGCATTGTCCACTTGTGGTCCGATTGACCAAAACGCATCTTAATACCACGTGTGAACAAGCAAGGCCTGAGTGTTGTGCAATAATGTCAGTGACCACTAGAGAGAGTCATGACATAACTGACAGCAAACAGCAATAATCATTTCTAATCTTGCTTTGCTCTTCTTTTTTTTTAAGGCAGGGCAGGAGGGATACTTGGACGTCTTCCACACAGAACTCAAAGCCTTTAAGCAGAGAGTTAAAGAGTATACCATGAAATCAAAAGGAGAAACGCCAAACGATGCAGTGCACCAACATACACCGCCAGGCTGTCGTCTCGACCCCAAGGAGGTTTTGGAGTCTTTGCCACCGGTAGGAATGATTATAGCTGTAATTTGCGGGTGGGTCAGGTGGTGGGACATGTTCCCACCACTTTTTGCCACGGTCAATATTGTCCTCACTGCTTTTTGAAATGTACCGTAAACAAATGAAACAGTTGAAACTGTCTCCAGTTGACTAGCAGAGTATTAATTCTGTTCGTTTGTGTCATTAAGAGGCGACGTGATGCTGGAATGTCTTGTTTTTGAAGCCATGCTGTGTTCGTTGCCGCTGTTATCAGTGGTGGAAGGAAACTGTGCTCTCTTGTGACTCGTGCACAGTCTTCACACAGACGAGCTCTTTAAGTTATCGCTAAACGTCGTTGATGAGACTCTTTGTTTGTTCTCCTGAAATTGCAAAAACAAAATGCACACAAACGTGCCCCTGCTCTTTATATACAATTACTGAACAAAAAAAACTACATGAGGGCAGATTAGAACCTGGAACCTCTGACATGATTAGCTCTTTCCCCACCATTGATGGAAATTTCCCACTGTTATGTGGTAGGGGGCGCTATGCCATCTTCTGAGAGCGTACTGAATCTCCTGATCAAAACGCATGCGACACAGATACTGAAACAAGCAATGTCATATGTAATCATATGCATAAGTAAAATAACACGATCATCAGCATTAAACAGCATATTAATCTAAACTGCCTAATGTTACTGAATGAAATGTCGACCCAGGACGAGCTGTATGACTGTGAAACTTTGGTGGTGTTGAAGGACTCAATCTACTCCATCTATGTTTTGATCATCGTTCTGAATCTGATCAGGAGGTAGTCTTTTGACAAAACACAATTTTCTCTGCTTTTATCTTGCATTTTTTAATGAAACTTACCCAAATTCCAAAAAAAAAAGAATGAACTAAGGTAGAATATAATGGGCTTAGTTCTTTCTTTTGATATATTTCATGTTATTCATACAACTAAATATTCTGGGGGCCATTAAACTTTTGTGAAAATTATGCTGGCGTGGAAAGAGTTAACAAAAATTCTACCGCAAGACCATTAGAGCACAGAAATATATTTATTCACTGACATTAATCTCAGGAATAACAATATATTGTATTATAGTAGATGCTAGGATGAAAAAATATCACGTTAAACATGACTTTTACCCATTATACTTTTGAAATTGATTTCTAGACATCGTAATGCTATTTTTTTCTGCAACTGTTATATGTCTACATATGTGATTTATAGCATTGAATTAGATATTCCCACCCACTTTTTAAAACAAAGTTACGCCACTGGGGATAATAATCGAATCTCAGTTTTATGTGCTGTAATCTAATGTTTTGTTAAAAAAAGAAAATTGTCCTCAATGACAGCATGAAGCAACCGAAGCACAGTGAATCAAAATATATTTCATGTTTGATATACAGTTAGATGTTATGTAGAGAAAATAGGTAAGATGTATTGTCACACTTAATCATTCATGTCGCAGCGGGTTAGGACACATCTTGACAATTAAAGCATCCATGTTGAAATGAACATATGTTTGCAATGTTGATCAAAAAACAGTAAAGACATACATTACCTATTTTCTATGTGAATATATTTTAGACTGTAATTTATGTCTTGTAATTTATTTTCAGCATCATTCCTCCAGTCTTCAGTGTCACATGATCCTTCAGAAATCGTTCTAATATGCTGATTTAATGCTCAAGAAACATTTATTATCAATGTTGAAAACAGTGCTGTTTCATATTTTTTGTGAAAACCATGATACCCTTTTCAGGATTATATGATTTATAGAAGTTTAAAAGCGTTTTTTGTAACAATGTAAAAGTCTTTACTGTCACTTTTGATCAATGTAATTTATTTTCCAACTTTTAGAGGGGGGAAGGGGGGTAACACACACAGTTTCTGCCAATCTCATGTTAATCTCGAGTACCTACAGAGTAGTATTGCATCCTTCATATCTCAAAAAGTCTTTAGTTTTATTACTTTTATAAAAGACAGATACGCTGTACCGACTCTTTCTGAAAACAGCCGAGCCCGTGGAGGCCTGCAGTGGGTGGAGCTAAAGAGACAGAAACACACACACCTATGACACATACTCACAGTACAACATGACATTACCCCTGGATAACTTTCGATTCACTATACGTTCGTGTTGTTTACATTCTATGCACTTGCGCACCGAATGCCAACAAAACACAGACATTTGAAGCAGTTTCACTCACCGCCTGCGGTTCCGACTCATGACCGGGAACAAACAAACACACTTGCAGAACTCCGTTGCTGCTCTGGAAAAACAAACTGTATCCACTGTTTCCTTAACGCTGAGTTATTTGGGAAGCTGAACAAGGTTATCTTTCCCTCACAACCAGAAACACACTTCTTTAGTGCTGTAATCCCGAAACCCGAATGAAGCACGTTGATGGGTGCACTCTAGCACTCGCTCATCTGGGAGAAGTGCCCATACAAGGAATTCCACCCATTTTGACGTAATACATGGCCATACTCGAAAAAAAAAAACATTCCAAAACTTGTTTGAATCCGGAAGGAGTGTATTTGGCACAGAAATACTCTGTCTACTTTTGCCCATGTTTAGCATGAGCATCCAACTCTTTAACAGTGTAAATAAGTCAGAATGCACCCCCCCCCCCCCAAATGGTAGTGGTGCTAGTTGCAAACTATAAAATGAGTCAAATGTTGAATTTGCAGGAGCTGAAAACATGCATCCAGATGCAAGATATGCAGATTCTTCAGAATGTGCTGAGCAACATGAACCCACAGGTAACGCAGCAGCATTAAGGCCCGTTCACACCAAGGTCCATAACTATAATGACTTAAAGGGTTAGTTCACCCAAAAATGAACATGATGTAATTTATTACTCACCCTCATAAACACAAATTAAGATATTTTTGTTGAAATCCGAAGGCTCAGTGAGGCCTCCATAGGCATCAAAGTAATTTACACTCTCACGACCCATTAATGTACTAAAAACTTATTTAAACATATTTACTGATTTCAAAACACTGCTTCATGAAGCTTTGGATGGAAACAAATCAGCAAGTCGAATCATGATTTGGATTGCGAGTCAAACTGCTGAAATCACGTGACTTTGGCGCTCCAAACCGCTGAATCGATACGCTGCATGAATAAGCTTCATGAAGCAGTGTTTTGAAATCGGCCATCACTATATAAGTCATTATTTAGTTTTTTTGGCACACAAAAAATATTCTCGTCGCTTTATAATATTAATATTGAACCACTGTACTCACATGGACTGATTTAAATATGTTTTTAGTACATTAATGGATCTTGAGAGTGTAAATTACATTGATGCCTATGCAGGCCTCACTGAGCCATTGGATTTCCACAACAATAACTTCATTTGTGTGCCGAAGATGAACGGAGGTCTCACAGGTGTGGAACGGCATGAGGGTGAGGAATAAATGACATTATTTTCATTTTTTGGGTGAACTAACCCTTTAAGATATAGTTTTAAAAATCATTCTAAATGTAGAAGAATAGCAGAGTCCACACCAAAGCTATAACAATAACAGCACAGAGGAACAATATTGTTGGGATCACTTTCAAATGCTGATAAACAATAAAACATTGTTAATAATCAAAATTATATTGTGTTGGTGAAGAAGCTAATATAGTTATAGATATTATTCTTGGTGTGAATAGCACTTTATGCTGTAAAACATCAGAACATGTCAGACCTGCACAGATGTTCTGATTCAGCTAAATGATTCCAGTTCCTAGATTTATTTATTTTTTTACACTTTTCACCACAGAGCTCACATGCTGTTAACCTCTCACAGACATGCTGTTAAGTCAATGAGAGCCAAAGGACACATGAAGAGTTGCATAACCGCTTTAATCTGTTGTGTTGCCTTCATCAGAACGCAGGCTGACCTATAATCCCTCTTCCTGCCCTGCAGACCTGCATTCACATGGATGTGCAGCAGTTAAAGGGATAGTTCACCCAAATATCAAAATTATGTCATTTATTCACCCTCATTTTGTTCTATTGAGCACAAATCATGTTGCTTATTTTCATTTATTGAAAGTGGATGGGGACTTGGAACTTTCAAACTTATATAAAAGTAAAAGTATAGTTCACCATAAAAGTAGTTCATACGACAACCATAAACTTTGGGGGTCTGTACGATTTAATTATCACAGATTTTATACTTTTATTCGGCAAGAATTCATTAAATTGATCAATAATATATTCATAAGAATTATATTGCAAATAAATGCTGTTCTTTTAAACTTTTCTTTAAAAAATGTCATGGTTTCCACAAAAATATTCATAAGCACAACTTTTTTTTCAACATTGGGGATAATAAGTTTCTTGAGCAGCAAATCAGCATATTAGAATGATTTCTGAAGGATCATGTGACTAAAAGACTGTTTGTCATCTTTTTTTCATCTAAAGGTAAAAGTTTATGCCATTTAAAATTAGTATATTTAGTTTGAAAACATTTCAGAGTAATATAAAAAAAAGTGTAATTTTCATAAATCCAGACTGTTTTGAGCAGTCATGAGTTAGAAGTTAAAAGGAATTCTCATAAATATTGATACAAATATACTATATTTTCTTGCATCACAATGATTTTTGCTGTATTTTGTGTAAAATTTTAGTAATAGGAATTTTAATAAGGAATTTCTCACGTTTTTATTCATAAAAAGGGGGTAAATGTAGCAAAAGCATGGTTAAAACATGGTAACATTCAAATGTGCTCATTCATTCATTAAAAGTTACTGATGAGATACAATATCGTTTTAGTTGAAAAATATTAAGCTATGACAGTTGTTTTAATGCATTACAAGAGTTAAACGGATAGTTCACCCAAAAATGAAAATTCTGTCATTTCACTCAAGTTGTTTCAAATCTATATAGATTTATTTCTTCTGCAAATACTATGGAAGTCATCAACTGTTTGGTTATCCACATTCTTCAAAATGTCAGAACTGAAAGAACTGTATACAGATTTAGAGCAACTTGAGGGCGAGTAAATGATGACAGAATTTTCATTTTTGGGTGAACTATCCCTTTAAGTGTACAGCAGACTGGTCTCTGTGCTGCAAGTTATAATTTTTATTTTATTTTATATCCTCTTTCTCAATCATCACAGGTGGCAGAATACCACGTGAAGCGTTGCTTGGAGGCAGGACTCTGGACGAATATACCACGAGCCTCCAAAGAGGAGAGTTCAGAAACGGACGAGTGGAGAATGATGGAGACCTAGCAGTGAAAACGTGGTCAATCCCTGACAAACCTTCAGTAGGAAAACGGCTTTGGGTCGGAGGACAGGAAGAACAAGGGCTGTGCTCAAAGACTTTTGTTTTGTATCCGTGCCTGAACGTGTGCTGCACTTTATATTTGTTTAATAGAGAAAGTATTTTAAAAAAAAGACAGGAAACTGTATTTTGAGGCACTTATGTGCAGATTTTGTTACGTTTCTTTTGCTAACTTCTCGTCAATCTGTTTTAGCAGTTTGAAAAAATGTTTAGGAAAGTGGCACAAGCAAGAGTGCAAAGGAAAAACTCCAACATTTCGGCATAGTTTAAACCTTTTTTGTCGTGAATTGGTTTTAAATCAACAAGATCAGTGATATTTGAGAAGCCGTTTGCTGTCGTCTTTTTGTTCGAGCATCCCCACCTTTGGATTGTAATCTACAAAGTCCACTGCACATTGAACTCTAGCTGCTATCTGGGAATTGTTTCATGTGTCATGTGTGCATGAACGCGGCAGATAACAGTCGGCTTCCTGCAGATAGAGAAACGACACTGAGGCGGAGCAGGACCACCCACTTTGCTGTCCTATTGAGACAAGTCATTTGCAGATCAAACTCTACGACTTAAATACCAGCAATGTAATGTTGTTTCAAAATCGGATACTCAAGGCACTTGGCCATTGGGTTTGATTAGACGTCAAATGTAAAAAAAAACGGCAAATGTCTAAGTGATATTTTGTCTAAAGTTTGTCATTATTTTCTCAACCTCATGTCGTTCCGAACCTGTATGACTTATTTTCCTCTGTGGAACATAGAAGAAGATATTTTGAATTTATTTTATTGTATGTTTTATTCATGAAAGTCTTCATTATACGAGCAAAACCCAGAAACATTCTTCTAAATATGCGTTTTGCGTTCTACACAGAAGACAGCAAGTCATACATGTTTGAAACTACATGATGGTGTGTACAACGACTTTTTTGGGTGAATTATCCTTCAGAAAATGATTTTGAGAGCTTTCCCTCACCATCACTTTAGGAAACTGACTTCTATTCATTGTAATAATTGCATTGAAAGCCTGCAGATGCTGTTTGCGTATCCCATCCGGCCAGTTTGCTTTGCTTGTATTGCACACAACAACATTTACAGCAAACCTAGGATTTGTGTAAGAATAAATGTGGTGATATTGTGCAAGTCTTTACGATCAGATCAAACAAACTGAATTAAATCTTTAGACCCACAGTATTGCTGACTGCTTGAAATGTTTTATTTCACTGTGACTTTTCACTGTTATTAAAATGTCATTTGAGCACTTTATAAATGTTTTGCTAGCTCTCTGTGTGAGGGATTCACGTCTGATTACATGCGCGCAATAAACTGATTTATTTAGAAATTTTTACAACAATTATCTTTTTTTGATTGACAAAGCGAGCTTAGTGGGTTGTACTATGAAAGTAGGATAATGCATGCCTCTTCTGGCACGTCCACTCAACAAAAGGAACATAAGGCATCGGCCGTAAAAGTTTATATATTTATGGTGTTGTAAGAACACAAACGTGGGAGATAGTGATTGAGAAAAAACTGGATTCATTATTGGTTACATTTGATAAGAAAATTGTCATAATTTCCTTTTTATTGTTATTATTTTCCTTAAGCCTACTCAGTGAATCTTTTTGTACACAATATATATTGTAAACAGTGTGATTATATACATCAAAATCTAGAGCTTCACCACCAAAACAAGCTAAAAAGAGTCAAGCTTTACTGTTTATTGCTGGACTGCTTTCTGAAATGACATCCATTACATTTAATAATTTATCCATTATTCAGTAGCAGGGTTTTCAGTTACTACAAATTATACAGTGATTCGCAAACTGCCATTAAATGCATAAACAAGTGAATTAATACCACACAATAGTGTTTTATCAATACACAAGTACTTATAAAACATCCTTTTCTGATATTTTGATCACATAAAATGTATTGTATTATACAAACCTTTCGTAATTAAAAAACATTATTTTGTATATGCTAAAAAATATTAACTCTGTTAACAGTATTAATTGAATCTACAATTAAAGGGATAACAGAACAAAGTATACAGTGTATACAGGTTTGGAACAACTTGAGGGTGAGCAAATAATGATAGAATTTTCATTTTTGGCTGAACTATCCCTTTAAACATTGCTATGCAATCATTAGACTAACTAAGGCCACAGTGGTTCACAAAATGGGCGGTACAGGTCTGAAAAATCAGGTTTAGAATCATATTTGCATCTTACATTCATCTTTTTAAATACTTCTCTAGTATGACATTTCAATAACATTAAAATGCTGTTGTGGATAATAAACAGGAATGTTTTGGAGCTGTCACGTCTACATTTTGCAGCCCCTTCAGTTAAAAGAAAAACGTTCTTAAAGGTTGAGCACTTCTAAGTGGGAAGCGTCAACTATTAATTTCAGCATGCCTACCGCTACGAACACTCGAAGCTAGTTTGTTTGCTTAAGATGGGAGCGCTAGTGCTCAGAAGACTAGTTTGACCATAAACCTATAGTTTGCCACTAACTTGATATAAAACCAGATGGCGACATTAAAGGCTTCAGCGAATACAGTAGACTGCTTAAGGCCACATAGGTGCTTTGTCCTTGCTTCAGACAGTGTAGTTGTTGTAAAAGTCCTAAAGGTTGTTGTAGAATCACGCTTTTCCCATAGCCTGCTGGGTTCCTGGGATTTTCCTGGTCAGGAAGGCATGCACGTGAGGCCATATCTTGTTGGTTTCAGTTCCTGAGAATGTCTCCAACACTCCTTTACTCCTGTTAAAGGAAATCATAATGGCTTAGAACACCCTCAGTCCAGCTTAAAGGAATAGCTCATCCTCAGTATCATCACAAAATGATTTTCCTCCTTTGTCCAGACACTGGAGAACCAATGACCATTGATGTAATGCAGGGTTTCCTAAACTGCAGGGGTTTCTTGAGTCGATGAAAAGCTAATAATTATATCGAATGTACAATAAAATAAAAGGGCTGCACGATAACTGATATGATTCACTGTATTCGCCATCTCAGGAACGCAACATGTGATAGGTTTACTATTTACACATTCTCATAATTTCCAACATTTTTGTGGGCAGACGTTTATAATATTTCACCAGTATTGGGCAAAAATAAAAGCTAGAAGAATTTAAATATTTAAAGCCTGAGGGTTTGAAAGTGATGTTTTCAAGACATAAATATTGGTATTGTAACTTGAGTAAAATCAACCAATTAATCAAACTTTATTTATAAAGCACTTTAAAACAACCGAAGTGGACCAGAGTGCTGTACAGCAAAAAATCCAAACTCATAATACATCAAATACAAATAAAACAGATTCGAGACAAACCGCAATACCATAGAAACAATCAAATAAAGCAAAATGTCAACGTCAGGAGGCCAAGGAGTAAAAGTGGGTTTAGAGACGCAGTTTAAAAACAGACAGCGAAGAGGCCTGTCTAATGGGTAGTGGCAGATCATTCCACAGTTTAGGAGCTGCCACAGCAAAGGCACGGTCCCCTCTGAGCTTACGCTTTGTTTTTGGGCACATTCAGAAGCAGTTGATCAGCTGACCTGAGAGAATGGGTGGGTGTATAAGGGTGTATGTAGGGTGGGGCAAGACCATTCAGGGATTTGAAAACAAATAAAAGATTTTTGAAATGGATCCTAAAATGTACGGGCAGCCAGTGGAGTGAGACTAAAATGGGTGAAATGTGCTCGTGTAAATTAAATTATTAATATCAAATATTCATTTTATTCAACAGTAATATATGTCTGACTTCATTTTTATAATCAGAGTTAAACAATACAAATAATAATCACAATACAGTGTTAAAAAAATGTGTCGCAATTAGCAATCACAATTTCTTTTTTTAGATAACTCGAATATCCAAGTTGACTAAACTTCAAGTTTTAAGGCAGCATGAACAATTACTTTGAAACAATATTTTTATTGTGATAACATGAATTATTATTCTTATCCAATTTGATTAGGTTCCTAAAACACCTCTGTAAAAAAAGTATATGGACTGAGACACATTCAGAACAAAACAAAAGAAGTTTGAGTCCAGTTTTAAAGCTCTACAATAAAGTCAATACATTTTATCTATTTATTTTAAATATTCATGTGACCATTACCCAACATCAGAGAACTGTGGACATGTGAATGTGTCGTTAAATTAATGAAATATTAACTTAAAATCTCAAGTATATCAAGTTAATATTTTACTTCTATGGGTTTCGGCTGACAAAAATGTTTTATGAACCCCTGATGACATCAAACCAGGTGCAACATACTTCGATTTGAATGTACAAGAACTTAAATGAGATTTGAGGAAGATTTTCCGCAAGTAGCTTAAATTTCCGTTCTCATATGTACATTTTTCAAGTATCTGTACTTCTGTTTTTTAAAATACTTTTTACTCTACTACATTTCCTAAAACACGTTATTTTGAACTGAAGAAATGGTCACCAGACCCAGGAACTGTGTCTGGTGTCAGATTTGCGAACAAGCTGATTCTTTTCAATTAACCTGTTAAACTGGTTCACAAATTGCACTGAATGATTCATTCGCAAATTGGATCAGATGGCAGCTGTTCTTGAGTCAACAACTCAATGATTCAAATGATCCGGTCAGAGCGAGTCTCCAGTTAACAATTCACTGAATTCACAAGTCTGACTGAAAATGAGCCAAGAACTAGAGATTACGCAACTACTCAATTTGTGCACTTTGTCCACCACTGCTTAAATGGCCTCTGAAGATTTAAAAAATGTTGCTTACAATATGTACTACTTTTGTGAGGGTTTTTTGTGCTTTTTGGAGCTCATCAGTATGGAAGCTTGTTTCTTCCACTGAGTTCTGACTTTATATCTTGCAAATCTGACTTTTTAACACGCAATTGATACTTTATATCTCACAGTCACAAAGTCAGATTTGCGATTGTGAGATAAAAAGTCACAATTATCTTTTCAAATGTTTTATTCTGTGGTGGAAACAAGCTTCAGCCACACTTTTATTGTATGGATAAGAGTAGCATGAACATTCTGCTAAATATCTTCTTTTTGGTTCGATATAAGCAATAAATTCATACAGGGTGAACTATTCCTTTAAATATTCCTGTCTGCTGTGTGTTTTACTGCATCGTTTCATTCAGCATAAATCATAAAGAAAACACATATCAGCTTCAAAGTGCTGCGGTTTCTGTACAGTACCTGTAATACTCTAAAACAGGTTGTGTCTGTCTCTCATAGTCCTTTAGTCTCCTGGACACAGTTTCGGGACTGTCGTCGTCTCTCTGGACCAGCGGTTCTCCTGTGACATCATCAAGACCCTGTGCACAATAGAGACCGATGATTAGGCCCTTTAGGCATATATGACATAACTGCAGACCTCCACAACAAAGACCCAGCTTTACTTAAGTGCCAAAACTTTAAAACATGTTATAAACACCAAATTAAAGCTACCATTCCTAAAGAATTCTTGTATTGAAACAGTCAACAAACCATGGCAGGCGTTGACAAAATCCAAAGCTGAATCGAGGTGACCTTCAGACACACAGGTTCGTGTTGACATAAGTTTGAAACTGTATTTGAGCAACACTGGCAAACACTGTTTCACACTTGGCTTGTTCTGTATGAGTTTAAAACGCACTGAATTGCTGTCTTGAGGTTTGTTATTTGAAATGATTGCCAAGATGACCAAAATGATCAAATGTAAATGTTTCTCCGATCAAATTTTAACCGGTCCAATCAGCGAGCAGAGGGAGTGGCTGAGAACAATGACGTTGACGTCGTGCCCTAGTTTGAGATGACATGCGTCACGACCAAACGTTAGCGATTGGTTATGGCAGATCCAGAGTGGCTCTGGGCAGATCCAATAGTTTCAAACTTCAACAGAGTACCCGCATTAAAGGAAGTAAACGCTTGTCAATGGAGAGTGGCCAGACTCTCAGTACGAATGAAATGTACGAGATTCTGGTAGGACCAGGCTATTGTGGCCGTAGACAAAATACATTATTTTAGGCTTATTACTCATTATTTTTTCAGTTTTACTTTTCTAAATCTCATTCCCCGTATAAGTTTTTTCTTTTCTTTTAAAGTATAGCAGTAACTGTTCAAGCAACATTTAAGCACATTTTCTGTCCTTGTGATTCCTCTTTTTTTCTCTGAGAGTGTTTAATTATTTTACAGGAACTCCACAACTTCCTCAGCGTGCTCCAGTTTTATTGCAGGGAGGAGAGCAAAGTTCCTTAGTAAACAGATGCATTCTTATCTGTCTTGAGCCCCAGGTTGTGAAATACCATGACTTGCTTTTACCACAAGAACAACTTTAACACATATTTATATCCAATGCTCCATGTTTTCTTTTCACACTTTAGATTAGGGTGCAATTCTCACTATTAACTAGTTGCTTATTACCATGAATATTACTAGGATATTGGCTGCTTATTAGTACTTATAAAGCACATATTAATGCCTTATTCTGTTTGACCATATTCTACATCTCTTAATCCAACCCAACACCTAAACATAAAGGGGTAGTTCACCCAAAATGAAAATTCTGTCACCATTTACTCAAGAGATCTGCTTGGTTGCAAACATTCTTTCAAATATCTTCTTTTGTGTTCAGCAAAACAGGTTTGGAACTTGAGGGTGAGTAAATGGTGACAGAATTTTCATTTTGGGTGAACTACCCCTGTATGTTTAGGTATTGAAGAAAGAAATGTATACAGGTTTGGAACAATTTGAGGGTGACTAAATGATGACAGAATCTCACAAATTCTTTAAACAAGACAAATTAAATGAAATAAATTGTAATATAAATTTATATTGTATATTATACAGAAACTGTATCTATGTATTATCCCTTGTGAAAAGAAAGTGTGCTTAATTGTGCACTTCAAATCTAAATATTTTTAAGTATATATATATATATATATTATGTACTTGCAGATAATATAATATTTATGCAAAACAAGGCCACTTAAGTGTACTTAAAAGTGCTATAAACGATTCACGCGTTTTTTGTCACATACAGCAAACATCTCCTCACTGTCCGCTAGCTGCCTGTCCCCTGAACACACTTTAAAAAAATGTGGTCTCTGTAGTCAGCACAAGCTCCACAAACGGCAACAAAAACAAACTTGGGCAGTCCGGACAACGAAACATAATAAACAGTGCTCCAGCCAATAACCGACAAGAATGATTTGGGGGTGGAGGTTCGGGGTTAGTGCGCGTGCACATGAAGGGAGGTGTGTAGAAGAGAGAAACATAAAGAGGGAAGTTCGAATTATATGATTTTGATATGGCCGACACACGACCAGAGAGACAACGTTCTGATGAACAACTTGCAACGAAAAGGGAAAAGGAGAAGGAACGGGCAAAGTCCCGAATTTACAATGGAAAAGCCTTCGAAAGGCGAGAACTAGCCTCTGTTTTGTTTGACAACACTTCGAACGTCAACAAGAAGTTACTCCACCCAGGATCGCTTAGAGCACCTTTAAAGAGGGCACACAATCATGACTGTTTCTGGTAACACTTTATTTTATTGTCCTTGTTACATGTACTTACCATAGTAATAACCGTAAATGATGCATAATTACATGCAACTAACCCTCAACCAAACCCTAATCCTACCCTAACCCTATAGTAAGTACATGTTGTCAATTAATATTACTCAGTACTTAAATATATAATTACACTGTAACAATGACACCGTAAAATAAAGTGTAACCCCGTTTCTTAACACACTTACTGAAAGAAATGTCGACCCAGGATGAGCTATAGGACTGTGAAGCTTTGGGGGTGATGATGGACTCGATCTACTCCATCTGTGTTTTCATCTTTCTGACTCCCATCTGTATGTAGTCTTTAACAAAAACGTGATTTTCTTAGCTTTATGCTCAAAATGTAGCTTTTTTTTTCATTAAACTTACCCACATTCCAGTGTTGATAAAAATATTTGATATATTCCATGTTCAGATATTCACACAAGATATCCTGTGGGCCATGAAACTTGTGAAAATGACCAAAAACACTTGCGATGACTGGCAAGTGGCAAATTTCATGTTTACGTTCACTTAAGACATAACCGACTATGTTTATGATGATACCCGACAAGACAGGAATTTTGCCATAATTTTGTGTGAATATTTGCGCGCTGTGAGGCGTGTATGTGCATGCTTGGGCGTGCATTCATAACGGTGGTATATACACCGATGTCGATACATCTGCGATAGGCTCATATCGGCCGATAAAATAGGCAGACCGATAAATCAGTCGGGCTCTAGAATTTACTCATCTTACTTGCAATAAACAGATTCAATATTCCTCAAAAATGTTTTACTCTTTTGAATATTTTGCAAATATGTTAAATAACACATATATGCACTATATTGCCAAAAGTATTGGGACACCCTACCAAATCATTGAATTCAGGTGTCCCAATCACTTCCATGGCCACAGGTGTATAAAATCTAGACCCAAGGCCTGCAGACTGCTTCTACAAACATTTGAGAGATAATGGTTCACTCTCAGGAGCTCAGTGAATTCAAGCGTGGGCCGTGACAGGTTGTCAGCTGTGCAATAAGTCCATTCGTGAAATTTCCTCACTACTAAATATTCCAATGGTCAACTGTTAGGGCCATTATAACAAAGTGGAAGCAATTGGAAACAACAACAACTCAGCCACAAAGTGGTAATCACAGAGAGGGGTATGCTATGCTGAGGTCCGCAGAAGTCGGCAACTTTCTTCAGAGTCAATAGCAACAGACCTCCAAACTTCATGTGGCCTTCATATTAGCTCAAGAACAGTGCGTAGAGAGCTTCATGGCATGGGTTTCCATGGCCGAGCAGCTGCATCCAAGCCTTACACCACCAAGTGTAATGCAAAGCGTCGGATACAGGGGTGTAAAGCACACCGCCACTGGACTTTAGAGCAGTGGAGATGTGTTCTCTGGAGTGACCGAGAACTTCTAGAAGCTTCTAGAAGAATGGTCAACAATTCCCATAAACACACTCCTAAACCTTGTGGAAAGCCTTCCCAGAAGAGTTGATGCTGTTATAGCTGCAAAGGGTGGGACAATTCAATATAAAGCCCTACGGATTAAGAATGGGATATCATTAAAGTTCATGTGCATGTAAAGGCAGGCGTCCCAAAACTTTTGTCAATATAGTGTACTTTATGAATTTAATCTCACTTTATTAACCAATGTCTTTGCTGCTGACCTTTGATCATGCCACTTCATTACAAATGTGTAACTACGAATATATTTAAATACATGATACACAAGTTTCAATTGAAATGACACCAAAGTATATTTTAGTTTATTATAAATGCTTGTTAGTAAATTCAACAACACACTTTAACCATATTTCAAAGATAATAGAATTATGAAATGACATGTGAAAGGTACACAAGTTCTAATTAAGTACACTTAAAAACACTCTAATTGCATTCAATATAAATTTAAACTATAACATGTTATTTAATTGTAATTACACTCTAAAAAAAAAGGCTCGTAATCATAGGGGAACCTTTTTTAGTGCTATATAGCACCAATTTTGGTGCTTCAGTGGTTCTTCAGCGGTTCTTCAGAGGTGCTATATAGCACCTTAGTCAAAGAACCGGTGAAGAACCTCTGAAGAACCGCTGAAGAACCTCTGAAGAACCGCTGAAGAACCACTGAAGAACCGGTGAAGAACCTCTGAAGAACCGGTGAAGAACCTCTGAAGAACCGCTGAAGAACCCCTGAAGAACCGCTGAAGAACCACTGAAGCACCAAAATTGGTGCTATATAGCACTAAAAAAGGTTCCCCTATGATTACGAGCCAAGAACCATTTTTGGTGCAATATAGAACCTTTTTTTTTTTAGAGTGTATCATGCAATTAAATGTACATTCGGTTCGCACTTAAGTATATTCTTTCAAAGTAAAAATTCTCTTTTTAAAAGTATGTTAAGTGTTGTTTTATGCATTCTGTGTGAATTCACTTGCACCACTCTTGTGAACAGCATTTCAGCACAAAACAAATGTTCAATAACTACCTGCAATCCAGGTTAACCATGCCACGGTCAATGTTAGTCTTTTTAGTGCAAACACACCTCCTTTATGCAAATTAGGCTAATCAATTCACAAAACTCAGCACCATTTACCTGACGTAATTAACGTTGCACTATTATTACCTGCAGAAAACGAAACAGAAAAGTATGTTTTTTTACATTTCTATCAATCATGGCAGCAATACTAATCAAACATATTTTCAAAGCATTTTTTGCAGTATAGACCTTATGTAGCCCCGCCCCTTTTCAGCACTGCGGTCGCTGTGTTCTGTCTTCCCGGTTTGTATTTCCACAGAATCAAGCTAAGATCTTACGGATTTATGAATGAACTGCTCATTTTAAAATATTCCCCGTCTACTGACATGTTATAACATCTGCTTCAGATATTACATTGCTCATGATAACTCTCGACAATAAATAAATCACCAGCTAAATACTCTTCGACAGCGATGCCATAGAAATATACAGAGCTATCATAAAATTCTAAAGATGGCTGCACGCTTGTTTCTCTGGCGCATAAGGTTCCAGCTCTTTAGTGTACTAAAACTGTGGAGTTTTCATATGAACAGAGGTGGTCCACTTCCTGTTTTTTTTTTGTTTCCTGATGTAATGTTAAACAGGATTGTAAATACCTCAACAGCAGCATGAGGGAATGATGGGGAAAAAACATTAGAGGACTCACTGGCTTCTTCGGTGGGTTGAAGTCTATATTATAGACCCTGCCGCTGGGAAGGTGCACCCAGCGTGACGTCAGACGCTCTCTGATGGTCTGGAAAGGCACGTCCAGGTTTATAACAGAGTCCACATCACACACGGCGTCCAGGGCCTCGGCCTGAGCCCCGGTACGAGGAAACCCTGCCAGGACACAGAGGTACAGAATATGGGGTGACCATGAATAAACCGCACAATTCATCAACAATATGATTAAGAGCATGTTTGCTGCAGTGAGCGGGTGAGGGTTGTACCGTCCAGTAGCCAGCTTGTCTGCTCTATACCCCTCAGACTGGACAGGATGAGACGAGAGATGACATCATCAGGAACCAGCTGACCCTGATCGATACACGACTTCATCAGAAGACCCAAATCTGCCCAGGTGCATAAGAGACGATTAGTTATTCAAAAAATACAGAAGAAATTCAAAAGTAAATATAGTCAGAAGTTCTTTTTTTATGATGTATCTACATTTTGGTATTGGATTTTGGTAATAATTGTATTATTTGAAATAGTCATGTAAGGTGAACATTTAATAAAAGATGGCTGTAAGGTTGATCCTTACCTTAGTCTCATATGACTTTTAGCACTCACCTATTATCTATTCAAAGAGAAATGATGTGTGACCAATATAATGAGCTTTATGTGTATCTACACATTTTTAATAACCTTCCTGTGACCCTATGTGATATTTCTGTTTAGTGCTAAATATGTTAGGCCTACAATACTGCATTTAACTACTCTATTGTCCAAAGGTTTATAGTCAGTACGAATTTTCTCAAAGAAATGAATACTTTTATTCAGCAAGGACACATTAAATTGATCAAAAGTGACAAAAGTTTATATTTCAAATAAATGCTGAACTTTCTATTAATCGAAGACTCCTGAAATGTATCCGTTTCCACAAAAATATTAATTTAATAAAGTTTTTAACAATGATAATAATAATAATAAATGTTTCTTAAGCATCAAATCAGCATATTAGAATGATCAGAAGGGTCATGTGACACTGACGACGGAAGTAATGATGCTGAAAATACAGCTTTGCTATCACAGGAATAAATTACATTTTACAATTATTAATTTAGGAAAACATTTGAGGTAGTACAAATATTTTTTCTTTTATTTAAAGAATAAGAATTGTTTTTATAAAAAGCTATTCTGAGAAATGTCTGTTTTTTGACCATAAAATGGAAGTCAATGGTAAATGTTTGGTGACAGACGTTTTTTTGGAAAGACATGAGGGTGATGTATGATAAGAGAATTTTCATTTTTGGGTGAATTCTTCATTTAAAGGGATAGTTCACCCAAAAATTTTAAATAATCCCATGATTTACTCACCCTCAAGCCGTCCTAGGTGTATATGACATTCTTCTTTCAGACAAATACAATCGGAGTTATATTAAAAAATGTAATTTATGTTAAGTTATATATTTTTTTAAAGTGCATCCCTCCATTATAAAAGTACTCCACACGGCTCTAGGGTGTTAAAAGGTCATCTAAAGCAAAGTGATGCATGTGTGTAAGAAAAATATCCATATTTAAAACTTTATAAAGTAAAATATCAGACCATCTTCTGTATTCAACTTACGAAAAAAGCATAAGTGACGTGCTGAACATTTGAAATGCACCTAGGATGGCTTGAGGGTAAGTAAATCATGGGGTAATTTCATTTTTGGGTGAACTATCCCTTTATGGTCCTACTTTGATCTGTAAATATACGGAAGTCAAATATTCATTAAAATATTTATCCGCTGCAACTCTATATCTGGCTAAAGTTTGTGTTATGAATACGGTTAATTTGATGGTAGTTTATTTCATGTTGAATCTAGTTTAGTCTCACTGGGGTAGGTAGATCTGTACACCAGATAACTAATGTGTTTTGCAACATAAATCAGCACCCCACTGTCACACAACATTCTGCTCCCCAGAGACACACAGAGCATCTGGCATCCATTTGGGATGTGTTACAGTTTACAAAAACATTAATTATAGAACTGTTTTTTGCCCACAGAACGTGTAATTCACAAATCTTTTGAGTTAAAGGACTCTTAGAGTAAACCTGCACTATCAGTGTTGGAGGGGAAAGCAGTACAAGTAATGTGAGTTACGTAATCAGATTACTTTTTTCAACAAACTAGTAAAGTAACTCATTACTTTTAAATCTACAACAAAATATCGGAGTTACTTTTTGAAATAAGTAACTTAAGTTACTGTTTCGCCATGTGTTGACTGACACCTCTCTAGTCCTCATCAGATTTAATGTGAGCATTTACTCATCTCACTTGCATAGAAACACAAATATACTTTATGTATTTAATGTCACTTTATTAACCAATGTCTTTGCTGCTGACATTTGATGATCCAATTCAACAATACGAATAAGCAACAAAAAAACTTTATATAACATCATATGTTTATTTTTTTATTGCCCAAGTGTTTTTGTTGATGTTATTAAAAAACAGACAAGCATGCCCAACCCAGCTGAGAAAAAGTAACGCAAAAGAAATGTAACACATTGCATTCCGTAAAAATTAACTAAGTAACGGTTACTTTTGTTAGGGATTAACGCAATGTTGTTATGCATTACTTTTAAAAGTAACTTTGCCCAACACTGTGCACTATAAAGTACAATCTTACGAATTTCTGGGTTTTGGTGCAAATTTCTGCATTTCTAACATGCAAAGCAGGTTTGGGCTTCAGTGTGAATTGCAGCCAAATCATTTGTAGTAAACTACCCAAGTCCCTGTCTTAGACATGTTTAGTATGCAGGGCACATTCTTCGTCACGTTCAAAAGTTAAACAAAAGCGCTATTTAAGTATAAATATTTGAAAAGACACTTAAGAAAGTACACATTAAAAGAGTGATGCCACAAGCAAAAAGCCTGAGCAGACAGACTGAAATGGTTTTTACGTCAACCGAAACTGCTTCATGTCATACTATAACTCCTTCAGTGTTAACTCTTCCATGCATTTCAAAAGAAACATTTGAGAAAAGCTGTCTACAAACCTAGTGACATGTGCTGATATTTTTGGACATCACACGTGTAAAACTGCTGTCTAGATAGGCAGCCCGCTACGTTTTGAGACAACCAAAGTTTAGACTCGGTTCTGGTGATAATAAGAAACCTCTAATTTTCCGAGTTCCTGACGTTTCTGCAGCCATTTTTATCACCGCTCTTAAACTACGGTCGTAGCGAACGGTAAAAAAGATTAAACCGTTCATATTCGGTTATTAGCCATGTAAATAAACAGTGGCAGAGTGCTGAAGCTGTCGTACCTGTCTTCGCCTCGATATTGGCCCGCAGCAAGTCCCCACTGGAGAGATGCTTCAGCCCGAAACTCTGCACTATCCGAGCAGAAACGGTCCCCTTCCCTGAGCCCGGGGCCCCCATGATCACTGCACGGAACACAGTCTGCAGACCCATACTTAGGACTTGAAAATGCAACCTTTAGTGACCGTTCGTGACTACGAAATTAAAGAAATATTTCCTATTCACAACATCTCTCCGACAGTCCTATGACATCAATATGATTGAAAGTGATTCTAGGGATGTACAGTCCTCTGTGCAATACAAACGACAAATACGTAACTCCTGTTTTATTCCCAGATTAAGCCCGTCCTTTTCTAATGCACGCGCATCTCTCGCGGACGCGCCCACATTACAGGAAGTGCTGGCTTGCTCAAGAAGGCGTGTGGCGTGCTCGCTACGACATCGTTGATACTGCTACATCTCTTTGAGAGGTTTTCCACCTTTAGCTATCTAAATTTTCTATTTCTTTATAATGACTTTAATTGAACACATTAACGCTGCTATTATACAATGCTTAATACAATATGTCAATTTAATAGTTAAAATTTAAGCTATCTTTAATATACCATTTTGGGGTCCTTATAGAGGTCCACGGACCCCTTATTGAAAACCCTGTACATTTTAGAAAATAAATAATTATTTTCATATTACCAGGTTATTGATAACTAAAACGATTAAAAAAATTATATATATATTAAATTATTATTTAATATTATTTAAATTTAATTATTAATTAATTGAAAAAAGCTGAAATAAAATACGATAAACAAAATTTACTTAAAAAATGGAAATGTTGCATTTGTTAAAGTACTAAAATAACAGGAAATAAATAAAAACTAAAACTGAACTAAAACTGATATAAAAATAAATTAGTAGCCTATAGAAATATTTAAAAAGAACAATAACTAATACAAATTACAAAAAGCACAACAAAATGACTAAATGAAAATAAAATATGACAATATACTAAAAACGATATAAATTATACTAAAATGCTGAGCAATATTTAATGTGTAATTATTTATTGGATTAACTATTTCTTAGTATTATTACTTAATTAATCATACTTAATTATTGCAATAACTGTAATGTGTGCAAAAATATATATAAAATCAGTAAGTTATGAAATTACTTTTTAACTCCTCGAAAATAAGTTAAGCAACTTTTTTTCAAGTTATACAAGATTCAACTCATTTTCTTGTAATTATTTTCTCAGTTTCAATTTAATGTTATTTAAGTTGACTTAAACATCCAAGTTGATTGTACTAAAATATTAAGGCATTTTTAAGGCAATTCATTATTATTTTTTTTTTTACAGTGGGTGAACCTAAAATGCTCAAAAACTAACAGAAAGCTGCTCAAATATTATGCAATGTGATTATGTAATGTGATTATGTTAGTCAGAGTGGGTCTGCTCTAATAGGCTTTGGAGTTGGCAGTTATCTCTGTATGATTAAATCATCACCAGTATAGTGGGCTGTGGCGTTTGAAGGATTTGATTGACATTCTTCATGGTTTGACCCAATCACAAAAGAGCCCATTCATCCCCCAACACTGACTTAATCATCATTTATCAGCTGACAAATGATTGACCGGAGGGGTTCCATTGCCAAGATAAAGAAGATAAGAATGGAGTTTTGTTCTCTCCTAAAGATCTCTAGAACAATAGTTCCTTCAACACAATGATACAAAGACAGGATTTGGGAATGCTAACGCTCACTGTAGTGTTTAAATACGTAGGATAGAACAGATATTGTGTATTAAGTAGATGAAACAAAAAATGTGGTGTGATTTCACATTGTCTGTTGGAATTTAAATGTTTTATTATATGAAATATCCTTTGTACCTGTCCTGTTTTATATGTTGTGGAAACGGCGCCCCCTTGTGACCATAATAATTTGATCATAGGACGTTGTAACACTTTTTAGGTTTCTCTCTTGGTTTTGAGTAACTCTCCAAACAAAAACTGCAGAAATCCTCTTCATTCTTAGCGTTAGTGTCATTGTCTATGTTTTTCTTTCCCCACTTCTTTGGGTTGTATTTTCATTCAACTTTCTGGTGCCTCTTTTCCAATTTCAGTGCCTCTTTCGCCGGGGTGTCTGTGAGAACTGCAGTCTTCCACTTTCTCTTCCCTTTTGAGAATTTTCTTGGCTCTGCTTTTGGGTGAGGTCGTAGGGTCTCAGATGAGAAATCAATATTGGAAGGTGACACTGGTGCAGTTACAGCAGGTGCGGGCAGCACAGGTGGCAGTGGTTGAGTGAAAATGTTCTTTGAAATGTACACAAGGGAATCAATGCCTCACATGTCCTGAAAAGTGAAGCCAAAGCGTCTCGATCGCCCCCAGGTGGCTATTCCCAGTTTAGGTTATAAACCCCGCCCCCTCCATGTATTCTAACGATATGCAAGACAAACTAACTACACTTAAAGATGCACTATGTAACTTTTCCGTCCGCTAGAGGTCGATGCCAAGTTTGAGCGCAGAATCTTGGGACATGTGGTCTTCAACTCACAGCCGGTGGAAAAGAATCGGGATAGGACATGTTAATGGATGCGATTATTAACATTACTGTAGTATGAAGCAGAGCAGGAACGAATGTTGTGGGAGCTGAGCAAGGCTGCTGGAGCGATTGTTAATAATTCAACACACGCCTCGGGAGCAGCGGGACTTTTATTATGACACAGTCGCCGGCGCCAGTATGAGGTAACGCAGCTCTGTTTATAATATTAGTTACATTTGAGTGTGCTGAAAATGATGTTATGATGTTACTCGGTGCGATTGCTCGGCGGCTGCTATGACACTTGTTGCACACTGCAGTGAGAGTAAAGCGTTTCTGCAAAATAAAATAAAAACCGAGGGTAACGCAGATATGACGCCATCAACAGGCGACTCCCTCACACGTCCCGGTTCCTTGGTTAAAATAGCAAATTTCTCAACATTTAAAAATAGTTGGAAACATTTGGGATATTGTAAGTACTCAAATTATCAAAATATATAACACTGGCCCTGTGGTTTTTGGATATTTAAAAAATGTTACATAGTGCACCTTTAAGCCCAATTTATACTTCTGCGTCGAGTGTGTTGCACGCATAGCCAACGACATACCCTGACGTGCACCTCTTCAAAAATGTAACAAAGCGTCAATTCTACGCCGACCGCGAGCACTGTGATTGGTCTGCCAGAACTCCTCCCTCAGCTACAGCGCAGGTCTGACGCAGAAGTATAAATCAGCCTTTACAATTCAAAAAAAAAAATTCCAAAGATGGTTTCTGACATTTTAGGTCGTTTTTAATCGCGCTGATGTAAGTTCAAGTGTTCGTTTTTTCAAATAAGTTTGGTTTTAGTTAGTTATTTGATGCTATAAAAACGGGGATGTGACGTTATAATTGACACCTGTGATTGACAGCTTCTCTGAGCGAAGTTATCACTGGGACACCAACGGACATTTTTCGTTTTTTGTACTAACTGATTCTGTGAGAGTGTGGCCGGGGTTTTGATATTGCAGCTCTACTTCCTGCTCTGCTCTGTACTGCGCAGACGCAGGGTCTCAATGCGTACCAGATGAGGGCTTGATCTGGTCCGACACTATGTTGGTGTCTGGGTTATGTTGATTGAAACTTGTGGCTCTTGATAAACTGGCAGGTTGTGGGTGCCGTACAAAAAGACAGGACAGCCTCCTCTTCATAAAAGCTGTGAACCAGTCATGGGTGGCCATGTAGTTCTCATTCCAGGTTTCAGGATAATTACAGTGGTAATGCACAGCCCACTGGAAGGCAAATTGACGAATTTGAAAAATAGAAAAAATAATTTTTTCTTCACCCTGTCTTACTCTCCCTACCAGTCTTCCTTCCGCTGTTTTACTCTGATACACAACCTCTTTCAATACTTTCTTGTATAGCCTACGTACACACTCTTGCTTACCACTTTGGTGCTCAGACCATGGAATAAGTCAGCTGCAGGAAATGAGAATCAATTCCCAATTCTGGAATCGGATACTTAAGATCAATAATTGGATACTTTCTTTTTCTATTCCTCTTATTGATTCCTTTGTGTGCATTTTGAACCATTCAAGCGCAATAAGACTTGCTCGCGGTTCTCTGTGCTGCACACACACATCCAAAGCGTGCACACAGAAAGCCGCATCTCATATAGTGCGCAAATACTGAACCAAGTTCTCTTTCGTGTCTTCTTGCACTTGAACGGATAAATGATGACAAAATACCCCCATATACGCAGTAGATTTTGTCTTAAGTGGACATAAACAGTTGAGAAATTATTTTAACAACAGCTTTTTTTCTGCCTTTAGTAACCAAACAATGTATATATTCAAGCTATACAGTATTCTCTAAAATCGTACATTACTTATAACTTACAAATTAAGGCCAACCTCATGTGGTTTTTTGAATTAGAAGACTAAAAGTAATTACTGACTTTTAAGTCTAACATTTTAAATCATTGTTTTGATGTGAGCTGACGTTAAACGATATATAATGTGAGGTCTGCTCCTTCATTACCCAGCTTTAAATCTCTGTTCTCTCTGGCTTTTGATTAGATCGCTATTGGTAGATTTTTATATTTATTTATTATTTTGATTGTATTGGGTCTAATGTGTTTATATTTTGTATCTGCCTTGTTTCTTTTTATGGTTTCTTTTTATATGCTCATTGTCTTACTGTACAGAACTTTGGCGCAACTCTGTTGCTTTTAAATGTGCTATAGAAATAAAATTTGACTTGACTTGACTTGATTTGATAATAGCCCATACCATTTTACACTAATATATAATATATGGTGCAAATGTTATTATATATTAACAATTTAAAATAAATTGCAAAAAAGATATATGTTAAATTGTTAAATAACATTTTCACAGATTTACATTTTATATATCAATAATCTATACACTGCACCTCCACAGTTTATCCACAAGATGGCGTCCTCTAATCTAATATAAATTGAGCATTCAACTTGGAAAAGGTGAGGTCTACATTATTAGACTACTATTTACCTTAACCAGCATGATCGGTCATTATTCATAAGGCAGGAACAGAAGGCGGATGTTCATCGTCCCTCATAAGGTGTCTTTTTATAAGGCTTATGAGCATCTGACTTAATATGACGTGATCTAGAATCAACACACTCAAGATGACAAGGCCTAACGTTACCTCATTTGAATTAGGAGATTTAGAATGATTCCTGAGCTGACGACCAAATGATATAGGGCTAAGCCTAATATAAATAATATTTTACATTCATATTTTATTATATTATATGCGAGTTTCAAATGAATTTAATAACTTACGATATAATTTAAAATAATACATATGCTACACTGCATCTCCACAGCTTAGGTAGCGAGCTCTAATCTATTTTGAGCTGAGCACTCTACCTGACAAAAATAAGTATTATTATTTACCGTCATGGCCATAACTCATAAGACAGAAGCCGGGTGTTCATCATCCCTCATAATAGCGCCACGACTAATCACATCATCCAGATTAGAATCTTACCTCAACTGGTTATTTCATTTAGAAGACTTGAAATAATTCCTGCCTTTTAAAAGGTTTTGAAGCGATCTTCTGTTTAGTCATATTCTTTTTTAGTTCTACTTTTTTTTTATTATTATTATTTTTTTTTTTATTGCTGATAACGGAACCATACAAAAAAGAGATGTACATCACATAATATCAACTACGACAATAGTAAATGTGACAACCGCAGAAAGAAAAAAAGAAAGTAGTTCTACTTTTTATTTAGGCCTCGTTATTTAGAAATGACGTCATCATCTGACGACGGAAAACTGTCTGTGATCCGTAGTATGGATTGATTGGGAATTTCAAAATTTCCCTTTGACAGTGTTGCTGTATCCCGTGCTTTGTTTTTAACACTTGCCAAGCTCTTATCTCCCGGTAATGATGTCATCACAACCCTTATCCTTTTACAAGTGTCCATGACAGCATGTTTCCACTGACTCAGCCTGATGAAACTAATTCATACTCAGCCCTTCTTATGAACTCCACACCTGATCATGTGAGAAGGTGAGCAGAAAAAAAGGAAAGAAAATGAATGTGGAAGAAGACATGACAATTAAGAATGAAAAATATTGCTCTGAAGTCTCATAGCTAGGCTATATTTTGTTTACGGAAAATAAACTTCCTTGTTTTGTTCACATGAACAGAGAGACATTCAAGTCTCATGTTTACTCGGAAATAATATTCAGACAGATTCCAGAGTATTTCCTTACCTGCCAGTCAGCAAAGATTCATGAATATCTATTACTCAGGGGGGCGGGGGGTTATTTTGTGTTGCATGCCATCTATTGTTTGACTTGTGCATTGCTTTGCACTTCATGAACTGTATTGAACAAACTGTTCTTTAGTAGCCTAGAATAATCAATAAAGTAATTTATGGGTTTAAGTTTACAGGAGTTTACAGGTGAAAGTTATCATTAAGCAATATAACACAAGCAATAATCATGTTGTTCCAGATATCAGGATTGAAAGCATGATGTGTTTAAATGACAGTCCAGATTAGTGATGTGCTCTTTCGAAACACCCAAAAATGTTGTCCTCACTTACTCACCCTCATGCTGTTCCAAACCTGTATGAATGTCTTTCTTCTGTTGAACACAATAGAAGATATTTTGTTGCAACCAAACAGTTGACGGCAGCCTTTATCTATAGTATTTTCCCCTACTACTATGCTTGTTTATTCTACTCTGTGAGACATTTCAAATGACATACGACACATGACTATCTGAGCTGTATGATGTTTTTGACATTTTACAGTACACAATACAAAAAAATATTTAATAAATTATGAAACCTTTTTTTATTTATCAGGAAATAACTTGGCACTGGCTACATGCATTGTAAAGTTCAAACTCTACGCTTAAATGACACCTATTTTGTGTTGATCAAAGCAGTCATTTTTGAAAAATATAATTATTAAAAAAATGTTCATTGCTAGTTGGCGCCCCCTTTAGAGGGACGACTCGGCACTCGTTAAGAGTTTATCAAAATGCATTAAAAAGCATTTCTACTCTTTAAAATTATACATATTTTGTGTTATTCCATTCAGTGGTTGCATAGTAATTTGATTATGAATATTTTCACGGAGGGTGGGGGAGGTTTTAGGGGTTAAGCTTCAAAACTTTGCAAATCTTGTTGTGAATCAATCAGTAAATGAGGCTTTGTTATGTCATAACTGCATTTAATAGATTATACTTAAAAAAAAAAAAACATTTGCGATTTGGTTTGAAAAAGGTGTGGGTTAGGGTGTGTTGTGTTATGTGTTGTGTGTGTGTTGTTTAGTGAATAATTCAGTGACTCACTTATTGTCGCTACCTACTGATCTAACAATGTAACATGTATAATGAAGTGGAGTAATTAAATAAACAGTTTATCTAATAAAATTAAGTAAACTGTTAATTACATAATTTATTCATTTATATTAATCATATGTTAATTAAGCATTTAATCACTTATTTATTTATTTTAATCTCATTTATTTTTATGTACTTAATTTTATATATATATATATGTTTTTTCTCTAAACCTTTGCATGTTTATTTAGGAAATGTATTTATTATTTTTTAATATTATGATTATGATTATTATTATTAATATATTCACAGTTTTACTCTAGGCCGTTCCACATATATTCATTTTAATCTCATTAGTTGATTTATTTCATTTTACCATTAAATCATTTATTTGTTTATTTTTTCAATCTTATACATTTATTTACTCAACTTTTCTCTACACATTTAAGCAAATGTATAAATAATAAATTAATTAAATGTATAAATAATAAATTAAGCAAATGTATTTCTTTACTTATTTTATATTTTTTTTGTGCATGTTTTATATGTTAATTTAACGTTTAATCACTTATTTAGTTTTTTATTCTAGTCTTATATTTTTTTGTAAATTTTTTCATGCCTTTTCTCTAGACTTTTCCACGGACCCCCTGTTACTCCTTTGCGGCCCCCAATCGTGTTGCTTAACTCACTATTTGTGAACTAGTCACATTTGGTAGCATGTAGTTGCCACTTGTTTGTTACAACCCCAAATCAGAAAAAGTTGGGACAGTATGGAAAACGCAAATAAAAAAAAAGAAGTGATTTAATTAACTTTGACTTGCATTTCATTGCAGACAATATATGAACACAAAATATTTCATGTTTTGTCTGGTCAACTTCATGTCATTTGTAAATATGCATCATTTCCTGTCATTCAGACCTGCAACACATTTAAAAAAAGTTGGGACAGGACCAATTTAGGGCTAGTAATGAGGTAAAATGGTTAAATAATGATGTGATTGGAAACAGGTGATGTCAACAGGTGATTGTATCTATGATTTTGTACAAAAGCAGCATCCAAGAAAGGTCTAATCCTTTAGGAGCAAAGATGGGCCGAGGATCGCCAGTTTGCCAACAAATACGTGAGAAAATTATTGAAATGATTAAAAACAATGTTCCTCAAAGAAAGATAGGAAGAGATTTGGATAAATAACCAGTTGTAGTTGCAACTGGTTATTTATTTTTCTTCTAAAGCTAGTAGCTAGTGAAATATCCAAATGGGCTGGATCTGAATAGGCCTAATATAAGGTTTCCCATCAAACCTGTGTATAATTTATTAGTGCATATCTGTATAAAGAGGCTAAATGCCTGTTTAAAATCTTGCAATGCTTCCTGAGAAAACTGAACTTCCCAAAACAAGCATCCTACGTACTTCCTACAGCTCCTTTATTATAAGTAGGCTATTCTGGTTTCTCCATTGCCTGCTTGTCTCTCACAACCAAGAACAGAAACCGCCCCCAAAACTTTGAAAACATCTGCTCTGACGTTGAATAGAAGTGGCCCTACAATGTCTCCTCTCATTCTACAAGAAAGGCCCAGGACATTATGCGGGACAGCTCACATGTCCTCCTCCAGCACACCCAGCTGTTCCTTCTCATGCGTTAGATACTTGTACCACGATGCTCCACAAACAGTACAGAGAATCATTCATACCCGAGGCTGTTTACTGAATAGAGCAATCGCAGAGGACCGTGAGAGCGTGGCACTTTACATCAGTCGGATTTCTTCAATTCCTGTGCAGTGCACGACTTCTTAGAGATGATAATAATTTGACTATTCCATACATTCTGATTACAGATACCATTATTATCAGCTATGTTTTTATCAGCTCTTTTTTTTAAGAGTGTAGGACACATACACTTAAAGTAAAATGAAATAGACTATAGCCTATACTGCTGCATTATCCATACAAACGGTCAGATAATTTAAAATGTTATTAAATTAAAAATATGAATTAAAAAAAATGTTGCACATATAATATTTGTGAATTTAAGTAGCTGGAGTAAGGCATATCAGTGTACACTCTTTATAATTCATCTATTTCTATAATTAATTTGAATACCCATGAAACTATATCTCATTGTGTCTTTTAGTGCTAAATTGTCCATTGACGATTATCAAAGTCATTCAGAGTACACTTTGATTCCCGTTCACACGGATCCACGAAAACGATTAAAATCACTGTATTATTCATGCCAGGCCAGTAGATGGCGATGTCACTTTGTAAAGAAACACAATGTCCCTGTAAACGGAACATGTAATAGAGTGGTGCAAGTATGACATCACTTTGTAGGCCAAAACGCGCAAGCGAGTTAGCATTTTAGCACTTCCGGTTCCCTCGTACCGAAGTCAATGGGTTTTTTGAATGGGGTTTTGGTTAAATATCTGAAATAAGGTCTGTGGTGAACACAAGCTCAAGACACTTTCACGTTTTATTCTACAACATGAAATACATCAGTATTTACCCCACTGAAGCTGTTATACACTCACCTAAAGGATTATTAGGAACACCTATTAAATTTCTCAATGCTATTATCTAATCAACCAATCACATGGCAGTTGCTTCAATGCATTTAGGGGTGTGGTCCTGGTCAAGACAATCTCCTGAAATCCAAACTGAATGTCAGAATGGGAAAGAAAGGTGATTCAAGCAATTTTGAGCGTGGCATGGTTGTTGGTGCCAGACGTGCCGGTCTGAGTATTTCACAATCTGCTCAGTTATTGGGATTTTCACGCACAACCATTTCTAGGGTTTACAAAGAATGGTGTGAAAAGGAAAAACATCCAGGATGCGGCAGTCCTGTGGGCGAAAATGCCTTGTTGATGCTAGAGGTCAGAAGAGAATGGGCCGACTGATTCAAGCTGATAGAAGAGCAACTTTGACTGAAATAACCACTCGTTACAACCGAGGTATGCAGCAAAGCATTTGTGAAGCCACAACACGCACAACCTTGAGGCAGATGGGCTACAACAGCAGAAGACCCCACCGGGTACCACTCATCTCCACTACAAATAGGAAAAAGTGGCTACAATTTGCACAAGCTCACCAAAATTGGACAGTTGAAGACTGGTAGAGTCAGAATTTGGCGTAAACAGAATGAGAACATGGATCCATCATGCCTTGTTACCACTGTGCAGGCTGGTGGTGGTGGTGTAATGGTGTGGGGGATGTTTTCTTGGCACACTTTAGGCCCCTTAGTGCCAATTGGGCATCGTTTAAATGCCACGGCCTACCTGAGCATTGTTTCTGACCATGTCCATCCCTTTATGACCACCATGTACCCATCCTCTGATGGCTACTTCCAGCAGGATAATGCACCATGTCACAAAGCTCGAATCATTTCAAATTGGTTTCTTGAACATGACTATGAGTTCACTGTACTAAAATGGCCCCCACCCACAGTCACCAGATCTCAACCCAATAGAGCATCTTTGGGATGTGGTGGAACGGGAGCTTCGTGCCCTGGATGTGCATCCCACAAATCTCCATCAACTGCAAGATGCTATCCTATCAATATGGGCCAACATTTCTAAAGAATGCTTTCAGCACCTTGTTGAATCAATGCCACGTAGAATTAAGGCAGTTCTGAAGGCAAAACAGGGGTCAAACACAGTATTAATATGGTGTTCCTAATAATCCTTTAGGTGAGTGTATGTCTTGAAAAAGGCAGTTGCTAACAAGTGGCTAAATGGGACTTCAGAGGCTGTCAAGGAGTTTACACGCCGAACAGGTGAGCTCAGTCTGCTTTTACAACCTCTTTATTTTCATAATTGTGCTCTTATAACTAACTCAAACGTTCTGGGAAAATATTTTTATATAAAAACTGGAAGAGTTGTCAGAAGCTTGACGTTGAAATCGCGGGACCTTGGTGTAGTCCCTTTATAGCCTAGCTTCAGCTTTTTACTTCTGGCGACTGCCTTTATGCTTCAAAATTCATAAATGTTGTGTTCATCTGTGATAATTATCTTGATGGACATCCAAAGCCAATAGAAAATGTCTTAGTTTTTCTTGAGGGAACCAGTGTGATGCTAACTGCCGTTTGGCTTACAAAGTGACGTCATACCTGCACCACGCATGAAAATTACATCACAGTTTTCATAAATTCAAGTTTTTTGTAGTTTACACAGAGACGATAATGGTATTGTTTTGAAAAAAATGCACTTTTCAAAAGTTTGCATTTTCAGGCCCCCAAAACGGCGTTGTCATGTAAATGAACGGCCAAAACGCATAAAAAGATTTCTATTTTAGTCAAAAATGGTGTTGTGTAAACATGATTCCTGGATGTAGTACATCTGAATTTCATTCATACTACACACATTCATACTATATAGAACATACTTTTTGTACATTTTTGTAAAGTAAGTTTCAAACCAAATGTAGTACTATAGCCTACAGTATGCGATTTTAGATGCAGAGCAGGTTAAACTTCCAAGATAAATTATAAAATTTCCAGTGAAAGCTTGTTTAACCCTGGTTACTTAATGTTAAAAGTTATCCAAATGTATTCAAAAACACAAGTATGAGAAATAAAGTAATAAAGTTTCAATTGCAAAAATGAATACACTTTCCTAAAAAGACAACTATGTAGCTTGACTACAACATCAAAGCTGAAATAAGGTGTTGAAAAGACATTGACAGTGGCTGGTTTCCACCGCGGGCCTCTCAGCTGGAGGCCCATGACCGTTAGAGGCCCCGGGCTGGGGCACTGGCCCCATTGGCCCAATCCATAATCCATCCTCATGTGTAAATGCTGATATAAGCTCTCTAAAGTCCATACACAAGAGATCACAGGGATTTTTAAGAGCCAATCTGAACAATGATTGAGATACAAAGCATGAGTAGCTCCTCTGACTAGTTTTTGCTGACAGAGTCTAGGGTGATTTCATGCGTTATTATTAAAAGAAATAAAACCACCACCAGTAGCTTTAATTTCCACTAAAGCGAAAGTGCTTCAGTACTGTTTATAATTGATTATTTAAATGTTTCTTTTTTTAAATAAGAACTGTTTTGTCAGCTTTTTGTTATTGGTCATACGAATCAATGAGTATTTTTTTAAATCAATGCAAAACAACTATGATGTGTTAAATTTCAGCAAGACTGGGGTGAATAATAAAATAAGGGAAGAACTGTAACAAATTGATACAATCAAGCTTCCCCAGTTGATTACTTACATTAAGAATTGCAAACATTTTTTGTGTGACAAGTTTTCTGGAATGTTATTTTAAAATATGCAAATGAGGCAGTGTAAAGTTATGAACCACTGTAAACTTTGTTACATATTAAATTGCTTGATTTCTGGTTCATTTTGAAAAGAAAAAAACAGCCTTTAAAGATATATGTATTATAATTTAAATCTACAGACATAATAAAATAAACACTTAAAAGTTCTGAAACAACATGTTATGAAAATCCAAATAACCCAATTGACCAGTGCATGAAAAAACAATGTTTTTTTTACCTGTAGTGTCTTGCCATTAAAATAAAATATTAAAATAAATGTAACTGTCAGTCCCATTTTTTTTTAGACATTTCAGACTTAAATTGTTTAAAAATATTATTTAAGTGAAAAAAAAAGGTTATAGAAGTTTAAAGATACACTGGCATCTAGTGGTGAGGTTGCGAATTGCAACCGCTCACCCCTCCCTTTCGAAGCACATAGAGAAGCCACGGGGGCTGACACAAAGATGTCATCGTCTGAGACAGCAGAGAGTAGCTTGCGCTACTAATTTGTCCGTTTAGGGCTTCTGTAGAAACATAACGGCGCAGAATGGTGACTTCACTGTAAGGGGACCCACGATGTATGTAGGGGTGGCGATACACATGTGTTATGTGTTGTTTGTATGGGAACGGAGCATGCATGGTCAGCTCTCATTGTGAACGTCTGCCACTGCAGATGTTCCGCTCCCACCTGGAACTCTTTGAGGAGGGCACTCGGACATGCACTCCAAAGCAAAGCGGCGACTGTGGGGATCGCAGATGGATTTAGTGGAGTGGTTAGATACGTTAGGCCTTTTCTCTGCCCTCACCCGCTTGATCCAGTGCCTTCTCTCAGGTGTTGGAAGCATGCTCTGTGCTTTCTTCCACCCTGAGTGAGGCCCCGGTGCTGCAGCTATCCAGCTCTGAGAAGGTGGATGTGCTCAGCATCAAGACTGGAGGGATTGAGGACTCAACACCTCACTCTCCGGCTTATGACGAGCTGGTGGAGGTTGTCACTCACGCCGTGGCCAAATTAAACATTGACTGGCCGGCCAAGAGGCAGGATACTCTTCCAAAAATCAAACTCGACAGGCGTTTCCTGCCCAGTAAAGTACAACCTCTACGTTGGGGCCTACTGTTTTTCCCCAATCTCCAGACTGAGGTGTCGAGATCATGGAGGAAACCGGTTTCCACCCGTCTGTTCAGCTTCGGCTATTAGTCTATTATGGGGTTGAAAGAGCACTGGTATGGGGCGATGCCTAAGATGGAGCAGATGCTTGCAAGCTATCTCTGCTGACACAGCATCGTCTCTAAACGTCCTGTCTGGGGTTAAGTCTGAACGAAGAGTAGGGTTGGGTATCGTTTGGGTTTTTTTCGATTCCGGTGCCAAACCGATACTTTTAAAACGGTTCCGGTGCCTAAACGGTGCCTGAACCGATACTTTTTTTTTTTTTAAAAGGCCACAAAACGAGGTGGATGACATTAAATGGCTTTTTATTTATTTATTTTTTATTTAAATTGAACCATTTATTAAAAGTTTAATGTATACTTAAATGTATGAATATAAATAAATACAAAACACAATTTACTTATTTACAAATTATAATTGACTTATTTACAAATTCACAGTAAAACCTAAGCCACCTAACCCAACTACAACAAGCCTAATATAACTCTTAATTACAATAATAACAGCAGTAGTCTGTATTCTTGGTATGCTACTAACCAGCTTCGAGCTTCAGCTCTTTTTTGAAATATGATCATATTCTCTGGCTAAATATTTTAGAACGCATCGTCTTAATGTTTCCATGGCGACGCGTCATGTTTCTCACATGACACACAGCAGCCGCAATAGCGCTGACAGCTCAGCTGTATCGGGTTTATTTCGTTTTTTTTTTTTATTCAAAATATTCACAAACTTCTTAACTGTGTCACGAACTATCTGATGTTCAAATGTGTGAGTGAATGTGTGTTAGTTGATCTATAAAGCGCAATGGGCGGCGCCATGTTAGTTTGCGCCTCAGAATTGGATCTGTCGGATTTACAACACTTGAGAGCATTCTCGTCTCACGAAATACATGAAAGTAAGTGACCAGTGAACTGGAAGAAGAACAGAGTAAACGCTATAGTTACTATATAATGTGCATGTATCTGATGTGAATAAAACATGTAACGTTAGTCAAATTATAATCGTCTGAAAGGATTGTCATAGCCGCTTTCATAGACATCAGGGTGTGTTTTTTGCTAGTAGCCTACTTATGAGCATTTAAATGTCTGAAACCTGAAATAAACATGATGTCGTTGAAAACACTGAATAGTTGTCATGAGTTGTGATGTGACCAGCGCTGAGCGTCTGTCTCTGGCTCAGCCAAAGCGCAAAAGCACGTTTGAATTTTGGCACCGAAATGAGGAACCGAAATCTGCGTTCTGATTCGGTCCGGTACATACCGGTTATATAAGTACCGGTGCCATATTGGAACCGGATTTCGGTACCCAACCCTAACGAAGAGTGTGCTTTTTCCATTACAGATGACTACTTTTCTAGGTGTGGTATGGGACCCAACAACGATGTAGATATGTTTTTCCCCTGCTTGTATCAAATTGATCCTGGCAGCCGTAAGCAAGATAAATCTAGGCCAGTCACTGACTGTGAAACTGTTTTAGAGGCTGTTGGGTCTGGTGGCATCTGCGTCCAACGTGATACCTTTTGGCCTGCTGTACATGAGACCTTTGCAGTGGAGGCTCAACACCAAGGGGATCTCCCCGAGGGACAACCTTTTCCACCTGATCAAGGTTACGTGCAAATGTCTTTTTACCTTGGTGATGTGGAAGAAGTCTTGGTTTTTGTCCCAAGGTCCGGTGTGGGGGGCAGCTTGTCGTTGCAGAATTCTTACGGCAGATGCGTTCCTCACGGGGAGCAATCCTAGAGGGTCGCTCAACACAAAGTCTGTGGAGGGGTCATCCTGGCACATAAATTGCCATGGAGATGATGGCTGTCTTAGTAGCTCTAAAACACTTCCTCCCAGATCTCAGTGGTTATCTTGTTTTTGTCCGGACAGACAACACATCGGTGGTCTGAGGGAACAGACATCATGTCGAGGCAGGGACTGAGGCCTGGAGACTCCACCCTGAGGTGGTGGAGTTAATCTAGAGAGAGTTCCGCTAGGCAGAAGTGGACCTATTTGCATCTCAATGCCATAGTGCAGAGGCCATGGCCGAGGCTGTGTCTGTATGCTTTCACCAGGCCGGCATCAGTGAACTCTTAGTAGCCCCCTTCTGGCCTACGCGAGTATGGTTCTTGGGCCTAATGTCTCTACTCGATGGCTCTCTGTGGGAGATTGCCGCCAGTAGGGATCTCCTGTTCCAGGCAGGGGGTGCAATCCTTCACCCCCACCCGGACTTGTGGAAACTGTGGGTTTGGTCCTGCGGGGGACCAACTCCTTAACGCTGGTCTCTCAACCATTCTTGTTGAGACCATTCTTAACTCTAGTCAAGTCAACCTTATTTATATAGCGCTTTTAACAATGGAGATTGTTTCAAAGCAGCTTTACAGTGTTAAACAGGAAAATAATGCAACATAATTTTATTCAGCCGTATAGCCATTCTGGAGAAAACGGTAATGTCATCAGTTCATTTCAATTATCATACAGTGACAGTGTGGGCTTTAGATCAGTAATTTAGTTTATATGGTTAATTTAGTTTAATAATTCGATTTATTTGGATATTTAGTTGAAAAATTTAGAAAAATTTAGTGTCCCCAACTCTAGAGCTCCCTTCACATAGAAACTATATGCCTTGAAATGGAGAGTTTTCACTTCATGGTTCAGAGGTCGTCGGTTGGACCCAGTTAACTGCCCGGTTGGTTCAATGCTGGAGTTCTTTCAAGGTAATTTTTCTGCAGGACTATCCCCCTCCACTCTGAAGGTGTATGTGGTGGCCATAGCTGCTTACTTTGCTCCTTTTGGTGGTGAGTCATTAAGGGAGAGACCCACTTGTGTCTCGTTTCCCATATGATGCTTGCTGAGGCCTGCAATCCATGCAAGGGTTCCAGCTTGGTATTTGGCCATAGGCTATTAAGTCAGTTGCAGAAAAATGTCTGACTCTAAAAACTGTGTTCCTTTTTGCTATCACATCTTTTAAGAGAATAGGATTCAGGCTCTGTCGGTTTCCCCTTCATGCTTAGAGTTTGCTTCCGGCATGGTTAAAGCCTTTTTGCCCCCTAGTCCGGGTTATGTGCCTAAGGTTCCAACCAATGTTGCACAATCTATAGTCTTGCAAGTATTTTGTCCTCCTTTTCAGACCAGGAGAAGCTAAACCTGTTGTGTCCAGTAAGAGCACTGGGCGCTTATGTCCATAGAGCTGCCATGTGAAGAAAATCTGATCAGTCTGTTTTGGGTCACCTAGGAAAGGTTATCCAGTGACCAAGCCGATAATGAGCAAGTCGATAGTCGAGGTTATCTCTCTTGCTTATGGGGCGTGTGGTCAGCCTTCACCTATGGCAGTTTGGCGGCACATTTGTGAGGTTTTACAACAACGGGGTCCCAGGTGCTCATGTCTTAGTTGTGCTCACCATAACTCACATTAGTCATGCACTTGTCAGTACGGTAGAGTGGGTATTTTCGTTGCCATAGCGTTGCTACCTCCGATGCAGCGCAAGTTCCCTCGAAGGAGAACATCTAATTTTAGAACTGTAATCATGGTTCCCTGAGAAGGGAACGAGACTCTGCGTCGCCCTGCCATACTTCTTGCATTCATGTGATTGACTTGCTTTGGCCAATCAGAAGCTGACATTGTTTGGTCCAGGTGGATTATATAGCTTCCTGGTTGTGACGCAACATGCTACGTGCGACTTCCCACCATGCCATTGATCTGATTTCACACATGCTTCAAAACACAATCACGTAGAGGCGTCCCCATAGCATCGCTACTTCTAAAGTAGCGTCTCACTGCCTTTTCAGTGAACCATGGTTACAGTCGTAACATGGGACGATTTTTTTCAGACATTTTTTCCCCTCAAAAAATAGAATGGATGTTATTTTTTTTAACTCTTGACATTTAAACAAACGGAGGTTTCTATCAATCTTTCATTATATTTCATGTTTATCGCTACTTCAAAATGAAGGTATAAAAATAAGAAAACTAGAGATTTTAAGCTTCCAAATGATATATAGTTTGTCAGTATGTTTTGACATTGAATATTGTTTTAAATACATATAAATGTCCCACCGGTGGGATGGATGGTGGGACAGTTAAAGGCCCACCGAAGTGCCTTGAAACACACAGCATTATTCAATGTGTTGACATAATTTCCACTGAAACAGGAAGACAGGGCGGGACATATCGAACAGCCCCTTCCTTTTAAAAAAAATAAAATCTCCTAATCTCCATATCGCTTTAAAATATGACACAAAACCAGACTTAATTTGCCTCAATGGAAAGCATATTTACATCGGAATCGTTCCCTATCCCCTATATAGTGTACTATGTGCCATTAACCATGAAGAAAGTGGCTGATAGTCGCCACTGCTTCAGCGTCTATTTATAATGTACGGGCAGCGCTTTAGATTATAGAGAGCTTTTGATTGGACAGAAGATCTGATGAGAGGCTGCACACAGAGAAAAGGGGTGTCAAAATTTTACCTTTAGGGGTACAACCGCTTGTGGCTGGGGCAGTACCCTTAAAAGGACATCTTTGTACCTTTTTTTTTTACCACAAAAAGGTTCATAGTAGTACGGTACGGTGTTTATTAGTACCTTAGAGTCTGCACTTTCATGATGTAACACCGCTTTGACTGTCGGGAAGAAGTATGCTGCGGAGCTCGCACCATTGCCAGTGCCATTGTAAGTCCACAAGACCGAAAATGCATATGAAGTGGTGTGTGGCATTTGGGACAGAGCCAAAATAATTCATCCATATTGGAAGAAGTGTGAGACTAAGTTTTGAATGCTTATATCTTTTAAATGTGAATTGTGTCATTGTTTAGGAGCACAGCTTATAAGATAACAGTAAGGCTAACATATTCGTACTAAAAGCTAAAAAACTTAAAAATTTGATTTCATGGGGCCTTTAGGGGAATCCTATAACTGTACTGTTTGGCGCAATCCCGTAGACTCCACCCACCGCGGCTGCAGTTACTCCACGCATTCAGTTCTGCCATTTGCCAACATAGGGACTTTTTTTTTCTTCAAGCGACAAGTCAAGTGACTTTTTGGACAAGTAATGTTCCTTTTAGCTGTCATGCGAGGTCTACAGCTCTCCCCCTGCAGTCACACCTCTCTGCAGTGAGTGGCTGAGAGGAGCAGCAGCACATTCCGTCGTTCGCACGACAGCTGACTAGAAGTGAATGAGCGAGCTACACATGAGTGCCACGGACCAATCACTTCTGCTTCTCCTAAAGAATTTAGTTTTACCGTTTTGGTTTCCATTATTCTCGTGTGGTCATCTTAATTACTCAGAGCTTTAGTTCATCAAGTTTTTGAATTCTCTGAATTCATATAATTTATTTAGAGACTGACTCCGTACATTGCACATATTCAAACACAATAAAGTAGGCTACACATATAAAACAAAATGCTGTCACTGTCTATCATAGCTACTCGTTTTGTTGTCTGACAGAAAATATGTAAATAAGAACAGCTTTATTGGACATAATACAGTGAGAAAACAGACATTAGGCAGAAGGCATGTGTCACGAATGTGCCAGCGACTTTTTGCAATAATAACCAACTGCAGAACCGCAGAACCCATATACGTCACTCACAACAGTCTGAGAGCAACAGCGCCATGCCACAGTGACGTCACTCACAACAGTCTGAGGACCGGAAGTGGGCGGAGTTAACGAAAACTAAACAATCGGCATGGCGGAAAAAGAGAATACGGTAAACAGTTGTTTTTGTGTTGTTGTTTTAATCTATCAAGTTTATTTGTGTTTTATTTTTGATCCATAGTTGTTGTATTAACACTTTATACAGCACGTGGCTCTAATCTTTTTTTAAACGAGCTTTACGATGTCTCGATCGCATCTGTTGATATGGTCTTGCTTTAAGTTACATATTTATTGTTTGTGATTTTACTTTGTTGTTGGCGCTGTATTTTTTATTTAATTACCTTTTCTGATACTGACCAATGTGTTTTATGTGGATTTTTTTTCGAATTTATAGAGGCACATTACGATTTGGAGAGGCTCAGCTTTACTTCATTTTCATCAATGCAAGACATTCTGCAACAGTTTTCACTGCCCAGTGTTTTTAAACTGACCAGATGGCACTAGTTGAATGCACACCTTCAAATTCACTTCAAAAAGCAGCTGTCCATGAAGGTATGAATGTTTTGAGTGGCAAGAAATAGTATTTATTTATTATCCCTTTAGAATTAGTTGGTTTTCTGCATGATTTGGTCAAAAATGTTATCTCATCTTCAAAGTTTCAAGTAGATATATTTATATATAAGCACAATGTGCTTAAGCTAACAAAATACAAACAATATTTCATGTGTCTGAATATGTCCTATTAAAATCAAATCAAATACACAACCAAACATGTGATATGAATTGCCAAATATAGATATTGTTCATTTGGATGACGTTCTGAAAGTTTCTTTTATATTCTGAATTTTCAGTAAGTGGTCATTTTTGCTTGAGAACAATGAAACTTGTCTCTCTTGTACAATTTTTATGGTTACATTATATATAATATTTCTGTTTGATTATGTTGCAGTAAATTGACAAGCAGACTTGACAGGCACAGGACAATGGAGGCTGATCAAAAACAAGGTTAGTTTTAAAAGGCTCTCATAAAGACATAAGCTACTTATACAGATAGTGTGTTGTTATATCTGTCACATCTTTTCCAGGAATAACTTAATAATGTTCTATTGTTTTAGACTGTTCCACAACAGTTGGTCGGCTCTATTGACTGTGGGATATTCATGTTAATAGTAAGACATTTTTTTAAAAATAAGAGCTTCTCTTCATTAGGATGAAAAACATGAGGGCTTTTCACACTTGAAATAGTAAACCCCGGGTATACAGAATCCTGGGTTATCTTGTTTCACACTGATCATCATTTACCTGAGATGAACAATTAATCCTGGGTATTCATACACTGCCGTTCCACACTGTACTGTACTAAGCCATAGGATAACATCCTTATTTGCAGTGTCACTGATTGGACGAACACTGCACACAATATGTTTACATAAATGCTCAAGCTTTGCATGTCCTCGTATTACAAGTTTATCCTGAATGGACATTTCAGACTATAAAATAATTAAAATGGTCTCTTCTTCACTGCAATTGTTGCGTTTTCTGTCAGCATTTGACGTTTTTCCTCTCCAACGGTGAATTTATTATTTATATAGAATGCACAGTGTTTCAGTGACTGTCCAAAGCACGTAAATATAAAAGTGTGAAATGTTACTTTACCCGGGGTTAAAAGTGTGTTTAGAACGACGATAAGCACAGTGTGAAAGCTTGCCTTTGATTTCTGTATACATTTTGAACTGAAAATGGTTAATTAATTTGATTTGTGACAGGGTATGATTTGTCACAAATATAGACATGAGGAAAATTGAATTTCAAAACTTTTTTACAAACTATTATACATGCTACATCCTTCAACACACGAGATTGTTAAAAAACTTCCAACATTTCATCCCATTTTTTGTACCCTTCTCTCATGAAGGAGCCACGGATGACAGAAGACCTCTGCACTGCAGGTGAACTACCAAACGTTTTCAGAGGTTTCGTGGAGGAGCCGTGCTTTCTGAAATTGAAAGAGGAAGACCAGGAAAAAGCCCTTCAACTTTCACAGGCTGAAATGGTTGACCAACAACTTGCCAAAGAGCCTTTAGTATTTTTTAAGTGTTTGGACTAAAGGAGTCTCAGAATTAATTGTATATTTATGGAGATTTCATTTGATTTAATTTGTCATGTACCTGCTGTGCAATAACTTTGAACCTAGTTCAATATATTCTCTTTGGTCTGATTGTGTATTTTTTTAAAGCAAACCCCAGCTAGTATATGATGCCTTTGGGGAAGTAAATAATTTGTGTGTTGTTTTAGGATTTGATTAATCTGAATCTGCTTGAATTATGCATTCCAGTGTAGAATTGTGTAATGTGTTTTATGTACTATGAAAAAAGGTTCATTCTGAAATGCTTGAGTAAAAAATATTTTGTCATATAAATAAATGTTCAAATGCTCAATCTTTGTTTTCATTTTTAGTGTTTTAAGCTTTATGTTCAATTGATCTAATATAATCTTTAAAGACATAATATAAATAGAAACTTTTTACTTTAAAAATCCTTAACAAAACGTTGCAATGGGGTTTATATATATATATAGGCTATATATATATATATATATATAAACTTACATTTTATATATATATATTAATTTACATTACATATATAACTTGCGTTATATATATATTCAATGTGTAATGTGTGTATTTTTATGATTTAACTATGTACTATTAATGGAAAGTGAGTATATCTATCTATCTATATCTCTCTACAATTAGAACGTATTAATAAAATACTTGACATTATTAACATGGTTTGAAACTTGGGTTTGAAACGCTCCAATGTATGATTGCTCCATGAGCATTGAGCAATGGATACGAAGATAAATCAGCTCCGCCCACTTCCGGCATGAGACCGTGGTGTGGTGCTGTTGCTCTCAGACTGTTGTGAGTGACGTATATGGTTCTGCGGTTCTGCAGTTGGTCGTGTCTCACTTTTTGGGCAGGTTTTAGCCATTTCCCTTTGAAAATAAAGTAGTTGGCAACACTGCACCCATTTGCCTGCGTCATCATGCTCCACCCATCTCTGCTATGCGCTGATTCCCTGCAGACCCGCCCACTCAGCTCAGCTCAGTGATCTGAATGTGTGTATGAGTGTGTGAGAGCTTCCAGCACAAGGGCCGAACACTGAGGTGTCAGCGCATCCGGACACAGGACAGCCATGGCCCTGCTCGATCTAGCCTTGCAAGGGTTCTCCATCTTCGGATTTCTCTTGTTTATCGTCCTCTGGCTCATGCACCTCGTGTCAATCATCTACGTGTAAGTGAATGCGGCATCATTGACTTGAAACGCGACGCACAGACTCGCTTCCGTTATATTCAACGACGCTGATCGCGAGCTTGCAGTGTAGACAGATTCGTTGATTGTAACGGGAGCGTTGTAGTCTGACGCGGCGCGGTGCAGATGGGGTGTAGTATGTGTCTGGCTAACAGGAACACGGGTTTCCTCTTCAGCGCCGCGTTATTTCCGCGTGAAAAGATGTATATCTAACCATTTTAATATTGTGGCTGGTGGGAGAAGAACTCATTTTAATAGCATGTCAATCATACACACATTAGCCTCTGGCTTGTCCTTCAATAATCTTGTTTCCTATCGCTAGCGATGGTCGTTAGCATAGCTACTGCGCACTGTCCGTGTTATTTTATTCGTTAATTTGAAGTCTCGTGGGGTTTAAATCATTAATGGGGTTCATTTCTCAAAGGTCTTTTATTAATTCTCAGTGGTGGGAGTCAAAGCTACTTCAGTTAGCCTCACCAGACAACCGGCTTGTATGGTTTAAATATAATGTATTTACATATTCAATGGTTTTGTTTAGGTAAGTCATGTTTTGAAAGCTTGTTGCTCACCAACGTTTGGTTTCCGTTGGTAAAAGGGTCAGTTTCCTGTAAAGTTAACCAATGCTGTTCATTATTCTTAACGTTTTGTCTAATAAAATAATTATCTACCCATCCCATATATATATATATATATATATATATAATAATGTGTATATATGTGTGTTTGAATAAAAAGACACATGCAAACAAATAAATACACTCATGAGAATTACATTCAAGTCAAGTGTGTCTGATCTTCTGACTGGTAGTGTATTTCATATGATAGTAAGGCTATTATGAAATGAACTTTGGTAAATAAGGAACTTTTGAGGCGGGAGTTTCCTCCACCTGCAACAATATGTCATGTGAGTTGGCTTTTTCTACTACAGAATACACATGGCTTTCGAAAACTAGACTTTGTGTGAGGAAAAAAAAACCCATTCTGATCCATGTCAGACTGATTATAGAGGCTTTTCTAGGATTGTGTCTTACAGGATAGTTTTTGGACATTTGCAAACTCCCAAATGATGTGTTCATATTCACCTCCCATGCAAAAATGGCTGGGGTTCGGGAGAAGGTTATCACGGTTCATACGACTCATTCAAACGAGTCTCGAGATGTCAGCTCCCTTTGTTTATGTTATATGAAATGCTCATGAAATACTGTAATATGTTCCAAGAAGGCAGCAGTTTAACCGCTCTGCTCATGAGGTTTTGTGTTGCTGTTGATTTTTACCTTTGAAAACGCTCAGTGGTTTTGATATCCAAGTCAAATCTTAGAACCCCAACCATCCTATGCAGGTTATAAGACATCATGCATGCACTCTTAAATGAGTGTGTTTTCATTAAAGCTTTGCAATGAAGAGCACTTTTGAAGTTGCTGGTATTTGACTGGATAGTGGATACATCCACGTTTTAAATGGATTCTGGCTAAAATCATGATGTTTTTAATGGGGGTCGTTATTGTCTGTCTTTAACCACATAATGCCTCACAGCTGGTCATGAGTCCACCACCACGAGTCATTCATGAGGTCATTCACATTGATCTGTTGTGAGGCCAGAATGAAAGGACTAAATTCCATGATCAGGTTGTACCCTAGGGTCAACGGCTTTCTTTGTAATAGAAAGTAGTTCACTTGTTGCTGCTCGGACCCTGATGGGTATCATTTAGTAAGGGTTGGCGCTATACCAATAGACACAATCAACCGGTAGAGATTTTGGACTATTGTCTCTATCGCAGTTACGGGACATACCCGTGCTGCGCTGTCACGAAAGCTTCTCATTTGCATACGGTTTTAAGCATTGCTGTTTAAAAACAAGTGACTTAGAAGTGCAAAAAGCATTGAAAGAGAACTCTTTTTGGTATATGTGCGATGTCTGAGAGATGGTCAAAATGACAGTCTTTGCGTCTATTCTTATAAACAGTCATTTATTAAGTGAACGTAAATAGTTGAGAGCGTATACGTAACAGTATATTAGGTCCGTGCATTTGATCTTAAAGTGACAGCAGCCTAATATACCTGCTGCCGACAACAATGGATAAAGAGAAACGGCTTCTAACTGAATCAGTTTTGTAACTTTAATAAGAATTAATTTATATTTATTTTACACAGTGAAGACTATTCAGTGTTTTTTGTTTAATTACTTTATACTATTTATGTAGCCTAGTATTTCTTATTTAGTGCTTGAATTTAGGGAGGTCTGTTTCATTTGTCTTTGTTCTATTGTAGCTTTGTCCTATTGCTTGTAAGTAGTTTCTTTGCTCTTATTTTATCGCTGACTGTTTACTGTGAGATTTTTTTTTTGTCTTAGGCTAGTATTCATTTTTTGTGATATTGATATTGGTGAGGGTGACAATTATAAAATTTCAATGGTGTACAAAAATATCATAACCTTATTTATTTAACTATATTGTGTTAGTTATAGTGAATAAAATGAAATAAAATGGTATTACTCTTACCAATAGTGCTAATATATCAATCACAATCATATTTGTTGAGCGTGTGAACGCAGTGGCTTATCAGAGGTACTAGACGTAAGTTAGTCAGAATCTGCTTAACATCACTGAAAACACATGAGGTTTGGAGATAACCAACGGACGAGACCAAATTTGGTACTGAGAACCACACATTTTTACTGGTATTGGTACAGACTACTGGAATATTGGTACCTTGACAACCCAACTCTAGAGATTTTATATATTTTTTAAATGTTTAAGGTAACTAAACGTCATTAGTGTTTAATAAATCATTACATACTGATTTATACATTTTAAAAACAAGTTGAAAATGGAATGTTTCACACAACTTAAATTAGTTTTAATGTAAAGTAAGCAAGCCAATTCGGTCGATTTACATTTGTTTTAAATGGCAAGAACAAATGGCTTCGATGATCCAGCATCTTTTTGCTCAATGTCGGAGATCAACATTGTTTCGATGCCGTGAGATTATGTGATGATTATATGCGCTGTTATCTGGGAAGGCTGCAAACATGCATACTTGATGCAGATCGGGCATTGACCGGAGATGAACTAGCTAGGCAGTCAGAAACATTTCTCTGTCAGCACAGAGAGATGTTTGAGCAGATTGTGTGCGTTTGCTCTCTTGCAAGCAAAAGTCTTGTTGCACTTGTGACTCTTGTGAAGTGTACCCACACTTTTGACGTTTTGTCTTTTGTCACTAAATAAGCGGGTGCTTTTGTTTTGTGTGATAGAGACAGACTTATTCTGGATAGTGAAAATGCGTCATTGACAAATGTCTTATCGCAAATTAGAGGTAATATTAGCAAGATGATGTTTTTGTAGCAATGGGAAATTTATTTTCTTAAAGTTGCCATGAAATCAAAATTGTTTTATGCTTTTTTAAATTCATGACCCATGTAATCTTGAATCAAAAATAACTTCCCCTTCAATCAAAATAACAGGTTTACCGCTGCAAGGGTGGGGCAACCTGTCACTCGCATGAGATTCACCAATAGCAAACCACAACCATCCCAACAATTCAATCAATTCCCTGTTTCTTTTCTTGTTCCGGAAGCCGTTTCACTTGGATACACTTCACAATATGGCGGAAAAGACTTATTGCAAACTACGTTTCTTTCTGACATTAATTTACCAAAACAAAACCAATAACATTGGCGCTTATTGATTCTCCTGCTGTCTTTTATAATTTTGCCCTGTGTCCCATTTAATACAGAGTTTCAGTACCCATCCCTAATGATGATATCTTTTCATAAGTGGTCAGGAGTCTGTTAGTATTTTCCTTTATGTAATTGGATTCATGCACCAGATTTACTTCTAAAATCACAAGGAATGTATTTCCATCCACATGGAACGTCCACAGAAATGAAATGGGGTACATTTTAATCAAGGAGAAAAGTTATAACACATTAACATTCTATTATATTGTTTATCTGGTTGGGTAATTCTTCAACGTCAGCGCCAGACAGACGTTAGGGTGAAGAAATACAGGTTCAGTGATGTAATTGAGTATGTTCGAGAACTGAGATGACACCGAGTTTCAGTAGTCAGGTGTGGGGATCGTGTGAGACTCGTTCTGTGGCAACCTCGCCCAAGTGGAATCCTCCTTGGATTAGTGATGCATTTCCTGATTCCTCAGCACCAGTGCTTCTCATGTGGTGTGTGACGTTTGACCCAGTGGGATAGGATCTGTTTAGTAAAATCTTTATGTAATCCTTTCCTCTTTGCATAAAGTGGGAAAGTTGTGCATGTCATGTGCACATAGGATTGCCACAAAGAGAAATTACTGATAGCTTCCTAGTATGGGTGTAACGGTACACAAAAATGTCGGTTCTGTACGTACCTCGGTTTTGAAGTCATGGTTCGATACTGTGGTTTACTGAACTAATTTGGTCTCTGTCTTTAAATTAATTCAATTATAATTCAAAGTTTAAGGATAATTTTGCTCATCTCTGTTAATGCTGAACTATATATGGAGCCCTTGCTTGCACATTACTATAATATTAAAGGTTAACAACAGAACACAAACTATTAGACTAAATTAAATTGCTTTTTTTTTTTTTTTTACGAACATGTAAACTGCACATATGGCTCCACAACAACAACCCATGTAAACAACTACATTTTTACTCCATTAATTAATTGTTGAAATATAATAATTTACACAGTGGTTTTCATTTTTAAAGTAATCAAGACATCACTAACAGGTTAAGTAAAATATACTGAATACATAGGCTAATATAGTGCATATATTTATCGAAAGAGTTCATTTCTCTAGGAAACTAACAAGCTGTGGACACTGCATGACTTGCCTGAGGTAAATGTAATGCTACGTAACACATTGTTTACTAGCTGTTTTATTGATGTCTTTCTGCCATTGAATAACTGAGCGATTACACGAGATCTGATACGTTTCAGTAAGTTGTACTGTATCTTTCAACATACCTTCAGGTGTTCATTCCTGTTTATTCTGTAACTACCGATGGATCTTTCACCTGCGCTCTGCGCTTGTCGCTTTTAACTGAGGCGCCTATACAGTGTTCTGTCATGCCATATTAAAGTGCGTCAAAACAATTTTTTTTTTAAATTTTATGATAAAATGGACAGAATTTGAAAGATGACACTTTGTTTCTTATCAAAGTAAAAAAGTAAAACGCGGAGCTTATTGCGATTAATGGTGGTTAGGCTACAACGCTGTATTCGTCATACACATAAGACGGCAACCGTACATTTACTGGACGCATATGTGTACTGTTACACCCCTAATTACTATTTAATCAAATGTCGTCAAGGAAGAAAAATTAGTTTTGTGACACAAGGTAAAATAAGGTCAACCTTAACAGTGGGCCGGGGAAGTTGGGGGCAGGGGGGCGTTCGATACGCATTGAGAGTACCGCGGTACGTACCGTTGGTGGTGTATTGCGGTTTTTCGGTTCGGTTTGAATATTGTTACACCCCTACTTCCTAACTAAGGGCTGTATCCGAAATCGTCCCCTATACTCTCAAATAGGGCATTATTTGAGGGGACAGACATTTGTGGTGGTGTTCGAAACGACAGTGGACGTTATCGAGTGCACTCATTTTATCCCACATTGCACCGCAATAACGAGTGTACAGCCGATGTACACTCAACAGCTGTCTGAATTCACTCACTCATTTTCATTCACTCCTTCAAGTGAACTCTATTAGTGGACTAATGTAGGGAATAGGGATTGAGGGTTTAGGGGGCAATTTTGCATTTAGCCATGGTTTTACCAGATTTTCATTTATCGACTCAAGACCAGCCCATGGCATAGTAGCTATGAGTCTTTTGAATAAAATTTGGAAATTTTGGATGAAATTTTCAATAGTCTAGTCTATTTGTCTATTCAATAGTGATATATGAAGCACAGCTCACACAGAAGACGCTTTCAAAGCAGCTTTCAAAGAGGCAAATCAGTTGTGAAGTCTCTGTGGGGAAATCTTTCGCGTTAACACAACATTGCTAAAAGGAAATAATGCTTTATTTTTAAAAGCGAGTTTCAGCCTTTGGGGCATGCGTGTACCATGAGTAATCAAAGGATATGAATTCCTAATGGTTCATTAAAATGTAGTCATTGTTATCTTAGGAATATGGTCTTTTTACTGGAGGTTTGGAGCACTGGGCCAGCCCAGTCGGCTGTGTTGCATTCCCATTCCACTAATGGTCTGAGGCAGTGAGATGAGGCCGTGTTGCCCCCCAATATTTAATAGAGCGTAAGAGAGGCCAACACCTCCAGCAGGAGCGTCTCACATGAACTATGAGGAAGAGCTGCTCGCAGAGCTTTTAGAAATTCCCTCAGTGATTCCCTCGTGTGCGGAGCTGAGTAAACGCATTACACATGCATGAATAAGAGGCCTTTCCTTTACTAATATATGTCATATGATTTTGTAGGTCATCAAGAAAGGGCTAGTAATGGTTTTCCCTTTTTTTTTAATGGTAAATGGGATCAGAAAATAATTCAAGGGGTCAAATTTAGGTAATGAACATTTTAGATAAGGGGTGTGTGTATACATGTGTGTATTTTAAATATATGTTTAAAGGGATAGTTCACCCAAAATATGAAAAGGTTGTCATCAATTACACACCCTCAAGTTGTTCCAAACCTGTATGAGTTTCTTTCTTCTGCTAATCACAAAAGAAGATATTCTAAAGAGTGCTGGTAATCAAACAGTTGACAGTTGGCACCATTGACTTCCATAGGACAAAATACTGTGCAAGTTTTACCAACATTCTTTAAAATGTATTATTTTGTGTTCAAACAGGTTTTATACATGTTTGGAACAACTTGAGAGTGAGTAAATGATGACAATTTTGAACTATCCTTTTTAAGCGTTTAGTAACCAATATGCAGAACACGTTTTTTTATAAAAAAAATTTGACACAATAAAAAAGTATATTTAAACAAAAACATTTAACAAGCATTTTTAATGTAATACTAGTATAAACATACAAAAAATAATATTGCCGTTTTATTTATGCAAAGTAGTAATTTTTATCTTTGTTTCACACTGTTTAATTGTTAAGCTGTCTTTCCACTATCTCCGTAATTGGTGTACGATTGTTGCATTTCAACAGTCGCGCAGAACTAGTTGTATTCACCATGGTAAAATGAATGAATAATTAATGTATGAATATAACCACACCAAACCAATGATTGCCAATACGTTTGAAAGAAGTATAGTAGGTGTTCGACGGCTAAATAACGCAAATAACAATTCCGGACATTATTCATAACCCTTTTTACAAAAATAGTGTTAAACGAATAACATTTTAGTGCCAAAAGATTGCTAATTCTCACCTCACACTCCTAGTTTTGATTAGAATGTCATATTCGGTCAGGCAGTCGCATGAGTCTAGCCGCAAAAGTTCAAATATTTCAATGCACCGCATACGCATATATTCATAACTTCAAGCAGCTCCTGGACTACTCTCCATTGGAAATAAATGTATTGTTGTCTGTGGGGAATAGTGAAAAGGCGACCTAAAGCTAAAAATGCTGTGAATTTCTCACTTGAGAATGAATGGTTGCTACTTAGGTTGGTTACTTTACCATTAAACGAATGGCGTTTATCGGAAGACAACATAAGAACCGATAACCGATTAAGAAGAAAATTGTGAATAGCTGTAACAAATATCGGTTGAACCGATTATCGGTCTCTATAATTTACATATGTACAATGCAGCTTTATACTTCTAGTCAAAAATGTATCGAAACAACTGAGATGTCCACTTCTACTAATAGCTTCACTAATAGAAACATCATTTTATGGTGGTTTATCTCCCATTTAATTTCCTTTTTTCCTATCGCTCAGGCTTTCCATTAGATGGAGCTTGACATGTTGTTTGACATTGCCAATGAAAGTGCCAACAGCTCCTCCAACAGTGATGTTTTGGCAGTCAAGATAAACAAAATATCTCACAGAAGCAAACATGCTCAGAGAGCTAAATCTTTCTTCCAGCTTTTAATGGCTGTGGCCGTCTTGGAAGCTTCTCCACTAGTTCTGTGGAGTGCTGGCAAGTGTGTCAGGAAAGACTCCAGACCCTTCAGGCAAGAACAGATAGGAAGTGCACAAGTGGAGTTCCTGAGAGGCAGAGGGTGCCGGAATGGCTGATACAAATTGCCCAAGATTAGAACGCCTCTGTAGACACTGACACGGTTAGCTCAACATTACCTGAGTATTGTTCCATCAAAGCAATACCAGAACATGAACAGTTCTCAGGAATTTTTTGACGAGTATTGTGTCATCTCAGAAAGCTTTGTGTGATTTACACCCAGAAACTATGCCAGGGAGGTGCTCATGAAGTCATATCTGTGTTCAGTGAACTACTAGACATGATAATTATAATAGATTATGTCATTTGAACCCTTAGACATTAAGCACCGTGTGTGCCGTGTGAAGCTAACAAATATCCGTAAAAGTGAAACTGCTGTTACATGGGGAAACTAAACCAGTCAGATCAGCTGCTTTGCTTCGGTACATAGATGAACTTTCAGCTGCCAGTCATAATGCAAACAAACAGTAGGTCACTGTTTGAAATAATACACCGTCCTACTCCTAATACATGCATATGTGCTACAGCCTTCATTTGGTTATTTGCAAGCAACTATTTGCAACTTGCAGCAAAATAACCAGCGTCAGTGTGTGCAACATAGACCTGGTTGTTGTTGCAGATGAATTATTTTTGAATTATTACAGTTTCTCTGTAAATGATTACAGGTTGATAATTGCATGGGAATCAGCAAGAAACCAGTACAATTATTGCAGTTTTGCATGTAGTTAATACAAATTGGGAAAATTTTATTGTTTTGCAAGCGTGTGTTGTTGTAATTCCACAGTATGTTTTACGAGGTACAATATTGCTGTTTTTTGAAATATTGATTTGATTGAGTGTGCAATATCCAATATATTCCTATTTTTTGCTTTTGACACAATTACAAAATTATGAGTATACTTGTAACCCAACCGATTTGGTTGATTGTTGTTGTTGTTTTTTCTATTATAATCTTTTATTCTTATTTATGACATCATATTTATTTAAAAGTCTCTTGTAGTTATTGAAAAACGCAAATTTATTGACATTTATTTTGTTTTTGGCCATGTGTTATTGTCAAGCTTCACATTTTTCAATTGAGAATAATCGGCTTCAAAATGTATCCAAAAAAATAAATAATTAGATTTTACTATAATTGATAAGGTTTTTGGGTGCTTTTCTTTTAGAGTACCACATGTTCTCATATGTTGATGCACCCAATAGTAAAGAATCATTAAAGGGTACATAACACAGAGTTTCTGCCTACCTCATGTTAATCTTGAGTACCTATAGAAAAGTATTGCATCCTTCATATCTCCAAAGAGTCTTTAGTTTTTATCATCTTTATAAAACGTGCCGATTGCCAACAAAACAGACATTTTGATGCAGTTTCACTCACTGCCTGTGGTTTTGATTCATCACCGGGAACGAACAAACACTTGCAGAACGTTGCTGCTCTAGGAAAACAAACTGCATCCACTGTTTCCTTAACGCTGGGTTATTTGGGAAGCTGAACATGGTTATCTTTCCCTCACAACAAGAAACACACTTCTTTAGTGACATTGTTGATTTTGTGGTGTTTAGCAAGAGAATCCAACTCTAAACAGTGTAAATAAGTCTGAATGCATGAAATGGCATTAGACCCCCCCTTAAACGATTTCGCTGAAAAGTGTGAATATCAGTAAAAAAAAATTAAAAAAAATTGGTTATCGGTTTATGTACCCTTTATGTCGTCAGTTGCTTTACCACTTGAAAAAAAAATCTTAGAATAAATGCTAAATATTTGCATATTTACCATCCAATGTGAAGAAAGGAGCATAACATTCTTCACGGATGGACACCTGATGGATTTGAAATGCACACAATGTTATTAAAAACTGACTTTAAAAAAATAAAAAAAATAAATGAATTAAAACATTTCTTTCTATCTCTCTCTCTTTTCAGCCGTCTACATCTCAACAAGAAGACCCCAGACAAGGTGCCGTACAGCAAACTGGCTGGTGTGTCGCTGCTGAAGCCCCTCAAGGGTGTGGACCCCAATCTAATAAACAATCTTGAGACGTTTTTTGAGCTGGACTATCCCAAGGTACTATCCTCTAAGCTCTTTGACCTTCATGTTGCGCGCGCTGCTGTTTCTAGTTGCTGACAGTCAAGTTCAAGTTAATATTATATGCGGTTGCTTGCTATTATGTGTTTGAAAAACCCTTAACTCTTTCCCTACTGTTTAATGTTTGATGATCACGTTATTTTACATGTGCATAAGCAATGGTTATATTGCTTGTTTCTGCTTCTTTTTCGGGTGTGTTTTGATCCGCTGATTCTGTACTCTTTCAGAAGATGCATAATAGCGCCCCCTACCATCAATGGTAGGGAAGCTTTGCGTCATAATGGCGGGGAAGGAGTTAATTATGAAACATCAGTGCCTAACTCGTCCTGCACTATACTTGATACAGACTAAAATGTTGTGTGACTTGAGGATAGGTGTGCAATTATATTCATGCAGCTATGGTCTTACTTTTTAAAGATTAAATATTTAAATTAAGTAAAGGTCTCGTTCATTTTCACTTTATGATGTTGCTAGATGACGCTATACATTACAGTATATATTTCTGTTTTTAGAAGTTACCAATTTTTACACATTCGTTCTTGCACACATCCTGTGAAAACCACTGGCATGTCCTTGTCAGTTGTGTGACCTTTTAAGAAAGGCTGCAAAGGCTTCTTGCTTCTTAATTCATGAAACACAATCTGAGTAGTTTGAATTTGTATTTTAACATTTCGTTTAGTCTTTACATCGTTGAGCTTGTGACGTGTTTGATTCATTTCTGAGTTCCAACTGTCTGTTTCAATTAATCCATTCAAGGCTGTGATTTGTTTGGTGTCATCTCTCAATGTTCATGAGAATGTTTTGGTAAAAATGTATGTAGATATATATATATATAGTTGTTTATTCCCATGTAAGGCACAATGTACAGTCAGCTGGTCATTGTTGCAAAAGAAAAGAGCAGAAAAAATGTGGACACTCTTTTTCTTGCGGCCACTCAGGAAGTGTATGTTTTAAAACAGAGCTTGAATTGTACCAAGCTACCTACATAGAACGTAAACTAAATTCCCAGAAGTACCACTGCTTTGTGTTTATGTTCTCAGTTTACAGGATATTCCAATCCAGGTCACATTTTACTGCATAGTTATGCAAAAATAAGACATTGGACTCATTCACTAATAATTGCGTGGATTATTTCATATTTGTACTCACAGGAGAACAAAAAATGTTCACCCAAAAAATGGAAATTCTGTCCATTTAATTACTCACCCTCATGTCGTTCCAAACCTGTAAGACCTTTGTTCCTCTTCAGAACACAAATTAAGATATTTTTTAAGAATTCCGAGAGGTTTCTGAACCATCCATAGGCTGCAACGGCATTGCAACTTTCCAGGTCCAGAAAGGTTGTAAAGACATTGTTAAAATAGTCCATGTGACTCCAGTGGGTTCAACCTTAATGTTATGAAGCAACGAGAATACTTTTTTGTGAGCAAAAAACAAAACACAAATAATAACTATTCAACAATTTCTCCTCTTCCATGTAGGGCTGGACGATTAACCAAAAACTAATCGAAACCAAAATTTAGAACCTCTAACCAATGTAATTTTCCCACGTCGGTTATTTCGGTTTTCACGTGACTCCGCCCCGTCAGTCACATCAAGTGCAGTTTGCAGGCACATGGAAAGTTATCTTTGTTTATAGATGCTCAGAATTGCTGTGGTAATTGCATGTTTTACACAGTTTATACACGTAAGTTAATCGACGTTCTTATATGCGCTGATACACACACAGAGACGGCGCGCGCAAGCCCTGAAGCCAGATCACTTTCACTTGCGTCCTCAAGAAGTTTGTCAATTAAATGAGTTTAAAGGCTTGCCAGTTTGAACATTTAAAGCGATTGTGCACTATTCAAGAACAACGGTATGGAAAACTTCTCCGTTCAGTGCTCATGAGCTTTTTTCTGTGAGACTGAGAGCCGAGCCGCGTCGTGTCTCTGAAAACGCGCGCCAGATCACTTTCACTTGCGTCCTCACAAAGCTTTGTCATTTGTATGTGTTTTAAGGCCTGCCAGTTTGAACATTGAAGCGATTTTAGACCATCAGATGTGTATTATGTTGAACTAATGCCTGATGTATTGTGACACACGAACACTCAAACAGTAGCTCCCACATCGCGTGAAGGTCGCGCGCAGAAATTCATTGTCAATTGCTGTCCTGTGATTTATCACTAAAGTAGCTTAGAAATTCAACCGTCATAGATTTTAATACCTTTTGAAGTAAGTACAAACCACAGCTTCATAATTAATAGAGACGGTATGACTAATTAACACACAAAATCACTCTCTCATAAATGCATTCAAATAAATGTAATGTAGGCCTACTGTGCTAATTTATCTTTATCTGATGTACAAAAAACAGAAATCTGCCCCATAGACAATAACTTCTGAAAGTGAACCGTTTCCTTCAAGTATTTTAAAATCACAAAGAAATGAACTTTTTCATTAGAAAAAAAATTCCCATCTTTTAATAGTAGAAAATATTTACAGTACAAAACTTATCAGTGAACTATGAGGGCAAAAAAAGGAAAGCAAAAAAAAGAGAGCAAAATAATCGTTCATTAATCGTAATCGAGGTACAATGTTCAATTAATCGATTTTTATTTTTGGTCAAATCGTTACAGCCCTACTTCCATGTCAGTCTCCTACACTGTTCATGTTGTAAACACAGGGCAACGCTTCCGGATCCTATGTCAGAACGCCAGCTCATTATTGGTCGATGCTAATCATGTGAGCACCACGACGCATGCGTGTGATGCTGATGCAGGAGCTGGCCAATCAGTGGCCAATACTGAGCCTGCGTTTTGACGTAGAACCCAGAAACTTCATTATAATTATAGTCGTGTTAGGATGATACAGCCGTACAGACAGAGTAAGTGCTTTGAATATATATATTTTTTTATACATTTTTGAAACGCACTTAAAAGTGTTTGTGTACACATTTCACACAAATTTGTTTGTACGCATGCGTAGTGAATGAGAACCATGTTTTTCATTAAGAAACCAAAGCCTACTTTTAGCATTTTAGCAGTAAAAACATATAGTAAAGAAATATTACCATTTTATTTTTTTCTAATTTATTATTTCTTTTTGAATATATTTAAAATGTAATTTATTCCTTTGGTCAAAGCTGAATTTTCAGTATCATTCCTCCAGTCTTCAGTGTCACATGATCTTTTAGAAATCGTTGATGCTTAAGAAACATTTCTGATTATTACCAACATTTGTGCTGCTTAATATTTTTAAAACCATGATGCATAAAATTGGCATGTTTTACAGCAATTCTAAATTAGCTTACTTTTTTTAAACAAAATATAACACTACTTTTTGTGGTGAAATATGATCTGGATGTGTTCTTGTTAGGATTCATGAGGTTCATTCAGGTTTCATTTAAGGTTTGAGCAGTGACTGTGTGCTTCAGTAATGAAGAGGTTACCGTAGACATGATGGAAACGTGCAGGGTGCGTCCCCTGATAATGCATATCTTTGTTGCTGAGCACCGCCACCATCTAATTACAGTGTTTCTATTTTGCATCCCGACTTGAGCACAAGGCTTTGGATAAATCACTGATGCTTTTCTAATGAGGAGCTTTTCCAGGTGGGGCAGCTCTGAGAAATAACCGATTTCCCATTGGATGAGCGTGCTCTGTTGTAAGTCATCTGTCAGTGCTTCTAAATTAAAAATGAAATAGATCTGGTGTATAATGTGTAATGCATTGACCTACCCTGACCAGAAACCCCATTGTCCTCAATCTCTTTTGATGAGAGCAGGGTTTGCTATAGTAGTAAAAACTAGTAATGCCATTAGAACCACTGCATTTGTTGAATGAATTTGAATCTAATCTGAAAGCAGTTCTTATGACAGTCCAATATAACAGTGACTGTCAGCTTTTTCAGTGGCCTTGGTTCTTGAAATGGTTTTCTTATTATCTCAATGCATTTATACACTGCCCGGCTACTGCCCGTTGTTTGGATTTAAATTGCCAAATGCTTGCGCGTCTATGATTGGATCGTTATTGCAGTGATTATTATGTTTCTAGCATATTATATGTTTGGCAACAGTTCTTCTAACCCTAATTGATGGAGTGTGTAGCTTTTCATTTCTTAAACAACCATGTAGGAAGACACCTAATGACCATATTCAAGGATGACAATGTCAAGATTCATCAGGCTCAAACTGAAAGAATGGTTTTGAGGGAGTATGAAGAATCATTTTCACACATGAATTGGCACTTCTGAGTCCAGACCTTGTTTATATGTCTATGTGGCAGGCAGTTTTAATATGCTTTAAGACAAACCATGTGCAAAATCATGTCAACACCATCGCTGAGTATTTTGAAAAAAAGACGTGGTTTCAAAAATGTGGTTTGAAATGGCTGATGTTTCTTGCTTTACAAACTACCTTATAACCAATCACGTCAACGTGCGGGCGGGCTTTAGCATATCATTAACATAATCATTAGTCTCGAGAAGCTGGGTCATCCTGGTATATTTTTCTGTTGATATTAAAAATCGGGTACATTTAGCAATATATCAGGTGAATGATGTATATGATGTACACTCACCGGATTATTAGGAACACCATACTAATACTGTGTTTGACCCCCTTTCGCCTTCAGAACTGCCTTAATTCTACGTGGCATTGATTCAACAAGGTGCTGAAAGCATTCTTTAGAAATGTTGGCCCATATTGATAGGATAGCATCTTGCAGTTGATGGAGATTTGTGGGATGCACATCCAGGGCACGAAGCTCCCGTTCCACCACATCCCAAAGATGCTCTATTGGGTTGAGATCTGGTGACTGTGGGGGCCATTTTAGTACAGTGAACTCATTGTCATGTTCAAGAAACCTACTTGAAATGATTCGAGCTTTGTGACATGGTGCATTATCCTGCTGGAAGTAGCCATCAGAGGATGGGTACATGGTGGTCATAAAGGGATGGACATGGTCAGAAACAATGCTCAGGTAGGCCGTGGCATTTAAACGATGCCCAATTGGCACTAAGGGGCCTAAAGTGTGCCAAGAAAACATCCCCCACACCATTACACCACCACCACCAGCCTGCACAGTGGTAACATGGCATGATGGATCCATGTTCTCATTCTGTTTACGCCAAATTCTGACTCTACCATCTGAATGTCTCAACAGAAATCGAGACTCATCAGACCAGGCTACATTTTTCCAGTCTTCAACTGTCCAATTTTGGTGAGCTTGTGCAAATTGTAGCCTCTTTTTCCTATTTGTAGTGGAGATGAGTGGTACCCGGTGGGGTCTTCTGCTGTTGTAGCCCATCCGCCTCAAGGTTGTGCGTGTTGTGGCTTCACAAATGCTTTGCTGCATACCTCGGTTGTAACGAGTGGTTATTTCAGTCAAAGTTGCTCTTCTATCAGCTTGAATCAGTCGGCCCATTCTCTTCTGACCTCTAGCATCAACAAGGCATTTTCGCCCACAGGACTGCCGCATACTGGAGGTTTTTCCCTTTTCACACAATTCTTTGTAAACCCTGGAAATGGTTGTGCGTGAAAATCCCAGTAACTGAGCAGATTGTGAAATACTCAGACCGGCCCGTCTGGCACCAACAACCATGCCATGCTCAAAATTGCTTAAATCACCTTTCTTTCCCATTCTGACATTCAGTTTGGAGTTCAGGAGATTATCTTGACCAGGACCACACCCCTAAATGCATTGAAGCAACTGCCATGTGATTGGTTGATTAGATAATTGCATTAATGAGAAATTGAGCAGGTGTTCCTAATAATCCTTTAGGTGAGTGTATGTTATGATGAACTATATGCCTTTCTCCACTGATGTTCTAAGTTGTTTAAAGCGTTTCTAAAGATGCTGTTGCTAGCAAGCGGAAAGTTCAAATTAGATGCACATTTAAGGGATATGGGACCACATTGAAACTTTTAAAATGTACCTGTTTGTTATCTTATAATCCATTACAGTGTACAAAACAATCGTTGCAAAATGGCAGCAGCTGCGTTTGTATGAAACGAGAGATGACGCTTAAATAATTGTACACAAAATATTGATTTGAGTTTAAATATTTTATTAGCTCACCAAACACACAACTTCCACAAAGTAAAAAACGCTCCTGGCAAGCGTAAAATGCAGACTTCATTTACCCGGGATATTTATTTTTAATTACTGCATAATAACAGCTGTAATATAGCTGTGATTTATGCAAAATAGCTGTGTAATAACATTTTTGAATGTTAATAAATTAAAGGCAGAAACCTGTGAAAAATGTGAAAATGAATGCTCTTGATATCTACAGAACAATAGATGCTTTATTGTGAATAAATTATCAAAAGAATTAATTTTCTCACATGTTTCTCTCTTATTAACAGTTTTTTATAATATTACACAGCTTTTTTACGTAGTACAACTGTTCCAATAGTACAACCAATAATTAAAAATTCCAGGTTTATGCACAATTTTGCGCGCAAGTTAAATTCGCAATTTGGAATGCAAATATAGATAGAGTCGTGTGAATGAAGGTTGAGACCGTTTCTTTAGTTCGTTCTACTGATCAAAGTTTAATGCTGACTCTAGTGTTGTTGGAGGTGGATAAACCTTCACTGCTGTCCCTGTGCTCCACTTAAGGGATTTGGGGGGTGACGTGAATGAACCGAGATGACGGGGTGCATTATTTCTGCAGTGGTGCATTCAGACGTGCAGCTCTGCAGATGGGATATTCTGCTCTATTTCCCATTACACAGCTGGTTGAGCAACCCAGATGTTTGATTCCTCCTTCTTCTGCTGCTCCTCCTTGTTGGGTTGCAGAGGTGCTTCCTCTGTTTCGGAGCATTCCTTGTGGTTTTTCAAGTGAACAACAAATCCTGCCAAGATGCTTATAAAACACCTACTGTGAAAGCAAATCTACTCATCTAAATGTTCAAGACATCTAGAAAAACTCCCTAAAAGAATTATACTCTTAAACAATTTCCCTGTCCAAACTGCACATGAAACTACTATTGATGCCACACAATCACAACCAATCAGCAGATATTTGATGTTTTTGATTCAGTAGTTTCAGTCCTTTGATCTGATTGGACAAGCAATGTTCTGTTAACTTATCTGTGTTCAAGGTCGTGCAAAGATTTATCCTCATTTGACTCTGTTTGGAAATGTTTTCCTTATTGTAGAAAAAGTAGATATGGAAGCAGAATAAATCGGTACCATATCCATTATCAGATGATATTTGTTATATTCCTATTTTAGATTATAGCGGAAGTGACTTGAATCTTTAAAAATAAATTATTTTATAACACTGTTCTGTAATCTTTAGTCAATGATTGATTGAACATCTATCTATTCTGTACTGTACATTATAATGTTGGAATGTCCAAAATCATTTGTAGCATTTTAAACAATTAATTTTAGTTTTTAGCGTTTTATTTACTTTAAAGATAATAATACGAAATGTGATCGCTTTTTAGTATAGGTTGTAAATGTAAAATGTAATTGGCTTATCAGTATTAAAGTTTACCATTAAAAAAATCAGCTGTGCTGGCCTTATGAATTGAAGTCTTTTTTTAAGTATGTTTCAGGATAATATTGGTGCATCTACTTGTGAAATATCTCTTCTAGACCACACAAGCCAATTCCACATCAACATTACTGGATGAGTCCATATAAAGATGGAAGTTTTCTCTAGTTCTTTAATTCATCCCTAATCAAATCAAAACAAGTGCAAATGCATCTTTTATTTCTCTTCAGAGACATTAAATAGCTTCCCTGTTTTAAGCAGATGCCGTGAAGCTCTTGGCTTATGCAATTACTGGAGGAATTAAAAATTTAAGACAGTTCTAGCTTCGTTAAAAAATGCTGTCCAATTGAATCCTTCCAAGACTCTCAATTTCAAGTGCATTGGAAAGGAAAAATATATAAAATAATGAATTGCCTTTAACAGATATGCCAGTAAATATCTTCCCAGCATGACTCATTTCCTGGGTATTGCAGGGAAGTCATTCCACAGAACTACAATTTACATATTTATTTTTGACCCTTGGAATGGATCACGATGGTCATCTTTTGTGTTTACCAGCTTTGCAAGATTTGTGATTCTACAGTGAGCATCATAGCTCACATGAAACTTTGTATTCAGCGCACAGTTTTTAGCATTTTCAATCTTCAAGGCACATGCTGTGAATTGTGGTTCACAAGTTTGTGTTTGTCAGAACATGTCAGCTCTGTTTTGGCACCTCTAGGGCAGTTGTTCCTCCATCTTTTTCAGCATGCGCTTGTTTTTATCTTTTAAAAATGCACAAGCACCGCCATCATTCTTTCCTAAACATGGCCATACAGAGGTATAATTAATGACTTTTCTTTATTCTTTTTTTCCCCACCAAGATAACCTAATTTAACGTAGCATTTAGAATCCCATCATCTACCAGGCAATGTCTAACATTTCAGTAAAAATTACAAAAAATATTTTTGTTTGAATAATCATTCTGTCAATCTCTGTTTTTTGGCATAATATGGCATGTAAGGTATGAAAAGATAATTATTAATAATAATGTATTGCTTAAACAATTTATTGCAATTTTGCGATTCCCAGGCAGGGCTTAATTTTTGGATCCGGATCCAGCACCTCCCCCATCTCATAAACAACTGAAAGATATTTGTTATGACCGGTGTACATGGACTCAAAACATTTATTTGTTCAGTTTAATTCAATAAAAATGAGCTAGACTAACACAATTTTTTTATATATATATTTTGTAAGTTAATAACTTAATTGAATTGTGTGCAATCAACCTAATGTATTTAAAACTGAAGTTTACCTAATTAATGTGTGTTAAAACGACACAAATATTTTTTTTTGACCTAACTAACTGGATATTGGATCTAGCATGCTTTGTAAGGGACTGCATTAGGAGAGTAAATGATTAGGGATTAAAGTGTTTTATGTGTTTTTCAGTAATGGGAAAGATGTTGTTAGTTAATGTTAGTGTTTAATGTTTAGTTATGTTGGACATTTAGAGGACTTTCTGTAATGTTTTAGAATTTTGTGGTTCCCATTATGCAGAAAAGGGGCGCCTATTGTGATCTATTCTAATGTCAGGACTCAGGAGGACACCAGTCTTTTCTTATTTGTTCATTATATACATTATGTATAATGATGAATGGACCACACAACTGAATAGAACTCAATAATTAATTTTCCAATTAAATGTTTTAACTTAAGTTTGACAAGCATAAAAAGATTTCGATTTCATTTAAACTGTATTTGGTCAAATTGATTTGGACCAATTCAACACTTGAATTTGTATTTTATTTATTGGATGGAAATGTCCAATGAAAATGTATTATAATAAAGATAATGTTGTAAATAACTTTAAATGTATACAAAATTTATAAGTGCAAGAAATACATGTACAAAGGGGTCCATGTCATGTTTTGGCAATGATTTATTAGGTTCGACCGCTATTCGCATGTACAACGCATGACAAGCAACGTATGGAGAATACATATAAACTTCAATGCACTTCTGTAATGTGGGAATTTTCTTCAGTAGAAGAGTAAAAAAGATTTTTAACTGAAACCGTGGTCCTTGGTGATTTGTATAATGCCAAGTCAATGACTACCGTCACTTTTTTTGCATTTATTTTCTTGTACTTTATTTGTGTACTGTACTGTTGATTTACTTTCTTATAGAAGCCATTCCCTCATTCGCCTATTTCGAGAAAGATTCAGGATGTGGCACGGTATGTGACATGTTGCCGAGTCGCCGACATGCCTCATCCAAATATGATCCAGACTACAGTAAAGGAGTAGTTTACTTTAAAGTGAAAATTACCCCATGATTTACTCACCCTCAAGACTTTCTTCTTTCTGATGAACACAATCAGAGTTATATTAAAAAATGTCCTGGCTAATCCAAGCTTTATAATGGCAGTGACGGGGTCCTTTGAGTCCCTATAGATATTTTCACATTTGAGTCCTCTTCAAATCTTTGCAGCAAAGCTGGCTTTTTCAAGTTCTAGCTGAGCAGCAGGTTAACATGATTATTAGGTATTAAGCATTTATATCTTGCGGGAACCCCTTGGAGCCCATTGCTTCGGAGAGAGTTATTTGTGTTGTTGGACATTGTTTTATTAAATGCTGCGAGGAGATGCTGAAATATAGGGGCTTAAATGACCCAGGCTCCCAGGAATTTAGTCATTTACGCACCCAACCCAATGGAATGAGATCTGTATCTGGATGTCATGAGGGCCAGATGTGCAGCTGTTAAAATCTCTCTTCCAACTTTAAAATATTTCGTCAGAGCGTTCACTTAACGGAATCACATACAACTAGGTAACAAACCATGGTACATGTGCAACTTACTGTTATGTTTATCTGCTAATTTGTCCATAAAGCGCTAGTTGTTCGATTAATCTCTGATCCAATTGTTTCTGAAAACTTGAGGTCATGCGATGTGTACTAATGTGCTAATCTAAAGTGCCATCTACTTTTGCATACATGCTTGTTCTTAAACAAACATCCATTCCCATGCCAATCAGCATGGGAATAGAGAGCTGCTCAAGATCAGAAGATCTTGGCTTAGATGCATGCTTTAAGGACATTTCTGAATTCAGGAACATGCTTCTCTTACAATATGGCTCATTGAAGTAAGAACACAATATTTGCAGTTGGCTCTGTCATCTGCCGTTTCGAGGGGCGGTTTTTCTTTTTTATTACAACAGCCAGGATTAATGTGTGTCATGGTGGTTTGCCTAGTTCAGTGTTTGTTTGGTTTCTGTATTCTGTTGAAGGACACACCTAAACTACAATATATTGTTGCTTGCTATGTCCACCCATCTAATCCACTCCCTGTTTGGCATTCAACTTCCTTTGAGAGCAGGAAATAACAGCGTTCGTTTGGCAATTAAGTTTCCTGGAATAGACGCCTAGACCTCTAAATTAATAATGCCAGGAGGGACAGTAGCTCTGGGCTTTTTAAAGAGAGAAACGCTGATGATAACAGACAGTGGAGGTCAGGAAAATGGCCGTAGGTGACCTGTGCCTTTTCTAGTGTAATTACTCCATTAAATTTATAAACCTTGGTCTTCCTTTTGTGTGACTGAGACTGTTAGACTTCTGTTCTTTTATTGCCAATTCAAATAGCACAACAAGGGTTTTTGCTCTGACAAATATCAGCATTTTATTATCTGTAACAATTTGGATGCCACAGAAAAAACGAATTTGCTAATGAACGCACTTCTATTTTAAAAGCTAAGTATGTTTAATATAAATATCGTTATAAATGTTGAGGTTAAAAAGAGAAAGATATCTTTTAAAAATCTAGTTTAATGTGCCAAGTTTTAACAAATGTCAACAAATGTTTTTGTTGTAACAAAATGTAATGCCTAAAATTAATTCTTATCTATTTCCTTCATGGTTATTCCACATGACATTTGAATTTAAAACTTGCATGCATATGAGTATAAACGTTTATTCTTTTTTAAGTTTTCAAATATCAGGATTTTTTTTAAATAAAATATATTAAAAATAATTTTAATGAACCGTATTACCAGGATTGTTGTATCACCCTGACATTTTTTTACCAAAAAATATCAATTAATTCAGAAATTAAATACATATTCATCATACAAAAGGTGTCAAGTCATTGATCGTATGAATTGCATTTGTAAGGCAATTTTTTAAAAGGATCATTTCCCCAGAAATGATCAATGAAATAATCTCCGGAACACATATAAAGATCTTTGGAGAGACAGAAATCTCTCAGATTTCATTTCAGTGACAATCCAGTCACATGGATTACTTTAATGATGTCTTTTAATACCTTTCTGGGGCTTTAAAATGGTAGTTGCATAGACAGTCGATGGAGGGACAGATATCTCTCAGATTTAATTTCAAAGATCTTTATTTGTGTTCAGAAAATGAACTAATGTCTTGCAGGTTTGGAACAACATGAGGGTGAGTAATTAATGACGTAATTTTCAACTATCCCTTTAATTGTATTTATATACTTTTAGATAATATAGCATCCCTAAACACAAGCACTTTGCTGTCTTCGACACGTGATAAGATCTTAGAGGATGAGACCAGTATTGCACACTTGGATTTCCCCTAATTTTCTATCTCGCATCTCTATGACGCTAGTATGCTACTGGCTGTCATCTGTTAAATTGTCTCGCAATCTGTTGTTTAGTCTAACAAGCTCCCTCATTCAGCCAGAACAGGCTGAGCACTCCGGATCAGCTGATCACGGCACAGTTCATCAGATTCCTTACATGACATCTAAGTTGGAGGGGCTGCTCCCAGACGGGTCTATAAATGATTGAATAAAAGCCTTCCACTCTTTCAGAGCAGCGCACGGGGTTACTGTCGTATATACGCATCTCTGGACACACAGAAAAGTCCCTTTGTCTTTCTGCTCCCGTGTCCGGCGCCATAGCCATGGCAACATGGTCGCTATGGAGTGCTATGAGGTGTCTAAAGGGGGGACTGGTGTCTCTTGTCAGAGCGCAGGCCTGTTCTTTCTCACTTTGGCCCTGGTGCGACTCCAAGCCTCAAACAGCCTTTCCTGAAAGCCTTTGTTATGTGGCCTGTCATGCTTTCTTTACTGGTACACTCAATAGAGTGCTGGAAGTTTAGTGTTGTCAGCTCAGATGCAGCGAGCAAGATCAATAGAAAATCGAGTGACTATTTCAGAGCAGGCTTGTGGCTCCTTTGAAATTTATGATTCTTTATAGGGGACAGATTCAACTCTTTTACAATGTTTTTTTTCCCATTATATTTTTGGCAGATGCTGTTTGCACCAGTGTTTATTACTATTTTGGGTGGCTCATTATTCTGTTCTTTTTACATTACGATGTAAATAGTGAGCGTTGGGGAGACAGGGTAAGCTGTGTCGTACAGTTGCACAATTCTGGATAAATTAAGAATCACTTTCATCTTTCACAATAATTTATTTTGTTTAAAATGGAGATCCTGATTCTCCAATGATTCTTAACAGACAGACAACCTGAAATAACATTGTCATACCATAATGTCAATGTATCATATGTTTTAAGAGATATTTATCGACTTTGACACACAATTAATACATGCACCACATGACTTTGATTTGGTGGACAAGTTCAAAAAAAAAAACTTTTAATAACAGTAATAAAAAATAATAATTATAGTAATAATGCCAAACCACTTAAGGTTTTCCTTTCAAGAAAATAATGGTTTTAATGAGTCATTTTTGTTATTATTATATAACATGGTTGTATCACCCTGACATTTATTTCATGCCCCAAAAATATCAGAATGGATTCATTTATAATATCTTTATAATATCTTTGACATTCAATATAAAAACTGTATTAAGCCTATAACAATCACCAAAATGCCTTGAACGTTGAAACGTTACCCATTCAGTATCTTACATTTAATGGCAGTTAAAAGGAAACCGTTAGTGTACTAATTCACAAAGAAGTTAATCACTAAGCTGTAAATCACAACAGGGCTCTGGTTAAATCTTCATTTATGGTTTTCCAAAAAGAAAAAACATTTCTGTCAATCAGCTAATTGTGGCCAGTGCTTATTGAATCTGGATGAAAATTGTCACTCTGATGATGATGATGATGATGATTTATTATTATTTCCTGTTATTAACTCTCTTCATCAAAAATCCTGTCAAAAATGTACCACCATTTCCACAAAATATGCAGCAGCTGATGCAATCAACATTGATAATGATCAGAAATGTTTCTTGAGCATCAAATCAGCATATCAGAATGATTTCTGAAGGATCATGTGACACTGAAGACTGGAGTAATGATGCTGGAAATTCAGCTTTGATCACAGGAATAAATACAATTTTACAGTATATTCCCATACGGTTCTTTTAAATTGTAATACTATTTCACAATATTACAGTTTTACTGTAATTCTGATCAAATAAACGCAGCCTTGCTGAACAGAAGTCTTCTTTCAAAAACAACACCAAATTTATGACGGTATTGTGACCTCTGTTATGATTGGCTAACGTCTTTGCTCTGTGAAATTAACATAATGTTTTTCCATGATATAATTCCTTTACCTGTAGTGATAGATGGACGTATCGGCAGTCAATATTTGGCAATTTGTAATCTTTTACAGTACACCATTATAAACTAATATAGTACTTGTGCTGTATTGTGGGGAATTGAATGCTGCATTAGAGTGTCTGAACTGCACGTTTCAATATTCCTCAGCCTCTAAGTGTGTTATTGTGCCATAATGACATTAATGTGATATGTTCTCTTTGACAAATGGACCGAGTTGCTCAAAATGGTTTCTGCCTTTTCTTCCACAGTATGAGATTCTGCTCTGTGTCCAAGACCATGACGATCCAGCCATTGATGTTTGTAAAAAGCTTCTGGGCAAATATCCGAATGTTGATGCTAGGCTTTTTATAGGTAAGTCTTTGATGATATTCTCTTTTTATGTGAAATGAAGCCAGTAATCGAGAAAAATCCGGCAGTTTCATGCTGAGGTACATCTCGTCCCTCATGGATTTGGTTCCCTTTGTCGGTTTAGTTTATTCGCGCGCAGGGAAAAGGCAGGAGTCCCTTAAGAGCAGCACGGCGACCCGTGTGTGCGCCGCAACTCAGCTGTGTATATGCAAATGCAGCTCTTGGAGTGGATATTGATTCTTGCTCATTAGGAACAGCTGGTGACTGGGGCTGGTGTCTCTCCGGGGTCCTGTTATCCGCCCTGCTGCCTTCAGCTAGTCTGTTACCGCACAGACAGTCAGGGGATATGGGCTGTCCTGGAGATGTCATCCGCTGCTTTGCATCAACCTGAAGCCATGTTCGAAAACATGTAACGTCTGCGAGGTTGTGTTGGTTTAAACATCTCCAAGTTGTTTACCGAACCAGCCAATCAGACGGCAGAAAAGTGTGCATTAGAGTGCATTAGTGCTCTCAGAGGCCTTGTCACAATGATCTTCAGGAGTTCGACCCACAAAAGAATCTTCATTCGGCCTTATTTACATCCTTAAAGGGGATTTAAAGAGGATCTGCTTTATTGATGGACATTAGACCTGTTGCAGTTTATTATGGAATTGCTTGATCATGTTTATTTAAGTTAAATGTTTTTTTTTTTTTTTTTATAGCTATTGTCTTTAAACCTAACTGTTACCAATGTGCAATTTGATTTCCAGTCATAGATTTTGATTGAATATATCATTGTAATAAAATTTGTACTGTAAGAACATAATTCACTATTAAAAATTGTTTGCTGATTGAAATAAATGTAATTGTTAGATGAAAATAATGATAAAAATATATATATATAAAAAAAGTAAAAAAGGATAGAAGCACATAACAAAAATACTAAAAACTGAATTAAAGTGAAAATATAAAAATAAAGCTACAAAAATTAAAACAGCACTGATACGTTTTAGACCTGGGATGAGGATTGTGATCCAAAACTGCAAAAGGAATAATCATGTTTTTAATTACTATAATAATATTCAGGTGGACTGGGATTCAGAATCATAACTTATGGTCCAAAAGAGAAATATTTTAAAATTTACAGTGTTTTCTAATATATTTTGTAGGGCTTAGGGGTGCACCGATCCGACTTTTTCAGTCCCGATACCGATGCCTGGGCTTTGTGTATCTGTCGATACCCGATTACGATCCGATACTATTGTTGAATTAATAATAAACTGTATATCTTCCACCTTATACCTTCCTTGAAGAGACTAAAGGCACCAGACTTTACTAACTAAACATAACTAAGACAAAATAACAGATGAATGTAAAGTGTTGAATTCTTATTTATTTAAAAAACAATTGTGCTTTCAAATCTAAAATAGAATGTAATCAAACTTCTTTAAATAAATAAAATGTAGCAGTGGAAACAAAAAACAGTCAAACATACAATAGTAATCTGACAGTTACCAAACATTTTTTACACTACAGATCATTGTTTTGGTATATAATCATATCAATATTAAAAAGTAGCATTACAAATTAACAAATAGTCTTAATTTTCTGCCATATGCAATTTAATAAAAATGATCAGCTAGCTAATAACAACTTTGTTCTGGTTTCACCTCACTCCTGTCTAAATGATTGTAGGCTAGGCCTATTTATTTTACTACACATTGTCAACAGAAATAAGCTGAAATACTGTCGATAATTAAAAATAATTCTTACTACCCACTCTTGCTTAATTGGGTAAGCACTTGTGTTCTCATTTCAGATGCGTTCTGAGTAAATTAATAAACTGATTCATGAGTTCAGTGTTGGACAGATCAGTTGTTCTAACCAGTCGTTAAAATGATTCTGTTCAAATGAGTCATCAGGTCACGAATCGGACATTAGCAGACACGTTGTGTGTGAATCCCGTCTGTAAGAACATCGCGAAAGATGTCAACACAAAGAAAACACTTCATAACTGAATAAAATTTGTCTCCCGTTTATTGAAAGTATGCTTTATGTCAGCTGGTAAGAGAAGAGGCAATGTTTTTTGAGCGCAATTCACAACCAGCGATATTTCAAGGACAAATTTGTCCGAATGTGTCACGTGCAACATGGTTTCGGTCTTCCAACCTTTTGATTTGGATTAATATGTGAAATATGAGAGCGAACACTGATTATTTTGAAGACCCAGAGAGCGCGCGCGGGGGAGGAGCTCTCAGATCGGTCTCTCTGTCACTCAGTCACAAGCGCAGCATCTGTTCTACATCGCTCGTAAATCACAGTAACTCATCAAATTAGGCTTTGGCGGCCGTCAAAAAATTTTCAATGCAGGAAAAACCCTGACTTTGCAGTAATACCACCTCCCCTCGAAACATTTAAGTTACTTTGCAGACATTGCGAACTAGTTCGCGTGGCAAGCGTGAAATATCTCCTCCACACAGCCGAGTCTCTTCTAGCATGCGACACACGTGAAGCTGACGAATGACGTCGGTTCTGCTGCGACGGAAAAAAACACCTGGATCGGCTTGTGGATCTGTTCATTTTTCCGATCCCCGATCCAGCTATTTTGTCAGTATCGCGGCCGATATCCGATCCTAATATCGGATCGGTGCACCCCTAGTAGGGCTGCCCCCTAATAGTCGCCTAGAAGAGGCTTAGTCAACCAATTTTTGTTGTTGTTGGTTAGTCGAAAAAAAAAAAAAAGGCGAAGTCACGCAGTCCGTGAAGGACAGATCGTTAATGCCGGGTCCTTGTGGTAATTACAGTATGTTGGGCAGGAAATCCACATTCGACTTTCAAATATGGGTTATCATTTGAAACATATAAGTATCTTGGCCTCTCACTCGCCGGCGCGATCACTTGCATTTTTCCCCTAATAATAGCAGATACAGCTTAATATACTCTGCAATTTTTGGTCATACAGATAAGACATCATTCGAATAATTCTATTTTTATTTGTGTAAACTCACAATAACACAACTTTGTGCTTTTGTCAAATAAAGAAAACAAACAGGGCATGCTTTCTGACGTCTCTGTCTCCGTGAACTAGAGCGTGTCACAAAAATGAACCGAAACTCAGCGACACAGACTCACAGACAAGAGAAATATATCTATAGAATGCTTGAAATATCTTCTTGTAAATGAAAACAAATACTGTGTCTGATTATGTTATCGGTATGAAAGGTGCATTCACTATACTGTGAAGAGGATGAGTCCGCATCGTCAACTTTATCTTTGCACTAAAAATCTTTAGTCTGGGACAAACCTTTCTATATAGAATATTATTTTTCATGCCATTCTACCATGAGAACATCTGTAACTGACAGAAAAAGCCAATTCAATTGATAACCACAAATATTTATTTTAAATTTGCCAAGTCCACAATTTTTTAATTGTTTTATTCAGTCACTTATAGCTGTAATAAAGGTCATTATTATTGACACTATATCTCTGTTTTTTAGGAGGTAAGAAAGTTGGCATCAATCCGAAAATAAATAACCTCATGCCAGCTTATGAAGGGGCAAGGTATGAACTCGTCTGGATCTGCGACAGTGGCATTCGAGGTAAGTTTGCACACTAGAACTGAATAGTAAGTTTACTGCCTTTTTGTAAAGTTGGCCTTAAGGGTGAATATTGTACAAAATACAATTCTATACTATTACTTTTTTTTTTTAAATGAGCATGTTTTGAAGAGATTCACCCTTGAGCAACTCTGAGATTCTGCCAGTGCTAATCATGAACTAATATTCAACAGTGAAGCCAGACACTCTAACTGATATGGCTAATCAAATGACGGAGAAGGTGGGACTGGTTCATGGCCTTCCTTACGTAGCAGACAGACAAGGATTTGCCGCCACATTGGAGCAGGTCAGGAGCCTTCACAACTGACCTTCTAAATTCTTTTTCAGAACTGTGTTGAAGACCTTTGTCTTGCTTTGTGAAGACTGCCTGTGAACCGACATCATTGCTTATTGTACCCGTGTATTGTGTGCATGAGGAAGGGCTGTGTTCTGTCCTGTCACACTGCAATAAAACTGCTGAGTTGCGGCTCTGTTGCTAGTAGAGACACCAAACTTGAAATGGGACACCATATGGCGGAGTTCCTCTGTGCCTCTGGACTTTAAAGCTCTTTTGCCAAATTAATGCAATATTTAAACGCATTAACAGCTAGCAATATTGGTTTATTTATGAAGCTTTTTAAGCTCAAAAGTAATTTCTCCTTACTAAATATCTCTGTCGATTATCGGTGAGCTGTTAAATTAAACAAACATTAAAAAACAGGCTTAAAGTCAATATTTGAACAGGTTAAATTAGCAGCCCTACAAATAAATAATTGCCAAATGTGTTGTTTACATTCTTAGCGCATCAAATCTTTAGAGATTAATTATGTGAAATATAAACAGTTAAACATGTCCCATGTGAAATCCTGCAGGTTTATTTTGGAACGTCACATCCTCGTTCCTACATCTCGGCCAATGTAACAGGAATCAAGTGCGTCACAGGGATGTCGTGTCTCATGAGGAAGGACGTCCTGGACCAGGCCGGCGGGCTGATAGCGTTCGCTCAGTACATCGCTGAAGATTACTTCATGGCCAAGGCCATCGCAGACAGGTTCGCCAGACTGTTTAAATATCAGTACAGTGCTAGTGGCATATCATATATTTAGTCAGGTCTTATATCTTGTATATATTTTTTTGTATCATGCTGATAAAGAATTACATTTTCTTTTAAAGGAATAGATCAATTAAAATTCTGTAATTAACTCACCCTCATGTAGTTCCAAAACATTGGGCTTAATAGGGCTTTTTAGAGCTTGACAGTCTGTTCTCCCTATGCTTTTATTGTGTGGAAAGAACATCTCAAGGTCATATGTTGTGGAACTACATGATGACAAAATTTGTAGTTTCGAATTATATATTCCTGTAATGTGTGTCCAGAATGATATCTCTCATGCTGTCGATTTACCATCAGTCTCAGCAAAAATGTCCTTTATTTGCTAGTTCACTAATATGGTGTTTCTCTTGCAGAGGATGGAAATTTTCCATGGCAACGCAGGTAGCCATGCAGAATTCTGGCTCATACTCCATTGCCCAATTCCAGTCTCGCATGATCAGGTACGGCAGTTGTTCAATCAGCTTTTTTATGTTCGGTAGTGAAACCAATCTGTTTTCCTGATGGGACCACCTCTGGCGTAGTAATGGGACTGGGTTATTTTTGTTGTTGTTGGCAATTTTCTGATAGCGTTGCAGATGGATCCCTGCTTATTTATAGCGAAGCATTGATAGGATCAGGGCTTGACATTAACTTTTTTGCTCACCAGCCACTGGGGCTAGTGGTTTTCCAAAGTTGCTATCCACTAAGCATTTTCAATGGCCACAATTTTGGCCGATAATATGGGGGAAAACTTCCATATACATTCAAAGCCAAATTTATTCAGACACCTTCAACATTTCTCACATTATCACAGTTTATTCGCTATAGTTTCGAAAATGCTCATAAAATATGACAAGAACTCCGTTAAACTGTGTCAGAACAAATTCATCTTGATAATGTCAGATAAGTTTGATAGAAAGGTATGTAATGGATTACAATCAGCTGTCAGCTGTTATATTTAAGTACACAATTAGATAATACCAATTACCAAGCAATGCTCATTTTGTTCAGTCTGTGGTGTAAAAGGGCGCATTAGCAATTTAAGAAAAAAAACATGGTCAGGTCCAAGTGTCTGAATAATTTTGGTCCCAAATTTTTATAAATTTTACTGGTAGTCCACTGTAGGAAGAATGTTTGGGTATAATATGTCACAGTTTACTTTATTTTGCTATCCTCTCTTATAAATTAACTTTAGTGTCCTGAACCCACTAGTAAAATCTGGTGTCTGAATAATTTTTGGTTTGACTATAGATATTTTTAATATTATCTCATCATTTGTCAGTAGGTATATTAGGCTGCTGTCACACACAGACCCATTATACTGTGACACATGCGTTTTCTTTATCAATTGTTTACTTTCACTCAAAACATAACTGATTGTGTTTGCGTGAATACTCGCCAAGGCCGGCATCTTGACATTATTGTGTGTATTTGACTGTTAAAGCGAAAATAAGCAGCGAAAAATAACTCTATTTAGTACTGCGAGGCGACTTTATGTGAGCGCACTTTGGGTGTGAGCACGAAATCTGCAGGAATGAGTAAAATTATGCGCGATACATGCAATCCCACGGTGAAATTCAAGCCCTGTAACACCAACAATATTCACCCGGAGCAAATGAAACGAGTGATTGATGGGAGGCGGGTTTGTGTGTCAACTCACTGTCGGAGAGAGAGAGAGAGAGAGAGAGAGAGAGAGAGAGAGAAAGCGCAGCTGGTATTGTGTATCTGTTCTGAGGAAAATTAGTACTGGAAGCATTTCAGATATTTCAGTATTGATATGCATCGTAAAATAGATATTTTGACCACTACATTGCATTTCAGTTGCCTTTTTAAAAGACTACATTTGAAAAAGTGACTAGTAGGAGTGACTGTGTTACACGCCACTGCTGAAATCCACCTGCATTTGCCGGGTTGGTGTGTGTTAATGTCAAGCCCTGGTTAGGATCATATCTTGAATATTTTGATGATTGATTTTGTCCTTCTTTTTTAAATGATAGGTTTTTTTAAAAAGTATTATTCATGATATTTTCACATGGCTTTAGATGGTATCATTTCCCTTTTTGTGGTGCATAAAATCTGCAGAGCTTCTCATAAACATCTCATTTATTATCTGCTCTTTATAGATGGGCCAAGCTGAGAATCAACATGCTGCCAGCCACCATCATTGAGCCCATATCAGAGTGCTTTGTGGCGAGCCTTATCATTGGCTGGGCTGCGCACCATGTGTTCCGCTGGGACATCATGGTGTTTTTCCTGTGCCATTGCCTGGCCTGGTTCATTTCTGATTACATCCAGCTCAGAGGAGTACAGGTAAGACACTAGGTTTGGCAACAAAAAAAAACAATGCACAGCAAATCTGCATTTCTAGTATAAAACAACCATTTTTAATGATGATCCAATCAATTCCAAATGGATAAAATCAAGGTTTCAGGGTTTAAATCCTCTAATCAGAAATGTCACATTACTGAAGAAACGGAATTGGTTGTTACTTCATTTGGATTTTTCTCGACTTTCCAAATTTATAAACAGACATGGTTTTAATTTTTAAGAGCCCTTAGAAGCAAAATCATAAGTTGTTCCTCAAAGCCATTTTATATTGAATTGCCACATTCCTTTTTGTAATTCTCTTTCTACACTCTTTTCTCAAAGGGCGGCCCTCCATCCTTCTCTAAGCTGGACTATGCGGTGGCCTGGTTCATCAGGGAGTCCATGACAATTCAGATATTCTTGTCCGCTCTTTGGGACCCCACCATCAGCTGGAGGGCGGGACGCTACCGATTGCGTTGCGGAGGTACAGCAGAGGAAATCTTGGATGTTTAAATGGCACCGTGTGCCAAGGACTATGCACTGGTGTAAACATGGAAACAGAACTGCGAGAAGACATGGGCGCAGATGGACAAATGAACTGAAACTTTTTTTTTTTTGTTCTGGGTTTTATTCCAACTTCTGATAGTTTTTATCCTGTGACTTTAGCAAGCTTGAATAGATTATTTATGTCCTTGGTGCTTTTTTTGTTTTTCCTGTGAGGTCTCTTGACAATGTGAGACCTCGTTCTAGATGAGCCAAAAGTTATGAAGGGGTGAAGAAAAGAAAAACGAGGAAACGATGTCTGGCAACGAGGCGGTACTTCAGCGGGCATCAGAGCCCTGATGAAAATACATCTAAATGAAAACATTTTTAAGGTCCTTGCTATGTTTAGTGGTGGTTGAACAACTCTGTGTATTGCGACATATCCGTTTTATCATGTGTTTGGATGGGCGGTTAGATTTTTAAACATTATATCAGCACGAAAGTGAGGTAGAGAATGACTGAAGCCTTTTAAAATGGCACTAGCTCATCAATGGATCACTTGCTTATCACAGTGTTGCTCTCAACATACAGCACTCTTGCCATATTTTATACATTTTTGGACTTTTGAATGCTCAAAACGGATCCACTCAGGTCCATTTTATGTTTACTGGACAGAGCAATATCTTCTGTAGAGGTTATACATAGGGAATTGTGGCAAAGGTTCGTATACGCTTACTGTCGAACTATCCTAAAACGACGCAACGCTTGTACTTGCAGCCACCCTGCAGTATTCAAACAAGAGGTATAAAGGCCTAGTTTGAGCCCAAGTTATCCTCAACATGATATCTGCCGATTGAATTGCATATCTTAAGAAATGTAGTGCCATTTGAAGAGTAAACGTTTTTAACGTTATAATTTAGGCTTTTTCAAAGCCAAAACCATGGTTTTTCTTCAAGGACTTTATCTTCATGTGCTTCATTCTCTGCACTATTTGCTCTCGTACCAGAATCAGGGTTTGCTAAAACGTTTCCTCCCGTGCCGCTGTTGGTTTGAGAAGCTCTGTCAGTATTTTCCTGCAAATGTTTGACTGGATATAAATGCTCAGATTTACCTCCTAAATTGTCCGAACATTTCATCCGACGCCATTTCAGTTATCCAATTAAACCAAATTCTGTTGTCATTTAAGAATTTGAGTGGTTATATACACTGTTTTTTGTTAGTTATCGTGTAAAATTATAAAAACTGTTGGCAAACATCTGCATTTACACTCTGAGACATTTCAAAATATTTCAGTCGCACGGTGTGCCTTTTGGCTTTTTTAATTCCCCTACAACATAAATCCCCTTAACTACAAGTCAAACAGTATTCACGAAACAATTGACATTCTTCTCTGCCTTTTTTCCCATTTTTTTTTTTTTGTCTCCGCAGTTGTATCTTGAGAAACTGCTTGTGTTGTTTCGTACTGCCAGCACTTTGCTGTTAAACCGCCCTTTCTGCATTTTCCTCATTTCTTGACTCGCCTTCATGTGCTGCTGTGTTCATGAATCATGGCACTGATCGTGACGTACCCATGCCAGCACTGGCAGTATTGTTTTACAGATACTCATCTACTCCTTTACTTGGAAAGTTCAACCCTTCTTATTCTAAAACCGTAATATATGTGATTCAGGAAAACACATTGGCGTGAGCCGTGTGCATGTGTCTTCATCAGCTGCCATTTAGGAAGTGATAAACACTGTTTTAGCCCAATGCCAAACCCTCCATTGTTTGAGTTTTTGGTGTTGGTTTATTATTTCTAATTTGAATGCATCTGAGTTTGTTCTACTGAACACTTGGGCTGACTAATGGAAATATACTTAAACTTGTGTTTTGTGCATGAGGCCACAAAGTGAATGCCATTTGTTCGTAACATTGCAGTTAAAAAAAGTATTAACAGTTAGCAATAACCATATACATTATAAACTGTAATACTGTGTTCAGGCTGTGAAACAAAAAAAAAGCTTCCAAACCCATTTCTTTGTCCAGTTGTGGTATAATAAACATTTCAGATTTTGTTGACCGTTTCACATGAATTGTTCCTCATACAAATAATGAGCCTCATTCATGAAACACGACCAAGTTTTACAAAATCGTTGAAAAATGCACTCTTAAATTGTTACATGGAATTAATTTGTAAAACCATTCTTTTGTCAATTGGAAACTTTAAGGTGACAATTTATGACAAAATGCTTTTACGAATTATTCAGTTATACTCAGCTATCCATTACACCAATTGCTGCCATTGAGTTGAATAATTTTGCGTATCAATTCTTGATAAATTGAATTATTAGTTAAAACCATCCTTGCATGAATTCAATCCAGTGCTACAATTGAATGCTTGTAAGAAAATTTTTTATGTAAGAATGGTTTTATGATTATCAAAAATGAATTCTGCTCTTGAATAAGGCCCAATTTGTTGTCGATCTGCAACACTGGTAAAATTGAATGTACGTTCGCATGAACATGTGACTAACATGTTTTTTTTTTGGGGGGGGGGGGGGGGGGTTGGTTTTCTATCAGTCGAACACTTGAAACGCCACTGTAGAAACCATAATTTTATTTAGGGAAGGGGAAATCCGGCTTTTTCTGCAACTATCCAAGTTCTGCTCTTTACTTTCAACCATATCTGCTGGCTCTTATTTTATATATGTGAAATATTGTGTCAAAATGTAACTTGTAAATTCACCTCATTAACGAAAAGTCTACAATGCACTGTAAATTTCCTGTTTAGACTTTTCCCTGGCTGTGAGAGAATGCCGAGTGTGTTTGCGGAAATATGATGTTTATGGCCTTTTTTTGATATGTCAATTCTGAAAGGATTGTATTATCGTTAAGTTTTGTGGGGAACTGGACTTTTTTTTTTCCCCGCAAGTGTACAGTTGTATGTCGGATTAACATGTTTTGTAGAAGACTGGTGACCCGTATGGTGCCATGTGGACATGAGAAAATGTGTGGCTGTTCTGCACTTGTCAACCTGAGTACCAGCCGCTGTTTACTTGCAACTACCGTCAAAAGAAGTGTGACAGTCTACATGAACTGTGTTGGTCCGGAATTACAAGATCTGAAACTATATGGTTATGTTTCAAGACTTACTAAGCTGCATTTTGAAACAGCCAATTTGAGTCTCATCCTGAGGTATAATTGAAACATAACTACATTTCACTCATGATCATTCTTTACTACAGCCCTGGACTCAAGGTTGAACAAAGCGACCAAGGAAAAACTACTGCTACATGTCTACCATCTACGGTCATCAATCAGAGTAACAAAAAAAAAGTCTAGTTGTGATCCACCGCTTTTATTTTATGTGCTGTAAATTGACAAAAGCAAAGGAAAAAGCTTTTAACTTTTTTTTTTTAAAGAGTATGTACAGTTTATTTATGAAGTTTGGTTGATAACCATTACATACACTGCTTCCTGAGGCTTAATTTATCCCCAAGTTGTACATTTTTGTTCTCCCCTATGAGTTTGTTCATTTTTTTTCTGGCAGTGTAAAGGTATGGCTGGACAGACTTCAGTTTTTGAATCTTTTGTGTTTTGTTTTTTTGTAGGTGTCATGTACTGTACTCTTGATGCTGAATGCGTAATCCACAGCTGGAAACTGTGTCATTACAGATAAATTAAAGCTTTATCAAGCAATATAAAAAGTGCATGTTTCCTCAGTTTTTATACCCAAATCTCTTGGTTTAAGGCCCGTTCACACCAACTGTAAAGACCACACCAGCGGACAATATTGTCCTGTTTTGTCGTCTGCCACTTTAAACCCTCAAGCTATTTAAAGCGGGATGGATTCTGATTGGCTGTCAATGTTTTTATCATTCATCAGCTGGAAAAAAAACTCATTCTGAAACTGATTCAAATTATGTGGTTTCACTGTGCCATTTTAATTTTAGTCGTGGGATGGACGCTGCTATTCTTTTATATTTAGAACTATATCTTTAATGTTATTGTCCATGGTGTAAACTGGCTTTTAGCTGCATTAGCAGTATAATAGTTATTTTCAGGCTGATACAAGTTAGTTCCCTGCCCTCTTTCTGACTTCCTGTGTGAGTTTGTGTGCACCCATTCATGAACCGTATCACATGTTTAAAACTGTGAAATGCAACATCACCCACAGGATCTAGGCATGACCTTAATACTTGGTATTATCATTTGAAGTTAGAAGAAAACTCAACTCATTTCATAGACACTTAGCTGTGCTTTCTAAACCCTCTGACCTTAAAACGAGGCTTAAGCCTATTCCCAAATGTATGTTTGAGCTGTTTTAACAACGCTACTTGCACTGATCTTAAAATATGTCAGTGCCATTGTTTTGTCTCAAGATGCAAATTGAACTAAGGCCTAATCCTGACTAGGCCCCGCCTGTGAAACTGGGCCTTACTGTTTAACTTGTCCTGCACCCGAGTTAGATTGAAGGAGGGACCTGAGACCAGAATATCAGAGACTTGAGGGTTGTGTTCTTACAACCAGCTAGCAATGTGCTAAAACCCACTCAGAACAGCTCAGCATTGATAAACATTAGGGGTGTAACAAAACATGATACTTCGAACAAAATTGTTAAAACGGGAAGTTTTCTTAATTATTACTTGTAACACATATGACAAACCGTTAACAAAAAGTACTGTTCATTAGAATGCTGTATTTGGTACATCAGGGCTGGACTTGAATAGGCTTGGACTGGATTCTCCTCCCTTATGCACCGTAATAGAAGGGGTACTTCACTGTGGCAAAATGGGCTTTAAATAAAACATGGCTGCATACAGTAGAAAGGCAAAAAAAAAAAGAGTGCTACCTGACTACGGAAAACAGAAAAAGCTGAAAAACTTCAATACCCATAATGAACTGGGCATGTTGGCATCCAAGGCAACTCCCATCAGTCTGCTATGGGCTGCTTTTAAGGCCCTGTCACAAATATCACACTTCATATGCACTTTTGTGGACTTACAATGGCTGTGGCTTGTGCATGTCCGTTAAGTCTAGGTTTCAGAAGGGTGCTCACGAGCGTCCCCTTTGCGGTCGAAATGCGCCTTCGATGCGCACTTTTGCCAAGCCCGCGCTGAAGCAAGCTCCGCAGCAGACTTGTTCCCGACAGTCAAAACGGCGTTATGTCCCTAAAGTTTCGACTCGGAGGAAGTCCGTAATGTGTTTAGGGTGCCATTTGGGACAGGGCCTAAGTCCAATTTTTTATGCCCTTAACTTGCTAACTTCCCTCCATCTCGCCCACTACGGAACCCTTGCAATGTGTTTAAATGGAACACCCTAAGCCCTTGATCACTTGGAACTATAACTGTGTTTAAAAAAACAGTCAGTTTAAAGTAGCTACAAGTATTAAATGCAGTTAAATGTCAAAAAAAGTCTAATATCAGACACATGCTGTTGTGTGGGGTGGGGGTAAATTGAGCATGATCTGCTGTGACATCACAATCATGGTGTATTGTGGTCCAAAGGACCTACCTTAAGGGTGCTTCTCACTTCTTAGGCCTTGTCCCAAATGGCACACTTCATATGCACTTTCGGTCTTGTAGACTTACTGTGGCTGCCGTCTGTGTATCCATTAAAGGGTTAGTTTACCCAAAAATGAAAATTTGCCCATGATTTACTCACCCTCAAGTCATCCTATAGGTGTATATGGCATTCTTCTTTCAGATTAATAAAATCTGAGTTATATTTAAAAAGTCCTGGCTAAAACAAGCATTATAATGGCAGTGAATTGTTGCCTCGTTTTTGAAGTCCATAAAAGTGCATCTATCCATCATATAACTGCTCCGCTCAGCTCCCGGGGGTTAATAAAAGCCTTCTGAAGTGAAGTGACGCGTTTGTGTAAGAAAAATGTCTATATTCAAAACTTTATAGACTAAAATAACTAACTTAAAATGTAACCATGGTTTTATTATAGTAAAAGTGTAGTAACCATGTTTTTGGCGGATTGATTACCATTTGTATAACCACATGGTAAATTTGTTTAACTACAATGACCATGGTTTTTGTATTTTTGTAAGGGATTTATTGTTATTAAAGGGATAGTTCACCAAAAATACAACACGTTTTGTTTTTTTGAGAGAGAGAATACACTAAAAGTGGGGCTCGAAAAATTGTTTTGGACCCTATTCACTTTCATTGTATGAACAGAACATTTCTTCAAAATATCTCCTTTTGTGTTCGACAGAAGAAAAGTTTGTACAGGTTTGGAATGATAGGAGGGTGTGATGATGTTCTTCTTTTTCCCAGAACAGTACATTTGTGTGTAGATAATTCTTGGTATTTGGCTGGTATTTTCTATTGCTTCATTTCCTGTTGATCCAATCATTGTTAATTTTAGTCAGCTGTCCAGACCACAGTTTCGGTGCATATCTGTGTAAATAATGGCACAGGGAATATGTCAGTTTGCTGCGGGTCAGTGCTCTGTGTTTGCTGAGGTGTGTGCAGGTTATGTGCACTACTCTCTCCCAGCACTAAGCATATGGTCTCCCAGTCCTCCATCAGTGTGTTTTACAGTCATAAGCACAAATATTTCTGCATCCTGAGGCTGGAGCTGTGTTTATGTAGTCTTACTGTTGTGTTATCTGCTGTATTATCTGGTCTGTGTTCTTGCCTGCAGGATGCCTGTCAGTGCTTATCTCAGCGCTCTGTTATAGCAGCCCATTATTAGGGGAACAGGGAATGGATGAAGATCTGGCGCCACAAGAAGAAAATGCCATCTTACTGAAAACTCGGTGTTGAGCTCAGTGCTCTTTCCTATAGGCATTGCTAACACGATTTTAATGTGTAAGGCTCATTTAAAGATTGACTGTAGAGAGTTGCCTATGTTTAAATTATGCAAATATGTGCATTATTTATTGTATTGTTCTACAACTGTAAAGATTTAAATACAAATGAAGGTTTATAGAGTTAATTAGTATTTATTATTTTCTAAATATTAAGGTATTATCATTTTCTGGTGTATTCATTTGCATTAGGGGTTCTCTTACGAGAGGTTCTCTCGTATTGCGTAAGTTCCTTACGCTACGGGAAAGTATTCTTTCTTCGAGATTTCTGAAAAACCCAAAATTATCCTTAATTTTGTAACATTGTCAACGCAGTGCGGCAGCCTGCTTATATACACGTGGCCACGCCCCACCTGTAGGCAAATGAAGCCAGGTGGGCGCGAAGCGCCCTCATTGGTCGCCACGTCACGCGGGCTCACCGATAGGCTGCTGCAGTTGCCAGCAGAGCAGCCAATAGCACGCTGGAATAGCCTGCTATGGTCTGCCAGGCTGCCGCACTGCGTTGACAATGTTACAAAATTAAGGATAATTTGGGGTTTTTCAGAAATCTCGAAGAAAGAATACTTTCCCGTAGCGTAAGGAACTTACGCAATACTCGTTCCCTCTTCTAGAGAGAACCGAGGTTACATTAAGTAACCGAGTATCGTTTTGAAAAACGCCCAACCAAATGTAAATGAGTAATAGTAATACATAACCATGAAGAAAACACAGTAACAGTATAAGGAAACGGTTTAATTTGAAGCCAGGAAATTCTACTTTAGAAGTACATTTTCACAAAAAAAACAGACAATTTGTGTCCCGGTAAAAAAATATACATTTTCCAGGACAGACACTCAAAAAAGAGAACAATCCCTGGAAAACCGGGACGGGTGGCAACGCTATTGATACAGCATTACTAGGGTGTTGTAGGCAGTTAACATGGTGTTGCTATGCATTTTAAAGCCATTCTGAATTGTTGTTACCACATTAGTAGGGTGCTTTAGGTGGTTGTAATGCAGTTGCTAAGGTATTGTCGGTGGTTGTTTCCACATTGGTAGGGTGTTGTGGGTGGTTGCAAAGATGTTGCAGGGCAGCAGCTTAGCTGTTTTAAAAGGTTGTTACACCGTTACTAAGGTCTTACTTATAACGTGGCTGTTTTATAAACAAATAGTACATTGAATCCAGACGTAGTTTAAGAGTTTATTTAGAGAGTTCATAGATGGCCCTTGACCTTGACAGGACAGACACGAGGGTTCCGGAGCGGTCATTGCCACTTCAGGAGGAGCTGATGCTGTCGCCGTCGCCTTGGGAGGAGCTGAAGAAGTGTCCCAAAACACAGGACCGGACTTGGAAGTGCTGAGAGAACCGCACCTCCGGACTTGGATGCATTGACCCTCGTACTCTGGACAACCAGACTTAGAAGTGCTAAGAGCACCGGTCTTGATGTCACCAGACTTGGGAGAGCTGGAATCCATGGTGGGGGAAGGGTCCTTCTCTACCTCCCCCACAGTGAAGGAGGAACCACTCCACAGCAGGGCACAGTCTAGAAAGATTCCAGGCAATGAACAAGATAATCCATACAAGGGAACAACAGGAACTAAAACAAACGCGCACAATACATCTGAGTAGGACAACACCAGACAAGGAACATGAGAAACACTGGGTTTAAATACACACAGGTTAAGAAGGGGCTGATTTAGGACAGGTTTAAGTGATTAGTTACTATAGGAACTAACTAGGGTTGCTATGGTGACAAACAAGAATAACTATAGAAACTAACAAGGCATGCAACATGGGAAACAATAACTAATCAGGAAGTGAATACAGAAACAAAAGGAACAGAAAAACACTTCAACATTAAAGTCCTTAAACACAAAACAGGGAAACACAAGACCATAATCAGGACATTATAGAATGCTGATTGGTTATTTGGTTATTTGGTCATTTGTATAACACTTCGAGTCTCACTCCAGCCAGATTACGATCTCTTTATCACAAACTCATCAGTCTTGGTTAGTGTTGTAGTCAAGACCCCCTAATCCGAAACCAAGGCGAGACCAAGACCAATGTGTGTTGAGACTAAGACAAGACCAAGACTTTGAGGAGTTGAGACCAAGACAAGACGAAGACCAGACCAGCACTCCATAAATTCATAGAGATCCACCTGATAAATGACTTATAACTTATAATAAATAACTTATAATAAATATAATTAGAATAAGACACTATATAGAGCTGTTACCAATCAAATGAAATCATTAACAACAAAATTCATATTTGCGCTACAGAGGTGATACAGAAGATGCATCTGAATTGGTAAATTACAAATGCATATGTTGAGGATAATGTTTTTTTTAGTTTTTTTTTAATATTGAATGTTTGTTAAAGCAATATCATGTTTGCAGTCATGCTCAAATTTGTGAAAACAGCTCTCTTGCTCTTGTGATATTGGTTAATTGTATCACATGTTATAAATCCAGATCTCATACAATAACTTTTTGCAACAATATCAATTTTGTAAGCATTTGTATTATTTTTGGTGACATTTTTGACACAATCCCTAATTAATTTCTGAATCGACACAATAAATCAAGATTAACTAGAAATAAGTTATTGATTGCATCTGAAGCAGTAAGTTTTACATCCAATCACATTAATGATCCAATCACATTTAGTGATATCCCAGCAGTTGTGGTCTTGACCAGTCTTGAAACAAAATCCTAAGTCCTCTTAGTCTGAGACCAAGACAAGACAGAATACAAATGTGGTCAAGACTGAGACAAGATCAAGACCGTCAAAAAATGGACCAAGACCGGTCCCGAGTACTACAACACTAGCCTTGGTCATTAGACAGAGGCGATTGACTAATATTCTAGACAGCCGTACCCCACTTTGCTCATTAGAATATATTATATAGTCCCCATAGATCTGAACATACTAAAAGGTACTTCAGCGCTGGGAAGATTAATGTGTATTTAAACTGGGTCATTTATGTAGTAGAAAAGTGAAATTATTTTTGAATTTGGTGCCTTAGACTGAGAAAAGACAGAGAATGTATTTTTGTCTCTTGTGGATGAAAGACAACAACTCCCAGAATACACTTGCTTCGCTGTCCAACGAGGCCACTCCCAAGCCAGGGCTACTAGTTATCACTTGCCCACCATGACACCGCCCCCCACCGTTGTTTTGTTTTTCATAGTAATACAATAATTTCGTTCAGTTAGAGAATAGACACTACAATTAAAAACTGAACGTGTCTTTTCAATAACGTGTGAGTGAGCCGAACAAAAGTCACGGCGCAAACGCAGCAGGAGTCAGATTTCATTCATCACGAGAGCGAAGAGCTGAGCAGAGCTGAGGTAAGCGCGGCAGCCATTCTCGACGCGTGTCCAGTCTGGCGCGTTTTCAGATCATGCCTATGGAAGCTTAACTTTCATAGGAATTCATTGAAAAGTTGAAACACTCACTTTGCTCCGCACCGCTCCGTTATTAATGCTCGATCCGAGCGGAGTCAGCGGACATGCGCATTTACATTCTGTGAGTGAGATCCCTCCCCTGTGGGCGGGTTGATAAAATGCGGAACTAGCTCCTACTACTGGCCTACTACTGAGTCTTTGCCTCTGGCCAAAAAATCCTCAGATGAAGCAAAATGACGATATTTGCGTCATCAGAGGAATTTTTCCAGAAATAAAATGCATAATTCTCTCATCTCAGGGGGATATGAGGGGGGAAAGTACCATAATTCGAATATACTACCGGGTTTCTACTGATACTGATAATGCTAAATCGCTGAAGTAACCCTTTAATTAAAGCAAGACTCTATCTAACCAGAGTCCATGACCATTACCATAGAACCAAGCCACCAACTTAACTTCCTCTTATGGTAACTTTACATAATCATGCCGTAGTTTCCCACGTATATGTAGTTATAATAATATTACAATAATCAGATGTTGGAGGCTACCCTATTTAGATTGGTCTAACAACACTGTTGCTCTAAACGGAAAACCCATTGGGCCTATTAACCTTTACAGTCTAAGTGTACCTAATGTCAATGTGTTAATCGGAGCTCTAAAACACCTTTGTACCAGTCGCACTGAGACGTTTCAAGTGATACCAAATATGTATAATACTGTATAATACTTGTTCACACCAACTCACATAGACCCTGGGTGAATCCCAGGCCATCTCAACATGTGGAGAGGAGAGATGAGTGTAAGGGGGGTGGACCGCGGTGGAAACGCAGAAAGTAGCAGGTCTGGGGGAGAAAAAGTTCCTGGGAAAAAAGTTCCTGGTACAAATAGTTCCGGGTAATTTCGGTGGAAACGCGGCTTTAAGGTGATTGACTCAGTGTGGCTGCGCCTCGGGTGGGGATGCCATTTTCACAAGAGAGATCAAAAGTTAATTTCCTTTGTTTTCACAGAGTCACCATCTCTTACAGTTCTTCCAGTTTCTCCAGTCTTACACTATGCAGACAATATGTTCTTAATGACTGTTTTTGCATTGCTGGACTATTGTAGTTGCTAAGGTGCTCTAAATGGTTAATAAGAGTTGCTAAGGTGTTATAAGTAGTTTCTAGGGCATTACTTCGCAGTTGTTGTTCTGAATGGCAGTTATCACACTGCTAAGGTGTTGCTAAGCAGTTGCAAGGTGGTTCCTATGGTATTTCTAAGCAATTGCTAAGGTGTTCTGAATAGTCGTTACAGAGTTGCTATGGCATTAGGGTTGGTTGTCATGGTTTACTATGCATTTCCAAGATCTTACTATGTGGTTGTTAAGTTCTTCTGAATGATTTTCAGGGTGATATGGTACCCTAACTGTACTGCTATGCAGTTGCTAAGGTGCTCTAAATGGTTGGCACAGAGTAACTAGGGTGTTGTGGGTAGTTTTCACGTTGTTGCTATGCCGTTGTTGTTCTGAATGGCTGTTATTGCACTAGTAAGATGTTGCTTAACAGTTGCAAGGTGGATGCTAGGGTGTTCTGTGAAGCTGCTCACAAGCCCAAAAGAGTCCCGCCCTAGTTGCTGTCATATTCTTGTCCCCAGAGATGACTTGAGTCCTCCTTCAACCATTGTCGGCTACTACGTGTGAAGGCGTGTAGTGTTTCAGTCATACAACATTTTTTCCTACATAATTATCTTCTCCATTAACAGTGAATGATAGGCTTACTCATTGTGGTGTCAAGGCAGTTGTGTTTGTCCCCATGAATAAACACTTCAGATCACTGACAGAAGGCCAACGATTACAATGGCCACCCTCAGTTATTCAATAACCAAAGTCATCTAGACAATTTCTATAAACAAAGACGATTCTCTTGAAAGCTGCCCACTTTGCTTTTCAATGGGTCCAAAGTTTATCTCCAGAATGGTCTCAATGGATAACTAGGAATACAAAAACTGTCAATGTTATCTTAAGGGCTTTTTCCATGTAATTTCTCTCTAAATACATCTGAGGGTGTGTAATAGTAAACTGGTTATTGCATAATTTACTATGAGCTGGCAAACATAAAGACAGAACAACCTTATTCTTATAGCATTGGTTGATAAACACACCCTGTCTTGACTGATTGCTGAAAGAAAATCCCAAACTGTCTGTGTCTGTCAGTATTCTTGATAATGGATATCTGAATCCTGGACTACAGTATTACAGAGGCAGCGGCGTCTCCTCTAAGTTGCCAGAGTCTCTGGGTAGGTGCCAGGGCCAAGAGAGGCGCTGGTAAAACAGAAGTGCTTGAGTACAGCTCTACAGGCAACACTGCCGCCTGCTCAACAGCTTCCTCTCCCCATGAATGCTTCTCTTTGTTGGACTAGTCCCATCATCCAATCAACACACTCTTAAGATTTAGGGACATGATCCAGAAAACCCCAGCTGCTCTCTGGCTAAGAAATCTACTGTCTACCTCTGAACGGAAGAGGAGTTTTGCAACATTTATTCCATCCAAACCCCTAAAGAATTTGATTATTCATGAGATCACGTTATAATATATCCATTATATCCATCTATCCACCCATCTAACTATCTTTCTATCTATAGTAGGGTGACCAAACGTCCTGTTTTCCCAGGAAAAGTCCTGTCCTGGCCCTAATATAGCAATTTTCTATCCATACAGAGGGGGCATACTTTAAATGTATTGAAATTAATAAGGAATCACTGTAAAAAATGTATAATCTTCCCAACTCAAAATTTTCTAGTGACTGTTTACATCTAAAGTTTTCAATTGGCCCAAGTGAAATTCTGTAAATGTAATTTTATCAATTGTGGCAAGAGCCTGTTAACATGGGCTCAATTGGAAATAATATGTTGAGCCAATGGAAAAAAATTATAATCTTCCCAACTCAAAATTTTCTAGTGACTGGTCACATCTAAAATTTTCAATTAGCCAAATTGAATTTCTGTGAATTGAATTTTATCCATTGTGGCAACAGCCTGTTAACATGGGCTCAATTAGAAATATGTTGAGCTAATGGAAAAATGTAATTTACCAACACTGTAAAAAATGTCAGACCTCTCCAATTAAAAATTTTCTAGTGACCGATCACATCTAAATTTTTTAGTTGGCCAAATTGAAAAATTTAGATGTGATCAGTCACTAGAAATTTTTGAATTGGAGAAATGTTTTACAGCGAAACTGTGTGGTTGGTCAAATTAAATATTTTAAATTGTAGTAACAATTGTTTATTTCTCACTGTCCCAAAAGACAAAAATGACTAAAAACATAAATATATTAAGCAAAATACAGAAACAGGCAACAGGGTTGACATTTTATCACATTACTTTATTAACAAGTAAATTCCAACACAGGATATTTGGGTGAAAATACCTTATTTTCAATAAGGAAAAACTCTGAATACATTCAAGAAGTCTTCTGCATAACATGATGTCTTGTTGTGGTGAAGAAAACACGGCACGGCAAGCTAAAAACCTGCAAATAAAAATAAAAACTAACATTAATGACAAAGCTCCTCTGCATCACATCTGGCAAGAGACAGAACAGAAGTTTCTTTATTATATAATGAGGATGAGACGAATAAATGGACAGAAGAAAATCACGAGCTTGACGTGTTTGATATTAAAGGGGTGGTAAAACACATTCTTTTGAAGGCTTGACTGTGTTTGTGGGGTGCACTGTAACATGTGTTCATGCTTCGTTTAAAAAAAAATTGCCTTATTTGTCATATATTTGACCTTTATTCTACACTGCTCTGTCCCTCCTTGTAAAACGGTCTGATGCTTTCCGGGTTGTATGAAGCCAGTCCCTCAAAAATACGCAGTGGACTCTGATTGGTTAGCTGGCCCAGTGTGTTGTGATTCGCTAACCGCCTAGTGTACGTTTGTCGGAAACGTCACGCCCCTTACCGGAGGCTGTGCTTTGGTCATAGAAACAACGGCGTCAATAAAACCATACCAATCTGAGCCCGAATCAGACCCAGAACATTTGAGTGAAGATGATCGAGCAGAACCTGTTCAGTCCTCAAGAGTAAAGACTGCGGATCTATAATGATCGCTACTGAATGGCACTTTAACTTTTGTATTTTTAGAACGATTATAGCCAAATATCTGTCACAAGAACTAACCCAAAACGAACACTTAGCACTGGCTTTAACTAGTAAGTTAGCCAAATCACACACAGAACCATGTTTAGCATGCCTGTAGATAAACAATACATAAAAGCTCTAATCAAAGAATCATTTACACTAATGCCAGGTTCGCTGTTGAGATTTTAACGTTAGTGTTTGTAACGTTAGGTGTTCGTCGGATAACGTTAAGTATGAATGAGCATTTAACAGACTGGTTTGCATCTGAACAGTGTTGTCATCTGTTTACTTCCTTGCTACAACCTATTACAGGAAAACACATCGATGAAAAATAAATCAGACTTACAGGTTGTGGCCCGTAAACAGCTTCTGTTTGTAAATCCAGCTTTCAGGACAAGCCGTGGTGCATATCCTGTATTGAACTCGCGAAGTTTGTGGAAGTTTGTGTTGTCCTCCGTGAAATGTGCAGCGCGCGCGTCGTGCATCCACGCACCGGCAGTGTTTTTTTCACGCAGCTGACGTTGTGCAAATCTGGCATTGAAATCGCGAAGACGGTGGATGTTTTCCTCTGTTAGATGTGCTTAGATGTTAGATCTCCTCTGCAGGGAGCCCCGCGTGCGCCTGATTCCCCGCTGACTCAAACACACGTGCATATAACATGCTGTATGTTAAACGCTCTGCAACGCACCCCCGTCCCAAGGAAGGCTGAACAGAGCAAGTACCCCAGACCTGCAATCTGGATGAAAATAACAGCGTTTCCTCGACATCGCGGCAACAACACTCCAGCCTACTATACCACAACAGCGCCGCGATACAAAATGGCCTCACCCCCCCTTATTTAATATTCTCGGAGGAGGGGTTTATGTAAATATTGAGCCTGTTGATGTCACCAACCCTGGAGGAATGTGTGTAGTCGCCTACTGGCCGTTTGCTGTAGTTCTTAGAAACTGATTTCTTTAAAAGCAAATATCTCCCTTTGCTTTAAACTTTGAACGTTGTAACTTTGCAGATGTTGTTTATGCTCAAGCAGCAACATTACACGCTAGCTAAAGTTAGAATAGTGAAATCGTGGTTTACCACCCCTTTAAATATCAATAAAGCCCTGAAAGAGGCCGACGCCAAACGCACCGTGTTCAATAGTCGCATGCCGCACATATCACACAAATGACTTAATTTCCTTATTACCTATTGTTTTAGACATATAAGACATGAGGAAAATAAAACTATTGGCTACAGGCTACCATTAGATAATTATGTGGTAAACGAGAACACACTCATGAAAACAATGAATGCATGAACTCGTGATTCTACAAAATGTCTTTTAAACTTCATACCCGGTCATAAAGCAAAACTCTGGAGAATAATTTCAGTGCTAAATACTCACCAACGTCTTTGTGAGATGAATATCTCTCTATTCTCTCGGGAATGTGTCTCGGTCTTCAGCACCTGCTGGTTCCGCTCCGCTCGCGCTGCCGCTCCCGCGTCTCCGCGTTTGAAATCTCCACACAAACGGTTTTTTTCAAGCGCATTTTGCGCATGTGTATACCGTTTTTCGGACGGAGGACTTGTTCAGCCAACATGGATTTTTCACTTCGACTTCATAGATTGACTGAGCACAATTAAATATGTTCGAATATACAATTTTAATTTTTAGTGAAGACCTTAAGCTATGATTAGTACAATGCATCTTTTTGCATGGCGATATTTATTTGGAAGTCATTTATTGGGCCAATATGTAATGATCAATTTACACAATTTTTCCCCCCAATTTTTTTTTACAGTGAATCTTTGAGTAAACTTCGAGTATCATTTGAGTAACTCATTGCTCGGCCGAGTGTCCTGGTTTTCGGTAATCAAAATATGGTCACCCTAATCTATAGTACGGAAAGAATGATACATCTATCCGTCTGTCTGTGATACAGAAAGAATGATCCTTTTGTTTGTCAGCAATTCATAAATATTGTCAGGTCTTCAATTGTGTGTGTCACAAGTATTAATGTGGTGAAATATTCACTCGTGTTCAATGACAGACACTTAAGCCAAAGCATAAACCCTCATCATTAGCTGCTCTTGAGTCGGTGGGTTAAATTACTTTCCAGAAGGTTGGATCAGTTTTCACAGACATAGTGTTTGGAGCCCTTGTGCAGGGGTAGGTCTCATTTCAAACCAATTTCTCCTCACCCACACACTCTTGCAACACAGACCAGCTAATTAACAGCGGCATATCAGTGGCACACTAGTGCAACATCACCTCCAGCAGAAACACTCCACATTCAAGGGCTTCTTGTGAGTTACAGGGATAAGCATTGATCTATAGCATTGATGTGTTAAAAAGCAATTCTGGGATGTTTCACTCTCCATTGACAGAGGGCAAAATGCTTTAACCCGATAGTATATTCGAATGATCGTATTTTCCCCGCTCATGTCCCCCTGAAACGAGAGAATTATGCATTTTATTTCTGGAAAAAATCCTCAGATGACGCAACAGTCAACGCAACATCATTTTGCATCATCAGAGGCTTTTTTGGCCTGAGCCTAGTTCCGCATGATATAAACTCGTCCACAGGGGAGGGATTTCACTCACAGAATGTAAATGCGCACAGCCGCTCGGCTCGGGCATTCATAACGGATCAGTGCGGAGCAAAGTGAGTGTTTCAACTTTTCAATGAATTCCTATGAAAGTTAAGCATCCATAGACATGATCTGACACGTCATGAATGACAGCCGCACTTATATGGGATGATTTTAGACTCAAAATGATTAATAAATGCACACACCTTATCCATGAACTTGATAACATTTGCAGACATGTTTTATTATCCACAAACAAATGCCTTTTAACTTGTGCGTGCAAAATACGGAATTACATGAATGTCAGCGATGTGCCGGTGTCTGTTTTGGCAGAATACTGCCATCTAGTGGCAGAATGTTTTCTTAGACAGCTGTGAGTGTGGATCGCGCAAGGCCAAACCGGTGAAATTAAAGTCCAAAATCCAAATTAATCAAATAGGATCGACTCACAAACGAGTCAATGAATAAATGCGTGTCACCGGATCCACAAATGCACATCTTACTCGTTGCACGCACAAATTCTGACTTACATTAATACAAAATCAAAGTTTTGTATTCACAATTATGTCTCTATTTGTACAAGTCGCTGCACATTCATGTAATTCTGCATTTTGCACACACAAGTTAAAAGGCATTTGTTTGTGGATAATAAAACATGTCTGCAAATTTGATCAAGTTCATGGATAAGTATGTGTGAATTTATTAATCATTTTGAGTCTAAAATCCTCCCATACACTTACCTCAGTTCTGCTCAGCTCTTCGCTCTCGTGATTAATTAAATCAGTCTCCTGCTGCGTTTGCGCCGTGACTTTCGTTTGCCTCACTCACACTTTATTGAAAAGACACGTTCAGTTTTTAATTGTAGTGTATATTCTCTTAACTGAACGAAATTAATTTATTACTATGAACATCAAAACGACGGTCTGGGCGGTGTCATGGTGGGCAAGTGATAACCAGTAGCCGTGGCTTTGGGAGTGGCCTCGTTGGGGCAGCGAAGCAAGTGCATTCTGGGAGTTGTTGTCTTTCATCCACATGAGACAAAAACACATTTTCTGTCTTTTCTCAGTCTAGAAGGCACCAAATTCAAAAATAATTTCACATTTCTACTACATAAATGACCCAGTTTAAATACACATTCATCTTCCCAGTGCTGAAGTACCCCTTTAATGATTTGTGATATTTAATGCAAACGCATAACGTGCCTAAACTTGATCTACTCTAAGCTTTCAAATTAAGCTCTAAAATCTGTTGCAGAGCACATACTAAGTCCTTCACCTCTCTCATTTCCAGAACGTAAATATGCACGTGTGGTCTCCACTGATGCGAAAGTATGCAACAAATGCTTTGGAGTACTTGTGTAATGTGAATGAATGGGGTTTTGGGTCTTGGCTGCTGCTGTTACAAGTCACAAGGATGACTTTCACATGATTTCTTAGAGCTTATGGAGGTCATGGGACATATAGTACTAGAAGTTTTCCCGTCTGTTACCGGAATAAAAATGTAAGGAATCCAGGCCTACAAGCTCACATGTCGCCTTAGCTACATTGGTATGAGGATTAACCCTGTTTTTGCAAGGTTACGCTATGGCTATGTTTGGAATAGCTTGCCACCATACTGCTCTTACTATTTCTGCAGTATACAGTACACCTCTCCTTTGCAAAGCATGCAAATACAAGAATGGCCTACGACATGTGCAGTATACACAATATAATGTGCTAAAGTTCACCTCCCATTCCAGTGTGAGGGAAATATCAGCAGCGATTTTACTTCCTTTATGATGTGATTCACAATAATTAAGAAATGTTTTACACAAATTTGGATTAAAAACATAAAATAGCCACTTGCTGAAAACATGCAACATATTGAGGTCACGGGACACCACTGTGGCATACTTTTGCTACTATTACTGTTGCATAATATAGTGTAGGATAATACTGCATTGGAATTGAGATCCCGTGGGTCCTATATGGACTCAAAGCGAATCTCACGGGAGCGGGCGGTTTTACCTTTGCTGTGTGGGCGATCAAAAAATACAGCTCAGAATGTGCCGCCTAACAAGAAAGAAGTTAACAAATGAAGTTCACAGCAGTCGATAAGTACCATTCAGTAACATTCTCTTCCTCCATAGCAGGCTAGGCCAAGTGATTCATTATTTAATTAATTTGTTAAGTACATTTAATTACCTTTTTTAGTATTTATTTTATTTTTGCTATATGTTAATTATCTACCCTACATAAACACCTCTGATATTGGTATCTATTTTTTTTATTTAATTTGTTTTTATATTGAATTTGTTTATTAAGCTATTAATTTATTTAATAAGTAATAGTTTGCCTTGTTAGGTTACCAGAGTTGAACTGTTATGTGTTGTTATGCATACATTTAAATATGCTTTTAGGCTCCACGCAATCCCTCCTCTCAGGGAGCTATGGTTACGTGAGCAACCTGAGACTATAATAAAACACATGGACACATGATCCTGATGATTAGAATGAACAAGCAAATCCTTTCCAGCTAATACATGACGTACCAGTAATGTAACTTACCGGTGCTTTTTCATAATTTCATGACTTGACATTTAGTACGTTTACATGGACAACAATATTCCGATATTAACCCAATTAAGACCGTACTCTGATTAAGAAACTACCATGTAAATAACAATTGCTGATTACCTTAATCCGGCTAAAGTCATACTCGAAGTAAACACAAATCGAATAAAGACGTGAAGTATTCCAATTTTAGTTGCATTTTCACTAAATTTTAGTGCATATTGACCTTATTCTGAATAAGACAATATTCTGATTAAGGTGTTTACATGAGTTTCTTTTAGAATATTCCTTTCATGTTCCTGTTTTACATGTTATAGAACATAGATCGATTAATGGCGTGTCATTACGTCTCCATGCCACGCTGTCTGACGTTCCGTCCAGAGTTTCACTTATCAACATACAGTTCGTCTTCGTTATGGTACATATACGAAAGCTTCAAGTGCAGTTAATTGTTTGTCATGTTATATGTGCAAATATATACGACGCCGGATTCAAATTCTCCAGCAATAGGCCTCCTCTGTACTTTCCTTCTGCAACATTTCATTCATGCACCGTGACAAACTCGGAGGTACTGGATGAGAGTACGAAGTAAGGACTGGTGGGACTGGGAGTTGCTTGAAGCCATGGGCTGCATCCAAAACCTGGAAAAGGCTTGACACATTTCAAGGTAGGAAGGCATCAAGGCACGTCCGAATCTAATGTTAGCTTCACTTCCTGCCTCTTGAGATACCTCCATCTGATCGAGTTTTAAATGCAGCATAGATGTATCCTTCACTGCCTTTGATATCCCACAATCCTGTGCGTTTCATTCTGTGACAGTTGAGCTAGAAAAAAAAAAACGGCATCCGACAGTTGTGTTTGCTGGTCAGTTTGTGTGTAAATGTACGTTTTTGATCAACATTTTCCACTTTTGATGTTATTTCTAGTGAAATTACTACTGTAGTAATTAAATGTTTGTTTAGTTCTCGCCAAAGCTCTCTCTATTTTGCTGTAGATCATTAAACTGTTACGCTGCCTTAGAAGTCTGTACAAAATCAGAAATCAGTTTCGTGAGGTACCTTCATGCACAAAATATGCCTAACAAGTCATTATCTGATAAGGCAACAACCCAGACAGCAGCTGACTCCGAGCCGGATCCGTCTCTGAACCGGCAAATCCGCGTTACAATCACCTCCGTTTCACTGCTCTAATACGGATCCAGCCCGGGCCGGGTTTTCGTGGGCGGGAACAACAGTCGCAAAGCAGATTCGGGCCACATTTGGGCCAAATTGCCATAAAGGAATCCGCATCTGGTCCGGAGCTGGCCCAGTGCTGGTCCGGATGAGTAAAAACGGATCTGTGCCGGTATTGGCCCGTTGTGCCAAAAGACACCTGCCCAAGTCCGATGCGCGGATCTGGCATAGAACTTACGAATGGTCTGGGCCAACTCTGTGCCAGATGATTTTTGCTATCTGGGAAGTCAGCTGTCTAGGTTTTCGGACGCAGCCATGCTCTCTTGTTTGCCGTCAAATGGTTGACCACTGCCGTGTGTGTATGTATCCGGTCGCAAAATGTGGCGAAAACTCCCACACGACATTAAAATTATGAGTGTGTAGGTGTGTACATGTCTATAATGCACTTTGATAATGCGAATAAAATAGTAATACTCCATGTCTGAATTCGATTTGACTTTAGCCCGATCAGCAATCGCTGTTTACATAGTAGTTTCTTGATCAGAGTATATTAATCAAAATAATGATGTCCATGTACATGTACTGAGAGACATGTACACACAATCACATGCTTTGCATCTGACAGAAGACTCAACAGAGTTCACGCATTTCTTTCAAAATAAAAGTCTTGCATCAGAAGAACATTTAGAATGACTCTTTTTGTTGTTGTGTGGTTTCTTTGACTACACACTCCACGACCCACTCAAAACAGCGACCCACCAGTTAAGAAACACTGGCATAATAGGTATTTTTCACATAATTTTGTTATTTAAAAAAAATAATAGGGTATATGCAGCAATTATGGCATCCTATTATGTCCTATTTCCTTTTTGCATTGTTCTCATTTTTCCTCGTAGGTGTCATATTCTGTCTGCACCTTGCCATCAATAAGCTGGATGCCTGTTTGGATCTCCGTGTGGATAAGGGTAGGTGAGACTTCTGACAGAGCCAGCTAGGTAATGTAATCTGGGTGTGGCATCCATCTTCCTCGCACACACATAGAGGTATCTTTGTCTCATCTAGCGACTGTCTCCAATGTGGAGTGAGAAATCTGAGATGGCATGTGTGTACGTGTTGGATACTGGCAGTCCCACTGAGCCATCTGCTGTAGCAATGTGTCACTGTAATTAGGGCTGGATGGCTTGTGTCAGATATGACTGCTCCTTTACAGCTCGTGTCTCCTGCAGCTGCAGACGCTATGAACTGAACAACGGATGACTGCCGGCCACACACACACTTCTGGCCAGTGAGTTAAAGGATCTCATTGCAGGCAGAATCGTAATTCTACTCTTATTAAGAATTATCGCATCAGTAGATGTTAATGATTGACTCGGAGTGCTACATTCACCCATGAACTCACAAATTACCTATTTTGTCATGATACTCACCTTTTTACACAAAAGGAGAAGTTTAGAAGAATGTCTTAGCTGCTCTTTTTCATACAGTGAAAGTGGGTGATGCTTCCAAGCTTTAAGAACAACAAAAAAGACCCATATCATAACACTAACAAAATTAGTCCGCAGGGCTCTTCTCCATGATATTGGTTCCGATCATAACATTATGAGTAGGCATTACCAACTTCCTAATATTGTGTTGATCCCCGTTTTGCTGCCAAAACAGCCCTGACCTGTCGAGTCATGGACTCCACAAGACCCCTGAAGGTGTGCTGTGGTATCTGGCACCAAGATGGTAGCAGCAGATCCTTTAAGTCCTGTAAGTTGTGAGGTGGGGCCTCCATGGATCGGACTTGTTTGTTCAGCACATCCCACAGATGCTCGATTGGATTGAGATCAGGGGAATTTGGAGGCCAAGTCAACACCTCAAACTATTCCTGAACCATTTTTGCTTTGTGTTAGGGCGCATTATCCTGCTGAAAGAGGCCACAGCCACCAGGGAATACCGTTTCCATGAAAGGGTGAACATGGTCTGCAACAATGATTAGGTAGGTGGTACGTGTCAAAGTAACATCCACATGGATGGCAGGACCCAAGGTTTCCCAACAAAACATTGCCCAAAGCATCACACTGCCTCCGCAGGCTTGCCTTCTTCCCATTGTGCATCCTGGTGCCATGTGTTCCCCAGGTAAGCGACACACACGCACCTGCACTTGCACCCGCCATCCACGTGATGTAAAAGAAAATTGGTCCAGTTCTAATGCTCAAGTGCCCACTGTTGACGCTTTTGGTGGTGGACAGGGGTCAGCATGGGCTTCGTGATTGGTCTGCAGCTCCCCACGTGCATGAATGAGCCTTGGCCGCCCATGACCCTGTTGCGGGTTGACCACTGTTGGACCCTTGGACCACTTGAAATAATGAAATATTATTACAATTAAAATAATTGTTTTCTATTGGAATATATTTTAAAATGTAGTTTTGTCAGGACCACTATCGTCAAAGATTATTGATTGACTATTAGCATTCAGTTTAGATTGGCGGTATGGACAGCCTTGCATGGATAAGCATGGATAAGAGCAGGGAGAGCAACAACAACCCCTCTTGGGGTAAACAGAACAGAACCAACATGATACATTGCAGATATCATTGTCGATATTAAATGTACAAAATAATTTTGGGGGAATCAGAATACCAAATCCTGACTGGATGAGAGGAGGAGCTGGGGATGGAGGAGGGTAAATGAGCTCTGGAGAACGCGATAGCTGCTGATAACACTGAAGGACCTTACATATGTATGCTGTGATAGACGTTGTATTCCTATAGGTAGACGTGGTCAGCTGACAGTCAGCTGATGCGAGCTTGACCTGCCAGAACTGAGGCTAAGCTTGATTTTATGTAAAGAATTTTCTATATCATTTCTCCAGTCTTCAGTGCCACATGATCCTTCTGAAATCATTCTAATATGCTGATTTGATGCTCAAGAAACATTTTATTTTATTGTTTTTATAAATGCTGAAAACAGTTGAACTGATTAATATTTTTTTGTGGAAACGATCCAAATGTTTTGTAAATGTTAAATGTCTTTACGGTTTCTTTTAAACAATCCCATATCCTTGCTGGATAAAATAATAATAAAAAAGATCTCACTGATCACAAACTTTTTTTTCTAACAAAAAATAACAAATTATGTAAAACAAATAGGCTAATAATTTATATTATTTTACAAACACCAGGGAACGAACAGGACTGGAGGGATTCCTTTTGTAGGCACCATAAATCATGTTTGCTACCTTATTATCTGGTCTGCTAACAATAAATGTGCTGTATGAGTGGCAGAGATGGAGGAGGCCAATTTGGAGAAAATTATTTTTTAAAGGAAATGAAACCGTGAGCTTTTATTGAAGCATTCATTAGTTTCTTTCATCTTTCGGCAGTTGCTTATGTAGAAAATTACTAGCATATATGTCAGCCGTAATACGTTATTATCAAGCTTCAAATATTTCACTCATGTGCCTTTAATGTGTTAACCGTGTAGGCTACTGTACGCGAGTAGCATCTAAATAGCTAAAGGCTCTTTTCAAAAGCGATTAATTGTTTTTTTATCTCGAGGTATTTTTTATCTAAAGGCTGTTTATTGCATCTCTGCAGGTAGTTTTGACATTTAAGTTGAAGCTGAAACGTCATATTCAATATTTCAGGTAAGTTAGGCTAATCCTGTGAAAACAATGCAATTGGTGTTACGCAGTATTTGATTGAATATGCAGATGGCTTAAGCAGATATACAAATACAGTTTTGTGCAAAATGCTAAGATGTATTTTTAAACAAATTATTTTATGTATATTTCATTCATGTTCCCTAATTAGCTGGAATTAACCCTGTGTGCGTGCTGCCCTCTAGTGGTCTAATAAAACGTACCTTCATAATATGATGACATGAAAGAGGCTCTCGTTGCATAACATACATTGTTACATCTAACGTTACTAAAATTAAATGATATAAAGTTTTATATTAGCATATATTCTACGTACGCCATTTAATCGATAGGCCTACATGAACGCTAAAGTTTCAAACACATTGTTCTAATAATGATTTGCCACAGTGAAATATTAATTAACAAGCGGGTTTGTAGCCTACATTTGATGATTGTCTGACATTTAGGCTATTTCTCTGCTCTTCTGAGAATTAGCACTGTATTCATAATCAACTATAATATAACCATCATGTTTTGTGTTCGTTTACTCATTGACATCGTCTGCCTTTTAATGGCCTCTAATAGGCTACAACAGCCTGCTTCCTGATCGCAACGCTATTTTCCCATAAGGAAGTAAACAAGTCTAGAGAGGTTACATCAGGGTATAATAATGCATTCATTATGACTAGGTAGCGTTCCAAATGACTGGCTTGCCAACTGTTTATCACAAGAATGCTAAAGCCACTTTGCTAAATGCCTTAAAGTGACAGTTCACCCAAATGTAGGCTACAAATTCTGTAGGAATTTACCCTGACGTCATTTCAAACCTGTTTGAGACTTTTTTTCTTCTTCTGTGGAACACAAAAGTATCAAAGCTTGTTTCTGTTACGGAATAATAATAATAAAAAAAGTTAATTGTGACTTTTTTGGCTTGCTCAGTTGGGGACACTACATTTTTAACTTAATATCCAAATAAATCTAATTACTAAAATAAATTAACTATATCAACTAAATTACTGATCTGCCCACATTGTCACTATATGATAATTGAAATGAGCTAGATGACATCACCGTTTTCCCCAGAGCGGCTGTACAGCCGAATCAAATTCTGTTGCATTATTTTCCTGTTAAACACTGTAAGCTGCTTTGAAACAATCGGCATTGTAAAAAGCGCTATATAAATAAAGATGACTTGACTTGAGTTTATGTCTCAATCCGACTTTATAACGCACAAGCTCAAGATTATATCTCAGAATTCTAAGGAAAAAAGTCAGAATTGTGAGATAAAAACTCACATTTAGCTAAAAATGACCTTTAAAATTATTCTGTGGTGGACACAAGCTTCCATACAAAAGAAGACATTTTGAAAAATGTCAATGCTTATTTTTTTTTTTTTGGTGAACCACTTGTTTAAATGTAATACTTAATTTAAAGGGGGGGGGGGTATGTATTCTGACATATTTACACTCTTTAACAGTTGGATTCTCATGCTAAACATAATATAAAATAATAATAAATAAAAAAACTGAGTTGGACGTATGACGTTTTTTTTGAGTATGGCCCTGTATGACGTCATAAAGGGCAGAATTTGGCACTTCTCCCGGATGAGTGCATGCACACATCAACCAGAGCGAGAGCGCGCCCATCAACGAGCTTCGTTCAGGTTACGGAAGCCATTGGCAGCGCTGTCATTTTGTTTTTAGACCACGAAATCAACAATGTCACTAAAGAAGTGTGTTTTTGGTTGTGAGGGAAAGATTCCCAAATAACCCAGTGTTAAGGAAACAGTGGATGCAGTTTGTTTTCCCGGAGCAACAACGGAGTTCTGCAAGTGTGTTTGTTTGTTCCCGGTCATGAGTCAAAACCGCAGGCAGTGAGTGAAACTGCAACAAATGTGTTTCAAAACTGTGTTTTGTTGGCAATCTGTGCGTTAGTGCATATAATGTAAACAACACAAACGTATAATGAATCGAAAGTTATCCAGGGATAATGCCATTATGTATTGTGTGTGTCATAGGGGTGCGTGCGCTCGTGTCTCTTTAGCTCCGCCCACTGCACGCCTCCACGGGCTCGGCTGTTTTCGGAAAGAATCTGTACAGCGTATCTGTCTTTTATAAATATGATAAAACTAAAGATTCTTCATAGATATGAAGGATGCAATACCACTCTATAGGCACTCGAGATTAACATGAGATTAGCAGAAACTGCGTGTGTATGTACCCTTCAAATTAAGCAGAGCAGGTTTAGGCAGAGTAACAGATAGCGGAGTGATAGTTAGTCATAAACAGAAGAGGTTAGAGGAAAAGGAAGGTTACAACCATTCCAATACTCTTACAAACACAAATCATATTCTCTCTTCAAACACAGGCACGGAAGAAGCCGAGTTTGCAGAGCATTGAACGTGGAAGGAAGTCTGCTGAATTAAGGACAAATCCAAGAAGGAAAGACATGAAGACGCAGAGGACATAGGAAAGTACAGATGTCATGACATTTATTCAAGGCATGCTACAATTAAAGTTGATTAGGAAAAAACGTCAGCAGGGTGGGTAATAAGAATAATAACTCTAATAATGATTATGCATAATAATAAGCCATTCATAAACAGAACAAAAAAAGAAATGCTTTCTACAAAAAATACAAATAAAATCTCCACTCAATCATGCACTGCAAAAATTAGAAAATATGTTTCTTTAATAGTTTATCTTCTATTTGCATTTATTACATCAAACTCATAAACTGGATACGCTCATGTCTCTCCCCAATTCCCACAAGTCACATAAACTGCTTTACAAATGAAAGCTGGTACTGGTATGATATCAAAATACAGAAGACAAATTGTGTGTTTTTTTTTATGTTAATTCCCATAAATATAAAAACCAGTTCATATTGGTGTGTTTGTATCTTGTTCCCCAAAACCTTTTTTTTTTTGGCCAGGTAAAAAAACAAAACAAAAACAATAAAATAAAATAATAAGGGAACACATATGTACAGCATTTGTTTCCTTTTGGTAGTGAAACATTCATAAAAACTATAAATTAGGTATTTCAAAGCATCCTGAGATCAACTCAGGCACTTCTGTATGTGCGCTGTGCTTGAGCGACACCTCAGTTAGCTAATTTAATCTAACCCCTCCCTTTATGCAAATTAAACAGCTCAATTAGCATATTCATAGCCCGTAAATTTAGTCATGAGAAGAGAATAGAAAGCATTATGGCTGAAATTTGAAGTTTAGGTTGTAAGGGTCAATTGCATCGCAATAAAGCAATAAAACATCTCGGTCTGAACAGTGCTGCATCAGTTCCAATCCAATCAAGTCCTTTGGTTTCAGTGGTTGGTTTATCGTTACGGTCTTGTACGTTTTAGAGTAAAGCTTTTTAATGGAATTGATGACGAAATAAGACAAAAAGTGTAACCGCGTATCCAGATGGTGGCGACTATCCGGAGCTATTCATGAAATACTGAAAGCGTAAGGCTGTTCACATGAATCCATAAGGGCCCGGTAACACATTCACAATCGTAAATGAGTCTAGTTTGAGGGGGGAGGGGGGATATGGCTTGACCTTTCTGAGGGAAACAAACCGAGACACGTGGAAACACAGACTCGTAATATGATCGAGAGTGGAAAATACAAGAAGTTTGTCGGTTTCCGTTATACAGCCAGGAAATAAGTTACAAATAAGCTAGATGAAAGGCACATAAACTTTGGTCCTGCATTATTTGTGACTTTTTCAGTAAAAAACCTGGAAAAAACCATACACGTGTGTAACTGTTCGAGTGAGCGCGGATATCGACGAGAAAATGTCTTACAACACAGCGGAACGTTGTTGCCTGAGTCAAGACGTGGTTGGAAACATGTTTCGCTTCGAGGAACAAAAATGAATGACTTCTGTGACACGTTTATGGAGTCTGGCTTTTCTCCTGTTGATACATAAAAAGCATCGCAGCCGGGAGCAGATCGGCTGCATATATTTCCCCTCCCGGACGCTTCCGATGGACCCGACCTCTAGCGATCGCTCCCGCTCGCACACATCAGTGGACGTTACGGACCCAGAACTGCTGTTGTGAAGAGGCAGAGTGACAGACAACAATCTTGAACCAGTTTTCACACTCTTAATAAAGAAAATCAACAACCCCCCCCCAAAAAAAGAACAAAAAGTATCACAACAGAGCAAGAACGAAACAGGCCAAAACCCCTAAAATGAATCAAATATAAGGTACAGTAAATAAGATACTCCAAAACACACACACAGGTGGAGGTCTCAGACATCAGCATCACTTTATAGCAAAACGGAAGGCAGACCTGAACACTCAGAGCGAATGCTGTGGGATTTTGGGTCTCCGCCAGGCTAATTTAGACAGATCATAATCATATTAGAAGAGGATATTAAGCAGATCAAAAAGTGTGATATAGTCCACACTGGCAGTTGTTGATTTCTGAGTGGTCCTTCCCATGAAAAAAAACACTTTATGGTTTGTGGGAGGTTGCCAGAGTGTTCCTATATGGTTGCAAAGATGTTCAAAGTGTTATTAATGCGTTGCTGTTGTGTTCATTTGGTTGCTATGTGGTTACTTACTGGTCCATAGTAAAAAGAGCCCAACTCCAAGTCTCTAGATATAGCTTGGGTGTCTGCTTCAATGTAAGTCTATGGGATTTTTTCGCTCGCTTTATCGTTAGCCAGGCGAAATTTGCGTGTAATCACTTTTTTTTTTTAAAGATGTGCTCATTACTATGGAAGCTTGTTTCCACCACAGAAAAAAGGTAATTACGACTTTTTATCTCACTATTCTGATATAAAAGAAATGCAAGTTTTCTCGGAATTGCGAGATATAATCTCACAGTTGCGTGTTATAAAGTCAGAATTGCGTGAAATAAAAGAAAATAAATAGCAACTCAGGCATTTGTTTCTCAGATTCCGAGAAAAACTAATCTCGCAATTTTGAGAAAAAAAATCAGAAATGTGAGATAAAAAGTTGCATTTATCTTTTAAATTGTTTTATTCCGTGGCGGAAACAACCTTTCATAGATAACAGCTCATAAATTCAGACAATTTTTATCAGAACAATATGCAAGTTTACAGCGACCTCTGTCTTTCATCGCGAAATATTTATATCAAAGATGGAGGAACGTTGTTTTTGGCCTAGATAGGCTGTATGTAACAATGGTACACGGGTCAAGCACACATATGTACACACACACATCTGCGAGGGAGAATAGAGACCCACAGCATGCTCTGAACATGGTTGAGTTCACCGTTCATTTGTCTAATAAGAGCATTCACAGCACCATACATCATAACTTACATCTCATATCATATTAAGACCACATGGTACTGAGTCCCCACAAAATGCACATCTATTAGAACTACACAACAAAAAAATAAAATAAAAATCAAGATCAAAATAAATCAACCCTCTCACCAATCCCACAAAATAGTACATAAGATATTTCAGGTAAAATTTCTAAAACCTATTTGATTATGAACACATAATAAGGCACGTAATAAGAAATTAGGTAAATACACAGTAAATATGATTTTTTTTTTTCACCATGATTTCTTGAATGATTATAGTGGTACAAAAACCCGATGAGGTTTCAAATTTGATTTTTTTTTTTCTCTTCCATAAAAAAGAACAAATTACCAAAAATAAGTAACTTTTTTTTTTCTCAAAAAATCTTGACAATCCTTAAGATATATAGACCTGAATAGTTTTGCTTTAAAACTGTAAACTTCAACAAAATTCAATTTTTTTTTGAGAAGTGAAAGCGAGGTTTCGAATCGCTTAAGGTGAAATCAGTCAGAGACAAAAAAAAGTCACCGTCCCTTGCCTTGCATGAACATGAAGATTGTTGATTAGTTTAATAACTGTGATTTCAAACGGACTTCAGAGGATATACCGCACAGGCACACAAGCTGCTCCCTTTAGATGCTACTCAACGGGTCTACAGTGACCCTCCTTGGAATGTTAAGGCCAGATTTCCGCTAAATGAGACAGCACCTCGCTCGTAAGGGAGACATCATATCCTAGAGAGTCCCGATGCAGCCGGTAATAATACACTAATACTAACTAAACACATACATATAGAATCAGCTTCTGTATGTGCTCACCATTGCCATGTTCCAAAACCTAGTAAGCTGCCTACTTAGACGACATTTTAAGGCATCACAGGCGCGATCCCGACACAAAGGTATCTAATTTTGGCCAAACTCTAAGGCAGCATTGCATGTATCCTTTGTGGACAAGGCAATCACAGAATGCATTGTGATAAGCTCATTGAAATTCAAAATGGAGGGTGAATCGATGCAAATGTCGATATACTTTGAATTCGTTAAATACTGAAAATATCTATAAAATTGTTTCATTAAAAGTTGATCATTTTGACTAAAGTTTGGTGTTAGAATCAGGCTAAGAAACACTAATTAGCCTAATCATTGATCAACTGATTCCAGTAGAGTTCAATATCAGCATGTCGCTAAGCTAATGCTGCGATAGTCAACATTAGTAATAGCAAATATTGAGCATGTGCTAGGAATTTTTACATTTATTACAGCATATCTATCTGCTGCAACATGTTGAGGCTTTCTACAATGAACGCCAAAGTGAAAGTTTGTCCTGTTGTCAGAAGTAGCGCAAACACACGGAGTGCCTTAGAAATAGAACAGGCATCTGTTTACTGTCTGTCGTGTCACACTGTGTCCAGCATAGACAGTATAACTGATTATAATGGGTTCTCTTTGTGTCTGGTGTAGACACAGTGTTAGAGTACCAAGTTATTAGCTTAGCAACATGCTAACCTCAAACTATCACTGTAACAAGCTTAAAGAATACATAGCACATGCTCAATATTGGAATGTGATATGGATTTGTGCTATTGGAGTTACTTTAGCAACATGCAAACATCGAATCAGAATGCTTCCTCCTGGAGGAGATGCTAGTATTGGAGTGAGTATTTCCATGATATAAGAGTCTTTGTATTATTGTATTGGCTTACAAGGGTCACATTGACAGATTTTACAATGATACGGACTCTAGAAGAAAACCTCTGGTCTGGACTCTATTGGAGTCGAGTTTGCTGTGGACTTATGTACTATCAGTCCGTTCTAGAGCATTCCAGATCAGTCACTTATGGGCTCTGATGGCGATTAGGAGGCTGCCTTAGAAGGCAGCTGCCTATGTAGCAACTCACTAGGGTTTGGGAACTAGGTGGCGTGTCATTCCGACTTACTCTTTCCGTTAATATTTGGTTTGCTGAGATGCAGAGGCATTTAATGTGGGACTGCAAGGCAAAAGAGAGTGCCGCCCTCTTTTTTTGCTGTGACTCAATGGTCTTCACTACGGTTTCTACAGAGCCTATGGCTGCAAACTCTCACACCTGTGGACAGAGCCGAGGAGTGAAAGAACAGAGGATAGAACCTTCTGCCCCTGTGTGGAAAGATAGAAAACAAGTAGAACGAAAGGAAAAGACTCAACTAAGAGCAAGAAGGGGAACAGAATGGAGGAAATAGTCAATTTCCCATCGAGATCACGGGCTTTACCATTCACATTGAGAATTTCACTTAGGAGGAGGCAGAGCCTCCTATCAGGCGGGGCGTTGCTGATTGGAGCGTTCCAGTAGGGTTGACAGCTGGCCGTAAGTGTTCCGGAATGATCGTGCATGTTTGAAAACGGTCGCCCCGGTTCAGAGGAACCCGATCGACTGGACAATGACATCGTGCGCCATTGCACACAGATGTTCTCTGACAGCTTTGCAGGTGCAGAGAGCCCACAAAAGGCTGGTCTGTCCAATATAAAATTTCCATAATACAAGAAAAAAAAACAAATCACGCCATTCACTATCTATTCACAGATGCCTACCATCTGGCTATACATCTTTGCACAGTAAACAGATATGAGGATGCCAAACATTCCCCACGGTGCCTGTCTTCAATTTAAATCGATCAAAGTGCCGAGAAACAAAAGGTTTGTAAGCCGAAACAGCTGCGATTGAATTTTAAATGCACCCATTCTTGAATTCATAGCAGTCTTATTTTAATGCTACTCAGAAGAAAAGCACAAGCCTATTGGTTGAGGCCATCGCTACAGATTTTTTTTTTTTCCAGCAGCACCTTGATGATGATGTCAGCGACATTCAAACTTTGACCGTGCGTCCAAAACATCCCACGGGAAATGGGGCTCTCCGTCGAAACAGCCAATGAGAATGAAGGTGTGGGTTTTGGTGGGAGGCACAGAGAAGACTCCGCCCTCACTGGGTCTGGGGTAACAAGGCCATTGGGCTACAGGAGTGTCAGTCTCCAATGTAATCGGCAAGTGTGCGGTGAAGAAACTTTCTCAGCATTTACTTTTTTTGAGAATATTCACCTCATGTTAGTTTGCGTTTCACATCAACGAAGTCCTCACCAATAGACTATAGAGGGAGTCCTACTTCCTTGACGCGGAAGTTCCCAGAAACGTCACATTGTCATGGATGTCCCATGTGTCTCCAGCCCTGGTATCGCGAGAGTAAAACTCACTCTCAGACTGTCTAAAGGTTCTGCAGTAGTCTCTTATTTGCTTTTTTTTTTCTTTCTTTTTTTGGGAAAATCTCTAAAACTACCCCATTAATATCTGTAATGTTTTTTTTTTGTTTGAGTTTGTCAGTCAGTCTTATTCTCTGAATGAAACAGTCAGACTGCTGAAGGTAGAAGGGCTGGAACGGGGAGGATGGGGAAAGGGTGCGTTTGTAGTGAAGATGATGCTAGATGGTGGATTTGGAGAAGGACACTCGCAAATGGTGGTTCTCTCCCAGGTCGTGGTTGTGGAGGACGATAAGAGCCTGAATGGCTTCTTCCACTGAACCCAGCTGGATCAGAGCCATCTTGCGGTCCTTCCTGTCAATCATACATGGATAGTGAAAATCAAACACTGGGTGATCATGAAACGACTCAAGATCAGCTAAAGTGCCAAATCGCAAACCCTGATTTAGGATTAGTTGGTCCAACATCAATGACATATAGAGTTAGAAAGCTATGTAGAAATGTACTCTTTGTATTCATGTTTGTTAACATCATATATCATTTATTCCATTTTCAATTTTTCAATGTGGTTTAACTATAAAGTATACAGTACTAGTCAAAAGTTTGGAAACATTACTATTTTTAATGTTTTTTGTCTTATGCTCATGAAGCTTCCATTTATTTGATCAAAAATACAGAAGAAAAACAGCAATATTGTGAAATATTATTACAATTTAAAATAATGTTTTTCTATTTTAATATACTTGAAACATAATTTATTCCAGTCATTATGCCAGTCTTCAGTGTCACATGATCCTTCAGATATCATTCAGAAACAGAACCTGTGATACTTCTTTCAGGATTCATTGATAAATAAAACGTTAAAAAGAACAGCATTTATTATGTACGTGCATAAACGTGTCACAGAAGTCATTCATTTTTGTTATAATTCTTTACTGTCATATTTGGTCAATTTAACAGATCCTTGCTGAATAAAAGTATTAATTTCTTTTTAAAAAAAGAAAGAAAAAAAGGACTGACCTCAAAAATTTGAACAGTAATGTGTTTAATTTAAATAAATGCTGTTATTTTTAAAAAAAAAGTTTTATTCATTAACGAATCCTGAAAAAAGTATCACAGGTTATAAATAGCAGCACAACTGTTTCCAACATTGATAATTGATAATAAACATTGAAAATTAGCATATTAGAATGATTTCTGAAGGATCCTGTTACACTGAAGACTGGAGTAATGGCTAATGAAAATTCAGAAATAAATAACATTTCAAAGTATATAAAACATTTTTTTTTTTAAATTGTAATAATTTTTCACAATATAACCGTTTTTCTCAGTATTTTTGATCAAATAAAGCAGGCTTGATGAGCATTTCTTTCAAAATCATTAAAAATAGTAATGTTCCCAAACTTTTGAAAGGTACAGTACCTTTCAAAAGTTTGGGAACATTACTATTTTTACAGTACATCTTTTCATTTTCATACAAAAGACAAACTTCAGTCAATGTAATACGGAGGGTGTCCATTCCTACTCCTAGAGGGCCACCTTCTTCCAGAGTTTAGCTACACATATGTTCACATTTTATTCATTGTAATTTTAAAATCCTTGTTCTCTTTTTTTAGCACGTCCTGATTTTTTCAGAGTTAGACTGGTTCCTGGGTCAACAAATGTTTCCTGTTCAAATATGTTGTCCTAATCATAACCCTACCCATAAGTTATCCCTAAAATCAGAGGGAAATGAGGGTGAATAACACTGATGAAGACATAAACTGTACACGTGTCCCTCAAATCTGATTGGTTGATTGGAATGTTGTTCCATGAACATGTACTTGATGAAATCAGGTTCTGCCTCTTTCTAGCAGATTGTAGAGACATTGTTTATAACATACGAGTTTTGACTTTTCACAAAACAACTCATCCTTATCGGCCTTGTTGTCTTGGGAGAAAGGTACAATCAGACTTTCCCCCGTGTGATAAATGAAGGCTGAGAACAAAGAAAACTAATGTAAAGAGAACTCACTGGAAAAACTTGAAGGCCTTGACCGTGTATCCAGAACTGGCAAACAGGTCTTTCAGAAAATCATCCGTGGTGGAGGGACTGGGGCGTGGAAGGAAAGGAACAAAAATATAATGTTTACAAAGGACAAAAAATAGCACCTTATCTGATGTCAACAACAATTCAAAGTGAAACTACCGTTATATGATATAATTATATGGGTGGGGTGATATGAATAAAACCATGATATATGATTGTGAGTAATTTTACAACACTCTAATAATATGCATCACAATATTGTCAATGTCTATTTTTCAAGTGACAACACTGTTGTAGATTAAATAAAAAGGTTTAAATTAAAGAGTTAATACATTAAAATAAATTTGTATATAGCTTAATTTAATACAATTAAACAATATAAATAAACAATGATAATTTATAAATTTTAATTCCCTGATTAATTTTTAATGTTAATTATAAACATGATAAGAAAATTACAAATTCCCGCTTTTTTTATTTTTTATTCTTAAGTTAGTCCAGCAAAATTGGGTAATTTTTTTGTTGCAACATCTAACCAAACCATCTAACCGTGTATTTTTTCTGTATTTGGCATTTGGTGCCCCATGTGTGGGTGTTTGCCAGTCACTCACGGGATATTTGAGAGGTGGAGGGTGGCGGAGGGCGGGAAGATGTTCTGGAAGTTCTTGGAGCCGGGCTTTTTGAAGCGGTGCAACGGGCTCCCACTGAAGTCTTTGGTCAGGCCCTGGTCCTCCTGACCCTCCCTGGGGAGCTGCACCGTCTGGTGCTTTGAGATGGTCACACGGATCACCTTACCATACAGACGCTGACCGTTCAAGTGGCTCATCGCTTAACAAACAAACCATGAGATAATGTGTTAAAGATAAGCTTTAGCCTGGAGACACATCATGTTACACCCTTACGCTGAACAAATCTTTTTCTTACATTTGAACAACAAAAACTCAAGCATAAGACATAAAATCATTTTTTATGTAAATTCCGGTGTAAAACAATATTAAAAAAACATTCTTAAATAAATGTCTGTGTAAATTGTTCACAAAACTCTTCTTGCATACATTTCTTTGTAAATCATGCACAAAACCATTTATCTTTATGTAAATTTGTCTAAAAATCATTTGCAAACAGATTCATACATAAATTACTGTATAAAATGTTGATGAAATCATTCTTAGGTTAATTTCTGTGTAAATCAATATCAATTACATTACATTTACATCAAATCATATCAAAACTATTCTTACATACATTTCTGCGTAAATTGTTCGCAAAACCATTTACCTTTATGTAAATTTCTAACGATGTAAAAATCGTTTGCAAAATTATTATCACAGAAAATACTGCATCAAAACAATTCTTACAGAAGTTTCTGTGTAAATTGAGCATAAAACCATTCTTATGTAAATTTCTGTGTAAATTGTTCGCAAAATGATTCTCACATAAATGACTGTATATAATGTTGATGAAATCATTCTTAGGTTAATTTCCACATAAGTCAATATCAAAACTATTCTTATATACATTTCAGTGTAAATCGTGCATAAAACCATTCTTATGTAAATTTGTGTAAATTGTTCGCAAAACCCTTTTATACAAATTTGTGTAAATAATTTGCAAACGGATTCATACTTAAATGACTGTATAAAATGTTGAAAAAACTCTCTTACTTACATTTCTGTGTAAATTGTTCGCAAAACCATTCTTAATTACATTTCGTTGTCAATCATGCACAAAACCACTTCTTTTTATGTAAATTTGTGTAAATCATTTGCAAAATGATTCTCACATAAATTACTGCATACATGTTTTTTCCCATTCCTAGGTTAATTTCTGCATAAGTCAATAACAAAACTATTCTTACATATATTTCTGTGTAAATTGTTCACAAAACCATTTACCTTTATGTAAATTTGTGTAAATCATTTGCAAAATTATTCTCACATAAATTACTGCATAAATGTGGATAAAACCATTCCTAGGTTAATTTCCGCACAAGTCAATAACAAAACTATTCTTACATACATTTCTGTGTAAATACTTCGCAAAAGCATTTACCTTTATGTAAATTTGTGTAAATCTTTTGCAAAATTATTCTCACATAAATTACTGCATTAATTGTGGAAAAAAAGCAGTCTTACGTACATTTCTGTGTAAATTGTTCACAAAACCATTCTTGCGTACATTTCTTTGTAAATCATGCACAAAACCATTTACCTTTATGTAAATTTGTGTAAAAATCGTTTGCAAACTGATTCTCACATAAATGACTGCATAAAATGTTGATAAAAACCATTCTTAGGTTAATTTCTGTGTAAATCAATATCAAAAACATTCTTACTTACATTTCTGTGTAAATTTTTCGCAAAACCATTGATTTTTATGTAAATTTCTGTAAATCATTTGCAAACTGATTCTCACATAAATGACTGTATAAAATGTCGATAAAACCATTCTTAGGTTAATTTCTGTGTAAATCAATATCAAAACTATTCTTACGCAAATTTCTGGGTAAATTGTGCATAAAACCATTTATTTTTTATCTAAATTTGTGTAAATCATTTGCAAAATGATTCTCACATAAATTACTGCATAAAAAGTGGATAAAACCATTCCAAGGTTAATTTCCACATAAATCAATATCAAAACTATTCCTACAAACATTTCAGTGTAAATCGTGCATAACACAATTCTGATGTAAATTTCTGTGTAAATAGTTCACAAAACCTTTTTACGTAAATTTGGTAAAATCGTTCGCAAACTGATTCATACATAAATGACTGTATAAAATGTTGATGAAATCATTCTTAGGTTAATTTCAGGGTAAATCAATATCAAAACTATTCTTACATACATTTCTGTGTATGCAGTTCATGCATAAAACTAGCCTAGTAATCTAGACGCACTCTAGCAGCAGCAAATCTAATTTGCAGCCACGGTTGTCTAGCAACTCTCCGTTGGCTTGCGCGCTGGAAAAACAAACTCTGGTCAGGCCAATCACATCGTGTATAGAGTCGGTGGGCGGGCTTAACATAATGACGGCAGAGTTGTGGCGGTTCCGCTTGCCACTTGTGAACAAAGAAGCTGGCAAACAGCGGTCTTTCGAATCGGCTTTGGCCGCGACTCTGGAAGACTTGGAGTTGAGCTTTTCTTTGAGAAAAGAACAAAGAACGGCACTGAAGTCATTCTTAAGAAAGGAAGATGTGTTCAGAGTTTTGCCGACCGGATACGGCGAAAGTTTAATCTATCAACTAGCTCCGCTTCACTTTCTTCGTTGCTCTGGTTGGTTGTAGCGCTATCCTATTGCGTGCAGAGGGAATTTGAAAGACAACCGTTTATCCCGCCCCTCGGATTGAGCCCTGCCAATGGTGAGTTCCCAGACCCAACGTCTTGATGTGCGTCTGGCTTGTCAGGCTAGCTTAAAACCATTCTTATGTAAATTTCTGTGTTAATAGGTCACAAAACCTTTTTACGTAAATTTGTGTAAATAGTTCACAAATTGATTCATAAATAAACTACTGTATAAAATGTTGATAAAACCATTCTTCCACAGTGTGTACATGTCCCGTCATAGATGAAAGATTCTTTTATCTATTATAAAATGCTGCAAAATTGCATCAGAATATTTATGTGTGTCTACACAAGGAATTATTATGAGGAATTTAGAAGAAACACGTAATCTTTATAAATATTTCATACATGTTACTGGCTACATCCACCAAAGATACAACCACACCGATATATAACTCTAATACAGACACAGAATACACAGATAAAGGTGACTGATCAAAGGACGAAGACAATATATCAAGATGAAAAGGATTTCTGTGTAATGCCTGACGTACCGAGCTGGGCTTGCGTGGCATCTGCCATCTGTATTAAGGCATTCTCTTTCTTGTTGAACAGAATCTTGACTCTGTGAACATCACCGTAGACTCCTGTCGGGATAAAAGAGAAAATTATTTTTTTGTGCTCAAACACACTGTGAACACAATTTACAGCAAATAATACGTTATCTGCAGATCTCAGCGTTTCATTATTGAAGGCAGAGGGTGACAGTAACCGCTCACATGCTCAGAGTGGGCAAACATAGAGTGATTTTAAAGGATATCAGTCACACTAAGGTCTGTCTCTGATGTTGACAGTTATTAAATTGTGGGGACAATAGACACACAGTGAGTGTGTGTGTGCGCAATACTGAGAATTTCTACCATTCATATGATGGGACACGCGACACACAATCTGCAAATAATCTCCCGACTGTGTATTTGTAAGGAAATGGTCTCATCGCTCATCCTCTATCCTCTACTGCCTTCATAAAAACAGCCGTCTGCACATCTAATCTACAGGAGGAGTAATAAATGTGTGCTTACCGAATAAAATGAAGAGTTCGTGTGGCGATATACTCTGCAAGAGATGAAACATGACATGACTCAGTACTAACATATAAAAAGTGCTGGAATAAGGTTAAATGAGTTTGTGTAAAATGCATCAAGAAACATTAACAGTTGTGAAACATGTTGACCCTTATGCACTTTAACATACATGCTGACAACTAATCCTGCAGAATTAAATGAAGGAAGTGTCTTGTGACATCAATTGCTGAGACTGAATAAAGAAGTATGAAAATAGCTTCGGGTTAGCTCATGATGCAACAAAAGACTGAAATGAATCATTTTAAAGGCAGTATTGACATATAAGGCCAGTGCTTTAATCCATACCCTTGATTGTTTATACTGTGTGTCGTTACCTGGATGATCCACGACTGTTTTTTTTATTTTGTGATGTGAATGGTTCTTGAGTCCCTTGTTGGTCCTGAGCAGTTAAACTGCCCAATTTTCTTCAGAAAAATCCTCAAACACGATGCAACCACAGGTGGGGGTGAAAACTTTTGAACAGGATGAAGATGTCCAAATGTTTCTTTTGTTTTAAATATCACATTTTTTTATTTAGTACTGCCCTTCAGAAGCAACAGAAGATGCTTACATGTTTCCGGGAAGACAAATAAAGTACAATTGATCTTCAATGATCTTCAAATTCAAAAATTAGTACATCTTTAGTACACCCCCCTAGTACATCGTGTTTCCTTCTGGAGCATCAGTGAATGTTTGAACCTGTTTTAATAGTTGTGTTCGAGTCCTTCAATTGTCTTCACTGTGAAAAGAGGGATCTCAAAATCTTAAATATGAAAAAGATGCTGGAAAACCAAATCATTTGCAGGACCTGAAGAATTTTTCTGAAGTTTAACTGCTCATCAAAAACAAAGGACTCAAGAACTACCATCACAAAAAAAAAAAAAAAAAAAGTCGTAGATCATCCAGGTAACGAAACACAGTATTAAGAAACTTTTGAACGGGGTCATTTTTATAAATTCAGCTATTTTTTGTCTTGTGGACTATATGTAAACATATTTTATGTAAAATGTCTTATTCAGGACAGTACTAAATAAAAAATAACATGCTTTTGTATGATCCCTCTTATTTTGTTAAAATAATTTTTGCAGATTCTGCAAGGGGTATGTAAACTTTTGAACATGACTGTATATTTATTGTATGTAATGAAAGTCGAGTCAACGTTGACTAGTCGCTGATGACGTTATTAATGAACAAATAAGCCTGAACCTCGAGCTGAGACTATGAGATAGTATAAATATTTCACCCAAAAATGAAAATTACCCCATGATTTACTCACCCTCAAGCCATCCTAGGTGTATATGACATTCTTCTTTCAGACGCATACAATCAGAGTTATATTAAAAATGTCCTGGCTCTTCCAAGCTTTATAATGGCAGTGAATGGGAGCCCAAAATTAAGCCCAAAAAAGTGTATCAATTATAAAAGTAATCCACACAGCTCCAGGGGGTTAATAAAGGCCAAATTCAGCTTACGAAAAAAACGCGAATGACGTGACATATGACGTCGGACATAACAAAAGTTGAATACGGAAGGCGGTCTGGCGGAATCTAGATATTTTACTTTATATAGTTTTACACATATATATTTTTCTTACAAAAATGCATCTCTTCACTTCAGAAGGCCCTTATTAACCCCCTGGAGCCGTGGGGATTACTTTTATAATGGAGGGATGCACTTTTTGGGGCTTCAAATTTTGTTCTCCCATTCACTGCCATTATAATGTTTGGATTAGCCAGGACATTTATTTATATAACTCTGATTTTATTCGTCTGAAAGAAGAATGTCATATACACCTAGGAGGACCGGGTTTTCATTTAGGCAAGTCATAATACTGTTAAGTAGAGATGCAAAGGTAACACAGAGCATAATGAATCGATATAAAGTCTGGTTTATTCTGCAGCATATTTGTCCAGTTCATTTTTTTCATGCGGTTTACTGGAAATTCAAGGATGTCACAATAATAGACCACCCTGGAAAATATTCCATGTCGATTTTGAAAATCCATTACAATCTAAAAAAGGGCAAATGCTTTTTGAAGGGCACTTATAATTGTAAATTCGGACCCACTTCATATTAAGTGTCTTTAACTGTACTAAATGTTGCATGTGGGCATCCGGAAATTAATTTTGAACTATTTCCTACAGACATCATCAATTTTATGCCAAATCAATTGTAGATTTGTGGTAGAAGAGTTCACAGAGATGGGTAAGTCGCAGTTTGGTTGTAAGATGAGTGGCTTGGCCCTCATGGGAAGGTGGGGGTGGAAACTCACGTCGGGATTGAGGTTGGAGACGAGGAGCACGGAGTGAATGGTGGTGGGGGTCATGCCGTGGATGGTCATCCGTCCTGTCATTGATGAAGGGATGGTGAGAGGTCCCAGAGCACCAGGCATCGCCTGCATAGACAGACCTGACCGGACCGGACCGGTGAGAAGAGGGAAGATGGGATGGGGAAGACGGGAAGTAACGTAAGAGAGTGGAAGGGAACGTTCTAGAACAATCATCCATTTTTACAACCTGTCGCTGTTTTTTTCTCTCTTTCAGATAAACAACGTAAGGTCTTCTTATAGCTTATTAAATCAACATGTTCTAGGCATGCTGGGTCATTTTAGTTCAAATGAATATTGAATTGGATGGTCAGGGTAGTAAGAGGTTTAAATAAAGCCAGCACAGAAGATCAGGGTCAGGAGTGTGAAAACGGAGCCAAGATTGGGAGTTAAAGACAACATGAAACAGCATTCAAAACATGCTTAATCTGTGAAGCACAGAAGTATTTTTATTTGAGTTAAAAAAACTGTGCTAAATAAAGTATGGCAGGACTACACAGAGATTTAATTTTATAATATTGATACTTTTATTTGACTGTGAGGTCTTGATTATGTCAGCAGAAAAGAACTGCTGTGTCAGAGGTGGAGAAAATTCTCTCTTTTTGAACAACAAATAATGTTGATGACATTATTATTTTTGTGTATACTATTCCTTTAAGTAAATATTTAAAACAATTCACTAATGTTTTAAAAAGAAATTGAGGTTAGTAAGATTTTTTTTTTTTTCAAAAGAAATTATTCAGCAAGGACATTAAATTGATCAAAAGTTACAGTAAGGCCATTTATTATGTATCTATATCTATTTCAAATAAAAAGCATCAAATCACCATATTAGAATGATTTCTGAAGGATCATGTGACACTGAAGACTGAATGATGCTGAAAATATAATCTTTGATCACAGGAATATATATATATATATATATATTTTTTTTTTTCAAAAACATTCAAAAGCTATTTAACAGTGTATATATTATTTAACATATATTAAAGTGTTAAATATAAATAATATTTAACATATTTATCTTTATATTATGTAAATATAATTTCATGTTGTCTTTGAAAACCCCTAAATAAAGACTATACTCATACTTACATTTTTAGCAATTAAATAGTATTTTATTTTCCCAGTGATGAAATAAGTAACTGAAGATCAATATGATACCAGGTATACTTACAAAAATTATTCATACACCAGATATAATTTTTTACTAGTGGGTGCAGGACACTATAGTTCATTTATGTAAGTGAGGATAGCAAAATAAAGTAAACTATGACAAACATTCTTCATACAGTGGACTCTTGATAAAAATTTGAGACACTTTGACCTGTCCATGTTTGGCTAAAGTGTTTTTTCTTTAATTGCTAATGCGACCTTTTACACCACAGACTGAACAAAATGAAGCATTGCTTGGTAATTGGTTGACCTAAATTGGTATTATCTAATTGTGTACTTAAATTTAACAGCTGATTGGTTGATTGTAATCCATTATATACCTTTCAATCAAAGTTATCTGACATTATCAAGATGAATTTGTTCTGACACAATTTAACTCTTAAGTTCTTGTCATATTTTATTACCATTTTCTATATAGCGAATAAACTGCGATAATGTGAGAAAATGTTGAAGGTGTGTGAATAAATTATGGTTTGACTGTATTTTCGATTTATTGATCATAGGTCAAAACAGGCTGCAAACTAATCAATAGCCAATTCAAAATGCAAAGCTTTTTAACTGCACACATTGCTCAATCTGCTTTCAGATATTACGTCAATACTTCTGTGTTTGTGTTCAGTCCCTCTTCAGTTTGCTCACTTTGCTGGTGTCAATCTAAAGATGTGCCTTGCAAGTGGCTCAGGTGATGACACCGTAATACCTCCAATTATTCGGTCTGAACGCTGGCGTGAGCCGCACGACACTGCCTCCATTACTTAGATGTGTTGTGACTGTGTCACTGTGACAGAAAGCTTACCTGCCTGAGGGAAACCGATAGCAGGGGCGAAACCAGCCGCCCCAGGGTATGGAGAGGAAATGATCCCAGGAGCCCCTGCACACACACACACACACAAAGGTTCACCAACAATGAACAAATGATTTAAAAGATGTGACCACTACCGCATAACAGGATACTGATAGCAGTGTGTGAGTGTATCTGCCCGACACAATGAATTTTTTTTAAGGAAAAGTCTAAAATTTATGATTCATATAATGGCATCAAACACCTATTCTTGAGGCAAAAGGTTTAGTTTTTCTTTGGGGCGTAAAATGATACTGTACATGTCATGGTTATACATCTGTTCTGATATCATAATGAAGATAAAAGCCTCATTACAACGATGGAATTCATGAAAAATTAACATTATTAAGTAGTTTTACACAATCTTTTATTATTATGTCATGGAAAAAAATTTATGTAAGAAATATATATATATATATATACTGTTTTGTTAATTTCAAATATTATTAATATTTGCGAAATGCCAAATCATATGATGTGACCAACAGATGTATATAAGAAAATGTTTATGTTGTATGCTTACAGGAAATTATTTCATGGATAAGAATTTTTCTTAAAATTTGAGAAAAAGTAACATTTATGGCAAGGTTAATGCATTTTGTCATGTGGTGCATGCCAAAAATGCAATTTATGAATGAATAAATGTATTAACAAAAAATACTTTTACTTTGAATATATATATATATAAAAAAAGTTAATACTAATAACAACTTACATGTTCTAGGAGCAAAGAAAATTATTTCTTTATTATTACTTTTTATTTGTGTTTGATGGTTACACCACATTACATTTTAGTCATTAAAGTCATTTAATGAGTCAATAAATTTAAACTTTCCATGAAAATGGCACAAAAGTTTCACAAAACCAACATGAGCACAAACGGTCCTTTTATAAGAACTTGTCACGTGTTTTAAACTAGTATTTAAAAAGATGTTTCCTTTTCTTTCCTGCAGACACTTTAATTTGTCATTGCCACTTAATACATTTGCTTTATAAAATAGCAAAACATAAAATCACTAACCCTGTATGAGCCTGGAATATATTGTAGAACAATAGAGCAGCACAATCAATAAAAGAGGGGCAGATACATTTGTTTTGCTCTCCCTATATCATCACTGTTTTATTATCATGGCTTGCTGAGACATGACTGTACAAGTAATGCACAATTTACTAATATCTCGCATTCCCAAGAGGGACAGGCTTAAGTGTGACACCATTGTTTAAAAGGGATTTATCCAGCCTCTTTGAGATGTAAACCAATAGAGCTCAGAACAAACAGTTTACATACATTTCAAAACAATCATATTGACAACAATAAATAAAAAAATCAAGAGGGGTGTTGTGGTAGAAGACTGACAAAAGGGCAGTGGTCTAATAAAAGCTGCCATTTTAACACCTTTTATTGCTGTAGCGGGTGTCTAGAGACGTCACAGAGTGCCCCTGAGATTCCTGCCTGTGCCCAGAAACAATTCATCAGCTCTGATTTACAGACACACACACACACACACAAGAACACACACTCGCCTTATCAGTATCCACACTGCCTCTTGCTCTAAACAGCACAAGTGATTTACCGAGCCTGAGACAACAAGATGCGTGGATGGACAGTCACAGTTATCTGCCGCCCCCTCTGACAATCACACACACAATAAATCTGTTCTGCAAACGCTGTCCGGCCCACATAACTTTGTGTGCATGTGTGATAAGGCGTGCCCTTTGATAGTGTGCATGCAACGAAAAGATAGCATTATAATAAAACACGCACGCACGCAAACACGCGCGGATCGCACAGGTAATGAGGAAGTGAGGAACGTATCCGTGTTACACTGGGATTTCAATCATTTATAATAGAAGTTTATTAGATAAATGGACAGGTTCGATTAAAAAAACAAAATGTCAGTATACACACAGACAAAAGTTAATGGGATATTCAGTTTTAAGGTAGATAAAGCATAAAGTCACCATGAAATCAAAATATGGAATATTGGAGTATTTGTTCATAAATAATTTATCCGTGCACATAATTTATGTGCCCTCATAATCTTTAATCAAAATATCTTCCCCTCTCTCTTGCAGCTCATCTATTCTCTTCTCTGATGATGTGTTCACTGGCACAAAGGCGGGGCAACCTGTCACTCACATGAGATCCACCAATAGCAAACTTCAACCATCCAATCAATACCCCATAGACAAAATCAACATTTACTCTTGTTTGAGAAGCTGCTTCACTCAGATAAATCACAATCACAATAGAGAGGAAAAGACTATCACAACTTTCATTTCATGCCAACTTTAAAGGAACACACCGACTTTTTGGGACTTTACCTCATTCACCGTATCCCCCAGAGTTAGACAAGTCCATACATACCATTCTCATCTCCGTGTATGCCATAACTCTGTCTGACGCACCCGCCGCTAGCCTAGCTTAGCACAAAGACTGGAGGTAAATGGCTCCAGCTAGCCTACTGCTCAATAAGTGACAAAATAACGCCAACATTTTCCTATTTACATGTTGTGATGTGTGTAGTTACATCGTGTACTAAGACTGACAGAAAATGAAAAGTTGCGATTTTCTAGACCGATATGGCTAGGAACTATTCTCTCATACCTGCGTAATAATCACGGAACTTTGCTGCCGTGCCATGGGTGCAGCGGCGCAATGATATTACGATAATAGTCCCCAGCGCTCTCTGTGCAAGCAGGTTGTCACGTTGGTTATTTTGACGGAAGTTAGCCTATTTTCAGGCCCTACGTAATATCATTGCGCCTGCTGCACCCATGGTACAGCAGCTAAAGTCCCAAAAAGTCGGCGTGTTCCTTTAAGGTGTCTTTAACCCAGAATATGCCTGCAGAAATTATGTGGTGAAAAATCTTAAATCAAACTGGATATTTTACAGTTAAATAGTGCAAAATGTCTCCATGCCATAAATTTAAATGTACATGTAATCAGCATCCCGTAGTCTAGATACTATTTATTATACATCTGTATCTATGAAAAATAATTTAGATATCTTTTAGCTTGTGACAAGAACTTCCTCAGAGCGAGAGGATAAGCACGGACAAAGGCAGATGGTGTGTGTGTGTGTGCTCATGTATATGTGTGTATGAGTTTCTGGGTACAAGTTGTCTCTTCTCACTAATGTGCTACCAGCTTCAACGCATGTGCAAAAACCAGCACTCCACTTTGATGAAACGTTGGACAAATCAATTTTTTTATTGTAATTGTTTGAAAAAATTTAAAATGTTAAATTTAAATATCTTCTAATTATATTTCGTCTATGATTGAATTGGGGGTGGGAGAAAATAAGTTCTACTTCTTTCCACCCCCTTTCGAGCAAGTATTATATGTATAAATAATGTGTATGGATATGTATGTATATATGGGAGATAAACTGTTATAATGTGGGATGTTGTTTATTTTGGTATTGTGTGTGATGGTAATGACAGCAGTATTGAGGAAAACTATTATTATTTATTATATATATAATACATTTATTAAATATATTTTAATGATTTTAACAGTTTATACATTTATTATAGAGGGGAAGTTAAAAACCCAGAGCACACTTTTAGAAAGAAAATAGGTACAATGAGGTTCTATATAGAACTCTAAGGTTCTTGACTCAATTTTTAAAGAATACTTTAGGCCAAAAAGGTTCGATACACCTTATGCACAGCAGTGGCATCTTTGATTTTTTTACCGAGAAGTAAAGTGAGGCTGTGAGGGATAGACATGCATCTCTTCAGTGGGTTTTACTGTTATTTAATGTGTTTTTGTATTGTTCTGCAGATGAAACTGCAAAAATATCTTTCCAAGAAATTTCACATAATTGAAAAAGCTGTGGAGCTTGCACTGGCATATCTTAATATGGCATATGTTTCTGTAGTGTTAGTGTATATGTCTTACCAAAAGCAGTCTGCATGCTGGGGTCCAGTGTAGGCTGCCCGTCCCCTGAAGGAAGGTCTAGACGTGTGAAGTCCCTGCTCTTGTCGTTGTTGTATTTCACATTCAGACTGGTCAGCTTGGAGAATTCAACACGCAGAGTGCAGCAGCCATTGTAAATGTTCTGCCCATCCAAAGCCTGACAGGGATACAACATTACAACGCCATTCTCTTACAAAGAAACAAATTATATTTTGCTTAAATAAAAAGAAGCCTATTGTAGGACAATTTTGGCCCATTTCCCCACTAGAATCCACGTTTTTCGGAAATATTAATGCCAAAATAGATCTCATTCTCACTATAGTACTGATTATATATGATCAAACTTATGGCTCACGAGATATTGGGGGAAATTTGAGTTTTGAGTTTATGTTTTGATGGCTTCTACACGTAGAGAACTTATCAAAGATTATATATTGGTAACACTTTACAAAGTTCCATTTCTTAACACTAGTTAACATGAACTAAAAATACTCAAAGCATTTATTAATCTTAGTTCATGTTAATTTCATCATTTACTAATAAATCATTAAAATCAAAAGTTAATCGACTTGAAGCTAACATGACCTAACAATGATCAGTTGTATTAACAAAGACTAATAAATACTGTAAAAACTGGATGCATTAGCCAACATAAACTAATGGGACATTATAGTGAAGTTTCCAAATAATATTTATAAAAATGTTTAAGTAAAATTTGCATGTTCTTGTGTATACTGTATGTAGCCTACTTCAGCTATTATTTTATTTATTTTATTGTTATTTATTGTTAATTCATTACATATATAATGCACTCCTATAATTATTACAGTAAAAACGACCATGATAATTTTTATATTTAATTAAATTAAATATTTTTTTTAAACATTTATATATATATAAATATATATAAATAAAAATTATGTTTATATAAATATTATTTTCCTGTTAGATTCACGCAGCAGTGCAGGCCACGCAGTCACACAGGTAACAGAAGCTTGTTTGTCTTTCCGATCACAGGACATTGAACTATTCCGGCACATTCTCATTGATTACACCTGCTCTGCTTCATTACATCAGGGTTTAATGGAACCCAAACATCTCATCTCAGTTTTTTTCTGTCTGTTAATCAATATCTTAAAGTCTGCGACCGCCAAACAACAAAAAAAGATACGGAAGAAGGAGCAGGGAGGTCTGAGAATAACAACACACCAATCAAATCAAACTCACCAAGCATGAAACTTCAAAATATATTTGCAACACAAATAGTGATATTCGTTTAAAGTAATCTCCTCCTGTACTAACCCAGAGTATTAGCCATTATAGTGACAAAACTTTCTCGGGTCAGTTTTAATATATGAACCTACGATTACTGCTTAGATGCTTAGTTTAAGAAAAGAATAACTCCACACAACAGTTTGCTTCTTAACCTAGTGTGACATTTTCATTATTGAATTGTTTGTGTAGGCCTGAAGCAGGTTTGGCAGGGTGGAGGGAATGTGAACTAACTTCTCCCATGGAGCTACTTCATTTAACTAAACCCGGATGACAAATGCAAATCACATCTAATACTGACAGTGGCCTGAGGAATGAAGTGCTGTGTGCTATTAGCTTTAAGCCACCAGACATACTAATTCTGAATAGTGGACCATAGTCTTACATTGAATGAGGGTTCCAAGCCGCATTTACACACTAGAATATCATAGAGACACTAAGAATACCTTGGCAACTGCAATGAAATGCCCTGGCAACCACAACACCCTATGGTTATATACAGTATACTAGCACTCAAAAAGTTTGGGGTCGGAAAGTCTTTTCTGCTCACCAAGGCTGCATTTATTTGATAAAATACTGTTAAAACTGTAATATTGTTAAAAAATATTATAGCTGTTTTCTATGTAAATATATTTTCAAATGCAATTTATTCCTGTGATCAAAGCTGAATTTTCAGCATCATCACTCCAGTCTTCAGTGTCACATGATCCTTCAGAAATCATTCCAATATGAGGATTTTATATTATCAACATTGAAAAGCAGTATTGCTGTTTTTTTGTGGAAACCATTATTTGAAATAGAAGTCTTTTGTCATTACTGTCAATTTTGATAATTTAATGCATCCTCGCTGAATAAAAGTTTTAATTCATTTTTTTAAACTTTGAACAGCAGTGTACGTTTTTTTAGGCAATTTAAAAATCTAGTTTTAGCAGTTCTGGATTTCTGCAAGTGAGAATAACTTGCACTTTTCCAGCCAAGACGCTGAAAAAATCAGGTGCATTTGCACACAATACTTCCTTTTTTCGCAGCAATTTTAAACTGGAGGAAGGGGGGCTTCATTGCCCATTTCAAAAGAGACCCCAGTCCCCACCCCTCCTGTAACACTAACAAATACTCTCTTTGTGCAAGGAGGCAATGCAACATGGCAGCCGCACAATAGATAACACCCTCAGACCAGAGGAGTAATTACTTGCTAGCTCTTTTTCCCCTGGTGAGCTGCATTGGCATTCATTAGATAACCTCAACGGTGACATATTAATTACAGGGGCGGCTTGATTTGTGCAGTCTACTGGGAGCTGGTTTTCCAGCCGTCTTCCTGTTGCTTTGACAAATTTTCGGCGCCGCACCAAAAAAATACCAGAGAGCGCCAAAAATGAGGTGATGGAAGACAGGTGTGTGCGACCTCATGATTGACGGTGAAGCGTTGATTATAGGGGACGGAGCGCTGGTGAGGGATGACCACAGCTAAACCGTCAGTCTCCACGGACAGCCAGAGGAACTAAACTAGCGTATACTAAAGCTGGCTGCCATGTTTTCATCCCACCCAACCCAATTCATCCCACCAACAAGATAATAAAGGTTGTGGGTTCTATTTCGGTACTGACCATTTTGGCATGATGTGCGTTCATTGGATCTGCATATTGTAGCAAGGCCTGGAACTGGTTGTTCTTGGTGAAGGTAATGATCTTCAGGACCGTTCCGAATTTTGAGAAGATCTAAATGAAGGAGAGAACAGGAACATGAAAGGCAGACATGTTAAACAGAGTAGTTTAAGCCCTTGAGGGTTTGCCCATCTGAGCTGGTTAAGCAAGTTTAGCTGGTCTCCCAACCTGGCCAAGGTGGTGTGCAGTGGGTTTAGCTGATCCGTAGGCTTATAAGTGCATAGAACGCCTTTAAAACCATTAAACTAGTCCAATCTGACCAGTGGAATCCAGCCTTGTAGACCCGCTGAGACCAGTAAACCACCTCAGGCTAGTTTAAGATGTTTTTTTCAGCTTTCCCAACACTTTTCTGATCTAGATTTCAACTCATGACCCTCACATGACCCACATTACATTTCTGAACACAACATTTTGTGACACTTTGACCATGTGGAAGGGTAAATTTATGTGGTTGCTACGTGACAACAAAGCAGGATGTGTACAGAGTAAACATTGATAATAGTGCAAGCAAACAAACTACGTAAATATCCTAGGGACATGTCGTTTAAAGAATAGCACAATGTTGGTGTAATGTAGTCTCACCTGGTGCAGCACTTCTAGAGACACTGGGTAGTAGAGATTTTCTACGATGATGCGAAGCACGGGGCTTTGTCCAGGCATCATACCACCATCAATGGCTGTCGCAGTCCCAGAGAGACTCATATTCCCAGAATGCACCGCATTGACAGCTTGCAGAGCAGCCTGAGCCCTCTACAAGTGAGACATACAGAGTTAGCATTCGGACCAAACTCTTCTCAAACTTTCCACTCATACAGTGTAGTACACACAAACACACCTCAATCGCTCTACTGAGCTAGAGGGTATGCCGGATTGTAATGGCACTAAAATGCACTATCAGCAATGACTCTGTAATGAGCCAATTTACATAAGCCTACTGTAAAACTAATAGCTCTGGGTAAAGCAAAAGTATAAAGGAGGTACTATATATGCAGAGATACCATTCTGAGTTTGCCAAAAAAGAAAGCAAAGGGTTAGGGTTACACATAGGTTTAAGGCTAAAACTTCATCAGCCTTTCAGTCTCAAAGTGGGGGACTTTCCACCTGTAGGCATGACTTAGAATCAAGGTCAGTAAGTTTTCTTAAAAAGTTAGTTTTTTTTGACAATTGAAAACATAGCAAGGTTGGTTCAGGTTGTCATATTGAATAAAAAAAGAAATTGATCCATGATAGCGGATAGATAGAAAAAACTTTTGCCTGAAAAAAATGAGTATGATTGCCAGGTTTAAGGAAAATAGTTGGTATGGGGAACACATTATTCACTATTAACTACGACTTTTGCCTCAATAAACTCCTTATTTACTGCTTATTAATAGTTAATAAGCTAGTTTTTGTAGCGTTTAAGTTTAGGTATTGGGTAGGATTAAGGAAGTTCATGCAGAATAAGGCATTAATATGTGTGCTAATAAACAGCCAATATGCATGCAAACAAGAAACTAGATAATAGCGAGAATTGAACCCTAAAATAAAGTGTTACCAAGTATTGTATTGCTTTTTACTGATTGTTACACCATTTGACTTTTTGAGAGTACTAAATCAATGACTAAAAGTACATGTCTAGAGGTGCAGTCACATTAGCGAAATTTTGCAGGCAAAATAGGTCTATTGTCTATCGTATAATAGTGTAGAGATGTATGAAGCACACCTCACACAGAAGTCATTTTCAAACCAAGCAGCTTTGTTGGCCAACACAGGAAATTTGAGTGACCAAGCGAAATCTGCATAGATCATGCCCTCAAGTGAAATGTAGATTCCTACTCAAATGACTGGATTTCACCCAATACATTTCACAGCGCAATGGCAAATGTGACCGGACATTAAAAACTTGGCACATGCATTTAAACAAGTATTTTTAAGTTAATTTTTAAATAGTTCCTTGGATAATCTCATTTGCAATTGACGCTACTATGGTAGTGAAAGGGGTGGTTTAAAGTGCAGATTGGAGTGACAGTATGTAATTCTCACCCCCTGATTGGGCAGATTATCAGTCTTGAGCTCACGGTGGTTGGAATACTGGATGTAGACGGGCTGGTTGCGGACATGGGGTGTGGCTGTGGTGTAGTAGTTGACCATGGTGATGGCTGCTTCTTCAGAAGCCATTTCTATAAAAGCCTGTAGTGCAAATAGAGACAAACAATAAGTGCTCAGTCCTGATAACAACATCATTCAGCTAATTGCACATATGTGGTGTAAGTTAATTCAACTGTCTTAGTCTGTTTTAATGCAACACTCAAATTAAATAAAAAATCAGCAGGCTAAAAGAAATGGAGATAAATAATAGTAATTATAATCAGTGCTGCTTTGCACTTATGAAAGTTTAATATTCTGAGTTCGAGTTTTGTTCAAATCACTAATCCTAAGTACGAGCAATAAAATAGTGATGCTTGTCTTAATGATTATTCTGACCTCATCAAGCAAGGTGTGAGAGATTTATAGAGAATGCAGAATCTAACAATAAACCGAATCTTTTGAAGCCCCAAACAAATCAACCAACAAACAACAAATTATGCAACAGGGGCATTAGAAATCTCTCTGCCTGTCTTTTATTGTCTAAATATGCCATTTTCAATTTGAATATGAAAAGGCACTCAAGTGGAAGCGGGAGTCTGCTGTGTTTTTGCAGGGCTTCTGTTATTAGATGGACCTTGATGTGTTTGAAAGGATGCACACTTCAGTTTCTATCACTGGACACCACTAATTAAGTGAAAACAGATCTGGACGCTTGTCCTCACCATCCCTTAGAAAGGAGAAAATACAGACAAAATGATTCTTTGGAGGTGGTGTTTCTTAGTATAATGGGGTTTTACAGGTCAGTCTCATGACAAAAAATGTCTGGGTCATATTTCACATATTGCATTTTGCATAAAGAGAATATTAGATTTTAATGACAACTATGCACATTTCCAACTTTAAAAAAAAAATCCCATTATCATTACCGTAATGTGAAAAAGGTTACTTTCCCATTACTGTAATACATGAAAAAGCAGAAATGAAATACATCCACAGTCTTACACCCTCAGAAAAGCACTTTTAAAATTGTATTTTAAATTATGTACACAAAAATAAATATTACTATTATGAATAATGTATTTTTTACTACAGTAGGCTACTGAAAACATGCTTAATTGTCATTAAAAAATCTTAATAGGCTTTATTTTTTACATCTAAAATCCCTAAGGGCACCTATTTTTGGCCCAATTTTCCCCTTGTAACAAAGAACGTCGGGGCCGCACCGACCTCAAAGCATAAATATCCAACATGTTGAATATTTACGATCTGAAATCCTGTTGTGTGGGGGGAACCAGCGAGGACAAACACGCACGCGCTCTGCAGATTGTCACATGGAACGGAACGACAACAAATCAGAAAGCTAGCTGACGGAAGACAGAAGCAGAACACTTTTTTTTCCCCAAACTTTTTTCTTTTTTACCACAAATTTTCTGTAAAAAGCGTCCCAAACACTATTATCTCCATTTCTTCTTGGCCGTCGTCCGCCATGTTTGTTTACTCTAAAGTCACTTTTGACTCTGAGAGATTTTGCGAGATTTCCCGTGTTCACAGTCAGGACTGTGGTTGTTTGTGAATCCATTAGTGTTTGTTGTGCTGTCTTGGTCACATCGTGGCACTCCACACACTAGAGGAACAAAGTTGTTAAATCTATGATTTTTTTATCATCATGTTTGTGGTCCCTCACATTTTGAAAAAACATCTTTTAGTGTGGGCCAGCCTTAAGACAATGGAATTTTCACACCATTGTCCTCATCGGGGAGGACATTTTCAAAATCATGTTAGTTACACTATGTTGAACCACACAGAGGTTTAACAGGGGGAATATGTACGCTGGCCTCCTTTGATCTTATTCATGCCATTTCATCTGGAAATTCCACCGCTAAACCAACTTGAAAGCATAATGTGAGGTTTGAGAATCTCACAAGGCAAATTTCAAACCTATCAGTGTTTTTCAAATGGCTGAGGTTCCAATAGTCGTGCTGCTGAAAGCTTACAGAGCTAAAAGGTAGGCCACAGATGTGTTCATAGGTTAATGGAGCACCTACTTGGTTTTTCCCTTTAAGCATCAACAGGTTGGTGACTTTGCCAAAAGGGATTCCTAGTGAGATGACCTCTGCTTCACACACTTCAATGGGAACTTTGCGGACGTGGAGGACGCGGGAGGGGCCACAGGGAGATCGGTCTCCTTTATACGCTTTACTGTCAGTGCCATTAGCTGCCAAAAAGGGAAAAAAAGAGAGACAGATTATCAATTTTTTGATTTTACCAATTTTCCAAATGCCAAAAATGGCATTGATGTACCTGGATATTACAAAAACAAGACCCATCAGACACCAAACACCATTATTATTGATTGGCATGGTCACTCACAAAATATTTTTCAAAACATTTTGGCCTCACAAAGGACCTAAAATGAATTTAACAAGATAGACTAGACAGAGAGACATAGGCAGAAACATAAAACTGACAATATGACGATGGTGGGCAGCATCTCTGATGCTCCCCACCGAAACAATACAACAAGGCAGGATTAAGCAGGCCTCTGTAGTCTGTCAAGACTCCAAATGGCACCCATTGTGGGGCGTTTGGCACTTGGCTATGTCCAGGGGCACATCACAGGCTGGTGATAGGTTTAACAGAGACAGCCTATGGTGTAGTGCCTGCCTCAGATTTCAACACGTACAGCTTTCACATTCTTGCAAGCCCATGCAATGCTTGTGTTTGTCTGATTGCAGAAAATGGCATCAAAGCAATTTGTATCAGTCTCAGTGTCAGATACAAAAATATGCTAGAATGTGCATGTTTTATACGTTTATTATTTTTTTTACTAACACAGATTACAAACTACAGTGGGCACTGGGCAGACTTTTGCCAGTCAATTTGCCCAATTTCCCATTGATTGGCCAAACATATAGTCCCGAATTCACACCACTGTGCCAGAAGATGACATGTCTGATCACAATATGTTTGAAAGCCCTCATTCTTCAGGAAGTCAACATTCAAATTGCTTTCTTAAAATTGTCTCTGTAAACTGGGACAGGAAAAAGCAATTTGGCACTGAAAAGTTGCACACTTCACCCAAGTAATTTCAGAAGCAAAACAAAACGAATGGGCTGAAATTCTTGCATTGTTAGACTCTGCTCTTATGTATTTGTCTGGTCATTAGTAGGCCATGAATGAGGGATGAACTTAAAAGCTCTATTACTATAATACAGGGGAAAATTATCCAGACACATTCAAATGTGGGTCAAATCTTCCTCAGTTTGTATGTGGGGTAAAAATGGTATCATGTTCCCCATGATGAATGCAGTAGTGTGCAAGGACGAGTGACTGTGAGATAACTCTTTCTAACTCTCTCACGCATTGGTAAACTCGTTCTTTCCAAAGTTAAGCCTGCCGACGAGAGGAGGCAGCGAGGAACAGCAGTGCACAAAAGAAAGTGCTGCCATCAGCAGGACGACCAGACACAGTTGAAAAAATGAACAGGCCAAGCACAGTGATCCGATCTTTCCCTCACAGTCCAGAAATCTTTACAGCACAATGCATCTAATTTCAACCCTCACAGCGCACCAATCTAAACCCTCCCCTCACTGCCCAGCAAAGTGATTCCATCCCTTCCTGACAGTCCAGAGATCTAGACCTTTCCCTTACAAACCGGCACAGTGACCTAGACCTCCCCCTCACAGCCCAGCATAGTGATTTCATCCCTTTCTCAAAGTCTAGAGATCCAGACCCTCTCCTCACAGCCCAGCACAGAGATCTAGACCCAACCCTTACAGCCCAATCATTCAGACCCTCTCGTCACGTTTTCCTCACAGCCCAGAACAGTATTCTAGACTTTTTCCTCACAGCCCAGCACAGTGATCTAGACGTTTTCCTCACAGCCCAGCACAGTATTCTAGACTTTTTCCTCAGAGCCCAGCACAGTGATCTAGACTTTTCCTCACAGCCCAGCACAGTGATCTAGACTTTTCCCTCACAGCCCAGCACAGTATTCTAGACTTTTTCCTCACAGCCCAGCACAGTGATCTAGACGTTTTCCTCACAGCCCAGCACAGTATTCTAGACTTTTTCCTCACAGCCCAGCCCAGTGATGTAGACTTTTTCCTCACAGCCCAGCACAGTGATCTAGACTTTTTCCTCACAGCCCAGCACAGTGACGTAGACTCATCCCTCACAGCCCAGCACAGTGATCTAGACGTTTTCCTCACAGCCCAGCACAGTATTCTAGACTTTTTCCTCACAGCCCAGCACAGTGATCTAGACTTTTTCCTCACAGCCCAGCACAGTGACGTAGACTCATCCCTCACAGCCCAGCACAGTGATCTAGACGTTTTCCTCACAGCCCAGCACAGTGATCTAGACCAGTCATTCCCAAACTGTGGTCCGCGGACCACTAGTGGTCCGTGAGGGTACTGCAGGTGGTCCGTGGAAAGGCAAAATAAAATAATATGTTTTTACCTTCATTTTACCAGGAAATTCCCATAAAAAATAAAAAGTAAAAAGAATATGTAGGCCTATATTGATATAACATTTGTATTTAATTGTCAAGTTATTGTGCGATAACAAAAATAGGCTAGTGGCGCTCGGCCGTGACGTTCAAGTTCAGTGTATGGATCGGTGGATAGCAACAGGTTCTTTGAAGAGAAAAGAGACAGAGGCAGAAGTTACAAAAAATTAAGAGATTGACAGTGAGTCGGATGCATCTATGAGCCAGAATAAATACATTAAATATGTAGCAGCCGTTGTCTGCAGTAAACTTTCTTTTAACAAGCCTGTTGTACTGATGTGATGACTAGTTACAGTTTTGGTGCTAGTAAGCCTATTTAGAGGTGCGGAATAATTCAGGTAGGACTGTGTGTAGACATATTTTATTATGTGTGTTATGAGGTGGTCCGCAACATTTTTTGATTACAAATAGTGGTCCACACACACAAAAAGTTTGAAAACCCCTGATCTAGACTTTTTCCTCACAGCCCAGCACAGTATTCTAGACTTTTTCCTCACAGCCCAGCACAGTGATCTAGACTTTTTCCTCACAGCCCAGCACAGTGACGTAGACTCATCCCTCACAGCCCAGCACAGTGATCTAGACGTTTTCCTCACAGCCCAGCACAGTGATCTAGACTTTTTCCTCACAGCCCAGCACATTGATCTAGACTTTTTCCTCACAGCCCAGCACAGTGATCTAGACTTTTTCCTCACAGCCCAGCACAGTGATCTAGACTTTTTCCTCACAGCCCAGCACAGTGATCTAGACTTTTCCCGCACATCCCAGCTAGTGGTGTCAACAATAATCGATTCGGCGATGCATCGCAATGCGGGGCATGCACGATTCAGCATCGATGCGGCAAAGTGCCATAATCGATTATGTCACCGTTTATTTTCTGGCCTTGAGTTAGACAATAAAGTTGTGAAGTTTCAATTACTTCCGGGGTCATAACAACAACAACAATCAAGATGGCTGAGGTGAAGGGAGATGACCGCAATAGACAGGTAATTAAAAACGCACCCAAAGCTTGGAAAGCGGACATCTGGGCACATTTCGGATTCTACGAAGTTGATGGGAAACTAGACAAGACTTACGCGGTGTGTAAAACCTGCCACACTAAAATCAAGCACGAACCTTCACGAACCATGTTGATCGTTCTAAAGTAGAGAGAAGAGAAACATTTCTCATTCAAAGCACTGAAAGCAGTGATTTATGTTTTCTTATATTTTATTTTATTTAATGACATTTATGTCAAAGATACAGGAGAGTGATAATACACACATAGCAGCCAATAAAATCTGTTGTTCAATATCTGACTGCTTGTATTGCCTCATGACTGATTATAAATTTGCCTTGTTGTGTGCAGTAGAATTTTGATGCATTGTAGAATCGAATTGAATCGAATCGTTACCTGGTGAATTGTAATCGAATTGTGAGGACAGTGCCAATGCACACCCCTAAGCCCAGCACAGTGATGTTGACTCGCCCCTCACAGCCCAGCACAGTGATCCCATCCATCCCCTCTTATCCCAGTCCTTCCTCTAATAGCCCAGCATGCAGATACCTACCCACCCCTCACAGATCTTCAAGCTTCCATGCTCCCAATATACTTTTTCTTCTATTCCCACTGCTACAGGCTTTCGTTTACAGTCAACTTGTCATTTATGATGCAACATTGACAGGAGAAAAACCTATGTGACTATGTGAAATTCACCTCAGAGAATGGATTTACAGCAAGAAGCCTTATCAAAACAACAGGTACCAAGCAACAACATGTAATCCTATGAGGGTTATGATAATTAGTGATGGCTTTCTGTTTTTAGGTGTCCATCTGCAAGCCGGTGTCAGCAAACATTTAAGGTATTCAAAACAATGATAAGTATTGAATTCTTCCATGACATCATAAAATGAACTAAAAGAGACTATACTGTAGTACTGTGGAAATAAACCATGTTTAAAAGCATGCATACACATACTGATGCAGATAAAATATAATCAGGGTTCCAATTATGTCTTGTCCTGACTGCTGCTACAAATGCAAACCCATATTTAATGCTAACGAGGTCTGCCTCAGTACAGACCCAGCATCTAGATTCAGTCGAAAGCAATATGGATAATGAAAAACAAGCTTGCATCTGCAAGACATCTACTGATAACAGACAGAACATGGGTGCGATTAAATAGGAAACAAAACAAAAACCTCCAGTGGAATAACTCAATGCAGGTTGAGGCAGTAGTCTACCACATGCAGGGAGTTAAACTGAGAAAAGAAACTATATAATCCATTTACAGAACAGGCAGATTGTATTCACATTATTTTCCCATACTGCAGAAAGGGCACTACATGCTGAAAAAGAAAAGTTTTTTTTTTTTTTTTTTTTTTTTTTATATAGCACTGCTGTTAAATAGCTCTTAGTCTGCCGTTTTTCACCCTGGAGGCTCATTCAGAGTATAAAAATGCCCAATTTGAATAAGCTCAATTATGTAACTTTAGGACATTTTTTTTAAATAAAACCTTACATGCAACACTCATATGCGTAACCTTCAATACATTTCGCTTTAATATAACTGAACCTTTACTGCAACTAGGGATTTTTTTATGACGCACTGATGAGACCCTAACGTATCCTAGAGACAGGCATCTCGCCACGTAGCAGCAGCCACAAGGAGAACAGGAAGATGATTGGCCCACTTTTCCAATGACCCTGTGTTACCATGGTGACCACACACATGACCTATCAAGGCATCTGGCTTCGCCATGCCAATTCATCTCATTGTGTTGTTAACAAATCTTATTGTGCATTTAATGTGATTAGAGGAACCATCCCTGAATCGAATATGCCACAGGCTTTTCAAGAGGAAATGAGTAAAAAGGATCTTTGAAATGCACTGGCCATATATAAACTCAATGATGGGATGGATTGTGCTAGCAAATCTAGATAGATTTCCTACAATATTTAAGAACACATTATTTACGTTTTAAATAATTCTCCTTTACAAACTTTGCTAAATCATTCTGTTTTGTTATCAAGAAATTACAACTTTTAAAATGACTAATAAATATTATCTACAAAGGAATAGTTCATGCAAAAATAAAAATGATGACAATTTTTGGCTGAACCATTCCTTTAATGGAGATTTATGAATGTCATGAAAACATACAATTATGATCCATGATTTTATCTTATATTTGAATGTTCATTAATGGTAGACAAGAAGTATATAATACTATATATATATATATATATATATATATATATATATATATATATATATATATATATATATATATATATATATATATATATATATATATATATATATATATATATATATATATATATATATATATATATATATATATATATATATATTAAATAATTATTACTTTTATTTAAAAAGGATGCATTCAATTAATCAAAAGTGACAATAAAGACAATTATAATGTTACAAAAGATTTTTTTTGACGCTGTTCCTTTGAAACGTCGATTTCAAAATGTACAGTTTCCACAAAAATATTAAGCTCTTTTCAACATTGATAATAAAAAAAAAGAAGTTTCTTGATAATCTAAACAGCATTTGGATGATTTCTGAAGGATCATGTGACACTGAAGACTGGAGTAATACAAACAACTCCAAAACAGTAGGCAAATATTAAACTTACGTTTGTGCAAAGCCAGTACAGGATGAGGAAGTTGTTCTGCAAATCACAGGATTTCTGCAGCACTGAAGCAGCATTATCCATTTGCAGAAAGCATCCGTTTTCCGTGATATTTGTCTATGCATCACCCAAGAGACTAGAGAAGAATCTTATCCTTGCTGTCACAGTTAATTCAGCGATTGCACTGTGAAATCCCACTACAGTAAAACTGTTGCTAGGACACCACAGAATTCACGGAATGCTGCTCACAACCGAGCTCTCTGTGACTTCCCGTCAACAATTCCCATATCTGACATTCCTGAAATGCCATCCTTCACCGCAAGTATTACCTTTGCGCTGCTCTACCTGTCTGTTGCTTTGTCACTGTCCTCTCACAAACGACCACTTCCAATGAAAAGTCTTGGAACATTTATGATCCATCATGTACCAGGGTAAGAACAGAGTAGTCTTCAGTTTGATAAAGGCTGGTTACACACACCCAAACCCCAGTCAAACATGTCTGATCAGCTTTAACTCATGGTTATGGGTTGTACTGTCAACTTTGCCTGGGGCAAGAGGGAGTATGTCAGGTTTGACAGGGCAGAAATGCTTTTGTATAGTTCTGGCAGAGTGGTCCCAGTAGACAGCAATCAAGTGTGCATGTGTTTGCCAAGGTGCAATGACTTCGAGCCTTTGGGCTCTCATATGCTTGATGTGCTGGAACACAAGGTTTGCTTCGCATGGGAAAAAGGATCCAGGCCTACATGCTTTTCAGATAACAAGCTCTGATGTTCTACAGCCATAAAGGACAAAGTAGTGACTACAGGACCAGTGCTGGGGAGTAACAAACTAAACAAACTAACATTTTGTCATAACCAGACACGATGTGGCGATGTGATAAAGGGTATCTTTTCCATGTTAATCAGAGTTTTTGTCACGAAGGGCGACAGCGGATTCCATTTTATAAAAATATATTATAGCGGCTGAAACAACAACATACAAAGTATGAAAATGTTAATCTCAGGTACTGATTACACTATATTGACTAAAGTATTGGGTCACCCCTCCAAATCATTGAATTCAGGTGTTCCAAACACTTCCATGGCCAAAGGTGTATAAAATCAAGCACCTAGGCATGCAGACTTCTTCTACAAACATTTGTGAAAGAATGGGTCACTCTCAGGAGCTCAGTGAATTCAAGTGTGGTACCGTGATAGGTTGCCACCTGTGTAATAAGTCCATTCGTGAAATGTCCTCACTACTAAATATCCCCCAGTCAACTGTTAGTGGTATTATAATAAAGTGGAAGCAATCGGGAACAGCAGCAACTCAGCCACGAAGTGGTAGGCCACATAAAATCACAGAGCGGGGTCAGTGCATGTTGAGGCGCACAGTGCGCAGAAGTTGCCAATAGCTACAGACCTCCAAACTTCGTGTGGCCTTAATGCTTTAGCACACCAAGACATTTTGGACAATTTCATGCCCCCAATTTTGTGGGAACAGTTTTGGGATGGCCCCTTCCTGTTCCAACATGACTGCGCACCAGTGCACAAAGCAAGGTCGATAAAGACATGGATGAGCGAGTTTGGTGTGGAGGAACTTGACTGGCCTGACCTCAACCCGATATTACATCTTTGAGATGAATTAGAGCGAAGACTGTGAACCTGGCCTTCTTGCCCAACATCAGTGCCTGACCTCACAAATGCGTTTCTAGAAGAATGGTCAAATATTCCCATAAACACACTCCTAAACCTTGTGGAAAGCCTTCCCAGAAGAGTTGATGCTGTTATAGCTGCAAAGGGTGGGCCAACTCAATATAAAACCCTACGGTTTAAGAATGGGATGTCATTAAAGTTCACGTGCATGTAAAGGCAGGCATCCCAAACCTTTTGGCAATATAATGTATGTGCTTTAATTAATCTTAAAAGTGAATGAGTTTGAACATCATTTTGCATGAACTTTATAGCAAGTGACAATGTATAATTCACCTCAGATCTTGAAAATAAATTAAACAAGAAAGTTCAAACTGTGAATTCAATGTGAACAAACATGGCTCCAATGTAGTTAGCTTCTTTTTGTTAGCAGCTTGTAGTGTAGCTAACTATATTAAAATGGTAACTTGACTATAGTTTAACTTGCAGCTTTGGCAAGTTTACAGATTCAAAGTAGCTTCCTCACACTGTAAAGGACTAGTGTTTAATTTTAGCTACTATTTTATAACAACAGAAATATTCCTTCTAGTGTGATTATTAACATTCACTTAATGACGTTGTATACAGAGTGTGAACAACACACAACACCAGGGACGTATTTTAAGCCATTTTTATCAGTGTTAAACAGAAGGGACTATATTGACCTTGAAGTAAGCTAGTTGATTGGGCTATCAGCACACAGCTTTGTTATGGCTTCCTTAGTTTTGTGTTGCAAAGACCATGAAGTACTGTGAAGGCCATTTTGCGTCAAGAAACCCAAACAATGATGCGGCTGACTCCATAACAGGGAAAACATGTCTGAGGTCAAGTTCACTATTCTGTGCTAATTTGGCTAAATGCTAATGACTGCGCACCCTTCACCGCAAGTTTGATTTACAGGCGATCTGACCAATCAGATCGCCGAATCTGCCGGTTTGTCCGACAAAGCAGTCAGGAGAGTTAGTAGATTAACGTCGGTGGACTTGAACTTGGAAAAACGGTGTGTACTGACGTCTTTCCGCGGCTGAAACAACATTTCTTTTAGTGTTCTTTCATGTTTATTTCATGCTTATCAATGAACTAGAAGGAAGAGATAATGGGTTCACGAGCAGCTTTAACTGAGGCGCTACAGTGATCACGACACATTAAAGAGCCACAAAACGGTATTTATTGTTTACATTTCTTTTAAAAAAATGACCATTTCAACGTTGAGACTTTGTTTCATATCAAAAGTAACTTGCTCTGTCCTGTCTGTCGGCATGTTGTCAGTGTCCTCTTTGCTCCGCATTGTATTTTCTCTACGTGAGAACGTGTGTGGTGTGAGAGCGCGGCTTGTCGGACATAGCAACAGTAACTAAAGGGGGCGGGTCTTTGCGAACGGTCAATTCAGACGAGCGGTTGAAAGACAGGGTTTTGAATTGCTGACCCTGAAGGGGGAAAACTGTGTAACCTAAGGTGGTTAGCTGATCTCTCAGCCTGACAAAGCTGGTTAGTCAGGTCTTTTTTGATAGTTTTAACAAGATAAACCAGACAAGACCAGCAAACTACCCTAGGCTGGTGATAAACCACGGACACTCACAAAATAATATTTGAAAAGCCAAACTGTACATTATCCATTGACAAGGCTGGTTGTCAATTTTGAAATTTCATGCTTGTTTTTTTTCTTAAAAATTTGTCCAACTCAAGGGTTATGGTTAGCATAAAACGTAAAATAATTGAATTTTTCGCATTTTTGTTTGGGTTTGAACTTCTGAAGTGGACACAGTTACTGGCCAAATGATCAAATTAATATTTATTTATTTAACAAATACATATAAATAAAATTGTATAATATTATGCATAATAACAAAAAATCTTTTTTATTTCTTATATTATTTCTTAATTTATTTATCAAATAATATAGTTTAGTCAGGCTAGACAAAACCAAAATATTCAAAACATGAAAACCTAGCTCCAAATATTTTCTGATCTTACAATCAAATTATGCCTACTGCCTTTGGTGACACAAAAGTTTTCTGACTTTTGGTGGTCTCCAAATCAAACAATAAATCAAAAAAAGATGAATTTACCATGACTATGTCAAAGAAATGCACGGCTGCAATTATTCATGGAAAATGCCAGAAACAGAGCTGTGCAAACCTTGATCTTCAGAACAATACTAGCATCTATGTTCCTTTTTGCATTAGTTACAGCACAACATGTATCCGCAAATCATACCAGCCATTCAACACTAGACCACATTAAAAGCCACCATTTTGCCGCATCACTAAAATGCCAAGCACATCTTAAAGCGCTCACTGTGGAGCTTTCATGAGAAGTGAAAAATATCAAAATATAGAAGCTGTCCGGAGGCTATCCCTGGTCATTCCACTTTAAACTCTGAAAATAATAGAGACACTGTTACCCTTTTCAAAGCACAACAACATATTAAGGATTATTGTTTACCAGGGAAAGGATGAGTGAGCAAGAGAGAAAAGAAATGGCAGAGAGGGGTTAGAGAAGATGGGGAGCAGATGATGGGGTCATTTAATTCTGCCCTCCATTTTATCTCCATTCAGATGCTCAAATAACAGCTAATACACTCGCCAACCATTTCACCATTGTACACTGATCATTGCATAGTTCGTTTTTAGTCCTTTTAAAAAGGTTGAAAAGCAATAGTCATTTCTTTTTTTATATATATATATTGTATCAGTATGATTTTAGAAGCCAGTGTCCATGACACTGAATGGATTTAAAGTGCCCCTATTATGCTTTTTCAGATATTAGCTTTCATGTAGTGTGTAAATTAGCTGTTTATGCCTGTAAAAGGTCTGCAAAGTTTCAAAGATCAAATTGCTCGATAAATGGAGTTGTCTCCCAATTCTGTACGACCTGCAATGAGTCATCAGTAATTCCAGTCTCACTTCCTGAACAAACCTACATAGGTTTGTAACAAATGTGCATAATGCCAGCCTATGGTCTGCCGTCAAACAATGTCTACTTTGACCCTCAAACACTGTAGTTGTAGCTGAACCGTTTTGTGTGCTGCGAAAGCAAATCCACTTTGCATGCACTTCTAAAGTATGAGACTTTAAAAATTTTGTATTGGTGTGGAACAAGTGCTGAAGAACTTCTGCAGATGAAAATTCAGATTTGGTAATGGGCGTTTGTTTACAACAGACTGGGCCATCTGACCAATCAGAGCAGAATAGAGCAATCACAACCAAGCCTGTAGCACTCCTCTCAGAAACTGAAGCCTCCGTGTCCCGATCGCCCCCAGGTGGTTGGTCCCAGTATAGGTCATAACCCCCACCCCTCCGTCTTTTCTAATGGACGCGAGACAAACTAAACAATTAAATTACACTTCAAATGTTTCCCCGAAGTTGGTTTCTGTGTTTGTAGGCAGATTTTATCACGATGATTTCAGTTTTAGTTAGTTATTTGATGCTATAAAAACGGGGGTGTCACGTCATGATTGATAGATGAGATTGATGGCTTCTCTGAGTGAAGTTGTCACTGAGGCACTAACAGACTTTTCTCTGGATTTTTGGGAGGAGATTGGAGCTTTAGCTTTAATTTCGACATTTCCATAACTGTTTGTTTCACACAGACATAATGAATTGTTCTGCATCAGTGAGAGTGTGGGCAGGCTTTTGATATCGTGCCTCTACTTCCTGCTCTCTACAGCGCAGATTCCGGTCCCGAGATCACAACTGCGCAAAAAACTCGGTCCCAAATCTGCGCAAGATGTCAGCGCCATATTCGGACCTCCGGAGCTTCAATTACTTCAGCAGAAGCGAATGAAGTCGCGTCGTCCATATTGTTTTTAACGGTCTATGATCACAACAGACTGGGTCATCTGACCAATCAGAGCAGAGTAGACCAATCACAACAGACTGAGTCATCTGACCAATCAGAGCAGAGTAGACCAATCACAACAGACTGAGTAATCTGACCAATCAGAGCAGAGTAGACCAATCACACAACAGATTGGGCAGTCTAAACAATCATAGCAGAGTAGACCAATCAAAACAGACTGGGTAATCTGACCAATCAGAGCAGAGTAGGCTCGCGGAATAGAGGGTTTTAGAGAGACCAAATCCTTGATCAAACCATTTCAGACACTGTGAGACAAAAGCTGATGATACTATGTATATTATGAGAAAACTAAAGTGTTTTTTGACTTTGGATGCATGTAAACCTATTGTAGGAGACCTCCAAAAAAAGTAGGAGCCTTTAAAATAGCATAATAGGGGCAATTCAACAGACTTTATGAAGATCTTAAGATGACAATAACTAATATTTTTAATCGTTGGTGCAAAATTATCTCACGACTGTAGATGCACGTTCATCTGTCAATCCTCAATCATTCAGATGCCTAACGGTTTGAATAGTCTGTTTTATACTTCACATGGAAATGTATGAAGGATGTTAAAATAAAACAATGTTTGCATCCCATTTATATTTTGCAGTATGACCTTTTAAACGTTTTTTTTTACATTAGTAAGATAACGGAACAGATCAGAATATTCAGCAGGAAATAAAGAGTAGCTGAAATATACACATAAGGGATCATTTGCAGGTAGTTGGTCATTATAGCAAAATAAACCTTGGCATGCTGAGCTGAAGCGGAGGTTTATGAGCAGCTCGCTGTAATGTACATTATCCCCCTTATTACTCGGCTACTTAGCAAATAAATAAATGGACATAAAATATTGATTTGAATTCAAATTATTTTATTATGTGAGTGATACGAGAGTTATTAAATTAAAACAGCCACTATATAGGAAATCAACTGCTTGGGACAAGTTGTTTATCGCTCATTATAACGCAGAGTGCTGTAATTGACCAATCAGGATAAAGGATTATTTTTCCAATTTGTACAACCTTGGTTACATTAGCAGAAAAGTCATTTCAGAGGCAGAGAAGGTTATTACATTTTATCAAAAGATTATGAAAACACATTTTGACGAATCCCGAACGCCAACATTTATTAAGAAAGCAAGCAGGGACAACTTTGATTTGATGTGAAAGTGTCTAGACTGTTAATGGAAGTGATGATGATGAACAGACAGTACCTGTGGATGGAGTGGAACTGCTCATGGTAGTACAGCAACACGAGGAGGCGGAAACAGGAGGCTCTCCAGATGCCCACTGAAACACACGAATATAAAATAAAAGTCTCAGTCAAAATGAGTCAAAGTGGGAACCTGAGCAACCACCCAAAACACCACCTAGCAACTAAACCTATACGTATTACACCCTATATTTTCATTTTTATCAATAATGAATTCAAACCTGTAAAATCAACCCTATTATGTGATATTACATATAAAGGGTATGAATTCAAATGTATTCCAAAATGAAATGCTTCACTAAACTATTCTCATGTCATCGGCATACATGGATGGTGACTTTATCCATTCAAAATCTCAAGTAAATGACACAGATCAGCGTGACGAGTACACAAAACCAATCGAAAGCTCCTGTGCCACATTAAAGGACTGTTTTCAGTCCAGAAGGGAAATTTCAGCAGCGCATCAATTCCTTGAGGACGGTGTCTAACAAGCACACAAATGCATCCATTAGCAGCAAATTGTTTGTGAGGCAAGCAGATCAAGAATACAATCCATTCAGCTACAAGATGGCCGGCACGTGATCCTGCCCTCGGATACAGTAGCCAGACGCTAGATCAGGGCTGGGCAATTCTGGCCCTCGAGATCCACTTTCCTTCAACCCTGATCAAACACACCTGAACAAAGCTAATCAAGGTCTTTATGATCACTAGAAAGCTACAGGCAGGCATCATTTCAGAAGTGAGGGGGACAGAAATGTCATGTAATGCCAGTTTATTTCTGACCTTTGACAGATTTTATTTTTGTCCTATATTTTCCTATTGACAATTTTAATTGGTTTATATACTACAAACACTTAAATGGATTTTATAAAAAAAAAAATGTTTTTATTACAGAATAAGGTAGAAAATATATTTCAGTTTCTATACTGTAATGAAGGCTATGTCAATTAGCACTGCATTATTCATATACTTTATTGTCATGTAGATATCCCAAGATAGCTTGAAAAACACATATATATTGTCGCATTCGTGTGTTTATTGTCTTCATGTTTCATCAGTTTCAGCTTTTGTCCAAATAAGGGATTTCCTGGCTGTCATAAGTTATTATTTCTGTCCATTTTGGGATTTCTGCGGGAGAGAGCGCCCTCCGGCTTCCAGTATGTATTAAACATATAGTACATTACATGTTTAGCGCTCCATAATGCTTACACTGCCTCGTTTTGGATTTAAAAAAAATTACAGTTCATGCATAACTTCATGTCATGCATAGAATATCTTGTCTCTTTGAATTTAAATCTAGATTTATTCACATTGGCCCATGAAGACCTCTATGTGAACACATTTGCCAGAAAAAAGTGCGGGGGACGCATTTACGTCTTATTAAAAGTGCGGAGGACACGTTTTCTACATCCATGCAGGCAGGTGAGTTTGATCAGGGCAGCAGTGAATCTACTCAGGAAAATAGATCTCGAGGGCCAGAGTTTCCCAGCCCTGATCTTGAGGAAATGTCTCCATTTGTGTTGTATTTCCTGAGCGAGGCCCTTACAGCTCAGGGAATACTGCTGTAATTGTGTTCCTTGTCAGTTTCTAATTTTAGAACTTTTTTTGTGACTGTGTTGAATTTCTTTTGCTAGACGATAAAGAATGCTCAGAATTTATGTTTGGTCTACTTATTAAAAAACTGAAAATATTTAAATAAGCGTTGTTTTAGTATTATTAATATACTTTAGTTCTTTTTTATATTTTAAATTAGCATTTATTTGTAATATTTTCATATATTATTTCATAGTTTTTATTATCATTTTAGTTTTAGTAATTTTTGTTGTTTTATTGTTTATATTTCTACTTAGATTCAATTTATTTTTATTTCAGTTTTAGTTCTTTTACTACTTCAGCTTCTTTTTTATCTAATATTTATATTTTGATTCAGTTTATTTGCAAATGTCTTCCATTATTAACTTACGTTTTATCAAATAATTATCATGATCACGTTAATAAGTTATTTGGGGGTTAAACTGTACAGTCCTAAACACCAAGCACTTCAATGGTTTGCTAAAACAAAACGTCAAGCACATAGTAAATTCAAAACCAGAATAAATAAACTATATTATATAACAGTTAGTTTCAGTCCTTGGATTTGATTGGCCAAGAGTTTTTATATTTAGATTAACATCATTGGGATGTTTCACTGCATTAATTTGCTCTCTGTTCCTGACCAGAGATTGTGAGCAGTGGGGAGTGGAAGTGGATTTGTGCGATTTAGCTTGGAGCAAAGAGGGGGTTTGTTGAAAGTTTGTTGAAAGAGTGTTTGTGTTTAATCTCATTCCAGTATCACTCATCGTAGGTTTCTCTCACTGGTGAGTTGGTGCAAGAAATGGAAAATCCGGAGTGGATCTGGAACGGATGAAATCACAGAAGGCTTTGAGTGGGTTATGAATAACTTGTATGCTCCATTCCGTTTTTTGTGTTGTCTGACAACACATAACGCTCCCTTTTTTTCTTTTGGAACCATTTTCATAAGGCAGATTAAAAATATACGAACTAACAGGCAGAATTTTGTCTGAATCTGTTGAACTGTGGTTTGGTCGTACACACCTTCTTGCGTGATATTGCTTAAAGTAATGAAAATATTAAACAAGATCGACCTCATTTACATACCAACACTGTCTGTGCTTTTCACCAGTAGTTTTCACAAACAAAAAAATAGCCAATAGCAACAAAGGGCATTTACATTTAGAAGTCTTAAAGGTACAGAAACAAAATCTGGTTGTTTAATTCTAAAGAACAGAGGTGGTGGAAATGTCTTGCAGAACAAAATTAAAACAGATTTTGCTCCAAGAAGCCTTGACTAACATTATTTGCAGAATTCAGGGCAAAAATAAACTGCTACAAAAGGTCAGAGACATGGCCTGGTGGGAAGAGCATGTGCACCGACATGTTGTGTACGTGGGAGACTTTAGTTTGAGTCCAGGTTGGGTCCTTTCCCGATCCGATTCATCCCCCCACCCACCCATGTTTCCTGTATGCTCTCTCACAGTCAAAATCAAAATCAATAAATCCCAAAAATAAACAACCAAAGATGGATACGTGGGCTCCGTACCAAATGAACAATAGGGGCCAATATTTGGGATCCAAACACCAATTTTAACTTAAGTCTCACGCATATAGAATAAACAACTGAATCAATTCAGAAACATAAACTGCAGTCATCCAGACATTCGAGATCTCCCTCCAATGTAAATGATATTAGATTAGATTAGATTAGATTAGATTAGATTAGATTAGATTCAACTTTATTGTCATTACACAAGTACAAGTACAAGGCAACGAAATGCAGTTTAGGTCTAACCAGAAGTGCAATAGCAGCAAGTGCAGGATATCCAACGTTTGCATAAGTGCAGGACATGGATATGTACTGAATATATATAAATATATCTATAAATATATTTATATAGATTTATATATATATCTATAAATAGAAAGATGGTTGAAATATGAAGCAGTTTGTTCAGTTCTTATTAATAATGAGTTCATGCACAGGGTCACACATGACACACACACACAGCCGGTATGAGTTCAGCACAGCGCTTGTGTTATTCAACTCAGCCAGGTGTTGTTGGAAGGGAGAGCTCGCTTCACAGGCGGAGCCACTGCCATGCTGTCTCCCTATTGGAGCGTTATTGTCCCCTCAGCCTACCAGGAAAGAACACAAAGCCTATCTTTGCTTTTTTTAGATGAAATTCAAATGAGTACAGGCAGACTATGAATATGCAAAAAAAAGGCACAAAAACGATAGAATCTCTTTACCCTTTACAGCTAAGCCCCTCTCTGATGCCTGTGACATTTTGTGCGCAGAGATTGGCTGAGAGTGATGAAACACGACACTGATGTTCAGCGCCCGCATCGTAATCGCCATTTCTCTGAACACGCCCTCAGAGGGCCAGGGCAGGTCACATGACCCCGCCCTTACCGGCACACGCTGCACGTCAGCACTGGCCGCCAACTGCACCATGCCATTTTCCCACTCTGCCATCATTACAGTTGAGTGTCTTTAATTAGTCGAGGGCAAAGAGAGAGAGAGTGAAAGAGAGAGAGGTCTGATTGCAATTATATGCTTTCATTGGCTTTCTCCCATCAGCCTCAAATTCTGTATTAAAACTGGAATGCTATAGAAACAAACGATTTTGACTTCCAATAATGTCCTCTTAAAAGGGAAAAAAAGGCAAAAGGATTTGGATTCACCAAATATTTGATCATCTGATACTTTTAGAGGTATTTCATGAATAGTCACAGTATATACACTCGTGATATAAATAGAGCTCCTTCGTACGTCAAGGAAGGTTGCAAATATAGATATTCAAAAGCTGTCAAGGAGCTGTCAAGGATCTGTCCAGGCCACACTTCAGCCTAAAATGAAATAAATAATAATAATAATTAAAATCATATTTTGCATTAAGGAAATGAAGACATTTTCAGCCTCATTAAGAGCTGTTGCATTATTTTTTCCCATCATTTTTATGACAATTAGGCACATTTCCCTCCAGTACTCATTACCGTAACGCAAAAAACTCATTACTTTAATGTCATCAACGTCAGCCAGCTAGATCATTTTATCTTGGTGATATATTTACTTAGCAGAATTCAGAAAAATTAGCAATGTTACAACAACAACAACAACAACAACAACAACAAAAGAGCAATATTCAATACTTGATAGAAAACCACATGTTTACCATAGCTAGGCATAGAAAATATGCATCAAAGAACAGAAGATTCATACGTTCACACCAAGGATGATAACTATAACTTTAACATTTTAATAATCATTCTGAGAATAGCCCAAGCCACACCTCAAGAGGTATATAAAAAGTAGCCTACTTCAACGAACATAAGATTCATACATAAGGCCCGTTGGACAATAACTCTAAGCACAGAGGAACAATATTGAAATCACATTCAGAACTATTTTTTTTTCAGCTGATAAATGATAAAAACATTTGGCAGCCAATCAAAATCTGCCAGACTTCAAAGCGTCCATTGGTGTGGACTAGAGATGCACCAATGTATCGGCTGATTTTCTAATTATTTTCACTTTTGGCAATCAGAGGATTTTTTTTAACAGCCGATGATCAAGGCCGATTATATCCCGTCAATTGAAAGGCGGCATAAAACTTCTATATCTCGTACTGTGTCTGAAGAAAATGTCAATGTTTTGACGCTCTTAAATGTGATGTGACAGATTGCTGTAGAGCCTCAGTTCAAGTGCAGTGTGCAATTTTAAGTTAAGAGTATGAATTTTCTTACTCAAATATTTAAAGTTAAGAGCCATTAACAGGGCTCTCAAATTTTGAAGACAGGCAAGAGTGACATCTCCAACCCCCCACCCAAACACAACCATGATATAGTTGTTGTGTTTGGTAACGATCACTGAACACAATTTAACCAAATACAAAGTATTTATTAACCCCTTAACTGTCACCGCTGGTGGGACGCCTGGCGCTCTTTTATTGATCGCATTTTTTTCGTATCATATATTTGAGTAATTATCATAAGTTGGGTATCATTTGAAAGCTTACAAACTCAAAATTCGTCCTGTGAAAACTTTTGAAATCGCACATTGTGTTACCATGGAAACGGTACTCTAAATTCTTCTAGCGGGCTCCTCCCCTAGTGGGCGGTGTCATGTTTCATATTACAAAATGTATTTTAACAAAATAAAAAACAAAACACATATCGTTGGAAAGGTCTGAGTCTCATGGTTCCATATTTGGTGACTGTTTTATTATGGAAGTGATATTTGGACAGAAATTTACAGAAAAAAATCTATCAATGGAATGTGGATGACACCAGTTGGCTATTTTTGGTACAGCGCCTAAACAACATCTCATGGGAACTTCAATTTTTGTGATATCAACTTCAAATTTGGAACATAACTTGGTTAGACATATGGCTTTGATTTTATAGTAATTTTAGAGTAAAACATGTTTGTAAAATATATATTTTATGTAAAAGAAAAAATATTTAGTACAGTATTTTTAATTTACAGTAAATATAAACTTCCATAACTTTCATACTCTCAATAATCTTGCAATAATCTGCTGAGTGTCTTCTTTAAATCAAGAGCATACTTAAATTTCCATTTATTCATTAGAGAGAGAGAGAGAGAGAGAGAGAGAGAGAGAGAGAGAGAGAGAGAGAGAGAGAGAGAGAGAGAGAGAGAGAGAGAGAGAGAGAGAGAGAGAGAGAGAGAGAGAGAGAGAGAGACTTTGGCCATTTAGAGAGCGGTCCATTCATTATTAAAAGAGCTCTTGTAGGTGGCTGCTCCTGGTAATTTTCTCCCTTTTGTCCTATTGACGATGCAATACACTCTAATTTATTTAGTGCTAATAAAATTATTAAGCCTAAATTATTAATTAAAATGTATTTTAATGTGACAAAATGTCAGTCATCGTGTGATAACGCAAATAAAACTAGGCCTAGACTGTTCTGAGCAGGTGTTGTCAGAGAACAGGCTGTAAAACTGTTGGCTAAGTTACAGACACTCATGATAAACTGATGCTGATTATCTGGGAAACATTCTCCAACAGCAGTCAAGTTGTCATTGTTTGTGTCAAACAAGTTGTGAATTTGTTGTACATTAAAACAGGAGATCATGACTTACTCTGTGCTCAAAGTGATGCAGGAGCTCGGTTTCCTCTGTGGGTGAACGAGGACATGCTCCTTTTTCATTGGTTGTTGCGTTAAATCTTACCCAGATACAATAGTGCTATTTTCTGATTGGCTATTGTGTAGCTTCTTTCTTTTTTTTGATTGGCTGATAAGTGGCAGACTCGACTAAAAACTCCGGGGGAGACGCGCTTGATTCCTGCCCGGTTCGAGTGGGCGCGGCGGCATATTAGATATATGATAAATAGTTTTTCTGCGTGAGAAATACAATGTGTGGCGGGAGTGCGTGACAAAAGACCGAAATGAGTGACTGACACGCTCAATGCGTGACACTTGAGAGCCCTGCATTAAACTGTATGAGTACAAAATAAAAAAATTGATGTAACTGATTGCATCAGATTTTTCGAGTTTTGCCAACTTATTCGGGTTTACAGTGTAGATATCATTGTGAATAATCAGTATCGCCAAAAAACATTGTATCGCTTTTTAAAGGGAAGCCAAAGCATTTTGATCGCCCTCTGGTGGCTGGCAGCAGTATAGGTCATAAACCACACCCTCTTCATGAAATCCAATTAGACACAAGCCAAACAAAAAAAAATCTATCTAAAAAATGTGCTACAGTGGAAGAAAGTGCTGTTTGCATATTTAGTTTGGGGTGAAATGTGACCTGTACATGTGTTCATGAGGTTCACCCTGTCAGGCATCTCTGCTAAGTCATCTAATTTGTTTTCCTCTAGGTGATATTCTATTAATTAATTTCAAGTAAATTAGTCTTTCTTGTTTATCTCTCCGAGCATTCGCTAAACAAAAGCTTTATTGGGCGCTAATGCAAATGAAAATGCACAGGTGTGACTGGTTTTCTTGATAGGGGAGATGTTATTTCCGCAACAACAAACAAAAAGCTGCTGCTACTTGTTGCTAAATGTTATTCATCATAAGACGTGTTGCAGTTGCAAAAAAATCTCCTAGGGAAATTAAAACTTTTAAATGATGTTTTTAAAATGGAGCGGAAAAGAAGACTAGGCTTTAAAGATAGTTAATAATGATGGTTTGATCATTTTATAGCCTGGCTGGGGGATATTCTGTAATTAACAGGGGCAGAGAAAATGAAATCAGGTTGTCGGGGTTGCAGAAGTTAATAATGTAAAAGCGCAATTTTCACCGTTCATTAATCTGGAGAGCACATTGCTGGAGGTTATCCACAGGATTTTTTATTTAAGTGTGGACAAGCTATTGTTTTGACACATAGCATCTGAAAACAGGGTGTAGACTAAAAACAAACACGCTTTTATTTAAGGGATAGTTCAGCTCTCTTCCGCTTATTTAAACTTGGTGCATCATGTTTGGTTACAAGACATGCGAGAGCAACTTTGCTCTTTGCAACTTTGGTCAGTGGTGTCATGATGCGTCATATTTGAATATACACAAACTAGGGCTGCATGATATTAGGCTGCTTGATATTGGGAAAAAGACAACATTGCAATATTGTTTTCCTGCTAATATTTCTTGTTTTTCAGTTGTTGTTTTTTTGCAGATTACTTGAAAGGGTAACTAAACCCTAAAACAACCTTTTTTTAGTGAATGGTCTGCAAGACTGGGGCTTTATTAGTGCTGTTCATTGATTTGAGTAAATGTTTTGACATTTGGGTATAAAGTCAGGCTTTTCTTGCAATATTTTTGCCGCCCGTCATGTGTACAGATACTTTTCATACAGGAGATGCGCTTTCAAACATTGACACGGAAGTGATTGCTGTGGTAATGAACAACAATACCGCAACGTGCTGCCATATATAGTCTAACTTTTATTCGAAGAATACATAAAAATAAATCTGACAGCTGTCAATCAATCCGTCACTGCAGGTCTCAGGTGCAAGCCCCCCACTCAGCCCCACCCTTGGTTCGTCCCCTCTGTCTCCGCTGGGCTCTGTCCACTTTTCAAGCATTTTTCAAATATTGCCAGAGGGTGGAGTTAGGCTCTGATCAGGGCTTGAGTTACCCTTTAAAGGTGCACTATGTAAAAACATTTCAGTAAAATAGGCCAGTGTTATATATTTTGTTCAGTTGAGTACTTACAATATCCCAAATGTTTCCAACTATTTGTAAATCGTGAGAAAATTGCTATTTTAACCAAGGAACTGGGACGTGTGAGGAAGTCGCCTGTCAATTGCGTCATATCTGTGTTACCCTCGGTTTACGGTTTTATTTTGCAGAAACGCTTTACTCTTGACTGCAGTGTGCAACAAATGTCATAGCAGCCACCGAGCGAACGCCGAGTAACGTCATAACATAATTTTCAACACACTCTGTTTATCTTATCAGATACATCTGAGTTGTGTTACCTCATACTCATGACCGGAAAAGCTGGAGTGGCACCGGTGACTGTGGCATAATAAAAGTCTCGCCGGCGACTATGCCATACTGCTCGTGAGGCATGTGTTGCGTTCATCTTATTAACAAATCGCTCCAGCTGCCTTGCTCAGCTCCCTCAACACTCGGCCCTCCTCTGCTTCATACTACAATATCATTAATAATCGCATCCATGAACTTGATTTCTGCCCGAGTCCTATCCCGATTCCTTTCCACCGGCTGTGAGGTGAAGACCACATGTCCCAAGATTCTGCGCTCAAACGTTGCGTCATCAAACTACGCCTTTATTTTGAATAGGCGACCTCTAGTAGACCGAAAAGTAACATCGTACAGCTTAAATAGCTATATTTGGGAAGAATAAATAATTCTAGAATAAGTGGGGTGAGTTCGAAGAGAATAAAAATCATTTTAAGAACAGAAAAAAAGACTGTTTATGCCGAATACTTTTTTTTTGAGTGTGAACCATCTTTTAAAGTCACCATGAAATCAAAAATGGACAATTGTTGTGCAGCATGAACATTCCTCAAAACATCTCCTTTTGTGTTCATGAAAGAAAGAACGAAACTCATAGATGTTTGGGAGAACTGTTCCTTCAACATAAAATTGCTCAGGCAAGACAATAAAGCCCCTTTATTCATATGGCAACAGAGAACAAATGATTAACTGTGATATGCCATTTCAAAACATCATAATTTAGTGCATAAACCCCAAAATTGGACAGAGCTATTGATCCTGTGGGCACTGTGGGATGCTCGGTTTCTGTTTTTTTGATGTTGAAAGCAGCAAAGAGAATAACCATGGAAACAGGAGGGGGGGGGGGGGGGGTTTCAAAGGGAGGTTTCTCCTTATGTAATATTCAGTACCAACGATGCCACCAAGGAGGATATCAGGACAAGCTGCCCTCACAGCCCAAAATTACAGCTACAATTCACAACACAAACCAAGCGTTTGTAATGCAATTAGCTATTTTACGCTGAGCCTAACTATAAACAACGTATCTGGCTGTAACAGATCCTGCGAAAGAGAGTAAATACCTGCCTGTGTTGTCTGGTAAAAGAAAAACTACTTCCCTGGAAAGGCACAAATATTACACAGCTGACAGCAAACAAATAAGTACCCTCAAGACTCAAGCAAGCCATCCGCTTCCACTGGGTTTCACCACAACATGTCGCTGTGCCAAATTGCCCTGTTACCACGGGCATTGCCAGACAATAACATTTTCCATCAGACCAAATTGAAGAATTGAAGAGTGAATTTGTGGCCGAGCGCTCTCCATCGAAGCAGGAACAGGCTGGATGCACGCCAGGCTGAAATGATCTTTCGTTTTTTTTATCAATCTCCCCATGCGACGGACTCAAAACAAGCTAAACTAGCGCCTGGCCTCCCAGCTTGGGCTTGAAGGGAAATCCAGGAGTGATGGTCTTCTCCTGCAGCGCGAGCAATTTTGAAATGAATATCAAAGGCGTTAGACAGACAACAGACCATCTCCTTCCTGACGGAGATATTATACAACGTGTGAATAATTCCTCAGCCATTTGATGTCTCTTTGATGGCCTTGTTATTCAAGTTATTGGATTTACGCATCATGCATGCAGGGACAGGCTTGGAAATTTGCGCAATAATATCTCAAAGGTAAAGAATTTAGGGTGTTATTGACAGAGCAGGCAAATAACTGTGTGATTAAATAATAATAGAATGCACTTGAAAAAATTAAAGTTGTTTAAACCTGCATGTTCGGGTGCATCAGCCTGTATCAGTTTCTAGGTCTGCATGAAAGGAGATAAAGTGTACACTAAAATCCTTTTATTAAACAGTGTTTTTCATTTGTTTTTCCAGTTCTAAACATCCATAACACAAGATCGATAATGGGATAGTTCACCCAAAAATGAAAATTATCCCATAATTTACTCACCCTCAAGCCATCCTAGGTGTACACATATGCCATTCTTCTCAATACAATCAGAGTTAAATAAAAAAAATGTCCAGATATTTTACTCTATAATGTGTTAAATATGGATATTTTTCTTACAAAAACCCATAGATACACTGAAGAAGGCCTTTATTAACCCCCGGAGCCGTGCGGATTACTTTTATAATGGATTGATGCACTTTTTTTGGGCTTCAAATTTTGGGCTGCCATTCACTGCCATTATAAAGCTTGGAAGAGCCAGGACATTTTTTTAATAGAACTCCGATTGTATTCGTCCTAAAAGAAGAATGTCATATACACCATGGCTTGAGGGTGAGTAAATAATGCAGTAGTTTTCATTTTTGGGTGAACTATCCCTTTAAGGACATAAGACTTGTTTTTAGAATAGCTATCTTGTATTGGGTTTGCATGAAACCATGAATTTATGCTTAAAACCAGATTAAAAACGACTTGTCAATAATTTAAGGGAATACACATTTATATTGAATTTGAGATATACATATAAGACCAAAATGACCAAATGAAAAAAATAAAGTGTAAGTGCAACAGATCAAAGGGCGTAGAGTCAAAACTTGTTGAACAAACAGTGTTCTTCATCTGCCATCATATCTAATCATTTCCTTTTGATTCACTCTCTCAGACAGTGATGGAGAATTAATTCTCTGTCTGCTTTTTATCTTTGAGGGACCTGCTATGTGCGTTGAGTGTGTGAATATGTGTTTAGTCTACCTGAGTGACTGTTTTAACCTCGTTCTTTCTCCCACTTTTTATTGAAATGTCTAGTCAGGCATCTGTCACCAGACCTTCAAATGAACAACTATTGAACTTTACCTAAAAAGGAGATAATGATCCGATTCGAAATGCTTTAAATATCTTTTTTTAAGCTTTAGTGTATATTTTTTGTTACCACTAATGTCAACAAATGTAATTGAAGAAATAATGATGGCTTTCAAACAGTTTTCCGTCAACCATTGCTCAGCCAAACAGATGTTTCGGGACAAACAGCGCATTTTGATAGAGCCACAATGTTACACTTTTCCTGAAAACACTTTCAACTCATGAACACTGAGTATAGGGTGCACTGCTGTTAACTGCAAGATAAAAAACTGCTAAAAATAATAATAATCGTACAATCTTTCCAAGTATTTTTGCTTGGTAAACTTACATTTTGATACAAGGTTGCCATATTTACATATTGGAAACACATGGGTCAGTTAACCTGGTGTCAACAGGGACTTTCATCAACAGATGGCGTCCATAGTGCAACAAAGCAGAAAAAGGTACAACTAAATAGTACAAACTGTTCATTTATTAAAAATAAATGAGCTTGAGAATCTTATTCTTGATGCATAGCATGCTCATAAAAAAACTAATGTGCATCAAAGTTTTACTTTTAAATCCATACGGATGTAGGAGAAAGTGTGTTTCTAGATGCTGTGGCTGGCCATCATTTCATTTTTCACTATTCTTACCACTTTCTAAAAGTAAAAATTCATTTTTAAAGCCACGCAGTCTCTCAATTACGTAAAAAACCCTGCATGAATAAAACCAGTCAAATATTTTTAAATGCCGCACATGACAGTCGGAGCAAAAGTATTTTTTAATGACAAAATACCCAATTACTTCAAATGTGTAAATATGCATAGTTTACATTGAGTATTACTTAGTTACATCATAGTCAATATTACTTTAAGAAAATAAAGCGTTCCCCAAAGCAAACTAAAAATATTAAACGGTTTATGACATTTAAACAGTCAACACTTCAATATAAATATTTCGCACAAAAGCCATATTTCCTCTATGACTAAAGTCAGTCTAAATGTAAAAATTGGCCATCAAAATTAGCAAAACTGTACCTTAATCTCAACTCCAGCATGTCAGAATATTCCTGTTCATAAGCGATGAGAGAGAGAATTAAATAGACAGACAGACAGAGGGAGGGAGACAGACAGAGAGAGTGAGAGTGAAAGAGAGAGAGAGAGAGAGAGAGAGAGTATAACAAGGAGGAGAGTGATAGAAGTGCATGTGGGATGAAGGGAAGAGTGAAACAGACGGAGCTCAAGAGAACAGTGAGGGTTCGAGAGACACAGACAGAAGGACAGAAGGGAAGATGAACCGAGGGAGGGAGGAATAGGAGGGAGGAGGGTGTTTCATGGTGTGTGTGTGTGTGTGTGTGTGTGTGTGTGTGTGTGTGTGTGTGTGTGTGTGTGTGAGGCAGGATATGCGCGTGCACACACCATCGCTCCCTATTGTAAACCGGGACGCTGTCTGTGTGCGTGCGTGGACAGAAAGAGCGAGATAAAGAAATATGTGGACACATAGCCTGTTAACTGAAAGCAAACAAATGTATGTCGTAAAGTGTAAACTCATACCGCTGTTGAGAGGGCGTGAGCATCATAACGGGAAAGATAAAGAAGAGAAGAAGGAGAGCAACAGGTTGATGAGCAGTCTCCCTAGAAACAGCGGGAGTGCGCACGGGGAACAGATGTCCTATGGTTTTGTATCGCTCTCTGGCTGACACACACCGTAAGCGAGCGATGCAAAAAACTACAACAACATGCTTAAAATCAACCAAACTGTCTGCGTAGTTTGTCACCTTGAAGTTGAATTCGGAACAACATACTAGCAAAATAAACTATTTCTGCCATTATTCACCAAAAACAATGTAAAAGCAGTGGATTGCAAAAACACGTTCTGTGTGAACGGACAACAGAATTCTCTTCCGGATTCACGTCTTCGAGGAGGCCCTGCCCACCCGTCAACTCATCTTGTTTTCTGTTTACTTATTATTAAATAAAAAAGTAAACAGAACTTTTACTTAAAAGTCCACTTTTACTTTCACTTAAACTCACTTTCAGACACCAGCGAGTGTAAATAACTTCCTTATGATCCGATGGGGATTCTGATCAACTGTATGTGGCAGAAATATATTTATATGCGATGCTAAAGGCTATTTATGCTAACCTAACAGTGTAGTCAGTAATGGAAATGTTCTAGTTTATCGCATCACCACTTGCAATCTTTTCCGATTTAACAAAAGTGTTCTGGTGTGACTCGTCCATTGTCGTCAAAATCATTACATATAATATAAACCCTGTATCAAATCTCTTAATTATAATGTTAGCATTGTAGTTTGTTGCATCGCTATTAGTGTAGCTGGAGTGTGAGATGAAGGACAGGGAGGGTTGTGTGTGTGTGAGAGTGTGTGTGTTCTAGCTTCATTGTCTATGATATCTATTATTGAGATGGGCCCCCTCGTCAGTAACCGGATACGACTGGACAAACACAGCTAACAGAATATTCCAATTAACCAGCGCTGCTGAAAGAGCCGCTGACTTACTCTGTGTGACACTGAACGCAAACAACAGATAACAAATGGAAAGTTAGATGAAAGGAGAAGAGGGCTGTATAAAAGGCAACCAGTATAACAAACATACAGGTCCACAGTACCACAGCGTACATGGTACATTGTTTTAAGGGTTCGGACACTGGCAGGCAATTTTACTTTGATTAAAACGGGGGAAAACATCAAACCAGCCGTGATATTTCAACATGTCTGCATTTGCCGCAACATGTTGGGTCTGACAAATCTAGTGTTGAGAATGTGAAAATTGTCTGTGAGATTTTTGCAAAACAACCAGCCAGATCCATGTTCAATTAATAATTTCTTTCTCTCTGAAATGCAGCAAGACAGCTGGACAAACCAAAAAGGGAAACAAGTTGACACAGGCATTGCATGCTGTATTTCAAGGACATAGGTGAGTTGAGCTTGTTTTGGTGCTTCATAGACACTCCTACACAACAAACATCCCTAAATATGCCTGCCGATGCCCTCAGGGGGGCAGTGAAAGATCTCCGGGGGAGGAAAGGAAGGAAGGGAGGGTCCTGGCTCCTCCATTCACAGGCTGAAATGCATCAAAAAAGTCCTTATATTCAAGCTACAAGTTCTTTGATATTCACTGTTGGTGTGGTTAGTTCAGAGACTGATATCCATCTAGTCTACATTCACACCTCAGATGCTGACAGAACTGAGAGAACAGGAAAGTTAATCAACACCAGCTAATGAGTATTCAGTTCCTGCTCTGCGTTTTGTAGCTTATACGAGGGGGAATTTTTTGATGTTGTAACAGAACCTGTCAAAAACCTTTTTATCTAAACAGCCAATGGGCTTTAGTTTTGATACTTTCTATTGCTAATCAAATGAAGGTATAAAGGGGAGGAGCATGCTAGTTCTAGAGAGCATCTGATTGGACAACAATTTGTTTATGCCTTTGTGCAAGATCATTCATCAATATTTTCAGGTCTCCAAAATATAAGCATACATACAGTATGCTAAAAGTTTTTGACAGCTTTTACTAGCATATTTAAGAGAATAGAGTGAGCTCAGTCATTTTTTAATCATTAAAAAGTTTTTAAATTATCATAAAAGTTTAATATTAATAAATAAAGGTAGTATTTATTTCCTTTATTAATGTATGTATATAATGTGTGTGTACTGTATAATTGTTATGTATTATATATATATAATACATATAATATATATATAATACATATAATACACACATGCATATTTATGAAAAATGTGCTATATTCATAAATAAATCATTTATATTTATATAATATAAATGATATAGATATATACACAGTATTTACATGCAAATATTTCTTAAATATATACATGAATGTGTGTATTCAAATATACATAATACTTATACACAGTACACACACACACACATATATTACGTAAACAAACTTTTATTTTGAAAGCGATTAATCGTTTGACAGAACTATTGTTATTTAAATGAGAAACAAAGATACTGCAAGCAGTCAGAATCAAATGAGAATACGGATTGAAAACAACATGAATTACACAAAAAAAAACCCTGCAAAGTAAAATATATGCATGCGTTGCGGTAATGAGAATCTGGGGGTAAAACATTCCTAAATTGTCATGAAAATAATGGCAATGTGCTTAATTCTTTTCAAAACTTATTTGAACAGTTTTCATTATTTTTTGCTTTGGATTTAAAAGGGGAGATGTGACGCAGACTGCTTTTCGTGAGATTCACCAAAAGGGAGTCAAACTTGCACTCTGATAAAACCTTGGTCTCCCTATCAAAAACAAAACAACAGAACGGATAACAGCAAGACAAAAAAGAAAGAGGAACTGCAAACTCATGTTACTGTGGGGAGGGCCAGACCGGTGTCCATTTCCCTTTAATATTGTAGGGAGGTAATAAAGAGGGGAGAACTGAAACCAGCCCAGCTGACAGTCAGGCCAGATAGGAGCGGTCATATGATCCCATCAAACCGAGCCTGCCTTTTACCTGAGCTGCAGCGTCTGTGCATGGGGGAGAACGCAGAAACCAGAACGCTGAGATGTTCTGTCAGCCCTGCTTCAAAAGCTGACCCTGACGCTGAAGCATGTCAACATGAATTCACTGCAACTAGATAACCAACACTCAGAAACATAAACAACTATATGCTGTATAGAGACACGAGAGACTAACAGGTCACTCAGTCTTTTTATGGATTATCAAAACATGTTAAGAGTCTCGCATGTTGTTGTCACAAATTGTGAACGAACACAGGCAATACGGCAGTCTTTAATAAATCCACAGGCAAATCCAGACAATGAGAGACACATAACACATCCAAACATTGACGAGACCCGACAAGAATGAACAGACACAATGGAACTTAAGTACACACATGCAAACGAGGATAATAATTACACACCTGAAATGAATGACAAACCAAATGAGTGACCATAACAACAAACTAGTGGTGGGAAAAAGAGCAAGCAGGAAAACAAGTCCAAAGTTGTGTCGCTGAGAAGTTGAACAGAAAGTGGCATTTCCTCTAATAATGCTGAACTAACAATGATAAAATACACAAAAAATGATTTACTTGGCCTCATATTGTTACAACCCTGTATGACGGAGGAACACAAAAGAAGATATTTTGAAGACTGTTTTAACTGTTTTTGTCCATTCAATGAAAGTCAATGGGGTCACAAAACAACATTGTACCCCATTGAGTTTCACCGTATGAACACAAAAAAGGCATTTCTCGAAACATGTTTTGGGAACAACTTGAGGGTGAGTAAAGAATGACAGTTCTCATTTTTTATCTATCCTTTTAAGGTCAGGAATATAATAGAGACTTGGGGGTGTTTTTTGACTTTGGACATAAGCAAACACTTTGCAAACTCCTAACAACATTCTCGAAACCATCCAGATCACTCTAGGTGGCCGTTCACACAGAAACACGAGACACAGGGCAGTGAAAAAAAAAAGAAACAGTTGAACTTGTTCTAATGCGAGCGCCACATTTTACCACATAGTTACCCCAAGGCAACCAACCAGAACACCCTACACTTATTTTTTTACTGAAAACTGATTTTTCAAAGCTGCAAATAAAATGATAAAACGATGAAATTTCAATTTCAAAATTTCACATTTATTTCAATGTGTTACTTGCCGTAATTATTCGTGAAATTTACTAGCAAATGTGTTTGTAGCCAGCATTGTGGAGGCAACTTTTGCATAGGAAAGTAACTGTATGTAAACATCTAACTAAATGCAATATCTGAAAACGCCTAAAGTAAATGTTTTGGTTCAGTAAAACATCACTGAACATCTACGAACTAACCAGCTAGCAAACAAACATTTCAAAACATTACAAGCCGTGAGTCACACGTTTTGAATCAAATCAGTGGATTTTGGTCCAGCAAAGACAGCTTCCCTCACAGGGCGGGAGAGAAACATGGGGCGAAACAACGTGGGAGCCAGGTCCATCCGGGCCACTGCATAGTTCTCATTCTTCGCAGATGAGAAGTGAGGTGAGGAAGAAGGGGGAGATCTTTGGGTGAAACAAAGGAGTACAGTAGAACAAAAGCCCTCTCTGCCCGTCTCCCAGCCCTGCTAGCCAAAACACAGGCCGCCAGCGGAGACGAGAATGCCAACAGAGCGCTAACAATGCTCAGCAGTGAAAATACTGAAGGCTCTACGGTAACACACAGCAACATGAGGGACAGTCACACGCAACAGGTTTTCTGTGGCGTCTGATGTCAATGGAAACACTTAAAGCCCCAAGTATACACTGGTTTTTGATGTGTATCATAGGGTATGTGTATAACACATGTGACATAAAGGCCCCGATATGCTCACGGCAAAGTTCTTAAAGGCCGTAAATATGACCATCAGCACAGTACCCACATTTAATAACCGCACATACTCTGTACACTCAGGTCGCATATGTTCCTTTTTTTTTACTAATTAATTTGTACAGTGGTTGGGCCTGTTGTTTCAGTCAAAAAACTAAACAAAAAGAGAACAACAACTACTACTGGAGGCACAACAACATAAAGCCATTTTCCACATTCGTGTTATTTACAGTACATTTGCCTGGAAGGATAGAAGAAGAAAAGGAGCGGATCCGCTATTGCATGCAAAGGTTAGAACAAGAACCAAAACAAAAATGATGGAGAAGGATTATGTTGCATTGTTTACTGTTTTCTATCGCTCTTTACGCACTCTTCTTCGACTACAGCACAGTACATCACAACTGAGTATTGCCACCTAGTGGACTCTTCTGTCTTAACATTTACCATGCGCATACGCTGTTGAACACGCATACCATCTATGCAGACACAAAAATTGGACTGCGGACTCTACTGATGACAAAAATTACGTCACGCGGACAATGCGCGGACTGGAAAAAGTCTCTGCTCGAGGGGTAGTACTTTTTCAAAGTTCAGGAACTTTCGGGGGAGGGAATGGGGCGCTGAACAAGCTGATCGGTTGAGTTCACATAGCATTTTACTTCAACCACTATTTTTTTTAAAGTCTGTTGCGGTGCGTGCAGTAAGAGTTGTTTGCTATTCGAATCAACAATGGAGTTTAAAAAATACAACCGATGGACCGACGACGAGGTTCAGGCTTTATTAAACTTATATGCGGAGGACGACATCCAGCGGGAACGGCAAAGTCACCTAATTTTCCAAATCTACCACCATGGAAACGTAGACAGCGACAGGTCAGGGGGGAAAAAAGTTCTTGGGTCAAATTGTTCTGGGTAATTTCAGTGGCAATGCGGCTTATATTAGCATTCACACCAACGTACGTTAATGTTGTGTTTATTATAAGCTTTGCAACAGTTTTGTCATCAAACTCTTAAGTTCAAATGGATTCTGATTGGCCGTCAAAAAATTTTTTTTAGCATTCATCAGCTGGGAAAAAAACATTCTGGAAGTGATTCCAACTATATTGTTCTTCTATGTCTTTATTGTTGTAGCTGTGTTATGAACTTCGCTATTCTCATAGAATTAGAATGATTATTAAAACTTTATATTTATTATAGTTATGGTCCTTGGTATGAACGGTCATTTACTCATACTTAACACAAAATTATGATCACGATTTACAAACACACTTAACGATTTTTCCTAGAGGTAGATAAAAAGTAAAAAAATCATTGATGGAGGGTCCCGCATCTTATCTGGAGACCAAAATATCAAAGAGAATTAGGGATGTGTTTGACTTTTTGCCTCAGGAGAAAACCACCACTAACGCCCTAGAAATTACCCAGAACACCCTAGAAAGTGCATAGCAACAAACTTAAAACCACTCAGAACAGGTAAGCTGCCATATATCAAGACCCCGGCAACACCATTGCATTGTGCCAGTGAGTCATGCATGGCTACAAAACCAGAAAATGTAGAAAAACTAAAAAGTTAGTTTTGAAATACTTCCACAACTGGGCCAACAGAAGGCCTGCACGCTCATAACTGCTGACTAGGAAGAAGGACATCTGCTGAAATAGCAAAAAAACGCAGGCGAATTTACTCAACAGGATCAATGATCAAGCAGCAGAGAGAAATTTTTCATAATACCTTTAAGGTCTGACTTTGCAGGTATCACAAAATATACAAATACAGATGGATTCTGGGGATGGAAACGGATTTTACAGTATTAAAAAAACTATTGGTGGGAACTTTGATGGAGTATGAAGTGTAAAAAGAAATAACAGGATTTTCTAGTCATATGATTGTTGCATTCTTCACAGAATTAACCCAACCTAAAATGAAACGGTCACGAGAAAATAGGTGACGGAGGGCGAGTGTTCTTTTGGTAGTTGGGAGAAGTAACTAGATTTGTACATTTTCTGAAGAAAGTGATATTATTAACCCATGCACAACTTTACACCATGAAGCCACAATGCTGATATCCCATTTTTTTTGCTGTATTGTTTCTGCATGTTGGACACGCCAATAATAATAGAAGAGCGTAATAATGCCTATAATAGTCAAACGATTATGACAAGTTTTTACGCCATTGCATTTATAATGTATTTTTGAATAAATATATTAAAACAAAAACAAAAACACCTCATTAACTCGCATATGGTGCTGGTTTATTGGAATTCCTTTTTGTTTTGTCCCCTCACTCACTATTAAAGTTGTTGTGTCAGTTTTCTTTGGTTTTCTCAAGAGAAAATTCTATAGTGTCAGCAAAGTGTTTTTGGAAGGATATTTGAAAGACTTCTAGTGACAGCATCTCTCATTTAATGGGGTGTACTCTTGGCGAAAGCAAAAAAAGGGGTGGGGGGTGGGAGTAGCTCTAGAGTGATGCCAAAAATGGAGAAAAACTAAGCATTTGGGATTTTCCCACCATCATTCAAGGGAGCTTAGCATTCGGAAAAAATGAGGGCACCATCCTCTGCCATTGGGTTTTTTCAATAGGCTGAGTCATGTTTTGACAATGCATGCTTTCTTTTTTTTCATACTACATGCTCATGAATAATGGGATATTGGCATAATAATAGAACACATGGGTATATGACATTTTATGCAAGTTTCCAAACCAGTTGAAGGCTCAGTGAATTGGGCGAACCTGTTTTGAGGCTTCAGACATGCTGCTCTGGTTAACCAAATGGCATCTGTTCTGCCTGAGTTTGGCAGACTCGTAGGGATTTGCACTGGGGGAGACGGGGGTGTGTCTGGCGTGGCCAATCCCTCTAAATCTAGTCCCTGTAATTTACTCTGGGCTGTGTTTGCCACATACTTCACTCCTGATGCATTCTCAAGCATCCCTCCAGTTAAAAGAAAAATTACATTTACTATATAAGGAATAGCATACTACCAAACTACGCATATTATTTCTGCAGTTTGTATAATGTGTAGAATTAGTACATTTTCTGTGTGCATGAAATACTTGACTTATTACATTTGCTAAAATGTGCAATACACAACAGAGCACAATGCATGGAATACGCTGAACCTGACCTTCCATTTCCAGAGTTCAAATTTCACTAGATTTACAAGAGTCATCATCAATCATTCTTCCAAAACGTGTTCTTGTCTTATTCTGATTCATTACGGAAAGCCTATTATAAGTGTTATATATTTTCGACCTGTTGGGATGGTTTTCGTGAGAAATTGCGTATATGCATCACTCGCCCATGCGTGTCTTGTCAGATCCATAAATAGAAAAAAATAAGCTCTGGTTACTTTGACGTGTGTATGGTGTGGGAGTGGCAGAGGTTAGTGAGAACGTTGCTAAATCTCCAACCTCCAGGGAATCAGCCGTTTTGAACAAACACGAACAGAGGAAGGTCTGCTGCCAAAGAGAGAACGAGACAGAGCTTGCAATAAAACAAGAATCAACATTGGTTTTTCGGATGGCGAAAAATTTGATATATGAAATGTTGTAAAAGTGACGCAGAGATAGTGTTTTTATTACTCAAACGTTGATTAATGTATATTATTGAATAGATAAATTGCCATATGTAGCTCTCTAAAAGAGTTCATTTTAAAGCATTATCTATTGTGAAGTGTCATTTCATTATGTTCATTGCAGCGTTGTGCTGGAATTTATTTTCAAGGAAGTACCGTGTCTATTAATGTATATAGCTACAGTAACATCTTCAGCAAGTCAGCCTGAGATCTTTTTCAAAACTAGTTATAGCTCATAAGCCTAGTAGTGAATATTTTATGAGCAGTTGGATAATCTCTCTCTCTCTCTCTTAGTTAGGAAGAAAAAAAACATATTCATCTACAGTCACGCAGAGCCGAAGCACAATCAATGTTCTTCCGTAAAATACAAGCAGTTTGAGGGTGAAACCGCTCGAGGGTGAAAAATTACATTGTGTACCTTTAAAAAAGAAATATACATACATATACATATATACATATATATATATATATATATATATTACACACACACACACACACATACACAAATATATTTAAAACATAATTTGTTAAATGAAAATTAGACTTGCTAATGATTTCCGCAAAAAATTGTTCCGCTCGCATTTCATAAATTCAAAAATTCGCATTCCAAAATGACACCTGCAGTCGATGATTAGGTTTTTCACCACCAGCGGGAAACTGCCATTCATCTCATAACCCAGCACAGACGAAAATAGAAGCTATTCTCTCTCTGTGCTTGTGAACGCACTGTTAAATAAATGTACTTCAATGGGTAAGCTGTGTAATTTGGACTGTAGATAGGTGTTAATGCCTTCAACCTCGAGACTAGGTGAAAATGCAGTACTTTCATAAGTGTTCCAACATTAACACTGAATGAAAACAGAGCTGACAGTTTTCAACGCTATTTATTCAGCTCATAATATATTAAACAGCCCTACTAACCCTCATAAAGGCAACACACTCATCCACATACATCAGCTGTTTGGATAATGTAAAGTGCTTCACCTTTCACCATAATCTGCAAATGCAGAGTAAGTAGTCACATGATTGTCATTTAGTGTTCCTAAACAAAAAGATGAATGCACTTAAATGGCAGGGCTATCATTGGGATTCCGCACCGCCCAGCGGGAGGGGGGGGGGGGGGGGGGGTCTGTGAGGGTGTACGTATAAGAGGAAGATGATGAATGGCAGGAAGCCGGACATCAACAATATCTCTTGCTGTAATCCTCTGTGCAGTTTTTGCAATGTCTGCATTGTGAAATGAGTGGGACTTGAGTTCAAAATAATCAATAAAACAAATATTAAAGTCAAGATTATCTATATTTATTTATCTAATACCTTATCTAAATTTCATTTTCTTTCAAATAAGAAAATATTTTCTTTCATTAATGTCCGTAAAAATTGTCAACTATGTTACTAACCGAACACCCCCCAGAAAACTAAAAAAAGAGTTTATCCCAAAACCATGTGACCAGCATCATATGATGTAATTTTTCTTCAGTGGCAAAATATTTTAAACACATTATTGTAAGCATCCTCTTTTTTCTAGATTTGATCTCAAATTACATATTGTCAAGGGAGTATATTAATTGCCTGTCAACTATGTTACATTGTTATGGTTAGTAATTGTATATGCTTTTATTTCAAATAAATATTCAAACGTGAGATTAACCTAATCAAGAAAATAACATTTGGTTGGCAGTACAAGGCCTGCCATTGAAATAATGAGGCAAAATGGTGAAACTGTCAACTATGTTACTGTCATTGACAACTATGTTTTGACTGAATTTTAACATCTTAAATATCTAGATAGCTGCTTTTGATATTATTTCAGGGTATAGTTTACATCCACATGGACTGGATTTTTCCGTGACATTCTTAAAACTATCAAAATGATCTTTCAAGCAGATTTATGATTTTTTTTATATATATATTCTCGTCCTTCGTGACCATGCTGAGAATTTTACACAAATATCTGCAAAAAAAATAAAATTCTTATCAGTCTTTTAAAAGAAGTGGCATACATTTTTGTCAGTAACATAGTTGACAAACTCATTAGGGGAAGCATCTTTTTTTCTTTTTGTAATATATTGTTTTTACACTTTTTTGCTGATGTGAAAGAGTGTCCTTTAAATTATATTCTTTTGTTTTCCACGGTTTAAATTATATTCTTTTGTTTTCCACGGATGAAATAACATCATACAGGTTCGGTGAGTAAATGACAACAATTTTTATTTTTGAATACTGCTTTATTATACAATTTACAGTATGTTAAACATATCCAAAAGCACCTGCTTAACATACTCAAGCACAGGAGCTGGTTTTGCTACATTATTTTTTTCTCCATCAATCATTGTAATGCGTGATTATCTATGTGAGACCAAAGACAACATGTGGAATGAACAAACTCTAAAAAAAATAGCATTTTCCACTGCACATCAACTGAATACTAATAGGTCAAGGGGTCATACTCGGTTGATGCAAATGTGTTACAATGTTCGCAACCAATTTAATTTCCCAATGTGACATACTTCAGAGAAAAACAAGGTAATAAAGTCAGATTTAGTGCAGCACTTGATTTTATTTAACAACACGATGCCTTTATAATGTTGTTTTGGACTTATTCAAAAGTGATGAAAGATTAAGGTTAAATAGTTCCTATGGCATGAAGAGGAATAACCAATGTATCAACAATTTTGATGTTATGTTGACATTGACGTGATTCAGTGATTAACAATACAAATTTCAAGGAAGTGCAGAGAATGACTCACTTTGCGCATTGGCTCTTCAGATTCTGCAGCGTACAGCAGGAAATGCACTATATGAAAACAAGGAAGTACCGTACAGTCTCCTGTGACACTGATCAAACTGGCCAGATCAACAGCACCAATATTAACCAGCTTTGTACATTTTCTAAAGAAAATTTGAGTGCTGTTTGTGTTTATTGTGCAAACTTGCCATCACAAAACCAACAGTAATTGATGATAACAGCTAATAAACGTCATACACTCTCTCTAACAGTGCCTTTTATAAAGGAAAGAAGTGGTGTAGTGTGTGTGGAAATGAGGCTGGTGTGTCCATATGGCAGACATGTGAGTGGGCGAAACATGTCGCCTTCCTACTGAAATCTAGAAAACGTGGATATTTTAAAATTCTGCCCAGCTGAGGTAGAATGGCACAGCATTTGAATCTGAACAGGTTGTAGGCACTGAGCATCATTTCTATTCTATAATTTACATATCTGTGAAAATACAAACATATTTACTATAGACTCTGGGAGGCAGTTATAAACATATACAAGAGATTTTATAAAGCCTAAACTGACCATTACTATCAAATTGCATAAAGGTTGGCTATTCCTCAATGCAAGACAGAGAATGATGGTAATTTAAAGAAAATGGCAAACGTGATTGACATTCAAGGCAAACTACACACATAATGTCTCCTGTGACATTAAAAAAGGGTCAATGATAAATTAGAGTGTCCAAGATAAGGAAAAATCTAGTAGTTTTATACCATTTTCAAAAAAAGTTCAAATTGAATGATTAAAAAATACAATTGGTGCAACCATTAAAGCTACACTATGTAACTTTTCCGTCCACTAGAGGTCGCCTGTTCAAAACAAAGGCGTAGTTTGATGACGCCACGTTTGAGCGCAGAATCTTGGGACATGTGGTCTTCACCTCACAGCCGGTGGGAAAGAGTCAGGATAGGACTCGGGCAGAAATCATGTTCATGGATGCGATTATTAACATTACTGTAGTCTGAAGCAGAGCAGGAGCGAGTGGTGTGGAGCTGAGCAAGGCCGCAGGAGCGATTGAAGAGCGGGACTGTTATTATGGCATAATCGCCGGCGGGACTTTTATTATGACACGGTTGCCGGCGGCACTTCCTCTTCTCCAGTCATGAGTCTGAGGTAACGCAGCTCTGTTTATCGTATTAGATATATCTGAGTGTGTTGAAAAGGAAGTTATGACGTTCGCTCGGCGGCTGCTATGACACTTGTTCACAATGCAGTGAGAGTAAAGTGTTTCACTGAATAAAACCGGAGACCGAGGGTGACGCAGATATGACGCAATCGACAGGCGACTCCCTCACACGCATAGCTCACACGTCCCGGCTCCTTGGTTAAAATAGCAATTTTCTCACGATTTACAAATAGTTGAAAACATTTGGGATATTCTAAGTACTCAACTGAACAAAATATATAACACTGGCCTAGTGGTTTCTGGATGTTTTACTGCAAAAATCCTACATAGTTCACCTTTAAGTACAATATATTTTCCTTTCAATCTTGAATACATAAGGTTGTATGTTTTTCCCCTCAAGTTTCTGCATGTTGGTCGCACCACATGACTGAAGTTTTCAAAAAATAATAAGCAATGAAGCTGTTTTGTTTCAAATATAAAAAAAAAATTTCAATAAAAGAATGCAAAACTACTAAATAACATTGTTTTTTCAAGAATTAATTTCTTTCACTAAAAACAATGTTTTCTCCATTATTTTTAGGGACGCTCCGATCGTCTGGCCGCAGACCGGTATCGGTCAATAATCACAGTCTATGGTTCGATCAGGAGTCACTAAATTTAGCCAATATCAAGTACCGATCGGAATTTGATAAGGTAAAGGCGCAAAAATTTGCCGCAGATGCGCACGTAAACAGTAAACAGGCTTTTGCGCCACATTCTGCTTCGTAACTTTGTGAAACATTAGTAAACCATAGTAAAATCACACATCTTGATTTAGATCAGTTTGTCTCGATTCAAACGAGCCCACACACACAACAGAACATGAAGCACATATCTTGGGAAAAATCCTCAGGGAGTGACATGACATGCTGCTTGGCTAAAGCTATAGGACTTTCAGGGTTCCGACGCAGTGTTTTCTATTGTCTTTTAAAAGTTCGACCAATGGAAACTGTATCTCGGGTATGGTGAGTTGTGTACGGACAATCTGTAGAGACCAATCTGACCAATTTTATTGGAGCGCGATTGAATTGGATCGATCGCTCAGATTGACAGGACTTGATTTACCATGCGCCATAAAATACCCATTTTCTTCAAAAAACACTAAATATATTTGAATTCAGAAATTACAAACATGCTCATCACAGAAGAGGCATATTCAAGTAAAAGCGTGTAAGACTAAGAACTGCTTTAGATCTAAACCAAAAAAGTGTGTCATGTTTTTTACTAGATTTTTTTTCACCCAAAAAAAACCCCCAGGCGGTGTGAATACTTAACCACTTAATACAGGTAACGAATGCAAAAACACAGGTCAGCTTTAGGATACGCATGTTACGTCACACTTAAAATAAAAGTGCAATCACATCACCATTTTCACATGCCGACAATAAAAATAGACCAGCTGCTTTCAGATAAATCTTCATAAGGTCTCTGAGCCCTGTGAGGCCAGCCATCACATGACAATGTTTTTCTCTGTTGTGCTCTAGGCCTTAATAAAATAAGACTTGCGTGTAGAAAAGATCCTTTTCCATTCTCGTCTAAGATCTAGCGGTACATTCCACCTCTTTAACCTTCTATTCTGACCTACATAACAGCCAATTTTTTTTTGTTTTAATAAATCGGCTTGCAATAAAAGCACTGATCTAGGATCAGTGCATGGCTTCCATGTCCAAAACAGTTTGATTACATGGACAAGGAGAAGTTGATACATGATAAGCACTCATTTCCTGCCATGCCATATGACTCGCAGGTGTAGATGCTGTTTTGAATAGCCTGCTCCTGTGTGTCATTGTATTAAACTTCCCTATTTAACTCTTCCCACATGCTGACGAATGATACCTCGAATCATCCGGCTTGTTGAGGAGAGGTGTGTTATTTCTAAGCAATTAGACTTATGATTTTTGCTTGGCAGACAATGAAACGGACAGAAGGAAAAAAAAATCTACTTGCATTGAATGAGGTATGCTATTCATAGCGACCAGAATAATCACAGAGATGGGGGACACTTTTAACTTGGATTAGTAGGAAAAATCCTAGCAATCACACAGAACACCTTAGCAACTGCGTAAAAACGCCCTGGCAAAATCACCCTAGCATTGTGTCAGCGACTTCAAAACTACACTGGACCCCATTAACTTAACCTCTTGTTAAGTAAAGTGGATCTGAGAGCAGTTTGCAATTCATTATGGGTTCAAGAACCGAAGATCGAAGGTTGTAGAGATACCTAACTTGGTGGGATGGTCAGAAATCCCACCCACTACTCAGCTGCAAACACACACATCTGACACTAATAAAGCAAAGGTTTTGCGGACAAGGGCAAAAAATTACCAAAAGAATATTGATATGTCGATGCTTTGCGAAGATATAAGTAAATCAATTGGTCTGGCGCTGCACATTGTAAAGGATGTACCTATATATCTGCCGATAGCAAAGTCCAAACTTACTGAAATTTGGCATAACATAGACAACCAGACGGCCTGAGGATGCCAAGTTAGGTCAAATTCTGCCCATTGGTGGCACTATAACTGTAAAACGCTTGTAACTCAGTAGTAGCATGATCAATCAAATGGGAATGTGTCTTGTTTCAGGCAAATGCTAACATTTTCTTCAAATTTTATCAGCAAATAATGTCAAATCTGAGAAGACATTAAAGGGATAGTTCACCCAAAAATAAGACTTTTGTTCATCTTCGGAACACAAATGAAGATCTTTTTGATGAAATCTGAGAGCTTTCTGTCCCTCCATTGACAGCTATGCATCTACCACTTTGACGCTTTAAAAAGTTCATAAAGAGATCGCAAAACTAATCCATATGAATTGAGCTGTTTAGTCCAAATTTTCTGAAGAGACTCGATCACTTTATATGATGAACAGAATGAATTTAGCTTTTATTCACATATACACATTGATAAGAAATACACAGAAGGTCAACCGAACCTGCTTGACGTGCAAGAACAAACCTCATTGGTTGTTGCTGAAGCTCAAACATGCTGCGAAACACGCAAGAATGAACATCATTGGTTCTTATGGAAGCTCAAATGTGGTGCGAAACACGCAAGAATGAACATCATTGGTTCTTATGGAAGCTCAAATGTGCTGCGTAACACGAGAATGAACCTCATTGGTTCTTGTGGAAGCTCAAAACCCTTGTCTGATTTCCATAAAAAAACACTTAAAAATCGCATATTATATTAAGAAAAAATCCATAGCAATTGTATCACTGAATCATCTATATACGTATGTGATGCTTGGATCCAGATAATCACTGCTTGCAGCTATGTTTCATATTTATTGCTATTTCCAAATCAGGAGGTCTGTCACCTCGGTCTGTTAAGAATTTTTTTTAAAAGAGGCTCACCTCAAAGTATCAAACATTTCAATGAGACAAGACCTTGAGATGAATGTGAAAGCCCTTTTGCAATAGACAGTATGAAATGTTTTCGGCTAAAAGGGTGTTTTTCCTGCCCTCACTCTGAAGGAAGTACAAGCATAAAGCTAATGATGTAACTCACCACGATGTAGCAGGGGAACTTCCCCAACATCTTGCACGGGTTTGTGGGAAGTCTCAGCTATCATGCTGCTAGTTATTCCTGCTCCCCACACTTTGCCTAATTATCGCAGCTCAGGTTTATCAGGAGGATACTGACAAGATGAAACATTTCCTTCTGAAAACAACATTAGTCTAAAAGTGAAATGTCTTAGATGAATCACCCACATGAGGCAGCAAAGTGCCCCTCACATGGTTTCCATTTTGGAGCTATTGTGATTGGGTTACAATGCATTAATGAACTGCAGGAGCGATCATTTCTAATTCATGTGGCACAGAAGGCTGGAATCTTTTTTTGTGCAACAGTGAAAAAAAATATTTGGATGAATCTCACAAAACTGTAAATGTATATTTCATACTAAAATCAAAGGGGAAAAAAATAAGGACAAAATCGCTGTGATGTGAATAAAAAGAAATTAAGATATATTATTTTAATTGTAAAGTATCCATAGATTCCATACATCACAGTATTTGTTGTACTGAATTTAATTTGATTTTAAAATTTCCTTTAAAAAAAAAAATCATTATTTGTCCATTCAATATGATTTTTTTGTTTTGTTGGGTTTTATTTTGAGTTAATTTTGTTTAGCAAAAAAACCCTTTATTTTCTTTATGCTTTATGTTTCTTGATTGTAGGTGAAGACCTGACATTCTGTGAGATTTGGGTTTATTATAAGCAGATTAAAATTTTATAAATGCCAAATCACGTTGTTTTCATGCTCAAACCCCACAAATATTGGTTTGTTTTGAGCACAATAAACACACCCTTTTGTGCTAAGGGCACTGCTTCTGCTTCTGCTGACGACCGGTCGGCCCAGTTTACAGCCCACAGGACATTTCTCAAGTACACTTCGGACATTACTTCAACAAGGTCGATTATTAGGTCAGAGCGGTGTAAGCTTAAAGGTCACACTTGCTTTTTTGGAATGTTTGATGCAGGTCAGACAGAATTCCGCTCATTTATTTCCAAATTATAGACAGGCAGATCATTCATTTTGTTCCGAAATTAAAATTGTTACAATGTTGTCTTATTGGTTCGTTTCACAACATTTCTAAAAGGACCAAAATTTGTCAAGTCACGTGCGAGTTAACTGTCCTCTCATTGATCATAGCGGTCACCCGTCAGGATGGAGACAATAGCTCAGCGGGCTTATTGTGGTTTTCCTTGTAGCTGCCGTTTTATTACTTTATTATTATCAACAGGAACAAAGGCTTTTCTTGTACCCGTTTTGGAGAAGAGCAATTAGCCGCCATTTTAAAATGAATAGGCGCACTTTGTCTTTGCTCCAGGTTAAAGACCGGGTAGGTGATTTGCTTCAAAAACATGCTGGTTGAAAGTCACTTCACATCCTGATAGCAATCACCAACTCAAGTGGTCTAAATGTACTTATATCGTCTGTGGAAAGTATAGGACCATCAAATCTTCGTCCAATCATTGACCTCGTTCCGAGGACTACAATACGATGTCCAACCCGCCTGTTAACCTATTACCTCCGCTCACCTCCTCGCGTAGGCATCACATGCCATCCGCACGATTCATGCTATGCTACGTCAGTCACCAAGCAATAGCACCCGCCTTTTACAGTTTCTCTTGAACCAAAACAACGAGCTTATGCTGTGTTCATGCCATAACTACTGTAATTTTGAAAAGATAGAAACCTGTGACGTTATACTCTGAGCAGTTTGTGCACTCGGATTTATGCGTTATAATGGCAACACTATCAATGCTGAAATGAATCTGCAGCAGTCAGGTGGTACAGGTCAGAGCTCTTTAAGTTGTTCATGCTCATTATTACTGTAATGTTATGTGCTTTTGAGACATGAGGTAGTTTAACGCCATCTCTCTGCTCCCTGCTGTTCATTTTCAATTTGGTGAGAAAGGGACTTTTGACAAAAATAAGCAGAAAATAGGATTTTTTGTTTTTGTTGTTGTTAAAGGTGCAGTCTGTAGTATTAATGAGGATCTATTGACAGAAATGCTGTACAATATATATATAACCGTTTTCAGTGAAGTCGCCATTTTGCTCCGCCATGTTTCTACAGTAGCCCTAAACGGACAAACTGCTCTACAGAGCGTAGCTACTCTCTGCTGTCTCACACGACGACATCTTTGTCCTGTGTCGGCCACCGTAGCTTCTCTATGTGCTTCAAAAGGGAGGGGTGAGTGGTGGCCGGTTGCAATTCGCAACCTCACCGCTAGATGCCGCTAAAATTTACACAGTGCGCCTTTATTAAAAAAAGCAAGTTTTCACAACACTGTTTGCTATAGCACTTAACCTTAAGTTTTGAAAGTAGTGTCGAAAGTAGAATTTTAGCAACTACCTTCCTTTTTTCCTCCTACTTCTGCTTTAAAATGTGAAAAGGTACAGGACTAGAGTACAGTTTTGAGCTGCATATCCAACTAACTGCTTGTCAAACATTTACCAAGCACTTCTTCATATTAGGTTCAGAAACAACATTATTTGTAGGCTATATTCTTTTCTCTTTTTTAACCAAAACAAGCCCTCAAACAAATGAGGTTTGTCTATCTGCGCTCCGTTCCATTGCATCACAGTTGTCTGATATCAAGACTCAGCGTAACAAGACGTCTCTGTTATAATTAAAATGACAAACTGAACCCCTCAGTTCGGTCTCCATCCAGGTGGACAATTCCAGCTACCACATTTATTAAAAGCCAACGAGAGACACAGAGGCAAAGTGAAAAATGGGTGTTCGGTCTTTCAGAAACAGATTGTAATCCCCACACTGGGGAGATCTGGGAGTTGTTTGATGGTGGAAATCCCCTGGGAGTGTGAAAATGCACAATTATCTAATGCTTTCGCTTCTGCAGAGCTGCAACTGTGCTTTATATGCATTACTAAGTATACTGTACAACAAAATTAACTGATAGGATCACAACCAATGTGTGAACGATAACCAGCACACTAAAAAGGTGTAGCTATAATGGGAAACTGCTGTTGTTCTTTGTTCTTTGTGGACAACGTGACGTTTTCATGAGCCTATATAGACATTGAAGCACTTCAGCATTAACCAAACGAAACCATGACCAACTTGCGCAATTCAAGGTGTGGAAAAACCCTTTTGATTAAATCCTATTTTACAAACAATTCCTGAAAAATCATTCATTTTGAGTATTTTTGATGGTTCATTAAAATGGATTAAATCCCTGCATACAAATATGCCAACTATACTATACTGCAGGTGAAAAACATTATGTGAGTCGAGCAGTAAGTCCAAATTCATAGTATTCATAAGGTGAAAAGTACCCGGATGACCTACTACTTCTGGTAAGATTCTGAAGTGTGCATCCAGTGAACACTTAACTATCCCATGAGGCCACGGCAGAGGAGTTGTGAATGGCAATGAAGCAATTGACGCTGTTGTTCAAAAGACAAATGTAGTACAAAATTGCCCCCTACACCCTTATAGTGCACTATTTGAGGGGAAAGCCATTCGTACTGGTGTCCGAAACCATAATAAACATTATTGAGTGCACTCATTCAATCCCACAATGCACCGAATTCAGAGGATAGTGTTCACAGCACTTCCATCGCACTTAGTATGCGAATTTTGCTCACTCGTTTTCACTCACTCATTCAGTGCACTATAGGCCTGTGGAGTAGGGAATAGTGAATAGTATAGGGCCGATTTAGCATATAACCAAAGCAGACATGATCGATTAATTTATGAGTAGAGAATCGGTGACTGATGTTGCAGAAATATTACAAATAAAACGTACTGGAAATATGTTTATATGACTTGATGACAATTTTATCAACCTTTTTTTTTTTTTAAGAAAAAACATTACTTTTTGTGAATGCACATTATAAGAATGTATCGATTTACTTCAATAACTTGAAAAATACCAAATCGAAAACCGTAAACAGCAACATTGTACGTGTAAGTTATACATGCTTTATTGGAAGCTTGAAAAATGTCAGGGATTGCGTCCGCGTGACGAACAGAATCGCTGAATAGGTTCTGTTCGAAAGAACCGATTCGGAGAAATGAGTCACTAGAGAGGACAAGCAAAGCAACAATAAGTGAGTAAAATATAATCTGAGCACCACGCAGGCACGCAGTCCCCCGCCCACAGTTTTGCCCACGCACACGAGTGTAAACAATGACAGTTAAACACACTATACAACACCAACACCACATATATAGAAAGCGCAAATTAAACCATAAATAAAGCGCTCGAGCTGTCTATACTGTAAACGCGCGGCTGCGTACAATAGAAGCGGTTGTCTGTGAAAAAGTCGTTAAACAGAATATCGCGATGTAAAGATGAACATCGCGTTATTCTTTTACAAGCCTCATATATAAAACCCACTCGAGAGCGTCGGTGGATGAAAACAGGAGCGCTTATAGCGCCAGGAAACACTGTTTTCAGACGGATTCGCTTCAGAAACGCCCCTTCATGGCTTTAAAATGGCAGCAGCGCACGAGGAGCTCTTATTTCCTTAATTCTACCCACTTCATGAATCTATTTACCTTGAATTCATGTCGTGTTTATAGAATAGCAGGGTTTGAAAGCAAACGAGAGATGATTGTGTAACAAAAGCCACAAGCAAAACGCCATTTAATTCTAAACAAGCGCACTTCCTTGAATCTAACTTTGATCATGGTATATTCACAGTGCCATACGCCCATATTTTGCATCTCAACAACATCAACCGATTATTAATGTTGACCCATGAGCAACAAACGCATCATGATTTTAATACAAACCAATAAAAAAACGAAAGTAAAAGACTGACACTTAATATTTCCACTGCATTTGCATTTTAAAATAAAACAATTGCAAAGGTTAGATCTCCAACACGTTTGCTCCCTCCCCCACATTTCTGACGTGCCATTATTATCATTACAATAATGCCAACACTTCAATACATGAACAACTCAACAAGCGCGTAATAGGAAAATAAGACACTGTAAACTCACATACCCATCCATTGCACAGAGCAAAACAGAGGCGAGGTGAAATAATGCAAGCACAGGAAAATGAAGAAACGGGTGCTGCTGTTACTACAGTTCGACTCCCCAACACAAATTTACTCTCTCAAGCACAAAGGCACGCACACACTTCCTGCTCCTGACGCGAACACACACTCACACACACACATGCATGCATGTACAGACGCTTCTCTGTACAAAATGGCCTCCCCCTTTCAGCAGACACACCTTTGAAGAACCGCGTAATATAATTGTTGTTGTTCAACGTTTTGTTGAAAGCACCAATATAGATGTCGTTATTGCGCGCGACAACAAGTTCCGCGCGTTCACTGTTTTCAAGCGCAGCGCGTGGTTTTGGATATATCCATAATTTGATGATGGTATCAGGAACTCTATAATCTTGTCCCTGCAATATATATTTATTCATTAAGGCAGGGGTTTAATATACTACACTCGTGTTTAAAGACCCATTCAATACAAATTTGTAAATTTTGTCTGGAAAATATTTACATACTTTATCCCTTTTTCTACCCACCATTAGCGTACTCTAAATCGTATAAATCTGAATAGAAACATAAAATATAACTGTCATTACTCTTATGATTACAGACCAGTCTTTAGAAAACTGAAAAAAAATATATATATATATATATTTAATTAAATAATTAATCTAGGTTATTTAATTAATTAATTTATAGGCTAAATAAGTATTATAATTTTATTTTAATAATTAGGCTATTTAGCCTATTTAAAAAAAAAAAAAAAATCTGACCCACCTAGCACCGCCTTAAGGCCCCCTTTGAAAACCCCTGAATTAAGGTAATGGAGTTCATACATTCATTTTGCTCTGCGGTTGGCTGAGAACTCCTTATCAACCATACGAACCGTTCTGGTGCATTGCAATATTAACTAATTAATGTCACCCAATTAAGCGTTTGTTTTTAAACAATGACTATTTTTGTACGCATATCACATCAAGACAGCAGTGAAGATGTTATCGTCTCAGTACCTGCTGCATGTAGGAACTTGTTACACTTGTTGGACCGGCTGAACTGCAGTCTGTGCTCACATGAAACGTGTCACACAAAAAACACTGTGTAATCGCACATTCATTGCCCTACATGTAAACTATTCCAGTGCACTGAGAATTTGAATCAGCTGAAAGTGTAGTACAGTCGTTTACACCAGGGGTTTTTAAACTGGGGCCCCTGGGGGCCACAAGGGAGTGCTAGGGCGTCCGTGGAGAAACAAAACACTGTAAAACCTAAATACGTAATAAATAAAAAAGATTACATACGCTAACTAAATTTGATTCAAATATAATATTGATTAACATAAATTGATTTAAATAAATAAATAAAATTGATTTAAATATATAAATAATACATTTTCTAAATAAATAAAGAATACAACAGTATAGTACTATTGTGAGTAAGGGAAAAAAAGTAATGTAACGTAACAGAAACTAAATATGTTCCAAATAAAATGTACACATTTATAATATAAATTTTCACAATATTAATGGTTTTTTTTTATCATAGGTTTTTACACATTAAAATATATAGCTACCTTTTAAATTTTAGGATGTGGGTCCCTCGCACAAGGATAGGTCTGTGGCCTATTGAAGACTGAAAACCCCAGGTTTATATCATTTGTAGATGTTTATATATCTATAAAAAAAATGTACTGCCTTATGTGCTTGACTGAGAGATGGGGAGGTCATGGTGAACGTGGTTACATTACGCTTGTGATTAAAACTATTTGGAACAATTGAATTAGAAACATTTTTCTTAAAACAATTGCACATTTTCATGGTAACATTAGCCAAATTACAAGAAGTGATTTTAAAGGGAACTATCATTAACCACCAGAGATGACAAACAGACACAGGGGTTGAGGGGAATTAAAAAAATCGCACTAGGAAACAAAAATGCAAAACCATGTAAATAATTGAGTAGGCCTATTATGTACACATATAATCTATTCGAGGTTTATCTCGATCACAGCTCTCCAACACACTAGAGGGCGCTACAGTGTAAACTGGTAATATTATACAGAGAGCTCTCTGGATGTGATGGGTGGAGCTAAAAGGTCCAACCACACCGTAACCCAGAGCCATAGAGAGAGACCCAACCCATATCTCTATACCTCCACCCATTAGATCCACAGAGGTGGAGCTGGACTAGGTCAAGCTCAAGGCTCTGGTCAAGCTGAACATGACAGTCTCAGAGAGGTGGAGCTGGAGCTTATTATTTGGTTCTGTAGCACCACCTGGATCTGTGTATTTTCCTGATTCCAGGGGAAAAAAAGGAAAACAAACTTATATTATTATTAAATCACTTATATTGTTATTATAATATAAGTATATAATATTGTTTTATTGAGTCATTTTCATATACATAAAACACAATGTTTTTTTTAATTCATGCCGTTTCATTTATTTAACATTTTTGTAAAAATGTCAAAGAAAATATGCTATAAGGATCATTAAGTAAAGCAGCATTTTTCATTTTTCTCTTGTTTTTGTATAACCTTTTCTAAATATTAATTTATGTTAACATGCATGTCTTAATATTGCGTTTCCTCCTTTATTTATTTTTTATTTGAAGAGTAATTTAAAAATGCAAATACCTTAGGATTTCAAACATAGCAAATAAAACGTAATTATAATAGAAAACATTCATCCAAACTCTGCTGTATATTAGAAACACCTTCTTTATTATAATCAGTTAACTGAAGTTCATATTTACATAATGTGCAGGCAGTTTTACGCTACAAGAGACTCTTTGAATAATAGGCATAGTCTACATCAATAAACTATTTTTTCCATTATTTATGTGACTTGCTCCTTTATTTTTCATTCTTTAAATTTTAGCTGCTTTGTGAACTTTTATGGCATAACTCGGATGTTCCTTTAATAACATTAACGCGTTTATGACTCTACCGGAAGTGGAATGAAGTATATGTCGCAGTGGAATCTGTTACTGGGGTAAAGGGCGAGTTCACAGCCTCCGTTTTCATTTAGAGGTCTTTTCTTGGCTTGAGGTTAATGTTAGACATATAGCTCTGTTCCCAGCTCAGACATCACAATGCTGCAGAACTCTGGGTGAGTTTCACTCCCGTTCTTGCTGATAAACCGTGTGTTGCACAGTTTTGTGAATACATCAATGTGTTGTTAACTAGTCTAGTACTTGTACTAGTTCCTAAACTTTTTACATACCTATTGAGTCATTCGATTGTAGCTTGTGTTGTTGTGAATGACATAAGAGGGCTCGACTGTTTTGTCAAAGTCAAAACAGGCAGATCAAATTAAAGCTAGCAGCAAGCAGGAAAATTTGCAGATTACAGAGCCCTGTTTCCGTATTTATAGTATTTTTCTAAACTTGAATAATTTGACCTTTACCCTACTATCCTATGCGCAGGGTTCTAGGAATGCCAACGCAAATACAGCTTTTATTCTTGATATATTGGACAAAATGGACTACAAAAGTGCAAAAAATGTGCGATGCAAAAAGTGGCACAAATAAGCCAATTGCCTATAGTAAATAAATAAGTAAATATGTTAGGTATCCTTATATTTGATATTTGTGGCACTTTTTATATGCCTTATTAATGTGTGTGTGTGTGTGTGTGTGTGTGTGTGTGTGTGTGTGTGTGTGTGTGTGTGTGTGTGTGTGTGTGTGTGTGTGTGTGTGTGTGTGTGTGTGTGTGTGTGTGTGTGTGTGTGTGTGTGTGTGTATGTATGTATATACACACACACACACACACACACATTAATAAGGCATACACACATTAATAAGGCATACACACATTAATAAGGCATACACACACACACACACACACACACAAGTATATGTACTAATATCTGACATTGACAAAAAGTAGGGGAACCATTATTAAACAAACGTTGCTTCAAAACAAATGGCAGGTTAAACTGTATAATTTGAGTCGGTCACATGACTTTGTTCTCATCAAATCTAAAGTCAATTATATTGACGGTTATATCCATCTCTGATTAGTTATGTTTCGCCTATCTATTATTGTTTGCATAGTGCACTGATTATGATATGATTATTATAATGTGATTATGCATTCATTTTAGGAAGCTGGCTGGATGTACGCTCTTCATTACCGGAGCGAGTCGAGGTATTGGCAAGGCCATTGCTCTCAAAGCTGCAAGGGATGGTGCCAATGTGGTCATCGCTGCCAAAACCGCTGATCCGCACCCCAAACTGCCGGGCACCATCTACACCGCTGCAGCAGAGAGTGAGCGCAGCACTCCCGTTACTCTTACATACATTTAGGCTACGCTTACACCACAACGTTTTTCCTTTGCGTTTATGAAAAGTTGCGCTTACAGACGACAACATTATCAAAAACGATCCCCGTTCACACGGATCATCGAAAACGATTAAAAAACGCTGTATTCTGCTGCCAGGCCAGTAGATGGCGATGTCACTTTGTAACGAAACACTGTGTCTATAGAGGGTATGTGCATGATGTCACAGAGCTACTGCGGTTACGCCCACTGAGTGGCAAAAAGACTAAGGCTGTTTCCGAAATCGCCCCCTATACCCTCATTCACTATTCCCTACATTAGTCCACTGATATAGTCCACTTCGAAAACGAGTGAGTGATTTCGGACACTAAGTCGCCGGAAAGGCTGCCGATTTTGCAGTTTGTGCTTGCTGTTTGGCAGCTCCAGTAATAATGAAAAGATTTATCCTGAACTATGCTACGGAAACTAGCATGTAACCTTAATCAAACAATATAATAATCATCTTAAAAAGGATAATTTATACCTGTATGCATGATATTGGGCTGGACCAGTGCGGTTTCGGAAGATGGATGGATGATTGATTCAGCTGTGGGCACTATTTGAGGGAACAGCCATTTAGTGGTGTCCGAAACCATAGTGGACGTTATTAAGTGCACTCATACAATCCCACAATGCACCACAATAACGAGTTTGCAACCGATGTATGCTCGACGGCTAGAGAATACCCATAATGCACGGTGAGAGTCGCGCCGTGCATTGAATGAATTCCCGCGTTTCGCCAGGAGATGGCATCGACTCACACACTTTTTAAGACCAATGATATTGGGCCCACTCACTTGTATCATCTCCAATTGAGCACGTCTGTTTACATACCCTGATAAACACTGATTAAATCGGTTAGTAGCTTTATTTTCACTTCTCTAATATTTTCTTCATATTCATAGAAAATAAATTCCTTTCCGATCTGATATATGATGGAAAAAAGGATCAGTGCGAGTTTGGTAAAAGGCGGATTCGAACCTCTGATCAATTTGCGTCAAATCTTATCGTCAAGCGTCTTACCCCTACACTATTGCTGCTGATGAAGATTGTGTTTTCCGTAGGTGTGTCTTCCTCAACCAGACGTTTAAACAAGCCGATATATTTAAATATATTTTTTGTAAATTGCATCTACTCCAGTAAAATGTTTCTGTTAAAGGACCCACCGACATTTTTTTTGCTTCTGACGCCCATAATATTAATAGTAGCCTACTATAAAGTATGAAATATATAGGCCTACTACAAATATTATTATTATTTTTTTTAATTAAATGCTTATTAGTTACTTTATTATTCCCCTTTCCAAGTAAGTTCAGTGCCACACAAGTAAAGAGTTATGGTTAACTTTAAGCTTGTTGGCTCGTTTTTGGAGTAGTGGAGTAATGGAGAATGAGGGTACATAGGGCGAATCGGACAGCGGTAAGTTCATTCATTCAGTGCGCGACTCTCAGTGCGTTGAGAGTACACCGTCTGGTTGAGTGAGAGAACGTTTCAAACGCATAAGGAGTTGTTTCTCGTTTGCTCTCGAAATGCTCTCGCGGGACTTTGCTGTCATACGCCGATCGGGCATCGAACAAGCATATTCTCCAGCGCGTATCTAATGTACACTCGTTATTGCGGTGCATGGTGGGATTGAATAAGTGCACTCAAAGACGTCCACTATTGTTTCGGACACCATTAAAAATGGATGTTCACTCCAATAGTGCCCTATTTAAGGGTATAGGGGGCGATTTCGAACACAGCCTAAGTGGCAGCATTGGTTTTCAGCGTGAATGTTGCGAAAAACACACAAAACTGGACTTCATGCAGCGAGACATGTATTTGCAGTTATCATTTGGTGTCAATATGTTGAATTTTGGGGTAAAATCATACCTTTTATAAATTGTATTGTTATATATTGTATTGACAATTCATGAAAAGTTTTAGGGCTATATATATATAACATTGATGTAAGTGATCACCCGGATTTAGACCTACCTGTATTGTATTTACGTAAAGCGTTTGCAGGCAAATTTTTCTTTATGTATTTGCCCGGCGTCAAATCAGGAACAAATAAATGTCAAGAAACGTGATTCCTGGCTGCATGTGAATATCCATGGATCACTGGATCTTTGGTTAGTTGTAAGGAACACTTATATCGAGTCCAACCTTTAATTTAAACAGAAAATCGTTTGTCTTACTCACGTTTTCTCAGTTTTCCCTATTAACTCCAGTCATGCAGCAGCTTTTTTGCCACTCAGTCTGGCCGAGGGGGCGTGTTCCGGCGGGAAAGTCAATGCATACTCTCTATATTTCCCTTTTTCAAAAGTTTGTGTTTTCAGGCCCCCAAAACGCCATTGTCCTGTAAATGAACAGCCAAAACGCATTAAATGTTTTCAGTTTTTAGTTGAAAACTGTGTTGTGTAAATGCCCCCTTAGAATTAAATACTACAGAATGGATACTATGTCCATAGCTTGTGTATTTAACTTTTCGACACAGCTCCGAGATTTAGTTTTTAAAAAGTGTTTTAATAGCCAAATTCCCAGTTTGATTCTACATTACCCATAATCTTGAAGAGAGAGCCACCTGCATGCTCTCTCCCATGAAGCATTGAGAATGATGTGATCATTGTATTTGTTGTTGTTCGTGTAGATTTGTTTACATTTGGATGTAGGTCATTCATTGGATTGATGATAGATTGGTATTAACAGGCCTCAAGTGTGCCAAGCAAATATTCCAGGCACCATCACACCACTGCCACAAGCCTGGATTGTTGTCACAAGGCCATGGATTCATGCTGCTGATTGGGGCTTTGATTAATGGCCGTTTGGCTGTTGGTTCTATCAGTCAAACATAGGGCTGTGCGATATGTAAGGAATAATCGCGTCGTGACCGCATCACCACCTCGGGTGTGCATTATTTTTCTAATAATTCAACGGCCCAAAGTCAATTATTCCGCTTATACTACGGTTATACTAGCCAATCAGATTCAAGCATTCAACGGCCCCGTAGTATAAGATGATATATATCGGGTGGTCGAAATAAAAAGTCTGTCGTTTCATATTATGCGCTCTATCGTTTATTTCGTGCTGTCGCAAAATACATTGTTTAAGGCAATACTTTTTCATCATTTGAATGACTGCAATCTTACACTCCACCACCAGGATGCAGGAAGATATGTGAATAAAAATAAATAATAACAGCATGGCGAGTGAGAAACAACAATGGCATGGGAAAATTACAATGACAAACAATAATCGCATATTAATGAGTACATTTTTGAGTAGGCCTATATACTTTAAAATCTAAAAACAGAAATAGTCCTTTCCATGTGGTCAATATAAACTATTCATTGATTGAATTTACAGAAAAGGTACTATATTGTGATGTATATCGTTGATATGAGTTCACTTCTATCGTGATATGAGATTTTGGTCATATCGCCCAGCACTTCATCACTTGAATGCCACAGGCTGTTAATGCTTTGTTGTTGAGCATGTGCATCACCTCGTGGATACAATGTTCTGTACCCATCTTCTGGCTTCTTCCAGCATGATCAGGCACAATGTCACAAAGAACAGGTCGTCTCAAACTGGTATTTATGACAGCAGGCTAACATAGTTCCAACAGAAGTCTATTCACAGCATGAACACATGCAGAACATACAGTACCGGCCAGAAGTTTTGGGTCAGTATGATTATTTGAGGTTTTTGAAAGGAGTTTCTTCTGCTCATCAAGCCTGCATTTATTTATTCAAAAATACAGTAATAATAACTGTAATATTGTGAAATATTATTACAATTTAAAATAAATTGAAAATTTTTAAAAATGTAATTTATTCCTGAGTTTTCAGCATCATACCAGTCTTCAGTGTCACATATATAATATGCTGATTTGATGCTCAAGAAAGTATTATTATAATCAATGCCTAAAACAGTTGTGCTGCTTCATATTTTTGTGGAAACTAATAATTTTTTTTTCAGGAATCTTTGATGAAAGTTCAAAAGAACAACATTTATTCGAAATATATATTTTTTGTAACATTAAAGGGGCTATATGCGTTTTTCTGAAATTTAAACTCGCGACTGACACCTGTGGCCAAAAAACAGAACTGCTCTTATTTTCTGCTCGCTCTCGCAGCGGTGGTGACGTCACATCCGCAGACAGCGCGGGAAAAAAACGACCCGCCAGAAAATAGGAAAAATAGGATACAGGCTTATAGGTGCACCCACTGTGAGCGGACAAGGTGTCAGTATACTCATCAGGAGATGTTTGAGTCATAAATGGTAAAATAAAAAGGCTATTGTTACGTTTATTTTGGGGAAAAAGTTGCATATAGCCCCTTTAAAAATGCCTCTACGTCACTGTTTGATAAATTTAATGCGTCCTTGCGGGAATTTTTTTTAAATTAATTATTTTTTAAAAAAAAACCTTACTGACACCAAACTATTTATACTGTGTATATATATGATGTCCAGAGGGGATATTTGTTTTTAATGACCCTACAAGTTCAAATAAACCATCAAAAAAGAAAAGAAAAAAAAAGGCAAACTACAGCTACAGGTTTTTTTTACTATGGAAAAAAAAATGTTTTTTTTTTGTTTCAGGATGTCTGCAATGCTTATTATAATGATTAATCTATGCACATCGTTATTTTCATTCGTAATCATAATCTTTAGTCAGAAACATTAACTTTCATTCCCCTCGAAACTGACTGCAAACTGCCTTTCAGATCTGCCTCCATTTAGTTAGCAACACCCAACTTCCTACAATCCAATCAATTCCCATGGACGAAATCAAGTCCCGCCCTACATTTTTCGTATACGTCACAATAGAGAAGAAAAGACTATCGCAACTTCCGACATTAAAGGGATAGTTCATCCATAAATTAAAATGATCACAATTACCTCAAGCCATCCTAGGTGTATATGGCATTCTCCTTTCAGACGAATACAATCAGAATTTTTAAATATTCGTCTGAAAGAAGAATGTCATTTACACCTAGGATGGCTTGAGTAAATCATGGGGTAAATCTTTTTTTGTGTGAACTAAGTCTATTCCATCATTCTCAATGGTTTGTGGACTTGAGTAGTTCATTCTCTCATAAAAGATGGTAAATACACTGTATTTTTTTGGTACACTTTTTTTTTACAGTCACTATTTTTTTAAGTGATAGGACCATGACCAGATAATGTCTGTGTGATAGTTGAAGCTGCAGGAGGGAAAGCACTGCCGTGTATCGTAGACGTCCGTGATGAGAAGCAGATCAGTGAAGCCGTGGAACAGGCAGTGGAGAAATTTGGAGGTGAGTGACAGCATCTCAAATATCTATTCTTCTTAGACGTTTGTACATTTTTAGTGCTCAGCTGTGTTTTAATTTGGTTTTCATTTCCCGTGGTTCTGATGACAGGGATTGACATATTGGTCAACAATGCCAGTGCCATCAATTTAACAGGAACTCTGGAGACTCCAATGAAGAAAGTAGACCTTATGCTGGGCATCAATCTCAGGGGGACGTACCTGACGTGAGTAGAAGCATCATGTTTTTAGATTCACAGCTCATTGTAATAAATCGCTATTTTATTGTGTCACAGATCATGTCAGATAACCATAACTTGTTTTGAACACGCAATATTCTGTTTTCTTTACAGGTCTAAAATGTGTATTCCACATCTTCTGAAGAGCAAAAACCCTCACATACTTAACCTCAGCCCACCTCTCAACCTTAATCCCGTCTGGTTCAAAAACCACACAGGTGAGTGGAAGAGCGTTCTCACATTCTGTGCTTAAGGCCTTTGGATTTAAAGTACCATTGAACATTTATTCGACAATGGTTACAAATAATGCCACTAATCTTGTTTTCCGTTATGTCTGTGTAGCGTATACCATGGCAAAGTATGGCATGTCCATGTGTGTACTTGGAATGGCCGAAGAGTTCAGGGGATCTATTGCCGTTAATGCATTATGGCCCAAGACAGGTAATGGGTTTCATACTTCAGTCATTAAATAATTGAGTTAAATAATAATTAAATAATGAATAATGCACAAGTAGCTATTGCTGACTCTGTCTTCTGTATAATGTATATCTACATATTCGATTCAACATTCAATTAAATTGTATTTCCTACCATATCATTGAACTGCCAGTTGTGGGTCTTTCATATGGAATGGAAATGGTAAATGGACTGCATTTATATAGCGCTTTTAACAGACCTACGGCCATCCAAAGCGTTTTACATTTTCGTTACATTCACCCATTCATACACTCATTCACACATCGACGGCGGTGTCAGCCATGCAAGGCGCCATCCAGCTCGTCGGGAGCAGCTGGAGTTAGGTGTCTTGCTCATGGACACCTCGGCACTTGGTCAGGTGGAACCGGGGATCGACTTCCGGTTTGTAGACAACCTACATGAACCACTGAGCCACTGCCACCGCAGTCTATGAAGTCTCTCCTCGTGTGTTTGCATAATGATGCATTTAAACGTTAATGACCAAACGTATTTTATAAAAGCTTCCAATCCTGTTGCTGATGAAATACAATGTGGATAACATTGAATAAATGTATTTTTGTCAGTTTAAATACTGATTATTAATCACTCTTCTCTGCTTAACCGTCGGTCATCCACCACGTTTGTGGTTTAATACTTTTTATCCGTGTTTGTAGTTCTAATCAAATCCTCGTCCGACGTGCAATGGTTTGTGGGCAATATTAGTCTTTAGAGTGCATGGATCTGCACTTTGGATTCTAACCGGAAAAAGTAGATAATCCGGGTATCTTTGGAATACTCATTTTAACTTACTACGATTTGAGACACTATTTTGAATACTATTTAGGATGGATAGTATGCAAATTGGGACGCAGCAATAGTAAGACAATTTTGTTTCACTGAATATCAGACTATAGGGATATATAAAAGACACTTTTATAATCCAATTTTCAGAGAATAAAATCATGTCCCATCACCATTTTTATCTTGTTAAAAATATTTTTTTTCACACTTTCACTCATTGCTGTTTCAATTAGACTCTTAATAACATAATTGATGTAATACAATGTCTGAAATTACGTTTAAAATATATATGTACTCCATGACCCATGGTTTGTTATTAGCTTCTGAGGTAAATCCATGTGACAGTGTTTCAGCAATGGTGAATTGTGCCTTTAAAGAGATGACTGTGTTTGTGGCTTTTAATGCACAGGAACAATAGGAAACTTGAATAGATATTCTGTGAAAGCAGCCATTCAAATGGTGCACACGTATCATTGTTTCAAAGTTGCATGCTGGACCTTTTTATTGATATTCAACATGTATTGATAAATATTGTAAACTTGCTGTGGAATTAAATATAAGGGTGTGTTCACACTAGGCAGGTTTGGTTCGATTGCTCTGTTAGTGCGGTTCATTTGAATAAGTGTGAACGCTGCCATCTGAACCCTGGAGTGCACAAAGCGGACAGAGACGGCTGAAAAGATGGGTCTCGGTCCACTTCCAAACAAACTCTGGTGCGGTTTGACTGAAATATGTGCGCAACATGGACCAAAGACATGTAAACGAACCAAAAACAGGATGTGATGTCATGAGATGCGACCCTAAAAAGTAGGGATGCACCGATACGATAACTGATAATTCTATATATTTGAAAGCCAATTGCCGATATATTGGCTGATAAATCTAAATCCAAAATATTATATAATTTGAATAAAGTCTGATTAGTAGTGATTACAAAAACACCATGTGTCACTATTAAAAGCCATGTCCCAAGCACACAAATATGATGTTCTCATTATAATTTTATGTAGCCTACATGACAGACTTGTGCTGCACCTTTTTGAAGTGATTTCAATCATATTTAAAGCAATTCAAAACCATCATGGCGAAAAGTTCGCATCTGAAGTGTCTCAGCTGAAAGAAATAATACATTATATAGCAGGTTTAATATGCTATATAATTTTCTTATCGGGCCGATAACGATAACATCAAAAATTACCATATATCGGCCGATACTGATATGTTGGCCGATATATCATGCATCCCTACTAAAAAGGACAGAATGCCCAAGCATACCTGTTTTTTCTCGCAATGTTGCCCATCATAGTTCGGTACAGCCATCAGAACCAGATTTTCGTTTGTGTGTGTGACGGAGGGATTACTGCCGCTGTTTTTTTCACATTTTATATGCTCTTCACAAGTTCTCAGCTGGTCAAAATACCATCATATGTAGGCTACGCACATACAACAAGTGCATTTAGCCCAGCACACACCATTGTTTTGGATGTTCCATTGAGAAATATGCATAATAAAAGCTGACCAATCAGGTTGTGAACATATCCCTATGTAAGTTCGGTATCTTTAGGTTCAGTGTTAAAATACCATTGTGGACTCTAAGCGGACCAGGACTTATTTTTGGTCCGGACCAAATGAACCAAGCGAAAAAAACTACAAGTGTGAACACATCCTAAGTCAAAATTTGACAATGACAACTAAATTACTTTTTATTCATAATTAACCTTCAGCCATCCAGACGGCTGCCATGGAAATGTTGGGTGGTTCTAAGATTGGTAAACAGTGCAGGAAGGTGGAGATCATGGCTGATGCAGCCTACGCCATCTTGAAAAAACCCTCCAGCTTCACAGGACAGTTTGTTATTGATGAAGACATTCTCAAAAAGGAGGGCATTAAGGACATGGATATATATGCTGTTGAGCCAGGTTGGTAAATGTTAAAATTGTAAAGTAAATTTTTTTTTAATAACTTTATTTATTTGTTTGTATAAAAGCTAGTTTTTTTTTTTTTTTTTTTAGACCTTGTATATAATAACTTGACAGTTATGACATATTACAGGAAACTTTGAATGTCGACACGGCACATAAAATGTATCTCCCTTTTTTTAGGTCATCCTTTGCTTCCTGATTTTTTCTTGGATCTACAGCCAGAGGATCTAGCCAAGCAAATGGAGCAGCATGGTGAGTTATGAGGCATAACCAACACATTTCATCCATTTTTGTTCTTCTTGGGGATTGACTTTCATTTTAAGCATACTTCAGCAGACTACTCATTTAGTGCCGATATTTTAACTCTCTCTTCAGGTGCCTCTCCGGTTTTCAAAAGTGAAAGTGGAAAAGATTCTGCTGCGGGACCTATTTCTGACATGTTCAACGTAATCAGAGGAATTCTCAGTCCAGATATAGTGAAAACCACACAAGGAGTGTACAGATTTGATTTAACAGGTAGTTATGAAATCACATTAAACCATTTGAGTGCCTTTGAAGTTTTGTAGCTTTCTTTTTTTTTTTTTCCTCTGCTGAATAATAAACAATAGGCTTTGGAAGACCATTTCTGCCACATAAGAAAAAAACATGCTTTGGTAAATTATAATTATCACAAACAGTGATAATAATAACAACATAAATGGGAATTATATTCAGTTGCGAGAAAAAGTATGTTAACCACTTGCAAAATCTGTGAAAATGTGAATAATATTAAATAAATAAGAGGGATCATACAAAATGCATGTTATTTTTTATTTAGTACTGTCCTGAATAAGATAAGAAAAATATTTACATATAGTCAACAAGACAAAAAAATAGCTGAATTATTAAATTAACCCCGTTCAAAAGTTTATGAACCATTAATTCTCAATACTGAATGTCGTTCCCTGGATGACCTATGGCTGTTTTTTTTGTTTTGTGATGGTTGTTCATGAGTCTCTTGTTTGTCCTGAGCAGTTAAACTGCCAAATGTTCTTCAGAAAAATCCTCAAGGTCCTGCAAATTCTTCCAGCATCTTTTGCATATTTGAACCCTCTTCAGCAGTGACCGTATGATTTTGAGATCCATCTTTTCACAGTAAGGACAATTGAGGGACTCAAGCACAACTATTAAAAAAGGTTGAAACTTTCACTGAAGCTCCAGAAGGAAACACAACGCATTAGGAGCCTGTGAAAACTTAGGTAAAAAAGACAAATTGTACTTAATTTGTCTTCTGGGAAACATGCAAGTATCTTCTGTTGCTTCTGAAGGGCAGTACTAAATGAAAAAAATATATATTTAAACAAAATAAGAAACATTTGGACATCTTCATCCTGTTCAAAAGTTTTCACCCCCCAGCTCTTTATGCGTTGTGTTTCCTTTTGGCGCATCAGTGAATGTTTCAACCTTTTTTAGTAGTTGTGTTTGAGTCCCTCAATTGTCCTTACTGTGAAAAGATGGATCTCAAAAAATCATACAGTCACTGCTGGAGAGGGTTCAAATATGCAAAAACTGAAGAATTTGCAGGACCTGGAGGGTTTTTCTGAAGAACATTGGGCAGTTTAACTGCTCAGGACAAACACGAGACTCATGAACAACCATCACAAAACAAAAAAAACAGCCATGGATCATCCAGGGAACGACACATAGTATTGAGAATCAATGGTTCATAAACTTTTGAACAGGGTTATTTTAATAAATTCAGCTATTTTTTGTCTTGTGGACTTTATGTAAAAAAAAATTATGTAAAATCTTATTACATTTTCACAGATTCTGCAAGTGGTTCACATACTTTTTCTTGCAACTGTATAATAATAATAATAAAAAAGATACAAGCCGTATATGTACTACCTCAACTTCCTGTTTTAACAGGAAATATAACTTTTAACGTTACACCTGTGCTGTATAGAGTGGTGCAGGTATGACGTCATTTTGTAGGCCAACCTGCAGTTAGCATCGCCCTGGTTCCCTCAAGATAAACCCAATAGGATTTTCGCATAGGCTTTTGGATTATCGCTAAAAACAAGCTCTGTGATCAACAAAAGTTTATGATACTGACACGTTTTGTCCATCAAGATAATTATCACAGATGAACACAACTTTAATGAAGTCTAAATGCAGTCGCCTGAAGTAAAAAGCTAAAGGTAGGCTATAAACAAACGACACCACGGTCACTCGACTTCAACGTCACCATCACTAAGCTACCATTTTCTCAGAACATAGAATAGTTTATAAGAGCACAATTATAAGCATAATGGGGCTGTAAAAGCAGACTGAGCTGACCTGTTCTGCGTAATGACGACAGCCTCTGTAGTCCCATTTAGCCACTTGTTAGCAACTAGCTTTTTCAAGACGCATAACACCTTTAAAAAATCACGAGTGGGGTAATTGATGTATTTTATGTCTTAGAATAAAACATGAAAGTGTCTGGAGCTTGTGTTCACCACAGACCTTATTTCAGCCATTTAAATAAAAACCCATTGACTTTGAGACGAGGGAACCAGAAGTGCTAAAATGCTAACTCGCTTCCGCGTTTGGCCTACAAATTGATGTCATACCTGCATCACTCTATTAACAAAGTTTACTGGCTGGATCGACAGGCGAGCATGCTGGAGTCTGGTTCATTGACCTGAAGAATGCCGCAGGAAGTGCCGGCAGCGGGGAACCACCTGTCAAAGCTGACGTCATCATGTCATTGGACAGTGCAGACTTCGTCAAGATGTTCGGAGGTATAAAATGTGTTGTTGATGCACTTCACACACTAAACTGACATAACCGGATCATAGAGGAAGTTTCAAAAAATTGATGAAAACCATGCTCTTTATCAATAGGGAAATTAAAGCCGACAATGGCCTTCATGTCTGGAAAGCTGAAGATTAAGGGTGACATGGGCCTTGCCATCAAGCTGGAGAAGATGATGGCCATGATGAAGTCCAAGCTGTGATATGATCACTCAATCTGCTGCCTTACATGATGTACATGATCTTGTTTCTATATCACTGTTTTCATTAAACCATTTGTTGTTCAGCTGACACTAATTTTAATAAAGGATTTTCCTTTAGTTACATTTTCTTCACTGCATGTTATTTAATAGTACTGTTATTGCAACATCATTCTAAAAAGCAGAAATTACCATGATAACCATAGTTTCCACCAACATACCATAATGACTATAGCTACAGTAATACCATAATTAACCAATTAACCAAAGTAATACAGGAGCTCATGCAAGAGCTTTTGAGAATCTGCCATTTCTATTTATTTATTTTTTTACTATCATAATTCTAGTATTTGAGGGATGGAGGTTTAACTCTAGCATTGACACTAATTATGTATTTTGATGTATCCTTCTTGAAAGTGGTTTTAGGAAGCCACTGGTTATAAAACCATGTTTTTAAGCACAACTACAGTATAATTAAAGTACATATTATTTGATCTTTTTGACTTCTGCTTTCTGCCCTCACACTAAAATTAGTGTCAGAACAGCCTGTTATTCTCTAAACTAAAGTGTGATGATCCTATAGTAAAATGCATTTTTGCTTCCATTTATCTTATAAAAACAGGCTCAAATTATGTAAGCTGGTTTTCTTTTTTCATTTAACATCTTTGGAATTAATACAAAAATAACATTTTTTTAAAAAAATTGCTTTAAACACGTGTTTCAATTTTGCTACAGGGTCTTTGGACACATTTTAAACGTCAGATTGACGTTCAGATATTACGCAACGTTCACTTTTTCGCCACTAGTATATTGTTGAATGCATACTTTGACGAAAATATTTAGCCATCTATGATTGTGTGACATGAAATACAAATGAAATACAAATAAATGCACACTGCCTGCCATATCATATATCTCGGACACGTACTTCCGGTGGTGGCGGAAGTACCCGCTGCACGTCCATTAAAAGCAAAATTAATGGCTTTTGTATAAAATGCTGTCAAATTTTGAAGAACCGCGGAGAAATTAAGAGTTTGCTTTAACAAATGATGTTTGCTATCGAACAAAGAGGCAGCGAGCTGTATACGTGAGTGGACATCGGAGTTGGTTCTCCCATATGAAGGTACATGATGCTTTTGTCGGGCTCTTTGTGTTTATGCAGATTATCAGACGCATGGGCTCTGTGTCAAACCAAGTCAGCTGTCTGCAGACACAACATTTCTGGGATTTATTTTACTGTGCATTCGAATATCTGCGTTATTAACGCGACTATGATGACCAAAACGGCGGGCTGTATAGGCAGCGCGATCTGGATTCAGACAGCCGTATTGTTTTAAAACATAAACATGGACATCGATGGCTTAATGTGTCACAAAACTGACCACAACAGAGCTAATGTGGTAAACAATGCTTGTGGGCGGTGTTGTTGTTGACAGGGGTGTGTCTTCAGGTTATTTCACTAATAAAAAAGTAATTCCGTGTTTTTGTTTTGTTTTATAACATTAACCATGGCGATTCTATGGTGTTCGTAGAAGTACTTTGTAATGCCATGTACATATATTGTGGTGAATGAATATGCAAATCATTCAAAACCATCACTATACCATAATGTCACTGTACTTTATTGTAAGTGACAAGCCAATCACACACAAGTTTAGTAATCTATTGGATACAATAATGTTGATATACACAAGTGTTCGCCTGAGAAAATGCTTTTATTTAGCTTTTTTATTTAAAAAGATAGCCTACTTTATTATTAATATTATTAAATTCTGTCATTATTTACTCATCCCCATGTCGTTCCAAACCCGACTTTTGTTCATCTTCGAAACACAGATAAACATTTTAATGAAACCAGTGATTTCTGTCCCATTCCATCATAACTTTGACACTTCAAAAATACATTCCTAAAGACATCATAAAAAGGATCCATATGAATTAACTGAATATTCATCCAAGTATTCTGAGGAGACTCGATCATATTAGATGATTAACAGATTTATTCACATTTAAACATTAATCATCGCACATGCATAGAATACAAAATATAGCTATTGAAACCTATAACATTTATTTATTATATCAAAATGCTTTTAATTGGCTGCTTAGAAATCTGACCCTTTTTTTACACCATATTATAAAAGTATTTTTTTTTACAACAACCTTTTTATGTTGACTTTTGTTTGTCTAAAAATAATTCATTTGATCAAGCTATACCATAATGTCACAGTACTTCATTGTAAGTGGCTAGCCGATTAAACATTTATTTTAGTATGACAAGTTGACAACTAATCATATTATCAGCCTAACAATTTAAGATTAAAGTGAAAAGATGAATTACATTTTTTTTTACATGAATATGTTAGTATTTGATATGTCACCCTTTGGCTTTAAAGCCAGCATGACATGAAGATTCACTCTATTACTATTTTCTAAATGCATCTTAATGATCTTATTGTGAACATCATGAAAGTAAAATGTGCTGCAGCTGCCATTTCATGTTGACTTTAAGTTGATCATATGAATTTTATGACGTGACACCATAATATCACAGTACTTTATTGTACGGGACTAGCTGATCACACTAGTAAAGTGTGTAATTTACTGGATAAAAATAATGTTGATATACAGACACATGTGTTCATGCTTCTATTTTCTTATTTATTATATTCTATTTTTTGACATGACAACTAGACAAATTTTAATATGAATATCTTATAGAGTGCAACATTCGGGTTCCAGAAGTCCATTCTTTTTCTCCATAGGGAATTGAGTTTTAATGATAACTTATAAACCTTTAAAGACAGACCTACTGTGAGCTATGAGGTTGTTAATCGATGGTATTTGCTTCTATTGAAGTCGTCAGCCTGCATTATTTCAACTTAGTTTTAAAATAATCATGTATAACAGCGGAATTCCTGGTGAAAAACTACATTAACCATGATGCTGCACAGAAAATTCCACCAATCAAAGTCTAAATAAGCAAAACACGGCAAAAGATCTCTTTAGCCCCGCCCACTCCCATGAAGCAATGCGGATGACGATCCTTCCTACACTCAAAATATTTAAATATTTCAATACATATTGCATATTTTGCAATTAACTATATTGTTATATGAGCAATATCACACAAGTAGCCTGCGATATAGATGTATATCAGCACGGATGTGATTTGGCCGTAGGCGGCCTGAGTGCCATATCGCTAGGCTACAAGTGTGATATTGCGTTTATACAACAGTTCGATGGCACAAGCAAGTAAATGCATAAGAAACAACAACAGAGTGTCTTTAAAACCCCTCTTTTGTGCAGAACTACTTCCTTCCGCCACAGATTCAAATCTTAAGTTGACAGTTTAACAGTTGAGCCCAATGTCTATTATAATATACCCATTTTAAAAAATCAGTTTTGAGCGGCTGCTGATGGCCTGGAGCTCATATCTGCGAAAGCATTTTACAAATTGTAAAATGGGCACTATGTTTATATGAGTCACATTTTTGAGATGTAAATAACTACATTCTCGCCTAAAAAACTATTTAAACTACATTGAAGTTAACTGACACAACAACAGTAGTAGCCTATTTGTTAAAAATATGGTTGGTTTGCTCGACCGCCATGACAAGTCGCCGCAAGTGGAGTGATACAAGTTCCAGTGCTGATACTGGGGGAATATCGCATGGCTGGAAAAGACTCTCAGCCAATCAGATTCCAGAACCTTAACTGCTGTATAAATATATATGTCATTAACATTTTTAAATGCGTAGTTTTATATTTCTCCATCGTTTTCAATTCGATGCTGTTCGCAATGCTTAATTGGATTGTAGTTCTTTCCCTCACTAAAGCTACCCAGTCTTGTACCTTTGTCATTTTGTCTGATTTTCGCTTCAAATCAAAGTTTGGAAAATGTAGGATGACTTCATGGCAAATGAAGACTTTTTTGAAATCCCTATGGGAGAAATTAATGGAAAAAATAATTTCAGAAACAGCGCTGCTAAAAAAAAGTGGGTGGGCACTGTTGCACTCTATTTGATATGTTACACTTTTGTGTAAGTCGGCATTAAATTAAAATTCACCCTATTTTCTAAATGTATCTTATAATGATTTTATGGAAGTAAAATGAGTTGCAACTGCCTTTTTTGTTGACTTTAAGTTTATCACATGTTTATCATCCCAAGGGGAGGAGGCTCAACATGGAGGACTGCTTGCACACTTCCTCCGACAACCTCGCTAAACTGGTGAAATGGGCCCACAGTCATGGAACGATCTGCACCTTAATCCCCAACCTAAAACACATGCTCAACGAGGGCTCTCACGGCACCCTCACGGCCCTGTGGGGCTGCAGCGCCGGTCACGCCTACCACTGGCCACTCAATACCACCTGCAAAACGGGAAACAAGGAACGGATGTGCTATCAAGAAAGCCGAAGCATCAACACGGACAGTATGATTCAGGCAGCTGCCGTCATGCAAAACACCTCGGCAGAACGCTTCCTCGGCAATGCCGGAAAAAACAAGGGCGGTTCCAGCCAAGGCGATTCCAGTCAGATCCACGACTCTTGCGACATCTCCAACTGCAGCGAACCTTCCGAGATGGACGACAACGGCGAGGAGTACAATAGCAACCTGTACGACATCGTCTGCGAGTCGTCGGCCACCGATGAAGATGGCGACTCAGAGTTCAACCACACCTCCGTCACACACAGGAAAAGAGCCGGCAAAGGACCAGGACCTGAGGACAGCACTGACCCGGCGTTGAAGAAAATCAAACAAGAGAGGGGTGAAGACTATTACAGTGTGGCCAACCCACAGATGCCTAGCAGCTCGGAGGGGAACCGCTCTACTGGCGGCGTTACGCAGTCGCCCAAGCCAATCCTCCAGAACAGACCGTCATCTAGTTCTTCAATGTCCCAGAAGCTTTCCTCGGTAGACGGCGATTCCATGGCGGTGTCCTCGTCGCCGTTGGACAACTCCCCGTCATCCATGATCAAACCCTTGCGTGCGCCTTTCCACGTCACTCAGAACAAAATGCACATGAACTCGAACCCAGCATGCAGTCAAAGTTTGGCAGCCGTACCCCATTCTGGAAGGATTGACGCTATGGGGGTTCTACACCGGGACGAATATCCCAGGTCTTCTTTGTCTTACGGAGAGGCGTCGATTGGTGTAAACCCTGAAATGGATCTTCTAGCAACGCAGGCACTTAGTACAGAAGTTAGAGCAGACAACACAGGTAAAGACCCTTATCTACAAGAAATGTCTTTTAAGTTTGTGATGAGAGATGGTTGAGAATGTTGTTGTCACACTTAATGTCTGAATGTCATTGCATTAGATAACGCAACATCATACGCAAGCAACATCTGCAAACAAATCCAGCAAAAGCTTTTCTCAGAACGTCCCTTTTTTGAGCCATCCTCGTGGTTGCTTTTAAAAAGCACCTATTATGTTTGTTTACATGTGTGTTCAACTTTCTTTAGAATCAGAATCAGTATCAGTGTGTAATGTTGCTGGTAGCTCTTTATTTTACAGTCATGTTCCCCATGTACATACTATGTACTTATTATAGTTATTACAATAACTGGGTAATAACTAGGTACTAACACTGAACCAACCCCTAAACCTAACCTTAACCCATGTAGTTACCTTATATTACCAGTACTTTCTTAGGTAAGTACACTGTAAGTGCATGTACTGTAAAATAAAGTGCAACCTTGTGGCTGTTTGAACATGAAAAAGGTCAGCACAAAGTCACTCCATAGCAAGCTATTCTCTATATCAGTGCGCACCGTTTCTGAACTCACTGAAATGACAATAAACAATATTTCAATATTAGCTCACAGTAGGTCACAATATATTCCCATTTAAATAATTCATAAGACATAAGAAAAATATAGGGGTGAGGCCTGGTTGAGTTAGTTAGTAGTGTGTTGAAACTGAAGGCTATGATAAGGGGCTGAGATTTTCCAAACAGGCTCGAAGCAACTGACCAATCATAACGCACTGATCCAGCAGACTAATCAGAGCACATTGTCCTTTTCAGAAGGAGGGGTTTCATAGAGGCAGGAACTAAACAGAGCGTTACTGACAGACTGGGAAGACAGGTGCTGCAACAATGCCAAATATGTGAAAATTGATTCTAGTAGAGCCCAAAAACTAAGTCAATACTGTAAAAGGGCATAATATGGCCTCTTTAAATAACTGGTGATTTTTAGTAGTTGTCTGTTGCTGGGTCAGTTACATGACTATTAATTTAATCAAAACAAGTATTCGTTATAAATGCAATTCATATATACAAGAATACACCTCCTAGGTGTGTTTTTAATTTCTGAATTAAAATTCATTTTGATATGAATAAAAGCATATGAAAGGGGCCTAAAGTAAAAAAAATGCCACTGTGATACAACTGTCCTAATAAAGGACAAAAGCCTCTTTAAAAGAATGCAATTCTTAATACAACCGTAAAAGATTATGTCGAACTACTTATTATTTCTTAGAATTTTTTTTTTTAATAATACTGCTACACTTAAAGGAACACTCATTTTACAAGTCCCCTAGAGTTAAATAGTTTTTTAATCCATTCAGCCGATCTTTGTATCTGGCGGTAGCACTTTTAGCATAGCTTAGCATACATCATTGATTCTAAACCATAGACTGTAAAAAAATAGTTCTAAACAGTCCATTAGCATCTCATTCAAAAAATGACCAAAGACACTTTCAATATTTTTTCCTATTTAAAACTTGACTCTTCTACAGTTACATCGTGTGCTAAGACAAACTGAAAATGAAAAGTTGCGATTTTCTACACCTATATGGCTAGGAACTACGTTCTCATTCCTGCGTAATAATGCAGCCATGGTACTGCTGTGAAGATCCGCAACTATTACGCAGGAATGAGAAAGTAGTTCCTAGCCATATAGGTGTAGAAAATCGCAACTTTTCATTTTCAGTTTATCTTAGCACACGATGTAACTGTAGAAGAGTCAAGTTTTAAATAGGAAAAATATTGAAAGTGTCTTTGGTCATTTTTTGAATGAGAGGCTAATAGACTGATTAGAATCAATGATGTATGCTAAGCTATGCTAAAAGTGCTACTGCCAGATACAAAGTTCGGCAGAATGGATTCAAAAACGGTAAAACTCAACTATTTAACTCTAGGGGACTTGTAAAATGAGCCTATTTTCAAAAAAAGTGGAGTGTTCCTTTAATATTTGAAAAACGTCTCTCCACACTAACAAAACATTATCAACAAAACTGTTATTTTAGTATTATTTATATACTAGTATAGTATTTATTAGCTTTTATTTCCATAATTTCAGTTTCAAATTATGTTTAAATGTTTAGTAATTGTGCTTTTGTCATTTTATTTGCTTCGTTTTTTTTTCTATTTAGCTTTATTTTAGTTTGAGTCATTTTAGTACTTCAACTTATATTTATTTTATTTTAATTAGTTTTTTAAAAGTTTGTATTTGTTTTATGTATTTTTTCAACTTTATATCAATCAACAACAATGATTTTAAAGGGTTAGTTCACCCAAAAATGACAATTCTGTCATTAATTACTCACCATCATGTCTTTCCAAATGTTATGTCGTCCTCCTTGACACGCAGTTATGAAGGTCTATGATATAATTTCCTATTTTATGTTTTTCTGTATGATGGTACACCTCAACTTTGCAGCAGTGTTGTTATTGTTAACTAAAACTGTTAAAGGGTTAGATCACCCAAAAATGAAAATGATGTCATTAATTACTCACCCTCATGCCGTTCCAAACCCGTAAGACCTTTGTTCATCGTTGTAACACAAATGAAGATATTTTTGATGAAGTCCATGAGCTCTCAGATCCCTTCATAGACAGCAATTTATTTACCACTTTCAAGGCCCAGAAAGTTAGTAAAAACATTGTTAAAATAGTCCATGTGACTCCAGTGGTTCAACCTTAATTTTATGAAGCGACGAGAATACTTTTTGTGCGCAAAAAACAAACAAAAATAATAACTTCAACAATTATTTCTCGTCACTCTCCTACCAGTTTATGTTGTAAATACAGTGCATCGCTTCCGAGTTCTACATCAGAACGGCGGCTCACCATTGGGCGACGCATGTGTGTAATGCTGAGTCTGACGCAGGAGCTAGCCAATGGTGAGCCGCCATTTTTTACTACCTTTTTGGGCCTTGAAAGTGGTAATTAAATTGCTGTCTATGGAGGGGTTTCATCAAAAATATCTTAATTTTTTTCCCGAAGATGAACGAAGGTCTTACGGGTTTGGAACGACATGAGGGTGAGTAATTATAATTAATAACAGAATTTTTATTTTTGGGTAAACTAACCCTTTAATAGTTTTAGTTAAACAATGACAACTGCACTGCTGCAGAGTCACAAGGTTACCAACATACAGAAAAACATAAAATAGGATATTATAGACCCCTGCAGACCTTCAATAACTGTGTGCCAAGGACAGTAAATTTCCTAAAATGTCAGATTATTTGACATTTTTATGACATGGCAAGGTTAGTTGATAAATGACTCTTGGATTTACATTTTGTTATCTAAAGCAATGGCATACAATACTTGTACAGTGTTTGAATCCATTGTATTATTATGAGTGTCTGTTGAACCTTTGTGTGCTTGAAATGAACATAAAACCACTTAATGATCTCATAGTGAACATGCGGGTGCTATAAATGATAGTAAAAAGTGAAATTGCAATATTGCTCAATAGATCAGAGCTTCAGAAGCAAAGCAAAACCGGCACCTCTTCAAGTGTACATTCAGTTTGCTTTGAACATTGCTTAATGCAAATTGAATGGTTCTGCATAATTATTTAATCAGGCAAGCCACTTTTGTGCCCTAACCGCAACCACACACCCAGTGAAAAACAGAAGCGTCTTAAATAGCCTGAACAAAAATCCATACTTATAATGTACTTGCATAGAAATCCCAAACAAACACAAAAGGTTAGTATATTCTAAATGTATTTCTGTGAGTGCTGTGCGTGTGATATTTGTGAGCGAGCCTGTGGGTGGAGTGCTGGCTTATATTGATCTTCTTAATTACATTTATGACGTTGTCTCAGTCAAGGCCATAAATTAGATTTATCACACCGCAGAAGTGTAACCCAACACTACACAATGGACATGATGAAACACTGGGTGTTGCTTAAACCCTAGATGCAATTCAAGTATGGCCAAAAAGAAAAATGCTGTGTTCAAGGAATGATATGGGCTAGGGGTGAAAAAAAACTGCCTGCATATTTTCTTTAAAAAGGAAAGATTGACTAAGGTGTCATTCATACAGAGCACATTTTTCCATTCCACTGCTAATTTTCCTTTGTTTTTCAATGTAAACAAAAGCTAGATGGACGTGTTCAACTGTTACACTCGCATCTTTTCGTATGACGCAGCGTTCTAAAAATGCGGCGCTCAAGTTAAAAGAAGTGCAACTTTTTCGCGATTTTTTTTTTTCTTCTTAACACTGACCTGTGTCTTGCCTTTTTAACCGCAAAAACACATTCTGTGTGAACCGGCCCTAAGGAAACAAACATTTTTATGTTTTACACTTAATTTTTTAATTCATAGGAATGGTACAAAACTTAATAAAGGTTTTGGCAATAGCTATGTGAACACACAAAAAGTCATGGACATGATTCAAAAAGGGTTCAATGGTCCTGAAAAAAATACACTTGTACTCCTTGCGGTTAAAAAATTAATGCATTGGAAATCAATGGAAGACAAATTTGATCTAGTGGAAATGTTTGGTACTGCGCCCAAACAAAATATTACTGAAAGCAAATTTTTTGAGATATCAACCTCAAATTTGGAGCACAACTTGTTTAGATGTATGGCTTTGATTGTCTCACAGTTTTAGAATAAAATATGCTTGGGAAAATATATATTTCATAAAATTGAAAATATTTTTCATAACAATAAACTTAAACTTCTATCATTTTAAGTCCGCTTTTTCCCCCCTATATAATAATCTGTCATGTGTCGTCATTAAAAAGAGAACAAACTTCAGTATGTGCTCCAAAGCATTCAAGATTTATGACAGTTAAGTTGGAAATATTATTTTCAGGTCTATGCTCAAAAGGTGAATAAATGGATTGTTACTACTGCATAAATATAATTAGGGAAACCCTTTATTTTATGGTGACGTAGTTACACATTACTACATGTACTTACTATAGTAATAATAGTAAATGATGCATAATTACATGTATTTTGTGATCTATTCATAACTAAGTTCTGGTTCATAAAGTTTGAAATACCTTTTCAGCGATATACTGTTAACGAATATGCTGATGTCGTCCACACTGATTGTTTAATTGAATGTAAATATGTGCTGCGCGCTTTCCTCTCAATAACAAAGGAAACATACAACAGAAAATAACGGTGGTGACGGGCGTAGCAAGCTTTTCAAAAGTGCGGGTGATGATTTGGTTTGCTTGTTAACAATAAAAACGATGAATACAATGACAGAAGGGTACAAAAAGTATAATATACAAGATATAATAAGCTTTCCATTTAAATGAGTGATACAAGAAAAGTATAAAAACTCCCTCTGAACACAGAAATTTTCTGTTGTGAAAATACACAACAGTAGACTTGCTAAAGAATCAGAATCAGAAATACTTTAATAATCCCAGGGGGAAATTATTTTTGTTACAAACTCCAGATATACAAACAACATATATTAAGAACAAAATATATATATATAACTATATAAATTAGGGCTGGGTATCGATTTAGATGTTCCAATTCAATTCCGATTCGATTTTGATTCTCGATTCAACTCAATGAATATAGATTTAATACAAATACTATAGGTATTTATAAAAAAAGAACAGTGAACATAAGTTTACAAGTGGGTAATTAAAAAGAAATGAAGAGCCACAAACATGTAGGTCTATATTAAACTCTTTTTTTTTTTTTTTTTTTTGGTACACTCGGGTACATTAAAACAGAATCCATCTCTATATTTCAAATGCATACAATTGTTAAATACAATACAATTTTTATTAAAAAAAATGTGTCTGTGAAGTATTTTATACAATTGGATGATTTTCAGCAATTTTCAGTACACGACAAGCTTTTCTTACGATTTTGCCTATAACCATATCCATAAGTTCCCGCCTCCTCGGCCCGAGCTGACCGATAAATCTAACACACCAAGAGAGGCGGGACTTAAGGCAGAACAGCCAATCATCAGCCGGTCACACTCAAAGCCGGTGTCATGTTTGAGAGGGTGGGGAGAGGAGGCAGCCGCAGCGAGCACAGACACAGAGCGGCCAGAGAAACGGAGAAGCGACTGCTGTAAGGCGCTTGTGCAAAACTGCGGAAAAACTGCAGAAAAAGTGCAGGTGTTGAACCCTCTCACCGGGAAAAGTGTGGGCCCCACGGGTGCGCCCCTGGGTGGTGAGAAAACAGCAGTTAAGAAAGCATCTGAAATTCTAGAAAGTGTGACTAAGGTGTCATTCATACAGAACACGTTTTTCCATTCCACTGCGCTAATTTTCCATTGTTTTTCAATGTAAACAAAAGCTAGATGGACGTGTTCAACTGTTATGCTCGCATCTTTTGCAGTGTCTTTTGCATGACGCAGCATTCTAAAAATGCGGCACGCAAGTTAAAAGAAGTTAAATAAATAAAAAAAACGCATTTCAATAGTTTTTTTTCTTAACACTGACCCGTGTCTTGCATTTTTAACCGCAAAAATGCATTCTGTGTTACACTTGTACTCCTCGTGGTTAAAAATTACTGCATTGGAAATTAATGGAAGACAAATTTTATCTAGTGGAAATGTTTGGTACTGCGCCCAGACAAAATGAAAGCTTGAAAATGAAATTGAGCTATCAACCTGAAATTTGGAACACAACTTGTTTAGATTTACATTCAATTAAACGCGGCTCTCGTCAATATGGACGGCATCAGGATATTCGTTAACAGTATATCGCTGCAAAGGTATTTCAAACTAATGAAATATATACGCAACACAGGACCAAAGACAGGTAAACAAACCAAAAACGGGACATATCACAAGATGCGACCCTAAAAAGGACAGAATGCTCAAGCATACCTTTTTTTTCTCATCGTATTTGCAATGTTGTCCATCACAGTTCAGTAAAGGCATCAGAACCACGTCTCCTTGCAGATCTTCATTTGTGTGTGTGACGTAGGGATTCCTGCCGCTGTTTTGACTCCTTTACACATATTATAAGCTTTATAAGTTCTCAGCTGTTCAAAATACCATCATATGTAAGCTACGCTCATACAACAAGTGCTTTTAGCCCAGAACACAGCATTGTTTTGGATGTTCGGTATTAAGTTCCGTCGTGAAATATACTCTTTATTATTTTTTAAAATCCAGAACAAACAAACCAAGAGAACCAAACTACAAGTGTGAACAAACCCTGTGTTCATTAAACGTAATTATTTTTTGAGCTTGGGGCCAGTGCCCCTAAATAACAAGAAGTCATGAGCAATAATTGCGATGCAGTTTCTTTTTGTCATTTCATCTTTATAAACAATACTCTATATTGTTTTTCAATGTCTGAGTTTTTAAAATTCTAGATTGGTGCTTCATTCTGAGTACATTTTAAGATAAAATCCCATTTTCGGGGAAGTGGGTATCTCTCGGCATTATGAATGGATTCAATATCACACAGGCAGTTGTTTGGTCTTAGTAAGATAGTTAATGAGATCGCGTCCTCTCCCATTCTGCAATAAGGCATTAAGCTGTTTTCCCAAGAGACTCTGGGGATATTTGACATTTCAGTCAAGATGGAAATGGATGATGCTGTTATTTCTTTAACTCCAAATAAACCGAACGAAAATAACAGGTGAGTTTTCTTGACACTTTCTCTCTTTACTGAGAGAAAAAATGGATGTCAGTAGATTTAATGTTGTTAAAGTGTGATTATGAGTATGTGTTTTATCATAAGCATGCATTAAAAAATGCTTAAAAGATAATATTCATATCTCTTGTTTGTGGACAAACTATAATTTTATTCTGTTTACAGGTTCACACGAGAAGATGGATTATGCTGTGATTTTGAAAGCCCTCCATGGTTAGTTTTTTGTGCAAGAACTTGTTACGATCCAAACGTATTGCTGTTTTATATTATATAACTATATTATATATTATACTTTATTAATGGGTAAATCCCATGAAACCCGTCAATAACATATCCAGCTCATATTTACCCCAAATTAAAACAAATACGAAATTGTATTTCGCATAAACTTTTTTAAGAACCTCAATGATTTTTTGTGGCAATGTGACATTTTCATGAGAAGTAAACACATTTCCTCCAACATACTTATTAAAGTGTAACAATAAATCCCATTCTCAGTAAAAAATAAATGTTTTAATATCACACAAGATTTATATTATAAAATAAAAATAAATTATTATAAAAAATATAATAAGTGTGTTGTACTGGATTTGAATTTTTACTGATAAAAAAAAAAAACTCATTATATTACCAAAATAAAATAGTTTTACTTTAATTCAGTAAAACATTACTGTTATAGTAATGAGATTTCTTTCTTTTTTTTGAGAATTGTTAGAAAAAAGATCTGAGAATATGGGAGGAACACGTGCTTATTTTTCCTGAAATTAATGTCACAATGCAAACAGTCTTGGTTCTTTTGAGCGCAATCTATACATTTCCTATTGACAGGTTTTGTGAGATTCACTCTACAATAGTAGAATTTTCCCTCTGTATTTATTTTTATAATGATGAATTTGCATGAGGCAAATGAATTTGGAGGAAACTTTGCATCATGGCAAATAAAATAAAATTTCTCTGATGAAAATGCCTTTATTGTCTGTGGACTTGCCAATTGTATGAACTGTGATGTTGTGTGGGAAAAGCGTTTGGTTTGAAGTGTTGTGTGTTGTGGTTCTGCCCGCTGATTGCAATAGAATGATCGCGAGGGAAGTTCGTCCGCTTCTTAAATGCTTATTTGATGTATTACAGAGCATCTGGTTCCTGCTGCACACAGTTCAGAAGAGCAGTTCTGCCCATCAGATCTCAGTCCAAACAGTGAGAGGTATTTTGAAGAGAGAAAACACCTGGAAGAGTTTATAACAAGCATAGGTGAGCTAGCAGTCCAATAAAAAATGCATAGTAGCAAATTCAACCTCATCTATGTCAGTTGAATGTAATTGTGATTGATTGGACCATCAGTTATGTCAACAGGTAAATTTTTTTAATGTATTGCAGATACTATAACCCTACAAAACCTGCAGACAGTCATTGATCGGATCCTCGTCTTTCACGAGCGAACGCAGATGCCTCTGTCTAGTCCGGCCAGACTGGGAGAGCAGGAGTTGTTTCCAGGAAGCGGACTTTACCTGCCACACTACAAACTAGCGTCCATGCTGCAGGAGTCACGGCAGGACAGCATGAGACTCTTCCACCTGCTGTTCGAGCACTTCTTCAGCGAGGAGGATCTTAACGGGGCGGTCGCTTTTGGGAAGAGGGGAAAAGTACCTGATGGCAAAAAGATCCTGGACAGAAGAAGAGTGGATGGGATTATGTGTGAGTATTTGAAATTGGACGGCCCACTCTTACTGATGATTTTTGTTTTTAAAAATAAAGTTAATCAAAAAAGACATTTACATTACAATTTTTTTTTTTTTTTTTACTTTATATTCATTAAAGAATCCAAGTTTTTAAAAATTAAAAGCACACTTTTTTTCAACATTGATAATAAGAATAAATGTTTAATCAAATCAGCATATCAGAATGATTTCTGAAGGATCATGTGACACTGAAGACTGGAGTAATGATACTGAAAATTCAGCTTTGATCACAGGAATAAATTACATTTTATAATATGTTCAAATAGAAAACAGTTATTTTAAATTGTAAAAATATTTCACAATATTGCTTTTATCTCTGTATCTTTTACTGTAGTTTTGATCAAATCAATGCAGACTTATCCCAAACTATATATATGTATGCCTGTGCACTCTGAATGGCTTATGAAAGAAAAAAATCTTAATTTAAATTTTTTTTTTAAAACAAATAATCAAGGATGTTCTACACTGTTTTCCCATAAACAATGTATTACAATGAATGACAATTAAATTACACTGATATAACGATGCACAATAGCTATAAACAGTAATATTTACATAATTATATTTTTATTTTTCATCAAATAATACATGTGAAATGCCACATGGCATTGATATTTTTGAGTGGTGATGCAAACAAATAATTTCACCACGAGTGAAGATTTTTAATAATTTCATTGAAAGACTGATTAAATTTTAATAAAAAAATGTTGCTACTGAAATTTAAATCTGACATTATTAAAACTATTTAAAATAACATTACTTTGATTTTAATAAAAAGTGCATACTTTATATTGGAACTTTATATTGTGACTATTGTTCGTCTCAGAGCCTTCATTTTTTTTCTAATTTCCTAAAACATAAAATGTTTTTTATTAAAAAAAGAATTTCTTTTTTTTTCTCTTGTAGCATATGTTCTGCGTTGTTCTACTATAGACGGATGGACACCTGTGGAATCATCTAAACTGAAGAAGGCCTGTATTAATAAATGCAGGCTTCGAATCGGTCAGAAAAAGAAGCAAGAATCTTCTCAAGAGTCCTTTATTTTTTGTGACGAACAATCATCGGGCAAAAATGACCCTACTTATATCTAATTGCTGATCCCCAAAAATGTCCATTCGCAGGCAAATGCTATTATACCGTTGAAAGGAAACACTGTTTTGCCCAGTGATTGAATGGAAGCTGCCGATCGGTGTCTTGGACATGAACGATTCAGTTTGGAATCGTTACAAGCTGATTCAGTTCAGCTACAGCACTAAAAGATGAAAGATTCACGGTCAGACAAATGAACTATTTCCATTTCTTTCGTTTCAACAAAACCAACATTATCTATACTGTGATAGTTACTGACTATTGACTCGTTTAGTCAACAACACAAACCTGTTTATAATAACTTTAGAATAGTCTAGTGCTTATTCATGTTAGTCATGTAGCATTGTAACAATCAAAACAAGATATTTTGAGTTTTGTCAAACCGTTTGGATGGTTTTTACTCGTACCCAATATTTTTCAATATACAAATGTGAAATATCACCTTATCAGAACCAGCTTAAACTTTATTTAATTGCCTTTTTTTCTTCCTTTTCCCTCTGATTCATCAACCAACATCCCACTAAATTGATGATAGCCTCATTACATGCTTGTGCATGACTGACAGGAAACTCATTTAATACCATCCCACAAAGTTTTATTACTCCATATGTTTCGTACATTTGTAATTTTTTATCTAGGTCACTGCCTATCCACCTTATTTTGCTGTTTTCTGTGAATGTGTGAGACTTCCGATTCATTAGCTGCTATAGATAAAGAACTAGAAGAATAACAAAGTGCAGTAAATGGTCAAACTATTTGCGCCACAAACCAGAGTGCTCATAATTGCGACAATACATTAAAGGGGCTATATGAAAGAATTTAGGTATTTATCACTTTTTTTGTGACAGCTTGTAACGAAATTTAAAAAACAAGACCTTCCCTGACTTCCTGAAAGCGTGTGACATTTACTTGCACTCCCGAGAGCCTCTCTTCCGTTCTATAACACATGAAAATAATGTTTACGTTCAGGATAATGCCGAAAGAGCTATTCTGTACAGAAATGTCAATGTGTCATGCAAAGAAAAGGGTTTAATGAGGTTTAATAGGGCCCTATTTTAACGATCTGAGTGCATGGTCTGAAGCGCAGGTGCACTTAGGGCATGTCTGAATCCACTTTTGCTAGTTTAACAATGGAAAAAAAAAAAACGGCGCGCCAGGCACATAGTCCAAAAGGTTGTACCTAGTCTCTTAATGAGTCATGGGTGTTTTTTGGGCGTAACGTGCAGTAAACCAATCAGAGTCTCATCTCCCATTCCCTTTAAAAGCCAGTTACGCTTGCACCATGGCGGATTTGCTATTTACATGGCAGAATTTGAGAGCGGAAAGACTGAACGCTTCTCCAGAGAGGAATCCTTATTTTTAATATTTAAAAATGTTTGTGTGCTGTGTGTGTAATAAGCAGAGTGTATGTGCGTTGTGCACATGCCTATAGGCGCATATTACTAACGCGCCCTTTAAATAACACAAAAAATACTGCGCTATTGACTTTAGACCAGGTTTCTGTTGGTCAATGGTGCAGTCGTTTTCAGTTACCTCAAAATAGCGACGCACCAAGAATGCACCATGGGTGAACAGATGGAAGCGAGTGCATTTGCTTTTTTAACAATGTGGTGCTGGATGTGAAAATGATAACTGCCGGGCTGAAAATACTTGCGTTGTGCCTGGCGTTAATAACAAGGGTTTCTGAATTGTAAATATAGCCCCTTTAAAATAATATGGTAAGTAACACCAATTTGCAATATCAAGCAGCATAACAAGCTGTTTTGTACAGCTAAAAATATCTTGACGCTGATGAGCCCGGAAGTCTCAACACATTCAATTCACAAATGGACGCGGCCACCATTACGTCAAAGATAAGGTGGATAGGCCACTTCGCATATAACGGTATATAAAATGACTGCCAGAAATGTGAGATTTGTTTATTCAGTATAAACAACCAGACAATTAACAATTTCTGTGTTAAAGATATTCCCAAACATTTCTTACTGTCTGTGAGGTGCTGAAATGAGTCTATAGTGAAAAGGTCACTCAAGGGCTCACAAACTTCTGATATATGTTGACATTCTTTGGATGTAAAGCAGCTTAGTAAAGCAGGCTTTAAAACATTGAATGGCTCAGTAAGGTCGATCACCTTTCACAACCAAGTATTACGTTTCTTATGAACTTTAGTAGGTATATCCCATTGTCCACAAATGTTCAGTATAAAAGAAAAAACATTTCAATCCTTTCATAACGGTTAGGAAGTCTTCATCTGGCCAGTTTCAAAAGTGTTTTGTTTTTGTACCTACTCGATGCTGAACTTGTCCTTATCTTAGCACTTCTACAAAGACTGACTGATGTTTATTTTCAAGTGTGTAAATACTCAATCATCCTGGTGTGTCTTAAGTGGTCTTATTTGTCATTTTATTATGCGTTACAATAAAATCAATGACCAAATGTTGTCTGTGATCCATTTTTGCGTATGACTAAATTGCTGTAATTAAGCTGGTTTTCTTCTTTCTTATTAATTCAGTGTATTTTATTTCTTAATTTTGTTTTTGACAGTCTGCATCTGGTTTGCTGGCATTCATTTGAGGTGGTGCGGTCAATTTAGTTTTTTCCTCTTAGAAATTATGTTGGTTTTTTTTGTTATCGCATAATATATTTGAGGAGGTCATGATAGAAGTAGCATAAAAAAGCCTACTAAAAGTAAAGGCATTTAAATAAGTATTATAAAGATGACTTAAATTGAAACTACCCCAAACAAAGGCAAAGAAATCTCCCCCTTAAAAAGGGTACACTGTAAAAAAAAGAAAAATATTTAAAAAGTAAGTTACCTGGTTGCCTCAAAATTGAGTTCATTGAAATAAAAAATTTGAGTTAATACAATGAACATTTGAGAATCAACATCACCCTTTATTCAAATATTATTAAACGATTTTGTAACCATATTGCATAATTGTGTGTTTTATTTGTAATAATGCAGCGAAACATGCCAAATTGTGCTATTTTCATGATTTATCACAACATTTTTTATTTATTTATGTGGTTCAGATACAATAATATTTTGAGTTTCTATTAATAAAACCAAATTCCTTCATTGTATTTTTAATTTCAATGTACTCAAAATTTTAAGGCAACCAGGTTAGTTACTTTTTTAAGTTAAACCAACAATATTTTTTAACAGTGTAGTTATCATCAAGTAACAACAAATAACAACAAAAGCAATGATAAATGGATCACATTTCAAGATATGACATGGCAATCAATCAGAATAACTTTTACTGGAAACCGTGTTGGGGGTAGCATTACAAGTAAGGTTATGTAATCAGATTACTTTTTCAAGTAATAAGTAACGCATTACTTTTACAACAAAATATCTAAGTATGAATAAGTAACGTCAAGTTGGATTACTTTCCATAAAAAGTAACTAAGTACCACAATCAGTTACTTTTTTAGGGAGTAAAGTAATATTGTAGCATTTCTTTTAAAAGTAACTTTCCCCAACACTGGAAAGAAAAGTGTTCTGAGATGTTACTATACTGAAAAGATATTTTGGACCCCTTTGTCAAGCTAAGCGATTTGCAATTGAGTTAAAAATATCCTTTTCCTTTAATCATACTAAGCATCATCTTTGTGCTGTGATAAAAACAAAAATGTTAGATTATACGCAATATAAATTTACATGATATGCCAAATGACACTGTGGTGTTAATAATAGCAAGATTTGCCTATATACAATAACTTACTGTCTGTTAAAGTGCAGAAAATCAAATGGCTAAAAAAAAAAACAATCATTATGGAAACAGCAAGATGTCACATGAAATATGACAGACATTGCAGATGGAATAAAAAACATGTCTTGCGTAAATGGCTTCAAGGTCTACCACAGATATGTAATGCAATTAATCATTTGACTAATTAATCAACATGTAATTGATTCATTTAAAATTTTGAATTGGCTGTTCACCACCAGCAACGTATATCTCTTCTGTTTTCTAATTTATATTATTGCTCTGTTTTCTATGTGAAGTATTTATTTTTCATCAGATTTCAGATGACTTCTCAGATTAGCACACACAAAAAAAAACATTTAGATATATCTTTCGGTAACACTTTATTGTAAAGTGAAGTAGTTGCATGTTACTACATGTACTTACTATAGTAATAACAGTAAATTATGCATAATTGCAAAGTGACAAACCCTAACTCTATAGTAAGTGCATGTAGTTCAGTAATATTACTCAGTACTTATTTGAGTAAGTACGATGTAACTACGTCACCTTAAAATAAAGTGTAACCTATCTTTCCCGTGGTAGTAGGAACTCCTGAGGTAAAGCTTTGTTTCTATCTCAAACAGTATCTCCAGCTGTGTATGAAATAGAGAGACTGAAAGCTCTACTACAGGCTGAGAGAAGCAAAAGTGAGTTGATGGGTGAAACCATCAGCAGCCTGAAACAAGACAAAGAGCTTCTGCAACAGGAACTCACTAAGAAGGCTGAGCTCATCTGTGACTTCCTACAAGAACAACTACGCCCAGGTGACTATTCCTTGCAATCTACAATCGTATATATTCCGTTTCTAGAGAATTACTATTTTGGATGATATGAAGGGAAGCATGGAGATCAGAAAGTAGGTTGTGACTTAGGAGGATAAGAACTGTCTTGTTTTCTCTGATTGGTAGATAAAAGAAGGACACTTCCTTCAAGTCAAATGGAGGCAGGCAGCTCGCATCAGATTATTTCCTCCATTCCTGAAGAGGGCGCTCCGTTTGACTCACCAGCCCTCTTCGACTCCTTTGAGGAAGTGGAGTTGCACCCATTGGACAGGCAAAGGGCCATCAAGATTTCATCAAAGAGAAGCAGAGATGGCGAGAACACACGTGTCCGAAGTAAGTAAATTTGAAATCTCAAGGTCCACTTTCTTGCAGTATTGCTCCAACCCTAATCAAACACACCTGAACAAGCTAATCTAGGTTTTAAGGATTACTAGGCTGCGTTTAACTCCACTTTTAGACACACTGGCAAACTTTCCTAAGCACTTCCCCTCGGGGGAATCCCTGCCACCAACAGCCCAAGCATACATGCATACATATGCCCAGTTTCTGCCGAAATTGCCCAGAACAATTTTTCCCAGGAACTTTTTCCCCCCAGACATGTTGCTGTCTGCGTTTCCATCGCGGTCTAAAGTACCCTAAAGATTAGTCCAGTGACGTAGGACTGCGCACGACTTTCCAGTTCCCGCTGGATTTCGTCCTCCGCATATAAGCTTAATAAAGCCTGAACCTCGTCGTCGTTCCATCGGTCGTATTTTTTCAACTTCATTGTTTATTGACTTATTGACGCCACAAAAGACTTGTTGTTGTTGAAATAAAATGCTGCGTGGAGTCAGCCAATCAAAATGTTGCGTGAACTCAACCAATCAGCATGTTCAGCGCACAAGTCCCACCCCCGAAAGTTCCTGAACTTTGAAAACGTACTACCTCGCGAGCAGGGAAGTTTTGAGGGGGACATTTTTACCCCAGAACTTCATTAGACAGTGGTTCCTGCGGTCAAAACACACCGAGTACCACCCCGAAGTCCCTAGTTCCGCGGCTATACATACATACAGGCCTATAGAATGGTATGTAAAACTAATTTATAAGGAAAAACACTGTAAATAATAAATCAGCTCCATAGCAGATTCCAAGTGATCAAGGGCTTAGGGTATTCCATTTAAACACATTGCAAGGGTTCCGCCAGCAGTGGGCACTCGTGCAATATAAGCAATGACGTACATCAGAGTAAACGAGACGAAGAGAAGTTAGTGAGGGAAGGGCATAAAATATAGGACATAAACGAAGCCCTAGAAAGTTATAGGCAGATGAGTTTGATCAAGGTTGGAGGTAAACTCTTCAGGAAAGTGGATCTCGGAGGCCAGAGTTGAGAACTCCTGTTCTAGGTAATTAATAACATTGGTGTAGATTTTGATTGTCATTCAAGTAACATTTTGTTTCACTAAAGAAGGATGTTACTATTTTTCAGTGAAAAACGTTGTGGGTGTGATTGCTCGATATATGGCTGCACTTCAAGAGTTTCGACGTAGTGTATCCATGAAAGTGGCTTTTGACAGAGTCGGTGTGGACCGCAATACCATTTCCAGGACAGCAGCCATTGCTGAACTCAGCTTGGCGGCCCCTGAAGTCTTCCACGCCCTGCCTCCATGGGATGAGAAGGAGGAAACGTTGGCCCACTATGCAGTCAGATGCCGACAGGCCATGGATGACAGCATCAAAGCCAAGATTAAAAGCATGAAAACAAAGGGGGAACTTCTACCAATTGTCAGCAAATAAAACGAGAAAATGACATTTACCTTATCTGATTCACAGTGGACATGGACCACTCTAAATGAACAATTTGTATTTCTCCATCACATTTTGGCCTTGTTCTTCTTTCCTTTTTGCCATGATCCATCACAAAGTGAGTGATTTATGGCAACACACTTCTTGGAAACTTTCAATCAGTTGTCGTGATTGTTCTTGGCCAATTTGGCTTTTAAATGAAATGAAATAATTGTTTTGAATGCCTTGTATCCGTATCCTTTTTCCTGACTAGTATTTACTTCAGTGTTAAACATTAGTTAAATAATGATAGTTATTATTATGCTCACTTCCATCACAAACTACAGTGCATGATTTTATTTTGTGACAGGACACCTCTTCCTCTCTGAATACCAGTGTCATGTGACAAGATTGCCAGGGTGTAGACTGTGAAAAAAGTGCTTAATGATCTTACACTGCATTGTATGAACCAGTGGGTTTAATGACTGTTATTGTGAAAAATAAATGGAAAATCACAACCTCAAACAACCTTGATGCTTGTGTATTTTGTTGGAAATATGCCATTATGTCGACAAGGGATAACTCAAAAGGCAATACATTCAATACAGAATCTGGGATTATAAATCTTTACCTAAAGATTAGACAGTACCTGAGCAGATTTTCTGTTTGCTACCAGGCAATGGACCTCATATTTCATACAGCACAAATCAAAATAAGAACAGTTCATTTAATGGATTGTACCATGAAAAACTTTGGCCCTTAAAATCCAGTGGACAAAAATCCACTGCATGGTTACCTTAGACCAGGGGTCTCCAAACTCGGTTCTGGAGGGTCATTGTCCTGCAGAGTTTAGTTCCAACCCCAATTAAACACACTAGGCCCAAGTAAGACACTGGCTGAATCCGAAATCACCCCCTAAACCCTCAATCACTATTCCCTACTTTAGTCCACTAATACAGTTCACTTGAAGGAGCGAATGAAAACAAGTGAGCGAATTCGGACAGCCGATGTGTGTTCATCGGCTGTACACTCGTTATTGTAGCGCAATGTGGGATAGAATGAGTGCACTCATTAACGTTCACTATGGTTTCGGACACCACTACAAATGGCTGTCCCTTCAAATAGTGCCCTATTTAAGGGCATAGGGGGCGTTTTCGGATTCAGCCACTGATTAGCTGGTTCAGGTGTGTTTAATTGGGGTTGGAGTTAAACTCTGCAGGACCAAGTTTGGAGACCCCTGCCTTAGACCATTACTGGTCTAACCAGTAACTCAATAGTAACTGCATGTGTATCCCTCAAAAAGAAATTTCCACTCATATCAAATATGCCATCCATTAGTCCAAGGTCCATTGGGTAATTGTTTTCAAAGCAATAAAGTTTGTGATATATGAAAACACTACCTTCTTCCCTTTCAGCAGACATGGATGAGAGAGCATATCGAGAACAGAATGAGAAGACCATTCGCAGCACCCAAACAGCTCTACGCAACTTTCGGGACTTCCTGGTTTCTAAGTATCCAAACGAGACCAGAGAGATATACTTCATCCCCTGCCAAGAGTTGGACATCTACTTGGCCTCCTTCTTTGTGGATGCTCGCCAAAGGGATGGCTCGGAGTATGAGCCCAACAGCCTGGCCAACTATCAGTGTGGCCTGGAACGCTATCTAAAGGAGCATCGCTACGCCTACAGCATTACAAGAGACCGGGAGTTCCAGAGATCCCAAGATGCCCTCAAGCAAAAGCAGTTGGAGCTCAAGTTCAAAGGGAAAGGCAACAAACCTCACAAGTCAATGAAGCTGACCCTTGCTGACGAGTTGCTCTTAAGGAAACGGGGGCTCCTAAGTCGCTTCAATCCTGAGGGTCTACTCAACCTGGTGTGGCTCAACAACACCAAGGCTTTTGGCCACTGCACAGGTTTCCATAGCTCCACACTCAAATGGGGCGATGTGCGCTTGCTCACCACAGAAACAGGACTAGAGTGTCTGGAGTGGACCTACCAGGATTTTAGTGACCCTAATGCCAGGAACAGAAGGTCCACGACTGAGTTCCGCATCTACGCTACCCCGCATGCTCCTCATACCTGCCCGGTGCAGGACTACAAGGATTTTGCTCAACGCAGACCTCAAGCAATGCTCTATGAAGATGCCCCCTTTTATCTGTCCATCAAGCCTGTGGTCAACCTGGCTGCCCTGCACTGGTACAACTGCCAAGCTCTGGGAAAGAACAAATTAGCAAAGATGGTGAAGACCATGTGTGAGAAAGGCAACATTCCAGGGAGAAAGACCAATTTCAGTGTTTACCAGAGTTGCAGCTCCTTGTCCGAAGCCCAGAGCAATCAGCTAGTCCTGATCTGCAATGACCTTAGGCAACAAGCCGCCCAGTCTGGGAGTTCCCATCCTGGCAGCACCAACTTTGTCATTGCTGGTTCTTTTGACTCTACTGACTCTGCTTAAAGCTGAGGAGTAATTTTGGAGCCACTAGTAGCACCAAATGGATCTGCTGTTTCCAAACAAGTTTCTCAAACACGTCTTCCATTTTTTTTGGACAAAGAGTTGTTCCCACTCCAAATGCACATCATTTGTTGAGTGTCAGACTGCTCAAACAAAAGAGTCTAGGTTCTTATGATTAGGAGGGTCCAGCTAGCCCCTGCTAAAAGATCTTTTCTATATGAAGTGCAATTTTTAATTTATTCATTTAAAATAAGCTGTGTATTCTGATAACTTTGTCTTTGCCAAGTGACTTTTTAAAGGGCTCTTCAAAGCCTCAAATGGACTCATATTTGCCCCCGTCTGCTGCCTTTTGAGTCACCACTCAGGATAGTTGCTTGTGAAGGTTCTTGTGGTTCCATCAGCCAGGCAGTGTTGTCAGCATGTCACAATGTAATTTTCCAGTTGCCCCAGAGTTATTAGTCACATGGCATTTGCGGCTAAGGTGATTGGATCTGGAAACAAATCGGTTTCCATAACTGAGTGCCTATGTGCAAAGATAGTGGAATTCAAGTTGCATACATCCATACTTGCGTCAGCTGAGCAACTGGCATTTGGATAATTGGGAATGCTAATGGCTATCGCTCTTTAGGTATGGCTCAAATCAACCAAGGAAGGGGCCACTGTGTTTACACGTCTACAAATGGCACATTAAGCTAGGATAGGAGAAAGTATTTTGAACACACGTCAGCTTTAAATTCAATTGTATGACTGACTTAGGCCATCTTGTTTTGTCTCAACGCTCTGTTCTATTCGGTGAGCAAAGTCTTAATTGTGGTTTCTGTCAATGTGTATGAAACTATGTATAAAATAATCAAGTTTATATTGTAACTACAGTTGTCTTTGCAAAATATTCATTATCCAGTGCAGTATTAAGTCAATTACATTACAAAGGCATTTGGATGTTTTTACTGTGTATGGCAACTATTACGCATTTGATGAAGTTAAAATGTCAGTCAAGTTATTCCGTACATGTCGTATACATATGAATGTATAGTGGAACTAATCCTGCTATCCTTCATTTATTCCAGTCTTGGAAATGTTCTGTGTTGGTGTAGCTGTTCTCTTAAATGGTAAGCACTTATCAGATGTTACATTGTTAGATACTGTTTGTGTTAGATATATTACAGATATGTGCCTGTTCAACATATGTGCCTGATATAATATTATTTATTCTTAAACATACTAACAAACCATTAGGTTATGAACAGAAATGGTTACAAATCAAGGTGTTTGAGGCATGAGAGGAATCAGCTGAGAAAAAAATATACTACCACGAATAAAGCAACCCTGTAAAAAGAGTAGTCATATTTCTTTATTACTTTTTGGTTTTTATCTCACGTCTCAGTTTATAAATCAAATTCCAATTGTTATGGAATATTGCAGTATTTATTATAAATTATTTTTTTCATGTGCCTCATAATCTTTAAATGGACATGGACAAAATGCAATGACTGAATGAACATTTTATGGTCCTGAGACTTCCACAGAAGATGTGCAATTTTTTTTTATATTTAGACCACTTCTATTATTGCCTGCTAGGTTAGAGTTCCAACCAGAATAACAAAAAGTGTTTGATTTTTTTACAGCTCCAATGATTACTCTGTACTACATGCTTGCAAATACTCACAATAAAAACTGCATTACAACTCTATTTTGCTGTATTATTGAGTTTTGCAGTTGGAATTGTGCAGTATAGTCATTAAATTGTATTGGACGGACAATTACAGTGGGATCATGTATTAAAAATGACAACACAATAATGGTTATCTTTTCTCCATTTTATGTAAAAAATAAAACCATGAAAAATGAAAGTCATCTAGTCCATGTCAGAGTAGCAAATTTGATCAAAACAGTAATACATTCCTAGCTGATGTTAATTTACTCCGGGTCGAGTCTTGGTAACACAGGCAGTATAAGGTTACCAAAGGAGGAATCCTGAGTGATGAAGAAGCCGGACGAGTGTGCATGTGCATGCTGAAACCAAACCAGAGAAAAATACTCATCTGATGGACATTATCAATAATAAACAAATACTTAAACTCTAAACATGACGCTTATGGTACCTGTAAAGCTGCTTTCTGCTGTGCTGCAATGTGCTGCTGCTCGGCCTGATCCCTGAACTCTTTATTTACGGCTGGTCTAGAGAGTGGAATGCTGGGGAAACACATTATATATTGCATATGTTATGACTTTCTGAGTATGGAAAAAAATATTGACAATCTTACAATACATATACTGACTTAACATAGGGATTCTTTAGAAAAAAAAATATAGCAAAATACAAATAGTATTTTTACAGTGATGTTTTTGAAACAGTACCTGGCTCCTGGATTATTCATAGACTGACTCTGAAGCAGGCGTCTCTTCTCCTTATCCAGCTCAGCTAGAATAGCAACCCTGTTTTTGTTTTGAAATCCTATCGAGAACACATGCACAGATATAATAGTTCATATACAGCAAGCAAGCAAATACATGTTATTTATAATAACAATATTTAAAGCCAATCTTATAAACACTGTGGGTTACTGACACAGCGTCTAATTCAAGCTTTATTTGTACATGTTTGATAGGCCTCATCGCACTGTATACCTTAACGTTGATATATTTAGGGAGTTACAATGAAAATTATTTAAACAGTATATTCATATTCATCGATCTTAATATCAGAACTGACAGTGGCAACTGGTATACAGCAATATTTACCTTGTCCGGGCGGATTTGCGGCCATTTTGCTCTAAATCTAAATATTGAACAGAAGAAACTACTTCTAAATATTTGCGTAAAAACAATAAATTGAACCTAAAACGGATGCATGGTCTCCTCTGATAAATAAAGCAACTCTCTTCTTTTCTTCGGTAAGAGTTTGTAGCGCTGCAACGGTTTTAGTGTGAACAGCGCCATCTTGAGTATTGGAGCAACTGCACGTTGGTCGGTATACATTGTAAATGCAAGCAAATATAAAGCCGAACGACGTATACATTAGACATTTCAGAGCAAATACTAGCTAATATTACATAAAAACATTTGGGGAACACAATATGGGTCTCTTCCTTTCTTAAAGGGATAGTTCACCCAAAAATGAATTTATTGTCATCATTTACACACCCTCAAGTTGTTCTAAACATGTATGAATTTTTTTCTTCTGCTGAACACAAAATATATTTTGAAGACTTTTGGTTTCTGGTCCCCCATTGACTTCCATAGTGTTTATTTTTACTACTATGGAAGTCAATGGGGACCAGCAACTGTTTGGCTACCCAGTCGTCAAAATATATTATTTTGTGTTCAACAGAACAAAAAAACTCATAAAGGTTTAGAACAACTTGAGGGTGTGTAAATGATGACAATAAATTCATTTTGGGTGAACTATCCCTTTAAAGTCACCATGAAATAAAAAAATCGATTGGCCTAATTCTTATCTTTTTAACGATTTATCTGTGACACATCATTATTAAATTATTTTGTGCCCTTGCATTCTTTAATCAAAATAACTTCCCCTCCCTCTTGCAGCTCACCTCTGATGATGTGATCTGTCAGTCACATGATATCAACCAATAGCAAACCTCAACCATTCAATAAACAAAATTAAGTCCCGCCCTAATTCGTTTCTTGTTAGAAAAGCAGGAAATAAAAGACTAGCACAACTTCTGTTTCATGATGAATTTAAATGATTCATTTTTAGAGTCAGTATACATTGTAAATGTAAGGAAATAACTGAAGTGAGCGATATCAGAAACCTCACAGCAAATGCAAGTAATAGCCTAATATTGTTAAATAATAAATATTAAAAATGTAACGTATTTTAAGCATTAAATGTTAAAGTTCTCATCAGTCTTTTATTGAGTAGAACAATGCACCGAAAATCAACTTTCCCATGTATCGTCAGAAGGATTTTAATTCTGAGTGATGCGTGGTTTTAATCATGGATAGACATGGTATATGTTAAACAGAAAAGAAAAGGACAAACAGAAAAAAATATTAGTAACTCCAACACTCCACAACACCCCTGCGTTATGCATCTCATCATATGGAAATCAAACAGGAAAACATTTACACATTAGTCAAGGGCTTACTTTATGAAACAAAAAAAACAGCAATTTTCAGAAAAGGTACAAAGGAACATTAATGTTCATTTACATTTATACAAGATAACATTAACTGGCTACATACAAAGATACAATGAACTCATTGTTCATTATCTTTTTTTGACAAAAGTACAACCTGAAAATCATTTGCATGTCAGAAATATAGTGGAGGAAAGGGTCTATATATACACAATATGTTCATCAGCATAAAATATGAACAAGGATGAGCTATAAACAACTAAAACAAATGAAATATGAACGTTTTGGATGGCACAGGTGAGGAAGTGGAACCCTGCATCTTCATGTCTTTGAGACTTCTCTACAGCAAAGCAATGCTAGCAGAAGTGTTTAAATATATTGTGGGCATATGCATTATTTGGAAGATGCAGTTATAACAATATTAAAAATCAAAGAAGCTATAGCCAGTATAGCTGCTGAAAGATTATAATGCAATAACGTGTGATTCAGGGGTAGTTTAGCAGAGCTTATTAAATCGCTTGAAGTCATGCAGCTAAGTTAACACACTAGTTATGAAGATAAATACTGTACATAAAAAGCCCTGAGAGGTGGTTATTAAGGCATAAGGTGTATTGAACACTTTTATTAAACCGCTTGCACAGACTCGCTTAACCAGCTGTTTAATAGTGAAATATAAATACATAAGCTGTGAAATGCATTGCATGAGATCAGAAACATGTCAAAGAAACACACGGCTTTATGACAGTGTGATGGTCTGTTTACTGAAATAAAAGTTGCATTCAACAAGCATATTTGAGTCTGGGCAAGATGTGATTATTACGTTTGTCCAAAGTTAGCTGTCTGCATATTACAAAAAAAAGGAATAAAAGCAGATTAAAAACTATTTATGGCAGATTACACGCAACAGATTTTTCATTATTCCTCTAGGGTCATGCCTTTAAGAATGCATGACTTCCAGTAAGCACAGTGAAGAATGGTTCAAGCGGTTATGGGAGAAGGCACTGAGAATAGAGACATGGACTTCATTCTTCATAATGATGCGGGAGAGTCTGTATTAAACACCTGTGCCAACCAAATCATGACTTAAAACCAAGAGTGCGTCTCAATCAGCTCCCTAGTTCAGTAGTCAGGGCACTGATCAGGACATAAGTCAATGGGCTGACTCCCTGATCAGTGCCCTGACTACTGAACAAGGGAGCTGATTGAGATGCACCCCAAACCTACAGACGGCCTTCCTTCTGTTCAGGGTTTTTTTTAATTTTATATATTGTGTTTCTGTTACTTGCCATCAAAAAAAAAAAGACAATTAATATAGACAACATTATGCCATAAAGAATGAAATCACAAAGAGAACATGTTCACATCATATTTCACCCCAAAATCAAAAAGATAAAAAAAACATTGTACTAATTTTCTTAGGGCCATAAAGACTTCCTATATATGTCGTTTCTTGTTACTGTAAAATCATTTTAAACTGTAAAAAAAAAAAAAAAACTAATAAATGTAATTATCCTACAGTAATGAGGATCATATATTAAAAAAATTCTTTACAAACAAGAAAATAAACTCATTTTTAATTCATTACAGTAAATTAATTTTTATGGTACTAAAAAGTAAACTAATAAAATTATTTTAATCCAAGTAATTAGAAGCACAGAAATATAGCATTTATTTTCAACATACAGAATCATTATAAACTGTTTATGAAAATTGTTTACAAACAAAAACTTTATAAACTAATTATAATTACAGTAATACGATTTTTCTGGTTTTATGCATAATGATAATTGGAGGGAAATGCTTTAAAATCATTAATATAGGGTGAAAATGAAAAAACAAAGAAAACGTAATGGGTCCTAAAATATGCATCATTTTCATTAATATAAATGTTATTTTGGGATGTAATAAAATGGACTGGACATGTTCTTCATAAAGCATTTCAGCGACTACATGCGTCAACTCATGTAGGGAAAGGTTTGGTTTAATTGAGTCCTGACAGAGCTCATCAACTGCCAAAAACACAAACAAATTTCTACAATCATTGAGGAGTTCCGGAATTTATCTCTAGACTGAGATGAAGAAATAAGTTAAGATTGATTATTATTTAGTTGAATTTTTTTTTTTTCATTAGTAAAGATTTAAATCTAATCTTATCATATATATATGGGCTGTAAGCACTTTTGGGAGCACAGGATATCTGTACCGCGATCAGCAGCTTCATGCTCTGCTTCAGCCTCGTCCTGTCTGGAATGAAGCACGGCCTCCCTCAGACTGACCCGGCTGAATGTTTGCATGCTTGGAACACAAACGCAACGGTGAAGACGGAATCTGATTCTGCTCAGGGAACAAAATCTGCTGCAAGCAAATAAAATGAAGCTACAGTACAGGCTACTTACTGTATACAAGTCATGATCAGACGGCTAATGACATGTGCAGGGAAGTTCCTTCCGCGTCCGGCCGTATCCTGAGGATATTACCAGCAAGAAAAAAGGGCTTTCTGACGACAGTGAATGTTAATATGAAAATCCAGTTTTAAAACACAAACAAATACCATGATTACACATTTAAAAGTGGAAAACGTTGCCAAACAAAACAAAACTACCTTAAAATTGCATCGATTGTTCTAAAATAAACCCCCTTCCAGGAAAGCAAACAGTGCAAGTCCACTTGCAGGGGGGCTACAATCATGTACTGTAGTCCTCCTACTGAATATAGTGTTCCTCCGGCTCGACGGACACACAATAGAGGCCAATGGGAAGTTCTGTTTTGTCTCTCTTTATTAGAAGGCCCCATGTGTCCATGTGAGGGGCCGGCAGAAGTGCCCTCAGTGGACGCCCACTCTAGGTTCGGCAGCACACTGGGCCGCGGGGCCCATGCGGGCAGGAGGGAGGGTTCTCAGTCACAGCTGTGCCAGGCCCGTATCTAGCAGTTAATGGGGCAGTCCGTCTTGGCTTTGCCAGCAAAACTGATGATTCTCCTGAGGCAGCGCCCAAACTCCTCCAGAATGAGGCGCTCCGCCACGGCCTGAGGCTGGTTGGCCAGCTCCGACTGCTCGGCCTGCTCCAGCAAACAGTCACACGTCGCCTCGGCCACTTCCTTTGTTACGAACGTGTACGGCAACCTAGAGAGAAATTCAGTTACATTTGAGACATTACAGGAACACAATTTTCTAACACTAAAAGAACACAAGGCGTGTTGTCAAAGGGTCATGAAACCCTAAGATTTTAACAAGAGTTATGCGTGTTGAACACAGAAGTCAATGTTACCTGTTAGTTTGGAATGATGGAAAAAAATAGTTCATTTTAAACCTTTGCGCTCCATTTTCAACTTCCAGGTTTAAATTTGTCTTCATTTACATGTTTCTCGTACTATAGTATGGCGATGACTCATCGGTGTCTCATAATTATTCATGAGACTGCGTGCCCTTATCTGATGAGAAGACGCGTTGCTTATTTTATGACAGCACGCATTGATTGGCATTTTCCTGACTGGTGCTTCAAACAGTGAGATCGCATACAGTAAGTGAGATTTTTGAATGATTCATGATCATGATTCGGATCGCGTGTCAAACCGCCAAACTGCTGAAATTTGGCGATCCAAACTGCTGAAATCGTACAGTGTTTTGAAATCGTCATCACTATATAAGTCGCTATTTAGGGTTTTTTTGCGCACAAAAACTATTCTCGTCACTCCATAAAGTTATTGTAGAACCACTGTAGTGAGATGGACTTTGTAATGACGTCTTTAGTACCTTTTAATGGTCTTGAGAGTGAACCGTGCATTGTGCCAATGGAGGCCTTTCAGAGCCATCAGATTTCAACTAAAATATCTTCATTTGTGTTCCGAAGATGAACGGAGGTCTTACGGGTGTCGAACGACATGAGGGTGGGTAAGTAATTAATTTTTGGGTGAACTAACCCTTTAAGGCTATTCATTTTCAAACTTAAACATTTTATATTTTAATCTGGACGAAATTACATGCCCTAGATATTGTTTGAATATGTTCTGATTGTTGTTCAGTCACACACACTTTACAATAAGGCTCTATTATTTAACATTAGTTCGTTCATTAACAAACTGACAATGAAAAATACTTCAAAAGCATGTATTAATCTTATTAAATGCTGAAATTTACATTTAACTAACACATTCAAATCAAAAGTTGTAACTGTATTATTTAATGGACCTGAGCTAACACTAACTAACAGTTGCTTTATATAACTAACATTATCAAAGAATAATAACTTCTGTAATTTAGCTATTCGCTCTTTGTTAATGTTAATGCATTAACTGGTGAGACATTATTGTAAAGTGTTACCTATTGTTCTTTATAATTCTTTAGCACTTTAATCGGTTTTAAATATTTGTGTATTGTATTTAAATGTTTGGCATTCAGCAATTAGTCGCAACATGAAAATGTGATACCGGCACATGCCTAACTCTGCGCAGCTGTTTACAGAAAGCTTTTTAATAGTTTTTCTATGTAAATATGTGCTAAATGATCATCTTTGACCGCTGTGCCACTTCTTGCGACTTGTACAATGCATCACGCTCGAGACCCAGCCTTCTTTTCCATTCATCAGCTCTGCGGCTCTGCAGTTGGATACTATAATGCACGTCTCATGTTAAGAGCAAAAACATTTTCTGTTTGATCATCCCCTTATGTCTTTCACTCAGACGCAGTCAAATTGAACAGACAGTGAAACTAAAGTGCTTCTCATGCGAGTGAATGAAGACAACAATGCAGCGTTTAAAGATAACTTCTGATGACTGACATCACAGAATTTACCGGTATATATTGCTTGTGTGAACAGCATATTTGTGTATTTAGCAGTAAAGTCTTTCTAGTAATTTTCCGTGAAATTACCGGGATTGCTGTGTGAAAGGGGCTAATAACACGGTCCGTTACACTGGTTAACATGGCAGATTTCTCTATATTTTAACATTGTTGGAAACATTTGGGATAGTGAAAGTACACAAGTCAACAAAATATAACATTGTTCTAGTGGTTTTTGGAGATTTTAAATCCAAACATCGTACATATTGTGCCTTTAAAGCAAAGACTTACTTTCCGCCTCCACTGGTGATGGCTGGTGTGGTTCTGGTGAGCAGATCTGAGATCTGTGAGGACAGTTTGGTTTTGGCTGCGGTTTGCTGCTGGACCCGCACCTCTGCAGCGTCGGCCAGGTGCATCAGCGTCTTCCTCTCAGGACTCTCCTCAAAGTTCTTGCAGCCCATACATTTGCAGATGGACGAACACATGATCTTTGCCTAATGCGAACGGACATCAGAATTATATCTGGTCCTCAACACAACTGAAAACTAACCATATCTTCTATATGACAAGGGCTTGAGCACTTCCACAGTGTTTGCCCTTTGACCTGTGAAAACACTCACCTCATAACACTCGCAGTAGTTTTTCAGACAGCCAGATTTCTTACAATTGCAGCCTTTGCTGTGTCTCCTGTCCGACTCTCCTTCTTTGCCTTTACCAATCTTAGGCTTGAAAGCCACAGGGTTTCTGTCTAAACATGCCTGGGAAAAAACACATTACTTCACACTTCATTTGATGCCCATGCACTTCAAAGCATTACAGAAGAATTTCCTGATCAGCGAGACAAAAGGGAGATACAATGGAGATCTACAGAAAGGCAGTAGTTTGTTACCTTGATGGCCTTCAGTCTTTCACTCTCATGATCAAGGTTGTTGAAGCAGTTAACACAGTTACAGTTACTACAGAACTCCCCATTGGCAAAGCAATCACAATACCTGTGAGACAAGAGACATTTTAGAGTAAATGCAAAATTAAATTCATAAAAGAACTTCAGCTGCCCAAGAGTTACACTACAGCTCAAAAGTTTGGGAACGGTAAAGTCTCTTTTCACCATGGCTGCATTGATTTGATCAAAAACCCAGTAGAAACAGAGATATTGTGAATAGGGTTGCACCTATAGGATTTTTTTTTGGCCAGTACCAGTTAACAAACAACTATTGGCCGATACCGAGATTTGTTACTTGCTCACTCTGTACGCTCATTAAAATTACTGTTTTAATCTGTCATTACAGATTACGGTTTTGATCATGTTTTAAATGAGCAAAGTAAAAAAAATAAAAATGCATGCATTAAAGTGTACTAGCTAGTTTATTGCTGCATTAAATCATTTTCCTTTAACATGGATTGGATCCATTTAACATTCAACATAAGAGAGGAACAAAGATTTAAAAAAAAAATAAATAAATAATAATATATATATATATATATAAACATTCAGAGGTTATTTTGGTTGTTTGCCATAAAAACTTTCTTAACATTAACTTATATTTGACTTTATTAAAGAACATTATACATTTATTTAACAAATAGTCATATATTGTGCAACTCAGTGCCTTCACACAGTTCTATAATAAAATATAGATTTTTTTAATATCTTTTCATGCTATAGCTGATATGCTAATGTTTTCAACCGGCTGATATGTTGATGCATCGCTTATTGTGAAATTACAATTTTAAAAAACAGTTTTCTAATACATCTTTTTCTTTTTTTTATAAAATTTAAAATGTTATTTATTGCCGTGATCACAGCTGAATTCTCAGCATCATTACTCCAGTCTTCAGTGTCACATGATCCTTCAGAAATCAGTCTAATGTGATGATTTGATTCTCAAGAAACGTTTATAATTATCAATGTTGTGCAGCACATTTGTGGAAACCATGATGCAGTTTTTTCAAGATTTGTCAATTAAAAGGTTCAATGTAACAAACAAAAACAAATCTTTTGTAATATTATAAATGTTTTACTGACACTTTATATCAATTTAATGCATCATTGCTGAATCAAATAATTGTTTTTATCTTACTGACCCCAAACCTTTGAATGGTAGCACAAAAAAATGCTACAGGCAAAGCTTAAAAAAAATATTTTTGTCAATATTTAAACTGCTTGACAGGTAGTGCTTGAGCAATAAAAATGTAAAATTATATTTGCACCTCTGATAATCACCTTCCTGTCTGTCAGAATTAACTGTCCTTGCTGATGAATTTGACAGTATGAGAACTGAATAGCAGGTTGTTAAAAAGGAAGGAAGTTGTTGTAAAAATCACACAATTGGATTTAGAGACTATGAAAGTGATTGCCAAATGTAGCAGCTGAAACAGATTACATTTTCAGAGAATGTAAACAAAGGCTGGGGAACATACAATTTCAGACACTGTGACCGTGTGCAGTTGCAGGGTTTTCTCTGCCTTGACGCTGCTTCTGACGTTGATAAACTGTAATAAAGCACATGAAGAATGTAACCTGAGAGATAATGACATCTTTGGTTTGATGCAACTGATAAACATGTAATATCAAGGCATGTGGCGTTCAGCTCACCCGTTGAGTGAAAGCCTGGCTTGAGTCTGTATGGGAGTGGCCGTTGAGAAGGTGGAGCTGCTGGTCAAAGTCACAAACGCAGGCTGGGGGATCTATGGGAAAAAGCAAGGTAAGAATCCAACAAAAACAAGCAACCAAACTCAGCCGTCCTGCTCCACCACTGACATACGGACCTGCGTAACGTATGGGGCCGGCAACACAGCGTAGCCCATGTTTCCAGAGCCGTGGGCGGGGGCGAGCACAGTCCCCGGCGGCAGGTTGGTGAGGTTGGGCTGGATCTGAGGCAGATGTGTGGCTGGCATGATGAGACGCTGGGGAGTCTGATTGGTGGTCACCACCTGAGCTGCTGACGTCAAGGGTTTGGGTACAACCTGTGCAAAAAAAAAAAAAGTAATAATTATATATATATATATATATATATATATATATATATATATATATATATATATATATATAATTAAAGATGTGTGAAATGTTGTATGTGCAGAACTGCTGTAGCAGTGAACTAGGCATTTCACTGTGTACCTGTTTCACGGTCTGTGCTGGGACGATGGGTACAGACATCCGTACTGCAGCGTTCATCATCACTGGCTTGGCTTTGCAAACAATACAATAGTAAATAAATGTTATTAGATTTTCTTAAATTCCCATATATATATATATATATATATATATATATATATATATATATAAGCCAATTCATATACAATTCTAGCATCAAAATCTTAAATTGATCGCTGCAGTGCATTTACTATAAACAATACTGCATGACAAGATAACAGCATATTGAAGGACCACTGCCTAAAAAGGGCAATATTTAACTGAATATTATGAAAGACAGGGTACAGTTGGGAACCGAAAACACAACTGATTCAATAATAATATATTTTTAAATTAATCTATCATGAAATGTAGTATGATCACAGAATGACTCCTATGAGCCAATTTCTTTATTGAATCGAAATATACAGTGTGATCTATGTAGTCCAATTCGTTCTTCTAGAGCAGTGTTTCCCAACCTTTTTTCAGTCATGGCACCCTTTGAAAATGTTCTCCATTTTGTGGCACCCCCTCGCATACGTCACGCTAGGGGTATAACGGTACAGATTGCTCACAGTTTGGTTTGTATCAGGGTTTTAGGTTCACGGTTTCGGTACGGTTCAGTATTTGCTATGTTCAGGGAAAAAAGGACTACTGTCAAAGAAAAATAAAGAAAATAATAAGAACAAATAATTTAAATACAAGCAGCAATAAATACTTTTGAGCAAAGATACTAATAAAATAAACTATGCTTTTCAGGTTTTTCAGGTACAGAAATTGATCAAATGTAAAATAACATTGCATGTTTGACTGTATAAATTAAAGATTAATCCTATTAAACTTACAAAAGCTATTCAATCAAGAGCAGTGAGTGATGTCCTTGTCTTTTGTTGTTTGACATTAAACAGACAGCAGTAAAGGCTACTGCCCCTTTAAGACCTAATGCATATGCGTTGTCTTTCTCGACTGTATAAAGTTTACTTAGACCTATACAGACTATGTCTGCTTGAACACTCATCAACATGGACATGTTGACATACTTTTTGTGTGAGTTTGTCCGTTCAAGAGCAAGACTTGAAAGAGAACTCAATATTTGCGCGCTGTGAGACGTGTGCGCGCTTTCGGATGAGTGCACAGAGACACATTTTCTCACAGCGCGCGCGACTTCTCATTCGCGTTTTCTGGCACTACACCTGGGTGATGACTGCGAAAATGACTGGTCATATTCGAACATACGGCAGCACTACCATGCATTGAACAAAGTTTACAAAGAGAGAATTATTTGAAATACATTTTTTTTTTTTTTTTTTTAAGGACTTTAACACGGCATCCCGGTTGGGAAACACTGTTCTAGAGAACAGCTCAGAGACTTGAAGTTGCCGATATGCTCACTGTATACTGTAGACTTGAAGTCACTGATACGCTCAATTTCATATTCAAAGTGTATTATTTACACATGATGCATTTTAACTATTTCAGAAAAATAAATGAAATGTTAACCATTTTTTGTATTTTTATTTAACATACAGTTAAGGCCAAATGTTGAATTGCATTTATGCCAAATCTTAAACCTTTTTTTTTTTTAAGTGGAAAAAAAAGGGAATCATTCAAGACATTTAAGGGGATAGTTTACCCAAAAATGAAAATTAGCCCATGATTTACTCAACCTCAAGTCATCCTATATGACATTCTTCTTTCAGACGAATACAATCAGAGTTATATTTAAAAAAAATAACAACTGAACTGTCGCATGCGCAGAGGATGGAGCAAAGTTCAGTTATACTTTCGCTGCCTGCTGGAAGATAGTTATTTTACTTAACATTTTAAATATGGATTTTTTCCTGACACCTACGCATCAATTCGCTTCAGAAGGCCTTTATTAACCCCCGGGAGCCGTGTGGATTACTTTTATGATGGACAGATGCACTTTTATAGACTTTAAAAACAAACACAGAGAGAAACTAACATTCGCTGCCATTATAAAACTAGGAAGAGCCAGGACATTTGAATAAAACTCAGATATATATAACTTTGTCTGGAAGAATAACGTCATATGCACTTAGGATGACTTGAGTAAATCACGGGCAAATTTGAATTTTTGGGTGAACTAACCCCTTAAATGTCTTGAATGATTCCCTTTTTTTTCCACTTAAAAAAAAAAAAAGGTTTAAGATTTGGCATAAATGCAATCCAACATTTGGCCTGTCATTAATTACTTACCCTCATGTCGTTGGACACCCGTAAGACCTTTTTTCATCTTTGGAACACAAATGAAGTTGCAAAACACTGCATCATGAAGCTTCGAAGCGCTATGAATCAGCGAATCGAATCATGATTCGGATCACGCGTCACCGACAAACTGCTGAAATCACGTGACTTTGGCGATCCAAACTGCTGAATCGACTCGCTGATTCATAGTGCTTCGAAGCTTCATGATGCCGTGTTTTGAAATCGGTCCTCACTATACAAGTCGTTATTTGGGTTTTTTTTGCGCACAAACTATTCTCGTCGCTTTATAATATTAATATTGAACCACTGTAGTGAGATGGACTTTGTAACGACATCTTTAGTACCTTTTATGGGTCTTGAGAGTGCATGTTACATTACTGCCAATGGAGGCCTTTCTGAGCCATCGGATTTCAACAAAAATATCTTAATTTGTGTTCCGAAGATGAACAAAGGTCTTACGGGTGTCCAACGACATTAGGGTCGTTAAGTAATTAATGAGTTTTATAAATTACACCTCTAAATACTTTTTTTAATGAAATCTGGTGAGACACAACAGAACTTATATACTGTATAAACGAAAGCGGATTAAGGGTGCTTTCACATCTCTAGTTCGGTTCATTTGGTCCAAACCAAGGGCAAAAAATTATACATTGGAGCATGTTTCAGCTTTTTTGGTTCCTTTTCACACCACACTGATTAGTTTGGTCCGAACCAAAATGCAGTCACATAACATCCACATCACTCATTGGCCATGGCGTATTTCCTAAACTGCGACTGCGCGGGCTGGTTTTGTCCCTGGCCATAATCTATTACATTGTTTGTAGAGATGCTCCGATCAGCATTTTTGGGGCCGATCACCGATTACCAAGACCATGATCTGCCGATTGCCGATCACAGAATGGCAGGGGAATGGGAATCTTTTATCTATAATCTTGCAGAGTTGGCACCATTTGTAGAAATGAAACTAACTCTAAATTAACTGTATTGAGGAAAAAAACTGTAGAAATAGACAAGTCAAGATCTTGAAGAACCACCAAGTGTTTATTTTAGAAAATTAGATAACTTAAGGATAATGTAGGCCATCTTTCCCAAATAAGGCAGAGTAACAAAATTATTTTGTTATTTTGTATTTGACCAACACACATCAGATCAGCTTAATGGGATGTAGCCTCTTAAAACTAAAATTAGAATTACATTTAATAATTGGCAGCTATATGTAAAACTTGTTACACCAAAACTGGCTACTGCCACAAAGGACAAAACAATGCAAGTTTTTTTTCTGTTATTAAGGGTGCTCCAATCAGGATTTTTGGAGCCGATCACAGGAAGCAGTATCTGCAGATACGATCACCGATACCAATCTATTTGAAGCCTTCTTTTTATCATGTAGAATTATTTATAGGGAATTTTACAGACATTCATTCAGGGCCTGAATTTTATTTCTGACAATGGGGGAATCACCCCCTTAGGTGACTCTTGTATATAAATGTATATAATTATATTACCTAAATATTTGATCATGCAGTGCATTTTTGTTTTTAAAGACAAATTTTCAGGTAGGTCTAACATTAGTATTGAGGTAAGAAATACTAAAGACATTTAATAAGAAATCAAATGTAAATTAATATTGGTCTTCCCTGAATAAATTCAATTACAACCCCAAATCAGAAAAATTTGGGACAGTATGGAAAACGCAAATAAAAAAATAAAAAAAAGTGATTTCTACATTTACTTTGACTTGTATTTCATTGCAGACAATATGAACACAAAATATTTCATGTTTTGTCTGGTCAACTTCATGTCATTTGTAAATATGCATCCTTTCCTGTCATTCAGACCTGCAACACATTTCAAAAAAAGTTGGGACATGAGCAATTTAGGGCTAGTAATGAGGTAAAATGGTTAAATAATGATGTGATTTGAAACAGGTGATGTCAACAGGTGATTGTAATTATGATTTGGTACAAAAGCAGCATCCAAGAAAGGTCTAATCCTTCAGGAGCAAAGATGGGCAGAGGATCGCCAGTTTGCCAACAAATACGTGAGAAAATTATTGAAATGTTTAAAAACAATGTTCCTCAAAGAAAGATAGGAAGAGATTTGGATATTTCACATTCAACAGTGCATAACATAATTAAAAGATTCAAGGAATCTGGAGGAATTTCAGTGCATAAAGGACAAGGGCGCAAGCCTAAGCTGAACAACCATGATCTCCGATCCCTCAGGCGGCACTGCATCAAGAATCGTCATTCATCTATAAGCGATATCACCACATGGGCTCAGGACTACTTTGGCAAACCTTTGTCAAGTACCACAATACGTAGTTACATCCACAAATGCCAGTTAAAACTGTACTGTGCCAAAAGGAAGCCCTATGTTAACAGTGTCCAGAAGCGTCGTCGACTTCTCTGGGCTCGGAGGCATCTGGGATGGACCATCACACAGTGGAAACGTGTACTGTGGTCAGATGAATCAGTATTTTGAAGTATTTTTTGGGAGGAATGGACACCGTGTTCTCCGGACCAAAGAAGAAAAGGATCATCCAGACTGTTACCAGCAACAAGTCCAAAAGCCAGGGTCTGTCATGGTATGGGATTGTGTCAGTGCCCTTGGCAAAGGTAAATTGCACTTCTGTGAAGGCACCATTAATGCTGAAAAGTACATAGAGATTTTGGAGCATAATATGCTGCCTTCAAGAAGACATCTTTTCCAGGGACGTCCATGCATATTTCAACAAGACAATGCAAAACCACATTCTGCACACATTACAAAGTCCTGGCTGCGGAGGAAGAGGGTACGGGTACTTGACTGGCCTGCCTGCAGTCCCGACCTGTCTCCAATAGAGAATGTGTGGCGCATTTTGAAGCGCAAAATGCGACAACGAAGACCACGTACTGTTGGCCACCTTAAGACTTGTTTGCAGGAAGAATGGGACAAAATTACACCTGATACACTTCATCACTTGGTGTCTTCAGTCCCTAAACGTCTTTTAAGTGTTGTGAAAAGGAATGGCAACATTACAAAGTGGTAAATGCTTTACTGTCCCAACTTTTTTTGAAATGTGTTGCAGGTCTGAATGACAGGAAAGGATGCATATTTACAAATGACATGAAGTTGACCAGACAAAACATGACATTTTTTTTTCATATTGTCTGCAATGAAATACAAGTCAAAGTAAATTTAGAAATCACTTCTTTTTTCTTTTTTTTTGCGTTTTCCATACTGTCCCAAATTTTTCTGATTTGGGGTTGTAGATTAATCCTTACACTTAAGGTTGCAAAAGTTAGTCATTCAAGAGCAGTGAGTGTCATAAAGGTTCAACAAACAACACAAGACAAAGAGAAACTCAGAGACAGCAGCAGTTTATTCGACAGCTGTCACTTTAAGAGCGAACACTGATACGGTTACATGCAGTTGCACAAACGTTCACTTGCGAGTCACGACGGGGTTTACGTGCATACTCGTCAAGACGGTAATTTAGTACATACATTTGTGTGTATCTGACCATTTCAGCGCAATTTGTACTCGCAAGCTTTTTGTGAGATGGCCTGTGTGTGTGTGTGTGCGCACGCGCTCACGGTCTGGAGAGCGCGCGAGTGCTGAGCGGTTTGAACACTGGCAAGACTTAAAAATAAATGCAAATGATAAACTTTAGTGACGATGCGACACTGCCTCGATTGTGCAAGTGGCAAATCCTGTGTCAACTGTGCAGCTTGATTTTAGTGCAGATGCGATGCGCTGATGTGAAGCCATTTGAGCATTTTGAGAGGGAGAGGGAAAGAGGGAGCGCGCGCATGCGGTGATTCACTCGCGCTGTTTGTGAACTTACGTCTCACAGAAAGTTTTCAAATGACTGCGTAAGTTATTTAATATAGAAATATGAATTGTACCTCACCTTTAGCATTATAATTATTTACCCGCGCCGGAAAGAGAATGAGACGGTGTCGCTGCATGTCATGCCCTAGCTCTCACGGCAGGCACGTTTTTTTATGTGTCATCAGCATGCGATCGGTTCATGAGATCGGCCTTTTTAGAGACCGCCAATCAATCATCCCAAAGCAATTAACGGCCGATAGAGATCGGTTGCCGATCAATCGGAGCACCCCTAATTGTTTGTATACACCACAATATGCAAACAATACATTTCTATAATGAAGCGAGGATGCGGCTTGAAAACAACGTTCTAATGCACTGCAAACGGTGAGCGCACATCGCTCGTCACTTCAAGCGAAGATTGCGCTGTTCTTGTGAGTTTTCAAAAGTTGGGACCTAAAATGGTCATCAGACCAAATTTCTATGAGGCTCCGCACCTCCTCACTACTCCAACTTTGTCCGCGAGCTGCCATGCTAAAGTGCAAACTGTCAACAAACACTTCCTCATCCCATAATGCACAGCGCAGCTGACTACGGCAGCTGGCTTAGTCCAAAACTGATCTGTATTTTTTGCAGTTGGGTCTGTTCGAGGTCAGATCACGTTCTCACCTCTTCAAGGAGGTCTCAGTACGCTTGTTTGGTCCGCTTTTGGTGCGCACCCGAGTGCGATTGCTGCTTTCACACCTGACCAAGCGAACCGCACCAAAGGGGAGAACGAACTCTAGTACGATTCAACTGAACTAAATGAGGCAGGTGTGAAAGCACCCTAAAAAAAACATCTTGGCTGTATGATATTCTATGATATTATATAAAATAAGCTTTAGGGGTGTGAATCGTCACTGGTCTCACAATTCAATTCAATTACATTACGATTATCATGTCAATGATTTGATCCGATACTGCGATGCAAGCAGTCAGATATACAAACTACTTTTTTTATTTTGCCTGCTCAAAGAAAGTACACTTCCTGAATGTAGCAAACATCAAACACAACTTAAGTCTGAACACAGCAGATGTGCATTTTATATATATATATAAAAAAAATGACTCATATATATATATATATATATATATATATATCGATTTATTACGCAGAACTTCTTTCTCCCAAGCCTGGTTTCTACCAAGGTTTATTTTTCTCCATTATGCCACCTGATGGAGTTTTGCCACTGTCGCCTTTGGCTTAGCTTGCTCAGTTGGGGACACTACATTTTCAACTAAATATTCAAATACATTTTCAACTAAATTACTGATCACTATATGATAATTGAAATGAGCTGGATGACATAACCGTTTTCTCCAGAGAGTCTGTACAGCCGAATCAAATTCTGTTGCAATATTTTCCTGTTTAACACTGTGAAGCTGCTTTGAAACAATCGGCATTGTAAAAAGCGCTATATAAATAAAGGTGACTTGACCTTTTAGGCAATGGAATTGCATTTTTCCCCCAATTATTTATTCCATAAAAGTACTAAATGATTCTTAATTGAAAACAGAATATTAAAGAGAAACCAGAACTGTTAAATTCTTTTGTTTCCCATCTCTACACATGGGTTTGCCTGTGATATACTGACCTGTTTGGATGGAGGGGTTGGTGTTGGTGCTGGCACCCGTCTGTACGGTGCTGCTGCCGGTGGTGGCCGTTACCAACCGCACATAATGAAAGCGACTGCCCGGCACCTGGATCTGCTGCACGTTGGGAGGTGTGGTGAGTGGGATGATGGTCTTAAACTGGGATCCTCCCACCCCTCCGACTGTAACCGTCTGCATGGGCTTTACAGTCTGCACATGAAAACAGCATAAAAACGTCGTTTTGTAGTGTTGTTGTACACCAAATTAAATTTTAATGCAGTGTAAAGAGGTTATTGAACGATGGGGCAGTTCAAATCTATATCTGACAAGACAGCAAACTAGTTTGGTTTTTTGAGGGCTGTAGATGGGCGTACCTGTGTGGTGGACTGGCTGGTTCCTGCTTTAGCTGGAGAAGTGGTGGCAGACTGTTGAACCGTGAGGATCTGCTGGCCTAGAGCAACATTGATCGGCAGCGTCATAGACTTCTGGGGTGAGTTTGGAGACTGACTGGCCACCGAAACCACAGTCAGCTACAGACAGAGGAGAAACATGAGGCAGAGGGTGACATCAGAAACCAGAGTGTGGCCATCATCGAAAAATAAACTGTCATCACAAAGACGTAGTTGCGATGCCAGTTTTTAAAATTTAAAAGATTCAAGACCTTGCTGGGAGACTTGAGAGGCGAGATGGCGACCTTGCTGTTACCAGACGCATTCTGTTGCACAGTGCTGACGGTCTCACCAATGGTAATGGTGCGTGGAGGTGTCCCTGGGGTACTCTGGGTAACAACGCGCCCTGTTGGCAAATTTTTTTATTTATTTAAATTAAGATTTCACAATCATGCTGATAAGACAACTACACTTTTGCTCATCTTATAAATACAGACAGAAGATTACCAGTCACTACAGGAGACACTGAAGTTGCGTTGGTCAGTCCTTTACTGTTCAGGGCCTTTGTGATGATAAGCTTTGTTATCATTGGTCCAGCTGTAGATACTGGTGGTTTCTTTGTGATCTGTGAGGAGAAACAATACTTAATACTAATAGACACTGAACCGGAAACAAGATGGTACTTATATCATTATATTAATATTAAAGGTCCCGTTCTTCGTGTTTTTTTGAAGCTTTGATTGTGTTTACAGTGTGCAATATAACATGTGTTCATGTTTCGCGTGTAAAAAAACACAGTATTTTTCACACAATTTACTTATCTGTGTACCGCTGTTTCCACTGTCCTAAAAACGGCTGGTGATTTCCTTGTGCTATGAAGTCCCTCCTTCAGAAACACGTAACGAGTTCTGATTGTGCAAGCGGTTCCTGTGCTGTGATTCGACCACAGCTTAGCGCACGTGAAAGCGGTTCCTGTGTTGTAATTTGACAGCAGTTTAGCGCACGTTGGAAAGGTCACGCCTCTTAACGGAGCGATGTATACGTTCAATAATCTCTACAGCGTCCCTGGGAAAGCCAAACAAAGGTGATTTGACTCCTGGATGAAAATAACAGCGTCTCGATGACATGGCCATAAACACACTCAACGCAACAGTTCCTTTTCTCCACGCGACCGTCCGCTTCTCCACGTGGGACAGCAACAAGACCGCGCCCCCTTTTTCGCGTTTCTTTGTGGGCGGAGGTTAGTCTGTTCTACTGCTCTACTGACGTAATTAAAGAAGGAAGTACCAGGATGTAGTCCAAGCCAGCCGTTCGCTGTAGGCTTTGAAAGGGAACTTCTGTTAAATAAAATATCTCGCTTGGCATTGAACTTTGAGCTTTATAATTTTACAGGTATTATTTATGCTCTAACAGCAACATTACACACTAACTAAAGTTTGAACAATGGAATCGTGAAGAAGGGGACCTTTAAAGGGATTGTTCAAACAAAAATGAAAATGATGTCATCATTCACTCACCCTCATGTTGTTCCAAACCTGTATGAATTTCTTTATTCTGTTGAACACAAAAGATGATATTTTGAAGAATGCTACCATCAACTGTCTGGTTACCAACATTCTTCAAAATATGTCCTTTTGAGTTCAACAGAAGAAAAATTCATACAGTTCATAAAGAAATTCATAAATTTTTGGGTGAACTATCCGTTTAACCATATTATAACAGTTAATCAAGCGTTACTTATTATTAAAGGGGGTCGCACACCAGACGAGAAGCGCAGCGCACTACCTCGGACAACTCACAGGTATACACACCGGACACGCACATTCTATGATGATCAGTTTATGGTCAGCAATAGTTATGTTTAAAGGCATAATGAAATTAAGATAAATGTCTATACTATGTTATGATTGTCCTGTACAATTAAATACAATCATTGCAAAGTCTGCAGCCTGAACATTTTACTTCAGGGCGTAACTTCGCAATCTCACCTGAAAATCCAAAAACATCGGCAATCTTCATCCACACAGCTGATTTCTTTATTTTATCTCTCAGAATCAGTGGTTTGTCAAAGATAATTAAAAGGTATTTCCCAGTTGCATTGAGTTTTTCTACACTATTTTCAGCAATAGCCTAGTGTCCAGCTGAAGTGGTTTATTCATTAGATTTTTCCTCTAGGTCTATGTTTAGGCTTTATTCAAGCAGTTAAACTATAATAGTAAAAGGTAAAGATATTTTGCAGCACAGGGCGAAATAAGTACCGGTATGTACATTAACCACAATTTGAAACAATTATAATGTAAATTTAATATAAAACTAGGTAAATGGCACGGCTGGATTTTGAAAAGCATCCTGAGTCGTAGCTGGATGGCAAATGACAGAAGGCAAATGGTGCTGCCGGTGTGTGTACAGTCATAGAAAACAATGTGTTTGAATTTTAAAGACGTGGAAAACGTAGAAAAAAAACATTTAAAAACATGACTAAATATTAAAATAATAATAACAACAGCCAATTTAAAAATACATTAATAAATAAATATTCTATTATAATCATTAACAATAAAAATAATAATTGATGATTCTTATAAAAAAAAAAAAATAATATATATATATATATATATATATACACACAAACATTTAGAAATATGGCTTTATAGTAAAGATCATAATTTATTTTGATCTTAATTTATTGCACTACCTTAATCCAATGCTATATTCCTCATCTTAGCCTAACATATCATTGTATACCTCTATCTGTAAAATTCTGTTTATTGTAATAGCCATCTGTATATTATATTCATAGTACATATTCACCTGTAAATTCTGTTTATAGTAATAGCCATCTGTATATTTATTCACTGTACATATTCACCTGTAAATTCAGTTCTGTGTATAGTAATAACCATCTCTCTATTTATACTTATTTATATATATATATTCAGTACATATCCATGTCCTGCACTTATGCAACCGTTGTATATCCTGCACTTGCTCCTATTGCACTTCTGGTTAGACCTAAACTGCATTTCGTTGCCTTGTACTTGTACTTGTGTAATGACAATAAAGTTGAATCTAATCTAATCTAATCTAATATCTCATTTTAAAATACATTTCCTTATAGATTAGATTTTCTAAAAAAAAATATTAATAAAAAATTATATTTCATGTTTATAGTATTATTAACCTTATTAAAAATTTATATAATAAAAATAAGTCATAAAAATAAAAAGGCATTTACAAATGGCTTTAAATAATTATAATAATAAGTTAATGTAAAATACAGTAATAAAAAGCATGTTATTATAGAAAACATTTAAAAATATGACCACTATAAATAAATATTATTATAATTATTAACAACAACAGCAGCAATAATACATTTTTTTAAATATAGTAAAAAAAAGAAAACATTTTGAAATTTGAAGATTTTTCTATACTTTCCATGCCTGAAAGTGCATAACATTTTGTATAAATTTCAATTTTATAGTGTCTTTGTAACAGGTTACATAGTTACTGTAGTAATAACTATAAATTATGCGTAATTACATGCAACTTCTAACTAAACCTAAATCACACCCTAATCCTAACCCTATAGTAAGTACATGTAGTTAATATATACAGTAACATGGACCATAAAATAAGTGTAATCAGTATTTTCACTAATAACCATTCAGCTGCAGCCGTTACACTTTCTATATTAGTTAACACCTCGGTGTTATGTATAATATATAAATCCCACGAAAAACAAGAAACTGTAGCCAAAGTAACGATCTTTGCAATTAATGTTTCTCTTTAGGGTCTTAAAATAAAATGCCAATATCACACCCACCAAACAGTGTGGTCTGCCACTTCAGTTATGCAATGTCTGCATTCGCAGTATAATAATGAGAGGTTGATAAACACCCACCTGAAGTGTCTTCAGCTGCTGGGCCTGCAGTGTTGTTGAGGAGCCCATCAGCTGACTGGCTGAGCTCACAGCGATCACAGGCTTCCCTACTGCCGTCACCATTTTGATCTGCGTCGGCTGGGCCTTGGCATCCCCTGTGCCCTGGGTAGTGGCGGGCTTGTTCCAAGTGTGGGGCAGAGCTAACATAATGGGCTGCCCTGTTTTACTGAGGCCGGCAACCAAGAGTTTTTGGCCCTCTGGCTTGAGCACAGCAGTGCCTGGAGGCTTGCCATCCGCAGCAGGGGAGCTGGCCACTTTGTTGATGATGAGCTGGTGGTTGGCTGGGACCGTAACAGTGGAGATTTTGGGGAGGTTTTGAGTCACTGCAGGACTGGTGGTTTTGGCAAGGGTGGTGGTGGTTGTGGCGGTGCCAGCTATGAGGCCAGAGGGGGCGAGGAGGAGTTGAGTTCCCGTGCTGGTGCTACACCGAGCATCAGTGGAGGTGGAGGTCATCTGCATAGACGTGGTGGCGGGACATAGGCTGACAATTTCAGGCACCTCTGTTTCCATAGGAACATGTGCTGGCTCTGGTTCAGATTGGGGAGGGGGAGGAGGCGGAGGAATAGCGAGGTGCTCGGCAGGGAGTTCCTCTTCCATCGGGATAGCTTCCGTATCCATAATCTCATCAGGCAGGATGCTGTTGAGCTCAGGTGACACCACATCCATTGTGCACAAAGATACTCAAAACACACTAGAGGGGAAAAAAAAAAAACATTCTTAAAATGTATAAAAAGAACAGAAACATTCACAAGCAATAAAGACAATAAAAAGCACTGCTAAAGTAAAAATTTACAGGAAGTACTAAGTAAACAACCATTCAAACGTTTGGAGGAGGTAAGATCTTTTTATGTCTCTTATGCTCACCAAAGCAGCATTTATTCAATTTAAAAATACAGTAAAAATAGAAATTAATTTTATGAAATATTACTACAATTTAAAATAATTTTCTATTTTAACATTTTAAAATCTGATACATTATGGATTATTTGATGAATAGAAAGTTCAGAAGAACAATTTTTAAAAAATATTTTGACAACAATGTGTCAAATTTAATTAGCAATTTCTGTCTTTCAAAAAAAAGGGGGGGGGGGGCAATTTTAACCAATCCCAAATTTGAGCAGTAGTGTAGCTTCAATTTGCATAAATTCCCATAAATCAATCGATGTTTAAATTAACGATCAATTAATCATTAACCTTTTAAATGCTAAGGGTATGTTTACACAGAAACATTGTCAAAACCAATACCGTTCGCACAGATCTGCGAAAATTACTAAAAATGCCAGTAGGTGGCGATTTCACTTAGTCAAGAAACACCCCGTAAACACGCCATACGCATGTGTGAACAAAACCTGTAATACACGCATGACCTCACAGTTTTCACAAATTAAAAGGCAAAAGCATCGGCATCAAAACCTTGCACTTTGAAACCTGTTTTCAGGCCCCCAAACACCGTTGACGTGTTTTCAGATGAAAATGGTGTCATGTAAACACCCTAAGTTATCACTTACTTAACCACTTGCTTAACCAACACAAAATATGTGTCGTTTTAAAGCTTAGAAGCTTGGCTTTACAGTGAGTATAGGGAATATGACCATCACTTAACAAGTGCTTTAAATTTGCAGACATATTAAGAGCTCAATTTTCATAGCGTGAAAAAACAACTACTTTATATGAAAATGTGATCTGTAAAATCATAGTACATAACAGATGGACTTGTCAAATATTGTTGAAAAGGTCTCAACTAGCAGAATACAACAACCATATTTGTTTCAGTAACACTTTATTTTAGGGTTCAATTCTCACTAACTAGTTGCTTATTAGCATGCCTATTACTATGATATTGTCTGTTTATTAGTACTTACAAAGCACATATTAACACCTTATTCTGCATCCCTTAATCCTACCCAATACTTAAACGCTACAACAACTACTTTACTAACTATTAATAAGCTGTAAATTAAGATTGAGGCAAAAGTCAGAGTTAATAGTGAATATGTGTTCCGCATACTAAAGTGTTACCTTTGTTTCAGTTAGAGACCAAATTATACCAAGTATTAGTAGGAAAAATATGAAATCGGCCCAGCCCCAGACGCATGTGTAAACAGTATACACATGATGCTTTTGGGCCACGTTTTGTAACTTTAGGAGTAAACCACAGTAGATCAATCACATTTTTATTTATAGCAGGTGGTCTCAAATAAGCCCAAACACAACATAAGATAATGCATAAATCATGGCGTGACATGACATGAAGCTTGTGTGTTCATTCACAAAGACTTTCTTTTCATAATATAAATAAAATATCCTATTATGCTTGTTCTGCAAGTTTGTGAATAAAAAATGTGAATGAAAACAGAAGCTAAGCTAAATGTCTTATTAAAAAAAAAAAGATTATGACGGAATTTTAACAATCCTAACGCGACCCCTGATATATACGGATTTAATGAAGAAGAAAATAATAAAAAGTGACTGATAATATCTATATATTTTAGAGTTGAGGGAAAATACAAATATGCACTACAGAATAATTTTATGGGCATGGAAAACAAATTGTAAAAATTCCCTGAAATACAGAGTTTGTGAGAGGGAGCCATGTTTAACTTTTTGGGGGGGGTGAACTAACTAAAAAAAGGAAACTAAAATAGTAAGTCATAATTTACATTCAGATCTACATTTCTAAAAGTGAAAAGGCCCACTGAATTTCACAGGACTAATGCCTTTTTTGCCATTCATGCAATAATAAACAGGACCACTTCAGCATTATAAACATGTCTAGACAGAATTTATAAAAACTGAAAAGTACTGTACGGAGTATTAAAAAATGACCAGCTTTGTTAATAATATACATTTTCACATGGCATTACATTACAATACCCACACAAAGACCGCAGCACTTTGGAATAAAATGTGCATTTTGTCCAATATATCGTATCAAGCACTATCACTAATAGTTATGTCACATATTTTGCTAGTCAGCTGGCGGGCCATTCAAATGCCCATGTTTACTAAACGCTGTACACACTGCGAGTGACGCGACGCGACCGCTCCCATTCCAATCCCTCTACAGTCTCCACTGTTGACGGCGTTCATCGCGTCGCGTCCAGTGTAGACGAGCTGTTTATGCTCAGTTGCTATGTGGCTAACTAGCACAAGAGCTAACCAGCAGTTACATATTAAGAACAGCTGTCACAGCTAACATTAACTAGACATAAAACGGACAATCTTCAAATTATGACCGCAGTTATAAGCTTCAAATATTGTGGCTTAAACAACCACAATGAAACAACACTTTTATGCATGTGTTTAATCGTTAAACGTGACATTTACAGCCGTTTTAAACACCGTGAAACAACAACAGGCCTCTTTGTGCATGCCTGAGAATAACAATACGTGATTAATCCTTTACCTCAACAGTTAATTCTGTGAAAGACTGTCAGTTTCACGTCAGGTGGAGTTTGTTGATATTCGACGCGCCTGCTTTCCTGTCTATTCTGTTACCATAGAAATATCGATATTTACAAGACATAGAGCGCAGCACGAGAGTTATTGTAGACTGGGATGTTTGCCTCTTGAACGGAGTCCTGTTAAAGGGAGTTTAACACACGTTGCGTTTCTATTTCAGGCCGGGTTGGATTTCGAAAGATCCGCCATTTTCATCTCGTCATCAGTTCGGACTCGAGACACAGAAGAAGAAAAAAATAACTTGATTTATTGTTTTGTCACAGTTAGAGCACAAAGGGGAGCAAAGTATAAACAAATGACGTTATTTGATAATTAAAACTATTAATCTGTCACTGTTCGATTCAAACCCGTATAACTCGTTCTTCATTGAAACAAAAAAAGTTATTTGTCAGAATGACAGCCTCACCATTCACTATCACTGCATATACAATGAAAATGAATCGTGACTGAAGCTGTCATTCTGCCTGGACAAAGGGAAAAAAGAAAATTCCATAGAGGTTTTGAACAACTAGAGTAAAAGTTTACATTTTCATTCTATGTGAAATAAAAATGTGATATTAAAGAGTTTCCCAAAACAAACAAAAGACACTAATCTAATCTCTTAGTCTTAAATGGCGAAGATATTTATACAGTAGGACTACTTATATAAAAAAGAGAGCTTAGAAAACCAAGTAAATAAATACTTTTCATTATTTGAATCATTGCACAGTGCAAACATAAAACATAAAAGAAGTGTCCTAAGCAACAACAAAAAAATTAAATTCAAATATATATAAAAAAAAGTCACTTCCACTAATATAGTGCTAATAATGTACTAATAAACCAGAGGCTATGTATCCATACAAGATGAAGATGACAGGCGCGTCGGGCCAGGAGCTCGCTGTCATTCACTGTCAGGTATAACGTTAGTAGCCTCAGGTGCTAACCATTTAGCCACTATTAACTCCTGCAACGCTTCAACCCTAGTAGTAACCTTTGGCTATATTTGGTTGATGATGCAGAAGATCAGCAAACATTAACAGCGCTCGTTTGTGAGCACAGCTGGGTGTGTGTGTGTGTGTGTGTGTGAGTGACGCGGACGGCCATCAGCTGACACTACACTGTTAGCAGCTCGGCTAACTAGCTGCGATCATATTGCCCCTCGCTGAACACCCACCCGAGCTTAAAGCACTTCTTACACTTGCTCGAGATGAGTGTCGAGACGCTCTTCTGAAATCCTCAACGCTTTCCACTCGATCACGCACTGTTAGATCCAACTCGATGCTGCATTGTGTCGATCATCCGCTCTCAGACGAAGACGATTGTTTAAAATACCGCGCCGAGCGCCATTTCACCTCTAACATCCCATAATCAAGCCACGCCTTCAAAGGAAACAACAAATGACGTCAGGCCACAACTTCCGTCCGTGCAGGATCCTACAAAAGCACGCAGAAAATTAAACGGATTATGGCCAAAAATTGCGTTACCATGTCAGGCTGTTTATTTTCAATCTGAATAAAAATTCGGGGTTATTGTTCGAGTAAACGACACAAAAAGCCCAGTTAACATGCCGTATCAAATGAGTTAAGATATGACATCAGCAAACAATGTAGCTTATAGCCTACATAAAGTATTAAATATACAGTAAACAATAAACTTGTGTTAGGACGAAGAGTGCAACAGAAATATTGATGTAGCCATTTGTAAATGATCAGACAGTGACTCATTTCATCAAATATATTAACATTTATTTGATTTAATTTATATAAAATATTATTATATTATATTTGAGTAAATAAAAATATAGCATCACATGACGTTGTTGCCACAAAAAATTAGGCTGTTTAATTATCTAGAGCTTATTATATTATATTATATTATATTATATTATATTATATTATATTATATTATATTATATTATATTATATTAATTATATTATATTATATTATATTATATTATATTATATTTATTATCACCATATATATTAACATTTATTTTATTTAATTCATATAAAATATTATTATATTATATTATTTGTGTAAATAAAATATAGCATCAGATGTTGTTGCATAACCTTTAGACATTATATTTATTATATTATATTAGGCTATATTATATATATATATTGATGTAGCCATATGTATCATATTTTAAAAACAATGACAAATGATCAGCAAGTGATTCATTTCACCATATATATTTATTTGATTTAATTTATATAAAATATTATTATATTATATTTGAGTAAATAAAAATATAACATCACATGTTGTTGGCATAAAATTTAAACATTCATTTATTATATTAATTATATTATATTCATTATATTATCACCATATATATTAACATTTATTTGATTTAATCCATATACAATATAATTTTATTATATTATTTGTGTAAATAAAATATAGCATCACATGTTGTTGGCATAAAATTTAAACATTAATTTATTATATTAATTCGATTATATGAATTATATTATCACCATATATATTAACATTTATTTGATTTAATTCATATACGATATAATTGTATTATATTATTTGTGTAAATAAAATATAGTATCACATGTTGTCATAAAATTTAGACATTATTATGTTAATTATATTATATTAATTATATTGTCACCATATATATTCAAATGTATTTGATTTAATTCATATGAAATGTTATAATTTTTTTTGTAGATAAAATATAGTATCACATGTTGTTGGAATAAAATTTAGAGATTATTATATTATATTATATTATATTATATTATATTATATTATATTATATTATATTATATTATATTATATTATATTATATTATATTATATTATATTATATTATATTATATTATATTAATTATATTATATTATATTATATTATAGTCTGCTGCAGTTTCCCTTCTCTGCCCACTTGCATTTTGGCACTGGTCTTTATGTTTGATATCATTCATAGACGTGAAATGGGTAGACTATGGTTTAAGTAGGCCTATACCATTTAACTGTTTCAGACAGAAAGCCCAGTGCTCAAGGAGATTAATGATCCGACGTCTGAAAACGGGAATAGTCTCTGGCACCAAAGAGCAGTTATTTTGATTCTTCAGAGTAAGATTTTTTTTGTACTTTATTGCTCACAGCTTTATTGCTCAAAATACAATGGTATCATCACTGTACAGTAATACAGTTTTAGAATTAGATTTATATAATTATATTAATATAAAATATTATTGAAAGGTATATAAAAGCATTACTGGGAAATCTATATATTTTATATTGGGGACCCTGGGTTGGCTGACAGTCTGAGTGGGAAGGTGTAAAGGTCGAAAATCGCTGTTCTGGGCACATTAAAGGACCCAAACTCTAAAAGAAAAGAAAAAACTTGCAATTTAAATTTACATACATTTTTGGTTAACAAAATGCAAACAATGACCCTCTACCATGGCCCTCTACTGGTCAGTGATGTGTAGTTTCCCTCAGGGTGATTGAGTGGCGCCATCTGGTGGTCCGCCGCATGCATGTGTTGTTGTTTGAGTGACGAGGAAAATGGCGTCCGGCGTGAGGCAGGAGCTCGCTCAGCTGATGAACTCTAGTGGGTCTCATAAAGATCTAGCTGGGAAGTATGTATTTTCAAGTCATTACCTGTATTCTTACTTACTATATGTCTGTTGCGTGGATGTATTATTGTGAAGGTTTTTCCCATATGAAAGATGTGATGCTGCAGATGAGATGACTCCAGGCTAACATTAGCTAGCGTGCAGTACAGATGAGACCTGTCAAAATGCCTACATTTGTTTGATAACAATCTAAATAGTCGTATGATAGTGTATTTAAGGATTTATTGGCACATTTTGCAAGTGCTGGCCGCTGGAGTAATGACAATAAGTTAATTTAAGAAGCACTTAATTACTAAATTAAAGACCATATGAAATCAAAATTGGACGTCTTTTATGTTTGAGGTTATTTATATCCTTGTGTGCACCTAAAGGTTGACAATATGATATATCGTCTGACAAACGCAACATTTTAAAGTCTATTCTTTTCTGGTAGAAAAAGACCCCAAAATACTGATGACTAATCTTACATTCAGGGGCGTATCTACAGTTTTGTCCTATCAAATGTTCTAGAATGAGCATGCCCCGCCCCCAGCACCACCTGCCTCTGACTAGCCAGTAGCAAGTAACACATCGGCAGCCAAATATATATAATTTTTATTACAAACTTATTTTTTTATGAGTAAAAATATGTCTGTGTTGTCTTCCAAAAAATCGTCTAATTAATATTCTGATGAATGCGTTTCTTCTGACAGATACCGTCAAATATTAGAAAAGGCTTTTCAGTTTACTGATGCAGAACAACTTGAGGCAATGAAAGCGTTTGTTGAAGCGAGTAAGTACACTAGTATTCAAGTACGCTAGTCTGATAATATAAATCGGAATAGAATCATCTTAAATTGTTTTTGTATGGAACTGCTCTATTACATTGTTTAAACTGATGAGTGCCCCATTTCACACAGTGGTCAATGAAAACGTCAGCCTGGTTATATCCAGACAGCTGTTGACAGACTTTTGCTCACACCTTCCAAACCTACCAGAAGGTACGGCAAAAGCTGTGTGTCACTTCACTCTGGAGAAGATTCAGCCCAGAGTAATCTCATTTGAAGAACAGGTATGTGTCATGACAAATGCTCTCAACCGAGTGCTGGAAGCATATGAATCATGTATAAGCAAATCTCATGCACTTGCAGGTAGCTTCGATCAGACAGCATCTAGCCACAATCTATGAGAAAGAGGAGGATTGGAGGAACGCCGCTCAAGTTCTCGTGGGTATCCCATTGGAGACAGGTCAAAAGTAAGCTCACTTTTCTCTTGGAACAAACTCGTTGTTTTCGTTTGCAAGTCACCCAAAAATGATGATGAAATATTATGTTCTTATTGTCTGTTTTTCTGATTTTATAGACAGTACAATGTGGACTACAAATTGGACACTTACCTGAAAATTGCTCGTCTGTATTTAGAGGACGACGACCCAGTACAGGCCGAGGCCTACATCAATCGAGCATCTTTACTTCAGAACGAATCCACCAATGAACAGCTGCAGATTCACTACAAGGTGCACCATCAATTATCTGATTTTGTCCAATGGCTTTTATTTCTCCTTAAAGCTTAATAATAAACTTATACAGTTGTCATATTTTTAAAACATTTCACACACACACACACACACACACACACACACACACACACACACATATATATACATACAGGGATACATATAGTGTACAGGGAGTGCAGAATTATTAGGCACGTTGATTTTCTGATCATATTTTTTTTCCAGGCACATTTGACCAATTCCAAACCACAGTAATCCTAATAACTACTATTGATTTAGTATTTAATAATGTATAAGTGATATATAATTGTTCATGAAGGCTGGAAATGAAAATCACCTTATATTCAGGTGTGCAGAATTATTAGGCATGTTTTCTTTTACAGATAAATTGAGCCAAAAAAGAGATTTAACTCAGACTGAAAAGTCAAAAATTATTAAATGCCCATGAGAAGGATGCAATACTAATGCAATACTAGACATTGCAGTTAAGGCATGACCATTGGACAGTGAAATGCTCGTTGGGTCAGCAGGATCTGACAAAAACAGGTGGTGAAGAAAAGACACCTGTTAACTGCAAAAGAATTAAGAATTAAGGTGAAGAATTAAGGGTGAAACCATCAGGAACCCTTTAGTCTCCAGCGCCACCATTTTCCAAAGCTGCAACCTACCTGGAGTCTCCAGAAGTGCAAGGTGTCAGGATCTCAGAGACTTCAGTTAGGTAAAGAATCCTAAAAAATGACCCCCACTAAATAAGAATCATAAGCTGAAGTGTTGTAAAATAGCCTGCTTTTTTATAGGCTTTATAGGTTTTATAGGTTGAGAGTGACTCTTGAAGGACCAGCACCACATCCTCTAGTACCACTGTTTAAAGAATTCATCTTCCAGAATCTGGCAGTATGTTTTGGGAGTTCATTTTAGTCCATCCTGAAGTCCGTTTTGCAGAGATGGACTAAAAATGAACTCCCAAAACGTACTGCCAGATTCTGGAAGATGAATTCTTCAAACAGTGGTACTAGAGGATGTGGTGCTGGTCCTTCAAGAGTCACTCTCAACCTATCTGTCCATAAAGCCTATAAAAAAACCTTCTTCATGTATTTTACAACACTTCAGCTTGTGATTCTTATCTAGTGGGGGTCATTTTTTAGGATTCTTTACCTAACTGAAGTCTCTGAGATCCTGACACCTTGCACTTCTGGAGACTCCAGGTAGGTTACAGCTTTGGAAAATGGTGGCGCTGGAGACTAAAGGGTTCCTGATGGTTTCACCCATAATTCTTCACCTTAATTCTTAATTCTTTTGCAGTTAACAGGTGTCTTTTCTTCACCACCTGTTTTTGTCAGATCCTGCTGACCCAACGAGCATTTCACTGTCCAATGGTCATGCCTTAACTGCAATGTCTAGTATTGCATTAGTATTGCATCCTTCTCATGGGCATTTAATACTTTTTGACTTTTCAGTCTGAGTTAAATCTCTTTTTTGGCTCAATTTATCTGTAAAAGAAAACATGCCTAATAATTCTGCACACCTGAATATAAGGTGATTTTCATTTCCAGCCTTCATGAACAATTATATATCACTTATACATTATTAAATACTAAATCAATAGTAGTTATTACATTTTACATTTTATGCATTTGGCAGACGCTTTTATCCAAAGCGACTTACAGTGCACTTATTACAGGGACAATCCCCCTGGAGCAACATGGAGTAAAGTGCCTTGCTCAAGTACACACTGGTGGTGACCGCTGGGATCGAACCAGCAACCTTCTGCATATCAGTTCCATGGTTTATCCCACTGGACCACCATCTCACCAATCTTATTAGGATTACTGTGGTTTGGAATTGGTCAAATGTGCCTGGAAAAAAAATATGATCAGAAAATCAACGTGCCTAATAATTCTGCACTCCCTGTATGTATGCATGTATATATATATATATGTATATATATATATATATATATATATATATATATATATATATATATATATATATATATAATGTATGTCTTTTTATTTATCTAAATATATATTTATAATAATATAATTAAAATAAATAAGCATATATATATATATATACAAGTCTTTTCATTTATCTAAATATATTTATAATAATATAATTAAAATAAATAAGCATATATATATATATATATATATATATATACATATATATATATATATATATATATATATATATATATATATATATATATATATATATATATATATATATACATATATATATATATATATATATATATATATATATATATATATATATATATATATATATAATGTATGTCTTTTTATTTATCTAAATATATATTTATAATAATATAATTAAAATAAATAAGCATATATATATACATATACAAGTCTTTTCATTTATCTAAATATATTTATAATAATATAATTAAAATAAATAAGCACATATATATATATATATATATATATATATATATATATATATATATATATATATATATATATATATATATATATAATGTATGTCTTTTTATTTATCTAAATATATATTTATAATAATATAATTAAAATAAATAAGCACATACATATATATATTTTGAATATATATTTTGAAAATATTTTTTTAAATAAGAAAACTTACACAGTATAAATATATGAATAATAATTTATTAATTAATGAAAACATTTTAAAATGTTATTTATATAAATAAAATGTATATATTAAATATTAGGTATTACAAATATATTTATTTAAAATATTTTAAAATATATTTATTTAAAATTATAGAAAAAAAAATATATAGATAATTATTTACATATTTATAAAAATATTTTTAAATAAAAATGAAATGTACTAGGTAAATTAAAATAAATAAAAACATTAAAATATAAATATATTATGCTTAAACGTATATAGTTACTTCACTTGATGTTACTGTAATCTATTTGGCAATAGTGGTTTAAGTGATTTAAATACCCCCCCCCCCCATTTTATATGTTTTATTTACATATAAAAAATAAAATAAAATTTTATTGCATTATCCCAAATAATTAAGTTCTGTAAATCACTAACTTGACAGTGTGTGATTCTATAATATTTGGCTGCTTTATGATTATTGTGAAACTGTAATATATTCCATCATGTTTTGCAGGTATGCTATGCCAGGGTTCTGGATTATCGGAGGAAGTTCATTGAGGCAGCTCAGCGCTACAATGAGCTTTCGTACAAATCCATCGTTCATGAGACCGAGCGTCTGGAAGCCTTGAAGCATGCGCTTCACTGTACTATACTGGCCTCTGCAGGTACCGTTAATCCTCATTTGAAGTTTCAACCTCATTTGAAGCTGGTCGCATTATCTAATCAGTTTTTAATGTGTTCTTAAGGTCAGCAGCGCTCTCGTATGTTGGCTACTCTCTTCAAGGATGAGCGCTGTCAGCAACTTGCCGCCTATGGCATCCTGGAAAAAATGTACCTGGATCGAATTATTCGGGGAAACCAGCTGCAGGAGTTTGCTGCCATGCTGATGCCACATCAGAAAGCCACCACAGCCGATGGTATTACTTATTATTGGGAATCTGAACGATTATTACTTTAGTACTGCAATTCATTTGTGGTCTTTTCTAGGCAAAGGCAATGAATAATACTTGCCTAATTCTTTCAGGTTCAAGCATCCTAGACCGAGCAGTCATTGAGCACAACCTCCTGTCTGCTAGCAAACTGTACAATAATATCACGTTTGAAGAGTTAGGAGCGCTTTTGGAGATTCCACCTGCAAAGGTACAGCTGCGTTGACTGACTTTGTTAGGAAACTTCTAATACATAACTACATGTTCAAAACATTTATATATAGAGAAAAGGATGAGCTTTAGTAATATTCTATGGATTTCATGCTGTTATAAACATATTTTCACAGGCAGAAAAGATAGCGTCACAAATGATTACTGAGGGCCGCATGAATGGATTCATTGACCAGATAGATGGTATTGTCCATTTTGAAAGTAAGTTTGGTTTTTGACTGAATAGCCATTAATACAATTTAAGAGGCTTACAAATATGACATCTCTTATTTCTAACAGCGCGAGAGCCGTTGCCCACCTGGGACAAGCAGATTCAGTCACTGTGCTTCCAGGTAAACAATCTCCTGGAGAAGATCAGTCTGGCAGCACCGGAGTGGACGGCACAAGCCATCGAGGCACAGATGACACAATAAACCTGTTGAGACTCTTTGGTCTACAACACTTAGCTTTCTATCCTTTCATTGGTGACAACTGAAAAGACTCATGGCGCATATATTAATGTTCTGTTAAGCTTCACCTTTCTGCTTGAGGTTAATATTTCCATATTTACAGTCTGTGAGTATCCAATAAACGTGAAAATTTCTTTGTGCCTCAACAATGTTGTCTCCAATTTGCTTCATAGATTTGCTGCTATAAACAACCATTAACCAAAATGCCCCCATATTTCATGTTTGATTTCAGATTTGATAAAAGATAAAATCATTGTATAGTGAAATACTACAAACCTTGTGAATACAGTAGGTAACTTCACATAGGCCTCAGGTCCAACAAAAGTTGGCAAAAAAAAAAGTGGGCCGGGGGAACTTGCACTAGACCAGTGATTCTGACAGCAGAGATAAACAATGCTTATAATGAAAAAAAATAAATGCTTCTAAACATTTGCTTATTTATTAAAATGCAAATGGTTTTCATTGAGAAAAAAAAGGTTTAATATTATAATAATATCCTGATCCGAGGTAAGTATTTTGAGGTACCATCACTGGTCTTATTTTCGTGAAAAAAAGAAAATGCACTGAACGGTATTCAAACCTGAAACGTTTTGTTAGTTTAAATCATTTTTTGACCACAAACTAATGTTCCCAGGGTTTTGTATAGCAACTGTTAATGATGTTTTCTAATGGGCAGAATGCCTAATGGGACTTGATCTATCTTGTTTTCTTTTCCAACGTTGTTACTGTGATTAATTGAACATTAAACATTTCAAAATTTGGTAGTCTATGAGTTCACATCTACTGGTCATTACAAATACTGGGCCATGGCCTAACATCGGCAGCACGTTTCAGAGGTCCTTCAACGCCTACATGAGTTCCAGCTCTTCCTGAAGCCAGAGAAGTGTACTTTCCCTCAGTCTTCTGTTCAGTTCCTAGGATATAACTTTAGGGGGTCAAGAGAGCATGTAGATGAACTTCAAGGGGGGGTTCCTCCATGGGATCAGGCTTAAGGAGTGAGACATGAAAGGTGGGATGATTTGTATATTGTGAGGGTAACTAATTTATAGGTGACTGGATTGACTTGACAGAAAGCAGGGAAGGGACCAATGTATCTGGGACTAAGTTTCTTGCTGGTCAGGTGCAGCTTGATGTCCCGTGTGGAGAGCCACACCTGCCTGGGCTGGTAGGTGGGAGTATAGGTCCACCAGGCATCGGCATGGTCCTTCTGGCAGTGCATTGCCCGCTGATGATGGTGATCTGCATCTCAGACCCTGTTGCTCTCCCAGAACCAATGGGTGATTGATGGTACCTCAGATGGTTCCCCATATCACAGGAATGGGAGGCTGGAAGCCTAGTGCCTGGCCACCAGAAGTGATCCTGTAGCAGCCAGAGAGTTTGATTGGTCCCTGGGTGGCTAGTGCCCACTGAATTAATCATTTCATTCAGGGACCACGGGATTGGCTGATTATGAGGCTAGATGGAATAACTGGTTCAGGATTCTCTGGAGTCTCATCTGGAGGAGTTGTCCTGATAGTGCATTTGCCTTTACGTTCTTGGTTCCTGGGCGTTAGGAAATCTTGAAATCAAAATGTGTGAAGAATAAGGTCCATTTAGCCTGGCAGGGATTCAGTTTTTTAGCCTCACAGAGGTATTCTAGGTTCCGAAGGCGACATCATAACTACGTTCTGCTGGGGTGATCTTTCTGAAGAAGGTGGCACATGGATTGAGTTCTGATGGTTTCCCCTACTGCTGCAATAGGACTGCTCCTATCCTGATTGTAAATGCATCTACTTCCACTACAAATGGTGTCTCAGGGTCAGAATGGATAAGAAGCTGAGCGCTGGTAAAGGTATCCTTAAGTTTCTGCATGGCTTGTTTGGCCTCTGGGTTCCAGGACAGAGACCTGGGCCTGTGAGTGGAGAGGCAATGGAATTCCCAGGAATCGCTGTAGTTCCTTTACTGAATGGGCCACGTGCTTACTGCATCCACTATCCCACCGTCCATCTGGATTCTGTTTTCACTGATGTTATATCCAAGGAACTGAATGGAAGACTGATGGAAAGTACCTTCAGGAAGATCTGAAACATGCTGGCGATGCTTGGCCATGGCCAGTAGGTGTCACAAAGGTGGTCTTCCACTCGTCCCCTATCCATATGAGGTTATAAGCATTTCAGAGGTCTAGCTTAGTGAAAATGGCCAAACATGGCCCAGACTGAGCGGTTTTCCAGTTACTGACTGGACTTGATAGGTGGTTTGTTAGACCTCTTTTTGAGGTTGAGCTGGAAAAAGAGGTCTCCTGATATGAAGTTGCCAGCTGACCCAGAGTCATTGAAGTCGATAATTGGAACAAAAACATCAATAAGGTGTACAATAGTGGCGAGTGGACTATATTCAACATTTGGACTGTGAATGAAAGTCATCATGGCACAACGAGGTCAGAATGGACATGCCAGAATGATGTCCTCCAGCACCGCAATACAAACAGAGCTTCTGGTTCAGCCTTCATTGTGACTCAGCCGGTGAAAGTTGTGAATGATCAATTTGCATGGGCTTATGATCTGGCACTGGTGTGCTGGCAAACTCTGGCTGGAGATGGTATAAAGAGGACTGCTGGCACTGTTGCTCTTTCATACAAAGTCTTAATCGGTTGGCAACTCAGATGGACATTTGAATGAAACGCTCAAGCCCAAAGGAGTCATTGTATGCCGTGAGATGCAGCCCCAGAGCTGGCTCCAATCATTCATCCACTGGTTGCCACTGGGCTACAAAACTTCATAGCATAGTCAACTTTTGCCTTGATGTAAATTGTATAATTGCTCACCAACTGAAGACCCCTATGGGTCGACTGAAGACCTCTCTGAAATGGGCAGTCGTCAAGTGACTGGGTTGCAGGACCTGCCTACTGCCAGAATGTAGCATTGTAGCACTCATCCTGTCAACAAGGAGAGGATGAAGAATATCTTTGCTCTCTCGGTGGGAAATTGATGTGGCTCCATCTCTTGGGTGAGCGAACATTAGAGTAAGAATAACTGCAGTCCTTCGCCGGGCCAGAGAAGAGTGCAGGATTGACCATGGGACCGGCAACATAGACAGGACAGGAAGAGGTAGTTGGTGCAGTTATGGGTGCAGTAGTGGATGCTGGGGTGGAGAGAACTCGCCGAAGTAAATCAACAATCTTCTTAAATGGATCCTGATCTGCTGGGATTATACTTCGTGCACTGGCTACTGTCAGGGAACATCAGACTCAGAGACAGATAAACCACAGCAGTGTCTTTATTAGCAGATGTGCGGGAAAGACAATCAGATGAGTATGGCAATATAGCAGGTTCTAGATGGTTGATTGAATAATAACAGAGTCTTTGTGGTGTCACCATGAGGAGACCGTGAAGATGGGTAAAGGATGCTGGCAGAGCGTGAGTATTGACGTTTTTTATTGACGTTTGCCGCTTGTGTGTACCGTTTTGCAACACAGGTGCATCGCAAAATGTGTTTTAGTGAGGGAGAATGTGCATGAGATTTGCAGATAATGTTTAATTGCCTGAACTTGTTTAAAGGGGTGGTAAACCACGATTTCACTATTCTAACTTTAGCTAGCGTGTAATGTTGCTGCTTGAGCATAAACAACATCTGCAAAGTTACAACGTTCAAAGTTTAAAGCTACACTGTGTAACTTTTTTAGTCTATTCTTAGCTAAAAACACTTAGTTCTTTCAAAAATATATGTGCTCATTAATGTATATTTACTTCTTTCAAGTAATAAAGTATTCTCGTAAGTTTATAATATGCCATTGAAAATACATAAGGTAATGGGATCTAAAGGTGGTCGCCATGTTGCCCCTCCATCTTGAAAGTACATTAGCCAAAGAGGGACATACCCGTAAATTCAAGCTTCGCCTTTCGCGTTTAAACCGGTTTTAATACTCAATGGCTCTGTACAAAATTCTCTGCCTCGCGCATGTGCGCGTCAACTTGTTCAGACTTGTCTGGTGCATGTGCAGAGAGTTTTCATCTCAGCAGCTCCAGTAACAGAGTTATACAGATTTTTCCTGGCTTGTTTATTCCTCAAAAGTCTGTTTTTCCTTGTGTGGTATTTCTGTGCATTAATAACTCCGTAAGTAATAATAGTTATTGTCATTGTAGATGTGTTTCAGAGTGTGTCATCGCGTAATTCAGTTGATATCACCTCAGAAGTATTTTTGTGTCAACATACAATAGCGTAATGCTCACCTATTTGAATAATCATTCAGTTATTTTGTTATCAACAATGTTTATTCGTTTATAGAAAATATTTGCTTGTAATGTATGTTGATGGAAATATGTATCAGGTCTGATCGGCATATTAACAATTGTTATACAGAGCGCACTGCAGTGCTAACGTTAAAGCGGCGCACACACTTTTGTAACCGGACACTGCTTGTTAGCAGCAGCAGCGGCAGCTCCGCTCCTTTTAATGCAGCTGCATTTAGCGCCTATATATGGTACAATAAGCTCTGGTTTACGGTTACATTATACAAATGTAACTTATAAGTATAGTTATACAGTTCTTAACTGTGTATGTATATTTACCATCCTTATTTGTTCTCTCACAGAAACCACATTTATGTACATATCTACGCAAACCTGTTTATGCCTTGCAATTGGATGACTGAATAAACATTACTATCATCAAAGTTCACTCTGGATTAGCTGCAGTTCTTTCTAGCCGAATAATTAGGCCAGTTGAGTTCCAACCATCCCACTGCGCACAGAATATCCCACAGGCACCGTGTCGAATGTGGACGAGGTCGACCTGGAAGCCATGTTAATCTTGGACTAAATCGGACACCGTAGGAGTTGAAACGAAATCGGAATTGAGAGGAACAGAAACTAAAATTCACTGGATGGTCATATACCTTTTCACCACTAGATGGGGGAAAATATCACACAGTGTAGCTTTAAAGCAAAGGGAGATATTTGCTATTAAAGAAATCAGTTTCTAAGGACTACAACAAACGGCCAGCAGGCGACTACAGACATTCCTCCAGGGTTGGTGACATCACCAGACTCAATATTTACATAAACCCCTCCTCTGAGAATATTAAATAAGGGGGGGGGACATTTTGTATCGCGGCGCTGTTGTGGTATAGTTAGGCTGGAGTGTTGTTGCTGCGATGCCAAGGAAACGCTGTTATTTTCATCCGGATTGCAGGTCTGGGGTACTTGCTTTGTTCAGCCTTCCGTGTGGGACGGGGGTGCGTTGCAGAGCGTTTAAAATGCAACATTTTATATGCACATGTGTGTTTGAGACTGAGGGGAACAGGCGCGAGCGGGGCTCCCGCAGCACATCACAAACTTCCACCATCTTCGCGAGTTCAATGCCGGATTTGCACAACGTGAGCTGCGTAAGACAAACACTGCCAGTGCGTGGATGCACGACGCGCGCGCTGCACATTTCACAGAGGAAAACTTCCACCATCTTCGCGAGTTCAATGCAGGATATGCACCACGGCTTGTCCTGAAAGCTGGATTTACAAACAGAAGCTGTTTACGGGCCACAACCTGTAAGTCTGATTTATATTTCATCGATGTGTTTTCTTGTAATAGGTTGTAGCAAGGAAGTAAACAGATGACAACGCTGTTCTGCAAACGAGTCTGTTAAATGCTCATTCATACTTAACGTTATCCGACGAACACCTAACGTTACAAACACTAACGTTAAAATCTCAACAGCGAACTTGGCATTAGTGTAAATGATTCTTTGATTAGAGCTTTTATGTATTATTTATCTACAGGCATGCTAAACATGGTTCTGTGTGTGATTTGGCTAACTTACAAGTAAAGCCAGTGTTTAGTGTTCGTTTTGGGTTAGTTCTTGCGACAGATATTTGGCTATAATCGTTCTAAAAATACAAAAGTAAAAGTGCCATTCAGTAGCGATCACTATAGATCCGCAGTCTTTACTCTTGAGGACTGAACAGGTTCTGCTCGATCATCTTCACTAAAATGTTCTGGGTCTGATTCGGGCTCAGATTGGTATGGTTTTATTGACGCCACTGTTTCTAATACTGACCAAAGCACAGCCTCCAGGTAAGGGGTGTGGCGTTTCCGATAAACGTGCACTGCGGTTAGCGAATCACAACACACTGGGCCAGCTAACCAATCTGAGCCCATTGCGTATTTTTGAGGGACTGGCTTCATACAACCCGGAAAGCATCAGACCGTTTTACAAGGAGGGACAGAGCAGTGTAGAATAAAGGTCAAATATATGAAAAATAATGATTTTTTTTAAAAACGAAGCATGAACACATGTTACAGTGCACCCCACAAACACAATCAAGCCTTCAAAAGAATGTGTTTTACCACCGCTTTGAGGTTTTGCAGAGTGATTTATTCGACAATGTTTAGGCCATTAAGCATTTGGTTCAGAGAATAGGGTTTGGAGACAAGACACACATGGGGGAGATAATCAAGAGGATAAAAAAAAAAAAAAAAACTACAAATGGACCACAAAGATGGCAGACAGAACAGAAAACAGGAAGTATCATATGTTCAGGAACAAACACAGAGAACATGAAAAAAGGATTGTAAACAATGACAAAAATAAAAGAAATAATAAACTTTAATACACGTAAACTTGAGCAGATATACCCTCAGTCACTTCTCAGATGCATGTTTATAAAAGCTATGTCCTAACTGAACTAAGGCCTAATCCTGGCATAATCTAAGCCCTGTCTGTGAAACCGGGCCCTAATCAATGTATTTCCTTTAGACATAAGCCAAAATGGTCAATATAATACATATTTTCTAGGCTTTTTACAACTTAATTTCACCATAAACAAAAGCTAAATTAGCTATAATACGAAAGTGGAATGTTCACTTAGGCTATGAAGTATTTTGTTAGTCAATTTTTTAATTAGTTTACTTACTATAGATAAAAACTTCAAAGGAAACATGCATCATATTTTCTGTTATGCACTGTACCAACGCAAACAAACAAATATTTTTGCTGATCAGTAAATCGCCAGTATGTTTTACACTCTGATGTAAACAAAATTGTTCATTTACATTTTTTTTCTATATTGGGAGTGTAATTTGCTTTTAGTCAAATTGAACTAAACATGTTGATTTCCGATTAGACATTATAATGCACTTTAAATAAATGACATGATCTTTTCACTTTTTTCCGTGTAGTAGAGGTGAAGTGTCAGCTGTATCTTCATAATTCTCTGACGATATATACATGTCTGAAAATCAATCTTGTTGCTCTGGGTTTGCTTGATCAGATGCGGCCTGTAATGATGATCGCAAGATTTTTGACGGAACCCCTTCCGGCTGCTGTTGCTTTGTTTCTGCAACATTGTGTTGTGAGGTTGCCAGCTGCTGTGGTTCTGATGTTTGGGAAACAAGCACAACACACTCCTGCTGAGAATTAAGATGTAAAAATGATTTGATGTTGTCCATTTGTTCCCGTCCTCTTATCTTTGCCTCGTCTTCAGCCAGGTTTTTCAATTCCATTGTTATATAGAGGTCCGTCTCCTCCAGCAGAAACTTATTATACTGATATGCAAGTGGTTGCATGCAGTGAGATTGTCTTATTGCTGAGAATGTCCAAATTGCACTTACTCCGAATAAAACTAAAATGGCGATCTCCTTAAAAAGAAATTAATGTGAATTAATTGCGAGATAACACAGGCACAAGTTGAGTTACTACAGCTATACTTTCTGTAATGTTATATTATATTTAACTTAAAAACATACATATAAATCATGTGCTTATTATGACGTTATTATTTAGATTTTACAATCAAAACACTACCACAATATTTCATTTGGTCTTAGTTTGTTTTTTTTACAATGTACACTAGATTTGCCACGATATAATAATTGCCATAATGCAACACAGCTTAATTCTGAACTCAATTATTTAAATCTAAATGTTAATTAATTAAATATGAAACTGAAAAAATGAAGGACATTTTTAATTCACACTTACAGGAATAGTTCATCCAAAATGAAGGAAACACATTAGAGTAATGCCTGTGTTGAAAGATCAGTGACTTGCACATGCGTCCTCTTGGATCCTTCATGGAATCCAGTGAGCATTTGATACATTTGTCAGGCAATAATGTAACATGCATTTTCTGCGCGTATGTGAAGTATATATCAAGAGAATGTGGGGTTAAAGTAATGTGGCTCATCTAACGGTGTGCGTAATTTATACGCTATAGGCCTAATAACACTATTTATAACCGCTGTGAAGAGCCGTGTACAAAGTTGCCCCAGCAACCTTATTGCAAATGTCACTCAGAACTGGGTCAATCCACTTTTTTCTCTCTGGCATGGAGACTCAGGAGGTGCTGCATTTCTTATTGTCTCACTGGATGAAGACTGTTTGTTTATGTCTCTTCCTTCACAGGCTGGAGATAAATTTGTATCTGCTATTGTCTTACCTTTGCAAGCCAGAGACTCAGAACGGTTTATCTGCTTTTGTCTTACCTTTGCAGGCCAGAGATTCAGAACATTATATCTGCTTTTGTCTTACCTTTGCAGGTCAGAGACTCAGAACATTGTATCTGCTACTGTCTCACCTTTGCAGGCCAGAGATTCAGAACGTTGTATCTGCTATTGTCTCACCTTTGCAGGCCAGAGACTCAGAACGGTTTATCTGCTATTGTCTCACTTTTGCAAGCCAGAAACTCAGAACGTTGTATCTGCTACTGTCTCACCTTTACAGGCCGGAGACTCAGAACGTTGAATCTGCTACTGTCTCATCTTTGCAGGCCGGAGACTCAGAACGGTTTATCTGCTATTGTCTTACCTTTGCAAGCCAGACACTCAGAACGTTGTATCTGCTCTTGTCTCACCTTTGCAGGCCGGAGACTCAGAACGTTGGATCTGCTATTGTCTCACCTTTTCAGGCCAGAGACTCAGAACATTGTATCTGCTATTGTCTCACCTTCTCACCTTTGCAGGCCAGAGATTCAGGATGTTGGATCTGCTATTGTCTCACCTTTGCAGGCCAGAGACTCAGAACGTTGTATCTGCTATTGTCTCACCTTTGCAGGCCAGAGATTCAGGACGTTGGATCTGCTATTGTCTCACCTTTGCAGGCCAGAGATTCAGGAAGTTGTACCTGCTATTGTCTCACCTTTGCAGGCCGGAGACTCAGAACGTTGTACCTGCTATTGTCTCACCTTTGCAGGCTGGAGACTCAGAAAATTATATCTGCTACTGTCTCACCTTTGCAGGCCAGAGATTCAGAACGTTGTATCTGCTACTGTCTCATCTTTGCAGGCCGGAAACTCAGAATGGTTTATCTGCTATTGTCTCACCTTTGCAGGCCGGAGACTCAGAACGTTGGATCTGCTATTGTCTCACCTTTTCAGGCCAGAGACTCAGAACATTGTATCTGCTATTGACTCACCTTTGCAGGCCAGAGATTAAGGACGTTGGATCTGCTATTGTCTCACCTTTGCAGGCCAGAGACTCAGAACGTTGTATCTGCTATTGTCTCACCTTTGCAGGCCTGAGATTCAGGAAGTTGGATCTGCTATTGTCTCACCTTTGCAGGCCAGAGATTCAGGACGTTGTATCTGCTATTGTCTCACCTTTGCAGGCCGGAGACTCAGAACGTTGGATCTGCTATTGTCTCACTGCAGGCCAGAGACTCAGAACATTGTATCTGCTATTGTCTCACCTTTGCAGGCCAGAGATTCAGGACGTTGTATCTGCTATTGTCTCACCTTTGCAGGCCGGAGACTCAGAACGGGTTGTCTGCTATTTTCTCATCTTTGCAGGCTGAAGATTTAGAATTTGGTGTATCTGTTAATGTCTCACTGTATGAACCAGAGAGTCAGAGCAAGGAGTGTCTGTTGAAAGGGTACATTTATCCCTTTCCGACGAGGAGATTGTAATTTGGCACTTCTCCATTCCAGTGCTGTGATTGGCTGCTGGCATCAGAAGGGGGCTTCTCAGTACCCAAATTGAGTAGAGCAGTGGTAGGCCTGGGCCGTGGAGCACTGGCAGACTTAGTCCTTGGTGCAGTGGAGGGCCAAGCTCCGCATTCGCTGGTACAAAAAAAAAAAAAAAAATCTCCAGGGGAAACTTGAGTGTTCATGATGTGAGGGGGCTCTGGCATGGTGGCCAGGACGTGACTTGGCTCTGGCGTAGCGGCCATGACAGCTGGAGACTCTGGCGTGGAGGCCATGACGGCTCGAGACTCTGGCATGGTGGCCAAGATGGCTGAAGACTCCAGCAAGGCGGCCATGACGACTGGAGGATGGCTAGAGACTCTGCCGTGGCGACCATGATGGCTCGAGACTCAGGCTTTGGCGGACATGACATGAAGAGGCTCAGGCTTGGCAGGTATGACGTAAACAGACTCTGGCTTGGCAGGCATGACGTGAACGGACCCTGGTGTGGCAGGCATTACGTGAACGGACCCTGGTGTGGCAGACATTACGTGAACGGACCCTGGTGTAGCGAGAAGGGGCTCGCTGCAGCCTGCGGTGGATGTCCAACCCGGCCCACATCCAAGTGTGACGTCAGAGGCCAGGCCATTGCCGCCCTGCAGCCGATTTTTACGATTTAAAATTTAGACTTATCCACAATTCACACAGTAAACGAAGAACCGCTCAGCAAAAGTGCATAGTCAATGTATGCAGCGAGGGTTACCGGAATGTTGCTCTCAGGCATCAGATAATTCAAAAAGTAATTTAGGCCATATCTAAAAATGCCTTTGAGGCCAACATCATTATAGCCAACCTAGTCTCAGCCTCAAACGTCACACCCACGGACTGTTAGCTGAATGTCTTGTACATATGGCACACTTATCTGGAAACACTTCAAGTCGTCATCTAATTGGTTGAATTCTACAGGATGTCTGCAAGACATGTGTGTTGCGTTATTTAACGGTCCGCCTGGAAACAAAGCCCTGATGCCAAACTCCCTCGTGGAAGAAGAGCGGCGTCATGTTTACAACTGTGACAATGAGCACTTACCAGGATCAACTAAACGCTGGATTTTCAAAAGTATGGGGAAATCACAGCTCCATTGTTGCAGTAAATTTGCACAACATTCTTGAATTAATAATTCATAGATGCAGGCCGGTCTGTTATTGAAGGGACATCGACTTAACATTTTCACACCCCTAAGCATGACATAGAAAAAAACAAACTGTGATTGGTTGAATTACATGTCAGTAAGACAGCCTCTAGGCGGTCCTTGGCCAATTAAATCTGCGATAGAGTCCAGACCTTCTGCCGTTAGTCTGAAGGTCTGGCTACGCAAAACTATAGCCAATCTGGCAGCAAAGTCTGCAAAACTCCTCCATATAATCCTTGACGGAACAATTCCCCTGGTGCTGACGAAGGAGGGCAACTGCTGGGTTCATGGTTAGGTCTAACTTTCTGTAATGTAGTCTATTGAGGTGAGTTGTAGTTGAGAACCCATGTTCAGTTTATTTAAAGAGCAACAAAGTGACAAAAACATAATACAGAACAGTCTTAATTTCATATTAACGTGGCACAGGAAGACTTGGCAGGAACAGAAATACAGGTTACAGCAGATAGATTACAGTATGTTACAACAGCTAGAAAATAGACAATGGTAATTATATTGTTACTAAAATTGTCATTGTGGGCCTGCATATTTCTGTCCATTATGTTTTATATATTCTTTTATATTCTCTATTACAGTTTTTCTCAGTCGTTCAAAACTACTTGTTCAATCTTCATATCATTGTGTCACTTGTGCACATCAAAAAAGTAGTTTCTCATTTCTTTGAACAAGTTGCAAATACTTTGGTACATCCATGCAAATGATTATGTACAATTCTCTGCTGTTTCCTACATTATCAATTGCTTATGTCATGTTGATCAAAATGTATTATAATGGGTCTCTGTTGAATAGTCTCACCCCCCACAACATTTAGGCATTAGTTCATAGCATAAGTCTTTACATGCAAAATGGTTGAACAAGTTGTCATAATATGTCAAGCATATTTCTATACATTTCCATTAGACGTTCACATTTCTACTTTTTTTTTTTTTCTCTTTGTGCTATGCAGTGCTGTCTTTTCCTTTCTGTATCGCAATGACATGGTCTGTCAACAAATTACAGTACAAACAGTAAAAGCGTAAATGTGAATCTTGTCCAGTCTCTTGCAATCAAACTCCCACATACACTAAGGTGTAACCTACAATTTACAATAATTGTCATCAAAACTTTAGCCATATTTACATCAGAACATCCCTCCAGTGTACACAGTTATATTGACAACATGACTAAGCAATTTGACCGTCTTATCCGTACACAATGACACAAGGACTTGTCATTCTGATGGCACTGACATGTTCATTGACACAGATATTTACTTTTGAGAGATGTACTAAGGATTTTGAGCAAGAGACTAGCGTTTGCAGGTAAATCATGGTGTTTAGCTATTTGTACGAATTGTTTTGAGAAATGCACTTACTATTTTGCAAATGTCGAGGATGATTAAAAAAATGAACCAAAGCAACTGAGAAAAACTTTAATTGTCATCAAAACTTTCGCCATAGTTTACATCAGAACATCCCTCCAGTGTACACTGTTTTTGACAACATGACTAAGCAATTTGACTGTCTTATCCGTACACAATGACACAAGGACTTGTCATTCTGATGGCACTGACATGTTCATTGACACAAATATTTACTTTTGAGAGATGAACTAAGGATTTTGAGCAAGAGACTGCTATTTGTACGAATTGTTTTGAGAAATGCACTTACTGTTTTGCAAATGTCGAGGATGATTCGAGAAATGTACCAAAGCGACTGAGAAAAACTGTAAATGTTACTGTATATTTGAGTTTATGGGGTAGGGTCAAGAGATCAAAAATGTATCTATGAAATGGATACAGTGCAACTAAACAAGTGTACAATATGTTTCAACTTACAATTGTATACAACTATACAATATGTTTCTTTAGCTGTAGATATGTAATAATGATTATGCTTTAGTTGTTGTCAATATTTCCATATTGTAAGTTTCAGCATTTACCCAAACGCACATACATCTATGTTTTGTACTTGTAAATGTTACATACTAATACCTACATATTGACAATGAGACCAGGCTGGTCTGTCAGTTTTGCTAGCATCCTTATCTGATGGTATTGGAAATTTGTGCTAGTCCATCAAGATCCAATCAAAATGTAGCAAGCCTTCCCCACTGTTGCAGTCAGAGAGAGGCCCCGCCACAAAACTGGCCCCTGGAATATGCTGTTCACTAGAGCATGTATATTTGTTTGTTTTTGTTGTAGATCACATGAGGGGCTCTGGAGCCCCTAAAAGGAAATGGTGATGTTTGTTAGAATATAGATATAGCAACTGTTGTTGGCAAGTAAGAGTTAATATAAATATTTACCCTATTATATCTTCCCTCATAACCAGTATAACCTTCTACCGTGGCAAACCTAATATACTCTGTTTAAAATAAATAAAAAGCATACTTACTCGTGACAAACTTTGTTTGGTTCGGATATCTGCAGCTTCTGCTGGGGTTTTGAGTATTTTGCAAAAACTTTGCTCATAAGAAGGCAAGGTAGAATTAGTTGTTGCAAGGCACACATACCAGTCCCCATCAATCAGTACTGTAGATATCCATAGGCACGCTACAGTGAATGCCTTAATTATTGACATTAAAAGAATAATGCTCTTGCATTGTATTCCTTTTCCATTGCTGCAAAAAATACTCCTCATGCGCCTGTCAGCAATCATCACTATAATGAAAAGTGAGATGGCGGGAAAAGTCATGAAAACTACACAGACATGAGTATTTTCCCCAGGGTCGCAAGGACATTGAAAATCCAGTTTAAACACAAACTGGAAAATAATCCAAAACAAAAAGGCAATAAATGCACTGCCGGCTGGTACAAAAAGTTCCTTTAGGTAATCAGTGGTAAAGTAAGGTGGCATTGTAAATGAAAATGATCATTCAATAACACAAAAACACAACTGAAAGAGCACTGTCTGAAAAAGAAAGTATCAAGGACGGGAGGATCCCTTTATACCATCCTGAAAGATCATCTAAGAGGTAAAAATCTGGTCACGTGGTGAAGACACCACCCTTTTAGCTGCTCTGGAGTTAGTTGCTGAACAGTTTATCAGTGAAAAACACTTTTTAATTATAAGGACCAATTTTGTTAGTGACTTTATTTGCTGGAAAAGAACTTGCACCTGAATATGTCGCACCATTGTTGAGAGAAAACAACAGATAAATCATAAAAGTATTTCGTAACAGTAAAATTAAACTGGATTTTCAGTCGCATTTTACTAGGCTATTATGTTAAAAAAATTATGTAAAATACCGGTCCAAACAAAATGTTTACAAACATTATAAACATGTAAGTTCCCATCACTCCACAACAAATCATTTGAATTTAACGGTAGCCTATTCAGAACAAAACAAAAATGAAAAAAAGTAACCTATAAAATAAACAAATTATAGTGACATTTATTACAAACAACGTTTATTCTAAAGCCTAAACAAATTGATTTAAAGCTAAACTGAAACTGGCATTGGACGGCTCTCTCATTTGACACAAATCCAAATGTTTCCATATTCACATGTATTTGGATGCTAAAGTATTATTTATTACATAAACAAGGCATTGTACTTCACCTGTGCCCTAGGGATGTGATGGTGAGGAAATTTTCCCACTGGTTAATCTACGTGTGACAACACCGTTAATACCGGTATCACCTGCGGGGGCTTTTAAATCACTAATTCTGTCTAACCGAAAGTAACATGCACATGACCGCTCTGGCTTTCATAACGCAACTGAAAACTGAACTGAAAATGCCCCAGCGCGCACACACCGTGAATGACAGCTCGTCTGTAAATGCGTGCTCTGTGAGGCCATGGGTGCGTCTTAATCAGCTCCCTAGTTCAGTAGTCAGGGCACTGATCAGGCATTGATCGGTCAAACTCCCTTAAATAGGCACTTTTATGTTTTGCCTTGAAACCAAATCTTCCGCCATCATCTCAGCTCCTGATGAATGACTCCTGCTGAGACTCACGGTCGGATCATGCTTTATTAAGCAGACACGTTAAGTTTTTATTTGTATTGTCTGTTCTCTAACTGAAGTAAATTATTTTATTCCTATAAAAAAATCTAAATGACGGTGGGGCGGTGCCACGGTGGGCAAGTGATGTAACCGGTATTGAGTCTGAACACCAGTAACACCGGCAACACCGACTATCGTAGCAAGCCTACAGTGCCCCAAAATCCACTTAAAAACAGCATCTTTCACATGCGCAAAAATGTGTTCGGAATAACACAGCGCGATGGCAAAATGTGTTTGGAATAACACAGTGCGACAGACTCTGACTCCTAGATGTGAAGCCACCCCACGCACCTCATAGGTCAGACCGACCTCATTTGAAACAGCCATCTGTGCCCCCAGCCTGTGGGCTACCTGAAATGTAAAGGGTTGTAATGCCAGATACCAACGGGTGATCCGGGGTGATCCGCACGTTGGTATCTTTCATGTAGTGGGGTGCATGGTCCAAACAGAGAGTGAATTCCCGTCCCAGGAGATAATAGCACAGGGTGAGAACGGCTCATTGAATCACCAAACACTCCACACACTTTTTTTATTGTGCTTTCTCTTGGAGAGCTTGCAACTGATGTACAGCACTGGTCACTACTCTCCCTCTATCTCCTGGGACAAGACCACTCCAAGCCCCCTTTACGATGTGTCAGTCTGCAACAAATAGGGGAGAGAAAAGTCAGGAGTGTAATAGCGGCCCACCACACAAAGCAGCCTTTACCTGGGTAAAAGCCTGCTGACACAGCTCCATCCACTGGACCAGATCTGGTGCTTCCTTTTTAGTGAGGTCAGTCAGCGGGCTGGTGAGGCCTGAATAATTAGGCACAAACCTTCTGTAATATCCGCCAGCTCAGGAACTGCCTCATCTCCTTTTTGGTCTTCGGTCTTGGGCAGGTTGCAACTGCTGCCGTCTTACTAACTTAGGGATGAACCTGTCTGTACCCATGTTGATACCCAGATACCTGATCTCCACACGCCCAACTGCACACTTCTTCGGGTTGGCCTAGCCACTCTCAGCGCCCTTAGGACGGCTTGTAGATGCACCATATGACGCTGCAAGTCATTACTATAGATGATAATGTCATCCAGAAAGGCAGTGGCATATGCAGCATGCGGCCAGAGATTCCTCTCCATGAGATGCTGCAAAGTGGCCAGAGCCCCAAACAACCCAAAAGGAAACGTAACAAATTGGTGCAATCCAAACGGCGTTGTGAGGGCTATTTTTTCTTTGGATATAAGCGATAAGGGGATCTGCTAATACTCTTTGTTAAATCTAGTGTCGAATAAAACCGAGCTGTACTAAGCCAATCAAGCAATTCGTCAACCTGCTGCATTGCATATGCATCGAATTTCGACACAGCATTCACCTTGCGATAATCCACACAGTATTACCAAGCCGTCATCGCACCGGTTTGCCCAATCACTTTGGGCAGTCCACCCTGGTGATTTAGTTAGAAAACTACAGATGTGCTGTCCGTCCGCACCAACACATGACAGCCCCAAAGGTCTAGGAGGAAGTGTTGTAGTGCAGATGAGGGCCCTCCCAAAGACTGGATGGCCTTCCATGACTGCTCCCCAGCCCGTAAGCGAGTTGTCCATCGTGATGATCTTGAGATAGAAACACACTCCGAGAGAGGGACCCTAGGTGAGAAATCAGTGACTCCTCCAGATAGAAAGGGCACAAAGTGCTCTGCGCTTGGCCCTTACCATAAACATGGGTTTTAATACTGGAAGGGCCTCTGTGCAGCAAGCCCAACTGAATCACGTTGGCGGCTGCAGCCATAAGACCCGTCAGAACCTGGCATTGACGGGCAGAAAGCTCCTGGCCTATCCTCAGACTGTAGGGGTGGGCGATATCTCGATATTTAAAATGTATCAAGATATTTTTTAAACACGATATGGATTTTGACATATCGTGTATATATATTGATATATTGTTTATATTTAATTCTGATTCAGCCACTTTGCTTGTTTGCCTTCTCTGTGCTGTGCTCGCCCCCGCTCGCTCGCCCCCCGCCTCCTTGCTTTTGTTCCCCCTCCCCTCGCGTGTTGTCTCATTGAACATGGCGGCGTCCGCAACCAGCCCAGAGGCTACAGAACTCGTCTCAAAAAAATTACAACTGGCTCCATTTTATGGAGATACTTCGGTTTTAAGGCGTCGGACGAACAGCAGACAGATGTCTACTACCGTGAATGCCGAAAGTTGGTGCCAACCAAAGCTTCTAGCACCACAAACCTTTTCCATCATTTACAGACAAGGCACAAGCTCGCATACGAGGAGTGCACCAGACTAAGGATCCCGGCCACTAAACCCACTAGCTCTGGCAACACTGCACACACTACAAACACTACACAGACAACACTCCACAAATCTTTAACGTGGAGTGTAGAATAAAGAAAGAGCAGAAGGTGGTGTAGCATCACCGAGTTCGTGGCATTTCATAGCGGTGGACATGGCACCCATTTCCGTCGTTGAACAACGTGGCTTTATACGTATTATTTCTTTTATTTTACAGTTAAATTATTATTTATGTAATCAGGGATTTTTTTTTTATCTTAAATGTCGCAGAAGCACTTTGTTCCTATATGCACTGCCAACTTGAGATTAGTTTTTATTTTTGAATGAAAAGAAGGCATTATGTATTATTTCTTCCTTTATTTTACAGTTAAATTATTATTTTTGTATACAGGGATTTTTTTTTTTAAATGTCGCAAAAGCACTTTGTTCCTACATGAAATGCCTACCTCTTTGCACTTCAATAAAAAAAAAAGACTTTGTGGTATTTGGCATATTTGTTTTTGCAGTAGTTTTTGGGGGGTTATTTTTCCTGTAAAGATATCGATATATATATCGTATATCGAGATATATTTTTTGCTCCATATCGCCCAGCCCTATCAGACTGCTTACCATGGTGTGAATAGAATCCACCCAAGTGGGGGACAATTGCACCTGCATCATGGTTGAATCCCAAGCCACCCAGAACGTAGTTCTCTGACATGGTGACGATTGCTCTTTTTTTAGATTTAGTCTCAAATATAATTTCTAGATATAAGCGAGAACTACACCTTGATGTCAGCTCTTGTGATCTGGCTAAAATGAGCCAGTTCTTGATCTAGTTTAGCATCTGAATGCGCTGAAGTCACAGAGGGGCCAGAGCAGCATCCATGCATTGGGTGAAGATTCGAGGAGACTATGCCGAATGGAAGAACCTGATATTGGTACGGTCCTCCTGCTTCTGACACAAAAAGGTTCCAAAACCAAACAAACTAACCCTAACCCTAGCCCTAAGGACGGCCCTGAGAAGCACAAGTTATGTTATTATTGTTGTGTTGTTTCTGTCTGTCTTCATGCCCAGACCTGTAGAAAATACCAGCAAAAAGAGTAGATTACAGCTGAGGCCTTGACCAAGATAGAAGATAGGAAGAAGAAGATAGCAGCAGTAAATAGCAGTAGGACTAGAGCACCAAATTTCAAGGCTCAAACAGACCACGCAAAAGTCCACAAAGCAGTGAAGAGGAGCATTAAGAAGGATAAAAAAGATTATGTGAATGGACTGGCAGATGAAGCAGAACAAGCATCATATAGCGGCAATATGAAACAAATGTATGGCATCACCAAGCAACTGTCTGGAAAGTTCACCATGCCAGAGTGGCCTGTCAGGAACAAACAGGGAAAGACCATCAAAGGGATAGAGCAGCAGATAAACAGGTGTGCCAAGCACTTCAGAGAACTCTTGAATAGACCAGCTCCACCAAATCCACTAGACATAGACCAAGCCATCTCAGACCTACCCATCAACTGTAACAAGCCGACCAGAGAGGAAATCAGGAAAGCCATCACCCTGTTGAAGAATGGGAATGGGCTGGATCTGATGACATCCCAGCAGAGGCCCTGAAAGCAGACTTGGATGGATCAGTGGAGATGCTGTATCCCCTGTTTGAGAGGATCTGGGAAGAAGATGAGGTTCTGACAGATTGGAAGGAGGGATACCCAAGAAAGGTGACCTCAGCAATTGTGACAACTATAGAGGCATCACACTCCTGTCTGTACCAGGAAAGGTTTTCAATTGGATCCTCCAGGAGAGAATTAAGGACATTGTCGACCCACAGTTTCAAGATAAACAAGCAGGTTTCCGGCAGAATAGGTCATGCATCATAGTTGAACAGTCTCTGGAGTGGAATTCCTCCTTGTATATCAACTTTGTTGAGTATAAGAAGGCTTTGGACTGCTTGGATCCAGAGACCCTTTTGGAAGCTCCTTCGACACTATGGCATCCCAATCAAGTTGGTTAACCTGATTGGAAAATCTTAAGATGGAATGGCTTGTAGAATCATCCATGAAGGGCAGCTCACAACAGCTTCCAGGTGAAAACAGGAGTTAGACAAGGATGCCTGTTGTCTCCCTTCCTGTTTCTTTTTGCCATTGACTGGTATATGAAGTAATCCACTAGAGAGAAAAGGAATGGAATCCAGTGGACCTCGTGTATCCAGCTCAAGGACCTGGACTTTGCTGACGACTTTGTACTTCTCTCCCACAATAAATAGCAGATGCAAGAGAAGGCAGATGTAGTGACAACAATGTCATCTCACCTCAACATTGGCCTCAACATGTCAAAGCAAGGATTGGCAAAGCAAGAGTGGCCTTCATACACCTAAATAACATCTGGAGCTCCAGAGACATGTCCTTGGCAACAAAGATCTGCCTATTCAACTCTAAAGTGAAGTCAGTGTTGCTCTATGGAGCTGAAACCTGGAGGATGACCAAGCTGATCATCAGGAAAATCCAAACCTTCATCAACAGCTGTCTCAGAAGGATTCTCCAGATCTGCTGGCCTGACACCATCAGCATTACCTACCTATGGGAAAGGACACACCAACTCCCAGATGAAGAAGAAATCAGGAAGAGAAGATGTGACTGGATAGGGCACACCCTTTGTAACCCGCCAAATTACATCAACAGGCAGGAATGGAAGCGGAACCCCCAAGGAATGCGGAGAAGATGCTGTCCAAGAAACTCCTGGCGATGTGACCTTGAGGTAGAGGTCTTCACGGAGCCCCCGAGACCCGTGGACCTGGGACCCGACCCGGGACCCGTACGGGTCTATATTTTAAATGATCAGCCGGGTCTGGGTCGGGTCCCAATCTATTAAACTTTTAAAGCTGAAATGATGAGTGAATTAAGCATGCTTGGAATAACAAGAGAGGAATTACATGGATTTAACTTTTTGGCAAGGATGTAATGCATCACAAGTAACGTTACAAGGAAGGGAGATGACGGCTAGGTAAGTGTAAGACTTTACCCAGCAATACTACCTCCATCCGCTAGGGGTCACACTCCTGCCATGATCAGCGGTATGGCTCCCAGTCACAAGGGGGCGCAGGAGGTCTTTTGCCTGCAATCCTCCTCCCAGTTGCCAGGGGGAAACCATTGGCAAGGACTCTCAGTTGTACCTAACAATCAGTGTTGATGATACTCACCTGTGTTGGGCCCTATTTAAGTTTGCCTTCAGTCATTGTTTTTTGTTCAGTCTTGAGCCTACCTACCTGTGTATCCCAGTGCATTCCGTGAGTCTTTTGTGAGCCATTGTGCTTGTTTTGTTTTCCTTTTTGTGACCATTGAAAGCTTTGATGCTAGTTTTTTTTGTTTGTACTTTGTTTCTTTATCATTCTACAAAGTAAAAGCTACTTTGAGTTTATACCGCTCGTCTCCTTGATATTTTTGTTATTCCTCTGCACTTGGGTCTCAAAATCCTCAACCTTGAGTTAGCTCACTCAGGAAGAACATCAGCTCTGAGTCCAGGAGACCGGGGTTCTAATCCTGTTAAAAACAACATTCTATAGTTCCTGCTTCTGTATCATTACAGCAAGACTGAACCAAACGATGGACCCAGCAGAGAGTCAAGGCCCTTCATCAAATGTGGAGAGAATACTATCTGAGCTCACCAATCAAGCAACCGCTATTCAGCATCATGAACAGATGCTCGCAGAGATTCTTCAGCGGTTGAACCTTCTAGCTTTGCCTCAAAATCCTCCATCCCAGGAGGTCTCTGAGTTACCCACGCCACCTCTGGTACCTCCAATTTTTCCCCAACCTCAACCTATTCCGGCAGTTCCTCTTCTCGAGCCCAGGCTTCCACCTCCTGAGAGATACGATGGAAATACCAGGGGCTGTCGGGGCTTTATCACTCAGTGTGCCCTAGCCTTCCAACTTCAACCCAGTAGTTTTCCTACTGACAGCAGTCGAGTGGCTTATATCATCACCTTACTGACTGGAAGAGCGTTGGAATGGGCTACAGCTCTCTTGGAACGTTGTTCACCATTTACTTCTAACTCTGAGCAATTCCTAGCAGAGATGAGGAGGGTATTCCATCATCCAGGAGGAGGAGTCGGAAATGACCAACGATTACTTCAACTCACTCAAGGAACGCGCAGTGTAGCAGAAATGGCTATTGAGTTCCGTACCCTGGCAGCGGAGAGTGGCTGGAATGAGCAGGCTCTTCAAGCAGCATTTCATCAGGCCCTTGCACCGGAGTTAAAAGATGAATTGGCCTTCCGAGATCCTGCATCTAACTTAGATTCTCTCATTGATGTTGCCATCCGAGTGGATAACCGAATTAGGGATAGGAGGTCTGAAAGACAACAAGACCGACTCACAGCCCAAAGCAACTTCAGTCCAGTTCAACCTGCATTCCAAACTCTTTGCACAGAGGAACCCATGCAGCTTGGCAAAAACCGCTTATCACAATCTGAACGGGACAAACGTATGCGGGAGCGGCGCTGCCTGTATTGTGGAGAACTGGGGCATTTTCGAACAAATTGCCTTGAGCTTGTGGGAAAAGAGATTTCTCGTCCAGAGAGAGGGGGGCTGAGACGAGAGAAATAACTGACCCCCGATCTTCAGCTGGCTTTTCGACGGTGATGCACTTCTCCTGGGGTAATGGTTGGCACAAGAGTTCTGCATTCATCGACTCAGGTGCTGCTGGCAATTTCATGGACAGTACTCTGGCCAAGAGCTGGAAGGTACCACTCACAACTCTCCAGGATCGGCTCACGATAACCTCCTTAGACAACAGACCTCTGGGGTCCGGCCAGGTAACACACCGTACCATTCCCGTTTCAGTTGAAGTAGACTCTCATCAAGAATCACTTTTTTTTTATCATTGACACACCCGAGTTCCCAGTTATTCTTGGTTACCCTTGGCTAATTTCCCACAATCCTCAGATTGACTGGCCAACTAGCCGTTTCACCAGATGGAGGTGTGCATGTCCAACGGCTGGAATTCGTTCATCTCCTGATTCTATTTTGGGGCCTAAACGACAACTCGGGATCCAGCATGAGTCTAATATGCCAAGAACTAAGGTACTAGCCGTTCCTCAGGTCAAACTTACACCCCCTGCTCTGGTTGTTCCTTCTCCTGACCTATCTCGAGTTCCTCAGGAATATGTTGATCTCCAGGATGTGTTTAGTAAGTCGCGGGCCGATACTCTTCCTCCTCACCGACCCTATGATTGCGCCATTGAGTTGCTGCCAGGAACTTGCCCTCCAAGAGGTAGACTTTTCTCGTTGTCAGCTCCAGAGAGGTCGGCAATGGATGAGTACATTCAGAAGGCACTAGAGAATGGATTTATTCGGCCTTCCATGTCACCTGCAGGGGCTGGCTTCTTTTTCGTGGGTAAAAAGGATGGAGGTCTTCGGCCATGCATTGACTATCGTGGCCTAAACAACATCACCGTAAAGAATCGATATCCACTGCCACTGATGGCCACAGCTTTCGAACTCCTCCAGGGCGCTACCATCTTCACTAAGTTGGACCTCCGGAATGCGTACCACCTGGTGAGAATCCGGGAGGGGGATGAATGGAAGACGGCTTTCAACACCCCTACTGGGCATTACGAGTATCAGGTAATGCCCTTCGGGCTAGCTAATGCCCCAGCCGTCTTCCAAGCCCTTATTAATGATGTCCTGAGAGAGATGTTGAACCAATGTGTGTTTGTTTATCTCGATGATATCTTAATATTTTCCCAGAGTTACGAAGACCACATTCAACACGTTCGGCAAGTTCTATCTCGTCTGCTCATGAACAACCTCTTTGTTAAGCTGGAGAAAAGTGAGTTTCGTGTCACTACTGTCTCTTTCTTGGGTTTCATCCTTTCATGTGGCAGTGTGCAGATGGATCCCAGCAAGGTTCGTGCAGTCCTGGAGTGGCCCCGCCCTGATTCATTGAAACAAGTCCAACGCTTCCTGGGTTTTGCCAACTTTTATAGGAGATTTATTCGAGGCTTCAGTTCCATTGCAGAACCTCTCACAGCTCTCACCAGGAAGTCTGGCACACCCTTCCAGTGGACCGAGAAGGCTAACCAGTCATTTGAACAACTCAAACGGCTATTAACTTCAACTCCCACATTGACTCTACCAGATCCTGAGTTACCGTTTATTGTTGAGGTGGACGCATCAGATGTTGGTGTGGGAGCCGTTCTATCCCAGAGAGTGACTAGGGATAATAAACTCCATCCTTGTGCCTTCTTTTCACGTCGGCTGACAGCAGCGGAGAAGAATTATGATATTGGGAATCGGGAGCTGCTGGCTGTTAAGATGGCATTGGAGGAATGGAGGCACTGGTTGGAGGGGGCAAAACACCCATTTCTGATATGGACAGACCACAAGAACCTCACCTACATCCAGGGAGCCAAAAGGTTGAATCCTCGCCAAGCTCGGTGGGCCCTTTTCTTTAACCGTTTCGACTTTGTCCTCTCTTACAGACCCGGTTCCAAGAATATAAAGCCTGATGCTCTGTCAAGGCAGTTCGAGTCACAGGGAGAAAAGGACCGGTCGGAACCCATCATACCAAGGTCCAGAGTGCTGGCAGGCATCCAGTGGGACTTGGAGACGGCAGTACGAAAGGCTCAACATCGCCAACCTGACCCAGGTAATGGCCCATCGGGTCTCCTCTTTGTGCCAAACACCATCAGGTCCAAAGTACTGCAGTGGGGTCATGCCGCACCTTCATCTGGACATCCCGGAGTCCTTCGAACCCTGAAGCGGATCCAATCTAAGTTCTGGTGGCCCAACATGGGGACTGATATCCGGAGATTTGTTGCTGCATGTTCCACTTGCGCCCAGAATAGAACCTAGAGCCCTCCCTCAAGGTAAACTACATCCCCTCCCTATCCCGAGACGACCTTGGTCCCACATATCCATGGATTTTGTTAATGGCCTACCCAACTCTCAAGGTAACACAGTGATTCTTGTAGTAGTCGACAGATTTTCTAAGGCATGTCATCTCATTCCCACCTCTAAAATTCCTACAGCAGGCCAGACAGCAGAACTTCTCATGCAACATGTCTTTGGAATTCATGGTTTTCCTCAGGATATGGTCTCTGATCGGGGTTCCCAGTTTACCTCAAGATTCTGGAAGGCTTTTGGACGTCTAATCGGTTCCACCATCAGCTTGTCCTCAGGGTTTCATCCCCAATCCAATGGTCAGACAGAGAGAGTGAACCAGGAGATTGAGAAGACCCTCAGGTGTCTTGTTTCGCACAACCCGAGCACATGGAGTTCCCAGCTGGTCTGGGCGGAATTTGCCCATAACACTCTCCATCACTCATCATTGGGTATGTCTCCATTTGAATGCCAGTTTGGGTTCCCTCCCTCTCTATTTTCTGAACAGGACGTACAAGCACCGGTTCCAGCAGCGGCCCAGTTAGTCCAGAGGTGCCGGGGGATCTGGCGGAGAGCTCGGGCAGCCCTGTTAAAGTCGTCCCAGGAACAACAGAAACAGGCCAATCGACGTAGACGGATAGGTCCATCGTTCCGTCCTGGACAGAGGGTGTGGCTTTCAACTAGGAATCTGCCATTGCGCCTCGAGTCACGGAAACTTGGTCCTAAATACATTGGACCTTTCAAAGTTCTCAAGAAAATAAATCCGGTTTCTTACCGACTCCTATTGCCCAGGTCCATGCGCATACACCCCACATTCCATGTCTCATGCCTCAAACCTGTCATCTACTCTCCTTTGTCTCCTGTAGGTAGACTACCTCCAGTTCCTCGGATGGTGGAGGGGCAACGTGTTTACTCCGTGCAAAGATTATTGAACATGCGCAAAGTACGGGGAGGGGTCCAGTATTTGGTCGACTGGCAGGGCTATGGTCCAGAAGAGCGCTCGTGGGTACCAGCTAGAGACATACTGGACCCGGACCTCATCAGGGACTTCCACAGACAACAGTCAAACAGCACTAAGAGGAACGTCAGGAGCCGTTCATCAAGAGGGGGCTCCTGTAAGACTTTACCCAGCAATACTACCTCCAACCGCTAGGGGTCACACTCCTGCCATGATCAGCGGTATGGCTCCCAGTCACAAGGGGGCGCAGGAGGTCTTTTGCCTGCAATCCTCCTCCCAGTTGCCAGGGGGAAACCATTGGCAAGGACTCTCAGTTGTACCTAACAATCAGTGTTGATGATACTCACCTGTGTTGGGCCCTATTTAAGTTTGCCTTCAGTCATTGTTTTTTGTTCAGTCTTGAGCCTACGTTCCTACCTGTGTATCCCAGTGCATTCCGTGAGTCTTTTGTGAGCCATTGTGCTTGTTTTGTTTTCCTTTTTGTGACCATTGAAAGCTTTGATGCTAGTTTTTTTTGTTTGTACTTTGTTTCTTTATCATTCTACAAAGTAAAAGCTACTTTGAGTTTATACCGCTCGTCTCCTTGATATTTTTGTTATTCCTCTGCACTTGGGTCTCAAAATCCTCAACCTTGAGTTAGCTCACTCAGGAAGAACATCAGCTCTGAGTCCAGGAGACCGGGGTTCTAATCCTGTTAAAAACAACATTCTATAGTTCCTGCTTCTGTATCATTACAGTAAGACAAAAAGTTATATTTTTCATAACTTGTTTATTGACTTGTTAATATCAGTTATTGTGGAATATGTGACAATCGGGTCCAGTCGGATCTGTGTCTTCGCGCCGGGTTCGGTTCCAGCTTTTAAATAATAGACGGGTCCAGGTCGGTTCCGGGTACTACGTTTTTGGCATTTCTCGGATCTGCACGGGTCCGGGTCCAGCTTTTGAAATAATAGACGGGTCCGGGTCCGTGTCGGTTCCGTTAAGCACATTACGGGTCTCTTCGGGTTCGGGTATGAATTTTTGGACCCGTGAAGACCTCTACCTTGAGGCTGACATCACCAAGATGGGCTACACCTGGAACCACATGGAAAGAATGGCCAAGGACAGAGGATTCTGGAGATCTGCAGTTGGCAGCCCATACCCTGGCAAGGTAAGTAAGTTTGTTTTTGTCATGGATGTTATTTTTGTGGCTGTCATTTTTCTGTCCAGCATATATGACTTTACATGTAAGACATGTTAAAATGGACAAGCAACTTTGAACTTTCAGTTTACATGTAACCTACAATATTTCTGCAAAAATAAAATACTGTATAAATATAAATGTGTTCTACAGTATTGACTCTTGCCAGTAAATTTGTACCTACTGTTGAAATCTGTATTTAAAAAGTTCAATGTGATACAAGGGCATTCACCTAGACAAACTGACATTCTTGTATAGTAAGCAGTATGAAATCTGTACATAACAAACATTTCCATGGTTGACTGCCATGGTGGAAAAACAGCTACACATTTTAACTGGTACAAGAATCAAATGTTTTGGGTGAGTTACTACATTTTATAGACATTGAAAAGAGTTAACGGAGGGATTTACGGGGCCCTGAGATTATACAATCTTGTTCCTCCATTTCTCAGACAGGAAATATCTGAAGATGGGATGAAACTGTGTCACTGTTTTGTGATATTGTACAAAGAGAGTGTGTTTTATGTTTAAACCCAACTCTAATGTCATCTTATTAAAGTTGACACAGTGCCACCTGCTGTAGACTGACTGGAGTGACATGGACTTGGAAGAATTGAGCTTTGGGAGTTTCAACTATGCAATATGAAGAACATTGTACCAGGTTTTATGCTGAAATTGGAGCAATAATTTAGCCAAAAGGATTCAGAATTTTAATTTGGAAAATTGTAATTCCTCACATGGTGAAACATGGAGCAAACATTAAATCATATCTCTATTATTTTCTTTATGTATTTTATTTGTTACATTTGAATGCTTCATTAAACGTTTTGAGTAACTTATAGTAAGGCATTTACAGATCGACAATACATGACACTATATTTACAACTGTATTAAAAGACCATGTTAAAAGAAATTATACCAATTAATAATAAAAAATGATACAACTATATTCTCCTATAGACTCTTAACTTACATAGTTTCACACCACAACCAACATGGCATAATCTAATAAAGTGCAAACATGACATTGAGCACTGCACATTTTATAGGCTATCTGATGCCAGTAACAGCCTGTATTTTCATCCTTTCAAAGTCATAAAGTTTGATTAGTGTATTTGCTTATCATAGTTCCCAATAATCAAGGACTATATGGCTAGAGTCTCTGTTGCCTTTTGAAAACACAACAATTCACCACAGTTGCACGCCCGCCGCTTTTGTTTTGTGTAAAAAAAAGTTTCCTCAAAATTCTCCAGTACGCTTCCTAATTTCAATGTCTCTCTTCAGCTGGCAGGCTGCACAAGACATGCAGAAGTAACTGACACAAAAGTCATTACACATGGATCCCTGGAGAGCAAAAACAAAATAATTGATATTAATTTGCTAGATAGATAGATAGATAGATAGATAGATAGATAGATACTAACTGGTATGTTGTATTTAGTTCGGTATACACTTCGGATCGGCATGCCTAAACCGCACAAGCAGCACTCATTCATGTCCTTAGCAATGGAACAGCCCAAACAAGGGAGGCAGAAGAGGCCACAACAGCCTAATAAAAAACAATATGATTGATGTTAAAATTACATTATGACCACTTAAGACTTTATAGATTATGGAATTTGTAATTACTTACATATGCTCATGTCTTCACAGCAGCTCATTACGCCTGTGTGAAAGTCTCTGGGTGCGAACGCAGCAGGTTGAGATGTGACCTCCATGATCTACAGAAATGTGAGGCATCAAGAACATTAAAAAAAATTCCAAACAGCAAAACTGTTATAAACATATTTAGTTCCCATGATATCTAAGTGAAGCATTAATTTATATAAAACGAAAAGTTTTATAAAAAAAGTTGATAAAAAAGTAGTAGTGGATAATATTTAAACATAGCCTACCTTTCTTGCCGTTAAGTCAGGAAACTCCTCTACACACTCAAACTGGCACAGGATGTCTTTATATACAGTTGAAAAGTCACAAGTTTAGACACACCCTTCCAATCTACAGTTAATATCAATGAATCAATATTGTCGAAATTTGTATTGCACTTCCTATAGGTCCAAAGTGCTAAATAGTTAAAAGCCACACGTTCCGATTTCTGTCACACCTTCCAGTGATGATATTTGCTGCCACATCACCCGTCCTTGTAAAATGATCGCTTTTACAAGGAAGAAAAATATCTTATCATTATAGTCAAACAAATTAAATGAATTGAAACATCAGTTTAAAATAAACTACAAAACGCATATTATCTTTTGGCCACTGCATATTTGTGTGTATTTCTGGGAAAATATAAAGCATTTAAGCTACAGTTCAAAAGTCTGGGGTTGGAAGATTTTTTGGTAACACTTTACAATAAGGTCTCTTTAGTTAATGCATTAGCTAACAATGAACAATATGTATTTTAAAGCATTTATTAATTTTCATAGTTTAATGAATTTGTTTGCCCATATAATCTTAAAATATTTAGGTTAAGCTTATTTGGCTTGCTGTCTACTAATGAGGGGCTCGATGAAGCAGTTTCAACTCGAGCTCTGATATACCCCATATATCAGTGACTAAATGATTATATAGGGCAAGGTACCTAAAATAAAGGTGGAGTTTGGGGAGGTGGTGGGATGCTGGAACATCTGAGACTGAGGAGAGGTAAGCAGCTGTTTATATACTCTGGCTGTTGATCGGAAGATTAGATGGGCTTGCTCCTCCCTAAATTACGTTTGTAACTTCCCTAATAAAAATACACTGTTCATGTTAGTTCACAGAGCATTGACAAGTTAACAAATACAACTTTCTATGTTTAAAATGTATTAGCAAATGATTAATATGAATAAAGGCTATAGTATTAGTTCATGTTAATAATGTATAGTTAAATGAAACCTTATTGTAAAGTGTTACTGATGTTTTTAAAAGCTCTTATGTTCACCAAGGCTGCAAATATTTGATCAAAAATAGTTTAAAAAAAAAGCAATACTGTGAATTGTTACTTAAAATAAAAATGTTCTATGTGAATATATTTTAAAATGCAATTTATTCCTGTGATGCAAAGCTGAATTTTCAGCATCTTTACTGCAGTCTTCAGTGTCATATGATCCTTCAGATTTGCTGCTCAAGAAACATTTCTTATTATCATCAATGTTGAAAACAGTTGTGTTGCTTCTTATTTTTGTGGAAACCGTTTGTTTCTTTGATAAAAGTTCAAAACTATTCATTTTAGTTGTTGATTGTAAGCAAAGAAAAATTACATTTAAAGTTCATTGCTAAATGTTTTAACATACTGTGCCTTTCAAAATTTTGGACGATCAGCTAATAATTTCTTAGCATAACTTGCAATTATCATTGACGAACAGCAATAAGGAACACATTTCTTTTTTATTACATAATAATAGTAATACGTCACAGTTAGACATGCCCCTTTGACAGTTGTGATGCCTGATAACTGGAATCAACTTGTCCCAGACATTACTGTCAGCAAACATTTACTGACTGACAAATGAGGTCAGTACAAAATTAACTAATTAGTACACAGTTTAGAGAGTGTGTAGTATTTTCTTATTCATAACCTCACTTTTCCTAGGGCATTTTCAAGGGCACCGTATTCAAATAAAACAAGCCTCTTGTCTTGTTGATTTTTGAGAAGTGTTACCTAATGGAAATCGTGTTGGCTGTCCCAGAGGGCCCTCCAAAACCAAATAAAATAAATAAAAGACAATTTTCATAAAAATATTATTATTTATAAAATAATTTTATTTGGCCCTTTGATATAGCTGCAAGCAATGATGACAGGCCCCAGCCTTGGCTCCACTGCCACCCCGGTATGTCACATTTACTGCAGTAGCTGGTGCCACTATGACAATGAACCACAACAGCCACATCTTTGAGATCATTTAAATTCAGATACATTTCATGTCATGGCAGTGGCGTGCACAGGGCGGGGGGCTTGAGGCCCTGCCTCTGTAATCGTGAAAGTGCCCTTTTCGATCGTACCACAGTGCACCCGGAACGCAATTTCTCATTTCTACCAGAGGCAATTTAAACGGAGGGGGACCCCCACCCCCGGAACTCGATTTTGCCCCTGCCGCGGGTCTGTGCACACCACTGTGTCTTTGGATGTCATAGGTCAGTTTAAAATAAATGTTATTTTATCCAGAGGTCCAGAAGTGTTTATCTTAAGGTATGTTTATGTTTTTGTTAGCCTAATTATTAAATTAATTATATAAAACCATGTTGTCAATGCCCTACAAATGAACTCTATGCCTTTATTTTGTTGTTCAAATATATAGAAAAGAAAGACATAAGAGATTTCGAGAACACTTTACAATAAGGTTCATTAGTTAGCATTAGTTAACTACATTAGTTAACATGAAATTATAATGAACTGCACTTATAAAGCATTTATTTATTTTTGTTAATGTTAACTTCAACATTTACTAATCCATTATTAAAATCTTGTTAACATTAGTTAATGCACTGTGAACTAACATGAACAAACCATGAACAGCTGTATTTTTATTAACTAGCGTTAACAAAGATTAACTAATGCTGAACAGAGGTGTTGTTCATGGTTAGTTCATGTTAACTAATGCATAAACTAATGTTAACTAATACAACCTTATTGTAAAGTGTTACCGAGATTTCTTATCATGGAAAGCAGTTGTCTGGCTATCACCAGACCAAGCTCAATTTAAGATTGAACATTGGTCTGGAGAGTCTGCTATGTATTTTCTACTGCACAAGAGGCGTGATAAACGAGCATAAAGGAAATGACTCTGAATGCAATTGGATAGTCCTTTAACCAATCAGACCACAAGAGGCGTGATCAACGAGCATAATTCAAATGACTCTGTACGCAATTGGATAGTCCTTCAACCAATCAGACCACAAGAGGCGTGATCAACGGGCAACGACCCATCCCTTCTCTATCCATCATTGTGTTAAACCTGCCAATAGCGCGCCAGGTGGATAAGCCAGTCTGTGATTGGTTCCCGCAAAAGTGTAACAGAAGCAAAAGAAATGAATGTACAGGTTTCCAGACTGAGTTGCAGGGTGAAATCAAATCGCCAGGCAGTTCAGGCTGGGTTTACCCAGACTAGGAAAGCAGGCAAATGCACATAATGAATTAATTAAACTCTAAACCATCAAGAGTGTAAAAAAGTCTCACACAGACACAGACACACACACCTTCCAAGTTCCTAGAAGTTACGTGCAGCCCACATGGAAACAGATAAGAGCAGTAATCAAGATGACATAAATACTATAGAGATGATAAAGGGTCAATGACATATAAGTGTAACATTTTTCGGGCAAAGATTATGTTTTTTTTGTCTCCCCCTTTTCTCATCCTGCTCAAAAACACAAAAAATAAGAATACTAAAATATACACTCCATGTACATTTTTACTGTCCCCTGAAGTATCTATAGATTTTCAATAGCAACCTGTATGTATGCTACTTTAAGAGAGCAATCATACTTTATTACTCTGTTTGCAATTCTGTAACACACTTTTTTGCGAAACACTACACACGTTTTCTGACATTAGACACTTTGTTCAAAAATCAAATCACCTGATATCATTGGGAAAACTGTTCAAAATGCTAAACTCATCTGGCAATTGTAAGCACTTACATACACACCTGAAAACACTTGCACAGAAAACAGAACACCAATCGGTCTGAGACTTAGCACTACAAATAGGCCTCAGGTAAGCCATTTTGAGAACTTTGCAAGCATGGAGGACAAAGAGAGAGAGGAGTCGGACATGGACGAGGACAAAGACGAGGACCAGTGTGTATACGTGTATCAGATGACATCAGGGCTACTCTGGTGGATCATGTGATAAATCATGGCCTGTCAATGAGGGAGGTTGGGCAAAGAGTCCACCCTAACCTCAGTCGCTACACAGTAGCATCGATAATAAGGACATTCCGAATGGAGAACATTTATATCTTCAAGTTTCTACTCTAGACTGTACCTACTGTATGTGTCACATGATTCTGTATCCTATTACTGTACTATACAAAAATGGGTAGTGCTGTGAAGTATATGCAAAGGAATACCATTGTGATGTTACAGTACTGTGACAGTTTGAAAGTACAGTGTGTGAAAAAGAACCTAACCAATGACATCTTGTGGTGGCATTTTCTACAGAATGGTTGGACGACCTCCTCAAGGTGGAAGGGAACGGCTCTTCACTCAACAACAAGAGCTAGCCATCATTGAAATGGTGCGAGAAAACAACAACAATTGTAAATAGAAATGTATTCAACAAGGTCAGCTCAACAGGGTCAGCATTTCTACACTAAGTCACATCCTACAGAAACACAACTTCAGAATGAAGCAGCTGTACAAGGTGCCATTTGAGAGGAACAGTATCAGGGTCAAGGATCTGCGCCATGATTATGTGCAGGTATGTGTCACTTTACTTTACATACTATATATTGTGATGTGGGAATGAGGGTTAATGCTGTCACCTGCCCTGCCTGTAGCTTGTAGTTTTTGTCTATACTGACCCAACTACTTGTGTTAAAATATAGACATTGTAGTTACTGAATGTGTTTTCAGTAACACTATTCAGTATTTTCTTACAGACAGTTCTGGATTTTGATGCCGCCGAACTGCCACATGAGTTCATCTACGTGCATGAGGCAGGCTTCAATCTAGCCAAAACCAGGCATTGGGCCGTGACAAAGGTCTGTCCCTGGGCAGCGTGGGGGAAATTTCACCTTGTGTGCTGCAATTAGAGTCCAAGGAGTCCTGCACCACTCATGCCACTCTAGGTCCCTACAATACAGGACAGATCATTGCATTTCTAGATGCACTACATGTAGTTGTGCAGGAAAGACCACAGCAGCCCAGGTTTGTTGTCACCTGGGATAATGTTAGTTTCCACCAGGCTGCTCTGGTCTGAGACTTTTATACCTGCCCCCTAACAGCCCCTTTCTAAATGCAATTGAGGAATTATTTTCAGCGTGGAGGCGGAAAGTATATGATCGGCAACCACACGCCCGCATGACTCTTCTGGAAGAGGCATGCCGAGACATTGAGGTGGGATCAATCCAAGGGTGGATTTGGCTCACAAGGCTATATTTTCCCCAATGCACTCTAAAAAATGCTGGGTTAAAAACAATTGGGTTGTTTTAACCCAGTGAATAGGTTGTTTTAACCCAGCGGTTGTGTTAAATGTTTGCTTAAAACAACCCAAACGCTGGGTTAAACCAACCCAATCGCTGGGTTAGTCCATCTTCAACCCAACTTGGGTTGTTTTTAACCCAGCAATTTTTAGAGTGTGCCTATCCTGCGAGGACATCGCCTGTGATGTTGACGAGGTCTTGTGGCCAGATCCGAACAGAAGGCAGGATTCATAAGCCCAGCCCCCCACCACACGGACACACGCAGGCACGCACACACACACACACACACACACACACACACACACACACACTAACACACACACACACACACACACACACACACACACACACACACACACACACACACACACACACACACACACACACACACACACACACACACACACACACACACACACACACACATGTTTGTTTTTGTGAAATGTGAGGACATTCCATAGGCGTAATGGTTTTTATACCGTACAAACCGTATTTTCTATCCCCTTACACTGCCCCTGCCCCTAAACCTAACCCTCACAGGAGACTGTGCAGTTCACTTTCTGTGAAAAAAAACTTGTTCTGTGTGATTTGTAAGCATTTGGAAAAGTGAGGACATGGGTAACGTCCTCATATTTCACCCTCTTTTTGTAATACCTATGTCATACCCATGTCATTATACACATTTGTGTCCTGATATTTCACAAAAACATGCCCACACACACACACACATGTCTGGTGCACTATCCTTCTGGGGACTCACCATAGGCGTAATGGTTTTTATACTGTACAAACCGTATTTTCTATCCCCTTACACTGCCCCTGCCCCTAAACCTAACCCTCACAGGAGACATTCTGCATTTTTACATTTTCATAAAAACTCATTCTGAATGATTTATAAGCTTTTGTGCCCGTGGGGACCCCCGTGGGGACCTCAATTTAGGTCCCCACGGTGACACGAGTCCCCATGAGTCTTTCTACAGTCAGGTTGAAGTCCCCACCAGGCTAGAAAAACATGTACACACACACACACACACGCACACACACACACACACACACACACACACACACACACACACACACACACACACACACACACACACACACACACACACACACACACACACACACAAAACAAGTATATGTTTTTTCCCCCCAATTTATCCAGTAAATGTATTGTTGCTAAATTTGATGATTTGTGATTCTATTTTTCTTTATTTCTGTAAGAATGTTTGTTGTTTGATTCCTGCAGAAATTCTACTTTTGAGTTTTACAGAAGACAAGAGTCTGAGAAAATGTCAATAAAAATAGAAACACGAAAGACTGCAGTTTTTTATATAAAGCCCATCAGGGTGTTGCTGGTGATATGAAAGAGTAATTAAAATGGTGCTTGTGTGTGTATGGTTTTGTTGCAAGAATTTAATTTTTAGAAAGGAGTGTTAAGTTTTGATTGCAGTGTTTCATTTTGGCATAGATGTGGGTTGTTAAGTGCTATGTCTGATTGGCTTGTGTAGTATTGGTACTGGTCGAGTACTTGATTGGTTCACATTCACCCTACATAATTTAATCTAGTAGATTGCACATAGAAAATTACATTAACTGAAAGCAAAAAAAATCAAGTTTAAAAGAGAAACACAAATTTGTTGTGTATATCAATAATAAGATGAGTAAAAAATAATTCAGTGTACCATATTTAAGCCAAAATGTTACTTAATATAGGTCAATATATATATATATATATATGGCTTTTTACATCTTAACCCTTAATCGCCCCTCAAGTAGGGTTTACGTTTGAGTCCCTTGGGGTCAGATAGACCCCAAACTTTTACAGAGCGATTGCATAAGGAAATATAATTTTTTTACATGGAAAACTATATATCATTTTTTTTATTTACTTCTCAACTATACATTTATGATGTGTTTCTGTGGGTATTTGGTAGTTTTTTACCTATTTACTGCACAAATACTTAACTATGTCATAAATTGGCTCATTAAAAATCTTTTTTTGTTGAAAAAATCACTTGAATGATGATCTTAAATAAATATAAATAGTTTTTGGACATTGCTCTATGTGTTAGGGATAGAATACCGCCATCTGTAGGTTTGTGGAAAAGCTTTAGGAATTATAGTTAAAGAGAAAGAGAGTGCAATGACCACATTATCCAATAGAGGTCCATAGGGAAGTTATGCAAAAGTTAAGCTGCCTTTCATCTTTCTTTTATTTGCCCTTTTCCCTCTCTTTCTCATGATTGTTCCATGTTGCATTTGTGCTCTAGTATTTGTCCTTCATTTATGTATGGAATTTTTTCAGATTTATGCCAGTTTTGTCTATTTTATTTGCCAGTTTCTATAAAAATGCTCTCTGTTGCAGTCACAAACATGTGTGTGTTTGTGTGTGTGTGTGTGTGTGTGTGTGTGTGTGTGTGTGCGTGTGTGTATGAGACAGAAAGTTCGTTCCACTTTGTGTTTATGCTCTAGGACCAGATCTTGATATAAATGTAGACATTTTCAGATTTATACTGGATTTAGTTGATTTTTTTTTACAAACAAAGTGAAAAAAAAAGCATTTTTTACATTTTCCCATTCATTGCCAAAATCCAAAAAAATGCTCCAGACACCTGTGTTTGTGTTTGTGTGTGTGTGCGTGTGAGTGAACATGCTTGTTCCATATTGCATTTGTGCTCTAGTATTAGTACTTCATTTATGTATGAAAATCTTTCAGATTTATGCCAGTTTTGTTGATTTTATTTGCCAATTTCTATAAAAATGCTCTCTGTTGCAGTCACACACATGTGTGTTTGTGTGTGTGTGTGTGTGTGTGTGTGAACGTGTGTGACAGAAAGTTCGTTCTACTTTGTGTTTATGCTCTAGGACCAGACCTTGATATAAATGTGGACATTTTCAGATTTATACTGGATTTAGTAAAAAATATTTGACAAAAAAAGTGAAAAAAAAAATATTTTTTACACTTTCCCATTCATTTTCAATGTGGGGTCAATCTGACCCCGAGGGACTTAAACGGTAAAAACATTTTTACACACCTTTAGAACAACCAAATCAAGCCCAGATATTTTGTGCATGTTTAGATAGATTATTTAGGAAAAGTCACCGAGTCTCATGGCCCTGAGATGAAGGGAACACTTTTAAAAAATGGAGGAAAAGTCCAGTGGGGTCAGCTGGACCTCAAGGGGCGATTAAGGGTTAAAGGGTTAGTTAACCCAAAAATGAAAATTCTGTCATTAATTACTCACCCTTATGTCGTTCGACACCCGTAAGACCTCCGTTCATATTCGGAACACTAATGAAGATATTTTTGTTGAAAGCTGATGGCTGAGATCCGGCCAGATCCAGCGTTCAGACAGATGACCCAGAAGCGATTTGTTGACAAGCAGAGGAAGACGCGCGTATCTAAGCTGTTGGATTCTACATTGATCGTGCTTTAGGTCTCGGCGTAGTTCTCAAAATAAGACTAAAGTGTGCATTTCATGGATTCCCGAACCCCGGCGCTACGTCATATTCTCGCGCATGCGTCGTGGAGGCACACACGGAAGGCAGTGACAAGTTGGATAAAGGTGTTATTTAGATTTTTTTTTGCGCACAAAAACTATTGTCGTCGCATCGTAAAATTATTGTAGAGCCGCTGTGGTGAGATGGACTTTGTAACGACGTTTTAAGTGCCTTTTCTGGGTCTTGGGAGTATTAATGTACTGAATGCCAATGGAGGCCTATCTGAAGCCTTTCTCAGCCATCAACAAAAATATCTTCATTTGTGTTCCGAATATGAACGGAGGTCTTACGGGTGTCGAACGACATGAGGGTGAGTAATTAATGACAGAATTTTCATTTTTGGGTGAACTAACCCTTTAATATCCCCATGAAAAGCTAAGCTATATGAAAGTAGAATTTTCATTTAAAATAAAACAAACAAATATTTTGTTAGTCAATGTTTAGTTTACTATAAAGACAGATTTTAAAATATGCATATTTTCTGTTACTAATAAAATTAAATAAAACACCAGAAAAATGTATAAAACCTAAACAAAATTGTGCATTCAGTAAAGCTAGCCAATATCCATTCTGCACAGGAACATGTAAAGCGAAAATACTATTTAAACTAAATTGTATGAAACAGGTTTCATTCCCAACAACAATTCCCAAAAAGGTTTAAACCAAATCATGATTTTCCATCAGAATAATATAAAAATGTACTTTAAATAAATGACACAGAAGTTTCACTTTTTTCAGCGTGGGTAAACATGAAGAGAACACTAAATCACATGATTAGGAGACTACTTATTTATTTATTCATAAGATTGGAAGGGTTTGTGAAAAAAAAAGTTGTCATAATATGTTAACAGTAATTGTTTTCAGGCATACATGGAAATGTGGTACTAAACAGTTTACAACATGATCTGGCTGAAAATGTGTTTTTAGTAGACTTTACAAAGAATAGACTTTGTAAGTAATTGTAAGTGTAATGAAATGAACACTTTGTTGCAAATTGCAATGTGGCTACTGAATTGTATTGAGGGTCCATCTATATCCAGTATTATGCTTCTCTTTGACTCTGTACAGGAACACGTTTCAACACAAACAACAAGCCACACTGACAATATACTAATATCACATAATCAGTAATGTGCAATTTCCACCACTGGACCTTTTCTGAGCTCCATTTTATGATAGCATGAATACAGAAACATGAACATTTTGCCCATTTTGGATTAAATTAAATTAGCTTAATTAAGCTAATGATTCACTCTTAAAAAACAAGGTTCTTTATTGGCTTTGATGGTTCAATGAAGAACCTTTAACATCCATGGAACCTTTCCATTACACAAAAAGTTCTTTAAAATGGAAAAAGCTTCTTTAGATAATAAAAATGGTGAAAAAAAAACATGATAGGCTACTTTTAAGAACTGTTCACTGAAAGCTGCTTTGGGGAACCAAAAATGGATCTTACAGCATCGCTGCTAAAACCCCCTTTTGGAACCTTTATTTTTAAGACATTTTCATTACGTACTAAATTATTAACTCTTTCAACTTTTGTTGATCTTTAGTTTCCAAGAGCAGTACACAATATCTTACTGGTAGTGTAGACAGACAGCAAAATTTTACTCCGAAACTCTTTCAGTTCTTATGGTTTCAGTGTTCCATTGCTCTTCCTTATGTTGATGTCTCTCTTCAGCTGGCAGGCTGCACAAGTAAAGCAGCAGTTCGCGGTAAAACAGTCATTACACATGGAACCCTGGAGACAAAACCAAATGCAATTCAAACAAAACTGTAAATGATAGATAGATAGATAGATAGATAGATAGATAGATAGATAGATAGATAGATAGATAGATAGATAGATAGATAGATAGATAGATAGATAGATAGATAGATAGATAGATAGATAGATAGATAGATAGATAGATAGATAGATAGATACTAACTTGTATGTTGTGTTTAGTTCGGTATACACTTCGGATCGGCATGCCTAAACCACATAAGCAGCACTCATTCATGTCCGAAGCAATGGAACAGCCCAAACAAGGGAGGCAGAAGAGGCCACAACAACCTAATAAAAACAATATGATTGATTTACATGCAAATCACATCATCAGGACAGATGTATAGCTCACAATTTACTAACAATATATTTGTGTTTAGTGCCATTGGAATCACTTACATACGCCCACGTCGTCACAGCAGCTCATTAAGCCTGTGTGAAACTCTCGGGGTTCGAATGCCGCAGGTTGAGATGTGACCTCCATGATCTACAGATAAAGACATTTAGGGCATCAAGCTTTTTTTTTTTTTTTCAAAAGCATTTTTCAAACCTAGACAAAGAGTTTTTTTTTTTAGTTAACAACATTTAAATGTACCATTTACTTATATAGAAAGTTTACCAAAAGGTATGTAATATTTAATAGTAGCTTTACCTGATTAGATTTTTCTTTGCAGTTGAGTCAGGATATTCCTCTATGCACTGAAACGTGCACAGTGTGCCTATTATATATGGTTTGAAAAGTCACATGTTCAGGCGCACCTTTGAAAATGCATGGAAAAAGGTCAATATGTAGCCTGCTCGTTTATTGTCAAAATATTTATTGCCCTTCCTATAGGTTCAAAGTCCTACAACAGTAGTTGTAGCGTAGCTAATGGTTATAAATAACCACAAATGTGTTTTCCAGGAATTTGCTATTAGTTGCTATTTGCTTTCACGCCTTGATGCAAAGTGTGCTGCCACGCCTCCCTCGTTGTCAGAGGAACAAAAATACAATATCATTAAAACAAATTAACTGAATCGACATACTTTGAAACAAATAACTAGCCATTGTGGAATAATATTCTGAATATGATTAAAATCTATTCCATAAGGTCATTAAACATGGATATCACTATTTATTTTAGAAAATTAAAGCGACAGTGGGCTTATACGTGATTTGTGACATGGATTCTGTGTACTCAGTAATTTGAAGAACTGATTTATTGCTAGCTTACTAAAACACTGTTGCCATGAGTATAGTAATGACATACAATTTTTATGACTTTAAAGATTCAGAGGACACACTGCTAGGCGGCTGTATATACCAGGGTTATTATTTTTCAATAAAACTATTAAAAACATTCCTGTTAAAGGGATTGTTCACCCAAAAATGAAATGTCTGTCATCATTTACAGTGTTGGGGAAAGTTACTTTGAAAAGTAATGCATTACAATATTGCGTTACTCCCTTAAAAAGTAACTAATTGAGTTACTTAGTTACTTTTTAAGAAAAGTAATGCGTTACGTTACTTTTGCGTTACTTTTTCTGGGCTGGGCTTGTTTTTGTTTTTGTTTATAACAAAAAAGTTATATTTTTGTGCAACCTCTTTTGTAAAGACCTCTTCATACCAAAATTGAAATAATAAGCCCCAGGCTGAGGTAAAAATGCAAACTGATTCGTGAACAGTAGAGGGCGCAGCTCTGCTGTGCTGCCATTCTGGATAATGGTAGAATAGGATGCAGGAGAAAAAAGTTTTACCAATAAAAACAAAAAATCTAGTAATTTTCATCATCAAAGGTCAGCAGCAAGACATTGGTAAATTAAATATAAAGGTAGATTATGCATACAATTTTTTGTTTTTTTAACATTTAATTATTGGAGGTTTGCATAGTACTCTGATTTTGCATTTGACTGATTTTAATCATTTTGAGGAGTACTGAATCTTTATTGTGCAAGTGAGATAAATAAATGCTCACATTTAGTCTAGAACTACAATAACCATCATGTTTACACACAAGCCTCTGCACTTATTTTTCTCAACATGGGGGCAGGAGAGCTGTCAGTCAAATTAATGTGAAAAAGTAACTTGCGTTACTTTTTTAAAAAAGTAACCGAAATTTTGTTGTAAATTTGAAAAGTAATGCATTACTTTACTAGTTACTTGGAAAAAGTAATATTATTACGTAACTCAAGTTACTTGTAATGCATTACCCCCAACACTGATCATTTACTCATGCTCAAGTTGTTCCAAACCTGTATGAATTTCTTTCTTCTGCTGAACACAAAAGAAGATATTTTAAAGAATGTTGGTAAAAAAAATAAAAAAAAAATAAACAAAAACAAAAACATTTTTTTTATCAACATTCATCAAAATATCTTATGTTGTGTTCAGCAGAAGAAAGAAATTCTGTCCCACTTTATATTAGGTGGCCTTACTACTTAAAAGTACAATTTACTTATTGTGTTCATATTGTATTGCAAAACACTTTGGTTACGCTTTATTTTACAGTGTCCTTATTATATGTTCCATGTACTTACCATAGTAATAACAGTAAATTTTGCATAATTACATGCAACTAACCCTCAACCAAACCCTAATCCTACCCTAACCTAGTAAGTACATGAAGTGAATTAATATTACTCAGTACTTAAATATATAATTACACTGTAACAATGACACCATAAAATAAAGTGTAACCAACACTTTTATTGATATTGAAGTGGGATACGGGTAAAGTTAGAACAGGTGTGGTGTAATTTTAAGGGTAGGGTTAGGTAAGGGAAGTGTCAACAGTGTAATTATAAATGTAACTACAGAAATTAATTACAGATGTAATTAGGCCTACATGCAGGCAATTTTTAAAATGTAAATCCAATGTAAAAACATGTACACAATAAGTGCATATATCAAATGATTAATTTAAACAGGGCTCGCTTGTCCGGGACAAGTGGATTTTTTGAAGGGGCAAGTGAAAAATAATTTTACATGCCCAACGGATAAGTATCCTGAATAAAACGTCAAAACAAAAAATACCTAGGGAATCACCAAAGTGCATTCAGTTAGTGTAAGTGGAGATCGATAGTGGATAATCGATAGTTGAGGCTCGCGCAGCCTCTCGAAGAGAAAATCGAAAACAAATGAGCGCCTGTCATTCAAAGAAACTCAGTTAACATACACGGTTAACATTGTGTAGTTTTTATATTTATAACATATGATACAGTTAAGCAACATCACACTAACAATAGTGTTGTTTTCCTGAATACTATCACGACTGAAAATGACGCTGATTTCATGCCAGTTCCATAAACAATTAATTAACATTAAGTCACTTACATTTTAGATGCAATATGGACTGTTTTTGTTCTATTTCAGCAGCGAAAATAGTTCCAAACTAAGATCACAACAGAAACGTAACGAATCTCACAACAACAGTGTGTTACTGAATGATTCAGCGTTTGAATGAATCGGTTGAATCAAAGGTTCAATTACCTATTCATAAACGACCGCCTAATTTTTGAATGAATCAGCCGTTTGAACGAATCGACTCAATGACTCACTCATTAAGACAGTCACCTGCTGCCACCTACTGGTGGTTTAGTTTCATCTTTCCAACATTTCTTAGTTGTATATTCAAAAATATTTCAAATAATCTCATAACATTATTTAATGCAGTTGTGATTTTTCAGTGTAAATAATTTAATTTGATTGGTAACAGCCTATAGTGTCTTATTCTAATTTAATGTATAGATCAAATTTAAAAATATAAAATGAAAGCTGAAGCATAGCCTATATTTAATACGATTATGGAAAAATCACAAATATGCATATTTAAATATGTCAAAGCTGATTGAACACTGGTGAGAATATTGCTTCAAAATAGATTATTTTTACAAAAAAAATCCAGACAAGCTAATTTTTTACTCAGACAAGTGAATGACAGATTTACTTGTCCAAAGGATAAGCATGTGAACAGGCTTAATGTCGAGCCCTGTTTAAATGTTAGTACGTAGTAGTTAAAGTGTTAGTTCACCCAAAAATGAAAATAATGTAATTTATTACTCACCCTCATGCCCGTACTACTACAGTGGCCCAGTAGTGCACAACACAACGAAATTTAAAAAGCATACATAAGTTCACAAAACAACCAAATAAATCCACAACACAACGAAATAAAGCCACAACACAACGAAAAAGCCACAACACAACGAAAAAGCCACAACACAACGAAATAGCCACAACACAACGGAAATGCTCCCGACCACTAGGGGGCTCTCGGAGTGCGGTAAAGTTAGTTTTCCTTGCATTGTTCTATAGATTCGCCAATCTTACAAATATTTAAACACTACGATCAGTTTTAAGTGTGTAGTTGTATATCGACATGAAATATCAATTCAAAATCACCTACGTGCATAATAGCTGCATATTTATACTCGAGAACGCTTTGACCCGCTAGCTGCCACGGCGCTAAGGGAGCGTCTGCCAATTCCAACAAGTTGAAACATATAATTTGTATTAATTAAATTAAAGCTACACTATGTAACTTTTCCGTCCACTAGAGGTCGCCTGTTCAAAACAAAGGCGTAGTTTGATGACGCCACGTTTGGTTCTCGGGACATGTGGTTTTCACCTCACAGCCGGTGGGAAACAGTCAGGATAGGACTCGGGCAGAAATCATGTTCATGGATGCGATTATTAACATTACTGTAGTCTGAAGCAGAGCAGGACCGAGTGTTGTGGAGCTGAGTAAGGCCGCTGGAGCGATTGAAGAGCGAGACTGTTATTATGGCATAGGCGCTGGCGGGACTTTTATTATGACACGGTTGCCGGCGCCACTTCCTCTTTTCCAGTCATGAGTATATGAGGTAACGCAACTCTGTTTATCGTATTAGATATATCTGAGTGTGTTGAAAAGGAAGTTATGACGTTCGCTCGGCGGCTGCTATGACACTTGTTCACAATGCAGTGAGAGTAAAGTGTTTCACTGAATAAAACCGGAAACCGAGGGTGACGCAGATATGACGCAATCGACAGGCGACTCCCTCACACGCATAGCTCACACGTCCCGGTTCCTTGGTTAAAATAGCAATTTCTCACGATTTACAAATAGTTGAAAACATTTGGGATATTCTAAGTACTCAACTGAACAAAATATATAACACTGGCCTAGTGGTTTCTGGATATTTTACTGCAAAAATCCTACATAGTTCACCTTTAACATTTTTTTTTATATTTTTAAATTCCAATGTTGTGTATTATTAAGTCAGTTTTTACAATACAATCAAGCTGTGGAATTTTAACATGTCTGTTTTTAAATGTTAAAAGCAATTTTAATTCATGCAAATTATACGTTTCAACCAATTGGTGGAATTGGCAGACGTTCCCTTAGCGCTGTGGTATCGGGTCAACGCATTCTCGAGCATAAATATGCAGCAATAATGCATAGGCTATAGGTGATTTTAAATTAATATTTCATATCAATAAACAATGGTTAGCCCAAATACTGTTAAAACTAATTGTGGTATTGATTTCTTTGTAAGATTGCAGACTCCGCGCTCCGAGTGCCCCCGAGTGGTTGGGAGCATTTCCGTTGTGTTGTGGCTATTTCGTTGTGTTGTGGCTTTTTCGTTGTGTTGTGGCTTTTTCGTTGTGTTGTGGCTTTATTTCGTTGTGTTGTGGCTCGTTTCCGTTGTGTTGTGGCTTGATTTATTTGTGTTGTGGCTTGTTTTCGTTGTGTTGTGAACTTATGTTTGCTTTTTGTATTTCGTTGTGTTTTGCACTACTGGGGCACCGTACGTTCCACACCCGTAAGACCTCCGTTCTTCTTCGGAACACAAATGAAGATATTTTTGTTGAAATCCTTAGGCTCAGTGAGGCCTGCATAGGCATCAATGTAATTTACACTCTCAAGATCCATTAATGTTCTAAAAACATATTTAAATCAGTCCATGTGAGTACAGTGGTACAATATTAATATTATAAAGCGACGATAATGTTTTTTGTGCGCCAAAAAACCCCCTAAATAACGACTTTAGTCTGATAACCGATTTCAAAACACTGCTTCATGAAGCTTCGGAGCGGAAAGGAATCAGCGAGTCGATTCAGCGGTTCGGAGCGCCAGAGTCACGTGATTTCAGCAGTTTGGTGGTTTGACACGCGATCCAAATCAGAATTCGACTCACTGGTTCATTTCCGCTCCGAAGCTTCATGAAGCAGTGTTTTGAAATCGGTTATCACTATATAAGGCGTTATTTTGGTTTTTTTGGCGCACGAAAAATATTCTCGTCACTTTATAATATTAATATTATACCACTGTACTCACATGGACTGATTTAAATATGTTTTTAGTACATTAAAGGGTTAGTTCACCCAAAAATGAAAATTCTGTCATTAATTACTCACCCTCATGTCGTTCGACACCCGTAAGACCTCCATTCATATTCGGAACACTAATGAAGATATTTTTGCTGAAAGCTGATGGCTGAGAAAGGCTTCAGATAGGCCTCCATTGGCATTCAGTACATTTACACTCCCAAGACCCATAAAAGGCACTTAAAACGTTGTTACAAAGTCCATCTCACCACAGTGGCTCTACAATAATTTTACGATGCGACGACAATAGTTTTTGTGCGCAAAAAAAAATCAAAATAACACCTTTATCCAACTTGTTCTTGTCTTCAGTGTGTGCCTCCACGACGCATGCGCGAGAATATGACGCAGATCCGGCGTTCGGACACATGACCCAGAAGCGATTTGTTAACAAGCAGAGGAAGACGCGCGTATCTAAGCTGTTGAATTCTACATTGATCGTGATTTAGGTCTCGGCGTAGTTCTCAAAATGGGGTTAAAGTGTGCATTTCATGGATTCCCGAACCCCGGCGCTACGTTATATTCTCACGCATGCGTCGTGGAGGCACACACGGAAGACAAGAAGAGGTTGAATAAAGTCGTTATTTTGATATTTTTTTTTGCGCACAAAAACTACTGTCGTCGCATTGTAAAATTATTGTAGAGTCACTGTGGTGAGATGGACTTTGTAACGACGTTTTAAGTGCCTTTTATGGGTCTTGTGAGTGTAAATGTACTGAATGCCAATGGAGGCCTATCTGAAGCCTTTCTCAGCCATCAGCTTTCAACAAAAATATCTTCATTTGTGTTCCGAAGATGAACGGAGGTCTTACGGGTGTCGAACGACATGAGGGTGAGTAATAAATTACATTATTTTCATTTTTGGGTGAACTAACCCTTTAATGGATTTTGAGAGTGGATTTCAACAAAAATATCTTAATTTGTGTTCCGTAGATGAACGGAGGTCTTAGGTGTGGAACGGCATGAGGGTAAGTAATAAATTACATTATTTTCATTTTTGGGTGAACTAACCCTTTAAGGCCCCAATAAAGTGGGTCCAGAAATTCATAAAGGTTAAAAACAATTTAAGGGCGAATGATGATACATTTTTGGGTGAACTATCCCTTAATTGAAATAAAGCTGAAATAAAATAAAACATTTTTTATTAAAAATAAGTCAATTAAAAAGAAAAAAATATTTTCTTTACACCGTAGTACACTTATAAAATACTTTATTTCTGACTGCAGTGATGACAGAAAAAGTGTATGATGATAAAAAGTAAAAATTCTTAAAAAATGGCTATGGAATCCATGTAGATTTTGTTTTCATGTTTAAAAAAAAATCTGCATTTTTTTTTTATTTAATGAAAAAAGTAAATTAAAAAATTATTTTCCTTACACCGTACACTCACAAAAAAACCCTCTTTTAATTTTTTTTTTGCAATTTTAAATTCTTTTAGTAATTTTACAATAACATTTTAAATAATAATTTAATTCATAGATAAACTAAAGATAAATTATGTTGTATCACAATGACTTTGATTTAGAGGAAAGGTTTTTCAAATAATATTTTTTAAATATACCTGCTGTGCTCTTTTCTTAAAATAAAAATATTCCATAATACTGGAACAGTTTATACATTGAATGTTATATCTGTTATGCCATTATATAATATACTTTTTTTAATCATGTCAGGACATATACACTACACAAATCTGCTATAAAATAAGCAAACTCATTTCCGAACAGAGTGAGTCAATATCGAAGAGTTTTGTCATCTGTGTACATGGGTCATTTCCTTCCCTTCCCAGACAAAGTCTAAGAGGCTGGACTCAAATCTTGAGCAACCTTGCATGTTCACTCCACCCTCAAAATCAGAAGGATAATAAAGCCTTCAAAGCTTAGAGTTAAATACATACTGTAAGATAACCAGAGGAAAATGTGAGATCACAAAGATTACATTATTATTCATTGGCTTTCTGGAATACTTGATCCTGATTGGTCATTGATTCTGTACTGAAATATTTTATGACTGCTGAACTGTATAATATAGCTGGCAGGCACTGACACATTAGTTTTTCTGGCTTGTCTATTTTTTGATTAAGAGTTTAAAAAAAAAAGTAAAAACAATTGCCTATGACCCTTTATTGTTGAATAAATGTGTCACATTTTCAGCAGTTTTAGTAAAGCATTATAAAAACACAAGTTTGGTAAAAGTATTGCCCAAAAGGATTTTGGGTTCTTTTCATTTCATATATATATACAAAATACAGAAACACCACAAAAAAAGACCATCAATCAGAGGTGTCTGTTGCAGAATTATGTACAAATGGCTCTGGCAGAAGGTATTTTATAGGTTCACAATATTTTCCAGTTTTTTTTTGCTTGGCTGTGATTGTGTGTTCCTGTAACTGCTTCAAATAAACAAACTGATTAAGCTTCAATCCGTGTTTGAAGATTCAGCAGAGCTGTCGGATGAGGACGACTCCGTGTCTTTCTTTTTCTGTTTTTTCTTGTGTTTCTTTTCCTTCTCCCTTTTCTCCTTTTTCCCTTTCTTCTTGTGGCTCTTGTGCTTTTTCTTCTTCTTGCTCACTTCCTCCTCATCATCACTTGATGAATAAGACCTGAGGGTATGAAAACATAAACATACGATCAAACCTCTGTTAATAATGACATAAAATATATAAAAATGAGATATCACTATTCTAAAGATGATTTTTTTTTCATATATTAAAATGTTTTAGTAGTAAGAAATCTATGTAGGTACATATTTATAAAAGTCTAGGAGTGCCAATTATCAATTTATTGGAATTTTCTACATGGAAAAACAAATACACAGACAACAAAACCATCATTATCAATTTGAAAAAATAAAGCAAATAAATAATATTAAAATGTAGTTGGTAATCAATATGTTGATAAATCATTTTTAAATGCAATATTTGTTTTTTAATACTAATGAAAAGCAAGTTAGAAAGTGCTGTGATTGATCAAATAAGTACCTCTTTTTGGCCTTTTCATGGGATCTGTCCTTGCTTTTCTTTTTATGCTTTTCTTTTCTGGAATCTTCATGAGAACCTGCGTACAAAGTTTCCAATCATTCACAAAATCATGAGAGCTAACCGTAATCCCAGTAGTCAGGTAAATGCGTCACTGAAATATATATTAATAAAGACCCTAGACGGAAGTGGAAATGTAAAGCATTTAAAGTCTAAACAGTAAAGGAACCTTTTGATTGGCTGCTGCCGAAGATCTTTTCTTTACTGACAGGTTCCTGTTCCTCCTCGTCGCTTTCCTCACTGCTAGTGCTGCTCACGTCCAAAACAATGTCCTTCCTCGGATCCACGCGAACAAAATTACGACATTCAAAAGTAAGATGTCCGGCTGATGAAAACATTGGATGATACAAAAGAGATAAAGTATAAATATGGTGAGAATGAACAGCAGTGATTAACAGACAGAGAAATAAATACACAAGACAAAACACAAATCAAACTAAACTGAAAATGATATATATGTTTTTATGTGTAGACGATTGACAGACATACAGTGCATCCGGAAAGTATTCACAGCGCTTCACTTTTTCCACATTTTGTTGTTACAGCCTTTTTCCAAAATGGATTCAAATTCATTATTTTCCACAAACCAAGCCATGTCTGTAGACGGCCGAGACAGGATTGTATCGAGGCACAGATCTGGGGAAGGGTACAGAAACATTTCTGCAGCATTGAAGGTCCCAATGAGTAGTGATGGGCAGACTGAGGCTTCGTAAAGCACTGAAACAGTTGAAGCAAATGTGCCAAATTGTTTCGAAGCTTCGAATCAATTCGTTTCTATGGTGACACCTAGTGGTCACTTCCATTAATTAATCTGAAATAACCTTGAAGATCCATGTAAAAAAATTTTTTTAAAAAAAAGTTTTTGACATCTGTCTGACAACTACATGATCTTGTTTTTTTTAACCTGTAGCCTATTCATTGTGAATAACTATAGGTTTTTTTGGTCATGAAAAATTATTAATGATTGATGACAATTATTAATAAAATAAATAAAGCCACAATGTGTCACATTTGTTACATAACATTTTTATTCAAAAATATTATTTGCTCTGCTGTTGAAGGACTTAGCTGACTTTTTTTTATTTATTTTTTTACATATTTCTCCAGCCTTGGAAAAAATCCTCTCACAAGGGACAAATATTTTTTATTTCACTTTTAAACTGTGGGGAATTAGGTTCATACAGATGTGTGACTGTGTGGTTTGTTCCCGCCCCTTTCAATCAAACGCAGTTTCGGCAGGCGCCACCTGATGAAACACTTGAAGCTTCATTTAGCCATAGTCACATGACATGGGTGTTTCGAATCACAGTTCGGAGCAGTGTTTCGAAACATCTGTGCTTCAGGATCTCGACAAAATGCGAAAACGTCAGTTTCGCGTCAGCCATCCCCTACCAATGAGCACAGTGGCCTCCATCGTCCATAAATGGAAGAAATTTGGAACCACCAGGACTCTTCCCGGCCAAACTGAGCGATCAGGGGAGAAGGGCTAAGTCAGGGAGGTGACCAAGAACCCGATGGTCACTCTGACAGAGCTCCAGCGTTTCTCTGTGGAGCGAGGAGAACCTTCCAGAAGAACAAACATCTCTGCAGCACTCCACCAATCAGGCCTTTATGGTAGAGTGGCCAGACAGAAGCCACTCCTCAGTAAAAGGCACACGACAGCACACCTGGAGTTCGCCAAAAGCAGGGTATATACAGAACTTCTTAAGTTGAATTTAATACCTTTTACTACCTTTTTTAATACCTTCAAAATATTTTTTAATAATTTCCAGCTACAACTATAGTAGCGTAAATGAAATATCTTTCCAAATGGAATAACATATTGCATCACAATGTAACGAGGTCATTTTAACTTAACATCAACTGCCCACAGAGATGAGAATAGAAATAAAGACAGAAGAGGAAGGAGACATCTTCATAGTTCGTGCAGTGTACAGAGGGAAACGAGAGCAATTTTCACGGCGCAATATAGACTTTTTTTTCTTTTTCGTTTTTAAATCATTAAGGCGAGTCAGTGGATATCCCACAAAAACGCAATGTGCGCGAGAGTCGGTGAAGTCTCAAACCTAGTCAATTATTCACTACAGAAAGTGAAAGTAAAATCTGACAATCTTTCGGAGACAAGAGATATCTATTTATTTATATAAATCTGCTTTAACACATGCTGATAATGTATAGCCTATAACTGTCTGAATTTATATTCTTAATATTTCTCTTGTGGCCCATATTGTGAAACTAATTAGAAGAGAAGTATAGGCCCATTTCGTGTTAAACAAGTTGTTTTTGAAATAAAGCTGCTCTTACTTTCTGATAATAATAATAATATTATTGTAGTGTTCTGACATAATATAGACTGATAATCATTTTAATTATAGGCCTATAATTCCTTGTTTAATTGGGCAAAATGTATATAAATAATGAGGAGCAAGCTAATCTATCTATTCTTTTATTATGCAGCGTGTCGGTTATGCATAGCCTGCATTGATGCATTATGAAATTATCACAGGGGCAAATTAAATGTAATATCAATTTAATAATAAAAGTAGGCCTACCCTAATAATAATAATAAATGCTAAATTGATAGCTGATGCATTTGATAGGCTATTATAGGTTTTTTGCGCATATTTCACTCATGCAGTGAGCAGACAAGTCGCGCTCGACGAGTGTGAGGTGCGAGCACATAAACCGTGAGCTTTGGCTTTACATCGCATGCGATCTACTCATACAGTGGGAGTAGATAACCTTGCTGAAATCGCACAGTGTATGCCCACCTTTAAGCAACTTGCATATATCGAAAAAGCTCTTCAATGCCATCGTTCAAATTGAAAAAGTGGTGTTTAGTTGCAAGGTCTAAACACCACAGCACCTCAGCTCGCAATGTAGCGGTGGTGATAGGGCATAGCGTCTGCTGTCTGTCACGCACCTGTTGATGAAGCTGCTAGGACTAACGTTACTGCTGGCAGTGGTTTGAATCGGGAGAGCAGTGGAGGTTGAGGGCAAAGCAGTGGAGGTTGGGGTCGTTGATGCAGTCGTAGCGCAGAACATTGATATGGGATGCGAATTTTAGAAAAAAAGGCCTGTACTTAACACAAATTGAAAAAACATTTTTTTTTAAATTGGGCTCGAAAACGTAATACCTCGTCAGATGACGTTTACTACTTTTTACTACTTTTTAATGCCCTTCATTTTGGCTAATTTCATTTACTACCTTTTACAACCCCGCGGACACCCTGAAAAGGCACCTGAAGGACTCTCAGACCATGAGAAACACAATTCTCACTCACTCAAAACTCTTTGGCCTGAATGGCAAGCATCATGTCTGGAGGAAACCAGGCACCACTCATCACCTGGCCAATACCATCCCTACAGTGAAGCATGGTGGTGACAGCATCATGCTGCAGGGATGTTTTTCAGCAGCAGGAACTGGGAGACTAGTCAGGATCAAGGGAAAAATGAATGCAGCAATTTACAGAGACATCCTTGATGAAAACCTGCTCCAGAGCGCTCTGGACCTCAGACTGGGGCAAAGGTTCATCTTCCAACAGGACAACGACACGAAGCACACAGCCAAGATAACAACGGAGTGGCTACGGGAAAACTCTGTGAATGTCCTTGAGTGGCCCAGTGCACCTGAAAATGGCTGTGCACCGACGCTCCCCATCCAACCTGATGGAGCTTGAGAGGTCCTGCAAAGAAGAATAGGTGTTCCAAGCTTGTAGCGTCATACTCAAAAAGACTGGAGGCTGTAACTGGTGCTTCAACAAAGTATTGAGCAAAGGCTGTGAATAAACGTATGTACATGTGATTTCTTTTTTCTCCCCCGTTTTAAATTTTTAATTAACTTACAAAGATTTCAAACAAACTTCTTTCACGTTGTCATTATGGGGTATTTTTTGTAGAATTTTGAGGAAAATTATGATTTTATAATTTTGGAATAAGACTGTAACATAACAAAATGTAAAAAAATGTAAGCGCTGTGAATACTTTCCGGATGCACTGTAGACAAAAAAAGTAAAAACACAAATCCAACTAAACTGATTACAGACAGACAAACACAAAACACTTCCAAATAAACTTTAGATAGATACAAACAAGGTCAAGGTGAAGATGGACAGAAAGATATATAGATAGATAGATACATTGTCAGACAGATGGATGGATGGATAGATAGCCGACAGACAGACAGACAGATAGATAGATAGATAGATAGATAGATAGATAGATAGATAGATAGATAGATAGATAGATAGATAGATAGATAGATAGATAGATAGATAGATAGATAGATAGATAGGAAAAATAGAATTCAATTCAAACTAAACTGTTTGAATAATATATTTTTATGTTTCGAAGACAGATTAAAAAAAAAAACCAATTCAAATATGTATGATTTTTGTAGATAGATAGACAGACAGAAGGTTGATAGACAGACAGACATACAAACAAAACACAATTTAAACTAAACTGTTTGTATATGTATGTTTTGTGTAGAAGACAGACAGATAACAAAACATAATTCAAATAATACGTATGTTTTATGTGTAGATAGACAGACAGCACAACTATATATTCGTTTGCTGATATTCATACTCACGATATCCACATCTTTTACAGCCAGCTCTGATGTTGTCCTTGTTTGGACCTGTTGGCAGGACATTAATTTCAATGAGCTGATATCACATCAAGACGTCAATTCATGACCACATATTACAAAATCAACCCCAGCTGTAAGAAAGCGTGTTTGCGAATGATATTTAATAAAAAGCGGCCATATCTACAGACTAGATTTCATAATTGATCTGGTTCACCGTTTATAAAGCATCGAGCAGCCTGCATTATATCAAAACAATATGTTTCCACGAATTCGTACGTACAGTAACCCTTAAAGAGTGAAAATATGAAGTCTGACATGCAAGGATATGCGCTTGATATGATTCGACAGCTCAAGTGAATATACTAATGAAGTGGAGTGATACTTTCTAGAACAATCCAGAAGAAGCAAAACGACAACAATGACTAAAACTACTTGATAATCCATTAATATCTACAAACGCATACCTTGGGCAGCCATTATCTACTAGGCTGTTTATTTGTCTAAATTATTACAGAGCAAAATAAAAAGGAAAAACTCGTTGTTTGGGTTCCGCCGCTTTTCAAAGCATGAAATCAATCCGTCTGTAAAAGACTCCGACTGGAAACGCCTGGAAACACTTCAGTTCCACTTACAGACCGTTAATCGATTTCCCTGTTATGTGTTTGACAAATATTAATAGGTTAAAAAGGTAAGCACTAGATAAATATAGAAACTACGAAAGAGCACAATGTTACAAGATAATAATTACTATCATGTGGACAATTCTTTTAAGTTTTTAGGGGCGCTCGAATCCTGCCTTGAGATGCATTAAAAGGACATGTTTTGTCTTATTGCTGACATTTACACACTAAAACATATAAATTCCTATGGTTTATAAATATTATACAAATAAATCAAAGAGATGTCTTTACTTTGTAATCACAATCAGAAATGATTGGTCCATCTTGACTGCACGCGGAGAAAAGTAACACGTAACCACCTTAATCAAGTTACCACCTGACAACAACATTAACGACTGCAAGCCGTCTGGTCAAGAATTTACACTTGTATACCCAGCTTTATATATATTAAATATATTAAACACAGAAAATGAGACGGTGTACTGTCATTCATGTGAATTCTAGTCCGACTGAATAAATTAATATACTCCGTTACGATAGGGGGCGATAAGGCCGAACTAACGCCAAAAGCAAGTGACCGAGACTGTCTGGCGGCATGACATGATACGCTTATAAACATCACATAAGAAAATTGTTCGGTTTTGTTAGGGGTGCTTATTATGCTCTTGTAATATCTGTGTATGTTTTGTACTTTTTCTATCAACCAAGGAAACAAGGTTTTGAGTGAAATATACCAAAATAATACGCGTTAAAGATGAGCAACATATATATTCAAGAGCCACCCACTAATGGAAAGGTGAGTTTCAACAACATCTCAAACTCATATTTGTGTAAAACAATGAATACACTGATGCGTTATGCGTCTAACTGTTCTTTTAGTGGTCCATATAAGTGATAGTTAACAAGCAACAAATCATTATTCCATGGTAACAAAGTAGTACTTTTATTACGTTTATTTATTTACTTATTTTATTATTATTTGCTTATGTTTTGAATCATATTTGTTACATCATGCTGTATGATACAGGAGAATATGCAGCTCATACTAAAAACAGACTCAATTTTATTCAGAGGCCCAAACGGAGCAAAAATATGCAAGTGGGAGCAGTTGCTGAAATGTTTATGTCCAGGAAGAAAGATGAAATTCTGAAGCTTTAATGTAAATCAATGCGATCTTCAGTTCATGTATCAAATATGATACCATAGGATTTAATGAGAAGCACAAAACCATTGTGTCTTGTACAGTCACTATAAAGCAACTGAATTGAACTGATATATCTCATAGGTGTTGCTGAAGACCTCCGCAGGTGATATTGATATAGAGCTGTGGTCTAAAGAAGCACCCAAGGCATGTAGAAACTTCACTCAGCTCTGTATGGAGGGTAAGTGGCGTCGTGGTAAAATATGCAGATATAAGATTTAAGGCATTTGTCTTGATATCTGTTTTTTAAACAAATACCTGGACTATTCTTCATAAATATTGTTTCTGTTTTGCAGGTTACTATGATGGCACAGTCTTTCATCGCGTGGTGCCAGAGTTCATCGTTCAAGGAGGTGATCCGACGGGCACTGGAACAGGCGGGGAGTCCATCTACGGTCGCCCTTTCAAGGTTGGTATTGAAGAGTTGGTTATTTTCAAGATTTTCATGCATACAATTAGAGACCCATGTTTGTGTAAGAATGAAAGGAAAGCATTGTAAATGTTACTGTAGTTTTAAACAATTAATCTTTTCCAATACAGGATGAATTTCACTCCAGATTACGCTTCAATCGGAGAGGTTTGGTTGCAATGGCAAATGCAGGACCTCATGATAATGGGAGCCAGTTCTTCTTTACTCTTGGACGGGCTGATGAACTCAACAACAAACACACCATTTTTGGAAAGGTAATGTAATGTAAAGATTTGTGCTTGCAATTATGCCTTCATGACCCATTTGAAGGACAGTTCACCCCAAAATTAAAACAGACCTGGGCTGGAACGACGGGTTGACGCAATCGAGTCGATTTGCGTGGAATGCGTTGATTCGTTGCGCTGTTTATGTTCCCCAATGATGTTCTTCCGACTCTCAGGCATGCTGAAAATCAGCCGTTATTACACAAATATCAAGCCCAATCTAAAGTGTAGAAATGTTTTAAACAGAGACTGAATAAAATGGTGCTCTGCACGCTCTGTAAAAATGTGAAATGATATGGGTCTACCACAGCAGCACAACTTCTATGCAGGAGCATCTAAAGAAATCATTCAAGGGCTCTCTTACCTCAAAACGACTGCAGTGTATTTGGAATATTATAGTGAATCTTTACACAGCACTATAATATGGCTGTGTCAGTCCCATATTTAGTGACCCATCTTTCAAGAGCAAGCGTTTTGCAAATACTGCGTTGAACTCTAAGATTTGAGATGCAGTCATCAGTAAAGTGACGTTTGAGGGCTGGTCAAGTTCTTTGCGGGCAGACAACATGAAAACCTGTTCTAGAGCGCTCTGGACCTCAGACTGGGGCGAAGTTTAATCTTCCAACAGGACAACGACCCTAAGCACACAGCCAAGATAACAGAGGAGTGGCTACGGGACAACTCCGTGAATGTCCTTTAGTGGCCCAGCTAGAGCCCAGACTTGAACCTGATTGAACATCTCTGGAGAGATCTGAAAATGGCTGTGCATCGACGCTCCCCATCCAACCTGATGGAGCTTGAGAGGTCCTGTGACGTAGAACCGCCATGCTGTGAGATTCAAAACACAACGACTTGTGTAGGCAATTCAGAGTCGATTCTTTCTTTTGGGAGACAATAACTTTTAGTGTGCACTTTCGACTTTACAACTTTGCAGAACGTTTACATTCACAAACGGCTATATTACACTACATGAAAGGGAATATTCTAAAAAACCATTGTAGCGACACTTTAATCGTGAAAAAAATAATCGATAAACGATTGGAAAAATAATAGTTTGTTCCAGCCCTAAAACAGACGAGGACTTTCTGCTAAATACACCACCATTCAAATGTTCGGGGTCAGTATGTTTTTTTGTTTTTTGTTTTGAAAGAAATGTGATGTTTTATTCAGCAAGGACACATTACATTTATCAAAAGTGACAGTAAATACACTTATAATGTTACAAATTATTTATATTTCAAATAAAAGCTGTTCTTTTGAACTTTCTATTCATCAAAGAATCCTGAAAAAAAGTATCACTATTTTCACAAATATATAAAAATTCTAATTTCATCATTGATCCTAATCAGAAATGTTTCTTGAGCATCCAGTTATCATGTTAGAATGCTTTCTGAAGGATCATGTGACACTGAAGACTTGAGTAATGATGATCACAGGAATAAATAACATGTTAAAATATTTTCAGATAGAAAACAATTATTTGAAATTGTAACTTTTTCTGCATTATTACAGATTAATTTATCAGAAATGTTTGTTCAAAGCGACTTACAAATGAGGAATACAACAAGTGATTCATCTTCAGGAGACAATAAACATGAGAAGTGCCAGCAGTACAAAGTTTCAGACATTGTTCTGAATAGTACAAGCTAGAACTGAGAGGAACGAAGAAACAGTGAAGGCATATACAAATAATTTTATTTTTTCAGCAGAATGCAGTTAAGAGCTCGCAGAAGGGATGAGTTTTGAGTCAGATAGCCTCTGGGATTTTATCTGTATAGGGTTGGGGAAGATCATTCCACCAGCAAGGAACAGTGAACGAAAACAGTGCCGCTCACTTACCGACCTCAGGCTTCTGGAGGGCACGTAGATTCGTTAGAGAGAGAGAGAGAGGAGGTAGGAGGGTGCAAAGCCCTTGCTTAGAAATGACAAGGGCCTGGACGAGAAGTTGTTCTACATGCCTGCATGATCGTCATGACCGACATGACTGTGCTGCTATTGCAATGTGGTTTTTGAAGATCAGCTGCTCATCAAAGATGTCTAGCTGATCTTGTTGGGATTATTGTTGCTGAACCTAGCTGGAGGGTGAATTTGTGCTATATTGATTAGAGGTTGACCGATAGTGGATTTTAGTGATAACGATAACTAGGTTGGACCTTGCCGGCCGATAACCGATTAATCAACCGATGGTTTTTAAAATGGATACTGAATGAAAACAAACATAACACATAAATAGTGCTGAACTTTATTACAAAAATTGAATAATAGTACTGAACCATGAAAATGTACTGTACTTTTTAAAAATATAAAAATATGATTTATACCTTGATCATTCATGTTAGTTCATAGTGCATTAAGAGATACAACTTTAACATGTAAAAATGTATTAGTAAATGTTGAAATTAACAGTGAACAATACAAATGGACTCTAAAAGCTAAAGTATACTTTACTTTTTGCACGTACGCGAGGGTCATTGTACAGTGTGCGTGACGAATTTTGTCATCAGAAGAGTACGCGCGTACTGAACGCGTACCGCCGGATTTTTGTAATTAAGTTTTGTACTCGCAGGTTGCACATGCGCATTGAATCTTTTTCGCAGTACTTACATGGGTTGTAACTCCTGGCGAGAGACTGCTCAAAACTGCGTAGGCGTCGAATGCCTGTGTAGGTGTCAAAAGAAGTATACTTTCCAAGGCTGTGCGTTCGACTGTGCGCATATGCTCTCGTAAAAAAAATTAAGCATACTTTTGATTTATATTTCATATAAATCCAAGAAGTCATGCTTCAAGATGGTCATCTTTAAGTATACTTACTGTATAATGACAGCGTACCCTTCTCAGCCACTCCAGCAATGGACGCAACCCAGAAAAACTATCGGGATGAATTTTTGCTGATTGTTCCAGCTAGTTATCGGTGCCGATTAATCGGCAAAACCGATCAGTACTAGAGGTCGACCTCTAGTACTGATGGAGAGAGGCTGGAAAGACAAGAAGCTCTGAGTTCTTTCCTCCATGCCAAGATGTCTGAGATCCATGCAGCTACTGTAGGATTTTCTGGTTGAAATGAAAAGCAAAGCTGTGAGCATAGCAATGGTAGGAGAAACCATGTGCCTGTATTATAATTTTTTATGTGTTTTTGATCAAATAAATGCAACCTTGGGGCCGGTTCACACATAATGTGTTTTAGCTGTTAAAAACACAAGACGCAGGTCAGTGGAATGAAAAACCTAAGATCTAGAGATGTGTTTTGTTAAAAGTTGAACTTCTTTTTAACTTAAGCACCGCATTTTTAGAACACCGTTTCATGAGCGAAATGCCAGGGCAAAAGTTACATTAAAAAACTATGGAAAAGTAATGCAGTGGAATGGCAAAAAACTAGCAGTGTGAATGGCTCAAAAACATTCTAAAATGTTACTGACCCCAAAATCTTGAACGGTAGTGTACAGTAAAATACATTTCCACATTGGGTGAACTATTTCTTTAAGCCTTACTCATTTATCCCTTATTTTTTAAACGCCCTCTTGAAATTCCTTTGTCACATGTCATTGTCAAAAGTTGTGATTTTGGTTGCAGGTCACAGGAGATACTGTGTATAACATGCTTAGGTTAGCAGATGTGGCGTGTAATAATGATGAACGGCCACTCAACCCACACAAAATTCGATCCGCAGAGGTTTGTTTAGTCCCCTGAATTGGCTTTGCCATTTTAATTTAGTTGACCTTTGTTTTCATATGCAGTGATTGACTTACATTCTTACACAGGTCTTACATTCTGCCTTTGATGACATCATTCCGCGTGAACTGAAAGTCAAAAAAGTAAAAAACAAAGAAGAAGGGAAGAAATCACAGTCCAAAGCAACCAAGTAAGCCACACACATTTTTCTTTCTTCCTTTCATGTATGTAGATACCAGACAACATGATAAAAGCATTTGCAATGCAGTTAACATCTATCAAGTGATGTATTTCAGTAGTTCACAACCTGTTTGTCTTAAATTTCTCCTGTTGTCCAAAGCAATAGTTGAAGGCCCTCTCATATAGGACATTGGATTAATTATGACAAAAGTGCTTGTTTATAAGCTTTTTTTTATTAACAAAAACTTAATAATATACACACATATACACATGTAATATATATATATATATATATATACACACACACACACACACACACACACACACACACACACACACACACACACACACACACACACACACACACACACACACACACACACACACACACACATATTCATACATATATGAAATATATATATTTCAATAAACCCGTCTCCGGCATGTTGCCTCTGATCTTTTGAATATTCCGATCTAATATGACCGATGAATCGATCATCCGATCTAATATGATCGCTGACATGTAAAGTTGCCAGAATAATAATCATGCGCTGTTTGTTAACAGGCCAGAGGAAAACTGGCACCCCGACTGAGCCTGGTTTCTCCCAAGGTTTATTTTTCTCCATTAGGCCACCTGATGGAGTTTTGGTTTCCTTGCCACTGTCGCCTTTGGCTTGGCTTGCTCAGTTGGGGACACTAAATTATCAACTAAATATCCAAATAAATCTAATTAAGTAAACTAAATTAACCATTTAAAATAAATTACTGATCTGCCCGCATTGTCATTGTATGATAGTTGAAATGAGCTGGAGGACATCACCGTTTTCTCCGAAGCAGCTGTACGGCCGAATAAAATTCTGTTGCAATATTTTCCTGTTTAACACTGTGAAGCTGCTTTGAAACAATCTGCATTGTAAAAAGCGCTATATAAATAAAGTTGACTTGACTTGACTATATCAATTATAAATTAATAATTAGCCATGATTAATTTTATGATTCCAGATGTTTCAAGAACTATATCCTATTGAGTTATATAAGCTATTAGGAGGGGAAAAAACTAATATGCATCTTAAAATCAGTATTACATCCAGTGTTATTTTAGTATTGTTTATTTTAATATTTTCAGTTTTCTTTTTAATTTAAGTTTGTTATAGTATTATAGTAATTTTGTCATGTGCTTTTGGCATTTTTATTAGTTAAAAAAATTCTATATAGCTTTACTTTAGTTTTATTTTAGTTTTAGTAATTTTAGTACTTCAACTTCAATTCATTTTATTTCCATTTGATACAAAGGCAACATTTCGATTTCTCACATATTTCATACATTTGAAACATTATTTTTTAATATATTTATTTAGTTTTTTTTTATACTGTATTTATATATTATTTTTTCAAAGTTTTATTTCAAAATTTTTTTTTTTTTAAGTTTTAAATTTAGATTTTTATTAAGATTAGAGTTAGATTATTTTGATATGATATTCCAGAGGCCTCCTATTGGGCCCTAACACCGCCTGGTTGAGAACTGCTGGCGTATTCTGAGATGTAATATATAACTGAAAATAATACATTGATTTTATCCATAATTATTGTTTGGATTGTGGAAAGTCAGCTGTGGCATTATTATGATTCTTGCAAGCACCACTATAACTATTTCTCATGCTCTGAACGTTAAACTTTCGGAAATCATTCTGAACTTTGGACGACAGACATTAATTATACATCAAATCATGTAGTTTGTAAAAGCAATCAGACTTAAAAAAAAAGGATGTTAAACAATTCTATATATTTATAAAAAAAGTAAAGGGTCCATCTTTATATGATCTGGTTTTTTTTTGTGAAACTTTTTAGATTTTTGTTTAAATTTGTATTTTGATGCTGTACAAAGATGTTTCCACAATGTAGAATTAATCAGGAAAGTTTTATTATAGGAACTTCAGCTTGTTGTCGTTTGGAGAGGAGGCCGAGGAAGAGGAGGAGATGGTCAATCAAGTCAGCCAGGTAGCTTTGTGTCCAATGACAGAAATTCCTCTATGGAGGTGAATGTTTATGTGTGGGAAAAAGAGCAGTAGGTGCTTTCAACATGTCCTTTCTTGCAGACCATGAAAGGGAAAAGCAAAAGCAGTCATGACCTGCTGAAGGATGATCCCAAGTTAAGCTCTGTTCCAGTCGTTGACAGGTCGGGAAAAAATTCATCAGTCTTCACATAATTATAGTTCCCCTTTCTATTGTAATGCCATGATATATTGATCTTTATCATGCAGATGTAATCCATAATTCTATATTTATGTAAAATAAAAGATTTTTTTGTTAAAGTTTTTTTTGTTTGTTTCCAGTTAATGATTATAGTGCTTCAACTTAAATGTATTTAATCCAAGGCAACATTTCTAATTTTCCTTTTAGTTAAAATTTTTCAACTAATTGTAATATTGTATTGGTAACACTTTAGCTTAGAGTCCAGTTCTGACTATTAACTAGTCGCTTATTAGATTGCATATTTCTAGGATATCGGCTGTTTATTAGTACTAATAAAGCACATATTAATGCCTTATTCTACATGACCATATTCTACATCGCTAATCCTACCCAATACTTAAACTAAACAACTACCTTACTAGCTATTAATAATCAGTATTTAGGAGTTTATTGATAATACCAGATAGATCGATAGTCATAGTTAATAGCTAGTTAATAGCGAGAATTGGACCTTAAACTAAAGGTCCAGCATTCAGCATTATTTCAGTTAACACAAATGTTTTAATAGTTTTAGCTTTAGTTAACAATAATAACCCTGGTGTAAATGCAAAAAAAATTTGTTGTTGTTTTTTTTGTATGGATAGGAACCGAAGTGCCGGAGATGAATTTGAGGTACGTTCTCTTTGATTTGTGTTCCGTTTAATGATTTCTGAGGATTTCATTCTGTGGTGTAAGAGTGTGTCTGTTATCCACTACAGGGTGCAGACGATGATGGAGAGGATGACAGCGATCGTGAAATGGAGAGACTCGAGAGAGAGAAGGTCAGAGAGAACATTGCAAAGAAACTGAAGAAAGACAAGATGGATGAGGAGAAGACCAATCAAGACATGGTTAAGAAGACCTCTCGCAGGTATGCCATTCGTCTTGAGTTCTCTTCTGATGATGTAATTTCCTCTTATTGTGTAGTTGACTTCTGAACTTCTGAAACGACATTCCCACAACTGGTCAGTGAGTCACTTGTCAGTGAGAGTTGGTGAGTCGGGGGGACATATTATGACAACTTGTCAACTTTCTGGGGCCTGGTTGAGTTAAGTTAGTAGTGTGTTCCTGGAGGACCAATGACCTGCAGAGTTTAGCTCCAACACACCTGAAGCAGCTAAAATCAAGGTCTTCTTCGGGATCAATAGAAACTATCAGTCAGGTGTGTTAGGGTTAAACTCAGCTGGATGTTGGCTCTCCAGGAACAGGATTGGTCAGCGCTGCTGTACGTACTGTGGATAGAGCATTTAAAGTGTGTCCAGCAGAAGGCACTGTTGGTCTGTAAAGATCAGAGGCACATTCTCTCCAGGGATGCGGATGAGTTCCTTTTGGCATTAGTGTCACAAAATGTTTTATGGGTTCTTTGTGTTCTCCTAAACTGGGCTTCAGCCTTGTACCTCTGTCTTTGTTTTTTAATAGTTTTTCTTATTCCAGGTTAACATGACAACTGTGTAACTATCTAAATCTAACACGTTAATATTTCTACTTATTTAATGAATTGGACCCTCATTGATGTTTTATAAGTTTCTTACATGGCCAGTAAATAAGATACTGATTGGTTACTTTTATATACTTTTTTTTTTAAACGCTCATTATCAATCCCTAATTTGAAATAGTCTTTTTCCAGTCTGCATTGTGTCTGGCAAACTGAAAAAAACCTTTGCACCTAATATACACAATTAATTGCAACAAAAGTGAGAGGAGTTGATGCTTTAGTGATATTAAAAATTACCCTAATGTAGTCTTTATACTATGACGACTTCTGTGCATTCATTGCACGCATTACAACGATGTGCAAAATGACTTTTTTTATTTTCAAAATTGATTAGAACGTTTGAACCCCTGAACGGTTTGTTGACAAGTTCTTTTTGAGGAAGTGCAGATTCGAACAGAACCCAAAACACCATTTCTAAAAGTTTAACTATTTTAACACATCATCTTAAGAACTCAAAGCTCATACGAGAGACCCTGAATAAATAGAGACATAATCTATGCTGTAAAAAAAAAAAAATTGATTTACCTATATATATAATCAATTTGTTATTTTGACTGGACTATCATATGACAATTTAAATAAAATAAAATAAATATATATGTATTATTAAATATAATATATACAGTTTCAGGGAGATGCACATACTTCCCCACAGAAATCTCAAGCACTGTGATGATCAACAAATGTTAGGTAAAGGGATAGTTCACCCAAAAATTTTAATTGTCATCTACTCACCCTCAAGTTGTTCCAAACCTGTATGAGTTTCTTTGTTCTGCTGAACAGAAAATAAGATATTTTGAAGAATAAGCAGATCGAGCAACCATTGACTACCATAATAGGGGGGGAAATACTATGGTAGTCAATGGTTGCTCGATCTGCTTATTCTTCAAAATATCTTATTTTGGGTTTGGAACAACTTGAGGGTGAGTAAATGATGACAGAATTTTCATTTTTGGGTGAACTATCCCTTTAAACCACATGACAGCTATCTAACAGTGACAGCTGCAGAAGCATACAAATGATCACTTTTTAATAATAGTTACCATATTTTTTTTACGGTGCAATGCATGCTGGGAACGTACACAACATTGTGCAATTTAAAACTTTGTTCGGATGAAGTTGGGACAACAGTTGGACACATTTTGAACAAATACTTGTGTCTGAGTAAAGCCGGGTGCACATTGTAGGATTTATAGTAGTTATAGTTGCTTGTCATACTGTAAGATCTCAGTTGTCTTTTAATGTCAGACTGTGCGACACTCAAGACGTGTTAAAAGCGGATGCACGCAAGAAGACTCGTCTGGAGTTTTACATCATCAATCCGTGACGTGTTCGGTGACGTGAGCTGCATTACATCCGAGATTGAAATGGTGGCTAGCAAACAAAAACAGTCTCTAACTTTAATTTTGATCATGGCTTGTCTCTTGAAAAGATAAATGGAAAAAAACAAAGACTGTCTGTTGAGCAAGTGGTGGTTTGTTGTTGTCTCACTAATTGTCATCAGGTTCTGTGCTCCTATTGTTTTTTTTATTTGACAGTCGCTGTAAGAAAAGCCACACTGCAGGACTCTGCCAGAATTTCATCAGAGTTAAAATCTGATCGCAGTGGTCATTAATTGGCTGTCGGTGAACATTCACAGACTAGCTATCAAAGACTTCAGATTCTGGCTAAGGATCAGAGGAATCTTTTAGGATTCGCAAAATTTGTCTCAGGCGGCCAAATCGTGGCCAGAATCGAACAAAACAACTTTTGTTAGAAACATGTTCAGAGTACTCTTGTTCAGTTAGCACAGAATAATAAACTGACTCCTCTTACTAAAACATCTTTGTTTTACATTTGTTAGAAGAACTTTTTGCTGATATTTTTTCAGTGTAAAAGCCAAAGACACCTGTCTGTATTTATACATAGAGCAACATTTAAATTACAATGTGATATGTATTCAGCTAATAAACAGGCAAAATATCAATAACGTTTTCTAACACAAAAACTATCATAGTTAGCCATTTTCTTAATATTTCTTTAGTAAATGTAACTGCTTTAGGCTCAGATTTACTAAACGGGGCAAATTAGCATGAGAGCGCAATCCCAAAAAAACGCAGACGTGAGTGGAGAGTGCTGCACGCGATCTTCTGACGACGCACAAAATGAACACAGACACAGCCGGATCTTTTCTACGATGACCAACACAATTTACCAAGAGCAGCAAAAATTAGCATCTGGCTTAAGACATGTTTTTTGGGAGTTAAATACTGGCGCAGATACAAGTAAATTGACTGGCGCAAACCTTAGTAAATCACCTTGTGATTCATTTAAATACTCTCCATAAGTTTTGCATCTGAAAGGGAAACTCCTACAAATGCATATGCAATAATTTCAGCCGCAAAAATAACCCTGTCCACGCCTTTTCAGAGCTAATTTTTAACTGTATGTCTTTAATAAATCCTGACAGTAGTTTTTTGACGCCAAAAGAGGGTTTGCGCTGGTGCAAGCTGTTAGTAAATCTGGCCCTTAGTGTTTTAAAGGGAGTTAAACTTCTTGTAGCATGTTTTAGCTGTCTAAATAGCTATTACAAATGCATTTTTGGTGCTAAACACAGGTGCCACAAAGCAAAAATACATAAAGACACACAAGGTTTTTTTTTGTCAGTCAGCTCAGTGTGATCTCAGCATGTTGCTGGTTGACCAATTCCTGAAGTTACTAAAGACCAGTGACACCTGCAGTCAACCAGAACTGTGGCACAGTTGCTCCTCATCTTCAGTGGATCCGCTTCAGTGGACACAGCCAGGTCCCTCAAGGTGAAGGAGATTTCTGACTCCCAAATCAAATTACTCTGCCGCAGGAGGCGAAAACGGTTCCCTCCTTTCCCAACCTTTGCCAACCTCCTTTGCCAATATAAATCAGACTTACAGGTTGTGGCCCGTGAACAGCTTCTGTTTGTAAATCCGGCTTTCAGGACAAGCCGTTGTGCATATCCTGTATTGAACTCGCGAAGTTTGTGGAAGTTTGTGTTGTCCTCCGTGAAATGTGCAGCGCGCGCGTCATGCATCCACGCACCGGCAGTGTTTTTTTCACGCAGCTGACGTTGTGCAAATCTGGCATTGAAATCGCGAAGACGGTGGATGTTTTCCTCTGTTAGATGTGCTGCAGAGAGCCCTGCGCGTGCCTGATTCCCCGCTGACTCAAACACACGTGCATATAACATGCTGTATGTTAAACGCTCTGCAACGCACCCCCGTCCCAAGGAAGGCTGAGCAGAGCAAGTACCCCAGACCTGCAATCCGGATGAAAATAACAGCGTTTCCTCTGCATCGCGGCAACAACACTCCAGCCTGACTATACCACAACAGCGCCGCGATACAAAATGGCCTCACCCCCCCTTATTTAATATTCTCGGAGGAGGGGTTTATGTAAATATTGAGCCTGTTGATGTCACCAACCCTGGAGGAATGTGTGTAGTCGCCTACTGGCCGTTTGCTGTAGTTCTTAGAAACTGATTTCTTTAAAAGCAAATATCTCCCTTTGCTTTAAACTTTGAACGTTGTAACTTTGCAGATGTTGTTTATGCTCAAGCAGCAACATTACACGTTAGCTAAAGTTAGAATAGTGAAATCGTGGTTTACCACCCCTTTAAAAAAAAGTCCACCTCCAAGTCCCCAGTTGACGTGCTTGTTGAGCCAATAATTCATTTTCATCTTGTGGCTGATAACCGATAAATCTACATTAGCTTTATTCAACTAAAATCGAATGGGTTTAGTTAAATTGTAATGCATTAATTAAGAATTTCTCTAAAACGTCCAAACCCATTATATACTCCTGGAGAAAACATCTAATAACCTGTTAATATGAATGATATTAAAGTTTGAACATCCAATACAGACACATATGTAACTGCTGTGACATGCCTTTATTTATTTGAAAATGAAATTATACCACTTCTCCTAAAGAAGAACACATGGTTTTCTTTTCAATGAATGATATGCATTCTTTACAACAACTTGCATACGTCATTCTTTATTCTTTCAAGAAGACATTCATTTGTATGAATGAAATATAATTAATCCTTATTAAAACTATTAAAGGGCAGTAAATTCTTCTCTCTTTTTCTTTTGTTGTTTGATTTAATATTAAGGGTACAGACGGCATTAGGTCTATTTATGCTGCTACTTTAAGACCGAATGCTCTGACGCACATTCGATATTCTCACAACTGTTTATGTGAATACTTTACAAAACAGACATTTTGACATGTTGTGTGTATTTGTCCATTCAGAACCGAAAGAGAGCTCAATTCAGTACTTGTGCGCTGTAAGAGGTAGCTGTGCCTGTGTATGGCTGCGAACTTCGGGTGTGTGCGCACAGAAAACCGTACCAAATAGAGGCCTGGTCTTCTCTCGTCCTTTTATGCTTCTGAGCTCCTACTCTCGTCCTTTGGTCTTTGGTCTACTTGCCACACTACCACACACGCAGGACATCAGTTCTGACTGGATCTCTTCCCAAATCGTCCCTCCCTAACATTTTCGTCTAGATTTTATTTGTTGACGAAAATGTCAATAAATTATCATAGTTTTTGTCATTCAAAACTGATTTTTATTTAGTTATCGTTCGATCTCGCTTTCGTCTGTGAAAAAATGTTGTTGATGAAATTAACACTGCAGGCCAGTGAGTGGCAATGTCACTTTGTAAAGAAACAAATCCGTGTTTTTGTAGTTTACACAGAGACTGTAGCGGTATCATTTTCAAAAACAAAGACCCCCAAAACAGCGTTGTATGTAAACTGTACGATGATGACATCTATTGAATCCTGTGGTGTGTGGTGGTGTTTTAAAATGAGGCGGCAAAGTCCTCACATTTTTTAATATACATTAAAGGGGGGGTGAAACACTCATTTTCAGTCAATCTCATGTCAATCTTGAGTACCTATAGAGTAGTATTGCATCTTTCATATCTCCGAAAAGTCTTTAGTTTTATTATATTTATAAAAGAAAGATACGCTGTACTGACTCTTTCCGAAAAAAGCAGAGCGGCTGGGGGCGTATCGTTCGGATGGAGCTAAAGAATGACGAGCGCGTGCAGCTATTGCGTTGAGCTATGCATTTTTACATAGAAAAACAATGGAATCGATAGCTAACAACACAAATACATTTGAAGCATTTTTACTCACCGCCTGCTATCAACACACGACTGTGAACCTTATTCGCTGGGATTGCTCCATCTTTCAGCATTAAGCGAGCTACAAATCCAGAGTTGAACTGTACCTTGTTTATAAACCATCATCGCCGAAATTCAGGGAACAAACAAACACTTGCACAACTCCGTTGCTGCTCCGGAAAAACATGATTGTCTTGCCATGACAACCAAAAACACACATCTTTGGTGACATTATTGATTTCGTGAAGTCCTGTGACTGCAGCGCAGCCGGCTTCCCTAAAGTTTTTGCTCTCTCGCGCTAGTCGCGCACGCGCCGGCCCGCCTGCCCGCCCCCGAAACTTATGAGAAACCGGAAGGAGTATTTTTGGCACAGAAATACTCCATCAAACGTCCAACTTTTTTTGTTGTTTTTTTACTTTTTCCATGTTTAGGATGGGAATCCAAGTCTTTAACAGTGTAAAAAGCTCAGTATGCATGAAACAGCATTTCACCCCCCCCCCCCCTTTAAATTTAGGTCCCTTTTAAACTTAATTTTCCTGGTTAAATAAGCATTACATAAAAAGAGGGACCAAATACAGTTCTATTTTGTATTTTTACACTAAGTAATGTTCTATTTATTAAAACCAAGTATAGATTTTATTTAAGTTAGTATTTTTACGCATTTTTACATTTATTCCAAAATAATAACTAAAGGCAGTAACAATTTAAACCAATATATATTATAGCTTTTCTTTTAAATGGTCAACTTATTTTCAGCAGTCATCAAGCTTGTACACACTGGTCACAGACACAAAGATGTACCTTTAATTTACCCAAGTTGATTGCTCACTGATTGCTTCCCATTAACGCAATCATTGGCTGGTCTGAAAAAGTAGGCAGTCTTAGCGCTTTAACTTAGCGCTGCCTTATAGGCAATGACTCTGCAGGCAGCGTTTGCGTATGAAGGCACCTCACGAAACTGATTTAGGACAGACTTCTGAGGCAGCGTAACAGTTTGATGATCTACAGCACAATAGAGCAAGCTTTGGTGATAACTAAACAAATATTTATTTACTATAGTAGTCATTTTTTGTTAGAAAAGATATCAGAATTGGAAAATATTGGTCAAAAACGTACATTTACAACTGACCAGCAACCACAACTTTCAGATGCCATATTTCTTTTTCTAACTGTCACCAAATGGAACGCACAGGATTTTGGGATTTCATGTTGCATTTTTATTGGCTAGTCAGTAGACGTAGGTCCTAGCAGCAAACTGCATACTGCATATTGTGGTGATCATGCTAAATTTCTCACACTGTCAGAAAATTATAGCAGGCTATCTTTGGTCGAAAGACCATGACAACGGCCATCTTTGAACCTCTCACTGTATGACGTAGGACCACCGTTTAGGAGCTACGACCACAGATCGTAAACGATTGGTAATTTTTCGTATTGGACAGCACAAAATTGTACAATGTGTACTGGGCATTAGACGAAGCGAGATGACACCAATGTAATTTAAACAATAACTGTGAACATATCAACAGGGAATATTGTTGATGAAAAAAGACGAGGGTATAAAGTAGTTTAAAAATAAAAAACTTTACCAAAGTCCTGCTTTTTGTCGAATAAAAAGAGGATACAAAATATTACAGACTGTTTTTAACAAGTTTTCTATTAAAAATTATACATTTTCCCAGTGTTTTTTTTAATACAATCTTGCAACCATGTGTACGCGGGCTCTCTCTCTACACTGTGGAAGCGCTTGCCGATGATCTGTAAATAAAGAAAACAAGTAAGCTGGAGTTCTGCAATCTCCAATAGACTAAAAACGACACTAAAATTCCCAGACATTTAGTCAACTAAAACTTGACTAAACAAAAACAACAAATATGAAGAAGAAAAAAAAACCTAGAAAGTTTATTTGACACAGGACTTAAAAGAAATAGCTGACAAAATTAACACTACACTGAAAAGAGTAATTATTTCCATCCATCCAATCTTAATGCTCCTGAAACTCTCAGAAATGCCTTATTTTTGTGGGAGATTATGGAGTCAAATTGCAAGGTGCAAAAACTACTTGAACAAAGATCCTGATCTCATTTTCTCATCTTTAAAATCCATTTTCCAAAGCCTCTCATATCAGACTCATTGTCACAGTTGCATCTCTTTCATGTGGTCCTTGAAATCAGCGTGTGACCTTTGAAAATGGGGGGATTAAAGGATTCATAACCTTACTGACTGAGGCATTAAAGGCGGGGAAATCTCCTGCACACCCCCTTTTCTGGAAGCACACCTGCCTTATCTCACCATCGGCCGTTATGTGTCTGGATAATTTTTCGATCATAATAAACATGCTCTTTTCTTTTTCTACATAATGAAGTAATGGCCAAACCCACTGAGTCTTGCAGCTTTGATTGACAGGTAGCAAAATGCAGAAAGACTGTAGTATATTAAACACAAGCGTGGTGTTTGGCTACAAGAACTGTAACCCAACACAGTGGTTTGTCTTGGCTTGCAATCAAAGAGTTGGCTGGTAGGTAGAGTGTTGGTGCAAGACAAAGGGAGCATTGTTGCAGCCCAGAGCTCTTTCCCACTCAGGCTTACAGGAGCTTTTAGGTGAAGAGAGAAGCTTTGGTTGCCAGTCACCTGGAAGGAAGCACAGGCTGTAGGAAGGATCTGATGTTGGTTGGAATAAGTCTATGAGTCTCGAGCTGAAATCTAGCTCCTATGGATCCATGTCTACTGCTTAAGATAGTATTTCATTTCCTGGTTGGCTATCTGTGTTTTTTGGTATGGGTCAGCATGGTTTAATAGAACGCTTCTGGTATTCTTGCTAATGGAAATCCTTTTTTTTTTTTTAACAATCAAACCATTTTTTTAGCTGTAAATTTATAGTGACGTCCTGATATTAATTTACTTTTAACTTATTTTTTTTCACAGAAAGATATAAACTCTCACCGCTGTCCATATCATTGGCATAGATGGTAATGAATAAAACAGCATGCAATGGGAGTCCCGACATCACGACATATGGTAGCCGACACTTACACTAAACCCGACAGGGCACAAGGATACAAAGTGCTTCCATATGGCTCTTGGATATAGCCATGCGCTCTTAATATTTTCATTTAAACCCGAGTGATATACCACAGCCACAATTCAAAAGAGAAAACTATGAAACCTTGGGCAAAAGAACAAGCAAACAAGTACCTGGCACTTTCTTTGCAACATTATCTAGCTAACATTTTGTATGCATTTATTAAATGTATAAAAATATATTATGTATTTTAATAAAAATGTATTTATTATTAGTAGTAGAAGTATTAGTCTTATATTGTATAGTATATTATTATGTTATAGAAGTATAGTATTATATTATAAAACAATTCATTATTTATCGACTTTAATATATTGGCCAAATTTTTATCAGGCCGATTATGATACAATTAAAAATGAACCTATATCGACCGATATAAGTATTGGGACACTGCTCCAAATCTTTTAATTCAGGTGTTCCAATCACTTCCATGGCTAAAGGTGTACAAAATCAAGTACTTAGGCATGCAGACTGCTTATACAAACATTTCCAGTCACTCTCAAGAGCTCAGTGAATTCAAGCGTGGTACCGTGATAGGTTGCCACCTGTGCAATAAGTTAATTTCCTCACTACTAAATATTCTACAATCAAATACTGTGATATTATAACAAAGGTGAAGCAATTGGGAACAACAGCAACTCCGCCACAAAGTTTTGTGTTCCAGGGTCACATATATTAAAATTGGAAACTTATTTTAAATTGTAATATGTGGTAGGCCATGTAAAATCACAGAGAGGGGGGGGTCAGCGCATGCTGAGGCACACAGTGTGCAAAAGTCGCCAACTTTCTGCAGAAATAATAGCTATAGAACTCCAAACTTTGTGTGGCCTTCAGATTAGCTCAAGAACAGTGCGTAGAGAGCTTCATGGAATGGGTTTCCATGACAGAGCAGCTGCATCCAAGCCTTACATCACCAAGTGCAATGCAAAGCGTCAGATGCAGTGGTGTAAAGAACGCTGGATTCTCGAGCAGTGGAGACGTGTTCTCTGGAGTGACGAATCACGCTTCTCTGTCTGGCAATCCGATGGACGAGTCTGGGTTTGGCAGTTGCCAGGAGAACGGTACTTGTCTGACTGCATTGTGCCAAGTGTAAAGTTTGGTGGAGGGGGATTATGGTGTGGGGTTGTTTTTCAGGGGTTGCACTTGACCCTTTAGTTCTAGTGAAAGGAACTCTTAATGCTTCAGCATACCAAGACATTTTGGACAATTTCATGCTCCCAACTTTGCGGGAGCAGTTTGGGATTGGCCCCTTCCTATTCCAATTAGACATGTGCCGGTAAACGGTAATACGATATACCGCAATAATGAATATGCACAATATTGTTATCGTGGGCACTTCAAAATACCGTGAATAATTATTTATTACGAATTATTCCGATTTTTAGAATGAATTTTAAGAATACTTTACCCATCAACCGTTTAAAATGAAAAACAGGTCAAAGAGGAACGCGCACTGATGTAAATAGACCGTGCATGAGCCGAGCACATGGCGGAATGAGGAGACACGCTGAAGTGCACATTCATTCTTTGACAGCAGAGGGCGCTGACGGAACAGCAGAAATGCAGCCGTTTCCCCAGTAATCACATAACCTAATACATAATACTTAAAGACTTAAGGCTATTCATTTTCAAACTTGCATTTTATATTTTAATCTGGACTAAATTACATGCCCTAGATATTGTTTGAATATGTTCTGACTGTTGTTCAATCACACACTCTACAAGGCTCCAGTATTTAACATTAGTTCCTTCATTAACAAACTGACAATGAAAAATACTTCTAAAGCTTGTATTAATCTTAGTTAAATGTACATTTCAGCATACCTGTTGTTCTTTATAATTCTTTTGCACTTAAATCTGTTTTAAATATTTGTTTACTTTATACATTTTTGTGTATTGCTTTATTGTATTTAAATGTTTGGTTCTTTTGTTATAAGAAAGTGATTTAACCTGTTATAGTATGACAACACTTTTTTTGCAACTTATTTCAATATCGTGATAATACCGTATACCGTGATAAAAGCTTCAGCAATTAATCGCAACATGAAAATTTGATACCGGCACATGCCTAATTCCAATATGACTGCGCACCAGTGCACAAAGCAAGGTCCATAAACACATGGATGAGCGAGTTTGGTGTGGAGGAACTTGACTGGCCTGCACAGAGTCCTGAACTCAACCCAATAGAACACCTTTTGGATGAATTCGAGCGGAGACCCATAAACACACTCCTAAACATTGTGGAAAGCCTTCCCAGAAGGGTGGGCCAACTCTATATTAGTTCATCTATATTATCTATCTATAAAAAAATAAATAGCAAATTATGATTATTATGATTTCATTCAGACCATAGACTGTAAATAAAAGATAGACAGAGCTTTTTTCCCCCCTTTCAACTGTAGAAATTAAGCCAAATATCCTAGAAACAGTGTTTCTGTGCAGTAGTGATTCTGAGGTGGAGTCACGGTATCAAGGTTCCGCCCAAAACTCTTGCAGACTCAATCGCAGGCACAGCTGTCAATCATGACGTTATACCCCGTTTTTATAGCATCAAATAACTAAAACCAAACTCTTTCGAAAAACCCTTGAACAAATGTCTGCGTGATAAGAACCTGCCTAATGACAGAAACCATCTTTGGAAAAAACATTATTTGAAGTATAATTTGATTTTGTTTCTCGCTCATTTACATGGAGAGGGCGGGTTTTATGACCTATACTGCAGCCAGACACAATTATGCACCAAAGATGAAGACTTTTGTGTGCAGTGTCAGCATTTCTAAGTGGCACCTGTCAGTTGTCATCCATCATAATCTGACGCTTTATCAGCCTCTCAGTGAAAGGTCACCCGGATCAGTAAAGCAATGGCCCTTTTCGTGTGAAGGCCAGAAGGGATCATCTAATTCTTGGCAGCTGTGCTGCGGATCTGCAGGTTCATGGATCTCTGGCCCGCTGAGCATGTGTGCCCTGTTTGGGGCAGTCTGACAGAACGGCTCCAGACTTCAGCATGTGAGGCTCTATTGACGTTCAGCAGAGCAGAGCTAAGAAGTGACGGAGCATCTCTCTAATTTTTCACCGTTGTGAATTAACGAGCCAGAAATAACCATGCTTTGTTTACTATTCCTCAAGTTTTGGAAAGTTTTTTTTCCCTCACATGACAAAATCACAATCTTTTTCTTAAAAGAGTCAGCTTAAAATATCTTAATATCTTCTTAATACACTATGGAAATGATCTGTAATGGCATTTATTGAAACTATGCTTCAAAAATGACCACAATTTTCTTACCTTAAACATACAAATATTTGAACACACGACCGTACTCATTTACACATCAATGAGCTTAGGAGAAAAATATTTTGGAAAGTTTACCAGATCTCGTACAATTTCAGTGTGTATCACCTGCTGCTCTGCATTTCCTTTTGAAGAATCCCAAGGAATCGGCAATATTACAACAATGGTTCTGATTATTTCGATCTGATCTTAACACTTTGGCTGGCACATTTAGGAGAATGTTTGAGTTGTATGTTTTTATAAATTTGTCATAATATAGGTTTTGCAAAGACAGTTTTTAATGATTTTGAGTTTTTTTGTTTAAATGACAGGTGGGTGATGCAATTAAAAAAAGTACAGTTTGTCACCAAAAATAAATTTTGACTTCTAGATATTTTTTTTTCCCCTTTATGGCATTTTTTTTAAAAGTCTGGAGCCAAATCATTATCTTATTATCTTATTATAGTTAATTCCCCAGAAAGTATGTGATTGTCCAGTTGGAGATTATAGAGTCCTGTGAAAAAAATATCAAACAGTCTTTTCTCACACATTATTAGCAAAATTATCAGTTTTCTGTAAGTTTTAAACTAAGTGTGTTTTAGAATCTCAAATGCTTACTAATGAACTATAATTTCACTTCCAGCAAGTACTCTGCATGTTTGCGAGCTTTAGTTGTGATGATGCACATATTCTTGCAGTTTGGAGCTTTAGTTGTGGTAAAATGTATTAATTTGTTAGCAAACTAGTGGTTGGAGGATGCAGCATATACACATTTTCTGTGTTATATTCTTATTTTCAATGTCTGCGCTCTGCAGCTTATGCCATGTGTTTGGCCACCACTTGACTCATCAACTCCATCATTAATATTTATTATGGAACTCTGTCGTTCAATTATTCAGTCTCCTTTCTAAAAAACATAGGTAGACGTTACATTTGAGTCAGAGGGAGACCTGGAAAACGAATATTCTTAACTATCCTCCTTGAAATGTGATATCATATGATTATTATACACCGCCTCTGCTTTAACAATTTGCTTCAAGACCTTGAAAACATTTGCCCTCTCCACGCAACACTGAGATTATACTGCTTGATTATAAAACTCTGAACCGTGCGTAAAAGTCAAAATCAGTAGAGAGTGGAGCTCGAGGAACAGTATTTCCACTCCTGCAAAGCGCGAGGAGCCACTCTGCATCCGTTTTGGAAAAACAGATCAAAAACGACCTACTCACAAGAAGTTTTTGGACTGCGACAGCATGCTGGTGGAGGGGCGAGGGTTAAATGTTGAAGTCTCGATTCATGAGAAAGATTGGTCGGTGGCCAGTCACTTTGTGTGCTTTCTTTATGAAAAGTAAATCATCCAGAGCTCCCCGGGTTTCGCTTATTTGAATTGTCTGAATGAGCGACAATCGCTGGCTGGTCTGGAGAGCCGTGAGTGACGACAAAGTCTTTCCCCCACTCCTCAGACATTAAATGTGTGCGTCAAGTCTAGTCCAGCACTTCATCACCAATCCCTCTCTCTCGTCTGATTTGTGAAATGACGGTCTCTTCCCTGCTGGCGGGCCGAGAAGGTTTGGTGAATGGCTGTCATTGTGTTGGCTGAGGGGGGATGTCTGTGCCCTCTGGCTGATGAGGCCGCAAGACAGTGGGCACACTTTGGCTCCTCTTCAAAGAGCTCACTCATTAATAAACTCTCATCCCCTCCTCCTTTTATCACAAGGACACTTTATCACACTGTTCTTTTCTTTTCTTGAGTTAACAAATACCTTTTTATCTCGCTCTGCTGTCTAACAAGGGCATATCTCACAGCTCTGCTATTTTAAACAGCCCATCACACTTCAGCACAGTGCTGTTTATTAATAACTGTGCTATTTTAGTCAAATTGCCTAATTTTCTTAATGCCAGGATCCCAATTACTTTGTACAAATGGCTTTCTGTGGATTGTTTGGCTGTTGTTTTGTGACTTTCACTCGATTCTGTACATTGGCACTACTTTTTTTACTTGATGCACAAAAGAATTTTCATCGTTTGCATTCTACTTTTCTTGAATATAAATTCCGTTTGGTGCCTTAGGCCAAAAAACATACTCTACATAAGTACATGAACACAAACACTACACAAGCTTGATTTCACAACGCTGTTTTCTACTACCATGGCAGAGCTACAGTTTTAAAAGAATCTTGTTGAGAAAGTTGGTTAAAATTAGATGGTGTCTACCTGAATAATAACACCTCTCATGTGATATCGTCACAACCATTGTCACTTTGCTTATTAAACGAATGTGGTGGAGATGGACTCCACCTGAAGAACAAAAGGATATTCTGAGGAATTTGTTGTGCCCCGAGGAGTAAATTAGCAGGTGTTCCGCTCTCTTTGCATTTTTCTCAGCTTTCTCCACTCTTACTGGCAATCTGGCTGAGAGGCCCATTGTGTTGCTGTTGCCTAGGATATGCCTCTCTTGTTTGGTAAATGGTTGCATGTCCAGGCAGGCAAAATTATCACTTAGTTGGAGGTATTTCCCCATATGGCCTTCTCATTTCCGACCAAGGGTCAATGTAGGTCTCTAATAGATAACTCTTCACCCTTGTGGAATCTTCACGTCTTCTCTTGTTTTCTTGCTGAAATGTACGTTTGTCTGTTCCGACACAATGGACGCTATTAAAGGAACACTAAAAATTTATAGTTGCCCTACTGCTCAAATGCACTTTAATTGTACAGAAAGGAAAAATCATTTTAGTCATGTTTCTGAAGCCTATCCATGACTAGTCAGGACAGACCCAGCACATTGTGGTAAAATGAATTGACTAGTTGTGCAAGTTATCAGAGCTCAAAAAAAGGACAAAAACCCAACATAATAGTGGTCAGAGTTGTAGACTATATTCCAGATCTTCTAAAGCCATACGAGAGATTTGTGTGAGAGACCACAATCGAAGTCGCCCTCCACCCTAGCCAGGTTTGAAGTCAATGAACTGTTAAGCACGTGAACCAACCGAGATGACCTGACCTGTACTCTAACTCTGTCACCTTATTGGTCCTATGAACTAACAAAACATGTGCAGGAAATGAGAATGTCAGCCTTAACCAAGAACGAGGGCTTTGCAATCTTTTGGCTACCAAGATCTCCAGCAGTGGGATGCTGTTGAGTGGCTCCAACCACTGAAGGTGATGCACTCTTTTCAGGATTGGGGACCTAAAGAGGAGAACAAACGAATACCAATTCCCCTTTACCTGAGCTTCCAAACACTAGAAGAGATCCTCTACAAGGTCAGCCCCTTTAAAACGTCCGCAATGCTGCATGCTTGTCCCTTGAGAGCATAGAAACTAGGAACCTGGCGTTTGGGGACCCGAGGTTCAACAGGAGTAACAGAAGAGAGCTGCCGGAGAGAATGTTTGTCAGCTGAGAGGAGCAGATGGATGGAACAAAGGCAGTCATTGTTATGGACTTGAATGGCTCACGTGTTTCTGGGCTGGAGGCCCAGGCTCTGCAGCTTACCTGTGCTTTGTAGCCATGTAAGAACCTGGCATCAAACCTTAGCTGTCAAGTCCTATGAAAATATTATTATACCCCAATAGAAGATGCTGTCTTGGGAGCCGTCAGAAGATTTGGTTCTCTAGAAGGCAGCTTTGGGTGGGGGCAGTGTTTGCACATGGAAGCAACTTCCTCTCATCGAGTCAAGCTTGGCAGTTTATCAATGAGGACCTCACACCTTGGAAGTGTGTCTGCCTGGGCCTGTCCTTATCAGCTGTCCTGTGACATCTGCCTCTGTTGTCTGAACAAGAGCATTGGCTATGAGATCCTTTTTTGGGGGGGGTTAGATTACCTCAGGTGTAAGACCAGTTCAAACAAATTTGATTATCACTTGCTCGGTTGGACATCAGTGACAGTGTTTTGTTTTGTTTTGTTTTTTTCTTTTTTCTTCTTCTGTAAGCTACCATGGAGCAGGAGACAGCATGTCTTCTTGTAGTAGTTGCTCCATTTTGGATTCAAACCTTCAATCCTCATGGAGCAACTAGAGGTAAAGTGCCTTGCTCAATGGCAAATTTTAGTTAAAGGGGTGGTAAAACATATTCTTTTGAAGGCTTGATTGTGTTTGTGGGGTGCACTGTAACGTGTTCATGCTTCGTTTTTAAAAAAAAATCATTATTTTTCATATATTTGACCTTTATTCTACACTGCTCTGTCCCTCCTTGTAAAACGGTCTGATGGTTTCCGGGTTCTATAAGGCCAGTCCCTCAAAAATACGCGATGGGCTCAGATTGGTTAGCTGGCCCAGTGTGTTGTGATTCGCTAACCGCAGTGCACGTTTATCGGAAACTACACGCCCTTTACCGGTAGACTGTGCTTTGGTCAGTATTAGAAACAATGGCGTCAATAAAACCATACCAATCTGAGCCCGAATCAGACCCAGAACATTTTAGTGAAGATGATCGAGCAGAACCTGTTCAACCTGTTCAGTCCTCAAGAGTAAAAACTGCGGATCTATAGTGATCGCTACTGAATGGCACTTTTGTATTTTTAGAACGATTATAGCAGAATATCTGTGGCAAGAACTATTAACCCAAAACGAACACTAAACACTGGCTTTACTAGTAGCCAAATCACACACAGAACCATGTTTAGCATGTATGTAGATAAATAATACATAAAAGCTCTAATCAAAGAATCATTTACACTAATGCCAAGTTCGCTGTTGAGATTTTAACGTTAGTGTTTGTAACGTTAAGTGTTTGTCGGATAACGTTAAGTATGAATGAGCATTTAACAGACTGGTTTGCAGAACAGCGTTGTCATCTGTTTACTTCCTTGCTACAACGAACAATTAACCTATTACAGGGAAACACCTCGATGAAAAATAAATCAGACTTACAGGTTGTGGCCCGTAAACAGCTTCTGTTTTTAAATCCATCTTTCAGGACAACCCGTGGTGCAAATCCTGCATTGATTGAACTTGCGAGGATTGTGGAAGTTTTCCTCCGTGAAATGTGCAGCGGGAGCCCCGCACATCGTGCATCCACACATTGGCAGTGTTTGTCTCGCGCAGCTCACGTTGTGCAAATCCGGCATTGAACTCACGAAGATTGTGGAAGTTTTCTTCCGTGAAATGTGCAGCGGGAGCCCCGTGCGCGTCGTGCATTCACGCACTGGCAGTGTTTGTCTCGCGCAGCTGACGTTGTGCAAATCCGGCATTGAACTCGCGAAGATTGTGGATGTTTTCCTCCGTGAAATGTGTAGCGGGAGGCGCGCCCATCGTGCATGATTCACACTGGCAGTGTTTGTCTCGCTGAACCACTCATGAATTGCAACGGACGAATATTGTCCATTATGTCACACACAAGTCTTCTCCTCCGACCCTGTCTGTCTCGTGCTTTATGATGGGCAGCATATATCTGAGACCTGTTCCCCTCTGTCTCAAACACACATGCATATAACATGCTGTATGTTAAACGCCCATCCCCAGACCTGCAATCCGGATGAAAATAACAGTGTTTCGTTGGCATTGCAGCAACACCACTCCTGCCTATACCACTATACCACAACAACAGCGATACAAAATGGCCTCGCCCCCCCTTATTTAATATTCACGGAGGAGGGGTTTATGTAAATATTGAGGCTGGTGATGTCAGCAACTCTGGAGGAATGTCTGTAGTCGCCTACTGGCCGTTTGCTGTAGTCCTTAGAAATTGATTTCTTTAAAAGCAAATATGTCCCTTTGCTTTAAACTTTGAACGTTGTAACTTTGCAGATGTTGTTTATGCTCAAGCAGCAACATTACACGAGAGCTAAAGTTAGAATAGTGAAATCGTGGTTTACCACCCCTTTAATTGATTGCCCATGTGTGGTATGATTTTATTTGTATTATTTTATATATATGCCTAAATCTTTTAAAGCAAAAGTTTACTCAACTAAAGTTTATTCTTCTGTGCAACAAAATAGGAGATGTTTAGCAGAATGTTCATGCTGTGACATCAGACATCATTCACTGATGGTCTTCCCCACAACATATCTCATTAGCACTATTCAAAGTGGCACATTGTGTGCGGTTACAAGACATTGGGTGTGTCTCAGTCAGCTTCCTAGGTCATGAATCAGTATATCATGTACATCAATGGTAAGGACATCAATGGTACAATGCACTGGTAAGGAAAGTAAGGGCGCTGGCTCACTAAACATTGGACCACTTGGACACTATTTCCGGCGACATGACAATGTCCTCATTGTACAATGTAACTACTGGTATTAATGAACAACAGTAGAACTGTAGCGATGTATGTTTATGCTAAAATGTAATGGTTTGTATTTTAAAACACATACATCGCGTGTCATTTTGTAGTGCGTTGGCTCAAGTGATTTTATGTTTAACGCTTTACAACTTCTGAACATAGTGCACATCGATGTTCCTTGGTCTTCACAGTGCATTGTGGGACTTTTTATGGAGTGAACATTTCAGTGCACTGGTAGGATTTTGAGATTGAGACAGCCCTTAAAATAGCCTGATCAGTGCCCTGACTACTGAACTAGGGAGCTTATTGAGATGCACTCATTGTCAAGCCTACTCATCGTGGTTGAACTTGATTTGAACCATAGTTCGATTCCACCATCTCGGAAAAAAAGAAAACTTTTCTTAACTTCTATTAATTACTTATTTTCTAACTTTAAGAACGTTCTGAATCTTTTGTATTCACAAAAGCATGTCTTCAGGATTTGTTCTTGCTCTAAAAACAAAACTTTTCTTTTCTTAATGTTCTTAAAAATCATCTTAAATAACCTCTTACATTTTAGAATAACCTCTAACTTGTAATGTTTAATGAATTTATTGGATTTCAAATACTAAGCATTACAATAAAACAGCTGTAAATGATGCATATTACTATTACTAGATATGTGCATGAGTACATGATTATGCTGAATTCTAAATTCAGTAACAACTCAAATTGGTCAAAAGTGACAAACCTCGTTTCAATATCGATAAAATAGTTCTTAGAATTTATCTTAGGAAATTTCGTAACTTCTTTCTTAAGAAGATTTTCGTGAAGGCTGCCCCAGATCTTTTTTTGGTCATTATATTATTTGCCCCCAAACTTTAACTTTAGCATTGGAGCTTGGTAAGGTCAGAATAAGCAGTGATAATTTACTTAGCCGCGTTGTTTGCAGAACTTCAGTGTCACTTGCCATTAATTGGATGATCATCAACAGTAGTTTACTTCCACAAATTGAGCCAAATTGCTTTCATACTAATTTTGAACCGCTCTGGAGTCGACATGAATTGATATTCCCCATTTTTCAAGCGGACTTGTGTGCGGTACTTTGATGCCGCATGTTTCTGTTGCCAGTTTAAGAGCACAGATTAGGTCCACAGCCATGCTAAAGACCATAATAAGAGCTCACTGTTGGCGTTCTCTAGGGTTGAGGTGTATCGGTTCAGCCACAACATCCCTTCTTGAGGTGCCAGAACCCTGGACTGTCTGGACACCGTGCTGAACTCTTGATCTAACAAGGCGCCACACGATTTATTAGAGATTTTTATACTTCTAATGCACATATTTGTTTCTGACACATGTTGGAACACTATGCCTGAGATAATTGTTGGTTTTATTCCTGTTTTATGTGAACACACACAGTCCCCTTGTTAATTGTGGAATGAGAAGCTTAATCAGTTGGAAACCCCGGAGCTAAGAAGATGTTCTGCGGATTGTATTTCCATATCAACCATTTCAAATAAATACATATTAATAAAGAATGAAGACCAACACCCTGCAGACATTCAAAAATCTTCTTGTTTTTTTCCTTCTTGATTATAGTTACGATCCTAAAATTCGCTCTTGCAAAATCTCATGGATATCGCAACACAGTTGGATTTGTGACAGCATGTCAACAAAAAAACTTAAAGAAAGGCTTATGGAAGTTTTTGCACACATTTGCACCTAACAAGAAAGAAAAAAATCATGAGTTCATGAGCTTGTTGCTCAGTATTGCTCTTTTCTAGTTGTGCACACCAGACTAATAGTTGCTCTTTTTTTTTATTTAAATATTTTGTATCTGTGATGTGTTGGCTACTCTCTAGGGCTTTTTGTCGTAGACTTAAAACATTTTTAAATTTCAATTTGTTCTTGAGAACATTTGGTCTTTTGAGTATATTTAAGATTTGGTAAGTTTCCATGTCACGTCAACTTGTTAAAATGTTTTATTTATTATTTGAATGATTTATCTCAGATAGCAGGAAAATATATTCAATTGCTATGCATAAAAAAAAAAACATTGTGCTACATGTTTTTCCTTCCGTAACATGTTTTTCCCTTCTGCATTTTGCAAGACTTATTGGAAAAGTGTTCCTTCCAAGACTGGAAATTAATTCCAGCTCTCGGTTGAATGTCTTCCCACAGTGATGAATTGCGAAAAGAAGCTCGCCAGCTGAAGAAAGAATTACTCGCAATCAAACAGCGAAAAGAAGATGGTGTGAAGAAAGAAGAGGATGTCACTGAGGGTGAGTGTCAGTGCCACAAAATCACAGCTGTTTGTCTTTTTATTGACATCATTTGAAAAAGCTCTGTAAAAATGTTTTGTACTATTTTAACAGTGAAAGCGTAATTTATTTCTCACACATGGTGTAATGAAAGCATTTCAACCTCTCCTAAAATCAAGTCAGCATGTACTGAGGTCCTCCAAACAGCTGAATTGTTCAGTTTTGGAGGTTTGTTTTTGTACATCAGCCCTTGCTTTTTTTATATATATATAAAAAAATCTGAAGCTGCTGTGTTTATGCGTGTTTTGAAAGCCTGAATGTTGGCTGTGAGCGAGCGTGTGGATAACATTAAATGTTTGGCATTGCTAGCTGTTATTTAGTCTATTTTTTTTGGACATGCCTAGTTGATTGCTTACCTTTTGTGAGCATTTTGAAGAGAGCAATGAAACTTTTTTTCAGTCATCATTCGGTAATCATTTACTCAACCCTGTATCGTTCCAAATCTGTGTAATGTTTGGATTACAAAAGGAGATTTTTTTTACAGAATGTTCTATAAATGGGCCCATTTACATCATTCCAAGGTGTTGATTGGACTGCTGTTTACTTATGTTTCTCATAGCTATTTGATCAGTAAAAACACCATAACACAATTACTTAGTACCATAACTTGGTAACAAAATTACTAAGTTTAAATATCCCCAATGAAAGCAGCAGTGTCCAGGGGCTGTCGAGCTCTAAAAATGGTAAAATTCCCAATGAAATGGTCAATGTGAATTGTGCATAATATTTGTATTTTTATTTTGAAGCCAAACAATACCTTTTGTGTGAGGAGCGGACAAGATTTAAGTTATCCCCCAAAATTGTCAAAATTATCATTTTAAAACCTTTTATTATCTAAACATGAAAATAACCAAACCATATTTCATCCCAAAATCAAAAGGAAAAAATGTATAATTACAAAAAAAATGATTTGGATTAAAGAAATGTTCAATAAATACATTAAAATTAGGTATTTATACATCATGGTAGTATGATTTTTATACTGTTTAATTCATAGTGCTTTAAAATATTAAAAGATATCTGGATTACATTTATTACTTTAGTACAGTAAAACAATTGTGTTGTTGTTATGAGAATCATTGACTATTTTGAATGTCATTACATTCTTTGTAGCTATGAAAATGTGGTGGAAATTAATTGTTTATCATAAAAAATCAATAATCTAATAAAAGAAAAATGAATATAATCACAATGCAAAAATTGAAGTGAAATGTGACCTGAACACATTTTTGTGTGACTCACTCATTTACTGGTGCGAATGTAGCAAATCTAATGGAACTCTCAAACTCATTTGAAGGAACAGTGTGAGTCGTCAAGACTTTTCTGGGTCAAGTTATTACATTAAATTTGAACTAAGTCTAGTTTCTAATATTGTCTTGTTTGCAAGGTCAAGTCTTTCTGTAGTCTGACAAGATTCCTTTCTAATATTTATCATAACCATATAAATGTGATTTTATGTGAATGTGATTTATTTTTTATTTTTTTTGGTGTTGGGGAAAGTTACTTTTAAAAGTAACTCATTACAATATTGCATTACTCCCTAAAAAGTAACTAATCACTTTACCCAATTACTTTTTATGGAAAGTAATGTTACGTTGTACCTTTTGCGTTACATTTTCTCATCTTGGCTAGGCTTGCTTATTTGTTTTTATTAATAAACAAAATGCAAGTTCACGCCTGTACTGTAGAGCGTGCTGCTCAAACAAACCTTTCAGCTGTGCTGCCATTCTAGAACGCAGAAGAACAGGCCACAGGGGAAGAAAGTTCAACACCTTCTTCAGTAATAAAAACAAAGAAATGGAACGCAATGCTTGCTCACATTTAGTCTGGTACTACAAGCATCATGTTCACACAGCGCACACAACGCCTCTACACTTACTTCCTCTTTCTCTCAACTTGGGGACAGGAGAGCTGTCAGTCGATAAATGACAAAACTAAGTATCTTCCGTTACTTATTTGAAAAAAAAACCCTGATATTTTGTGTACATTTAAAAGTAATGCGTTACTTTACTAGTTACTTGAAAAAAGTAATCTGCTTATGTAACTCGCATTACTTGTAATGCATTATCCCCAACACTGCCTTTTTTACTCAATCTCCTTCATTTCTACAAACTTGATAAGTTGTGGACAAAAGTTATTCGAAGTTTCTTCTCTTTACCAAAGAAGACCTTATCCTCACAGGACATGGAGATTGAATTTGTTTTCTCTTAGAGGGTCCATTCAATCTAACAACCATTGGTAAAGAGACTAAGAACATTTAATTTCACTGCTCAAAGTGCACACAAAGCTCACACAGACAAGGTCGGAGCCTTTTCTGTTTGTCATATCCAGAAAGCACTCCTGGCTCTTGGTTTTTCGCTGTACTTCCTGTGAGGATTACTGCATGCTTGAGATTTGCGCAGGCAAACCTTTGACCTCGGCAGAGCTTTGCAATGGCCCTGTTGTATATCACTGTCTTCACGTTGTGTGCTCTCAGGGGGCAAAGGTGTGTCCCTTCACCCTTGTCGTTGTCAGTGTCTTTTTAACGTTTGGCCTGGAATGTGCTATTTACACTTAGCAGCCATTTCATGTTTGAGGCCTACTTGCTTTAGCAAGCAAGACAGTATTTATTATAAAAAGAATTACAAAGAGCTGTCTTGGAGAGTTTGTGTGATGGGATGTTCCAGTGAATTAGGAATGAATTTCAATCGTGGTTTTTGTTTCACCAGTAAAACTAAATACACCCTGGTAATCATTAGTTTAAGCAGAACTTGTCATATGTAAAAAATCTAGTTTGTTCAATAGCACATGCAAATGTACAATAGAAGAACTTAAACCTTCTCTCATTGGCTCTTCATTTGGCGCTATGACAGTTTCTTGACAAAACGCTTAAACAGTCACTTGTGCCAGTACGGTGTTGACATTATCCACATTTTTGTGGGTAATGTGGAGTGACCAGCCTTTGCTTATGCAATAGATTTTAAAAGAAATAAATGAAAAAGTAAGTGTTACAAATCGTAATGCTGACAGACGTATATTATATTTTTAAGACTGTCAGTTTTGTTTCGAAGGGCTTTCGTAATGACTGTGAAAGACAAATTTGACCAAACTGTTGAAGACACGTGAAATTCCCAAGTCACGTTTGAAAAATATGCAGATATTTATGTATTGATTTAATTATTTACGAGAAGAAATTAGTGAAAGATTAGTGGCAGAAATGCATGTCTGTCCTCAGCGACCCATTTGTCAGTCTGTCAAAGGTACGTTTTGGGGCTGTTCACAGACACATTTTTGTGTCTTTCTATGCTATAGATTTTAACTGTTTGTCTATGTAAATATACTATACATGCCATGCTTTTAAAAAGCTGTGTCAAAGTTTAAAACCATTAAAAACTTTTAAAATAGTACTTTGTGCTTGAAATTGCTCTGATGGAAAGAGAAATCCTTTTAAATCCTTAAAAATATGAATATAATAATAGTATTTCCTTAATTTATAATTATTCTTTCTGCTGCTACTGCTGCTACTACTACTACAACTTCCAACTAATTATATATACATTTATATAATAAACATTTAGGAATAATTTAATATAATTAAATGTTAGTTTTTAAATTGTAGTTCTTATTTAAAACAAAAAATGTGAAAGTAATAGAAGTAAAAGTGGTATAATTAATAAATAAACTCAATATAATTTGAACTTCTATATATTAAACCTTATTAAAGCTATTCTATTTCTATAATATTTTTTAAAAATATTTTTATTTAATTAAACATTTATTTATCACTGCTCTATTAAAAAAATACACATGAATGCATTTTTCCTGCATACGTTTTAGTTGTTCTGTTTTATGTTATATATTCTGTTGTTATATATATTAGAACAGAACAATATATATTATATTACACTTATATTTCTAGAATAATAAACTTTTTTTAAATTGTTCGTTTGAACGTTAATTTATGACTACTCCATTAAAAACAAAGTAATAGTAAAAATAATTCATGTGAATGTATTTTAAGGCTCTTCCTGCATAATTTTTCTGCAACATAGTTGTTCTGTTTTATTCATTCTTAACTAAATGCAAGAATAATAATTCCAAACCGTGTCTAAACCGGAACTTCAATCATTGCATTTTATACTAGATTCACCAATGTTCTGCTTCCATCTCTATGTCAATATCCAGAAGTTGGCTCTCTTGCCATCTAGTCATCTGGTCCCACCCCCTAATCTCAATGTTTGGGTTTGAGTCCGGTTCTCTAATGTTCATATGTCCACAGAGGCTACTTCCAGCTTTGTATTCAGCCCCAAAAGCAAACACATTCCTCCCCTCTCTCTAATAACAGCAACCCGCTCTCTTGGCATCTGGTATCTTATTTTAGGAAGAAGCCAATTGTCTCCTCCGCAATTCACCAAGCAAACTAGAAGACATTTGTACCTTTTTGAATTATTATTTTCGACAGGCATCACTTTAGTTTTCAAGACATAAATTATAGCATGTTCGTCTAGTCTGGTTTTCTCTTTCTTGGCATGGCTGTCATTTGTAAGAGCCAAAAATAAGAGAGACATGCTAAAAACACTGTCCGTTTTCTACCCACCCTAAATGATGTGGCAACATTCTTTCTACTACTCTGAGTTATTTATACAGGTTATGCCTGTGTGCATAGGGTGTTTTATTTCAATGGAGCCTTGTCAGTCAAACACGTTGATGTGTAAGAGAAATTGTCCGAGCATAATCTTATAAAAAGACACATAAGCAAATTATTTTCTATCAAAGCATTTTAATGCATTAATTTCGCCACCAATAGATTTGCCACCAATAAGAGTCAGCGATTTCTGAAGGATCATGTGTAGATCACTGTAGACTGGAGTAATGATGCTGAAAATTCAGCTTTGATCACTGGAATAAATTACATTTTAATTACATTTTGTAATTTAATCATATTTTGCACAGCAGCATACAAAACTGTCAAATTTTTGACTAGGTCCTCAAAAGAGTTGTCAGTGTATTCAAGCTTAACCAACAGAATTTGTGGCATAATGTTAATTTTCCTCTCTTTTTGTGTGGAAAACCCCCCAGAAATGTGGGTTTCAGTGAGGCGCTTAAAATGGAAATGAATGGGACCAATCCATAAGCATAACTTACTGTTTTAATAGTATTGCCACAAGACAAACCGTATGTGTTAACTAGTTTTTAGTGTGCCAAAAAATTGCTTACTAACATTTTCGTTGTGAAGTTCTATCCAGTTTTACATGCCACCATGACAATGCAATGTTAAAATCTTAAAACAAATGTACAAATGATTGAAAAAGCTTTTACAGCTCAAATAATGCAAAAAGTTTCATCAGAAGAATTAGTGGTTTTATAAAATTATAAACGTCTCTTTTCCCACAATGCCCCAAATTTAGCCCCATTGTCGGAAGTGTCTTCTCATAATCTTCAAGCATTTTTAAAGAAAAGAAGGGGTATGAGTGCTAAAATTAATACTAATAGTAAGTTAGAAAACATTTATTGTATTGCGACCAGTCTAGAGGGACCTTCAAGTTTAGACTTTGACAGAGGCTGACTTTGGATATACTAAGGTTGAGAAACACTGCTTTCATAAAAATGTAGGCTACCAAAAATAATTGCAAATGCTGATTGCCAAATGATCTCTTGCATGCTATATTTACTAATTCCATTATGTGTGTTTCTTCTGATTAAGTTCAAACCTTTAGCATTGAATTATAAAGTGTAATTCTCAGCAGAAACTTGCATCCTCCCTTGCTGGGCTGCTGAAGATGCTGGCGTTGACTGATAGACCAAAGTAAGCTTCTAATTCATCCCCTCGTTCTTGACCAGCAAAAGGGAAATAATCCACCTCCCAAATGATGAGGTGTTTGTCGTCCCCATCAACCCCCTGTGGCCTGTTGCTTGATTTGTAGCTCTTTTTGGCCCGAGTGACAGGAGAGGGATGGAATGTTGTTAGAATAGCCGTCAAACTCAAAGACAGTACTTAGCAACACCAGCTGGAGTAGATGGAGTGTGCTGCTGTTGTAGGCCCTAAGGGTGCCATCATTCAGCAATCCTGCAAGTCGCGGTCTGCAGCTGGGCCGAAGCGCGAGCGTTGAGCAAGCAGAGTGGAAGGCATCACTTTTTGCTCACATAAATCATGAAGAAAAGGGTTGTTACCAGCGCTGACTTTTCGGAAAGGTGATTTCAATCACGGTTCTGAATTTGTGGCATTCATGTGTTGAATACCTCTGTAAATGAGTAAATGCATGGTTCGAATAGCTAATGACAGCCATTCTGTTCAAATAACCTGTTTCACTCAAACTTTAGTTACTCAATTAAGTTCCACTCTACCTGAACATTACACCTCAGGTAAGTCCGGCCCAGTGCATACAGAAATGTTTTCTGCTGAAGGATGATGTTTGTCTGTCAGGCATATGAATTGGATCCAGTTCAAGCTGTGTTGAGGAGTTCTATCGGGTTCTCACTTACTGATAAAGTGGATCTTGCCTAAAGTCAAATGAAACATTTGTTATTCAACTATTCTAGGGATTAAATCTGTAGTTATTCAAGAACTTTACAATAATTTAGCTTTTGTCTTGACTTAAAAGGATAGTTTACCCAAAAATTTTAATTCTGTCATTAATTACACTCATTAATTGTCGTTCCAAACCCTAGAATGAACCCCATTGGTTCTTTGGAAGCTCAAACGTGCTGCGTAACACAATAATTAACCTCATTGGTTTTTGCAGAAGCTCAAACGTGCTGCGTAACACTAGAATTAACCTCATTGGTTCTTGCAGAAGCTCAAACGTGCTGCGTAACACGAGATTAACCTCATTAGTTCTTGCAGAAGCTCAAACGTGCTGCGCAACACGAGAATTAACCTCATTGGTTCTTGCAGAAGCTCAAACGTGCTGCGCAACACGAGAATTAACCTCATTTGTTCTTGCACAAGCTCAAACGTGCTGCGTTACACGAGAATGAACCTCATTAGTTCTTGCTGAAGCTCAAACGTGCTGTGTAACATGAGAATGAACCTTATTGGTTCTTGCGGAAGCTGAAACATGCTGCGGAACACAAGAATGAACCTCATTGGTTCTCGCATGTCAAGCGAACATGCTTGAGCTTCCATTTATCACAAATGATCAGTTGATCAATGTTTAAATGGGAATAAAAGCCTAAATTAAATCTGTTCATCATACAAAGCAATTAAGTCTCCAGAAAATTTGGACTAAACCGCTCAATTCATATGGATTAGTTTTATTATCTAACTTTTTGAAAAAAAAGTGCTAATTGCTTAGACTGTTAATGGAGGGACAGAAATCTCTCAGATTTCATCAAAAAGATCTTCATTTGTGTTCAGAAGATAAATGAAAGTGAAACTAAACGAAAATTTTTGGGTGAACTATCTCTTTAAGGGGTTGTTTTAGAGTCATGCTTTTAAAAACCGCAATTAATTACCTTCACTAAATGACAGGTAAGAAATACTGGTAAAAAATTCAGTTTATCTTTTTTGTTTGGAGGGGAAAAGTAAAAGAAAAAGAAAAGAAAAAAAGTTGTTTGTTTTGGAGGCTGGGTGTTATATTTGGAAAAAATGTTACAATCTTATTATTATCAATGTTAAAAATTGTTGTGCTGCTACATATTTTTTTGTATATTTTTTTCAGGAGACTTTGATAAACGGCATTTATTTGAAATAGAAATCTTTTGTAACATTATAAATAACTGTCACTTCTTTGCTAAAAGTATATTTAAAAAAATCCAGAAAAAAAATCACACCCTCAAGCATTTGAGCGGTAGTGTATATATAGTATAATATAATATAACAGTCCTTACAAAGAAACATTAAAACTATTGCAGCAATATTTTTTTCTGATTTATATGGCTGTATGCACAGCATACTCAAAGAATGTCAAAGTTCTTGTACTTTGTTTTAATACTTGTTTATTTCAATCCTATCAAAGCTGTATCTTTCACTGTTTAAACTACAGCCATGATAAACATGCCTTTCAGCCCATATTGGCAGCCCTGTTTTTTTTATAGATTTGAAAAGAGGTAGAGTGTTCGGTTTTCTACACAGTTAATGTGTTTTAATAGTCTTTGGCTCATTACTTTCTTTCTGTCTTTCTAGTTTTCTATTAGCTCATGCCACAGACTAAACATTTTCAAACACAGTCAGTGGCTCTCAGACTAACGCATGGCACGCTCTCAGTTGCTGAAAAACAAATTTCCAGCCTCTTTCCAATGCGGTTTTCGCTGCACCATAAATACGAAGAATAAACAAGCGTTCCATTTGTGAGTGGAAAAAGATTTTTCGTTACATGACAGCGCTAACATGAAATAAATCACCCAAATGTTGGAGGCTCCGTCTGATGTAGTTTGTTCCCCTTGAGCTTGTTGTGGAGAAGCATTCAGTCATAGTTGCCATGAGGGCAGGTGTAGTCGAAAGAAGCACTGTACCCGCCGGGCAATCTGTGACATCAGTGCCAGCCGTCTGAGTGGGGGAATTTGCAGTGGCACATTAATGCCTGTAGACACAAGTGTCAACAGTCCAGCTTTGATGTTATTGACTTTTCCAATTCCTGCAAACCTAGCGTGGAATTTATAGAACATACTTTATTTTTAGGCACTTCTCAAATTGGTGGGTATGATTAGGAGAGAATTTGAAATGGCCATTACATTCTTTATCCTCTTGCAGGGTTCAGGTCCCCAGAGCTTAAAACTTGGTTCCACGTCCGCATGAGCGCGAAGGTGTGCATGGCAAAAATGACGTCATCGCGGTGTGGGCACTCGTGCACATTGAGCGTGCCTGACCCCATTTTGCGCCGATTCTGGTTGAGCAGATGTGTCTGTACCGGCATCTTCTTACAGGCACCCAGTTTGCACTTTTCTAAATGTGTTGCTTACATTTACAAAATGAGTCTACAATAGCAGAAATGAGCCTTTTTATTAAAAATAAAAGTCCACGTTTAATAAAACATTTTCAAGACATTAAATGTTTAAAGGGGTGGGGGGTGGGGGGGTCTAATGCTATTTCATGCATTCTGACTTATTTACACTGTTAAAGAGGTGGATTCTCATGCTAAACATGACCAAAAGAAAAAATTAAATAAAAACTAGTTGGACGTATGACGGAGTATTTCTGAGCCAAATACACTCCTTCAGGATTCAAATAAGTTTTGGAAAAAAAAATTTTCGAGTATGTCCCTGTATGACTTCACAAAGGGCGTAATTGCTTGTTTGGGCACTTCTCCTGGATGAGCGCGCGCGCGCACCTCAACCAGAGCGAGAACAAGAGCGCGTCCATCAACAAGCTTCTTCGGTTACGGTAGCCGCCAGCAGCACTGTCATTTTGTTTTTAGACCACAAAATCAACAATGTCACTAAAGAAGTGTGTTTTTGGTTGTGAGGGAAAGATAACCTTGTTCAGCTTCCCAAATAACCCAGCGTTACAGAAACGGTGGATGCAGTTTGTTTTTCTGGAGCAGCATCGGGGTTCTGCAAGTGTGTTTGTTTGGTCCCGGTCATGAGTCAAAACCGCAGGCGGTGAGTGAAACTGTATCAAATGTCTGTGTTTTGTTGGCAATCGGCACATAAGTGTAAACAACACGAACGTGTAGTGAATCGAAAGTTTTCCAGAGATCATGCCATGATCTATGTCGTGTGTGTGCTCGTGTCTCTTTAGCTCCGCCCACTGCACGAGCTCGGCTGTTTTCGTAAAAAATCAGTTCAGCGTACAGTATCTGTTTTTTTTAAATATAATAAAACTAATGACTCTTCTGAGATATGAAGGATGAAATACTACTCTATAGGTACTCAAGATTAACAGGAGACCTTTTATGTACCTTTTAAGGAAAATTTGAAAATATTTAAGAGATTGTTTAATCTAATTTTATACGCATGTTCTCATATACATATACACTGTAATTAGGGATGAAACGATTACCGGTTTCACGATAAACCACGATAAAATTTAGTGACGGTTAGTAATATCGTATAAAATTTAATTATCATTAAAACCGTGTGTGATTATCACGATTGTGAAAACTCGCGGTAAATCTTGTCCAGTCAGCGTCAATCTGTTGCGCGCACCGCTGTTTTTTGAATGAGAAGAAATGGCAGAAGGCAGTGACAGCGCAGGGAGATTTTTCAGACTTCTAAAAGGACCAAATCTGAGGCGTTGTCATATTTTGGCTTTAACAAAAGTCCTGAGGGAAACTTAATCGAAGATGGTCACCCTGTCTGCAGAACATGCCAGAAGAAAGTCACTGTAATAGGGGGGACACTTCAAAACTACGAACACAAGGCAAGTGGACATTGACCTCAATACCAAAACTACGTCTGGGAAATAATAACGTGAAGCGAACGAACAAATTCAGACAAGACTAGGGTGACATTTAAGGGATAATAATCAGGGCTTGACATTAACAACGGCCATTTGCGGGTGTAACGTTATTTCGGCTGCACACTAGTCACTCTGGCTGTTGAACTTATAATAGTCTTCTCAAAAGCCATCTGTTGCTCATTATAACCACTCACACGTGTTTCTATTGAGTTTATGAATGCGATATCTCATAATCAGAGGCGTTCAGATTAGCCAGAGTTTCGTTCAGAGCACGCGCCGCGCTCACTTGCTGAAATCTGCACTCAAAGCAGAGATAAACGCGCGATGTACGCAGGAGATTCACTCATCATACAGCGATTGACTGTTTTTGTTCTATTTCAGCAGCGAAAATGGTTTAAAAAAAAAAACACAGCAGAACCACAGCGCATCTGATATGACTGGCATAATGCTGGCGAATTTAGGGACCGTCTCTAAAGTTACATACAACATTGGTAACGTTATACACGTTTCAAACTTCACTAGCATTTGAAGAGAATCACAGTCATAAAACTGACTGTAAAGTGTTCATCTAGGTGTCAGGTATGATGCACACATTTTGATATTTAATAAAATAAACTGTCAAATCATATGGAAATATGGATATGCATTATTTCGCTAGGATACTGTTTGGGCTTTTACACAAAATATGCTAGATTTAAATGCATCATTGCTTAACACTGATGAGAATATTGCTTGAGAATATATTTACAGAGATAATATTAGAGATTATATTTACGACAAATGATTATTATTTATGCGTTGCTATTGACGACGGCCATTATAAGGAAGGAAACCTCACTGAATAGAATCTAGCTTAAAAAAAAGTGCATAGAGCTGCTTGATTTATTTGTTGTTTGTTGATTTTCAAATATAAAACTTGTTGAAATGTTTTGTGTGTGCATCTGTACTTTTTGAACACTTTCATCTCATTTGAACAAAACCGTGATAATATTGATAACCGTGATAATTTGGGTCACTATAATCATGATGTTAAATTTCCATACCGTTTCATCCCTAACTGTAATTGCCAAAAGTTTTAGGACGCCTGCCTTTACATGCACATGAACTTTAATGACATCACATTCTTAATCAGTAGGGTTTCATATTGAGTTGGCCCACCCTTTGCAGCTATAACAGTTTGAACTTTTCTGGGAAGGCTTTCTACAAGGTTTAGAAATTTTTGACAATTCTTCTAAAGTACATTTGTGAGGTCAGGCACTGATGTTGGATAAGAAGTCCTGGCTCGCAGTTTCCGCTCTAATTCATCCCAAAGCTGTTCTATCTGGTTGAGGTCAACACTCTGAGCCAGTCAAGTTCCTCCACACCAAACTGCCTCTTCCATGTCTTTATGGACCTTGCTTTGTGCACTGGCGCGCAGTCATGTTTGAACAGGAAGGGGCCATCCCCAAACTGCTCCCACAAAGTTAGGAGCATGAAATTGTCCAAAATGTCTTGGTATGCTTTGAGCATTGAGTTCCTTTCACTGGAACTAAGGGGTCAAGCCCAACCCCTGGAAAACAACCCCACACCGTAATCCCCCCTCCACCAATTTTTACACTTTGTAAAAGGCAGTCAGGCAAGTGCCGTTCTCCAGGCAACCGCCAAACCCAGACTCGTCTATCCGATTGCCAGACTCGTCACTCCACATCTCCACTGCTCTAGAGTCAAGTGGCGGCATGCTTTACACCACTGCATCCGGCGCTTAGCATTGCTCTTGGTGATGTAAGGCTTGGATGCAGCTGCTCGGCCATGGAAACCCATTCCATGAAGCTCTCTACGCACTGTTCTTGAGCTAATCTGAAGACCACACGAAGTTTGGAGGTCTGTTGCTTTTGACTGAAAGTTGGCGACTTCTGTGCACTGCGCCTCAGCATGCGCTGACCCCGCTCTGTGATTTTACGTGGCCTACCACTTCATGGCTGAGTTGCTGTTGTTCCCAATTGCTTCCACTTTGTTATAATACCACTAACAGTTGACCGGGGAATATTTAGTAGTGAGGAAATTTCATGAATGGACTTACAGCACAGGTGGCAACCTATTACGGTACCACGCTTGAATTCACTGAGCTCCTGAGAGCGACCCATTCTTTCACAAATGTTTGTAGAAGAAGTCTGCATGCCGAGCCGTGCACAGACATTTTGAGGGGCAGTGGCCAAAACCAAAAAAGGGGCACTATAAGGGGGTTGAGTATCACCTTAATATAGAGAATGAATAACAAACATTTTAAATCATATTGTAAAAACAGTTGTTAGGTTTTCGTGCTAATTCAATTTGTTTTTGTAATTGCTCTCCAAAAAGGTGATCCTGAGCTAATTTGATATCATATTTAATGTTTTTGTTATTTTTTATTGAATTTTTTTATTTAAATGTTGTAGATATAGGTAACGAATGATAATTGCTAACACTGTTGAATATATTTTGAAACAAAGGTCTTGTTAATGGTTTTCGGTTTTGTTCAAGGTAATTAAAGCAACAGTTTTTCAATAACAGAATAATATGTAAAAGTATGGTATTTGGGGTAAAAGACACAATTATTAACATGACGATAAACAGCCGGCCGACTGTTCCATTTGTTGACATGACATGGTTAGATTTAGATGGGAAATATCATATATTAAGTTGGGTGTCCACCTTAGAGATAATCGTCATATTTATAATGAAACCATCATATTTAAAAATATGATATTAATCATATAATAAAATATCACATTTTAATTATTTGTTACTACTGTAAAGCTTTATAAAAAATATTATATATTTAATTGAATTATCATTCAATGCTTTCAGAATCTTTAATTTTTGTTTCTGTATTTTTAAAATATTTTTCTATACTAACATATTTGAATGACAATATATTTAATTGAACAATAATTAATTATTTTATTTATCTAAATAAACAGAAAATAGTACATACTTTGCTCAAGTGATTGTTTTGAACAAGAATTAACTAAGACATGATCAAAACATTATTTTAGCTAAAGTATTTGTATCAATACTGTGTCTTTTGCCCCATACTGGTTTGACCCTGTCTCTGTGGGTTAAAAGGCCCACCTTACCACCCCATACATTTGATTTATTTTCACAGAAACTCTGTTGTTCCAGCAATGTTTAATACAAACATATATATTTTTTGAAAAGCAAATTTTTCTTAGCATAGTAGGGCTTAGGGCTTAATGCACAGCCTAAGATACAACTCATTTAGAACATTTAGGCTATAGTATATTGTCTTTTTAAATTGTGTATAGGCTACTATTAATATGGTCTTATTAATACATTATAAATATGATGTATGTTATAGATACTATATTAACTCACAATTGATTATAATGGGAAATTTACTTTACAGGAGTTAAAGTGTCACACTGTCTGCTAAATATTCTATATGATTATTTACCCGCTGATATGCTGGAGCTTTGAATCCATATTTTCAATGTTAAACTGACTTTAGCCTCCCTTTGCTCTTTCTCACGGTCTTCTTTTTTGTGAAGTTTTTGTCTAAAAAGTGTGCCGACAACACCAAATGTGGTGTTATTTAGCTCAGATCAGGTATAATAATTTGATTAGACAATTAATTATCTTCCAAGAACGTGAATACTTTGCATAAGTTGTTAGCACTATTAGAAGACCAGGAGCAAAACTTTACCGACATAAATACAAAAACAACCTACCAAATTACTAATTCTGCGGATAAACCACTGTCTGTAATGTGGATTGTAGTTTGTAATCTTTAATCTACCTGTTAATGGGACGACACTCTGGAACTGTCGTCTCCACAGAGAGCGGGCACTGCCACAGACTGTGAGCGATGCTGCGGAGCGGGAATGAATGGATCTTTAGTGGAACAGAACACTTATGATAATCCTCTCCTCTGGGGGTGAGGGAGGGAAGGGGGGCAAGAGGGGCACCTCAGCCGATGAGGGCAGAGGGGCAGTGGCCCTAGCCACCGGGCCACCTCCCTGTGCACGGCCCTGTCTGCATGCCTAGGTGCTTGATTTTATACACCTGTGGCCATGGAAGGGATTGGAACACCTGAATTCAGTGATTTGGAGGGGTATCCCAATGTAGTGTATTTTACTACTCTTATCTGTCACAAGTAATAATCTCAATGTTTACTGTTTCTTTGGTTCGTTTGTAGCATGGGTTTTGTGTACAAAAGTGTACAAAAAACAAACCTTGTCAAGTGTGTACATTACTAATTCTCATCGCTGCTTCCTGATGGTTTAGAGAAAAATTACTCAGAGTCACCCCGTCATTTCAAAGAATAGTACAATGGCAAGCGCGTCAAGTATAAGTCAGCGGAGGCTGGCGTTGTGGAGCCAGGCGAAAGTATAAACAAGGCTTAATGATGCATCTTATATTGTTAAATTAATGTTTATGGTATTGTGTCAGTGTTGTGTGTTACTATGATGGTGTTTTGTGATGAATTTTGACAACTACAAATTCAAAGGTGGTAATAAGAAAACCACATCATGAATCAGTGTATTATAAAGGTTACAAACAGATTTTAGTACTTCAATAGGTTGGTATATTAACGTTACAGTTAATGAAATTTACTCAACATTGAAAATAATCAGAAATGTTTCTTGAGCATCAAGTCAGCATATTAGAATGATTTCTGAAGCATCATGTACAACTGAAGACTTGATTAATGATGCTGAAAATTCAGCTCTGCATCACCGGAATAAATTATACTTTTTTATTTAATTAAAAACAATTATTTTATATTCAATTATAAAACAATTATTTTATTTATTCAAAAACATACAAAATGGTAATGTTTTTTCACAATATAACTTTTTTTTTTATTGTGTTAATATACATTTTTTTTTTTACTGTATTTTTTATCAAATAAATCCAGCCTTGGTGTGCAGAAGAGACTTCTTTCAAAAACAGAAAAAATTTGATGTTTCCGAACTTTTGACAGGTACTGTAAATTGCCACCAAATAAACCTGTTATAATATCATGGTGGAAATTACAGAACTTTTAATTCATTAAATGCTTACATACTTAAATTTGCTATCTCTCCTCCTTTTGTGCCTTTTCTCTTTTTTTTCTTAGTTTTGTAGTGTTCGCTGTGATTATTTTGAAAGATGGGAGAGCCTCAGTGTTACATAAACACATTTTGATATGTTTCCCATTTCATTTGTGTAATCCTTGCGGTATACATGTCTGTATATCACATGTGTTTCCTTATAATTTGAATAAAATCCATCTCTTTATAGCACAGAAAGTCATTTGTACGGCAAAAGTCATAAATTTTGGCCTTTGCACTGATGAGGGTCTTAGGACCTAAATTTTGGCATTGGCTATAGGATTATTCTTGGAAGGAATCAGCCCACAGGAGCTGTCATCTTCATCTAAGTTTATAGCAGTATAAACTTTATGTATTTCATAGTTATGTCCATATGATAGTAATAACTTCTGTTCTGGAATTCAGCTGTTTTTCTTTTCATGTAAATCCTTTCAAGTTAGTCAAACTACTATATATATAAAATCTAAACTAATAGACAGATTGATCCCTGAGGGTAAGTTATTTCTCTTATCTAGATTGTGATCACTCTTCTTTTCTCTCAAAGATGACAGTAAGCCGACCAATGAGGCGATGACGGAGTACCTAGAGAGCAGGAAGAAGTATGAAGAAATAAGGAAGCAGAAACTAAAAAGGGGTTCTGGTCGAGAGGCTCAGGTAGGTCAGTGCTTCAAAACATCAAGGCTGTATCCGAAATCGCATACTCTTCTGTGTAGGTAATTATTTTGAATAAGTAATTACTTTGCGCCCGCTAAAATGTTCTATAGAGTATGAATGTAATCTTGACGTACTACATTCGCCACGTTGTCATTTATCATGTGATCTATCAGCATCAGTAATGCGCTTCACTGCCATTCACAAACTCTCTCCCGTGACCTCACGAGACAGTAAAGTGTTCATCGTATGCACACTTCAGAATCTCGCCGTAAGTAGTAGGTCATCGAGGTACTTTTTGCCTACTCTTTTATGAGGACTGTGAATTCATACATGCTACTTTTGTCACATACTGTTTTCCGCATACTATATAGAAGGGAAGTATGCAATTTCGGATGCAGCATAAGATTTTCTCCTGCTCTTATAATGGTAAAAAAAAGGGTTTTGTTATGATTTGGGAGGAGCTGGCTCATTCCTGCTCAAACTAAATGACAAGTTTCTTCTTAAAAGAACAGTTCACTCAAGAATGATGCTGCTGCCATAATTTACTGAAATTCCAAACCTGTTTGACTTGCTTTCTTCTGTGGAACACAAAAGGTTAATTTCTGAAGAATATTGTGGCTACTTGTGTGCATTATTCCAAGTTCTCCAAAGTGATAAACAGATTTATTGATGATGATTTGCTGTTCAAGTAACATTTATGATTATTATCAATGCTGAAAGCAGTTGTGTAAAACATTGTTTTTAGGATTCTTTAACGAATAGAAAGTAAAAAAAACAGTATTTATCCGAAATAGAAAGCTTTTGCAACATTGTACTACCGTTCAAAAGTTTTGGGTCACTTTAAAAATAAAAAAATGTATTCAGCAAGGATGCATTAAATTAATCAAAAGTGACAGTAAAGACATTTATAATGTTACAAAATATTCTATTTAAAATAAATGCCGTTCTTTTGAACTTTCTAATCATCAAATAGACTTGTTTTCAAAAAACAACTGTTTTCAACATTGATAATAATCATAAATATTTATTGAGCATCAAATCAGCATATTAGAATGATTTCTGTAGGATCATGTGACACTGAAGACTGGAGTCATGATGCTGAAAGTTAAGCTTTGCATCACAGAAATAAATTACATTTTAAAATATATTCATATAAATTATTATTTTTTTTTTACATTTTAATAAAATTTCACAATATTACTGGGATTTTTGTTTGTTGTTGTATTTTTAATTAAATAAGTGCAGCCTTGGTGAGCATAAGAGATGACTTCTATAAAACAGACTTCGATCAAAAACTTTTGAACGTCAGTTTATACTTGTTTAATTAGTGATACTTAGCCTGCATTTTAAAATCTTTATGTGAATATGGCAACATGATAATTCATTTTACAATATTTCTATGATTAAATCACTAACAGGGACTCCTCCCCCATCAGCCAATCACTGTGTATATAGTTAGTAAGCACGCTGACATCATCCATAGCAACGTGGTCAACCCCACCCTTTCTCTATGCTATTTAGGAGGACTCTTAATGGGAAGATAAAATGTTTTGTGAATACGGCCCCAGGTTATGTTTACACTAAATATAACAGTAGAAGACTGGGAAATATTAGTAAAATTGTCAAGAATAGTGTCAAGAAGTCAAACAGCCTTAAATGTCATAAATATTGACATTATCACAAAGGAAAAATGTGTAACAGATGCTTTCTGCAGATGCAAACTATGTGGTAAATAATGTGTTTTTCTTAAAATAAAGTTACCTTTGGGTGCATGTATGTGCTTTGTGTTTAATGGAGAAAACGCATCATAGCAGCGTAAAATGAACAAAAGTCATAAAGAACAAGAAGCGTTATTTAAATCAATTTATAGCAACCACCATACTGTGTTCTACTAATCTTTTTTAAGTGCAAATATTGAGATGTTTGGCTTGTGGAAGATCATTACAAATTTGCTAATTTTGTTGTCAGTTATCTGTCAAAGGTTGAATTATTCAATGAAAAGATTTGACTCAGGAATTAATTGAACATCACTTCTTGAATGTGGCAAGTAGAGCCGGTGGGCATGTCAAAATTTTTAGTCAATGACAGCCTGTTCCAGATTTTTTTGTCCATACAATTACAGTCCAATTACATTGGACCCCATTGACTTTCATTGTTCGGACACACTGAAAACTTTTTTTTAAAATATCTTATTTTGTGTTCCATAGAAACCATTACAAAATATAGCGTCTCATGCTCATGAATCATACTTAGGTGTGTAGGATAAAAGTCCAATATAAACTAGAAAATTGTAAATCTCGCACACTACTCTACTGACTTGCATCATCACAACAATTATATATTCGCAATGTTTCGGTTACTCAACATTTCTGTTTTATAGAAGAAAGTAAGTCGTACAGGTTTGGAACAAAATGAGGGTGATGACGTAATTTTCTAAGCGAAATATGCACATGGCTTTTTTTTATGTATTTGAAAAGTCAAAATAACATACTTACTCTTGCCCCTAAGACACTTGCCCTTTTGGAAAGCTTCAAATCCAAACTATCATCTGCGATCACGGAGACGCCTAGTGTTCCAGAGGAAAACATGGAGGAACTAGGCGAGGATGACGATAAGGGCTGGTGAGTGGCTTTTTAGAGGTTCCTACAGAGGTTTAATGCACTAATGGACTTGCAGTTGTCTGTGATCAAATGCATTCTCAATAACTCGCGCCTCATTGGTTGTCCCAATGCACAGCTACTGTTTCGCATTAAGGTAGCAGAGCTATTTATTTGGACTAACATAGCGAAACGTTCATACCTCTCTCCACATCAGGCACAGCTGCTCTCCTTAAGTGTGCCTGAACTACCTCGCTCTCCAGCCAAGTAATGCGTTTGGCTCTGGAGTGCACTGACACCATTAGAACAGTATGCAGTGTTTGTTTTTGCTGCGCTGCAATAGCCACTTGTGGAGAAGTAGTTTTCTCAGCTGACTTAACTGAGTAAATAACTGCTTCAGCAGACGGCGTGCCCAGATGGAACGTGTCACACCCACCGTACGCCAGACAGGGCACGTCAACCTGCAGTCAGACACGTGCTGTCTTTTTAACAGACGCTCATTACGGGTGCCAGCAGAACGAGCGTTGGGCGATAAACCATTGTTGGAATTTTCCATAACACCAGCATATGTTTTGGATAAGGGGTGTGCTGGTGTCCCCACCAGGCTTTTAATCCGCATAACCAGCGAGACTTTCTTGGGCAACTAGCTTCAGTTTGAAGACCAATTTTTGGTTTGCTTCCCAAGCCAAGTTGGTCAACAGGATTCAGCTACACTAGCACAAAGCCAGCACTAACCATATGCCCATGTGTCCTCTGATCGCCAGCTCTGAAAATTAATGATTTTTTGTGTTCTGTCTATACTCTCCCTATGATGACCGGACACATGCTAGTTTGACTTCTGCAGCACTAATAAATCCATAGTGAAGTAGGATGTGGCACCCCTAAATCCAGAAAACTGCGTACAATATTTTTTCTTTATATTTAGAAAGATCCAATCATATCCAGCCGAATGTGGTACCAAATTTATTTTATGTCATTGCAAAACTTCAGGGCTAAAATATATATCATGTTTGTTAGTGAATTTCCAGTGTTTAAAATAATGTAATTTTTTTTGGCTACACATTTAACCATGAATTATTAACTAATTTTTCTTCCAAAAACAGACATGTGCCAGTGGCTACAAAAATATTTTTTTTTACTGCATGAATATTAAACCTTTTTTCTAGATGGTTTATGAAAACGCAAATAATGTGCAGACAAATAGTACTTAGGAACGAGATGTGCGTTATTCCTTATTTTCTTATTTATGTTCATTTTTATTTGAAATATAAATCATTTCCATTTTTCCCAATGGATCGGCTTACCCCTTGACATGTTTACCCCTAACAATTTCTGGCACTGTACTGCTTTCCGGTAATGTCATTTGATAGCAGACATCTGTCTATAAAATCAAGTATTTGTTTACATTTTCTCCTAGATGACAACTAAAGATGGCACTACATACCCCCTCTCTCCCCTACTGTTTGTTTTTATGCGATCACTCGCAACTAGGCACTGTGTCGGACAGTATTGTATGTTGTGAGCTGTAACAACTGCCTTAGCTGTCTGTATGTCACTGGAGACATTCCAATCCAACAGCGTACTACTAGATTATGAAGACAGAAATGAAATAATTACCATGTCACAGCGGTGCTAGATCACTAAATTACACACACACCACTCACTGTGCAAATATTAAGTCTGTTCGGTTTTATTTTTGCCCTCCTTTAAATATGAAGACTAAACACAGTTTAGCTTTTCTTTTTGGCATCCTCTAGATTATTATTTTTTTGTCCTGATCTGATGGGAACGTTTCCATGTTGGGCCGAGGGTGTTATTGACAGCTGAGTTCTTTGGCCAGGATAACATTTATGATGCTGCAAAATGAATCAGGCTCCAGGGAGCATCAATCTTAATGCTGTATGCGAGGCATAAAGTTATGGCCCTGATTGTGCGCTTAAGCACACAAATAGAATATCAATTAGAAATGTTTCAGTTTGATTCTGTTTTCTCCATAATCTTCCTAGCATATGTGATGAAGATGCATGTGTTTGTAAGTACGGCCTCTGAGATGGCGGTAGGTACTTAAAAACTGATTTTGCTCATCCACATTTATGGCTTTCAGTTTGAAAGATGTGTTTTTCTATTTAATGAACTCTCAACGTGATTGGACATTACTGTGATTCATAGATATGCTTTATTTCTGAAGCCCTGCCATGACCAATGCGTCACACGGCACTTCTAGTTTTTCTGAGGATTACGGGAAGCAGACTGGTAAATCATTCTGCTTTTCCGCTCTCAGTTAAAACGTATAGCTTCAGCGGTTTGCTTTTTTTGGGTATTATTTTTTTGGGTATGCCCAATCCATAGATGCAGTTCATTGCAAACCCAGGGTAGTTTTTCCACTGGAAGTGTTTGAAGCGACTCTGCGGGTTGGATGCGGCGCGTCTTTGCTTAACTTTTTGGTAGACGTCCGCAGCATTTATTTTACGCATTGGAAGGAAGACCGTAAATCACAATCAAACGCAAAGAATGTGGTCGAGTGCATGCCTCTGCGGAAAGTAATGGCTTTATGCTTGATTAATTATCAGTCTTAATGGTGTGCGAGTCCGTGCCGCAGCCACACCGGTGACGTGCTGAGGATAAAGCGAAGATCTGTCAGACCGTCGTCCTCCCTCTTCACGCTGCAAGCCACCGCAGGGAAATGAATCGACACGGTGTGTTTTTCTCTCGTATTTGCTTTTCTTCAAAGACCTTGAGTCTTTATCTAAATATATCCACTCAAATGTTCCAACAAATACCACATGTGAGTGCAAAAGGGGCGCCGCCGTCTGAGCTTGAGTTCCTATGTGTTTCCTATCAGTTACTTCATCCTCTGGATGGACCGTCATTACTGTCTAAGGACCCCCACGACGCTAGGACGTCTCCGGACTGATTCTGGGGCGGAGGAGGGACGGGAGGCCCCCAGTGCTAGAAAAACAGCAGTGGGAAGTCTGTACCACTTTCTGAACGCCTGGTGCACCCCACGAACGGAACATGGGTTACAACAGGTCAGACACTGGAAGTCAAGTCTGGGCCAGATTGTAAACTATTCCATCTGTGTCTGCGTCTACAAAAACCCCTTTTCGCCCAGGCCTCCTCTCTTGCTTCCCCCTCTTTCGCAAAAGCGAAAGAAAAATAAATTCAGGAAGAGGCTTCCGAGGGCCTCGGCATCATGGCGGGAGCCCCTCCCTGATAAGAGCCCCAATCAAACGGTGGGATTTTTGTGTGAGCCATAACTCTAGGCGAGGAGTCCGACGGGCTGTCATCACCGAGACTGCTAGACAAATTATCAGTGCCGACTGCCTTACGCGACGGGAGTCCTGTGGGTCTGCCAGAGTATAGCCATGACATTCTAGATGAGCTGTCACATCTCCTACGGACTTCAAATGGATGCAAGCATGCACGCACACACTCGGTTTAACACTTAAAAATGGGCTCGCATGCACTCGCAGACTCTTTATGCATCTCTTTGGCCGAATTCAGGGGTTCTGCGATTGCTCAAAAATAGCAGCATGGAGGATTACTTGCCAACGAAAAGGCTCATAATTTTAGAGAGGAGGCCGCTTCCATTCTCCGTTCCTTAATGTATTCATCTTGACTCGGACAACTAGCTCAATTTAAAAATCTTCCTTCAGCTCCTAAAGTTACTTCCTGACACACTTCTGTGAAACCACCAAAAGTTGCACCATATTGAATGACTGCTGGCAGTCATTGAATTATTTAAAGTCCCGTCACATCTTGTTCTTTAAAACCAGCTCTGGGCTTTGGAGGCTAGTGCATTCATTACGATACCTGCACCACAGATTTAGATTCTTGAAGGAGGATAAAGTCTTTCCAGAAATTCTGACCTTCACCAGAATAGCTCAAACAGGTGTGGAATGTCAGTTCTTTTAGAATCTTTTTTTTTTTTTGGGTTAGGATGAGACCCCAGAGAGTCATCCAGCCATGTCCATGATGTATAACAATGACCTGTTTCACCCTTCTTGACATTTCTTTGAGGTACTCCCTATGTCTTGATTCAGATGGTTCCTCAGTAGCCATCATCTCAGTATGAAATGTTGGTCAGCAGAGCAGGGGTGAGATGTGTGGATCTGCATGACCTCAGACAGAATGAAAGTTCAGCCATTATCTTCTACACACAAAAATAAATGTCCCAAAGAGGTGCTTTTGCAATGATTGCAATTGATTTTTGGTTTTCAGGGAAAAAAATATATAAAAAAAGTAAAATAACAAAAACATTTAAAAAATCTAAAGAACCTTTTTCCACTATAAATAACTTTTTGTGGAATGGAAAGGATCCATGGATGTTAAAGGTTCTTCATGATCCATCAATGTCAAGAAGTCAAAAGAGTCTATGACTTTATCTATACTATGACTGTGGCCAAAACAACATTGGGCCACATTTTAACTTTGATTGTAAAGACAAATAAATAAACCATATGGGCTTGGAGTGATAAAATGAATGCAGAATTTTCTATTTCTTTAATTATCTTAGCGTGGACTCCTGAAATCCTGAAGCCGTCAGTAGAACCACTCAGATATGACAGAACTGTTGTTCTGTGTTCAGAAACCTGTTGGCTTAGCGTAAACTGTGTCTTGGATTGGGCTGCAGTCTTCAGGAGTCCTTAGGAAGCGACTTTAGCCAGCTGTGAGCTCTTCTTTCTGATGTTGGCACTCTGGAATGCTTCGTGGAATGTTAGTCTGCCTGCCAATCACCTCTCCAGCCGTGCCGTGAAGAGAGAGGGAAAGAGCATTACTGAAGAAATGCAATGTAGATGAGCATCTGTGCTGGATTATTGAGACCTCCTACAAGGGGTGTCGCTGTCGAGGTAGAAGCTGAAGATCAATCACGCTTCAGAAATATCATGGGTGGATCTAATTATGGCAAAGGATGTGCCACCAATGCAAAACTAAGGTTAAGTTTTGAGTTTATGGTAGGATTAGTATTTGTTTCAGTGTAATTGACATGACGAACAAAATCTTTAGAATTGGCCATGCAGCGTTGTTTGCACTTAATTGGTTTGGGGGAAAAAAACTTGTTTGTAAGTAGGAGCAAGACAGCTGGAAAAAGAACAAATGCTGCTGTGTTGAAGACGAAACTTAGCAGGACTGATAATTATGGCTTCCACATACTCTTTCTTGTTGGTTCTAGCTATACTATACTATAGAAAAACAGTTTTAGTTTTCTGAACATTTGATATCGCTTAAAAAGAGCAAGCATCTGTCCTGTTTGTTATTTGTATTATTTATTATTAACTGTTATATTTTTGTATTTATAATACTTGTTGATTTTATTATTCGTTTATTTATTTGCTAGGCACCACTCACAATGGGAGCAAATGACCATTTAATATTTTTGATAAGTTATTCCTTTTTAACTCTTTCCCCACCAGCTTTTTTGAAAAAAGTTGCCAGCCACCGCATCGCGTTTTTGTCAAGCTTGCACAGTCCTATAGCTCATCCTGGGTCGACATTTCAATCAGTAACATTAGCCAGTTTTGATTTATATTCTGTTTAATGTTGACGATCGTGTTATTTTACATATGCATATGATTACATATGATATTGCTTGTTTCTGCTGCTTCTTCGCCTGTGTTTTGTCCTCTTTTAGAAGTTGCGTAATAGCACCCCCTACCGTACGTATAACTGCGTAAACTCAGAAAGTCAATGGCGGGGAAGTATTATGTTGTAATTGACAGAAATTTCCGTCAATGGCGGGGAAAGAATTAAAGATGCTGTAAAACAGGCTATTTGTGGACTCATCAGATTTGTAAGTCTTCTCTGATCTGATCTATTCCACCGGGAACTTCCCACTGTGATTTTGATGATTTATTTGCCTGTGAGCTGCACTTTGCTGTTCTTTTGAACTGAACTCTGTTTCCCCTTGTGATTTAGGATGGCCCATGTTCTGCACTTTGATGAACAAACCAGAAAGGTAAAAGATGCCAACATGCAGGACGAAGACACATTCGAGATCTATGATCCACGCAACCCTGTCAACAAGAGGAGACGTGAGGAGAGCAAAAAACTCATGAAAGAGAAGAAGGCCAGGAGGTGAGACTACAGCTACACTCCTTGTTCACCCGCTGCCTCAAACTGCCCATCTGGAATGACTCCTACCATTAGAAATGGCATAACATCTGGGGCAAATACATTTCTTCCGGAGAGGAATCATATTAACTGATGCTCTGTCTATGTGAATGGGGGATATCTGCAGCCTCTTTATTAAAAAGACATTCATTTCTACCTACTAATACTGGAGATACTTGTGAAGATGGTAAGCGTTTATTGTTTTTAACCCATAAAGGCAACACCATCTTCTCAGTCCTTGGTGCGTTTTTTTGCAACTTCATACAAAAACGAATGCTCTCAAAATGAGTGTACATTTTCATCCCAGTAATAAAAGTTATTATTTCTAATGTTTAAGCGTTCTTGTTCACTTTGTGACCTAACTGATACATTGACTGAATTAATTTACACAAAAATGTGGGGAAAAATGTGTTTGTAAGTTGATTGGATTCATTGTCAAGCTACAAGCGACCAATTAATCCTAAAATCAGTCAAAGTCACTTAGCAGCTGATGCCAATACAGAGAGGGTGACCATTAGTTTATGTAAAATTTTAGATTCTACACACTTATTTCAAGAGTCCCATTATAACAAAGCAAAATAAATCTCTCACACAGTCTACACTGATTATAATTGGACCGTTGTAGTTTGTTAGACATACTTTTTGGGTTATGATCGGTTACAATTGGGGCTGTGAAAATACATTCTTCGATTACATTTTTTTTTAATTGTCACAATATTACAACATTATTTTCCTCAGCCATAATATTTGCTATATCTCAAAATATGCTGTGATACAATTTCAGTTTAGTTAGATTCAGGAGCCTGTGGTTGATATTACAATATTATGTGCCTGTTTTAAACAATCAGAGACATTTCTATCAACTCACAAATTACACCAAAAAATAGTATGAACTATGAATATTTAATTGAACTGCAAATCCTGTATCCCAATTGCCACATCCACAACAAAAATACTTGGTTATATACAATATAATTAACAATACAATAGTTTTTTTTGTAAAATAATGTAGAAAAATAAATGTTAAACGTAAATCGGATATATTTGTATGTGTTTTTATATTTATATGTATGAAAGGGTGTGTGTGTTTGTGTGTATATATAAATTTGTGTTGCATGAAAAATATCATTAGTCAGTTGATCGATGCATTAATCTATATCGATGTATAATTACACCTAGCATCCATTGCGTAATTTAATAATCAATTATGATTATATTGCCTATAACTGACTATAATAATAAATTATTATAAAATTATGTAATATTTAGAGAATATACTTACAAATGTGCTTTAATGCACCTTGATTTGATGGTCTTGTTGTTGATTTTGTTATATGCTATTAATGGTTTAATAGTTAGTCTCTGCCCCTATACATGACATACTTTATATTTTCTGTCATGTTATGCATATGTTATAGTCTTTTTAACGTCTGTTTATGTTATTCATTTTTATCTAATTGTTTCAATAGCTAGGCCTATGCAGCTGTATGATGCAATAGCAGCGTCTCTTATCTCTACTTTATATCACCGTTCATGACTGCCATCATAAAAATTCTGCATTTCTGCAGAAGCCGTGAAAACGTGCGAAAGCTAAATCCACTCCACATCTGCCCTAAATCGAGTACGAACCTCAGAGTTCAACCTGTCCATTAAATAACAGGAGTAATGCAAGACACACATGACCGTAGTGAAGTAAACCAGAGTTACGCTTGACTCTTCCTGCAGCCGTACTTCCAAAAAATACAGTCTGAATCATTGCTTGATTCTCCCACCAAAAAACCTCCCATTTGTCTAAAACAGTGGCGAGATAATAAACAGTTCCTATCGTTTTTCCTGTCGTTCCTATCGGTCTTGTATTTTGTTACCAAAGAGCCGAGTCCATTGGCGTTCCTGATGATGTCGGCTGACTGTGGTTTGGTCTAAATGATCTACCACGAGTGTGCACGACCAGCAGCACGGTTTGGCCAGCGTGCAACCTTTTACTGCTCCTCTGGGATCATGCTTAAATTTTCATATGGAACAGGAAGGAGAGTTAATGTTACACCATAAGAGCCGCGTGGCCAAAGCCGCTGCAAATTTAAACCAGGTGAGACGCACCAAAGCCAGTGCAGCTACTACTCGCTCTACTGTGCCTCTGTCACTGGGAGACTTCTATAAAACCGCTGGGTCTGCGATTTCAACACATCATTACACCATGGACACGTTCAGGTTGTTCCTAAACATAACGGGACTGACTGATCTGATTTAATTATGTTCATCTATGGAAGGGGAGTTGCTGTCTAGTGAGATATCCTTCATATTATAATGTATTTATAATAACAATTTCAGTGCAAAAGTGTTTGTAATGATGCCTGTATAATCGTAGTCGAATAAAGTAATTATATTAGATGAAACAACATATAATTAATTTGTGAAAAGATTAGTATATGTTAGTGCTTTGACCAAGTTCCATTGTTGACAATTTATTTATTGAAACAGGAAAACGTATTGAAGAGATTTTTAAGAATTTCTTTCCACGACTCGGTTCATTAAATTGTGACCTCAAACTCTTTCCCCACGAGCATTTTGTTTTTTAAATTTGCCAGCCACCGCCAGCATTTTTGATAAATTTTCACAAAAATGTCATGGCCCCCAGGATAATTGTTTTGTATGAATATCTGAACATTCAATATATCAAAGAAAGAACAGAGCCTCTGCTTTTAAACAAAAAAAAAGTTTTATTCTAGCTTAAAGGGTTAGTTCACCCAAAAATGAAAATTCTGTCATTAATTACTCACCCTCATGTCGTTCTACACCCGTAAGATCTCCATTCATCTTCGGAACACAAATGAAGATATTTTTGTTGAAAGCTGATGGCCGAGAAAGGCCTCAGATAGGCCTCCATTGACATTCAGTACATTCACACTCACAAGACCCATAAAGGCACTTAAAACGTCGTTACAAAGTCCATCTCACAACGGTGGCTCTACAATAATTTTACGATGCGACGACAATAGTTTTTGTGCGCAAAAACATTCAAAATAACACCTTTATCCAACTTGTTCTTGTCTTCCGTGTGTGCCTCCACGACGCATGCGCGAGAATATTACGCAGATCCGGCGTTCGGACACATGACCCAGAAGCGATTTGTTCACAATCAGAGGAAGACGCGCGTATCTAAGCTGTTAAATTCTACATTGATCGTGCTTTAGGTCTCGGCGTAGTGCTCAAAATGGGGCTAAAGTGTGCATTTCATGGATTCCCGAACGCCAGCGCTACGTCATATTCTCGCGCATGCGTCGTGGAGGCACACGCGGAAGACAAGAAGAGGTTGAATAAAGTCGTTATTTTTATTATTTTTTTGCGCACAAAAACTATTGTCGTCGCTTCGTAAAATTATTGTAGAGCCACTGTGGTGAGATGGACTTTGTAACAACGTTTTAAGTGCCTTTTATGGGTCTTGTGAGTGTAAATGTACTGAATGCCAATGGAGGCCTATCTGAGGCCTTTCTCAGCCATCAGCTTTCAACAAAAATATCTTTATTTGTGTTCCGAAGATGAACGGAGGTCTTACGGGTGTCAAACGACATGAGGGTGAGTAATTAATGACATAATTTTCATTTTTGGGTGAACTAACCCTTTAAAGGTTCAGTGTGTAGTATTTATGAGGATCTATTGACAGAAATGCAATATAATATACATAACTATGTTTTCAGTGGTTTATAAACCCTTACATAATGAACTGTTATGTTTTTATTACCTTAGAATGAGCCATTTCTATCTACATATACCGTGAGTCCCATTACAGTGAAGTCGTAATTTGGCGCCGTCATGTTTCTACAGTAGCCCTAAATGGACAACCTTCTCAAAAGAGCACTAGTCACTCTCTATTCTCTCCAATGATGACATTTTTGTCCTATGTTGGCCACCGTAGCTTCTCTATCTGCTTCGAAATGGAGGGGTGAGTGGTGGGTGATTGCAATTCACAACCTCACCGCTAGATGCGTTATAATTTACACACTGCACCTTTAATGCATTCTTTTTTTAAATCAATGCTTGAATGTTGGGTTACATTTTGAGCAAACATTTTTTTTTAACATCCAGATCGGATTCAGAACGATGATCAAAACATAGATGGAGAAGATCGAGTCCATCAACACCCCCAAAGCTTCACAGTTCTGGACATTAGGCAGTTTTGTGCTGTTTATCGTTGGTAATTGGGTTATTTTACATATGCCTCTGCTTAAATATGATGTATCACTTGTTTCTGCATCTTCTTCGCATGTGTTTTGATCAGGAGATTCAGTACTCTTTCAGAAGATGTGCAATAGCGTCGCCTACCATATAACAGTGAAAACATGGAAAGCATTAACAAATAGGTATCTTGATGTTTGACATGGGGCAGTTATTTGGTAGGAATATTAAAGTATTGCTGCCCCTTTTTGAGTTTTTGGTGTGAAAGACTCAAGACATTGAGTCAAGACACTCAGACATTCACCTTTCCTCTGGCAAGAAACATGAATATTGACTCTCAAGGTGGACTTTGAGGTGAGACAAGACAATGTCACTATTGCACAGCAACACTTAACATTCTTACTCGTTCCTGGCCAAGATACAAAATCCCCCTCATTACTGCTGGTCACGTGACTGTGGGAGATTAAATGGACCAGTAATGTCATTATCTTGCTCACTATCTGCCTTTGCCCTTGTGAATGAGCACTATAAATAGATCACTTAATCCTTTTTCCCCTTTACAAGAACAAGACGAAATCCTCACTGCCTTTAAGTCCTGGAGAAGCCAAGATTGTTCTGTTCCAACTTTCCCCTTTCTCTTTGGCCTCTCTGCTGCAGGATGACTTGTCAGATGACCTTATTAAAGGTTGGGTTTCATTTGAAGCTTTTACTACAATGATTTGTCCTTTATTTTACATAGTCTGGTCATTTTCTCTCTGATCACACAGTGGGGTTTTGGAAAACAGGGTGTGTCCTAGTTCTACTTCAGTGGCTTAATCTGGTGGAAATGTTGCTCGATTCCCATCACTACACATATTCATGGCTTGATATTAGGGCTGTCAATTTAATTTGTTCAATTAGCCCTGTATATGAAATATTAGTCAGATTTTTTTTTTTTTTTAATAAAATTTAAGTTATATATAAAATGTATCATATTTGATACATCAGGCTTGTATGGCTCAAATAGTATGATATAGGAGAATATGGAGCTTATTCTCGAAAACACCTCAGTTTTATTCACAGACTACTTGCATAAAATGCATATGAATAATGTATCCGTTGTCACACTATATGTCCCCACTCTATATTGTTATTAAGATGATATTTAAATGGTTAGTTTTATGATCAAAGCTGGATTTTTATTGTGGGGGTAAAACATCTAATGCAATGCAATACAATGATGATTGAGAGATGTAAAACTAAATGTTCTTCAAAACCCTGATTTATCATATTTTGATACTAGCATTTTAACACAATTTGTCTAAAACATGATATATGGATAATCAAGTAAACTCCTTCAGTCCAGTATGTGTTCATGTTGAAATATCACTTATTATAAAGTGTTACCAATGATTTTTATTAAGTTAACAGTAATAAAGTACTTACAAATGATTAGCTTATTGTTTATTCATAGTTTATATATTGTAGTCTCTACATTGTTAATGTATTCATAGGTTCATATCCTTGTTAGAGCGTTTGACTCTCATGCTGGCGGACCCGGGTTCAAGTCCTGCTTGGAGTGGGGTGGTTCAAACAGGAGACGTAATGGTTTTTATACTTTACAAACTGTATATTTTATCACCTTACACTAACCCTAACCTTACCCCTAAACCTACCCATAAATTGTGATGGCTAGACGACTGGGTCAGAGCATCTCCAAACTGTAGCTCTTGTGGTGTGTTACGGACTGCAGGGGTTAGTATCTATCAAAAGTGGTCCAAGGAAGGAACAGTGGTGAACCCGCGACAGGGTCATGGCGGCCAAGGCTCATTGATGAAAAAAAGCTCTCGTATTTCATCAAAAAATCTTAATTTGTGTTCCAAAGATGAGTTTTGAGACTTCGTTCATCTTTGGAACACAAATAAAGATTTTTTGATGAAATAGCTCACTGGTTCTTGTTGAAGCTCAAACGTGCTGCGTAACACATGAATGAACCTCATTGGTTCTTGCGGAAGACAAACATGATGCGTTACATGAGAATGAACCTCATTGGTTCTTGCGGAAGATCAAACATGATGCGTAACACGAGAATTAACCTCATTGGTTCTTGCGGAAGCTCAAACATGATGCATAACACGAGAATGAACCTCATTATGACCAACACAATATTAGGAAGGCGGTCTTAATGTTATGCCTGATCGGTGTATATACTTTGCAAATATTTTAACTAGTAAAATATATTAACTATGTATTAACTATAAACTAAAAGTTTGCAAATGATTTGCAAATACATCATTACTGTATACTTATTATTAGGGCTGGGTATCGATTCCGATGTTCCGATTCTATTTCGATTCGCAAGCTCTCAAATCGATTCGGTTTCGATTCTCGATTCGATTTTCAATTATTGATTCAATTTCGATTCAACTCAATGAATATAGATTTAATTCAAATAGCCTATTATATTTATAAAAAAGAACAGTGAACAAGTTTACAATTGGGTAATTAAAAAGAAATTAAGAGCCACGAACCTGTATATTAAACTCTTTATATTTTAGGTACACTTGGGTAGGCCTACATTAAAACAACACATCTCTATATTTCAAATGCATACAATTATGTTAAATACAATACAATTTTGTTTTTATGGATATTTTGATACACTTATTCTAAAACATAAAAAGTATATTGGATGATTTTCAGCAATTTTCAGTAAAGGACAAGCATTTCTTGCGATTTAGCCAACCATCATTCCGACTCTGTCCGAATTTATGGAGGCTTTTTCCTCCAGGGGCGTCTGAGCTTTGATTCATGCCCCAGATGATGCATTATATTTCGTCACTATCTGTTATTTGCGTGCCTTCCTTAGATGTGATTGCCATTTGATTTTATCTTAACGACAAGCATAAATGCGATACCGGGCAGGATCGACTGGAAACCCCCGGGAAAAAAAATCGATTCTTGGCCTTGAGAATCGATTTTGAATCAACCACATTTTAAAAAACGATTAATCGAAAAATAATTTTTTTTTGCCCAGCCCTACTTATTATAAAGTGTTACCAAATCATTAAAGATTCCACAACCTGGAGGACATTTTGACAATGATACTAAAAGGCCTTTTGCTCAAAAAAAAGTCTAAATTATCAATCAGATGACAGAAGACTTGTAGTAGATATTGTAGATTGTGTACAACAGTAGATTGTGAACAATAGGTTTTTCAGAATAATGTAGAGATTTCAGTATTGAATATGATACAGTAGATAGCATTTCCACATTTAATCATCTTGAACCTTATATCAATTCTGTGATTGGTGATCTAATGATCTAATTCTGTGAACTGTGAAGCAGAAAGCGTGCTAAGAAAAACAGACACTGAAAGGATTCACTTGTGGAAGCCTGAGTGCTATTACCCATGAATCATTTGCTCCTGACGATAATTGGGTTAATCTAAACAGGACTACAGTCTAGTCTGTGTCTCTCATCCAACACAGTAACAATCAACTGAAGGGCCGCTAATTGTGTTATAGAGCATGACTGAGGCTTCAGAGAGATGATTTCATGTGTCAAGCACAAGAGGTGGATGTCAGGAGGCCTACGTTTCTGTCCGAACCTCAGACAGTGTGTCAAGTAAACGGTCATGTGCTGTTTAGCATAGCTTGGCAAATCCGCCGTGTTTGCAGTCCACAATTCACATTAACATTTAACGTAATTAAATTTATGCTGTTCTAGCTGAATTCACTTTTAGTTCCTCCTCTTTTATACTGTTCCTTTTTAGATTCAGCATCTGTAGCATAAAACAGTGTGCACTTTCAAACTGTTGTTCGAGTCAACATGAAGTCAGACCCTGTATGTATTAGATAGGCTCCATTGACTTTCATTGAATGGACAAAAACTATTGAGAAAGTAAAAATGGTAAAAACATCCAGTGGGCATCTCATTAAGAATCTGTCACTGGAATAAAATCTGTCTGTAGCAGCAGTGGTGATGCCAACCACAGCGTCAGTGAGTGAAATCTGATAGTGTGTAATGGCTGAACCATCAACAAAAAAACACAAAACATTTATTTTCCCTCCTATATTTGCCCGAGTTTTGGATCCATGGTGTACTGCATGAAGACCTTGGTACTGGAGGAATTTGACGAGACCGATCTGGAATGAATATTATTTCCCGAATATTTTAAAGCATAGAAAAGAACCAGTCAAAACAATAAATTAAGCCCAAGTCTTCAACCAAGACCAAGGTTAAACTCTAAAAAGGAAACCTCAAAAATATTTTACCTCGGACTGAACGACATTTTGCATTGAATTACACCCTGGATGGTTGTTATCTAACCTTGCAGTCTGCGACTGGAATAATATTTCCATTTAAGGCTTGCCTGAATGTATACTGTGGGAGACCAGCGAAACTTGGGGGCAAGCAAAAACCCTGGACGAATTTTATTAACCAATGAAGCAATCTTATAACTCTTCAACATGGGTTGAACATTGTGATCATCTGACTTGACCCACAATTATAAACATCAGAGTTTCTTTCATGGACTATGCATTAGTTCCTATTAGAAAACCTCTCAAATTTTGGATTTCTTTGAATCTTCTTTTGAGGAAGCTCTTAAAGGGATAGTTCACCTAAAAATGAAAATTCTGTCATTAATTACTCACACTCATGTCATTCCAAACCCACTTTTGAGCTTCCGCAAGAACCAATGAGGTTCGTTCTCATGTTACGCAGCACGTTTGAGCTTCTGCAAGAACCAATGTGGTTTGTTCTCGCGTGTTAAGCAGGTTCTGTTGAGCTTGTGTTTGTGTGCTGATCAATGTTTAAGTGCGAATAAAAGCCTAAATTCAATCTGTTCATCATATAAAGTGTTTGTGTCTCTTATGAAAATTTGGACAAAACCGCTCAAATCATATGGATTACTTTTACGCTCTCTTTATGAACTTGATGCTTCAAAGTGGTTGTTGCGTAGCTGTTTATGGAGAGTACAGAAAGCTCATATTTAATCAAAAAAATCTTAATTTGTGTTTTAAAGGTGAGTTTCGAGACTTTTGTTCATCTTTGGAACATAAATGAAGATTTTTTGATTAAATATGAGAGCTCATTATGCTGCGTAACACGAGAATGAACCTCATTGGTTCTTGTGGAAGCTCAAATATGATGCGTAACATGAGAATGAACCTCATTGGTTCTTGCTGAAGCTCAAACGTGCTGCGTAACACGAGAATGAACCTCATTGGTTCTTGTGGAAGCTCAAACGTGCTGCGTAACATGAGAATGAACCTCATTGGTTCTTGCTGAAGCTCAATCGTGCTGCGTAACACGAGAATGGCCCTCATTGGTTCTTGCTGAAGCTCAATCGTGCTGCGTAACATGAGAATGAACCTCATTGGTTCTTGCTGAAGCTCAATCGTGCTGCGTAACATGAGAATGAACCTCATTGGTTCTTGCTGAAGCTCAATCGTGCTGCGTAACATGAGAATGAACCTCATTGGTTCTTGTGGAAGCTCAATCATGCTGCGTAACATGAGAATGAACCTCATTGGTTCTTGCTGAAGCTCAATCGTGCTGCGTAACACGAGAATGGCCCTCATTGGTTCTTGCTGAAGCTCAATCGTGCTGCGTAACATGAGAATGAACCTCATTGGTTCTTGCTGAAGCTCAATCGTGCTGCGTAACATGAGAATGAACCTCATTGGTTCTTGTGGAAGCTCAATCATGCTGCGTAACACAAGAATGAACCTCATTGGTTCTTGTGGAAGCTCAAATGTGCTGCTTTACACGAGAATGAACCTCATTGGTTCTTGTGGAAGCTCAAACGTGCTGCGTAACATGAGAATGAACCTCATTGGTTCTTGTGGAAGCTCAAACGTGCTGCGTTACACGAGAATGAACCTCATTGGTTTTTGTGGAAGCTCAAACGTGCTGCGTAACATGAGAATGAACCTCATTGGTTCTTGTGGAAGCTCAATCGTGCTGCGTTGCACGAGAATGAACCTCATTGGTTCTTGCTGAAGCTCAAACGTGCTGCATAACACGAGAATGAACCTCATTGGTTCTTGTGGAAGCTCAAACGTGCTGCGTAACACACAAGAATGAACCTCATTGGTTCTTGCTGAAGCTCAAACGTCTTGCGTAACACACGAGAATGAACCTCATTGGTTCTTGCAGAAGCTCAAATGTCTTGCGTAACACATGAGAATGAACCTCATTGGTTCTTGCAGAAGCTCAAACATGATGCGTTACACGAGAATGAACCTCATTGGTTCTTGCAGAAGCTCAAACATGATGCGTTACACGAGAATGAACCTCATTGGTTCTTTCAGAAGCTCAAACATGATGTGTAACACGAGAATGAACCTCATTGGTTCTTGTGGAAGTTCAAACATGATGCGTAACACGAGAATGAACCTAATTGGTTCTTGTGGAAGTTCAAACATGATGCATAACACACGAGAATGAACCTCATTGGTTCTTGCTGATGCTCAAACGTGCTGCGTAACAAGAGAATGAACCTCATTGGTTCTTGCACGTGTGAGTTGAGCAATGTTTATATGTGAGTAAAAGCCTAAATTAAATCTGTTCATCATATAAAGCAATCAAGTCTTTTCAGAAAATGTGGACTAAACCGCTCAATTAGTTTTTCAACGTTTTAAAGCGTCAAAGTGGTAGATGCATAGCTGTCAGTGGAGGGACAGAAAGCTCTCGGATTTCATCAAAAAGATCTTCATTTGTGTTCCAAAGATGAACGAAGGTCTTACGGGTTTGGAACGACATGAGGGGAGTAATTAATGACAGAATTTTCAGTTTTGGGTGAACTATCCCTTTAATGTCTGAGACCATTCAAGAGGCCACGTTCAGGCGGCGTGCAAGACTGCCGGGGAGGAAACGGGCTAGTCTGCTTCTTATTTTCATACCTTTTTGAAAAACATGTCAGTGTGCTGCCTTGGAGGACATGTTTAAAGTACAGCAGTAATTCACACATTGAATGCTGACGTTTTCTTCATAGCTTCGCCAAAGATAGAGATGGAGTGTTGCTTGTGGAAAAGGTGTCATCAGTGTCACCATTCACACCCAAACCCTTCAGACAATTAGTTTGACTGTCCAGTTCCTGGATATATTAGTTTAAATGGATAGTTCACCTAAAAAAAAATCTAAATTTTGTCATAATTTGCTCACCCTCAAGCTGTTTCAAATCTGACTTTCTCCTGCAGAACACAAAATATATTTTTAAACGTTCTTTTTATTGTCCATAACATGAAATTCAGAGTTCAATCAATGTTCGATACCACTACTTATTGTGTGAATACATGTTTTACAGTGTGCTTACTGTATATAAAAAAAAATCCTGCATCTAATTACACCTGTATTTATTTTCTAATTACTTTTATAAATTACACTGTTGATCTTCCCTCAAGGCTGTGACCAAGCCATTGTAAAAAAAGAACTAGCGGCGATGAATGCTGACTGTGTTGTCGCCTTACGTTGGCTGCGTCTTGGCCACAAAGCTGTGCTTCAACACCAAAAGTGGCACCATTCTGCGCCTGCATGTAAGGAAATAACTTTCTATATCAGCAGATATCAATAGTCTATATATTCGTTATTCAAAAAGAGCAACCGAAAGTAGGACTGCAGATAAATAAACCGTAAACAAAGCAGCACTTGATTACCATTTTGAATATCAATCATACTGGTCACTTTCTACATGCCAGGCGGCTTGTTAAATATTTGAATATTTAAAAATATTTGAATAGAAATAGAATGCTCACGTAAGATGAAGTCAAATTAAAACAGCCTTCTATCTGTACCGTTGACTTGCTTGCTTTCATCACTTTTGCTTTTATTCTTGTGCATTGACTCGTTTGCTAAACTGAACATCCAATCAGAGTTCTCTCTCTCGCCAACGCAGACGGACACAACATGCTCAGTCAACCAAAAATCCCCCAACGGGGTCCAACTAGTGCCGAAAACTAGGCCGGTTGATGGCCGGCTTGGTGTTTCAGGGCCTACACAAGTGTTTTGCAATACAACATGAACACAAGTATATTGGCCATTTTTTTCTTTGATGTAAGTACATACTGTATTGTGACCCAATTGACTTCATTGCACAGAAGCGGTTCTTCAAAATATATTTTTTTGTGTTGTGCTGAAGACAGAAAGTTGTTTTGACATTTGTCTTTGCAGTGTTGTCCAGATTGCTCCAGACGGACAACTGCCCCCTGACTGGTGCTTGTATAAGTAAGTACTTAACTCTAGATGTCTCCATAAGCCATCTTTCCATTCGGCACTACGGGTCAATCATTAAAAACAACTAGACCTCTCATAGGTCTTTGTTTGTGTTTATCAACAAGCACAGTACTGCAGTTTGGTAGCAATGGAACATTGCTTATTGAGAACTGCCTTTGTAATTCTACGCATGAGCTTTTTTTCAGCTGTTCTCTTGCTGTGTTATTGTCATTAGGTTGAGATGAGGTCAACACAAATGTTGGATTGGGATACCATGGACACAAAGTCAAAGCTGGTAATGCTGTGTCTGGATTGGAGGCTGGTGAAAGGTGTGGATCCTTTTATCTTCTCTCACATTGTGTATCTCAATGACTATCGTTGTTTTCCTTTGTCGTGACATGCCAAAGTCTCTTTTGTAGATTTATATATAGAGCACAACAGTTTTTTAGAATAAAGGTATTTTCCAAATTATTTGACTTCATCAGAAAATGTCTTCAATTAAGACTTGAACCAAACTAAGCAGCCCTGAGATTAATCACAATCATTTTAATATACATTTATTTTGAAGTAAAGAAGTATTTTGAAAATCTGAAAGAAAGATAAAGGTATGTGAGTTTTTGTATCCCATGCAGTTTTTTTTATTATTAACGACACTATTATATTTATTAATATTTTGAATTAGCTGTTATTTTTATATTTTTCGTTTTCATTTGAATTTTATTTTTTATAAATTGTATGTGCTTTGTCATTTTTTTATTAGTTGTTTAAAAAAAAAAAAAAATTCTGTTTTGCTTTATTTTATTTCAGTTTTACTTTGTACATTTTTCAGTTAAGTTGCCATGGCAACATTTCTAAAGTTAAAGTAGTTAACAATAACAACCTTGATCTCCTGAAGCATTGCGAATGAGAAAATATTTAGCAAACTATTGTGTTTTAGTCGTTGATGAAATATAAAAAGTGTTATTGCAAAATATTCCAAATATACGGTACCTGAGTGGGCAGTCAAAGTTAATTTCTATTGCAGTCATAGACAGTTCCATGGTAAACGTGACCTTTGTGATTGATTGGTGGATGTCTCTTTAAGATTATGAGTACTTGGAATTGGGCTATTAAATATATATATATATATATATATTTTTTTTTATAAATTTAAAATCACAGAAATGTATTGGGATTTGACTTCTGAAACTATCATGCAAGGATCTCCGTCGAAGGGTTTCAAGCCTGTATTTGAACCATTTGGCCCATACTTCTCTGGGGCAGATTAGCCTCAGCGGTGTGTAAGCTGGATGGCCTGCGTGCAGTGGACCGAGCCTTAGGTCAAAGGCTGATGGTCACGAAACAATTGGCTGCTTATCTGCTATTGGCTGTGAAGGAAACACCTTAATTTGTACACTGCCAGCTTCTCTCCACACCTTTTTGTCCATGTTCACTCAGGCAGATCTATCCCCTGCAGTGCTTCTCAACTGTCTTCTCCAGTCCGTCCTCATTGTTTAGTCTAGGGATGGTCAACGCCGCGCAACAGCACTTTGGTTCCTCAACAACTTTTTCTCAGTTGGATTTTTCCATCTGCTTTTGGCTTATTACAGAGAATAAACTCTATAAAACGTTATAATTCTTACATATTCTTTACATATGAACACAACTTTTATCAATTTTGAAGTCTAAATACAATCAGCATTAAAAAGCGAACTACACCACTTGACTTCAATGTAACCCCAATTAAGTTTCTTTTAGTCTTTATTTAAAAACAATTTCCATGAAAGTTCGAGTTATAATAGTTTGCAAGGGTGCGGTTATTAACACAACAAGGCTATGAAAGTGGACTAGTGAGTAGATGAGTTTACCAGTTCGGCTGATGATGTTTACTGTCCCCGACAACCTCTGTAGTCCCATTTAGCCACTTGTTAACAACTGCCATTTTTCAAGACAAGTAAAAGCTTAAATTTCTTTAAGCTTAAATTTTTCAGGGGTTACTTCTAGCCAAAAAAGAGAGATGGAGATGAGATTGAAAGGATAATGGAAGAGCAGACAGTGTCAAGAGAGATGAGATGGCCAGATTCTGTACCTGTTAACATGCTTTAGCTTCCATATTTACACCCACATAGCAGTTTATCGATTTCAGTCAGCTGCCTTCAATGCTTCAGTTGACTCATGTTTGTGAATGCCAGATCTCTTTAACTTTCTCCTCTTTTAGTGATGCACCGATCATGATTTTTCATGGCTGATTCCGATTCCTATAACGGTTGCAGATTTTTTTATTTTCCCCCCTTTGTATAAGCAAATTTATTTGTTGTTTATTTGCTCCATAATAGGCAAACTGATCTTAAAAATATCAGTCGCCATTTGAAATTAGAGGCAACAACTGTATTTTAAGCATGATCCAAACAAAGATGTTACACACATGAAGTTATTTAGATTGTATAATTTCAAGATTTAAAGTAAAAACAAAATGGTCTGACTTTAGATTTGTGAAATCAAGCTACAAAAGACTAGCCTGGATGCCAGCCGAACTTAGCCCCGCCCACAAAATTTTTACTCGGGCAATTCGGTCTGGACTTGATCGGTAGAGAAGTAATTATGCCCGAACAGAAACAGTTCGGACCAATGAAATTGTCAGGGCGGGCTTTAGACGATGATGGACAGATGATAAACAGTAACGTAACCATCCACGTCATCAAAGGCGCTTGGGTTGAATTTGTTCTAATCCTAAACGGAGAACTTGTTCGTATATGCAATTCACCTTTACTATTTCTCTCAGAAATGATGATCGTGTTGGTAAGTACTTTGTGTATCCGTAAATTCTTTTTTTACACAACGGCAAAGATCGTTTACACTCATCTTTTTCTTCTAACGTTAGGCTACTTATTCCAGCGTGCGTGCAGGTACAGGGTTGCCAAGTTTTTACAACAAAACCCGCCCAATTGCTAACGTTCCTCAAAACTAGCCAAAAACAAGCCCAATAGCTTTCCGGGGGGGGGGGGGGGGGGGTTCTCCGGGGAAAAAAAGGCATTTGGGGGGTAAAATATGTGTTATTTTGGCAGGGCTGGCAGCTAAAATTTGCATTCCTGGGTCTGTATATCATATAATTGGGGTCGCTTCAACCCGCGGACATGGCAACACAGTGCAGTTGAGTTCTGTTGACATTTGATAACTAACGTTATGCGTCGCTCCGTTGCTCTGATTGGTTGTAGGTCTATCCAATTGAGGTCTTTCCTGGTTCGGTTGAAACACGCCCCATAATCACAGCCCAACGGAGCAGTATCAGACTCATATTCTGACTAGAATTGTATGAGTATGACGACGTCAGGCTAACAAAAGACACCTACACAAAACTGAAATGAAAAGCAAATTCACTTTCTGACAATAGGTGGCTCTTGTGAAACAGCGGTTTCTTTGGTTAACGCTGAACACAAAGCAGCGTTGTGCTTATACACACTACTTTACACAGAAGCAGCGTTGTGCTTATACACACTACTTTACAGTATACGGAGGTAAGAGGAAAAGAAAATGCCAGTCAGTTGCCTTCAGAGATACATTCATATAAATCCCCTCCCCCAATTAAATATTTAGATTATTCTTCCTATATTCCATGCATCGTGAACATTATTGGTGCATTATTTGCTCTGCTGGCGCGTCAGTGTTCTCTTCTTTGCGCCTGTCTTCGACATGTGCCGTCTCTGGCCTGTGTTAATGTCCTGTTTAAAGACTTCTTTATATTTCCACACAAATTACATTTTGGTAAATGATTGCAACGCAGTTTGTGTGCAAGTCCGGAATAGAGATCGGCCAAAATAAAACTAAAAGCCGTCTGGTTCTGATTTATGGCCGACCGACCGGTGCATCTCTATCCTCTTTACTGACCCCTGAATTCAACCCTACAAATGTCATAACACATACAGAATGGCAAATTGTGGCCTAAATGTTTCTCAGAAGACCCCAGTCTACTTTTAAAGAGTTAGAGTAGTAATGCAAAGGCGTTAGGAGGGTGATGGACCGCAGGTCCTCTTCATTTCTGCATCTGTCCCCGTCTGTTCCATTAGCAGCATGTGCTTAGAGTGGAAGACATTAGGGTCCTTCACCCTCTTCGGTCCTGTTTTACCGCGCGTCTTTCAGGCTAAGTGATTGATTTTTGATTTGCAGTACAGTTAATCTACTTACCTGCACTCTTCTCAAAGTCAGTAAAACATATCATAAAAATTAGAGACATCAAGGTGACCCGCTTGTACAGCTGATGGTTCCAATGCACAAGTGTTCATTTTTGGATCTCGCCATGTTTGGAATAGATCTGTCATTATCTATAGACTCTAGGCCTTCCTCTAGGTGATTCCACTTGCAGCTCTCAATTTAGACTCGACAGATTTGACATAATTGGTCACAAGATGCATTAGAGTAAATCCAGCAATGACAACTTTTTTTTAGAGTCAATTTTTCTAACCTTATTAAATGAATCTTTATTAAATGTCAAATTCTTAAAGGGATGGTTCACCCAAAATTGAAAATTTGATGTTTATCTGCTTACCCCTTGGGCATCCAAGATGTAGGTGACTTTGTTTCTTCAGTAGAACACAAATTAAGATTTTTAACTCCAACCGTTGCAGTCTCTTAGTCATATAATGCATGTCAATGGGGTCAAATTCTATGAGAGTAAAAAAACATGCACAGACAACTTCAAATTAAACCCTGCGGCTTGTGACGATACATTGATGTCTTAAGACACGAAACGATCGGTTTGCGTGAGAAACCGAACCGTATTAATATAATTTTTTTACCTCAAATACAACACTATGTCCAACAGCCTTGAACGTGCATCACTTCCGGTAAGGGAGGTCAATTTACACGATATGGCGTAGAGATACGCACGAGAGATCACTTCTCCGCTTGTATCCCATTGAGATCAAGCGGCAACCTCCTGCAGTTTCTCTTGAAGCCAATACGGAAGGGACTTACTGCAATTCATCGACTGGCCGCTAGAGACAGGCTCCAGAAGGGAGCAGAATCTCATTGAGCCCCATGTTAAAATGCCTAACTTTACAGCTGAAAAAAACATGTTTACAGCCTGGTACAAATTGTGGTTTTGGTCTATATGGCTAATTTTGCCCTTCATGACAACTGTGAGGGGGGTGAACTCATTCGTTTACATTATATGAAGCTTTAAAGTCCTGCATAATTAAGGGCGTGGCCACTTTAAGTGACAGGTGGATAGCCATTTTTCTGCTGTCTGTTAGTCATCGCGTCACCTCAGCTTCACCCACGTTCCGCCTCTTTGCCCATGTTCTATTATCCGGGAGTGACGTGCGATGACACGCTGCCAAGATGGCAACGGCCAGCTCGTCCCTACTTTGCAATTCAAAACTGCTCTTCAGAATCCTATGGGTGACGTCACGGACACTACGTCCATTTTTTTTTACAGTCTATTATTGAGATATGCCGTATCGTGTACATTTGACCTCACTTGCCGGAAGTGATGGCGCATTCAAGACTGGTGGACATAGTGTTGTATTTGAGGTAAAAAAAATTATATAAATACTGTTCAGTTTCTCGCACAAAGCAATCGTTTCGTGTCTTAAGACATCAATGTATCGTCACAAGCCGCAGGGTTTAATTTGAAGTTGTCTGTGCATGTTTTTTTTACACTCATAGAATTTGACCCCATTGACATGCATTATATGACTGAGAGACTGCAACGGTTGGAGTTAAAAATCTTAAAGCTACATTATGTAACTTTTCCGTCCTCTAGAGGTCGCCTGTTCAAAACAAAGGCGTAGTTTGATGACGCCACGTTTGAGCGCAGAATCTTGGGACATGTGGTCTTCACCTCACAGCTGGTGGAAAACAGTCAGGATAGGACTGGGGCAGAAATCATGTTCATGGATGCGATTATTAACATTACTGTAGTATGAAGCAGAGCAGGACCGAGTGTTGTGGAGCTGAGCAAGGCCGCAGGAGCGATTGAAGAGCGGGACTGTTATTATGGCATAGTCGCCGGCGGGACTTTTATTATGACACGATCGCCGGCCCCACTTCCTCTTTTCCAGTCATGAGTATGAGGTAACGCAACTCTGTTTATCGTATTAGATATATCTGAGTGTGTTGAAAAGGAAGTTATGACGTTCGCTCAGCGGCTGCTATGACACTTGTTCACACTGCAGTGAGAGTAAAGCGTTTCTGGTAAATAAAACTGGAAACCGAGGGTAGCACAGATAGGACGCAATCGACAGGCGACTCCCTCAAACGCATAGCTCACACGTCCCGGTTCCTTTGTTAAAATTGCAATTTCTCACGATTTACAAATAGTTGGAAACATTTGGGATATTGTAAGTACTCAACTGAACAAAATATATAACACTGGCCTAGTGGTTTTTGGATATTTTACTGCAAAAATCTTACATAGTTCACCTTTAATTTGTTTTCTACTGAAGAAACAAAGTCACCTACATCATGGATGCCACTGGGGTAAGCAGATAAATGTCAAATTTTCATTTTTGGGTGAACCATCCCTTTAAACTCAGTCAAACGAGACCTCTTCATTTTACCAGAGATGGCATGAATGCATTTACACTGCATTTACGATTAGTTTCAGAATAACATTCTAAATATAGAAATAATAGATTCCTTCAGGGACGAAGTAAGTAAATCTTCATAAATGGGTCATTGAATCATTCACTCAACAGATTTGGTCAAAACGTTTTTTTAGCAAACAAAACACCACTGCATATTGTTCAGACATGCAGCGGTTCCTCTGTGGCTTTGTTGAAGCTATTTTTGCTTGCAAAAGAGAAGCCGCCATGTAAACTACAAAAACAAGAATTTGTGAAATCGCTGATGCCATGTTTATGCGTATCACATGTTCAGTCTATGAGCATGTGCGAGTACTTGACAACCAAAACAACAATGGCTTTTACAACAATAGATTTACTGTACCACTACAATGACCAGCGGAGACGAATTATTTACTTATGCCTTCCAACTAATTTAAATTCTGACCTGTGCAACTATTGGCTTTGCATACATAATACAGCGTTCTTAGTCGTCTCCGTGGATACATGTGATCTTTTCAAAAACGCTAAGTAATAACATTTCCCTTTTCAAGTATATTGTTGTCATGTAAACATACCCTATTTGCTCTATTTCAAAGGAAATGTACTTACCTGTGTGTACTTACCTGTTTATCCAAGATCTACTCACTATGTTCAAGATAAGAGATCGGCAAGATTAGTGATTCTTCTGTGAACTGAGCTTGTGTAAATAGCCTTTTGGAATGTTTTGAGTTGGAAGTTACCTGTGCGTATGGATTTTGAGTTTACCTGGAAATACTTACCTGCATTTCTGTATATTGAAGTTAATGTTCCCTGCTTATTGAAAAGACTTTTCTGAAGATATCTATCACTGGTTTTGATTACCTAAAGTACTTTCCTGTGGATTTCAGTAGAAATAGTTAGATCGTTCCAAGCCTATGCTATTCAAATTTACTAAAGCCTGTTTAATACTTAAAGGGTTAGTTCATCCAAAAATGAAAATGATGTCATTAATTACTCACCCTCATGTCGTTCGACACCCGTAAGACCTCCGTTCATCTTCGGAACTCAAATGAAGATATTTTTGTTGAAAGCTGATGGCTGAGAAAGGCCTCAGATAGGCCTCCATTGGCATTCAGTACATTCACACTCACAAGACCCATAAAAGGCATTAAAGGTGAACTATGTAGGATTTTTGCAGTAAAATATCCAGAAACCACTAGGCCAGTGTTATATATTTTGTTCAGTTGAGTACTTAGAATATCCCAAATGTTTCCAACTATTTGTAAATCATGAGAAATTGCTATTTTAACCAAGGAACCGGGACGTGTGAGCTATGCGTGTGAGGGAGTCGCCTGTCGATTGCGTCATATCTGCGTCACCCTCGGTTTCCGGTTTTATTCAGTGAAACACTTTTCTCTCACTGCAGTGTGAACAAGTGTCATAGCAGCCGCCGAGCGAACGTCATAACTTCCTTTTCAACACACTCAGATATATCTAATACGATAAACAGAGTTGCGTTACCTCATACTCATGACTGGAAAAGAGGAAGTGGCGCCGGCAACCGTGTCATAATAAAAGTCCCGCTGGCGACTATGCCATAATAACAGTCCCGCTCTTCAATCGCTCCTGCGGCCTTGCTCAGCTCCACAACACTCGGTCCTGCTCTGCTTCAGACTACAGTAATGTTAATAATCGCATCCATGAACATGATTTCTGCCCCAGTCCTATCCTGACTGTTTTCCACCGGCTGTGAGGTGAAGACGCCTTTGTTTTGAGCAGGCAACCTCTAGTGGATGGAAAAGTTACATAGTGTAGCTTTAAAAACGTCGTTACAAAGTCCATTTTACTACAGTGGCTCTACAATAATTTTACGAAGCGACGCAAAAAAAATCAAAATAACGACTTTATTCCACAAGTTCTTGTCTTCCGTGTAGGCCTCGGACGTGAACTCACGAAGCACCACGACGCATGCGCGAGAATATGACGCAGATCCGGCGTTCGGACACATGACCCAGAAGCGAGGAGGAGATTTGTTCACAATCAGAGGAAGACGCGCGTATCTAAGCTGTTGAATTCTACATTGATCGTGCTTTAGGTCTCGGCGTAGTGCTCAAAATGGGACTAAAGTGTGCATTTCATGGATTCCCGAACGCTGGCGCTACGTTATATTCTCGCGCATGCGTCATGGCCAAAACGGAAAACAAGGATTGTCTGATTGTTCAAACAATGTTGATTAAAGTCGTTATTTCGATTTTTTTTTGCGCACAAAATCTATTGTCGTCGCTTCGTAAAATTATTGTAGTGCCACTGTAGTGAGATGGACTTTGTAACAACGTTTTTAGTGCCTTTTATGGGTCTTGTGAGTGTGAATGTACTGAATGCCAATGGAGGCCTATCTGAGGCCTTTCTCAGCCATCAGCTTTCAACAAAAATATCTTCATTTGAGTTCCGAAGATGAACGGAGGTCTTACGGGTGTCGAACGACATGAGGGTGAGTAATTAATGACATCATTTTCATTTTTGGGCGAACTAACCCTTTAACCGTGTACTCACTTTAAGCTACTTGCCTGTTTCTTCTGATTTGTGTTAAAACCTCTCACACATGAGTTCATTGCGTTTCCCATGTTGGTGTGTTATTACAAAAACAAGCAATCATACAGAGGCATGTTTCCATTCAAAGTCGCAAATTTAACTTATGTGCAAAATAGGAATATTGCATGAAACATTTGCGAATAAAGCACCATTTCCATCCAGTGAGCCAAAGATAACAAAATCACCACTTGCTTTTAAACTGCCGCTAAATATCAATAAGAAAAATGAAAGTGGTTGACCTAGGAGAAGCTATTGTATACAATAATTTTGGTATATAATAAATGACTTGCATCTCAGAGCACGCAGACAAAACGCAATAAACACAATCATGTTATCTTGCTTTCGGATGCCTGCTGTTTGTGAACACACTCGTGGGAGGGAATTATACAGAACCATTTCAGAATGATCAAACAATATTTCAGATGCTGTGCAACGAGATCAGCCGGCTGGTTAGTCCAGTTATGCCATCCCATTGCACAAAGTCATTGATGCGCATAAATGTGTTTCCATCGTAGTTAATGCGCATGTTTTCTTACCAGATAAAAAATGTATCCGACTTAAGTGAGCGCATACGTGTTTATGCACAATTTTGAATTTATACACATATTGGCGTTTCCATCAAGCAATATCCCAAAATGCGCATAAAAATAGGTGGATGGAAACATAGCAAATGTTTTTATCATTTACCAGTTAGAAAGTATTCCAACAATATTGTTCCTCTGTTTCGATGCCATTATATTTGTTGCGTAGACTTCCCATTCTCATAGAATTAGAACGGTTATTAAAACTTTATAGTTAACGTTATAGCTATCGTACTTGGAGTGAAAGTGCCCATCGTGAATAATTAAACGGTTTGGGACTTGGAATATAGCCATATGGAGTAATTTTGTTCTATTAGAGCTTAACATGCATAACTATGAATTCTTCTTTGTATTCAAGAGAAAAACAGAATATTCGTTTGACACTAGGAGTAGGTTTGAAAAGGAGTAAAATGATGTCTGAGATGAACTATCCCTTTTACTAAAGTGCTGAACTTTCCTGTCCCACTTATGAAATGGAGTTTCCCAGTGTATGTTGAGAAAGCTTAACCCTCTCACTCCTCCTCAAGGTAAGAGCATGCTCTGTTAATGTGAAGCAAGACTGATGCTGTCCAGCTTGTCGGCTCAGTAGCCATTTGGCTTTGATCTTCTCTAAAGTGCTGCAATATGGCAGTCAGCTGTGGGAAAAGAGCTGGGATCCAAACCTGGCTGGGAAAGCCTCTGGAAGGCGCTCGGCAGATAGCAGTTGCTGATGATATGACCGTCCAACCTCAGGGCAACATTCCACAATGACATGCCTCCAGCGTGGGTGCAGTGTCTCCAGCAACACCATCTGGGTTGTTGGTGGAAGCTTGTTTGCTCAAACCAAGTTCTGTCAGAACACTTGAGATGCTCTCAATGAGTCTGGGAAGTCTGGGTGGCGGTTCTTGTTCCTGGCGATGAGCTGTTTTTCAGTTGGCTGTTATTTCCCACACCTCATCATATCAGCTTCTAGTGCATCTGATTCATTAACAGCTGAAACCTTGTAGATCATGAAGCTACAGTCTCTGTTTTTTATCTTTTCTCCTCAGCATATCTGCCCCTGTATCTCTTTACAGAAGCAGACTACATGAGCTCGGGGCTTTTTGGTGCCACAGATCAAAACCAGCCCTGTGTGATTTATCTGGAAAACAGTAGAGCCAAAATTCTTTGAAGCACATCTAATTCTCTAAAAGGGTCCCAGACATGTTCCTGTGTGCCATTTAGTGCTTACAAGTGCACATGACCCCATGTGGATGTGGATTTGTGGAAGTTACAGCACTGTGTATCTTTCTTGATCGACATCACCGGGACACCAACATGATGCCGATAGCATCAGTCGTGTTGAAGTAAAATTAGAGTGGAGAACTTAAAGGGCTAGTTCACCCAAAGATGGAAATCCTGTCATCATTTGCCCTCATGGTGTTGTTTGACTTCCTTTTATGTGCTGCAGAACACAAAAGTTATTTTCATGTTATTTCATGAACTTCAGTGGGATCCAAAACAAAACATTTCGACCCTATTGACTTTCATTAATGGTTTGGACAAAACATTTATTTTTGTGTTCCACAGAAGAAAGAAATTAACACTATAATTAAGTGTCTATTTGAAGAAGAATCCTCATTGGGTTGGTACATTCTGGTTCTCATCCCTTTCACACCTTTTTATCAAAACTGCCTGAGATGTGCTAATGAGTTCCCACCTCAGTGAAGCCCCTGTTCTTGGAAAGCACTTATGCTGATTTTTTCACAGAATTGAAGTCAGATTTGTGGTGTACAGTACATCCTTGTTCCAAATCCCAGCGAGCTGCCTGAGCTACTCTTCAGCAACTGCTTTCTGAGGGGATAATCACACTGCTACATACATAGAGCACAATGGAATTGAACAGAAGGCACTATATAACTTCACTTGCCCAAATACAAAACCTCCCCCAAGATCCATTGGATTAGTTTACAGCTTTATGGTTGTGATGTAACGGAAGTAGCGAACAATCATTTCTTCCGTATTGTGACGTACATCAGAGTGAAAATAAAAGAAAAAAATTGTAATGCAAGGACTTATGGAACATTTAGTAGTGAGGAAATTTCACGAATGGACGTATTGCACCGGTGGCAAACTCTCACGGTACCATGCTTGAATTCACTGAGCTCCTGAGAGCGACCCATTCTTTCACAAATGTTTGTAGAAACAGACAGCATGCCTAGGTGCTTGATTTTATACACCTGTGGCCTGAAAGTGATTGGACCACCTGAATTCAACGATTCCAATACTTTTGGCAATATAGTGTATGTACTTTTTTAGGCAGCCAGGTATACACCTTAAAGGATTAGTTCACCCCAAAATGAAAATTTCCTGATAATTTACTCACCCCCATCTCATCCAAGATGTCCATGTCTTTCTTTCTTCAGTCGAAAAGAAATGAAGTATTTTGAAGAAAACACAAAAACATAAAATTTTCAACTTCAAAATGATGGATATATCGTTGTTTTACCTTTTTTTTGCTAAAGGGCGTTTGTATTAGTCTTCACACGAGTGCTTTTTAAACACCGGGGCGGTACTTCTGCCTATGTCTAGCGTGACCTTTCTGACGTGATTACGTCATCCTTAGCACCTCGCAGAGCAGCGCAAGATGAACAATTTAGGTTAAAAAGTATATTCATTTTAAAAAAAATTTTTTTTTAAATGACCGATCGTTTCGCTAGATAAGACCCTATTCCTTATCTGGGATCACGCAGAGCCTCTGGAGCCAATCGAAGCGCTTTGAAACTGCATTTATTTGGACCTTCAGCATTTTGGTTGCAACCCAGATAGCAAAAATTATCTGGCCCAGAGTTGGCCCAGACCATTCGTAAGTTCTGTGCTAGATCCGCGCATCGGACTTGGGCCGGTGTCTTTTGGCACAACGGGCCAATACCGGCACAGATCGGTTTTTACTCATCCGGGCCTGCTCCGGACCAGATGCGGATTCCTTTATGGCGATTTGGCCCAAATGTGGCCCGAATCTGCTTTGCGACTGTTGTTCCCGCCCACGAAAACCCGGCCCGGGCTGGATCCGTATTAGAGCAGTGAAACGGAGGTGATTGTAATGCGGATTTGCCGGTTCGGAGACGGATCCGGCTCGGAGTCAGCTGGTGTCAGGGAACTGAAAAGCATTGTATGATGAAAGACCCTGGTACGTTTTCTTCAAAATGCTTAAATTCTTTTCGACTGAAGAAAGAAAGACATTACCATCTTGGATGGCATTGGGGTCAGTAAATTATCAGGAAATTTTCATTTTGGGGTGAACTAATCCTTTAAAGTCACCATTAAGTTTTTTTACTTTCAGAATAAATATGTTAGCCTTACTGTTATCTATAAGCTAGTGTGCTCCAAAAAAATGAATATGGATCAATGATTTTGATGACATCACTCTCCAATTCAGCTTCTCATCAGATTTTCTGTCCAATCAAATGCTCTCTAATCTAAAGCATCCCACCCTCTATTATAAATGGACACTGAAGCTGTGGCTGAAATTGGTCACTTGTTCACACGTTTACTATTTTCTACATGATGAATGGCATTTAGCATTTAGTATAGGGGATAGGGAACAATTCAGTCAGTAAATATGTTTTCCATTGGGGCGAATGAAATCTGGGTTATGCGTTTAATGTCATGCGAACCTCTGAAGTGTGCACACACTGCTCAGGTCCAGAGACACGATAGTACATAGCAGAACATATGCGCGAGTCGGGCGCAGACCGCAAAATGCTAAATTTTAAAGCAATAATGGAGGATATTAGGAGGAGAAACGGTTAGAGATTAAGAGGAATCTGCAGATTACTCACCTCTGGCCGAGCCGTGATATAAACTAAAGCTATTGGCTATTTTTAAAAAGGGGAGTAGCTGATCAATATGTCCGGCCCTGTCTTCCTGTTTCAGTAGGAATTTCGTCAACACGTTGAATAATGCTGCGTGTTTCAAGGCACTTTAATGGGCCTTTAAATCAGGGGTTCTCAACTCTGGCCCACAAGATCCACTTTCCGGCAGAGTTTAGCTCCAACCCAGTTCGAACTCAGCTGCCTGTAGCTTTCTGGTTATCCTGAAGACATTGACCAGCTTGTTCAGGTGTGTTTGATTAGAGTTGGAGCAAAACTCTTCGGGACAGTGGATCTCGATGGCCAGATTTGAAAACCCCTGCCTTAAATTTAGTTAGGCAGCTCACTAGGTTTTGGAACACAGCGATTGTTATTTGTCATTGTTATAGTCTTCAGCACGTGTGCCAGAACTGAAAGTTTGTCTCTAAAGCTTGTTTATTCTGCCTAATCTGTTATAATCCCAATGTACAAATATTATAAGCGTGATACAGAAGGCTGCTTTTGTCTTTGAGCTTGTAACTGTCCTCCTCAACACTCTGTCATGAAGTCCGAATCACTGGCTAGTCAACATTAGGGTAAGACCACATAGGAACAGCATTAAACCATACCCCCTGAGGTCAGGCACTTTCAGGCAAACGCTCAGCCACTCCAGAGTAAACAAAGCCTTTGTTCCTTTCAGAGAACCTTCAAAGATAAACATCTGTTTTGGGTAAGCAAAAAACGCAAGTGCAATCTTGCCATCAGCATGTCTTTGATCACAATTGCTTTATGCACATCCCCCTTACGCTAACAATGAGAACGCTCGGCTCTTGGGGGCGCAAAACCAAATGCTGTTCACAACATGTTGCCATCGACTGAAACGTGTTGACGTTCATTTATGCAGTTGTAACATAAAGGCTTCAACTTAACCGTTTTTGGCTTCCATGCATACATATGGGCTGCCCTGTTATGCTATATCGTTATTTCGTTTGACATCTCAGCCTGTCCCTTTAGTTTACAAAGAGATAAAGAATGGAATTGTTTCTTGGCAAGTGCCTCTGCTGTCTTGCTTCATCTTTGTTGTGGCTATGCTGAGAGTCGACATGTAAACAGCCGAATTGTAGCTGACAGTTGCAGCCAGCTGCTAAGACGTTCTTAATCTTCTCTCAGTCTCTGTTTCGATCGTTCGCTCTCTCTTTTTCCAAGTAAACGAGACAGAAGCCCAAGTAGTCTTTCAGGTATTCAAAAGTAGTTGCTTTAGACAAAACAGAACTGCTAGAATGTGAACTCTGTAATTCATTAGCATTACGCCAAGTAGGGCATACGTGTTCAAATGACGCAATAGTACTAATATACATTTAGTTTGTCATTCTTGTAATAAAGGATTATTATATTTGTACCATTACAAGGTACATAACAATCATCTGAGCAACACTAACAATATTAAAAGTTGGTTTAGGGTTTAGTTACCCTTTAACACTGACCTCTGAGGTCATTTCCACTAACTGAGATGCAAGATGGAGGCAGTTGTGTTTATACTGTATGAAACAAGAACGAGTCGGCGATGTGATACGAGAGACATAGTTGTGCCACTTTTAGTTACCTGGATGACCAGTCTGACGCACAGCAGACCAATCAGAATCAAGTATTCGACAAGGTGTTTAACAAGTGATGATAAATGTTTCTGTAGAGTGTCATGTTTGAATTCCCAGTGAAGAACTTCACTACCCATGATGCTAACGAGGGAGATCTACCAATTAGAGAAGCGGCTGGGAGTGGAAATTGCAGCAAGCATACAATCCCATGAAGCATTGCGAAGAAAATAATCAAGTCCCTCTCACTCAGTTGGTCAAGGTTTGGCTTGTTAGCATGGCCCTGTTAGCAGGTAGTTTCCTTGACTTTATACTATGCGGATAAAAGCAACTTTATTCACTGATAGCCATTCAGAAGGAGATGACTTTACTGACTTTTTTCTTTAAACCTTTCTTTAAAGATTCAGAACACTGGAGACTAAGAAATATCTTCGTGTGTGTTCGACGGCAGATAAAAAGCAATTTGGGCTTGGAACAACATGAGGGTGAGTAAATGATGACATAGTTTTCCTTTTTGGGTGAACTATCCCTTTAATGAATGAGCCTGTTGTTCCCAGGCTGTAAACTCATTTAGAATTACTAGGCATTTGTGGGAGACCACAGGAAAGAACATCTAAGCAAACACAACCCTTTTAAAGTCATTTTATTCAGGATCCATTACATATTGTAGGATTCACCAAGGGTACAAGCCAAAGGACTGAGAATGTTAAAGTTAATATATTTTTTTGCTTACCCTTTGACACCTTTTCCCATTATTTATTATTATTTTTGTGAGCACTGGCCCTCGTGAAACAGTGCAGTAATACCATACCAACATACGCACACTCAAACTCACTGACTCGCACAAAAGCATTCTGACGTATTTTAAGTAGGGAAAAAGACACATTCAAACTCACATTTTACCAAGACTAAAACAAGATCGTGAAGGGTGTTATTCCACTGCATCGTTTTCACTAGACTAGATTTCAGTTTGCATGCAGTGAAACATACATAAGACAAGTGACACATGGCAATAAATTAGCATATAATTTACAAATGAGAAAAAAAAAAAAAATTAGTAACAGTGTACCAACATTAATAATACTGAATATAAAATGTAAGCAACTATTCACAAAAATGCAAAACTCTTTTCTATAGGTACAGGTTAAACAATGTGACATTCAAAGACACAAGTTCACAGCGATCAGTACCAGTTTCATTGAGTGTCTTATTGAGAGTCCGTGTCCCAAAGCCAGTAAACTTGTACTTCAAGCCTTAGGATATCAGGATGCTCAGCATGTTGGGCCTACAGTTCCGCTGTTCGAGGTTCACTCTTGAAAAATCCCAGTTTAAACATTTCATAACAATACATAACCAATTCATGTTGTTTGTGGCTACAAAAGAGTAGCAGCAGCAAAAGTAAAATGGTTGTATGATTAAAAACACAAAACTGTCCCATAATTCCTCAATTTCAATAATCAGTTGTGTCCCATAACAAAGGTGAGATCTAAAATTGAGGTCCCCCAATGCGCTATGATGTTCCCTTGGTTAAGAGAGCAGGGTGTAAAGTCACTCAGTCTTGGATGATGGAAAAATGCAACATGTAGTTGGTGGAATGTTTACATACGAACTTAAACCAGTGTGAGATAAAAGGACAGAAATGAAGAAAAGACAGTACAAAAATATGCTAAAGCTCTGTTCCAAAACTTAGCAAGCTGCTTTTCTGTCTATGTCTTACATAGCCGGCTGCTTTCTATGTCAAGATACATGGCTTATGCAAGTAAACGCTTGCCCAACTGGCACATGCGGTCCTGTTGAACATACTTAGCATGTGCTCTAGCATTGCTCTAGTAGTAAAGGCCCGGGTAGACTTCATTTTCCACGTTCCGCACAGTTGAGCGTGCAAGCCTTTCAAAGTATACTCCTTTGGCCGTGAGCGCGGAAAGACTCGTTCAGCTCGTGCAGACTATCTAGTGGACTTAGTCTTAACCCAGCAGCTGACTCCGAGCCGGATCAATCTCCGGACCAGCAAATCCACGTTACAATCACCTCCGTTTCACTGCTCTAATACGGATCCAGCCTGGGCCGGGTTTTCGTGAGCGGGAACAACTGTCGCAAAGCAGATTCGAGCCACATTTGGGCCATAAAGGAATCCGCATCTGGTTCGGACCAGTGCGTAAAAACGGATCCGTGACGGTATTGGCCCGTTGTGCCAAAAGACACCGGCCCAAGTCCGATGCGCGGATCTGGCACAGAACTTACGAATGGTCTGGGCCAACTCTGGGCCAGATGATTTTTGCTATCTGGGAAAGAGCTCAAATCGCTCGCATATGCACTGTTGTACGCGCACCGTACGGGGATGTCCGTGGACCCTCCTAATGACGAAAATATCGTCACACGGAGAGTGCACGAAGTGTACTTTGGTTTTAACAGGAATAGAACCTATTGACTGATTGATTCAGAACACTCCACATAGCACACAAATAGCATTCGTAAAGTGCACAGGAAACTTGATTCACAATTGATTCCAGGAGAGTTAATGCATAATAGTCCCACAAGCATAAAATTGCACAGCACATGAGTACTGGGTTAAATTGTGTTTTTATATATTTTTCATAATCTTCAGTATTGAGTCAAATATTTATATTTCTCACTTGGTCTGCAATCTAGAATTTTTCGCACGGAGATCAACACAATTTATTCCGGGATTTCCTTTGCAAAGGAAATATGCTATTCCTTAGACTTTGATTTAAAAAAAAAGGTGTCATAAAAAGGACCTGCTTACTTTTTGGAACAGCCTTCACATCAGGAACGCACCTATGATGCCTTTGGTAGGAAGCTCACTAGAATTTGGAACAGAGCTAAAGCATTCTTGGTTTTCTGTCACTTGCCTTAGACCGCATACCCAGAATGCATCAAGGTCTTATAGCACCATGGGGCCAGAAGAGTCGCCCACTCAGAAGATGAACGGAAGAAGGGCAGTGGAACAAACAGTCCTCCACTGAGGGAAGAAAAGCACCATTGAGTGTGGAGGGTTTAAGAGTGTGGGCTGGAAGCACTGCGATCTCAGGGAAGGAGGAAGAGGGGGTGTTTTGGAGGTAGTCGATGGCAAACCGGATCTGCGGGATCTGGCAGGTTACTCAGGCACTGGCCCTTCACTTAACTTAACTAATGCATCAGCGTCACAGACCTGGAGATCTCCAAGCAAGTCATCCCTGTGCTGATGAATTGTCTGTGTATTCTGCTGATAATGTGGCGGATTGTGGCTGCAGCACGCATTTTATGTGAAAATTATTGCGTCTGGAACACGCCGGGCCCCACAACAGACACGTCGATGTCAGAACCCCAGAATTTAAAGCAAAATACGGATCCATAAAGCAGAATCACGTCAGAATCGCAATTCATGTTTCTCTGGTGTCCACAATAATTCTAGAGACACAATAGTAGAAATGTCCCTTTGGAACTAATCCGATTTTCAGGCCTTGTTCGAGTGTCAGACAATGGTGGAATTCTTTGGCCTGTGGTCATGTGATTCAGCTCAGTATAACAGGTGGCTAGCACAACTGAACATCTGGACTCTGAAGCTTTAATTGAGATTTCTCCTGCACAAATTCAGCGCCCAAACGTCTTCGGCCCTTAATGTTATTTAAGAAAGGTATTGTCCAAAGTGTAACAACTAGGGCTGTCGAGTTTAGTAGCTCCTCAACTGCTAGAACCTGCCGCTAACAACTCTGAGGTCAAGGGTTGTAAACCTTGAATGAAATGTAAATCACTCTGGATAAAGGTGTCCATGCATATCTAGAAACAGTTCGAGCTGACCAACACAAGCTCTAACCATCTATACCAGGGGTGTCCAATCCTATTCATGGAGGGCCACTATCCCTCAGAGTTTAGCTCCTACCCCAACTGAACACACCTGAACCAACTATTTGAAGAATTCAGGATTACTAGAACTTCCAGACAAGTGTATTGAGCAGGTTGGGGCTAAACTCTGTAGGACAGTGGCCCTTCAGGAGGGAGCAGGATTGGACACTCCTAGTCTATGCTTTTAAAACGTCAATTCAATCTCTACCAGGGGTAGCCGGGCTACCATCCTGCAGAGTTTGGTTCAAATTACAGGCAGGTGTGTTGGAGCTGGGTTGGAACTGAAGTCTGCAGATAGGTAGTCCTCCAGGAGGAGAAGTATTAGCTACCCACGATCTATTCCTATTTGTTTTTAGGGGTGGAAAGTATCATTTGGGAGGAAGATGTGAATATTTTTATACCCTAAAGAGGCGTTCAGTTGGTCACCAAGTCGCTGTACTGTCCAATGCTTGGAAACTTTCCAATTGTATCAGGTGGCAAATCTCTCGTTGTTGGTTGTGGTCTCTGATGCTCATGTTTCCTCAAATCGCCAACTCTTATTGAAAACAAATGACTTCCAATTGCTCTGATGCTGCCAGTGCGAGCAATCGTTATGGATTCGAATGCCTCTGAATGCAGGGTTGCCAACAGAACCGTGGGAGGAGTGTGTATGCGAGACACGGGGATATACCAACATCCCAAACTGTAGATAGGCGCTTCTGCCGTGCTACTTCTGTGAGCGTTGTGTCCAGCACTTTGGATTATAACAACAGATAATAATAATAACCATTAGCAATTATTATTATTATTATTATAAAAATAACAACAATAATGATCATTTTATACATTCCCACTTCACAGAAGTGAAAATAAAACGGGTGTCAGCGCAGTGCTGAGCAGTGGTTTGGGTTCCACAGGGCTAAAAGCAGTTTTGTGTGTGTTGATGCACAAGAGAGAGTGGCTTCCTTCTCCATGCCCAGCGCTGACTCCTCCAACGCTGGTCTGCTTTTCTCTCTGCCAGTTTTCTCTCTCTTTCCTTGTTGCAGCATCTGTCTCTGCTTCTCTCCACAGGGTCAGTGTCCTTGGCACGTCTTGCAGCACATCTGCCTGAAGTACGCACGACTGCAGAACTTGAACTTCAGCACCAATGGGCAATATGCCACCTTATTTACGTCTTTGCACTCTAGGGGAAGAGAAAAAAAGGTGGAATGAGAAAGGATACGAGAAGGAGTGAGTAAAGTGGTCGATCCTGGGGAACCACAAAGGGGAAACTTGAAGGCTTGTGTTGAAGGGATGATTCACCCCCAAATTAAAAGTCTGTCATTATTTACTCAGCCTCATGTCTTTCCAAACTTGTAGAACTTTAGTGGAACACAAAAGATGAATTTGAGTTGGGACTGTCAAGCTCCAAAGTCAGAATAAAGGTATCGTTCTGCGCTGTATTTTTAAGACTTACAAAGCCATATGTGGATTTGTGTGAGAAACACACTTCAATTGAAGTTGCTATTCACTCAAAATCTTTTCAAAGTAGCCAGGATATTCAAGCATTCACCATTTGAGTTCCACAAAAGAAAAAAGACAAATGGGTTTGAACGACATGGAGGCAAGTAAACAATGACAGACTATTAATTTTGGATTGCCTATTAGGAATATAGACTTGCATATCTTGCCAATGAAAAGCATGTTTGCATTTCCTCTTTCCTTTTGGGTTTTTAGAATGCGAGTCATATTTCAGATGCCTGTGTGAATCCAGGGGTAATCAGCCCAGGGTTTTAATACTTTTGTGAACGGGAGCGCCAATGGAAAGACTCATCTTCATCACATTGATTGATATTTAGCGATCCATGTAAATCTCACCATCCCATCACGGAATGATGGTACAATGTCAGAGGGATGATTTACAACTTGGCCTGAGCTAATGTTCATTTCCTGTCTATTCCAACCTCTTGTTACATGGTGTCCTTATCAGATGCAACATGATACATTTCCAGTGAGACATTTTTGTTGTGCTAGATTCTATCCCTCTAGTACCCCAATACGCAGTCTCAAAAATGTATCACATTATAACTATCTTCTTCTTGATAATCCAATTAGCCTTTCCAGTTATCCAAACAAATAGCAAATAGTAAATAGTACAAATAAGGCCCTGTCCCAAATGGCACCCTAAACACTCATGGTCTTCCTACAAGTCTACACTTTCGTGACGTAAAGCCGCTTTGACTATCGAGAAGTGAATTGATAGTGTAGCAAATTCCATATATGCTAAGCTAGAATGATAATGAGTTAATGGTATGCTAAGGTACCAGGCTAATCTGTTGACTGAATATTAAACTGGCAGACTCAGGCCCGGTTTGTATTAAGATGTTTTTTGGTCAATCGGATTACAGTTAGAGGAGGGAGTCCTGTTTACACCTGGTGCTTTAATCCGTCTGTTTTGTCTACTTCCATTTCTGTAATAATTTTTTGGAGGGGAGGGTCTATGGGCGGGTAAATGTATGGGCTTTTTCAGAGTTTGCGATATAATGGACAAAAAAAGCTTGCGCTGTTAGAATGTACATGTTAGAAATCAGGAATGGTGAGAGAACATTGCTTGGTACGTTTTTCTTCTTCAAACCAAATGTGGCTCTTCAGGCGACAAAGATTAAAGCCGCTGTGTAATATTGCGCCTGCTGCACCCATGGTATTACGCAGGAATGAGAGTATAGTTACTAGCCATATCGGTCTATAAAATCGCAACTTTTCATTTTCCGTCGGTTCCAATGCACGGTTCACTCTCAAGACCCTTAAAAGGTACTAAAGACGTCGTTACAAAGTCCATCTCACTACAGTGGTTCTAAAATAACTTTATGAATCGGCGATAATAGTTTTTGTGCGCAAAAAAACCCTAAATAACGACTTGTATAGTGATGACGATTTCAAAACACGGCCTCATGAAGCTTCGAAGCTTTATGAATCATTGAGTCGAATCAGCAGTTTGGATCGCCAAATTTCAGCAGTTTGGCGGTTTGACACGCGATCCGAATCATGATTCGACTCACTGATTCATAACGCTTCTAAGCTTCATGAGGCCGTGTTTTGAAATCGTCATCATTATGTAAGTCGTTATTTAGGGTTTTTTTGCGCACAAAAACTATTCTCGCCTATTCATAAAGTTATTTTAGAACCACTGTAGTGAGATGGACTTTGTAACGACGTCTTTAGTACCTTTTAAGGGTCTTGAGAGTGAACCGTGCATTGTGCCAATGGAGGCCTTTCAGAGCCATCAGATTTCAACTAAAATATCTTCATTTGTGTTCCGAAGATGAACGGAGGTCTTACGGGTGTCGAACGACATGAGGGTAAGTAATTAATGACAGAATTTTCATTTTTGAGTGAACTAACCCTTTAATTTTATGAAGCGTTGAGAATACTTTTTGTGTGCAAAAAACAAACAAAAAGAAAGATTTTATTCAACAATTTCTTCACGTCTGTGTCAGTCTCCTACGCTGTTGACGTAGTAAATACAGTGCAGCACTTCCGAGTTACGCCAGAATGCCGGCTTACCATTGGCCGATGTTGTTCACGTGAGCTGAGCAGACCAGACCAATGTAAACTGCGTAGAAGACTGACACAGACAAGAAGAAATTTTGTCTCTTTTTTGCGCACAAAAAGTACTCTAGTCGCTTCATAAAATAAAGGTTGAACCACTGGAGTCACATGGACTATTTTAATGATGTTTTACTATCTTTCTGGGCCTATAAAGTGTTAATTAAATATCTGTCTATGGAGGGGTCTGAGAGCTCATGGATTTCATCAAAAATATTTAATTTGTGTTCCAAAGATGAATGAAGGTCTTACAGGTTTTGAAATGACATGAGGGTGAGTAATTTATGACAAAAAAATCATTTTTGGGTGAACTAACCCCCTGCAACATTCATTTTGGATTGACCTATTTTTAGAGTTTATACCTGATTTCTTTTTTTTTTTTTTGCAATTTTGCAACAGGTAGGATTCATTTTAGGCACTTCTCATTCATTTCTATGGTATACGCAAATAGTGACTGAATGTCGCACAACTCTGTGACAGAAATTCAATGATGTCAAGGTTGTAATGTTTTTGGTTATCAAAGCATACATCATCCAAGTTGACCGTTATGATTTTTCCTTCTGGTAGAGCAGTGGAGGGTTGGTATCTCCCAATAATAAGACCATCTCTGGAGGAGGACAGAATCTTGCATGACCCTGTAGCACTGGAAAACTAATAGACTTCCTTTGCATGAAGGCCAAAACTCTCCCTTAAATGAGGCCATGACTCAGGATCTGGACACAAGCCTCTTATGGTAATTACAGCATAAAAAGAGAGCGACCTGATTCACAGCGCAGGCAGACGGCCATCTGCATTAGTATGGCAGCACACTAACTGGCCCTATCGCAATTATTGCAACTCTTATTAGAGTCTCTAAACTCTCCATGGCTGATGACAATGTAAGTAGACATTCCATCACTGCTGTTGATTAGGATACAACTAATCCCATTAGGATCCATTAGGAGAGATAATCTAACGCTGCTTCCCCTGTGAAGGAATCTGAATAGGGATCCATCTCGCAAGGGTCATGGAGTTTTTATTGAATACAGGATTGCCTAAATAGTGTCCTGCCTCGATTCCAAACAGAGGTAGTTAATAACGGGCGAGAATAGAACAATATAATCCTTTGTTAATTCAAAATTGAACACAGAGGCCACAAACTTTGTAAATGTCAACACTATGATCCAAGCCAGATGCAGCTCATATGAAAGTCGTCATCGCCACTCTTTCATGGGATTAGCGGAAGGGTGAATGACTTACCGTCGCCATTGGAGATGGGTGTAGCATCACACTTGCTTTCACACTGCTGCATGGTGTTGGGCCGTAGTGAGTCTGGACATTCGCTGGAGGGCTGTCCCGTATACGACAAACACTGAACCGTTCGCATCTGCTGCCCTAGTCCACAATGAGCAGAGCACTGTAAAATACACAATGAGCCATACATTCAGCTTGTAATCCATATCTCATAACTATAAGAGGATCATTTATTTTCAATTATGATAAATCTTTATATCAAAACTGTATTATTTTGTCTAAAATAAGTAAAAAAAAGTTGTCTTAAATAATACAAAAAAATCTAATGTTTTAAATGGTACAGTACTGAACTGAATTTTATTACATTACAATGTACAGTATGGAAGATTGATATTCATTTTGAGATTTGCTAAAGATGATATTTAACAGTGCTAATAAATTATTAGTGGTTTTGTGAGAATTAGATCATGGCAATTTTAATCTGAATGTAAAAAATAAAGAAATATAGTTGATCACCAATATGGCTGCTCATAACTTTACAGTCAGATTATTCAACCTCTAGGACCTGATTTCAACTTTTTTGTTATGAGAAGTTCAAATTAAAACATGGAAACTTATTTAAAATGCCTTATATATTTATTTTCCTTTTTTTTTTTCAAAGTACTTTTAATTATATAATTTTATCGCTTTACCCGTCCCAGACTCAGACTTTCAATGATAAAATACAAAAATCCATCAGAAGAATATGAATTATTACATGTTTAAAACCATGATGATGAAATAAATAATTTTAATAGTTATTGTGTGAAAATATTTGTCATCACACAATAACTATCACCAATTTCTTTTGTCCAGGCATTGTATGTAATATTCTATATTTTAATATAGTTATTTGTGATCGACAGTTTGCTACTAACGCAGTTTGCTATGGGAGAATACTATACCGGAAGCTTCTGTGGCGCTGAGATTTTAGTGTGCATAGAGTCCATTAACCAACCAATTAGTGATTTTAAGGCCTTTTTGTGTGTGGTGTATGTCAGGCGGTCCGTGGCAGGCTTGTGAATTCTGGCCCAATCTCAATGCTTCAAAACTAAGGACAGCGAGTACCTTGCGGAATGTCATTGTAATAGTTTAATTGAATCTCTGACTACTGTCAGCTGTTCTACATTAGAGTTCTCGACGTTGCTGGAGGGAGTAAATTGCAACTGTCTGAAGTGAAAGTGAGATGTATTCCAGTAGTCTCCCACCATGATGTAGCACAGTGATTCAATGGAAAAAACCAAAGAGTTGCCTAGCAATCCAATACAATACACAAATTTAGCTCATTAGTCACTCTGCCGCAGCGCCTAGTGTGAATGCCACAGAAACATGCCAAGACAAGGATCTGATGTGGATTTAGTCATAAACACGTGTAAGACCCACAGTGAAGGACACCTCACGGGACTTGGAGTGCGGACATCTCAGATGAGTTTCCAGCAGCCTTCCCATTTCATCTCCTCTATATTAAACAGACTTTATTAGAGCACGAGCCCCTGACAGACGGGATATGTCAGTGGAGGCTTTAAGTGTGATTTGAACCTGTGACCTTTTGGCCCATGCTCCCTTCAACAGCCACTCCATTATGAGAGTCCCAGTTTATTGCAGGAATCATGGGATAGCGCAAAACTCATACTACAGTAGTTGTCATTTCATTCGGAAATATGGTTAAATCTGGACTATTTTTTTCTGGATATTTTAAATCTGGATATATTTTTCAGATCATTAAATTATTGTTAATTGTTGCTTATACTGTAGGTGATGTAAGCAAATTATTCTCTATAATATTATACTATAGGGCTGTTGAAAGCTTGAATTGGAATTGTTGGCGGACGTTCTAAGGTGTGCAATTATTTTCAGGGAAACGGCTAAAGTAGTTCCACTGATTTTGTGAGTTTTGATTGCATTACAGTTCCATATCGCCAAATCATTTCAGTTATTTCAAAGTTCCTTACAGCCTACAACCACAAAAGAACCAAAACCCACAATGATATTGACCAAGCAAATAAATATAGTAAATAATATGATAAAAAAGACAAATTATATATATATATATAATTAATTTTTTTTGCCACAAAATTATGTTTTATTATGTACGGAAAGCACATGCTCTCTTTCTCCAGCTCTCTCGCACACACACACAAACGGACACACACTCACACAGAAACGTGTTGTCAGCTCTTCTCTGACGATTTGATCAGTAAAATAGTTTAGCAACATAAAAGCTACATGACATTTCTCACTAGCAAGGTAATAATGGCGCTGTTCTTGAAGTAGATAAACTTACAGTTTCACCATTGGTAGAGACGCTGGTGCCAAACTCGGGTAAGGTAATTCACATACGCTTTCTCTCTCTCTCTCTTTTGAGGTGTGGTAACCATAGTATAAGAAGAATAATCGACTCATTGAAAATTGAATTATTGAAAAATAATGCACACCCGAGGTGTAACGGCAGCGCAATAACTACTACCTCAGGTGTGCATTATTTTCTAATAAATAATTATAAATAAATAATGGCCAGTCGTCAATTATTCCTTATATTATATCAGTCCCTCCAGAAAAACGCGATTATGCGATCGCATGATTTAATGCATAAATATTTATGCGGGGGCCGCATTTTTTCAAATACGTCGCACTTTCGCCGCATAAATTGCCTATTTCTGCGTGCAAAATATGCAGGCTAGCATGATTTCATAATCCCCGCATTTTCGTTGCAAAAAAGTCGTATAAAAGTTGTAAAATTGCATAAATATCCTGCATTTTCCATCACATTTTTTAAGAAAACGTGCCGCATAGTCAAGGATTTTTGCCCGCAACAATCACAAAAAAAGCCGCATTTTTCTGGAAGGACTGTTATATTAATTATATTATAGTGCTTCCAGTTTTATCATCCTAAAGTCAAATTTGTTTTATGGGTTTTTGGTTAAATGCTTCAAATAAGGTCTGTGGTGAACACAAGCTCAATATATTTTCACATTTTATTCTACGATATGACATACATCAATAATAAAGCGATTTCTAACAAGTGGCTAAATTTGTTGGAAGCTTGATGGTGATGTTGAAGTCATATGACCGTGGTGAAGTTTGTTAATCACCTACGTTTAGCTTTTTACTTCTGGCTATTGCATTCAGGCTTCAAAAGTTGTTCATTTGTGAACAAAATGCGTAACAATCATAAAGCTTTGTTGGTCCCAGAGCTTATTTTCTGCAATAATCCAAAAGCAAATGAAAAAATCTTTGTTGAGGGAACCGGTGTGATGCAAACTTCTATTTTTCAACCTCTCATTTTCAACTGTCTGACTAATTCCTGATGCGTAAGATCATGTTCTGCCCTACATTTGTTCCCTTATGGAATGCTACCTGAGGCCCTGTTGCCTCTGGCTTGGCGTGCTCAGTTGGGGACACTAATTTTTTCAACTAAACATCTAAATACATCTAAATAATAAACTAAATTAACCATTTAAACTAAATTACTGATCAAATTATTGATCTAAAGCCCACACTGTCACTGTATGATACTTGAAATTTTTCCAGAATGGCTATACAGCTGAATAAAATTATGCTGCATTATTTTCCTGTTTAACACTGTAAAGCTGCTTTGAAACAATCTACATTGTTAAAAGCGCTATATAAATAAAGTTGACTTGACTTGACTTGACCTGTAAAGAGGCAGATATTATTTTTTATTTTTTTGTTTATATGGCATTTTTTAAAAGATTTACTACAAGCCACCACAGTCAACCTGATCGTATCCTTAGTTTCAAGAGAGAATCCACAGGACCGTCTGAGAGTGATATGTTTGTCTTTTTAAAAACATATTCTTGGCACTGACAGAAAACCCTGTCTACTGCAGAGATAAACTTCAAACAATCTGGATGATATTACCGCCACTTACACACTCTTGGGCTGTTATACTCGCTGTCACTCATGGAAACACGTCACTGGCTTTCCAGAGGCCCTAGTTTATCATGCGAGTGTAACTTCTGTTGACATCAACTAAACACATGGTCTTTTTCATGCCATATTAAAACAGTCTTTACTCAGCCATTGTCTTTACGAATGTATTGCACAGCAATTCCTGGTCAAAAAAATCTGTTTTTTTAAATCTGTTTTACTTATACAAGGCTGCATTTGCTTGTATTTTAGTCAACATGAAGCTGCAGTGATTTTACTTCCATAATATGAGATGTATATTGGAGTGCAACAATATTCCATGAGAAAAAAAAAGTAGGATGGTACTTGATTGTATTGAATCGATTGGATTGTATAAAGTGGGCCTTAAATAACAGAATGAGGCCAGATGAGATTCAGACGTCTATCATATACACTACCGTTCAAAAGTTTGGGCTCAGTAAGTGACAGTAAAGACATTTACAATGTTATTTCAAATAAATGCTGTTCTTTTGAACTTTCTATTCATGAAAGAATCCTGAAAAAAGTCATCTTACCTGTCCCCATTCTCCAGGGATCCAGCGAGGCGGCGGACAGCGGCCAAGGCTGCAGCGAATGCGGACCGGAGGTTTGTTATGGTCCGAACAGAGGGCAGGTGGGAAGGTTTTTGTCAGGTCGCTACTTTTACATAGAACGATACGATGCTTGAAGCCAGGGCCACACTTTGGGGTACACTATAAACGAAAACACAAAAATATGAAAACAACTTTGCAAGAAGATTATCAGAAGAATTTCTTTACACATGAAAAACACATCAAGTCACCTCAGACCAATCCAGCGTCACCCACTGGGGTGGGCAGGACTGATTGTTGCAGGACTCTTGCTCTATTGGTCGATGGGTCAGACAGTGGCTGTCCTGCAGGGTCTCCTCCTCGGCAGGTCCGATTTTACGTATACACAAAACAGTACGTGTTCGGATGCCTCCATCACAGGTTTTCCCACATTCTGACCAGTCACCAATAAACCACCTGAAAACACAAAAAAATGGAAATTCTCTATATTTTGCATGGTTTCCTCAAAATATATATTTTGTATGTATTGCATATATGATACCCTTTTGGAGTCAGTAAGATTTTAGGCTTTGTTTTTTAAACAAAGAAATACTTTTATTCAGCAAGGATTCCAAAGATTGATCAGAAGTGATAGTAAAGACATTTATAATGTTACAAAAGATTTCTGCTTCTAATAAATCCTGTTCTTTTGAACTTTCTGTTCATCAAAGAATCCTGAAAAAATAAGAAATGTTTCTTAAGCAACAAATCACCATATCAGAATATCATTTATTTTAAAATGTATCAATATTTCTCAACATGACTGTTTTTACTGTATTCTTGCAGACCCCAAACTTTTTTCATAATAAAATAAGTGACTGTTGTGTCACTCACGGCCCTATTTACAATCTCTCTGTGAAACGCAACCTTGAAAAAAATCCATCAAGATTTTGGTATATTAGTTTCAGGGGCTTAATGCAAATAATGTCTTGCCACATAGCAGCCTAAAAATACCAAGAAGAGAAACATTTGGCATAAATGGCCTGAAACGGCATTTTATTTACTCCCCAAAACCACATTTGTACTCTCAATTGGTTTTTGAACCCTGCAAAGACACTTTGTTGAAGTTCAACGCCTGTAAATTCCACACGATTGCAACTACAATTCAAAAATTGCATTCAATTTGACTTAGTTTTTGGCTAAATTACTCCTACACTTTAGCTGGGCTGTGGAATACAGACATTTTATATAACCGTCTCTTTTTACCATTTGTTACGGCTGAATTAAATTTCGTGCGGTTTGTTTGCATTCTCTTGGCGATGCTCTGATAAAGCCACGGATGATGTGTCTTATAAAATACAAGTAAAATAAAATTAAAGCCGAACATAAATTATTAATGAAATAAAATCTGTCATTATCTGCAAGATCATTAGAGAAAAAATGACCACCCCAAAAACAACAGGGTGTTTTCAAATGACCATTACGACCCTTTCTGGGCCAGAGACTGCATTCCTCTGACATCAGGTAGAGATGGAAATAGATTTTAGATGATGTTATTATTAGCGATGCCCATCTTGGGGTTCAGGTTCACTAAACCCTCCACTGGCAAGATGCAGGAGCGCAGAGGCCAAAACCATTTAATTCCTCCTTCCAAATTCAAATTTGCAGACACAAGTGAACTTTGCTCAGCTGCTCGCCCCATTGAAAATGAGCGCTAAGTGCGTCCGCGCACACGCATACTCCACACACGTTTATGGATATTGTCCCTTGAGGGTTCATAAACTCTGCTAGCCAATACAATTAAACGCAGGTGATCACTCATACTTTTTTTGGATGCCTTTAGGATTTTGGCACCAAAGTCCAAATGAAAACAGGCAACATATGAAGAAATAAATCATGTTGCTTAGTTTTTAAGCTGTCTTCAAAGAAGCTCTTTATGGTCGGGGTGTTATGAAGACAAATTAAACATTACGGGTGTTTTTTTATTTTTTCATCACAAACTTTGAGTATAAGCCACATGTTTGGGAAAATCATATCGATTAAAAAAGTTATTTAAAAAAAAACTATATTTGGCATGAAGTAAATAAATGAAGCTTTTTATTTCTTAAACAACCATGTAGGAGGACACATCATGGCCATATTCCAGGATGACAATGACAAGATTCATGATCTGTCTCAATCAGTCTGTGGCCATCATACACTTCATGATTTTCTGTGAAACCTGTCAACTCAAATCTGCAAACTGGCTCTGACTTTCGGCAACTAGTTACATACTTGCAAAGTTACTCATAGTTAGTAGAATGTCTAAAGTGGACTATTGAAATAAAGTGTTCTTTCTCTATTCTTTCATGACAAACTCCATTTCCCCTTTTACAGTAGCATACAGTAATAGTATCCTGTGACATGACACTATACAACTTTTTCCATGGAAATCAGTCGTGTCCATAACAAGAGACTGGACATTTAGACAGTTATTTGGTTTAGAAATGCTCATTGTGAAATCTCATTTGTTCATAATTCCGCTCATGATAACTGTACATCAGATATCTTCTGATGGGTTGAAATTGCAGCATTTTGGCTTTCAATGTGGACAGAATTGCTTGTCACTGGAAACTTGTCACATCTTACCAAGTTAGGACATGATGAAATGTGCAAACCTATCATTGTCATTCCCATGATGCAATAAGTAATGATATATCATCTGCATTGAAAAGTACATTTGTAAGTATATAAGATGATAGTATTCATTGTACTGAATTTTACAGTTATAATAATTTCAAAAATCTTATAAAAATAAAAACTGGCAGGATGATTTTTCATACTTCATTACAGTATTGAGAATTACATTTTTTGGCATTACAGTAATTTAGAAGGAAATTGTGCAAATTGTCATAAAAAAAATTTCAAATTATATATATGTGTGTATATATATATATATATATATATATATATATATATATATATATATATATATATATATATATATATAATGGTTATAAATAGGCTATACTTTAATTCTGTCAAGTGATTAAATGTTTTCATCAATTACACAATGTGGCGATTAATCAATCCAAATAATTGCAAAGTAATTGCACAAAGTTTGGCTGAGAAATTACCAAAAGTATCATTTAAAATCATTACTGTGTTAAATGAGAAAAGCATCCAATAGATGATGTTCTTCGATGGTCCTAATGTTTTTTTCATTAATATGGAAATGCAAAATACTTTTTTAATTAAATGACTCTAAATAATAAAACTAAAACTACCAGTAGATGCCGGTAAATGTCTAAATGAGTAAGTCATTTTGTAATTCCTTCACCCGACTGATTCGCTCAAAACGCGGATTCATTCAGAAATTAAACACTGCTGTGTGTTGCTCGGAGACGCACAACAGTTCTGCTCTGGCTTTATTGGTAATATTTCCATTGGCAAAATTTAGCAAAAGCATTTATAACATTTTTAAAAAGAATTATAAAATATAAAAAGCATTATAAATATTCAAAATTCTATGCTATTTGGGACAAAAACAGCACTCATGTGATATTGTGCTCATAACTGTGATATTGCTTAACTATATCATATTAATATGAGACAAAAACTCAAACAGGGGCATTTTTGCCCTGATATCTTGAATTTTAGGGGCATATAACTGTATTATATAGGCTCCATCACACAGTGAGCTGTTGCCATGCTTTGTGTTCAAATGTAAGATGAACTACATAGGTCTGGGGCGGTTATTTTTTACCATAACTAATGAATGAAAATAATGTGTTAAATCAACAGCCCTAATAATTCTATATCTGTTTTATTTTTTCCCCCCCAATCAATAAGCCTCGAAGTTGCTATACTCACTCTGGAGGGCAAGGCTCTGTGTTACACGGTCGCTGGTTCCCTGGCGGTTTGCTGTCTGGGTCACAGTAGCTGTTTTGGACCACGGAATTGTCATCCAGTCTTTTACACACCACCTCCTGCTTCTGCGAACCTGCAAAAAGACAATAAAACATCACTTCATTCATCTGCCTCACGCTTTCAGCTGCAAGGTCGTTTTCGACACTTCAGCAGCTTGTGCGCAAAGCGCTGTGTGGTCGGCATCGGCCCCTGAGGTTAAACTAGCTCTGTGTCTCTTCTCTAGGGGTCCACTTGCTGACAGAGCACTCTGTGTGGATAGAGGCACGGAGGTGATATTAATTTTTCCCTCCGTATTATATCTAGGTGTGTAAATGCCTCGGTTGAAGTGAGTGTCTTAGTGAATGATTTTTACAGAGAAGCCAATCTTTTCTTTGGCTCATGGTTGTGAAAAGTGAGCATTACCACAGTAATGGCAGAGTAGAGCGCTATGCTGTATGCTTAGTGCTAGAGGCCATTGGACTCTTTGGGCCCATAAGGAAAGACATTAGCCTCCAGTTAAGCCGGTTTATGCCAAGCTTGGCTAGCGCGCAAGGCCACCTTGTGAGGTGGATCTTATAGCTGCCAGTACGGCATTCTTGACTGGGTAACCGAAATAACAAACTACTCCGGTGGGAGCTTGATGACCCCTTTCGAGAAAAGAGATTTCGCTAATACCGATTTGATTCGCTAAAACCAAACTAGGGGGAAAATGTTAAATCTCATGACATCAGTTCATGATGCAAGACCGTTATCAGTGTTGTTGCACATAACGATCAAAATAACACGGCAACATTGAAATTTAATGGGAGTTTGTAAAAAAGCAGGAATCAAGTCCAAGCATCTGAATCACAAATCATTTCTAAAAGAATATTGCTGAATTTTATGGCAGTTCGCTTGGTGTTCAAATACTCCCTGTGTGGCTTGCCAACAGAACAGCCGGGAGTTGTATTAATAACACAAAATTTCACAAATGACATAAGTGTTGCCCTGGGGTATTTCCATATAAACTAAAATGTGTTCAAATGAATTGAGCAACAAATGAGGTTGAGTTTGCGGAGCTCTGTGAAATCCCTCCGTGGACTAGCCTGCGATGTTTGCATTTTTTGGTGAAATATAACAAGTGCTTTGAATGTTTTCAATGGCCATAACTGAAAAAAGGAGAGAGTAAAACTATTTATTGTTGTAAGAAAGCCATTTATTTCAGGGGAGCCTGAACAGTCTGGTCATATTTGAGGTGAGGGCTCACATTTACATGTGGTTACGACATTCAGATGTTGAAATAAGAGGCAGCCAGCTCACTGCACAACTTGTACGTTGGCGGCACAAATTGGTGAACCATAGTCATATGTCAGATAAAAATACACATTTTTATCATTCTGTAGGATTTGTTTTTGTAATAAAGAAAAGATTTGGAAAAGAACAATCCAATGCTGTATGCAGCAAAGCAAAATAGAGCTCTCGAGCTTCAAAAAGGGCACAAAAGTACCATACATGTATCAAAGGCCCTCTTTACATCTGGTATTAAGCGTTTTCTTCGATCTGATCACAATTGGATGACTAAATACAGGTGTAAATGGGTCTAAAACGTTTAGAGCTTGTCCTGCTTCGACCACTACCAAAGGTAGTCGAAAATGCATTAAACCGGATTGCTTTCGTAGTGTAAACGTTCATGTGGTCTTTCGAACAGCCACAAAAGACCTCCTAATCTCTACTGGCCTAATGCATAAACATTATGTGAAGCGCGCTAGCCAGATGAGATTTAAACTTTGTTGAAAGCTTTGCTTTCTTATGTAAATTGTGTGAGCTTATTTTGTCCATTAGATCGAAAGATCTGAAAAAGCCCATACATTTACCCACCCATAGACCCTCCCCTCGAAAGAAGGGAAGGACAGAATTGGTCAAAAGTGGACAAGAGACGGAAAGCGAGCGGAAAGACTGAATGCTTCTCCAGAGAGGAATCCTTTCGTTTTTAATATTTAAAAATGTTTGTGTACTGCTGCGCGTCTCTGTGTGTGTAATAAGAAGAGTATACGTACGCTGTGCACCCGCCTATAGGTGCATATTACTAACGCGCCCTTTAAATAACACAAAAAATACTGCACTATTGACTTTAGACCAGGTTTTTGTTGGTCAATGGTGCAGTCGTTTTAAGTTGCCTCAAAATAGCAACGCGCCAACAATGTGCCTGAACACACCTCGTTTTTAGACCAGCACACCCATGGGTGAATAGATGGGCGCGAGTGCATTTGCTATTTAAACAACGTGGCACTGGACATGAAAATCAGTCCTATGCACCAATGAATCATTCCAACCAGTTCTGTGAACTGGATGAACTGATTGTTCAAGAATCGGTCATCAAGAAAACCCTTTGAACCATTTATGAAGCCTGGTTGGAACACTATCAAGAACAAGTTTTTGTCCAGTCTGTCCACTTATTTTTCACATTTTCTCATTACTGATCAGGGGGTACAACAATCTTTCTTAATAAGGATGAGAGGAATTGATTGGCTTACCTCCTGCACATGTTGCTGAGCACTCAGACCAGGGCAGATGGTGCCAGGAGAAGCCCACTTCATTGTCCCCACTTCCTGTACGCTGGATGGGCACATTGAACTTGTAGTGGATGCCCAGGTTCTGTTCCTGTAGTAGCACCTGTAACATTTAAAATAGAATAGGGGTTACTTTTCTGTTGCTAATATACAGGCTTAACAAAGAGGTCAGGGTCAACCTAGTCTCAGCCTCAGACGTCATGCCCACAGACCGTTGGCTGAACGTCTGATTCCACACTTATCTGGAAACACTTCAGGAGTTTCGAAGTCATCATCTGATTGGTTAAATTCTAAGTTCGCGGCTCTGTTGTTGCAGTAAACTTGCACATTGTTCTTGAATGACTGCACGCCGGTCTGTTATAGCAAGGACATCGACTTTACATTTTAACGCCCCTAAACATGACGTGGAACAAAACAAACTGTGATTGGTTGCTTTACATGTCAGTCAAACGTCTTCATGAGCGGTCCTCGACCAATGAAACCTGAGATAGAGTCCAGACCTGAAGGTCGCGAGACTAGGGTCAACCTGGTTAGTTTTGTTCCCAAATTGCCTCAAATACACATTGACGGACACAATTATTTATAGTAGATGGGATGTTAGAGTATTTTATGGTGGGACTGTGCACATTCTTATGGTGGTATCAGCCAATCAGGGTTGTGACATTATTTCCCTGCCTGACTGGCTTAAACAAGAAAAAAAAACTTGCTGGAAAAATTCACCTGGATGCAGGTCGCATACTTTTGAGGCTGGATATGCCAGCCGAGCAACTGTCATTGAGATTAATGGGAATTCTCCAGGTATTATAGACCTCCATGGTCTTAACCAAGGATTTTGGCAGAGGAAGTTGGTCTTGGATTAGTGACAAAAAGACAAATACTGAGGTCTTAAAATGTATGGAATAGAGCAATCAAATCATTAAGAAGAGGATTTTTTGGATGAGCCTAACCTCAGTTCAGCTTGAACGAGCACATATTTAGCATATCACATCAGCTTTATTCCTGAATTACTTAGTCAGAGAGTTATAATTGTGTGTGTGTGTGGGTTATAAATTGGAAAGCCCTGTTAACCAGTGTGGCCCACAATGGAATGGCTTGTGGTGCATTGGCCACTTGTATGTTTTCCAGCGGTGCTGCGACCAGGCCTGGTATTTCCAGCACTTTTGTCCAGGCGAAAGCGATTGTGGTTGCCGAGACGGGGCTTTTCAGAATGAACACACACACGCGTGCTAAAACATGTGCACATGAGCAGCACTCACATTTGGCCAGACAGAGGTTTTTAGTGCAAACATATAACAGTTAACTCTGAAACCGCTAGCTAGAGTTCATGTGAGGTTTGCACACAGATGTGGACTTTATTTAGAAGGAGCCAAACAATTTCAAACTGCCCATTCAAAACACAAGGCTACTCTACAGTATCACAACTGTGACCTTACTACATGAGCTTTTATAGTCTGAAAATAACCAAAGGAAAGCCCAGAATTGTTGTAAAATAGCCTGTTTAACTTTATTGTTCTTATGTTGAAACGCATTTAAAACTGGTGTTAAAAACTACTACTTATCCTTAACCTTTAAGGAGTTGGGCTAGTATGTGTGTTTTAGTTGATCCCCTTTTTGGGTTTTATCTTGTGTTATGTTTTACGGCACTGTATGTAGTTGTATATTGATTGTACAGCCCTTTGGTCTGCATGTGCACTTGTAAATTGCTTTATAAATAAAATGAATGAATGAATAAATGTTTAACAAAAAATTATTGTGTTTTACAATTTTACATTGTAGCTCAAATGTAAATTCCATTACACAGTACCAGAACTTCTCTATTTTAATCAGTAGCGTACCCTTACTTAATTTTGCATGAGTGGTGCGCAAATCACCATAGGCGCGTTCATCAGTGCGCTCCAAAACTGTTAAGACTTGCACAAGCCCTTCCTGTGCGACGCTGATGATAAAATGTGCAACCCATTTGAATTTTATTGAGAATGTAGTAAAATAGAGTCGAACAATCTAAAATCTAATCTACAACAGCCACTAAAATGACTGCAAGCTTTTTAAATTCATGATAACCACATTTAATATAATGTATCATATATCTATTGTATTTAATGTGGTACATTTTGAATAGTTGTAGAATTTATAATAGATAGTCTGTTAAAGTCCTCATGAAATCAATCTTATTTACCTTTTTGCACACATTACAGGTCTTGGGGTAAAGAATTAATCTGTGCAAGTTAATACACAGAAAAATAATACTTTGCCGTGGTAATCTTTAATCAAAATCTGAAAAGTTACTTCGGTCTGTAATGCCGTTCCCTTTCCGATGATGGCAGGTTGACGGCTTGGGTTTGAATATCCTTAACCACCCCCCTCCAACTGTTAGTCTGCTATGAGCGAGAGATGGAGAGGAGGAGTGCTGAAGTAAAACCCTGCCCTCTATTCAATATTCCGTTTCGCTTGTAAATATGTCACAGCACTGAAATAAAATCTGTTGCATCTTCCAATTCACTGGGACTTTAAAGGTAGGGTAGGTAAGATTTGGATAAAAAACTTTTTTCCCAAATTTGTTTAAACTTTCTTTATATATCAATACATAATTAAAATGTAAGTACTCTGAAAAAGAAAGTATAAAAATTGAGTGTCTGTAGACCTCTCACGACTGTTTTAAAGACAGCTCATTATTTCCATTCACTCCACCTTCTCCCTTCTGGGCTCTTTCCAAAGCCACGCCCCCAAAACACATGAACGGAAATGGTTCGCTAAGTGTATAACATTGTAACTTTATGCTAAGTAATGTTATGTTAGCTATATTAGGCAGCTACGTGTGCTAGTGAGACATGCTTCATGAAAACATAAACCAAAAAAATGTATAATCAAAATGAAAGATTACCTGTCAAGCAGAAATACAGCCTCTTGAACTCAAATCAAACGGGTGCGCCAGGGTTGCCAGGTTTTCACAACAAAATCCGCCCAATTGCTACTCAAAACTAGCCCAAAACATGCCCAATCGTGTTTCTCCGGTAAAAATCGCGTTTGGGGGGTAAAATATGTGTCTTTTTGGTAGGGCTGTCTGCTAAAATTCGCAAATCCCGGGGAAAAATATCACATAATTGGGGTCGCTTCAACCCGCGGACATGAAAAACAGCCCGCGGCAACAGTGTTTGAAGTAGCCCGACTTGGCAACACTGGGGTGCGCGCATGTGGGCAGATCCTGGAGCAAAAGCGGTGGTAGCCATGGTAGCGAGAGAGAGTGACAGTCGCCCAAGCCAATCACTTGTTTCGGCCCGAACGAAAATAATGAGTGGTGTTTATTGCAGATTAAAAAGTCTAGAGTCACTCGATTTTTATACTCTCTTTTTCAGAGTACTTAAATTTGAATTATGTATTGACATATAAAGAAAGTTTAAACAAATTTGGACAAAAGTGTTTTAGATCATTCTTACCTACCCTACCTTTAAGGGAATAGATTTTTCACTAAAGATTTATTCTACAACTGTGGCATGTTGTAGCTTTAGTTTCTAACGGTATTTCTATTTTTCATAACAAATGCTATAGATAAAGAAAAAAGTTAACATTGGCCTAAGCATGGTAATACGGAACAATCAATGGTTGTAATTAAATCCTTATTGTAACTAATGCAATAGTTAAACAATTACAAGAACTGTTACTTTTAAGGCCAAGTACCAGTTAGAAAGAGTTTTAAAATATGGACCATCTTGAATTATTGACTAAACAATTGGTTATGTTATCAACCAATTTGCATTTGGACCAGTTTGGACCATTTTGCAAAAACAAACAGATAAATAAACCTCACAAGGAAGCATATGCCCCGGGATTCTTTTAATTGGTCACAGTTCTACCCCCAATGTTCAAACCAAAACTACGCCATTGCAACTGAGGGAGACAACTAATAACCCCGCCCCCACAACAAACCTCGCCCTCTTTGGTGAGTACCGGCACTTTATTTTTTCCACTTCATGCAGTGTCCAATTCAGTAAAAACTCTAATAATTAAAAAAAACATAACATAACATTGTAGTCAGTACTTTTAAATAATGATATTATATATATATATATATATATATATATATATATATATATATATATATATATATATATATATATATATATATATATATATATATATATATATATATATATATATATATATATATATATATATATATATATTAAAAAAAAAAATATATATATATATATATATATATATATATATTAAAATATGTTTCATTAAACGTTACTGAACTAATTAAACAAACAAAGTTACACAAAATATTATTGAATGTTTTTGTGTTTTATGTAAAATTTTAGTAAAATAGTTCATTAAACACTGACAAAAACAAGACTGCGTCACATACTTTAAATTATTTTACATATTTTAAAACACCAACCATATTAAACGTAAAAGTACATTTTACTAAATCTTTACTAAAAATTTGATCAACAAATTAAACATTGACACACTCGGGCTCGGGCATTAATAACAGAGCGGTGCGGAGCAAAGTGAGTGAGTGTTTCAACTTTTCAATTAATTCCTATGAAAGGATTCCTATCTTAATCATAGGCATGATCTGAAAACTCGCCAGACTGGAAACGCGTCAAGAATGACACGCTTACCTCAGCTCTGCTCAGCTCTTCACTCTCGTGATGAATGAAATCTGACTCCTGCTGCATCTGTGCCTGACTTTCGTTCGGCTCACTCACACTTTATTGAAAAGACACGTTCAGTTTTTAATTGTAGTGTGTATTCTCTAACTGAACGAAATTATTGTATTACTATGAAAAACAAAACGACAGTGGGGGCGGTTTCATGGTGGGCAAGTGATAACCAGTAGCCGTGGCTTTGGGAGTGGCCTCGTTGGGCAAGTGCATTCTGGGAGTTGTTGTCTTTCATCCACATGAGACAAAAATACATTTTCTGTCTTTTCTCAGTCTAGAAGGCACCAAATTCAAAAATAATTTCACATTTCTACTACATAAATGACCCAGTTTAAATCTCCCCAGCGCTGAAGTACCCCTTTCAAATTATGACACAAATAACTGCAATTAACTTCAAACTGTCATGTATTTTTAAAACAATAATCATGACATAAAATGCATTTTTACATATATTATTTTTGTCACTTTTACTGAAAGGAAAGTGGAGAGATAACAGGAAACTACAGGTCGAGCAGAGGGGAAAGGGACATGACACAAGCTAGATGGAAATCACATAAGTGCTTCAGTGCGTCTTCGAGCATCTGAACGAACTGCCAGGCCACATGTCTGGCATATACTTCTAAAACACTAGAACTACAGACACTACTGTGTTCCTTACAGTAAATATATAAGGCTCTAGATCTACTCACCATAACCACCAAATTTTCAGTGGTGGCCCCTAGAGCTTCTAGCGACTCGGGTTCATCAGTCGGCCTCTTATAGTGGAAGGCTGTTCCTGCGATGTCAAATTTGCGGGGCCAGTCGATGGTCCAGGCTCCGTTGATGTAATAGTCATCCCCCTCCGATTTCAAAGCTGTGACAAGTGAGAGCACCAGTTAATAACCCGACACGAGTGAGATGCTGCCAAGCTGAGAGGGTGATGTCATCGCTGTCATTCGTCAACATGACGAGCATCATCTTACAGAGTAGCTCAGGCTTCCTGATGTCATGGGTAATTTTCACTCGCGCTTTCAGACGCAGTGCAGCTTGCAGATCTAACTTACTAAGTTCAGGTGAAAGTCAGCTTTCCTCACAAATGCCATAACCGCTCAGTTGTCAAAACAAAGATCTCATCTCAAAGCATAATTGTAGAAAAACATCTTGATTGAGATGGGGCCAAATTGTAGAAAAACAAGGTGTGTTTTACTCACTCCAGCTCTTTTGCACCATTTATTTTTCCTAAAGGTACACCAAGTATTTTTTTTTTTAAATATTTAAACAAAGAAATTAACAGAACCTTTGATAAATCTTTAAACGGATAACACTCACATTGAAGATAAATTCTACATGGGGCAAGTCGCTCCATCATGGTGTACAAAATTTTTGCCAAATATTATCTTGGTAATAATATTTGGTTAAAATAGCCAGAAATAGCACACTGTCAATTGTGAATTACTTGAAACTAGTGCTGTCGCGATTAATCGCATCTAAAATAAAAGTTTGTGTTTACTTAATATACACTGATCAGGCATAACATTATGACATGAGGTGAAGTGAACAACACTGATTCTCTCTTCATCACGGCACCTGTTAGTGGGTGGGATATATCAGGCAGCAAGTGAACATTTTGTCAAAGTTGATGAAGGAAAAATAGGCAAGCGTAAGGATTTGAGCGAGTTTGACAAGAGCCAAATTGTGATGACTAGACGACCGGGTCATAGCATCAACGAGTTTGAGGTGTTGACTTGGCCTCCAATTTCCCCAGATCTCAATCCAATCGCGCATCTGTGGGATGTGCTGAACAAACAAGTCTGATTCATGGAGGCCCCACCTCGCAACTTACAGGACTTAAAGGATCTGCTGCTAACATCTTGCTGCCAAATACCTCAGCACACCTTCAGCTGTCAAGTGCCTCCACGGGTCAGGGCTATTTTGGCAGCAAAAGGGGGACCAACACAATATTAGGTCATAATGTTATGCCTGGTCGTGTATGTGCTAATACTATGTATAATTATTATGTATATTTGAATACACGCACATACATGTATATATTTAAGAAATATTTGCATGTATATACTGTATATATATTTATATCATTTATATTATATTGTATATAAATATAAAAAAAATTCTTAAATATATACATGCATGTGAGAGTATTTATATATACATAATAATTATACAAAGTACACACACACACATATTATGTAAACACAAACTTTTATTTTGGATGCGATTAATTGCGATTGTTTGACAGCACTACTTGAAACAAAACTGAAAATTATAACTTTCTTTATTTTTCCATGGCAGAATAAAGGAAAACATTTGCAGAATGTTTAAACTGCTCTTTTCAGTCTAAAATCCAAGTCAAACGTTTTTTAATTGTGTCAGAATGTTTTGCGACCGCTGATCGATGATACCAAATGCTAATTGGTTCTCATAACTGAAAGTGACATGGCAAGTTTTAATTCAATAATAATTTGTTACATTTATATTTATATAGCGCTTTTCTAGGCACTCAAAGCGAAGGGGTATGCATTAATTTTATAGGAAAGAGCTGCATACAAATTCTTCAAAACATCTCCTATTGCGTTCAACGGAAGAATGAAAGTCATATGGGTTTGGAAGGACACAAGGGCGAGTTTTATGCCCTCAAACTGTCAGTTATATAATAAGTTGGGTAAAACCAACCAGAGAGATAAGACAGTTGTTTCAGGTACAATTCATAGTTTTCACATGACGTCACAAGCTTATAGGAACGCCCACCTGGAGGGCAAAACAAGGCTTTCCTCCATTGCCCGCCAGTTATTTTTACCAGGTTTGTAGTCAGTATTAATGATATTAAAATACCAACCTTATTAAAAGACCAACCTTATTGATGATGCATACTTTGTACAGGAAAGCAGATGAACACAAAATATTGGTGCAACACAATGTTTCTCGTTAAGCGTTTTTTTCCATCGAAACCCATTATACAACCCCAAATCAGAAAAAGTTGGGACAGTATGGGAAACGCAAATAAAAAAAAAAGAAGTGATTTCTACATTTACTTTGACTTGTATTTCATTGCAGACAATATGAACACAAAATATTTCATGTTTTGTCTGGTCAACTTCATGCATTATAAATATGCATTCTTTCCTGGCATTCAGACCTGCAACACATTTCAAAAAAAGTTGGGACAGGAGCAATTTAGGGCTAGTAATGAGGTAAAATGGTTAAATAATGATGTGATTTGAAACAGGTGATGTAAACAGGTGACTGTAATTATGATTTGGTACAAAAGCAGCATCCAAGAAAGGTCTAATCCTTTAGGAGCAAAGATGGGCCGAGGATCGCCAGTTTGCCAACAAATACGTGAGAAAATTATTGAAATGTTTAAAAACAATGTTCCTCAAAGAAAGATAGGAAATGATTTGGATATTTCACATTCAACAGTGCATAACATAATTAAAAGATTCAAGGAATCTGGAGGAATTTCAGTGCGTAAAGGAAAAGGGCACAAGCCTAAGCTGAACAACCGTGATCTCCGATCCCTCAGGCGGCACTGCATCAAGAATCGTCATTCATCTATAAGCGATATCACCACAATGGGCTCAGGACTACTTTGGCAAACCTTTGTCAAGTACCACAATACGTAGTTACATCCACAAATGCCAGTTAAAACTGTACTGTGCCAAAAGGAAGCCCTATGTTAACAGTGTCCAGAAGCGCCGTCGACTTCTCTGGGCTCGGAGGCATCTGGGATGGACCATCACACAGTGGAAACGTGTATTGTGGTCAGATGAATCAGTATTTGAGGTATTTTTTGGGAGGAATGGACGCCGTGTGCTCCGGACCAAAGAAGAGAAGGATCATCCAGACTGTTACCAGCAACAAGTCCAAAAGCCAGGGTCTGTCATGGTATGGGGTTGTGTCAGTGCCCTTGGCAAAGGTAATTTGCACTTCTGTGAAGGCACCATTAATGCTGAAAAGTACATAGAGATTTTGGAGCATAATATGCTGCCTTCAAGAAGACATCTTTTGTTAGGGAAGTCCATGCATATTTCAACAAGACAATGCAAAACCACATTCTGCACACATTACAAAGTCCTGGCTGCGGAGGAAGAGGGTACGGGTACTTGACTGGCCTGCCTGCAGTCCCGACCTGTCTCCAATAGAGAATGTGTGACGCATTTTGAAGCGCAAAATGCGACAACGAAGACCCCGTACTGTTGCCCACCTTAAGACTTGTTTGCAGGAAGAATGGGACAAAATTACACCTGAAACACTTCATCACTTGGTGTCTTCAGTCCCTAAACGTCTTTTAAGTGTTGTGAAAAGGAATGGCAACATAAAGTAGTAAATGCTTTACTGTCCCAACTTTTTTTTAAATGTGTTGCAGGTCTGAATGACAGGAAAGGATGCATATTTACAAATGACATGAAGTTGACCAGACAAAACATGAAATATTTTTTGTTCATATTGTCTGCAATGAAATACAAGTCAAAGTAAATGTAGAAATCACTTTTTTTTTTCTTTTTTTTTGCGTTTTCCATACTGTCCCAACTTTTTCTGATTTGGGGTTGTAAACAAAACGTGTTGTGTTCATATTCTTGGCTCATCTGCTTGCCTGTATAGGCTTAGGCTACATCATAAAAAACAGTGTAAACTGAATTTGATCTTTTAATAATCACTGTTTTAGTACATAACGGCACTTTAAGGGTGGGTTGCACAAATAAGGATTCTTTAGCATCAGTTCACCCTCTGCCTGTGCTGCTTGATCAGCTCTATAATTAACGATTTTACTGCGTAATTAATCTGTTTAAAATTAAGTGGTGCAACAACGCGATTTAAAATAAAACCCATATCAACAAATCCTAGATTAGTGTTAAACTTTGCTTAACTGATTCCTTATTGGTGCAACCCACCCTAAAGTGTTTTTCACGTTAAATGTTTTATAACGTCCCGTTGTTTTTAGTGATTGAAATACTGCAGCAGGCAGTGGCCAAAACGTGCATCTTGTTCACATATTTTTGTTTTAAGATAGAAATTTGACAGACTTGTGCTGCAGTTCTATGGCGATTTTGCCCTCCAAACAGTCACGTGACTGAAAACTATGAATTAGAATTAAATGATTGATGTTAAACATCAATTAACCAATGCTTTCATTATTAGCCAAATATTTGTAAGACATTAAGGGTCTCAAGGCCATTTTAAAAGATCCTCACTTTAAACAGGGCCATGTGTTTATATTGCACAAACATGGCATGTGACAAAATGTGTTTTACAATTTCCTTAAATGTGTTGCTAACGTCAGCCACCTCTGTGCCAGAACATCAGACAACTTATCTTCCTTTCAAACGGCGAGAAAACCCTCTCTATGTCAAAATGATAGACAACAAAACTCAACAAGCTGCCATACACACTAGCTATATTTATGTTTGCACTCAAAACAGTTTAATTGGAGCCGCTTGTTTGGTTGTTTTAATTAGTTACATGGCTGGGAACCATGATGGTTTTACTCAGCTTGCGGTTGGGAAAAGACAAAAGGCCCATCTTAAGACAATGAACATGAAAGTGAGGATGGCTGTCAGATTGATCCAGATTTACACCCACAACAAAGCCTAACTCAAACCACTTCACCACTATTGTGCCCACTAGAGCTACACGATTCGGGATAAATTGAGAATCACGATTTTTTTTGTTTCAAACAGAGATCACGATTCTGAACAAAATAGAATAAAGATTCTGACAAAATGTTAATAGATGAAGTCTATTGTTTAATTAATGTTTAATTAATTTGAATGAATTATTTACAACCCCAAATCAGAAAAAGTTGGGACAGTATGGAAAACGCAAATAAAAAAAAAGAAGTGATTTCTAAATTTACTTTGACTTGTATTTCATTGCAGACAATATGAACACAAAATATTTCATGTTTTGTCTGGTCAACTTCATGTCATTTGTAAATATGCATCCTTTCCTGTCATTCAGACCTGCAACACATTTCAAAAAAAGTTGGGACAGGAGCAATTTAGGGCTAGTAATGAGGTAAAATGGTTAAATAATGATGTGATTTGAAGCAGGTGATGTCAACAGGTGATTGTAATAATGATTTGGTACAAAAGCAGCATCCAAGAAAGGTCTAATCCTTTAGGAGCAAAGATGGGCAGAGGATCGCCAGTTTGCCAACAAATATGTGAGAAAATTATTGAAATGTTTAAAAACAATGTTCCTCAAAGAAAGATAGGAAGAGATTTGGATATTTCACATTCAACAGTGCATAACATAATTAAAAGATTCAAGTAATCTGGAGGAATTTCAGTGCGTAAAGGACAAGGGGCGCAAGCCTAAGCTGAACAACCGTGATCTCCGATCCCTCAGGCGGCACTGCATCAAGAATCGTCATTCATCTATAAGCGATATCACCACATGGGCTCAGGACTACTTTGGCAAACCTTTGTCAAGTACCACAATACGTAGTTACATCCACAAATGCCAGTTAAAACTACTGTGCCAAAAGGATGCCCTATGTTAACAGTGTCCAGAAGCGCCGTCAACTTCTCTGGGCTCTGAGGCATCTGGGATGGACCATCACACAGTGGAAACGTGTACTGTGGTCAGATGAATCAGTATTTCAGGTATTTTTTGGGAGGAATGGACGCCGTGTGCTCCGGACCAAAGAAGAAAAGGATCATCCAGACTGTTACCAGCAACAAGTCCAAAAGCCAGGGTCTGTCATGGTATGGGGTTGTGTCAGTGCCCTTGGCAAAGGTAATTTGCACTTCTGTGAAGGCACCATTAATGCTGAAAAGTACATAGAGATTTTGGAGCATAATATGCTGCCTTCAAGAAGACATCTTTTCCAGGGACGTCCATGCATATTTCAACAAGACAATGCAAAACCACATTCTGCACACATTACAAAGTCCTGGCTGCGGAGGAAGAGGGTACGGGTACTTGACTGGCCTGCCTACAGTCCCGACCTGTCTCCAATAGAGAATGTGTGGCGCATTTTGAAGTGCAAAATGCGACAACGAAGACCCCGTAATGTTGCCCAACTTAAGACTTGTTTGCAGGAAGAATGGGACAAAATTACACCTGAAACACTTCATCACTTGGTGTCTTCAGTCCCTAAACGTCTTTTAAGTGTTGTGAAAAGGAATGGCAACATTACAAAGTGGTAAATGCTTTACTGTCCCAACTTTTTTTGAAATGTGTTGCAGGTCTGAATGACAGGAAAGGATGCATATTTACAAATGACATGAAGTTGACCAGACAAAACATGAAATATTTTTTGTTCATATTGTCTGCAATGAAATACAAGTCAAAGTAAATGTAGAAATCACTTCTTCTTTTTTTTTGCGTTTTCCATACTGTCCCAACTTTTTCTGATTTGGGGTTGTAAAAAAAATAATTTCAATGAATGATTCAATGACTCACTCATAAATACTTCACTTGTTTGAATCAGCATTTTTAAAACGAATCTCTTGAATGAAGGATTCAATGATAAATACATTTTTAACAGGCACTTGTCGCCACCCACTGGTGTAATGATTTAATTGATACAATCTTTATTTGAAGCACCAAGTTACTTTCAAATGGTGATTTACTCTATTTTGATTGCTACTGTAGACATACAGTGGGGAGAACATACACTGCCGATTTTGCAGGTTTTCCTACTTACAAAATCCACAAAAATCTAAAATCCGGAAAATCACATTGTATGATTTTTAAATAATTAATTTGCATTTTATTGCATGACTTAAGTATTTGATCTTGCGCACGCAAGGTCCCCTGCTCAAGCCAGCGCATGTCCAGGCCCGTCTGAAGTTTGCCAATGACCATCTGCATGATCCAGAGGAGGAATGGGAGAAGTTAATGTGGTCTGATGAGACAAAAATAGAGCTTTTTGGTCTAAACTCCACTCGCCGGGTTTGGAGGAAGAGGAAGGATGAGTACAACCCCAAGAACACCATCCCAACCGTGAAGCATGGAGGTGGAAACATTCTTTAGGGATGCTTTTCTGCCAAGGGGACAGGACGACTGCACCGTATTGAGGGGAGGATGGATGGGGCCATGTATCGCGAGATCTTGGCCAACAACCTCCTTCCCTCAGTAAGAGCATTGAAGATGGGTCGTGGCTGGGTCTTCCAGCATGACAACGACCCAAAACACACAGCCAGGGCAACTAAGGAGTGGCTCTGTAAGAAGCATCTCAAGGTCCTGGAGTGGCCTAGCCAGTCTCCAGACCTGAACCCAATAGAAAATCTTTGGAGGGAGCTGAAAGTTCGTATTGCCCAGCGACAGCCCCGAAACCTGAAGGATCTGGAGAAGGTCTGTATGGAGGAGTGGGCCAAAATCCCTGCTGCAGTGTGTGCAAGCCTGGTCAAGAACTAAAGGAAACGTATGATCTCTGTAATTGCAAACAAAGGTTTCTGTACCAAATATTAAGTTCTGCTTTTCTGATGTATCAAATACTTATGTCATGCAATAAAATGCAAATTAATTACTTAAAAATCATACCATGTGATATTCTGGATTTTTGTTTTAGATTCCGTCACTCACAGTTGAAGAGTAAAATTACAGACCTCTAAATGCTTTTTAAGTGGGCAAACCTGCAAAATCGGCAGTGTATCAAATACTTGTTCTCCCCACATGTTTATATCCGAACTAACAACTTTTTTCCCAGTACTTCTGTGATAATTTTAATATTTATTACACAAAAATAATGATACTGTGATGTTGAAAAGACTTGTGAAGCTGTTTTATACTTATAGGCTACATGAGAACTGCTCTCTCTGGGTCAGTGGCAGCGCAAACGCAGATCTTATCATTACGCGTTATCATGTAGGAAAGAGATTTCGTGTTTAGTTTTTTATTACAATTAATGATGCAGCTCTAAAGCTGGGACCGAGATAGGTTTTGCGCATGTTGCCCAGTTGGGTCCCACCTAGTGGCAAATGCAATCCTATATGAAATCCATCTGGGCAATTAACAGGGCCATTATGGAACCCGCGGACAATCCCATATGAGGCCCATTTTTCAGCCCATTTCATACCCATATGACACCCACATACAAATGTTGGCTGGGAATCATAAACAAAGCTTCAAAAAGATAAATACAAACACTCACCAATGTAGTTCTTTGACACGGCCACTTCCCTGATTTCAATATGAACCGATCCTTTAGGTATCTGGACGACCTCCATGTAACCTGCAAAATGTAAATCTTCATTATAAAAAATGTCAAAATAAAGCGAAACCTGAATTTTACTCATAGAATGGCACTATTTTACAGTTGATGGTAAATGTACATACTGTACATGTACATCTTGTTTTAGCAGCATTTTGGCATCATGGTTGCCACAAACCACAATGACATTATATTTAGGTCATTGTGGTCGCCTAATCGACTTGTCTGCCCAACATATTTTGTTTTTACATTTCTCGCAGCAGTTCTTAAATTAGCATGTTGTGCTTCATTTAGCATTAGCATACTGTAAAACTCAAAGTTTTTCCTTTGAATTCATCCACAACTACAGTGGATGTTTTTGGCAATTATATCACATCTTCTTGTTTCTTCTTGTCTTAACATTTTTGAAGATTTTTAAAGGGTTCGTTCACCAAAAAATGAAAATGATTCCATAAATATCCCAGCTTTATAATTGAAACGAATGGTACCTTGTTTTTTGAAGCCCAAAAAAGCACATCCATCCATCATAAAAGTAATCCATACAGCCCCAGGAGGTTAATAAAGGCCTTCTGAAGAGAAGTGATGTGCTTTTGTAAGAAAACTATCCATGTTTATAACTTCATAAACTACAATCACTGGCTTCCAGTAACGGCCGTACACAAGTCTAGTTCCGGCGGGAGTGACCTCTGACCCGACACCTAGGATGGCTTGAGGGTGAGTAAATTATGGGATTATTGTTTTGTTTTTTTAATTCCTAAAAAACTAAACAAAAACTAAAACATTTTGTTGTTGTTGAAAGCTCACACTTTTTTCCCTGTGTTTTCACTTTCAAGAACTTCTTCATTTTGTCCTTCTTTATACTTAATGGCTAATTCTTAGCTGTATCTTGTATATCTTTTGTGTAAACTAAACAGACCCCGAGCACACATTTGTATTTGAATAGAATCCCAGCCTGCTAAAAGAAAACCTAACTAGCTTAGCAACAGCAAATTCATTACAAGAGAAGAATCTACACCGTACCCTTCACTCCCCCTTAAAGTTTCAGATGATTTACCAGCTATACCTTAAAAGGAGAAAACAGTCCCTACTACAGAGAATACTTTTGGATGCGGCCCGACAACGCGTGCAATATTAGAAGTTTTATTGATTCTCTCACTGGATGATGCAATTAATACTCGTATATTGTGTTACCGCTTCTATTTTGACAACTTGTTTCTTGACCCAAAAACAAAAGCTTTATCATGGTTGTCTGATGAAAAAACCCCACTGCATTTCCATGAAAAATGTCGAGCTTGGCCAGAGCACCCCGTTGGCCCCCTGACAGGAGCCACTGCCAAAAAGACAATGCGTTCCTCCACTCACTTGTGCTGGGCTTTCTTCAAGTGGGATTTCTCTAGTGGAAAGCGATTAAAAACTTGTCGCGTTTGGCAGGCGTGCGGCGTGCTCTCTGGAATGGGATTCTGAGGGGAGAGATCGCTCTGCGTCGTGCTCCTCTTGTTCCATACATCTCAGCAGTGGCCTGTGGATTTCGCCACACTCTATTTTATGTCTTTGAAAGGCTTTACAGACTTCAAATATCAAAAGCAATATGGACATTGACGGCAGGGACAATTCCCCTAGATCAGGGTTTCCCAAACAGGGGTTTGTGAGAGAACTGTAGGCAGTTCATGAATTGATGAAAAGCTAATAATGAATAATATCTAATGTAAAATTAAAATAACTAAATGGAGCTGCATGATAATCGTGACATAGCTTAGAATGATTATGAAAACAAAGGCTGCAATTTAATTAAATAACTAAAGGCTGATGCAGCGCATGCAGCGAAGTTTCATTCGGCAGTTTAGATTTATATGCTGTTTAATGTTTGATGATCGCTTTTTTTTACATGTGCGTAAGCAATGCTTATATCACTTATTTGTTTTTGGATCCGTAGATTCTGTACACTGTAAAAAAAAATTCAGTTAAAATAGGGCATGATGTACTGTATAAATATGAAGGAATTTTGCCTATTGGTTTTTTTTACAGGTGTTTTACCTGTATTTTGAATTACACATTGCATTAGTTTGTGTTTTAAGGGCTAACGAAATTTTCCGTAAAATTACTGGATAATGTCCTGGCAGAAAATTTTATTTTTTACAGTGTACTATTTCAGAAGATGCTTTATAGCGCCCCCTACCATATAACATTGAAAAATGACGGAAAATTCCTTCAGTGGCGGGGAAAGAGTTAACTGAAATCAGAGAACTGTGAACATGCAAATGTGTTGCTAAATTATTGAAACATTAACTTATATTAGCTTCCATTAAAATCTCAGAGGGTATTTCAAGTAAACACCTACATAAGGGGTTCAGCTTAGGACAGGAACCCCTGCCCTAGATATACGCTCAATGGCCCAGAGGTGATAGGACATGTTAGTAACTCACGGTTCATGGTTAGATGCTGCCTGGGATCAAACCAAGGGCGTAGGTTTGATTTTAAAATTGGTGGGGACAGCCCTGGAAGCTGAGGATTCAGGAAATGAATAGGATAAGGTATTAAGGTTTTTAGTCTATATTGACCTTAAAGGTTCAGTGTGTAGTATTTATGAGGATCTATTGACAGAAATTAAATATAATATACATAACTATGTTTTCAGTGATGTACCTAACATGATGAACAGTTTTGTTTTTTATTACCTTAGAATTAACCATTTCTATCTACATACACCGCGGGTCACCCTTACAGTGAAAACGGCATTTTGCACAACCATGTTTCTACAGTAGCCCTAAACGGACAAACTGCTCTACAGAGAGCTAGCTAATCTCTGCTGTCTCAGACGACGACATCTTTATCCTGTGTCGGCCACCGTAGCTTCTTTATTTGTTTCCATAGAGACAGAGCGTATTTAGGCCACGCCCACACCGGGGTGGGGGGGGGACAATCCAACGCTCTCCATTGACTTTGCATTGCGTGAGGCTGCCTCATTGTCATTTCGGACTTATAACAAAAAACTGAACAATGTCTAAAAGCTGATATGTGACAAGGTGTACAGCAAACAACCTTAAAAACACAGAAATACGTTTTTATAAGCTGTCGACCCCAAAAAAACGAGCGTTTAAGAAGATAAAAGTGGATACAGGCAATACGAAGTGAAGCTTCAGCAGGAAGAATGGGTCAATTTTGGGATCCTGACACTCAGTATGCCTCAATATGTCTATGTGTGCAGTAAACATTTTGTCACTGTTAAAGGAACTGTATGTAAGAAATGTTTTTCAATTAATCATAAAATGGCCCTGATATGTCACTAGACATTAAGAAATCATGTTAATTTCAAATACTTATATCACTGACAACGGTTGCCCGGCCAAGATATTGTCATTTTAAAAGTGACAGTTGCAGCCCTCAACTGATGTTGATGTTGTCATGTTTTGTTTTGGCCTGATGCGCCACCCTCCACCTGTCTACCAATCACGAAGTCAGTAGTGTTTCTGCATTCGGGTTGCCAGCTCTGCTCTAGTTAACACAGCTGCAGCTATAAACTTTTTGGATAAACAATGTCTAACTTAACGAAACCTAAACAACCTCCGAAATAAAACAAGGATTTGTATAAGAGATGCCTTTGAAAGATGGAGACGGCTGAAAACAGAGAATAATTTGAAGACTGATGCCAACGTTGCTCATTTTCTCCTGGACAGGTAAGGTTCATCTATGTTTGGCTAACTTGTTAGCCTGGATGCCAGCCGAATTTAGCCCCGCCCACAATTTTTTTTGCTCGGGCAATTCGGTCTGGACTCGCTCCATAGAGGAGTAATTATGCCCGAACAGAAACTGTTCGGACCAATGAAATTGTCAGGGTGGGCTTTAGACGATGATGGACAGATGATAAACAGTAACGTAATCATCCACGTCATCGAAGGCTCTTGGGTTGAATTTGCTCTTATCCTAAACGGAGAACTTGTTTGTATATGCATTCACCTTCACTATTTCTCTCAGAAACGATGATCGTGTTGGTAAGTACTCTGTGTATCCTTAAATTATTTTATTACTGGCAAAGATCGTTTACACTCATCTTTTTCTTGTAACGTTACTTAATCCAGCGTGCGTGCAGACAGGGTTGCCAAGTGTTTTTGCAATGTCGCGCACAATTGCTACTCAAAACTATAGCCCAAAACAATAACTTTCCGGGGGGTTCTCCGGAAAAAAATGGCGTTTGGTTGGCAAAATATGTTATTTTGGCAAGGTTGCCTGCTAAAATTCGCATTCCTGGGTTTATATAATCACATAATTGGGGTCGCTTCAACCCGCGGACATGGAGAAAAACACGGACTTGGCAACACAGTGCAGTTGAGTTCTGTTGACATTTGACAACTAACGTTACGCGTTGCTCTGATTGGTTGTGGGTCTATCCAATTGAGGTCTTTCCTGGCTCGGTTGAAACACGCCCCATAATCAAAGCTCAATGGAGCGGTACCAGACTCATATTCTGACTAGAATTGAGTATGGCCACGCCAGGCTACTAACTTGTACTTAATGTAAATGAACATTTCAAATATTCATGACAGTCGAACAAAGTTATGCATGTTCGTGCAACGTTAGGTTAGCGCAGATGGAGGAGGTGGGTCATTGAATTGAAAAGGTAACGTTAAGGAATTGTTTGGTAAATAAAAACGGCGAGCCGTCATTGCTAACATTAGTAATGCATTATCAGAGCCCGTTTCTCTGTCATTATGCTGGGACGCTGAGGAAAACAACATTAGCACGCCATTATGGCATTGTGAAAACGTATTTGAGACAGTAGCCTAACGTTACTTCGGTAAAAATTATTCCTCATTCATTAGTACATTTTTGTGATTCATAATTACTTCACAAAACATCGCTCTTGAAGCATAAACATAATTAACAGAAAGAAAAAAAACTTACTGTGTACGACTCGTCACTTGCCATTGAAAGCTCCGTGTAGCAGCCTACGTTCCTGCTGGATCCTGCAGCCTATCTGGCAACCTCGAGTCAGGGGAGGGGGAGAGGGGATACACCGCTCTACAGTCATTTGAAAGTGATTGCAGTACCAGTTTTGGCCACAGTCCTACATACAGCTCCTTTAAGTCAAATATCCAAATGTCCGTTTTATATATTATATTTACTGTCGCTGATTACGTTCCCCTCTAGTCGTCGTAGTTCTCAGTGTAATATGACCCGCGCGCTCTGTCTCAATGGCCTGAATCCACTTTTTTGTACTTAAAAGCTTGTTTTTTGGGTCAACAGCTTATAAAAACGTCTGGGTTTTTGCTTCTGGGTTTTGTTTAGCTTGTTTGCTGTACACCTTGTCACATATCAGCTTTTATTCATTGTTCAGTTTTTTGTTATAAGTCCGAAATGACAAAAAGGCTGATTCACGCAATGCAAAGTCAATGGAGACGGTTTGATTGTTTCTCCCCCCCCGGTGGGCGTGGCCTTCAGATTATGACGCGTGTCGCTCTGTCTCTATAGGGAGGGGTGAGCGGTGGGTGGTTGCAATTCGCAACCTCATCGCTAGATGACACTAAAATGTATACAGTGCACCTTGCACCAGTGCATGTTAATTAATGAATTATGAAATGTTACAGGTAACTAATAAAGACAAGGAGGCAGTTTAAAAGAAACTTAACTTTATTTCATTCATCCAATAGTCGATGTGTCTGTCTTGTTCCTTTCTATTTGAAGAAGCCAAACACATGTCTGTGTCTGTCATTAACAAAAAGGATGTTGGCATATTTGTTTCAATCAATATTGTCCAGTTTGTCCTGGTGGACATGGCACACAGTAATACTGTTATGTCTCACTTGTGCCATTGTTGTTCTGAGCCATGTTTTCAGTCTCCTAAGAGCACCGAAACCTCTTCCAGCCTCATCTAATGAGACTGGGATGACTAAAAGCAGCCTGACTAGGGTTTCAACTTCATCAAACAGACCTCTCACTTCAACAAGACCAAGCAATGTTGTGTTTTCATGTTTAATGGGGACTTTACACAGACATAATGATTTTTGTACAAACTGTATATTCCATCCCCTTACACTAAACCTGCCCGTCACACTGAACTTTCTTCATTTTAACATTTTTAAAAAAACACCACTTGTGATTTATTTTCCTCATAGGACCAAAAGATTTTCAAGATATTGCCATCTTTGTGGGGACATTTTGTCCCCATAATGTAGGGTTTCTCACACACTCTCACACACACACTAGCGTTTAGGTTTGCCACTTATCCGGCGATTGTCATATATTGAAAAAACTGCACTGTCCCTGAATCAATATGTGACGCGATTTGCCCCGTATTTTCGTGCACAGAACTATTATTTTCTCCCTCACTTACTGCATCTATGTTTTCGGAGGAGCTTTGCTTTGCCGCTTCGCACAACCAAATGTCGCTACGGCCTCTTTGTCTGGCTATCACCAGACCAAGCTCAATTTAAGATTGAACATTGGTCTGGGGAGTCTGCTATGTATTTTCTACTGCACAAGAGGCATGATAAACTATGGAAGGATATCGCGGACAATTTTCAAATGGAATTGCAAATGGTATTTGCAATTGCGTTTTCAATTTGTGGACGCATAATATGTGACACAATCCAAAAGCAATTGCAAATCGCGCATTACCATTTGCATTTTCGTTTACGCAAACGCACAATGACTGCCAAATTTCAAATGGAAAAGCAAAGTCTGTTTGCAATTGCATTTCCAATGTCTTGCAAGTTATGACCCTGCCATTTTGGAATAGCAATAGAAAATCACCTATTTGCTCTTTTATTTCCTCCGTGTCCTGCCACAACCTGCACAAAATTCAAATGGAATCGCAATCCTCTTTGCGTTTGCATTTCCGATGCCTAACACAGTCAACTGTCAATCAGGCTTGAGGGCGGGGTTTATTGATGTAGTCGGAAAGTAGGCCACGCCCTCAAGTGGTGGAAAACCAAAAGAAGACTGCTCTGGTTGCAAGCAAATTGTCAAGAAGCAATTAAGATAGGGATGCTTTAACCGTTGACCAAAAGTAAGAATTTTGACAGATTAATATACAGTTAAACGGTTTAAAATGTGTAGGCTATATATATTTATTTATTTATTTTTTTAAGGTTTTTATTTTTATTTAATTTTTTTGCTGCATGGTTAAAGCAAAATATGCTAAATTCGGTTTAAAAATCAGTTCAATATATAATATAGGCCTATAATCTTTTGAAATAGGCCTATCCTTTTATTGAACCTGGGGCAAAAAGACATTTTGAAAGATTTCACCAGCTGGTACTTTCGGTTTTGCCGCGGAGATCCTTGTGATAAATAAATGTGTTGTATTTATGATAATCCATGTAGATTTCAGTTGACGAAAATAAATAATAAAAGCGCGATAAGTCACGAAAGACAACTGAATTACTGACAGGATGCTGTGCGCATGTTCCTAGCACAACACGGACAAGAGTGCCCAAACGGCCAAATAAACACAGAAATAGGCTATATCAAAATGCCAAGTCGAGTATTCACATAAACACAGTAGATGTAAGCACTGTGTGCGTGCACTGCACACACATAAATTTATAACCGGACCTCAAATTGAAAAATTTTAAATTAATCTGATGAGAAAAAAAATGCCGGTTCTTTATAAGATTCAATCTGATTTAGCCTAGTAGTTTTTCGTTTTGTCATCTTAATGTATTAATTATTTAGAATAAGTGAGAAATAGGCTATTTAGTATTTATTTATTTTATGCTTTTTATTTATATTACTTTATTATATATTATTTCAGTTTTTCTCTGTTGTCAGAAACGCTGCAGGTGCGTGAAAATTTGTTTGAATCCAGGTTCTGTTGTTGAGCTGTTCTGTCAAATCTGTTAAATGTCAAAATAAAGATACAAATATAGTTCAATGAATAGGAATAGGCTACATATGATGAAAATAATAATGTTGAATAAAATGAAATGAAGAAGAAAATCAGATCATCAGAGGAGGTAGGCTACGAAACGAACATGAACTGCGATTGAATGTCACTAATGTAGTTTTCTTTTCTTTTTTGATCGTTTGGCTCTTGAGCACAGAATCGTATGGACAACACACAACTCACATCATGTCAAGTTTCTATAGATTTTCTGATTTTAACTCATCATGATAATTTACTGTGTCGGGTGCAATATGATGATATTCGTCTGATATAGGCTAGCCTATAGCCTACCGAATGCAGTCATGTCACTTTTCTTATTTGCTGTTTTTTTTTTCTGGTTGCAGGTGAACATACAATCAGTTCTGCATTTTGACTTTGTTTGAACTAAAGAGTTTAAACTTGTTTTTTATTACAAAAATAGCCAAATCCCCCGTTTTCCACCACTTGAGGGCGTGGCCTACTTTCCGACTACATCAATAAACCCCGCCCTCAAGCCTGATTGACAGTTGACTGTGTTAGGCATCGGAAATGCAAACGCAAAGAGGATTGCGATTCCATTTGAATTTTGTGCAGGTTGTGGCAGGACACGGAGGAAATAAAAGAGCAAATAGGTGATTTGCTATTGCTATTCCAAAATGGCAGGGTCATAACTTGCAAGACATTGGAAATGCAATTGCAAACAGACTTTGCTTTTCCATTTGAAATTTGGCAGTCATTGTGCGTTTGCCTAAACGAAAATGCAAATGGTAATGCGTGATTTGCAATTGCGTTTGGATTGTGTCACATATTATGCGTCCACAAATTGAAAACGCAATTGCAAATACCATTTGCAATTCCTTTTGAAAATTGTCCGCGATATCCTTCCATAATAAACAAGCATAAATTAAATGACTCTGTACGCAATTGGATAGTCCTTCAACCAATCAGACCACAAGAGGCGTGATCAACGGGCAACGACCCATCGCTTCACTACCCAATAATATCTGTCTGCGCGCCAGGTGGATAAGCCACTCTGTGATTGGTTCCCGCAAAAGTGTAACAGGTTTCCAGACTGAGTTGCAGGGCGAAATCAAATCGCCGGCAGATCAGGCTGGGTTTACCCAGTCTAACGGCCTCTCACAAGTTACAAAGAAAAAACAAAGCCAATCAGTTTAGCGATGTGGGTTTGGGAGGCGGACTATTAACCGTTAGTGTACCATGAATTGCGCATTTTTCATAGAACGCTCTTGTAAGATATTTTAATGAGATGAGATTTATATATGAGATATTTAAATTATATGTTTCCTGGTTGAATAAAAAAATAAGTAATACATCAAAATCACAGTGGTTATATATAAATATATAAAAAAATTATCGCAATTATTGCTAGGGACAAATCCGTGTTACTACTAAATAGTGACACGTCCCTATCGTGCCTACTAAATTCTACGCCCCTGGACAAAACCTTCCAATATTTGTGTAACACCAACCTACTTACCAACTCGATAGACCTAGTAGGTTATGTCCAACACATTCTCATGACAATTCATATGATAAGATACTGAATGTGTGTTATTTGTGAGTGTATAATCAGTGACCTCCTGACCTCCTCTTGGCAGCGAATCGTTGAACAGTCCTTCGGTGACCTCACACGTACTGCCGTCCCCGCCGCACACACGGCATCTGTCCTCCTTTGCATCCGAGCCCAGGATGTTATCACAGCCAACATGCTGAAAAGACACACAGGCAGGGTGTTTCAGTGCAGGGGAACATGGTCGAAGCGTTCTCAGACCGTGACTGTCTGATTAGAAGAATAACATGTCATTCGCACAGCTGTATTGAGTCATATTATGACATGGAAAGACGAATGGTTCTGGTTTTGCTTCGGGACCATGATTTTACACTGGACATCAATACAGTACCAAAATTATTTACAGCATTGTACGAAATTAAATAAAGATCTCCTTTAAATCAAACATTGTCAATTTTCATAATCATCCTGTCATATCAACAAATTTCAATTTTGTAAGAGCATAAACAATAGCAGAAGCATGACTTACAGTATTTATAGTTCTAGTGTTTTGTTTCTAAATGTCTACATGTCAATTGGATTTTGTTGGTTTTCTGCTTTCAGCAGCCAATAATTCACCACACAAAGCACACTGTGGTCGGCACAAACCATGTTTATCCATGTTGCGTCAAATTTTCTTTCATCTTGCATTTTGTTCATGAGGGCATGTCACGCAACCTGTCCATGTTGGCAAACTTGACTGGCTTCTACAAATTACAGGTGAATTTGTGCCAAAATACCGTAGACTGGACACACAACCTTTGAATAGACATATGAAATATCCATATCGGTCGTCAGCCAATATTATAGATATTTTTTAATTCTCAGTTTCTCATTTTGCCTGTTTTTACATATTGATTACCTTTAGCTTCATCTAATGCCTACTTAAAGTGAATATTTGAAAACACTAATATTTTAATAAATGTTTAAATGTAATCTTTATAAAATCTCAAAATGAATATAAATTTTCTCAGTGCACATTATAATGCTGTGATGCTATCACAGCTATTCTAACTACACTGTAAAAATATATTTTTCAAAGTTGTCAATATAACAAAGATTACTGTATTATGTTTTACAACTAAATACTAGTTCAGTCTGTCTACTTTAAAATCTCATGTTTAATTCAATGTGTTACTTATTTGTTAAAATTGTTTTAAAGTAAGTCATATACCAAATTTCTTTCAATGAATGCACAACTATGGTGTGTTGCAGTTTACTATTTGAATTGAAGATGTTTTTCCCTGCTCGGAACTGACATGAGACCAATTTTTGGGTTGCAACCCAGCAGTTGCGAATCACTGGACTAAATATAAGATTGATTTCTGTTTTACTTTGTTTTGGATATTCCCTATAAAACCCCTGTACGTGCCTTTACTTGCATTATTATTATAGTCCAAAAGGCAATGAGAGGTTGTTGGGCGCAGCACAGATTGATTTCTTGGAGTTTAAAAGAACATTGTGTGCATTTCATCGCTCCAGATCAGATCAAAGAGGAAACCTTGGGGATCAATTAAAATAGTATCTTAAACCACATAAATCAAGGATGCGGACAACAATGTGCGAGACTAACAAATACCAAACTGCAGACAAAATCTTTTCTACACAGAGTTCAAAATCCATTTTAACCCTAAAATAAACAAAGCGTCACACTATTACGTCAATTCGGTTTGTTATACAAAATATATTGTAAGCGAACTGAATATCATTCTCGAGTGGTTTACCCTCCTTTCTATCCAACTTGGGAAAACAATTAGATTCAAAACTGTACTGTCCTGATAAGAGGGTCAGCCCTTTCAACTGCAGCCTATATTTAGGCTTCATTGTTCTGTGTTAGTGATTGGCTACGTTCTGTAGACTGTCCGTCTGAGAACGTTAGTGTCTGATAAACAAAGATAATGCAACATTTTAGGCCACAAGTGCCACATGAATATAGAAATCTATGAAATATACTAGGAAAAAGCCATTTGTGGGAATGTCAATTTACGATTTTTCACAGTAAATTATACAATGACTTGCGTTGCGTCCGAAATCGAATACTTCCCTACTATATAGTATGTGAAAAACACTATGCCAAAAGAGAAGTGTGTTCGATTACATACGGTGCATCCCAATTCGCATACTATCTGTCTTAAATAGTATTCGAAAATAGAATTGGTATGTCCCAAATCGTAGCATTTACCCGGATGGTCTACTATTTCTTACTAGATCGACGCACACTCTAACGGCTGATATTGCCCACAACCCATTGCGAGTTGGATAAAGATTCGATTAGAACTACAAACGCGGATAAAAAGTGTTAAAAAACTACAAACATGAAGGATGCGCAAGTCCGATGGTTAAGTAGAGAAGTTTAGATAAAGGGGTTTCAGTGATTAATTATCAGTATCCAACCTTACCTGATGAAAAGATATTGATTCAATATTATCCACATTATATTTCACCTGCAAAAGCATTGTGAACTTTTGTAATGATACGTTTGGCCATTAACTTTTAAATGCATCATTATATTTAAATTGCAAACACATGAGGAGAGTCTCTGCATTAAAGACCCACAAATGGCAGATCAACATACTACTAACTACAGTTCTCTCTGATACGGTAGGAAATAAAATTGAATGTGGAATGAGTGTAACTGTAACAAGGTGATTAGCAGGGCAGTTTAAACGGTGACAGGATGCACGTAACTAAGCCACAGATGTCAGAAGTCCTTGGATGACCTACTCCTTCCTGAAGAAGATTCTGAAGTGTGCATACGATGGACACTTTACTATCCCATGAGGCCACAGGAGAGGATTTGTTAATGGAGGTGAAGCGACGCAACTGATTCTGGTAGGTCACATGATAAATGACAACATGGCAGATGTAGTACGTCCGGATTACATTCATAATACACACATTCATAATATATAAAACATAATTTTTTAGCACATTCAAATGCAGTACCGACTCAGACAGTATGTTATGTCAGATGCACAGCTGCAAAAACTATAAGAATATGCAATATATCAATTATAGTTATTCGCCATATATAGTAAGGAAACTTACTGTTAACCAATGAACAGGTTTTTACTGTCGCATTTTACAGTCTTTTACCATTAAAATCATGATAATTTTTTTACAGTGTATGTATTGCAAGCCTACAGATACAAAAACAAAGTGTAATAAAATAAACACATAAATGTGTATTTTTGATGTTTTTTTGTCCACTATTCTAAAAGAATAGTACATTTTTAAAATCGTAAAATTGACCAGAGCCTGAAATAACATTGGTTTTGCCATAAATAGTAGCATTTAGTGTGTACTGCTCAGTATGCACTATGCTAGTACTCCATTCTTAACACAACCATTGGGTATTGAAAATAAATAGTATGCCTGGATAATCTAATATTTGTGGTGGATTTTAGAAGTATGCATTCTTGCATACTTTACCAACAATCCCTTGCACTGCAGAAGAGGAGAGGTTTGTCAAAGAAGAGGAGACGTTTATAACCATTCTCTTTTTCAGTTGCTAAAAAAAGGGATAAAAGCAACAACAAATTTCATATGCCTCCCACGGACCATTGGCTGAGGGTCTGATGCAAAAAGCTGACAAAATTGGACATACTTTGGGAGTTTCGAAGATCTGATTGGTTGAATCCTACAGGACTTTGTCATGTTTACATGTTTCATAATTTTCTTCAGGAACTGCGAGTGAGATTTGGGCTGTAGACTCACCTTGCACTCTCCATTGATGCATATGTCCAGAGAGTCGGCCTGGCAGCGCGTGCCGTCGATGACAGCGGGGGAACGTTCGGTGTAGAAGTTGTAGCCCTCAGCCAGACAGTTCAAAGCACACGGTTTCACTCCACCTGAGAAACACGCAGAGTTTATCGTCAAACATCTCAGCTTTATCAGGTTATTGATTGTTCCCAAGGTCCTCGAGAACTCCTTTACACCCCAGAAGTGTCTAAGAGGTGGCCACGATTTATGTCATATGATAAACCGAAAATCTATACGGAATAACAGAGCCTCTCGTCTCACCAGTGCATTGATAAGTAATTCGCAGACTGCTTTTCTTGCAACTATCTCGAGCCAGGGCTTCTCAGACGGGGCCCACAGTTTTCTTTTATGCCTTTGTTGATATTAACAATCCAGTCAAAGCACTCGAGCACAAGAGAGGCATTACTCATAGTGGAATCTGAACGTTCTGCCTGACATCATTACTGCACCGACACAGGGAGAGACTAACACAGCTGCCAACAAAAATCATGGAGACATCGACAAAGGTTATCGCAGACTTTACAAGTGAAGTTCACCTCCAAAATGAGTTTTAAGAGCCAAACAATTGGTAATGATAATGCTTATTACGGGGCAGTGAGATAAGGAGATGATTGAGTCGACTGTGAACTTCCTGTCAGAATGTTTTGGAAATGCCTCTTGATCTCTCGCAATTTCTCTTTGTTTATTGGGTTCGGGCCATTTTGTTGTAAACAAGAAATACACCCTTCCCTCTGGGTTTCCGGCGGCACTTTTTCAAAGCAGTTGGAAAATGTGCCAGAGAAAGACCCAATGAAACATAGGGGTCAAAGGTAGGGGCATAGGTTGGTATAGGTGATGTACATATATATATATGTGTGTGTGTGTGTGTGTGTGTGTGTGTGTGTGTGTGTGTGTGTGTGTGTGTGTGTGTGTGTGTGTGTGTGTGTGTGTGTGTGTGTGTGTGTGTGTGTGTGTGTGTGTGTGTGTGTGTGTGTGTGTGTGCGCGCATGTATACATATTGTTATTTATAGTTATATTTATAAACGTTTATCTAATTGGACCCCATTGACTTTCATTGTATAGATAAAAACAAAACACTGAAACATTTATTATCTTCTTATTGTTCCACAGTATAATTCCATTGTATCATTTAATAAAGCTTTGGAATAACATGACAGAATTATCCTTTTGGGTGAACCATCCCGTTAAATTGACAGGCCTAACTGTCACCCTTTCATTTGGAGATTGGACCTCTCTGAGGAGACGAGAGACTTGTGTACGTACACAGTCAAAGACACACACACACACACACACAGACTAGCGATACATGGTGTTCTATCTGGAATCTAAAGAATTTTCAGACCATCAAAGAGACTTTCACAGTGTTGGTGTTAGCAGGGTACACAAAGCAAGCCAGTATGTATACTGTCACTGGAGCCCAGACTTTGGGAAGGCTGTGGGAGAGAGCGGCTCCCTCTGTAGCCTGTCGTTCTGTGTTGCGGGCTGGGAACTTACCTCCAGTGTATGGCTTCCAGTTGTAGTACTTCCCACGGAAAGGCATGTTGTCAAAATCGGCACACTGCTTCTCCCTAAAGTCACGTGATCCTGCTGGACAAGCCTGCAAATGAATGATCCGTTGAGGCCTTGTAAAAGCATTCAGATGGTACTCTCATTTACTCTTGTGTATATTATCTTATAAAGTATTTATAATACTTTAATTTTATTCAATTAAATATCATACACTCAACAATATTAAATAGTGTCAGAGATTCCCAGCAGTTACTGCTGATGAAAAGTCCCATAGCATGGTGCTACCACCATATCACCATAGGTATGATGATTTTTTAAGGTGGCCAGAGTTATGACTGCTGATCTCATTTCACCACTGGATATTTTTCTCTGTTGCATCTGGGTTAATATTAACTCTCCCTGGCAAACTCCAGACATAGTTGCACAAAGGTTCATGGTTCATTTTGAATAATGGCTATTTATGTCCCAGATAGGCTAATGTGCAGAGCTCTTGATACGGTTGACACCGGTGTGCCTTTACTTCATTCTCAACTCCTCAACTCCTACAAACTTCTCATTGTCTCTGTGTGACTTTTCAATTGACAATATTTTCTAAGAAGTTTGCACTTATAACACAACCAAACTATGCTCACTGAGGCATCCAAACACTTGGATAACGTTTGAATCCTTATTCTAATCTATGCTTTTTTTTTACAAGCTTTTACAGATTTAACCTGAATCTGTTGGTAAATGTTGTTCCCTATCTGTTAGGATTTTTTTCCCAGGAGATGGTGATGGCCCGGGTGGAGAATCCTTGGTTTCTTTTTGTTTTGCCACATTTTCAGAGAAAGAACAGAACAGACACTTCCTGGGTCACACAGCCTGCAGACCGGACCCTCACCTCCTCATGTTTGGTTGCAGCACACTCAAAACCCCACACAGGTCACTGTGGAATGTTCAGAGGGCGCAAAGCTTTTTTACCCACCACCCGCCGGTTACAGTTGGAGTTTGTGGAGCAAGGTAGGTGTTCCAGTTAACCTACAGCCACGGAATCAGGACACAGCTTCCTGACATGGAGGCCAATGCTTTGCTGCACCGCCCCACCACAGGTATGTCAAACACGATGGTTCCTCTGGTGCCACTCATGCAAAGTTTGGAAGCCACCGAGGTTCAATGGTGTCCTCTTTACCTCGGTGGAAGGAAAAGACGCCCTAGCCTAGTGTGTGGAAATTGTGGTCCTATTGCCGAATGATGCAAAAGAGCCTGTCCCTCCAGCTGAGATGGAGGAAGGTTTCTACAGCCCTTCTTTCATTGTATTGAAGAAAGGTGCTAGGTTATGACCAATCCAAGACCTGCGAGTTTTGATACAGGCCTTGCACAGGCTCCTGTTCAAGATGTTGAGGCAGAAGTGCATTCTGACATGCGTTCACCAACAGGATTGGTTTGCAGTGATAGATCTGAAGGACGCGTACTTTCATTTCTCGATCTTGCCTCGGCACAGACCATTTCCTCCCCTTCAGGCTGTTCCTGTCTCCGTGCATCTTCCCGAAAGTCGCAGAGGCCACAATTGTCCCGTTAAGGGCATTCTCAATTATCTCGATGACTGGCTGATTCTATTTCAATCTCGAGATCTTTTGTGCACACACAGGGACCTGGTGCTCAAACACCTCAGCCATTTGGGACTTCAGGTCAACTGAGAAGAGTAAGCTCAGTGCAGAGTATCTCTTTTCTCGAGTCTCTATGTCCAGGCACGTTGTGGTCACAACAGATGTGTCAGAGATGGGCAGGGCTGTTGTATGCAATTGGCACGCAGCCTCAGGATCCTGGACAGGACCTCGTCTGTGCTGGCATATCAATTGCCTCGAGTTGCTGGTGGTATTGCTTGGTCTTGCAGAGGTTTCAGCCGTTGATCCAAAACAAGCACGTGTTAGTCCGTATGGACAACATGGTGACGGTTGCATACATAAACTGCCAGGCAAGCTTTATCATGTAGCGGACATGCTGTCACAGCAATTGTGCAGGGAGAGTGTAGAGTGTAGGGAGAATCCTCCCATTGCCCTGTAAAGTATTCCTTGACTGAGGCCTCCCTCGGCACGGACGCACTGGCACACATCTGGCCCCAGGGTCTGTGCAAATATGCGTTTCCCCAAGTAAGTAAGTAAGTAAAATTTATTTGTATAGCACATTTCACAGATAAAAATCACAAAGTGCTTCACAACAGTACAGTACCTAATCAAACAAGTAACAAAAACAATAAATAGATAAGAAAAATAAACAGAAATGCACAAAAGACCGACCTAACCACCCTACAGTCTAGGTGAAAGCCTCTTTAAATAGAAGAGTTTTCAACTGTGTTTTAAAATTTTCCACTGAGTCGAGGCAGCGCAAGGAAGGAGGCATTGCATTCCACAGCCTAGGTGCCATAGCTTGAAATGAACGGTCCCCTCTAGTTTTAAAATGCGTGTGGGGGGCCACTAAAAGTGGCCTGCTTGCACAGACATTGTGCAAGGTCAGGGAGGACAAAGAACAGGTCCTGTTGGTTGCGCCATACTGGCCTACCCGGACTTGGTTCTTGGAGCTCATGCTCCTGACGACAGCCCCTCCCTGGAAAATCCACCTACTTTCTCATGGACAGGGCACAATTTTGCACCTGCACCCAGACCTCTGGGACCTCCACATCTTACCCCTGGACAGGATGTGGAAGACTTGGTGTCTATCACTGTTTGTGATAGCCCACTCATCACTCAGGCTAGAGCCCTTAGAGCCTTAGTCTGTTTGCTAACTGGTGTGCTTCCCATCAGCTGTAAAAAACAAACAAAAACAAGAACAGACCAGTTCAAGGAAGTCCGGCTGAAGTGACCTATTCTCATTGTAAGTACTGTCCTTCAGTCCCAGAGTGGTACAAAGAACTACACAGCTTACGTGAGGCATTGGGTAGGTTACGAATGCACTTGTTACCCGGCACACAGTGGTTTTTCCGACATATGCATCACGAGTACCTCGTAACTCAGGTCAGCAGTTGTGGCATTTCTATAGGAACCCCTAGAGTCAGCATCAACACTACGTCGAAGTGACTGATAGATAGAGAATGTCTTGGTTACTATTGTAACCTCCGTTCTCTGACTGAGGGAATAAGACGTGGTGTCCCTCCTGCCACAATGCTGAACTACCCGCTGAATGGCTGGGACACTCTCTCGGCTCCTCAGCTGAATAAGTGGATGTACGCCAGCTCCTTTTATACCCGTATGTCCGGGGGAGTGGTGCGTGCAAATTCCACGCGCCAATGAGGTATCAGCCTTTTCTGAAGTATCAGAGATGTTTGGGGCTCCCAAGTGTGACCCCTAGTGTCAGTATTCGATACCATGTCTTGTTCCCTCCATCAGGGAACTGAGGCTACAATAGTAACCGAGACAGCAGTCACAGGGATATGGCACATACTACCATTTAAAATTTTGGGGTCAGTAAGATTTTTAAAAAAGAAATTAATACTTATTCAGCAAGGATACACTGAAGAGCAAAAGTGACCGTAAAAACTTTTACATGGGTACAAAAGATTTATAATTCAAATAAATGCTAATCTTTTGAACTTTCTATTCATCAAAGAATCCTGAGTAACAATAATATATATCGGATTTCACAAAAATAGTTTTCAACATAGACAATTATAAAACATGTTTCTTAAGCATCAATTCAGCATATTAGAATGATTTCTGTAAGATCTTGTTACACTGGAGACTGGAGTAATGATGTTGAATATTCAGCTTTGATCACAGAATAATTGACATTTTAAAATTCAAATAGAAAACAGTTATTTTATGTAATAATATTTCACAATATAAAACAAACTTTTGAATGGTAATGCACAGTGTGCAGTATATACATTTCTTTTGAATTAACTCATTTGTGGATACAAAATGACCACATTATTAATAGAACATTTGTCCTTTTGCCTTTTTTAATTAAAAAAATTCCCTCTTAAAAAAAACCCCACAAAAAAAAAGTATGTGCATTGTGTAATGAACTCACATTGTTGTTTAAACATTATTGCCCTAAATCCAATTAAACTTTAATATGCGACTCGACTTGGCCTCTTTCCATCACAGCATTGTTATTAACCCTAGTCTTCATGTAAACTGACGGATCATGGAGTCAGCAGTGAGCAAAGGGGTGCGGATTAGCTCATTGTTTTGAAAAGTAGAACAAATGATAGCAGACCTTTGCTTGGTACTGAACAATGGCCGTGGCTGGAACCAGAGCCACAGGGGGGCCGTATCCTCAATGACTTAATAATTTCAAAGCCACAGCCATAATAAATCCAGACGTTGGAATGCCCCGCATAAACACACCAGAGAGTGGTCTTCAACCCTTGGTTGTCTCCTTCAAAAAGCTTAATTTGGGTTCCATGAGGTAAAAAAACGAATTACATTACATCTGTGATGGGGTTGTTGTTTTATAAGCGCCGAACCAGCGCCGGTCTGCTGTCTAAAGCTCCCAAAATCTGATCAAATGTCACCAATAGTCCACATCCACAACACATTTCATTTTCAGTGCATGGGGGGTGCTGTTTGTTTTCCAAAGTACACATTCGTTGCTCTGTGCTTAAATTTTTAAGATTTGTGGTAGAAAGGATGCCTAACAAGCTCAAATTTCCCCTATAAAGTCCTGTGGTGACGTATTTCCTTTGAATCAGGAAGTCTGGATATTGAAAGGCTTGCCACATTTTTCCCTTTTTTAAAATAGTCACATTCATAAACCATGATTAGCTGCTTGCTGGTCATTTGCAAGGGGAGAGACTCATGAGAGCATTCGAAACAAAAAAATTAAAAGTCCAAAATAAGTTGCCAGAAGAGAAAAGTCATATATCTGTGAAGTGAATTTTTAGATTTAGACTAGAATCTAGAAAACTTCAAAGCTAAGACACATTAGCATTAAAGCTATACTAATACTGGGTAATTTGAAAAAAAAAATTCTAAGCATAAATTAAAATCATATAGATTACAAAAAAAAAAAAAAAACTTACGTCAGTGTTGCACGATCTGTATCGCTTCCTCTCTCCGAGACAATACTTCCCTCCGCCTGTTGGCCTGAAAGAGTTTGAATAAAAAAGACTCATGAGGTACCATTATGAGAGACAAGGAATCTATGCAAAAATGCATCCACACACCATTCCAATCAACACCAGACAGCATCTGTACTGCATTTGCTTTTGCAGAGGAAGGCAAATGGTCCAGTAACCTCAATCTCAACATGCCCCACAATCGCAGGACTCACACGCAAGCACATATTTCCAGATTGAAGTTCAGTGTCCTAAAGATCAGACTGGGTCATCAGATCACACATTAAGCCATCTTTCAGATCTGGGTTGACTTTGCTCTTCTGTGCTGATCTCAGATCAGTTTAAAGATAATGCGTTTTTCAACATTAAAATACTCATCCCAATTCAATGTGCGAAGACAAATTCAAGAAAGCCATTCATAGGATGGCTTCCCATTGAGTGAAAACACCCGTGTTTTCAAAACATTGCTCAGTTTGATGGAGCAATCCAACATAGCAACACTGACTCAACCAATGACGTGAGTTTAGGGTGGTGCTATTCATAATAAGCTGTTTAACCTAGTGTGATTTTTTTTAAACAAACCAGTTGAGCACAAACTCCATCCCGTAGCTGATTTAAATGGGCAAAAGGTTTTTTTGACCGGTGGATCAGTCAAATGGATCAGATTGCGATAAACGATAATCTATCAGTATGTGCTACAAACACCATACTAAGGTTAAGGTAAAGTTTTAGTTAAGGTTAGGGGTTAATATTCGTTACAGCATTGTGTAGGTAATCAGTACTATGATTGAAATGAACAATGAAATCTTTAGAATTAGTTGGGCGTAATATGCACTGCACTGGTTTGGGGAGAAAGAAAGGAAAAAAATCACACTTTAGCAGGGCATCGAGGGGGGGCGGGGGGCATGGGTGCAGTAGAAGTAGCCGGGAAAACTGTTTGAAAACAATCATTCTAAACATTTCATTAGAAACAGCACCACCATTTAGAATTTTTTTTTTAAAATATCCTGAGGCTGTTTGATCAATTCACATGAAATTAGGTGTGATTCATCTAGAGACCCACCTGACAAAATTTGACCAAAAGAATTTTGATTTGTCAAATGTTTTGACCCCTACAATAAAATAAAATTTTTGAGATGTCACCCTTAATCACTAATTGACCTGTATATTGTAGTACGATGTCTGTAGCGCCCCCTTTTGACTGTTGTTACCTAGAGTTATCAAACTCTTTATACTATGTTGTTTTCATCAAGCCGGAGAACTTTCAAAATTACAATCATTAGCTCCGCCCGTGGGCTTGAAGAAAGCAACATAAAATCTTTGAAAAAAGTGAAAAATGAAAAAAGTTTGCCATTTTGTATTTAATGTGGATTTTTTGAAAATCACAGGCTTTGAATTTTTAAATACTCCTCCAAGAGGATTCATGATTTCTTGTGATTCACACCAAACTTGGTCAACAGTACGCCAAGACATTAGAGATGCTACATTGCGAACAGATTTTTTATATCCTCAACGGTGTTCCCGTGATATATGAAAAAATTTATGGCAAAAAGTGAAACGGGAAGAGGCTCATATCTTCCAGGTGCATTGTCTTATTTAAATAAAATTGGGGTTGTATGTTTGGTCATAGTGGCTGTTTGGTCATAGTGGCTGATTACATGAATATTATATGGCTATTATGGGTCATGGTTATAGCGCCACCAGCTGGCAGCAGGAAGTGTGGCACTCAAAACAGACTGAAATAATCTTATATTCACCCACTTAAATGCATGTCAGTTGTTTCATTGGAGGCAGTCATCGCTGATTGCAGATATATTATATTTGCAATTCCGCTCTGTGCCAATAGGAGCGCAATAATTATGCACTTCACCTTTAAATATATCCAATCCAGATTCTATCATTTAACTGAATCTTACATGTTACAAAGAAGAATCATAAAAAGGATCTTTCAGCCAAAACCACTGATGTACCACGTTAAACACAATGTGTAATTCATTTCAGCCTTACATGGAGTTCCATTGTTCAAGAGCAAGATACCCCTAAGGCCAGTGATTTCCAATTCTATAAACAATAATCCCCATAATTAATAACCGGGCCCCTAATAAGCCCCCTGAGTATCCACGTATTCTATCAAGGTTGACTTCAGTTCCATAAATGGAAATTCAGAAAACTCCTCAACCCACAAGCAAATATGAAAAGCAGTTTCCATTTGTGTTTGTTTGACAGGGAGCTCAAGACATTTGTACTATCTCCAGTGTCTGTTCAGGTTGTTATGACCAGCAGGGCAATATGCACTTTTTCTCACTGCCTTATAAATAGTTGATGTATGTATCCAGGTCTCTCTCAGAGAACGGCTAAGCTGTTTGGCCATTTCTCAGCAGGTTATTTTAACTCATGAGGGCAGCGTAACGAGGTTTGCCAAGCCTTAGGTGATTCTGGCCATCTTCCTCTGCCTCCCTCCGTGCCGTCTGGCGGCTGGTTGTGCTGTTTTCTCAGGGCCCGCTCTTAATGAATGCTTTCCAGGGCAGCTTGGCTTGAAGTGCTCGGGTTTCCTTTCTCTCGGGTAGCCAGGTTTTAAGGGCCGATCATCTTACACAGGTGTTACATATTACACCGGCCACACTCCCGCCACTGTCTGCAGCGAGAGTGTGAGGATAGACATTTCCGCAACCGCCGGGAATGAAACCTAAACTCCATCTACATCCAAACCTATTTTGAGCTCCTGTGGCTACCTATGAAAAGTTTGGAGAAACTGGCAAGAAAACCACCCTCCGGCAAAAGTCGAAAGTAAAAAATTATTTTGGACCAACAAATATCTATTACATTTGCTTGACAAACTCGAGTAAGGATTTTCTCAACACTGCAACATTTAATATTTTAATTAAATATTAAAATAATTTTTAATACAGTGCGACATCTTTTCTGCAGTCAAAATACACTACCGATTATAATTATGTTTATTTAATGTTTTTGAAAGAAGTCTCTTCTGCTCAACATTTAATCAGAAATACAGCAAAAGAGTAATATTGTGAAATATGATTACAATTTAAAATAACTTTTCTATTTCAATACATTTTAAAATGTAATTTATTTCTGTGATCAAAGCTGAATTTCCAGCATCATTTCTCCAGTCTTCAGTGTCACATGATCCTCAATTGTTATCAATTATTATTGGTGCTGAATTATTATTCACTTACTTAATACTTAATAATTACTTAATAATTAATGTATTAATTATTATTACCGCACCTTAATAGTATGTCCCAACCGAAGATGTGTAATCAATCTAGTCTTGATTTGTGTACATCTTTGTGCAGAAAGGTGAGATATTAATGAGACTAGTGTGAGCAGTAGTGAGATGGACCAAATAGGGACCTGTTCAGCTTTGTTCTGGCTTACTTTGCCTACTTACGCTGGGCTGTCACAATGTCGCATGGACGAGGAGACGCCACCACCGCAGGTACGACTGCACTCGCCCCAGGTTGTCCACGGTCCCCAGCTTCCGTCCACGCTCTGCGGCCATGTCCCAAACGCCACACATTCACCCTGATAACACCACTAACACACAGATATGGAGAAATTAGTTCTTCTAAAATCTTCCCCTCTGTCATAGCTCTCAAATCTATTGAAACCATAGGCGCCGACTTATGTTTCTGCCAGTGGGTGCCCACACCACACACCCCATACCACCCACAACCCCCATCTCTCTTTCTTTTATTATTGGAAAATTGCAAGTGCACCTACACCAAAAATAATCTGTGTCTATGATTGGCACTGCATTTTAATAGAAAGATTCTACAAATTCTACAAATGTCAATACAAAATACTGAAATTGCATTTTTGCATATTTAAAAAACTGGTACATCACGATTGTTACGACCTGTGTTGCCACAGTTACTAAACACAGTTGAAAAAGTAATCTGATTACTCCTTTAAAAAGTAACTTAGTTACTTTACAGATGACTTGATTTTAAAAGTAACTAAGTTAGATTACAAGTTACTTTATTAGTTACATTCAGCAGTTGCCGACAACACCCCTGCCGCCTCAACATAGAAATGACAACCGTTTTTGCCAACACTCACTTTATTGAAAAAACGTTTTAATACAATTTTTAATAAAGACAGTCTTTCTTGACTTCACTTAATATAAATACTCTCCCCGAGACGCAACAAGAAATCAAAAATATATATTTTTACTAAGGAAAATTACTAAAATAGCAACTCACAGTGTCTTGCGACTAAGTTACTTTAATCTGATTACTGGTTTGGAAATAGTAACGCGCTAGATTACTTGTTACTGGGAAAAAAGTAGTCAGATTACTAAGTAACACATTTGGCATTACTGGTTACGACATATGGGTCAATGACAGGATTTTTTTTGTCCAATCTACTAATTAAAAAAAAAAGAAAAAAAAAAAGATAAATCAGGGTGATACTGTACAACTGCTGCCATGTGTCAAGATAATTAGTCTTTTATAACAACAGATACATTTACATTTTATGACATGGTCACATGGTGTGATTCTCCAAAATTGTAATGATATTTGTTTAAAAGATATAAGGAAAACTCTCTTTTTACTTGATGGTTACACAACATGACATTTTGAAAAGTAATGAAATTAACCTTTTTTTGAAAATAGAATAAAAACCTTCTAAATCAGAAACCAACATGAATACCAAGAGTAGATTTAAGGGGGAAAAAAACCTTGGCACATGTGTTTTAAACTAGATTTTGTAATGATTTTTCCATTTATTATATGGACACTCTTATGTTATTGACCCCAATGCCATTTGCCATGTCCATCGTTCATCTGGTGATATGTATCATAAAATACAAGTAGTAAATAATTACATGACATTTTTGAGTGAAATATTACAATAAATAAAAAAACACTGGCATTTGTATTGGTCCATTTCCTCTAACATTAATCCATGAGCATTCCCTTGCTCATTATTAAAGTTATGATTGTAATTAGCATGTCTAAAAATAAGTTAACTGCAGTTGCCATTTGAGAGAAATCTCCTGACTAAATCTTGTTTTGTGTAAACAGCACATTCACCTACTGTCCCTAATCTGAATCCACTCCAGAATAAAAACAGACTCAAGGCTTTGTAATGCTTCGGGACCCCATGAAATCTTCTCAACACTCGACCTCATTATCCATCCAACCCAGGGGACATGAGGACAAGGATTGGAGACGCTAGAAACTGTCGTCACTGTGCAACTGTGTCAGTAGGTTAAGTTCTGTCTCTTTCTCACTCTCTCTCTCCCTCTGTCTGGATGGTTTGTTCTTGTTCTAAGACTTTATTTCTTTCTCTCGTTCACAGACAGGAAGAACTTGGCAAGGGAAAGGCTGTGTCCTCAGCTACCAGTGTCTGAAATCAGGGTAGTGTGCTAAGACACTAGCAGGCAGGTCCAAAATAACCTCTTAAAGAATGTCTTATCTAACAGACGCTCTGTTCTGAAACCTAGTGAGCTGCTTTCGTCAGCATCATTTTAAGGTACTGTAACATATGCTTGCTTTGAGGGCTGTTTAAAAAGTATTCAGCATGATTATGCTGCTTCCTAATATACTTTGTTTTTAACAACACTCCGAGGCAGCCCCGTGCTGCATTGACTCAATTATAAATTATATAAACATTAGTAACCTAAGTTTAAAAAAAAGAATTATTATTTATCTTTGAATATATAAATTGTTATAATGTGTCTTCTAGTCTAATTTCAGCAGATTATGGAATTTTTAACTAAATAAAAAAATATTTTTATTTATATTTTAATTTGTATTAATTGAACTAGAATTCAGAAATTGTGTATTATACATGACGGTCAGCAGAATATGCAACTGTTACAACTTTTTTAATAACCTGCCCAGTCGACATAATTGTTGGCAGATGCAGATAAAATCAAAATGGTTGGTTATTGGTTGGTTTATTGGCTAGTATTTTAATATAAGTATATTATATATCACTATTAAATATATTATTTACTACTAAAAGATTGTGGAAATGTTTTATTTTATCAATAAAATATTGATCCCTATTTTGGATTTTTGAAAATTGCCTTTCATGTAGAGTGTAACATAGTTCTAAGTGAATGAAAACATCCTGCAAAGTTTTAAATCTGAAAGTGCAGTGTATATAAAGTTATTGTCTCTCAAAAGTAAGATTAGACTCGGAGTCAATTGAATGAATCGTTTTTCAATCGAGTCACAAGCCGCTTCGCTGTGATGTCACAACGAAACATTAGCATATTGCCTGTCCACTTATTGTGCACGCACACTGCGCAGAGACCAGGGAAACCTTAAACACTGCAGCGGATACTGGATAGCATCATGTCAAGAAGACACTGTGCTCTACAATGCGTTTATTGTGTTTCATATTGTGTAAGTATCTGGCTATCCGGCTAACTCACGTTATTACTGTCAGCTGTGGGCTGCAGTATTACCTAAAACTGCGTCTATTAATGCAGGTTGTCTGTCATTTTTACTACTTTGATTGAAGATAAAGGATGGAGCAAGATTTGTTTTGCAAACGTTAATGTTTACATCAGCTGGGCTAATGTATGCACCGCAATACATTCCACACACACACACACACACACACACACACACACACACACACACACACACACACACACACACACACACACACACACACACACACACACACACCACACACACACACACACACTGTTAATGCTGATGGTGAGGAATTGCAGTTGAAACATCTCATAATGTACCTCAAAAAGAGTAGCATCACTGAGAAACGTCCTGCTCAAGGTTCGGGTTGAATAACTAGTTCTTCCGATGTTTCGTCATCGATTCGGACTCGCCGCTGAGCTGTAGTGTAAAATCGGCGTCATCCTTAGTGTCTTTACAGTGTGTACAGTCGCTGAGCTTTAGGAATAGGAAGCCTCCAGACAGAGCTGAGGATCAGTTATGGTAAAAGCGTTTGTTTCTGAAATGCGCACTGTACACGGTAGACCAATCGCAACAGACTGAGCCATCTGACCAATCAGAGCAGAGCAGGCTCTCAGAAAGGAGGGATTTAGAGCGACTGATTCATCCATCGAGTTGTTTGAGAATCATTGAACATTGTGGTGATGTGTAATGTATATTATGAGAAAATTAAACTGTTTTTTGACCTTTGATGCATGTAAACCTGTTGTTGGAGACCTCCAAATCAGAATTAGGAAACTTTAAAATAGCATCATAGGGGCACATTTAGAAAGCAAGAGGAGTCAATTTTGATTTCATGTTGTCACGTCACATGAAAAAAAGTGAAAGCGAGTACTAAATAGCAGATTAAGAATGAACTCTGCCTTAGAATGGGTGGCTTTCTGACATTGTGATTCCTGGAGTGTTCGACAGCCATTCTTTACAATGTGACAAATTCATTATCAGTGCTGATGGTGGAAAGCACATTAAGTAGCATGTGTGGTCACCCCTTTTTCGCTGCCTTTCCATTTCTCATCTTTCTGGAGCTGGCAGGGCCTCCACTCTATTACACGCTGGGTGAGAAATGGCTGACATTCGTATTCCTTTGATGCTAACCCAGCCAGGGGCAGACATAAGTACGCCACCCGCTAAAAAAAAACAGCGGCTCAACCTGGGGCTTGCTGCTTGTCCAAGACAACGCACAAGAGCTTGGCAGTAAATAGATCCACTGAGCGAATGGTAACAAAGATAGACAGCTCGTGGTCCTCTTCCATTCTTCCTCTTGAGCCATCCTACGAGTGAGGACAATGGCCACCCTAATCTTTGTTAAAACTGTCTCTCTAACCTGGCCCAGCAGAAATGTGAACTGATGACCCAAACGCTGCGTGCATGAGTGAACACTGGAAATATGTACAATGAGAGCAGGGCCAGACGCCACACCCGGAGTCATGAGGAGTCCGTTTCCCACTACCTGCCACCTGCCATTTCATAACCGTTCCCATTGCATAAAGTTTTCTCCCTCATGGCACACTGACTTACCCCCTTTTCAATGATGCTGGTCTGGCACAGGGTTCCTTCTGCGGCGGGGATACTGTTGGTGACACAGCGATTACTTTTGCTAAGGCACCAGAGCTCTCTACACACTTCCTAGGAAAGAAGGCAAAAGCAAGTTGGTCAGAATATATCCAATATATTTCCAAGAGAGACCAGAAAACATAGACACAAGATTAGCATTGTGCAATGGGTTGGTTTCCTCAGCAGGCTTTATAGAGATCCAATGAAATCACTTTCATGCGTTGACATATTTCCTATTGAAACAAGATGTTTAGATGGGGCCAATAGGCTGTAGTTACGTCACTGCTATTTGAAAATGCTACTTGCTAGTCCGTTGCAGGTGGTTTTCGTGGGGGAGACATAATCATTCTAAAAAAAATTTGATTGAACAAAACATGATTAAATGTTTTTTTTTATTATATGGCAAGACACTACAAGCAAAAACAGTTCCCTTTCAAATAACTTAATACTGCATCTTGGATTGAAACTCTGGGGAACACCATCAGAGTGACCGGTGTCTGAAACGTGCAAATGACATGACCATTTCATTAGCTGACGACAATCTATGGCGTCATTACCAGATCTCCAGCAAGTATAAGAGGACACCTGCAATGTACATCATCAGCTTTTTTTTGTTCAGAAGCCGTTTCTTTGTAGTAGCGTGTGGTGAAGACGATTTAACAGGTGTCCCAGATTTTTTGACACGTGAGGACACACAATCTGTGTGTTTGGTGTTTAGGTGAGGAGCATGTGCGTTCAATTCTGAATGTGGCCATTGTAAAAAAATTGAGATGAGGAAGGCCCTTCAGTAGCCGAGGCACAATGGAAGACTGGCGGAGGAATTTGCAAAAAAGGTATTGGCTCTTTCACATTCTTCAGTAATCGGTTTGAGCGATCTGTTGGATCAAGATGTTCTGTCTCTTGAGCGGTTCAGTGGGGGCGTGTATATCACTTGTATATCACACTCTCAGCCCCGCATACGAGGAGTTGTTGCATTTCGTGGCAACTAGATTGGATCTAGTGTGGGGGCGCGAGAGACAGAAGGAAACTATATACTGCTCGTATCTATCCTTTCGAATATTCAAATGATTCAAATGTGGGGGGATTGTTTGATGGAGGATATTTGAGATATTAGAGGATATTTTTTCACAGAGTGAATCATCCTCTTTGAAGGCTCCAACTCTGCCGTCTAGTCCACTACAGACCACCTTGCATTTAGATGGCAGGGCGTATGCGGCAACAGGTCAGGCCGCCATGCATATGATGACGTGTTGCAGGCATACCAGGTGGATCCACTGAGAGATTTGGATCAGCAGAAGGGATTGTCTCCTGAAGCGATCTGCACCACGGATTGCACTGCACCACTCATCTGGCCCTCCGAGTCACCAAACATACAGCCACTGCCATTAGTTAGTCACCCAAAACTTCTGGGGGTTTAGGCCCATCACAGTATGATGACTGGAGGCATGGCCAGAGGGAGAGCGTGGCCACCCGTGCACCTCTTCTGAATAGTGGAGCACAGAGGAGGCGAGACGCTGGAATAAGAAGACAAGATCTAAAGGAAGCAATTAATAAAAATACGTTTTGTAAAGAAATCGATTCGCTGCGGAGTAATATTCCTCGACCTTCCCCGTCCAACCCTCCCACTGAAGTAGGGTCTTTGCTCCCCCTTTCAGTACCTTAATCAAGGTGGATGCAGGGTGAACTAGTATTGTAGGGCATTATCCCCTCTAGCCTCTACTGTTGGGTTTTAAGTGATTTATGCTCCCCTTTAGAGGGATGGGTTCTTTAGCCCTCTCTAATTGACATAGACAATGGTAACAAGTTGAGTTTCCATAGGGGTTGAGGATGTTCGCTGTCATTTACTATGATTCTGGGGTCTTTAAGTAGGGTTAGCTCCCCGGTGGCTCCCTTGGGGTGGGCCTCAGGGGTTATTAGGGTTAAATGAAGAATGGAACCCTCCCCAACTGCATGGGGTAAGGTCCTCCACTCCCCGTTGGAGTCTTAGCCAATCCATGTAGAACCTAACAAGTTAAGGTAATATGCCTTATAGCATCTCTTCTCGTTATTGGGCACCTTTTCGAGTACTGGGAGTCTTTGGATCCTGGACAACTCCAGGAAGGGTGAGAGCACTTTTCCCAGATTGCTTTGGGGTTGTAGAGCGAAATCTCCCCTGCGGTTCCATAGGGGTTGACTTTTTAGGTCAAGGATAGGGAGAAACAATTTCTTTGCAGTTCACATATATGCTGGAGGTAGTGAAGGGCCAAGGTCACAGTTTAAAACGTTCTCCCTAAGCAAGTATTCCCTATGGGCTGTGTCAAACTTTAGACATTTACATAGCTTAACCTTAGAGCTCTGCTCTTGGACCTCATGTGAATAATACCTGGCCCGCAAGGAAGGGAGGAAGGTTGTAAATGCCAGGACTTTCCTTGTCCTGGAGCAAGCTTGGGTAATGGCCGAGGTAATATTACCACTTGACAGACTTGCTTTTACCCATAATTAGGGCTGTCAATAAAAAAGGAATCTTAATTGTGATTAATCACACCCTTTTGTTGCAATACAGAACAAGACCACATGGAGATGCCAAACCCTAATCAAACCACTTAGACCTGACTACATATACCTACTACAGTACACAGATTCATTCAGAATTACTAAGCATAGCAACATATACATGACAAATCAAAACATTATCCTGAATGTGTGTGGAAACAACGTGAATGTACTGAAACGTGTCTGTGCATAAATACAATGTACAATCAGTACACATTCATATAATGGACTTGCGCATGCTTGAATATGAACTTGTGAAACACACAATGGAATGAATAATTAAATGAAAATGCAATGCGACTCTCTATTCTCTTTGCCATCTCTGATGTAATCAACCTGGTTTTCTTTACATTAATGCTGATTTGCACTGATTGTTTGAATGAATTCGCTTACTGGATCATTAGACTGAATTTTTTAGCGGCTTAAAATGAACTACAAGGGTTACAGGTGCTTGCGCCATTGTAGATGCTCAGAGTGATAATCTCCCGGCTTCTAAGATCATCTTATTGCCCATGACGTAAATTACATTAATGATGCAATTTCACATGCTTCAGTAATTAAATGCGTCATGTGTGTTAAATTATTTTAACACAATAAGGATTTTGAATTAATTGCATACATTAACTAACAATCATTTATTGTATATAACACAAATTCACAGCATTTCCAAATATAAAGCTGCTTGGTTTGGAAGTGAACTGTCAGTAAGCGGTGCTTCATGCACAATGTACAAACTTTTGCCTGCAAAATGTAGCCAAAGTTTTGCTAATGTGACCGCACCTTAAGGATCTAAGCTTTATTAGAAGACGTTTTGTTGCTCATCTAGTTAAGTCTCAGAATCCAACACCCTCAAAAATACATAACAAACTTTGCACATGACAGCTGGAAATGGGACGATATAGTATTATTCTAAGTATCAGCACAGAACTTGAAATTGTAACTGACAAATGTACCAAACTTACTTCCATGTGCTCTAAAGGAACTATGCTGGGGTCTGAAGTTTGAACATAGGAAGATATAATGCTCTCCGTACATTACAAGTGTAGCTTTGCAGAACCCTGCATTATATTTCCCAATAAAGTGCACTAGGTCCCTTTAAAGCTTGAACTTCATAGGATTTACAGGACAGAGAAGTGCCCCCATGAAAAAGACTTATGATAGGGAGCACCGCCACTGACCCCAGGTCAGTAAATAAGACTCAGCTGCCTAGCCCATCCAGATTAAATAAAGCGGCAAACTGCCACTCTCAGGTTGCAAAAGCTCCACCTCTGCAGCTGGTTTTAATAAGGTTTCCTGCTGGCACATTCAAGATGCTCATGCTGAGAAGGTCAGAGGGGTAAGCTTGACCAGCAAGACTCAGGCACTGACAGGTTTAAGCTGGGTGTGCAGGGTAGCATAAAAATTGGCCTACTTCACTAAGACCAAAGTTATTACTATCAAACTGTTTTAGAATTTCCAGAGCCACTTCTGGTATGAATTTGACTGGAGTGATCGGTGGATCGATTGACGGATCGCTACCTATCTATCTACCAAGCCTGCCTATCTATCTGTCTGTCTTCAGAATGCTATACATATTTTGTTTAGTTTTTCACTTCTCATCAAATAAAATCTTATTTTCATCGATTAAAATTAGATGGCATTCTAGTAAAACTGCACAAAAAAAGTAAAATTCACTTACATCAATGTATATGACAGCTGAGTCAGGTGCACGATGTAATGTAATATCATGCATACATTATACTGTGCATATATCTGATTAATCACATATGTATATGATGTTTGAGTTCCTTAACCATCCATGCAAAGAGGCCAAATCGCCAAATAATCAGCTGAAGGTGAATATACCACAAAAAGCTATACAATTATATAATGTATTGAAGTGAAGACATTTTATGACTTAATTTGCAAATCATAGACGACGTCAGCACAGAAGTTGTCACAAGTTCACTAAATATCTCAATATCAGAAAAGTCCAACCTCAACATGACCCAGCCATGCCCAGTCACGTTGAAATTGCTGAATCCACTTTACCTTACTAGGTGCTCTCCACCGCCACTAAATATTTTTTTTATAATGTTCCCATATTCCTTGGTGATAATCTCCCCATATGCAATGCTAATTAATTGATGGTTTAATAAACAGAAGGATAAAGTCTAATGCCTCCCATATCCTCCCTATAGTCACTAGATCCAAACACCACTGATCTAAAGCAAAATAGATTAAGAAATAGATTTCCATTGCCTTTGTCCTAAAGAACCAACCCTTTTTTTTCTTCTAAAAGAATGGGGTAAAATTCCACTCCACACCATTCATGATGTGTATGACAGCATTCCAGGAAGGCAAAAGGTGGTCGTGCGCCTTATTAGGTCTTTGATATTAATATATTTTTAGGTTTTGAATTTTTCGTCCACCCCCTGGGTGTGTGTTTATCTCTCCGTAACAGTTTTTCCAAACCAAATTCAAACCTCTGGTCCGCTGGTGTGGTTATGATTCTCCAAAGGCATGTATTAAACAGACAGTTGGCAGAAAAAAATAAGATTGTCAGAATCCACTAACACTACACGCTGTATTAAACTTGAGCCAAGGGAATGCAAGACTTTTTTTCTTTACATGACCGTCTTCCATGCTGTTCTATACCACAGTTATGAGTTTAAGAGAGAAATTACAGGGTTCTCTTTTTGGCATGCGTTCATCCACTGTCGGATATATCTCTCAATGAAACAAAAGAACTCTGTAATCTCGGGTAATTTAATTCTTTTCTGGTGTAGAAAGCAAAGCCGCATATTTGTACTAAGCAGAGCGCCATCTCTTATTGATCATTAATTTTCCTGGCTTCATTCAAGCCCTTTTTTTCCCCCTGTGTCAGTTTATTTGCTTAAGTTTGTTATTCTTTGGGTAAAATCATTATCATTTCCAAAAGTCTGGGGATTCGGCAGGAAAAGAAACAAACCTCAAGTATGGACTTTCTCTGAAAGATATGTGGCCCGACTTCAAACGGTCCTCGGCAAAGCTCGTTTCAGGTGCTGATAAAACAACGATCTTTAATTTCGACAACATGAATGGCATCATGTGACATACTACAAGAGAGTATCAACTTGGCAGCCTCCCTTCTAGCCCCCAAAGGAAGTGAAAATAATCTCAGCTGATTGCTATCACCTGTGTTTCTTAAAGCTTCCAAAAGTTCTCCACAATCAGGGCAAGTGTTACAAAAACTTAAACTCGATATATTCTTTACAAGTCCAAATGAGACACCACAGCACTCACTCACATCACGTTTTTTTTCCCCTCACTGCTCTATACATCAGAGAGCTCTTCTTGTAATGTTGCCTGCTGAACAAATCATGCCCTTTGGCTAGTCTCCTCTGGGTCAGTGGTAAAAATAACTGCTTGACCTCCGGCATCATGTCTCCTCAGAGCTCTTTAAGTAGCGGTCTTGCTCTCTATGTCCAAACCGCCTTCTGACTCGTCCAGTGTTATTAAAATCAGCTCTTGGATTTAATACATATATAGCAGGTTCTGAAGTCACAGGTAAAGCATCAAGAATGTAGCAAATATCTGATCACATCTGATGTGTTCATATTATATTACCCTGTGTCCTGGAATTTTCTGGCAAAGCACACTTGGTTTGGACAAAAATTTGTATTTACATTGAATATTTAGCACTTTTCGCTTCATTGCATTTTTTGCAGTTGGGTAATGTCTAAGTAACCTATTTTAAACGTTCTTGAAAGCAATAAAAAAGTGCTTTTGGAATGTTTTGAAAACACCTACCTGGTAGGTTTCTTTAAGTAGACTCAAAATGTCAACTCAAATACAATGCGTGTTAACGATGAAAACAAAACCAGCCTTTAAAATAATGCAATCTGTACATTTGAATGAAGCGTTTCAAAGACAAGAAAATACCAAAATACAGTCCATAAACTACTTACAAACAGACTTCGCCCATTGTTGGCATTGATTTGGGAAATTTAACACAACAACCAAACATTTAGCTGAAGTAATGCTAACAGAGTCGGAAAACAACATTTCTGCAATGTTTAAAAACCCAATATCTACGACATTATGAACATAATTAAAAAACGTCATCAACGTTCTCCTGACTTATACGCAACTACAGAATAGTTGTGCTTGCTGTGATGGTAGTTCATTTTTGGTTCTTGATATGTGTGCGGACAGGGATTAACATTAACACCCGCCAACCCGCCAAATGCGGGTGGATTTCAGCAGTGGCGTGTAACGCAGTCACTCCTGCTAGCCGCTTTGGCGGGTTGAATTTTATATATATAATATATTATATATATAATACATTTTTCAATTGTAGTCTTTTAAAAAGACATCTGAAATAATAAACTGAAATAATAAACTAAGTGCAATGTAGTGTTGTGAAAAAATTTGATACATATCGATATTGAAATATCTGAAACGCTTCTAATACTAATTTTCCACAGAATAGACACGATGCTAGCTTTCGCTTTCTCGCTCTCTCTCATCTCTCTGACAGGGAGTTTACACACAAACCCGCCTCCCCTCAATCACTCATTTCATTTGCACTGGATGAATATTGTTGGTGTTATAGGGCTTAAATTTCGGCGTGGGATTGCGCATATTTTACCAATTCTCGCAGTGAGTTTTCATTTACTTGGCGAGTATTCACATAAACACAGTCAGTTATGTTTTAAGTGAATGTAAACAGTTGAGAAAGAAAACGCATGTGTTACAGAATACTGGATCCATGCATCAGGTCTTAATTTGTCAGCAGGTATTAAAATATAAAATATATTAAAAATATATCTATATGGAATTTTTCACCCATGGTATTGATGTCAAAATGGTGGCCAGCAGTGAAAATGCTGAGTGACTAGTAACTTTGGAAAACCACTAGACACTGGCTGGTGAGCAAAAAAGTAAATGTCAAGCCCTGTGTGGGGATGTTTATAGCAGAAGACTGTAAAAATGTCTGTATAATGACCAGTCTGACACAGCAACATTGCCTCAACCAATGACATGAGTTTGGGAAACCTGTTTGAAAACAGGTATTATTTTTGCAATTCCATTTGGTGAGACTAGTGGCAAAAATATTACACACAAAGTATCCATTAAAAGAAAAAATTTAATTTATGATTAAAGCCATATTGTTATTTTAAAGAAAATGTCCTGGTTTAAGCAAAACTATCTTTCTGACACAAAAATGCTAAAAATTCTTTGTGTCTGAGCCAGCATATGTCACCATATAAGCATGACATTCCCAGAGTATGATAGTGTGTTGCAGCCTTCTTACCCCATATTTGCACTGACGGGAGGAGGCACCGTACTGGAAACGACACTGCTCATCTGCATCGTACACCTGCCCTGGAGCCACAGTGGGGTACAGGAAGTCTCGTTTCAGAGGCTCATTGTCCAGACACGTTCCCCGACCTGAGCTGTCAAAAAAACGAACCTTTAATGGGATTGGCTCCTCTACAGAGGTTTCATTTGTGACCAACAAGAGAAAAAAAGTGTCTCATGCCAAAAGCTCAGATGAAACGAGATAGGAAGGTGTATTGTTAATGGGAATTAGCAAGCGAGAAACCTGGAAAATACAGAAAGCAAAATGAGGGGAGGAAGCATGAATGACAAACAGTGGCTATAAAAGCCTGAGATTTGGACTTATATGGTACTGTGGTGCGCCTATGGAATCCTTTGAAGAGCCAATAAAATGACGAAAGAGACTGAAGGGGCAAAAAAAACGCAGAAGGTACCGGAGGTCATGCGTCCAGTCAAGTGTTGTGTTTAGTCTGTTTAGTCAGCTAGAAATATGAACGCTCCCAAGAAACCCTAAAAAAAAAAGAAAGGCCACTGCTCTGACTGCAACGAACAAAGTCAAGAAATAAAGCCCAAGAAGAGGCCAGACAGTGCATGTTTTGTTGGACTGTGTTTATTCTGGGTTCAGAAGTGGATCTTGTTTTATTCTCGGCGTCCCTGTTACGGATGCTTTTCCCCCCTCCCTGGCGTGTGCAAGCGGCTGAGAGACGTGTCCGCCCCACGCCGCTGCTGTCCGCTGGAATAAAACAGCCAATTATTATCCCGCTCGCTTTGCCAGCAGTATGCCGCGGAATACGCTCTCCTTCTCTCTGAGGGAACAGTGGGCTCGCTAACAACATAAACGCTAACATTTCATACTGCTGGAGAGCAGGCGGCTCTATTCTAGGTCCTGTCTGGCATTCGCATGATTGCTGCAACTGAACGCGCAACCTAAAGCATGTTAACCAACCACCCCACCGTGCGCTGCTAAAAGCAACATTGCCTCTAAAGAGAGTGAGTTTACATTGCATCAGCCAAGACACACTCACCCTCTGACGGTATGCCATTACATTTTCAGACACTTTCTACATGGAATACGTGTCTAACTCGCACTTTTATTGGTCTGAAGATGGAAAAATGGGAAGGAATGACTTTAAACTTAAATTATAACTTATATATTATATATTGTTTTCATGTATAGGGGGCCGTAGCCAGTTGTCACTGGGGCTTTAACTCATTAAAGTTCAATGGTTAAATGGTTAAAAGTTAAATGGTTTTATAAGCTGTTTGGTAATTATCATACATTTGATGGTAAAATAGTTTGGCATTTTTATACATTTTTTCCTTTTTCATGACCTATTTTTTAATTAATGTTGTTTAATGGCAGGTTTCATAGTGACAACTTGCACTATATAATGTGACAACATGCCCCACCATTGCGTTGTATTGTAGTTTTATAAGTAAACCTATGCTGAATAATATTCACTGGAGTAAATAGTGACAATCAGCCCTGATTTCCCCTACTTTATTATTTGCTTAATTAATATATTAAAATACTCAAAGTTGTTAATAAAACCATACATTACATTGACAAAAAGGCATTCAAAATTATATTTAGATGTCTAAAAAACATCCTATGGATCTAGTTTCGGTAGTGCATTTTTAGAGGAAGCATTAGGTGAAACAGGGATATCTGGCTTCCCACCACAATACTGGAAGTCTAATCTAATTAAAAACTAAACCAAATACATTGGAAAGGAAAGAAACACATGAGCTCTAGCCTGGGGGTAACCAATGTTGTATTTGGTTTCATCCATTTAGTTTTCTATTTTTTCCCATGTGTTTTGGTAGAATAATCCCCTCGCTGGAGAGAAAGACAAGTCTGAATATGTCCTCTTGTATTGGAATATACACAAACAAAGACTGTTTATTTCTTTGGAGAAAGACAAAAATGGTCACTTTAAAAATGGACATGTTTGTTTGACATGTCAACAAAACGTCCCTGGGTAAACTCATTACAGCGAGCAGATATGCCAGCAATGAAAGGCAACTTAGTGACTAACTATTTACAATATGTCAGCACAAAAACAAATACTTGAATAGGAAATCACAAAAAAAAAAAAAACATGACAGCTTGTCCAAGTCAATCAATAGTGTTTGATCGATATCAAAAGATTTTTAAGCTAGTGATAAGATATATATCAGTTAGTTCTGGTCCTCTAATCTAATTGGACAAGCAAAGTTCCAAGAGTGCTGATATTTAGTATAAAACACAGAGACACTTTACTGTTTGTATTGCTCAGTTTCACTGTGTTTGTGTCAGTTTTTCTAATTCCATGACGCGCAATGGTTGATCCTGCTTTATCTTAATTTGGAAAGCAAAAATAGACAAAATAACTGGCCATGTTGTGTCTAAGGCCAAGTTTACACCTGGTATTAAGATGCGTTTTGGTCGATCGGATCATAAGTGGACGATGCTAAATACAAGTGTAAACTTGGTCTAAAGTGTTTTGAGCTTGTCCCCTTTCGTCAATTTCCAGAGATAGTCCAAAACGCATTTGACAGGATTGCTTTTTTGCGTTCAAACAGCCACAAAACATCTCCTACTCTCCGCCTACTGACCTAATGCGTAAACATAATGGGAAGTGGGCTAGCCAGACGGGATTTAAACTTTGTTTGAAGAAGACCCAAGTTTGGTTTGAAGACTGAAAATGTACCAAGCACAATGTTCTCACATTCCTAATTTCTAACATGCACTCACAGCGTTCGTTGCAGAAACGAAATCTGCTGCCATCTGTATGCTTTTCCGTCCTCTCCGGTAAATTGTGCGAGCTTATTTCGTCCATTAGATAGAAAGATCTGAAAAAACTCATACCCGCCCTTAGACCCTCCTCTCAAATAAATCAGGACAGATGTGGTTGAAAGTGGACAAAATAGTCTCAAAATAGTAAATCTCCCTGATTTACTTGTGATCCGATCGACCAAAACGCATCTTTATGCAAGTTAAGCGATACTACCTTGTCCAAGAACAGGGTGGATGATGGTTGAGAAAGTACAGAAATCCAATTAAATGCTTATTTGACCATTTTAACTCAATATTTTTTCATTAAAATTATTTTAAATATTTGAAAAATTTGAGTTTATAGTTATTGTATACTTTGGAACCGATATGATTCATTTTCAATCGCCCAAAAGGCAAGTTTATTGGCCAATGCTGATCCCAAATGAGCATATATGTTCGATAGATCAGTCTAACAATAATAATAACTGTAACAAACAGTAGGCATTTTTCAAAAAACTCTTTCTTTATTGAAAGATCCTACTGTACATGTACAAACAAGTACACTGAAATAAGTCAGAATCGACAAACCAGACCAGTTTCTGGCGAGAAAAGACCCATCCACACATCCAGAATTTCCTAGATGGGGATGTTGCGGAAATAGACTCGCATTATCATAGCAAAGCTGTTTTACTGCCAAAGATTACATCAACCTGAGATTTCAGAGAAGGCCCATTATTGATGAATTGCTCGGCACTAAGCAAATCCAAAAAAGGAAGGTTAGTATTCAACCTCAATCCGAAATGGTCACAGATGACACGGTGTGATTATACAACAGGGAGTTCATCCCAAACCAACAGAGCAGCATTTCTTTGTGTTTGTGTGGGAAGTTGGCACACGATGATAAAGTTTCTGATGCCAGTGATGGCTGTGATGTTAATCTTCTTCCATGAGGTCATTCACCAGGAAAACTTTTTGACAGCCATGGCAACCACTATTCTTTCCTTTCGTCTTACGTTAGGCTAACAATTCACAGTCTAGCCTATGACTGGCTACTACAGATCAACTTCCAGACTTTCATCTAACCATGAACGGACTCTCTTTCAAATCCAGCACATTTATGTCTATGACTTCAAAAACTTCAATTTTTTTCTAGGTCTAATTCTGCTTGGGAAATAATCATTTTGGGACTATTTACAAATAATATTTGCATTAATTTGGGTCAAATATATTGATAATCTCGAGATTCTTCACGTTAGTAAATAAATACATAGATTTGCAGTTCATATTTGGATTCCCTAGTGGTCTGGTGGTAGATTTTTTTGTAAACCGTGTCAAAGGTTCCAGGTTCTAATCCGCCCTCATATAGGTTTTTTTCTTCATTAAAATCAAAGATGTTCATCAGTGATTGTATATTAAGAGCAGGGACACGTTTGTGTGCATTTTGTTTCTGTGATTTCACTGGAAAGATTACAATCTCCACAACAGCATTAAGCGATAGATTGACGCGTTCGTCTGAAGACTGTGCACGAGTCAAAAAAGAACATAAATCTGGCCTACTTTGATTTGATTGGCCATCTCAATCATTTTGACATTGACGAGCGCTTTTAGACCGCTGAGGCAGACCAGACTAAAAATGTAGCTTTTAAACCTTTTTGTCATCCTAACATACAGAGTGCTGCGTAATGGAGTGCAGCAGAGCAGTGCAAGAATTCAAATATTGGGGGGGACAATTTGGCCATTTCTAATTATTGGGGGGAACTATGGTGGTTATGGCCCTGGATTGTGTTGGTCATTATGGAAATTTACCGGCTGCGCCTGTGTTCTTTACTTATATTACATGTGGAACTTTCCACTCCCATCGGCTCTCTTTTGGAAATTTGCCCTGTTTAGTAAATCTGGCCCAAGATGTTAAGCATTGTTTGCACAAACAGTTCCACAAATTTTGTAGAATGAGGGAATGACCATTTCATTACTTTTCCAGACTTGATGCAAATAGTAAAATAGTTAAATAACTAAATAGTTAGCTAATAGTAAAAAAATCAGACTTTAAATATGATTTAAAAGTAAAGAATTGGCATTCTAAAGTCCTACCTTATTCGTAGAAGAAAATTATTCTCTGATCCTTCTTCGTCATATTTACGTAAGATATGTTGACCAGATAATTTAGCCTATACTTTGTGTATGTCAAAAATGTAGAATATGTTTTCAGTGGATTTTCACAAATTGTTTTGTTTGAGGAAAAACAGTAAAATACAGTTATAATTCCCTTTTTGTTCATTTTGATTTAGTTGATTACTGCATTTAGATGGTTTTCTATTATCTATATCTGGCAACAGTACACTGTTTTTCTGCTTCAGCGAGCAATTCCAAGTAGATAAACCGCGCACAAGCTTTATGTTGCACTTCAAATGACAAGGAAATGTATATTATTGCTAATATTAAGCAAATCCCAGCACGCATTCTCTCAAATGCATCAGGTATTGCAGATTGTATGAATCACACACTGCTACTGCAGATAATTCAGTAATTTACTCATAGAAGTGCAACAGAGATGGAGAACAAAGAAGGGGGATAATAACATTGTCATATTGTTTGATGCACAAACAAATAATGGAAGGTTTGCTTATTTAACAGGAATTTGTTTCTTCTCGGGTACATTAGGTAAAAGCACATTTATTTAAAGTCGGCATGAAACGGAAGTTGAGATAGTCTTTTGTTCCCTATTGTCAAAGTTTTCAGCCCCGCTCGGTTCTCGGTCGGTTCTCTGGTTTTCAGATCAAAGTGGATCCTTGAAGACCTCTACAACAGGTTCCATATATTTGGGTTATGAAATCTTGAGCATTATAGATAAAAGAAGCATTCTTCAAATCCTCTTTTCACTTACTCCAAAAAGCTGGTGATATAGTCCTTGCTGCAGGCTGACCAGGAGAAGGGGTTGGTGTTGGCTGTGATATGGGCCGCCATCAGCTTGGCTGTCTCGTGACCTTTGGTCCCGCAGGAGTTCCCGATCCCATCATGGTTCATGCCGAAACTGCGAGACAAGCGGCAGATCATGAACTTTGATGGATCATGTCAATCACATGGCCCACCCCGCACACAAACAACAAGCTTGGGCAGCTCTGAAAGATCAGGAGCGGAGGACATCTCCTTCAGCTAAGCTGTAAAGAGAGGCTTTTTCTGACTCTGTAACAGCTGTGAGAAGAGGACAGATGGGTCAAAGGCCAGGGGCTGTCTAGAGCTCTGGAGGAGCGCGAAGGTTGTAATCACCACCCTGATCCCGGCCTGTCAATCAATAATTACACGTTTGAGCAGACCTCAATCGGACAGTCATCTCTTAATGAACCTGGCCTGCTTTTCCCCTTCCTCCAAGCTGCTTTCATCTGCTCATGGGCCATCGGCATACAAGACTGCTGAAGCATTCAGCCACATTCCTTGCCGGCAACTCCACAAATACATCATTTGAGCCGTGCAAATTTTGTTCCCTTACATATCTGTCTGGATATTGTATGAAAAAGTTAGATCACCTTACAGCAAGACCTCGAAGCTTTCGTTGCCGGCTGGGCTCTATCCAAAATCAGAAATCAGCCTCTAATGCATATAACACCCCCCCACCACATCACACAATTCCTCTGTGTTTTTCTAAGGTGCACATTTATGACATTTCACTCTACTCTCAATATAAATCAGCACGGGAGAAACCTTCCCCACAAGAAGTAGCGGCTATTTTTACAACTGATCCACAACAGAAGCAGACGCAAGACATAATAGAGGAAATTGCCATCTCGCTGATCTTAGCCGAAAAGCTACGTAGACCAATAGATCATGGTTATTTTTATAAGCTTTCAGGATAGGGTTCATTTCTCCAGACATTTGCATAAAGATCTCTGTGCAGGCAGTTCACGCTTTGCATTGAGAAATATACATAAAGATGACCACAACAAAACAAATCCAGACACAAATATCCTATGAGATCTGAAAGCATCATATGTAGAATATTGAGTCATTTTTCAACCACAAGGGATCTAATAGAGTCCTGACCATCTCTTTAAACATTCAGGGGTGAATTCACAAAACAGTTACAGTTATATTTCAGCTTATTCACTTGCTACCTGCAATCCAGTTCAACCAGATACTGCTCTGAAATAAGGGTCAAATAAGACAAAGAAAAGAAATACAATCTTTAAAAAATATTTATATGTTATGATTTTTACACCTTAAATTCATGTGAGTGCCATCTTAATCATTATTTTCAAAGTGTTTACATATATTTTTTAGAGTATAATACATTTTTTATTTTTTTTACAAATATCTTTAATTTATTCATTTATAAATATTAAGAAAGGTTTTTGGGGAGTTGCACGACATGACATTTTACAGGCTGAATAAACTGTGCCTTGTCATAAAAAGTTTTTAGAGATATTTTAGAGATATAAAAACATTTTTTTACCTTTTGTCTTTGACACAGTCATGAGGGTCTGCATGTTTGCACCACATGACCTTCATTTGAAGAATTAAAGTAATTAATTAATAATTGTCTTTATCAATAATAAAAACAAAAGAAACCATTTTGATGTAATATTTTAGGTTTTCTTTTAGAAAATTTTATTATTTGAATTAAAACACAGTCATGGTGCTTATACAGGAAACATTTGTTTGAATCTGGCTTGCAACATTATTGTATACACATCTCCCAATTATTTCCTCTCCTAGGATTCTAAAGATGGAAACGGCAAATTTCCAAAAAAAAAAAAAAAAGACCAGAAATGTATAAACTCACTGAGGGTTAGAGTACTGAGCAAAATTACCAATATAAAGTGATGTTTGCTTTAGCAATTAACCACATTTAACATACTACAATGTAGGTCTGATTGATCGTACTTATGCAAATGGTCAGCCAGAACACAGAGACAAATAAAAAGAGAAAATATACTCACTTGTGTCCGATCTCATGTGCAATAGTGAAGGCAGAGCCAAGACCTATATCTTCATTTATACTACAGCTCCTCTCTGGCTCACACATTCCAGCTACGGACGCCAAACCTGGCCACACACACACACACACACACACACACACACACACACAAACACACAGATGAGGTCAGGTCAAGGTGTAGAAGTGCTACACTGAGTCACCACCATAAAATGAGATTCTTCACATTAACCTCGAAACCACTGAACTTGAAGCTGGTGAAAAGTTTATGCGAAAGTTTTTTTTAAATCACTAGGGGGTGGGTCAACACTGACGGCTAGACGATTAAATAAAAAAACAACTGATGTTGTAGCTGGAAAATGTCTAGACAAGGGGGTTAGATTTATAAATTCTACATCTGGTAACAAGGGACCACCTAGTAAAGCAAGCCAGAGCTCGGAATTCAAGAAAACATTTCACTTTGTGCCCCTAAAAATATAGATGTTTTTATTATTCAAGGTTTCAAGAGTCAACGAAATCATTGTTTTCTTAATCCTGTTATGTTTGTTTTGCTCCAAATGAGATTTAGTTGACAATTTTTGGGTATTAGCACAAAACCGACATAAGCTGTAATTTACTACTGACAGTGTTTTGGTCCCCAGCCTACAGGGACTTGGCTTTCTGAGAGATTTGTTCTTTAAGCGTTATGTTGCACTGTCATTTTCCTTGCCATAAATAAACAGGCCTGTTGTTTAATATGTATGGAATGAAGGAAACATTAAATCTACTCTGTTTTTATGTTGCAACTTTTGTAGCAAGCCACCTCAGTGTGGCAGCACTGGCACACGTCACTTAATCTCACAAAACTTTCAAGTCTTTCTGTCCACTGATTACATAGGCAGCATGATAATTGAACTGTAAAATCATAATTGACTGATTTAGAAGACTCTCCATAGACAGCAACTCAAAAGTCATACAACCAACATTATGCATGGAGACACGACTCATTTTCTTTAAATATAGGTTTGGGTTAAGATGTTGATAACCAAAACATATTACTCTAATAACATAGACTATTTTGGGTAAAATAGTCGTTTTAATTCTCTGGAAGAAAAACTGAGAAATTCTGAGAAATCCACTTAATTACAATTAATGGGGCTTTCCAGCATCAAAAAGAAAGCAGCCAAAAAAGAAAAAAATCATAACAGTAGTCCATACGACTGGTGCACTATATTACAAAATGTAACTAATTATTCTTTTAATTGTCCTAAAGAAGTCTTAATTTAATATCATGTCTTACAAAACATATCAGACAAAGAAGAAGATGGAGCAAAGATTGAGTCTTCACAGTCTAAAGCCAGCTGCTTCTGTTAAGGGGAGGGGGTTCCCTTGAAGCTATGAAGTGGGGAAATGGGCTTTTGCAAAATCCAGGTGTCTCTTAGTTCTTTTTTTCCCCTATGTCCAGCCTGGGAGAGAAGAACAATTCTCACCAGATTACATCTGTTGGTGATTGGTAGGAGCAAAACACAAAACCCTAAAGCTAGATGCATGGAGGACCATCCAAGATCCAAGTAGCCTGCTCTGGCCTTTGGATAAAAAATGAGCAAGAAGACCTTGGTTCTTTAAAGTTTATATTTCAACAACAGATTCTTGGAAAGGTTTAAAAGTACCTACTTGTAGGGGCTAATAATATTAAATAGGTACTGCTCAATAACTAAAACAACAAGAAGTAAATGTCAATGCATTCATTCAATACGAGGCATGTGAGAACCAATGGCGTTTGGGGTATTAACACGTCTTGACATGTCTTGAAGTTTGAAAATGCACAGGTTCATTTAAAATTTGAGAGCTATGTTGGAAAATGATCAGTGAATAACTTAAATTCCGGTCTGTCCCACATATATGACTAAGAATATATTCCACAACTTGTATAGACTAATTTAATGTTACTTTTATGCTGCTTTGTTGGCCTTTTTGTGTTATGGCTCGAGACAATTTGTTTTCATTGTATATGGAAAAGTTTAAGGCATGTATGTCAAGTTCTTGCATTCAGCGTTTCTACCATTTTGTCGAACCACATGACATTTTACAACCTGAACTAACCATGCCTTAAATAATAATTCATTAAAAAAGGTAAAATTATCTAATAATTTAACAGTCTGCTGGGGTATTTTTATATTAGTGTTTCCTGCAAGTTGGTTGCACCACATGACATTATAGTTTTTTCCCCTTAATATCAAAAAGAATTTTAATTAAAAATCATGCTGTATTAAAGATGTATTAACTGAATTTTAATGTATTTTGAAAGAAAGAAAGAAAGAAAGGTATGTCTGACCCCAGTTCCACAGAGATAGAGAAAAGAATATAATACAGATTTGGAATGGCATGAGGCTGAACTACTCCTTTAAAGTTGATAATATAACAAAGGAGTATTGGAAAGGTCTAAACCTGACCTCCTGGTGGGCAACATATTATTAAAGATATTGCATAATAATATGGAATACCAAGGGAGGCTTGTGACTGTTTGGGAGCCATCGCTCCAACAAAGCACTTCTGGCCTCTTTATCTTCCTTATCCAGAGGCCCAAACAAGAGCGGACATGCAAATCAAAGGCTAATAAGACACCGGCTAGAGGGAAGGGTAAAAAAGGAAAGCGATACAGGATGGAAGAGGGCTAGTGGGCCCAGGCTGACTCGAAAGCTCATTGGTGGGGCTTGTTTTCTTAAGCCGAGGGTCGCGTTGGTATTATCCCCACTCTGCGATGACCCCCAGAGGGCAACACGTTGACCCGAGATCATGATGATGCCTCTGGGTGAGTGGGGGGTGTTGAAGTGGAGATGGAGGTGGAGAAAGAGGAGGGGGGGCAGCAAGGAAGCAGAGCAGATGCCAGGGCAATTAAAGGGACCCGGGGAATGTGACGAATGCGGTCAATCTGTCAAACCACCCCTGGAGTCACAATATTACTTCTAAGATATACGGTTCAGCCCTGGAGGAGGCTGGTTCAGATAAGACGAGGCTTTGACACAGACCATTTAGGGGGTTTGCTTTTTCCTAAGTTATCCCGACTTCTTTAAACACATTAATTCTTCTTTTATCATGTTGTTCTCTGTTATATATTGTATAGTCTAATTTTCTTCACTCCTTTTCTTTTTTGGCTTGCCCAGGGGAGGGGTAAACACCTCCGTCCCGTAGCAGACACAAGTGGGAATGTTAGGAAATGAAACAAGAGACAGCGGTGTCTATAGAGGCAGGCAGGCTTTGAGCCATGTTTGAGCTTAACGTGAGCCAAACAGCTCAATAAAGACAGGGCAGTGAAGTCTTTCTCAATAATCGCACAGAATTATTTGTTACACCAGTAAAACGAAGCATGTAGCATTTGGCGTTTAGTGGTGTATGTTTAAATCAAAGAGTATTTGGTCTTAGGGTTCATTTTAGGTACTTACCCAGAGTACCGCAGGGTTTGTTCTTATAGGTGCAGATGTCATACCTAAGAGAGAAAAGAAATCAAAAGTGAGGTTTTACATGACAGAAATTCATTGGTACTCCATGCGGTAACCTTTGAAGAACATGTGAATGGTGTTTACACGTGCAAAACCCGCTGGCCAGTGAGTTTGAATGGGACTCTGGGTGATTATGGCCCGGGACACACCTATGCAAGTCCACTAATTTTATCATCTGCCTTGTCATAAGTACTTGTCATTGTCTGCCAAATCACAAGTATTAGCACAACGCATTAGCACATAATGCGATTATGGTTCATACACAAATGTTACGGGATGAGTTACGTGTTGAAGTTTATTACTACTTTTACTTCTTTTAGGTAAGTTTAACCGCTTAAACATTACGGTCCCACATATGGTATTTTAGAATGTACAGTGACGTCACATACAGCCGTATTCAAATCGGCTTTCCCTCCAACACAGAGGGCCCTATCATACACCAGGCGCAATGCAGCGCCCGGCGCGACGCAAGTGTTTTTTGCTAGTTTCATCCTGATGCAGTTATCATTTTCACGTCCTGCGCCATGTTGTTTAAATAGCAAATGGATTTGCACCCATTTGTGCACTCATGGGTGTGCTGGTCTGAAAACCAGGTGTGTTCAGGCACATTGTTGACGCGTTGCTATTTTGAAACTGAAACCTGGTCCTAAGTCAATAGCGCAGGATTTTTGTGTTATTTAAAGGGCACATTAGTAATATGCGCCTATAGGCGGGTACACAAGGTGCGTACATTCTGCTTATTACACACATAGGGATGCGCAGCAACACACAAACATTTTTAAATATTAAAAATAAAAGGATTACAATGTAAAAGATGTAGGGCCCTATCTTGCACCCAGCGCAATTGACTTTGTACACCGACGCATGTGTCATTCCTATTTTGCACCCGCGCAAAGCGCGCTTTTCCCTCCACAGAAGCACGTCGCTAAACTAGTGAATGAACTTGCACTACCTGGGCGGTTCAGCGCAAAAAAGGAGGCGTGTTCCGGCGCAAACAATCCCTGGTGCTATTTTGCTGTTCCATTAAACAATTGCGCCACTGACCAGAAAAAACCTAGTCTAAAGTCAGTGGCGCGCTGCGCGTTGTTCATTATGCTATTTTAAGGGCGCATGCTTGACCATAATGTATAGCGTGCACAACACGCATACACTTTGCTCATGTAATCTACACAGATGCAACAGTTATTTTTGCAAATCATAAATTGTTACACTAAAAAAATATTAACACATGAGATGACGGAAATCATTGTGGTGTGCCACGAAGATGTGAAAAAATAGGCATAAATCTAGCTTACAAATGATTCAGGCTAATTGTAATAATTAAGGATAAGACCTGTTTGCCCAATATAGTGGCAAGACAAATATGTATATAAGGACATCTGACAAATTGGTTTGTCCGTCAAGAACCAGGAAAAAAAATCGACTGAAAAACTGAAAAAACTGAGACTGAAAAAAAAAAGACTGTGAAATCACTTACCATAATGTACAACATTACAACTTCACTTCTCTGTCTTTCACTGCTCTTACAAGAACATCAGTCTCCTCGGCTGTGAACCGCTCCTGGCGTGCGCCTGGTAAATACGCCATAGGTAATAATAGCAATCCATAATGGAACTTGCGCACCTGCTTTTAAAGGGAATGTTGGATGACGCTCTGATTGGTTTATTCACGTTACGCCCAAACCACACCTATGAATAATGAAGCTACTTCAGACCAACCCATTTTAGATTTGCGCCGGGCGCAAGAGCCATTTATCCCGCCGGGAAAATAGCAACAGCGCCGAGATCTGCCCACAAAGTTACTTGCGCTTCGCGCTTTGGCACTTGCGTTTCAGATCGTTAGAATAGGGCCCATATTGTAGATAAAGATAAAAATGCCAACATGTCATAATGGATAGCCATTACATGTATCAGAATTTGTAGTAATGACGAATGAAATTGGCTATTTATTTAACCCATCTTGGCAATACACACATGTATTTAAACTGACTCGTCAGGTTGAGGATGTCTATATTCCACAATGTAAATAGCGAATCCGTGCAAGCGCAACTGGCTTTTAAAGGGAATGGGAGATAAGACTCTGATTGGTTTATTGCACGTTATGCCCAAAACACACCCTGTTCAAGGTATTTAAGTCTGGGTTCGCTCTTACATTTGTTTGATTAGGGTGTAATGGTTGTAGTCATATCTAGCACACTAATCAGCTAATATTCACAACTAAGTATTTTAACATTTGTTCGAATAGATGTAAAGGGTGAAGGCTAAGCTAGCGTGTTAATAAGCTAATGAAATTCACAAATAACTATTTTAACTTTTGTTCAATTATGGTGTAAATGGTGTTGGCTAAGCTAGCACGCTAATCAGCTAGTGATATTCACAAATAAGAATTGAACATTTGTTTGATTATGGTGTAAATGGTGTAGGCTAAGCTAGCTGGCTTAACAGCTAGTGATATTCACAAATAAGAATTTAACATTTGTTCAATTAGGGTGTAAACCGTGTAGGCTAAGCTAGCGTGTTAATCAACTAATGATATTCACAAATAAGTATTTAAACTTTTGTTCAACTTTTGTTTGACTCATTAAGAGAACAGGGACAACTCTTTTAGACCATGTGCCGGGTGCGCAGACAATTTTTCCCGTCGTTAAACTAGCAAAAGTGGATTCAGACATGCCCTAAGTGCACTTGCGCCAAGCGCTTTAGACCATGCAATTAGATCGTTAAAATAGGGCCCAGAGAAAGGCGAGCCGGATAAGCAGCAGTCAACATAAGATAAACATTCATATTCAAACAACTAGCTACTCAAACAGTGTTTACAGGCACATGATGTGTTTATTTGTGTTTATCACACACACTGAAATTGTCACAGAAGTACTGCAACAAAAGTGTATAGGGCATATAAGCACAATAATGTCAATTTATCAATTAAACAGCCATGTTTGTTTTCACTAGGTGGCTGAGCGACTGCCATTTACGTTCACTCAAACAGTTTTTACAGGCACATGGCTGCATATTACTATACAGAAAAACATAAACAAACATCATGGCTTCCTACATGACAGCTAACACGGCAGCGTCCATTGCGCATTCTAGAACAGCTAACATTATCATTATAAAGGTGAAAACACATTCACCTACACATACACTGTAAACCCTAATACATTACCAGAGTTGTGGTGAATAATTAATCCATGCAAGTCAATACAAAGATTTTTTTTGTTGTTGTGGTAATCTTTAATCAAAATCTGAAAATTTGCTTCAGCTCTGGAATGGCGTTCCTTCTCTGATGACGTCAGTTTGACGGCTTGGGTTTGATGCTCCCCTCCAACCGTCAGTCTGCTATGAGCGAGAGATGGAGAGGAGGTGCGCTAAAGTAAAACCCTGCCCTCTATTCAATATTCTGTTTCACTTGGAAATACGTTACAACACTGAAATAATGTCGGTAGCAACTTCCGGTTCACAGGGACTTTAAGTAATCTGAATTGTTTCATTGTTTTGAGTTTTAAAAACTTATTTTCATTTAGACAAACTTAAATTTAACTAAAACTGGACTGGGATATCTATCTCCCAGCATGCTTTGCCATGACACTCAAAAGGGAGAGTAAATGCTAAAAAAAAGTGTTATATAATGTTTTTTTTGTGTGTGCAAGATTAATGTCAAATGGGGGATTTAGAAGTGTTTAATGTTTATCCATGCTAATTTAGAAGAGTTTCCGCTGTTTTTTCCCAGGGGTTACCCTCATGGTGAGCATGAGCTTTGAGAATAGGTATATGTTAAATTATCTATATTGCCTACGCTAATGCTATCAAAGCATTGTCTGCGTCTGAAATCTCATACTTTCTTGAGTAGGTACTTTTTTTTAAATAAGTAATTCCTTAACGACTGCTAAAAAAGTATGTTCTATATAGTATGAATGTAATCTGGACGTACTACATTCGCCATGTTGTCATTATCACGTGACCTACTAGCGTCAGTTACGTCACTTCACAATTCAAGAATGCCAAATATAGTAAAGTGTCCATCGTATGTAAACTTCAGAATCTCGCCGGAAGAAGTAGGTCATCTAGGTACTTTTTGCCTACACTTTTATGAGTACTGTGAATTCAGACATACTTATTTTGTCACATACTGTTTTTCGCATACTATATAGTAGGGAAGTATGTGATTTCAGATGAAGCCATTGTTACTAATTAGAAAGTTAGCACTTACAATTAGCTAGTCAAGTTTCTACTATTACAAATATTTAAGTTGAGATTACATGATCATTTTAAATGAGTTGGCTTAGTTAAAAGCTATTCAAATGTGTGAGTACAAAATAAAAATCTCCCTTTGAATTTCTTAACTGAAATATTTTAACTGCCTCACATTTTTTGAGTTTTGACAACTTTTTTGGGTGTACAGTGTATTTGAGAATCTAAATATCACATAGTTCATAATATAGCTAACAAGTCTGTGAATATTTTGAATAAAAAAGGGAAAAACAAACAAAAGCGACGATAGGTCTGTCATACAGCGCTATTGTGGCTTCGGTGTGTCACGTGACAAGCATGACGCGTCGCCATGGAAATAATAAGAGTCCAAAATAACGGTCGCCTTAAAAAAAACTTCAAGTTGGTCACACATTGACCAATCCGCATTGACAGCATCCACTAAAATGTAACATCTGTTCGTGCTTCTTACCTCAGTTTTCTTTTTTTTTGAGTGTGTTGTTGTTGTTTATTTTGTAACCCAAACTCTTTCTTTTTCCCCAATGGGACTTGTCATCAGTCGGCTGACATTTTCGACGGCAGGCCTATATGAAAGAATGCCAAATATTTTCTTATTCCCCAACTGGGGCATTTAACACCTCCTGAAAAATATCACAAGCAGTTTGGGCTGCTGGGTCTGGCCAAAGGCAGGCAGCCAGGCTTTGTTTGACATTGTCCTCAGCACAGAGGAAAGACGCAGTGCCTGATCTGAATCATACTAAACTATCTTAGAAGCTTTGTGTTTTGCGTCAGGGGCTTGGTTTGGGGGTGCAGACGTTATGCACGTATTTAGTCAGACTGGTAGTTGGAAAGTTCCTATCGGCCTTCTATTTCGGTGTCGATCTGAAGATATCCATGTGCTCTGTTTACTGTGGCAGCTGAAAAGGGTCAGAGGAGCCAAAAGACCTTTGAATCTGGAAAATCATACTGGAATATTGCAGCCAAAATATAAATAATCAAAACAAGGGTTTCTTTGTGCTCCTTTGCACCGTTTATAAGCAAGTAAGATGCTTCTTATACAATTTATACAAATGTGAAAAAATGTAAACTCACTGCGAGACCACGCTCATATAAAATTGATTACATTTTCTTAAGAAAATGTGCGTGGTACCATGCAAAACATGCTGATACTATGCTAAGGTGTTGTGAGTGGTTCCCAGGGCGTTGCTATGCAATTACTAAGGTGTTATGAGTGGCTGTTGGCCAGAGCCAGCGGCAGGACACACAAACACTGGGCGGGGGGACTGGGGGGTGGTTTCAGTTATAATTATTGAGGGGGCTAATGTGTCTCAGGTGGGGTGGGGGGTGGGGGGGGGTATATAATCTATATTCTATGGGCTCTGTATTTTAGCTGAGCCCCCAGAGTGAGTTTTTTCTAATTTTAGAATGTTATTTTAGAACATTTTAATTCCATGCCGACGCATCATGCAGCCGCACTTTATGACAGATGTAACACTTTTTTTTCGTTTTTAATCAAAATATTCACAAATTTGTTCATTATATCATGAACTATATGATATATTCCAATTATCAAATATGTGGAAGTGAACATGTTTTGTCGTTTAAACATTTTTATAATGATTATGTTAGTTCTACATAGATCTATAACGCACGTTAGTTTGCACCACAATTCAGAGAATCACATCTGTCGGATTTACTTCTTCTGAAATACTTCAAAGTAAGTGGCCGGTGAACTGGGAAAAGAATAGACTTAACTTTATAGTTTTTATAGTTTCTGATATGAATAAAACACTTCATCAAATTAAAATTGAAAGGATTATTATTTCAGCTTCCATCAGTGCATGGAATATCTAACCTATACATTTCTTTTTATAGTAGCCTACTTCATTTAGATGTCTATTTAAATGCCTGAAACCAAAAAAAAACATTATGTGGTTGAAAACACTGAATAGTTGTGATACATGAAAGTGTGTCCGTCTCTGGCTCAGTGCCAGCCAAAGCGTGAAAGCATGTTTGAATTATCAGAAATTATCTCTGAAAGTTCTAATCGCACCGGTGTGATCATACGCGTCAAATGGTTAAAATCTATCACATTTTGGGGGTGGAGGGGGGACAAATTGAAGCTGAGGGGGCACAAATCAGATCTGAGGGGGCAATGCCCCCTTTTGCCCCCTCGTGGCAGCGACCCTGCTGTTGTCGTGGAGCTGTGCAGTTGCTAGGTGGAGCCCACCCATAAATCTCTATGATAGTCTGCCAGCTAGATATTGCTCAGGACCTTTCTTCAGTGTAAGTATATGGATTTTTTTCCCTCAACAAGCTGTGTGACTTGAAGTATCATTTGTGTCAAAATGTTGTGGCATAATGTTGATTATCACAAAAATGTATTTCAACGAAACTATGGAAGTGAATGGAGACAATTTGTATGTTTCAATAGTATAGCCACAATAAAATACTATGCATCTGTCATTAATTCTCTTTTTGACCTTTTCTGTGTAAAGTTATATCCAATTTTACAACTTTGTAACATCTAAACCTATAAAATGACAAGCTTAAATGTGCAAGCTAAAAATTGACTTAAAATTGACTTAAATGCACATTTTAACAGAACAATCAAATGTAAGTGATTTCATACAATCATAAGCTTCACATTTCTGCACCCTCCATAAAATAATATTTTTGAGTCAAATTTTCTATGGGAATCAACATTATTCCACAAATACGGCTGATTGAACTTGTACTGAACCCGGTATATTGAGTACCGTACTCAACTGTACTCAATATTTAAAATAAATATTGATAGTGGTAGTCTTAGCAACCACAATTAATAATAAACTACATAACATTAGCATGATATCAAATTGCTAAAACTGTATGTATACTGTATGTAACTATGTATAACCAGCGCGACTCCGGCGAGTGACGCGTCAGAGAGAGTCCCTCAGAGCAGCAACGGTCACGTGATCTCTGTCTCGGAGGACGAGGTTCGGAGGGCACTCAAACGTGTGGATGTCAGGAAAGCTGCTGGGCCGGATGGTATTTCAGGTCGTGTTCTGCGGTCCTGTGCTGATCAGCTCGCAGGGCTCTTTACATCCATATTCAACGAGTCCCTTGCTACATCTGTTGTCCCCACCTCCTTCAAACGATCCTCCATCATCCCTGTACCTAAGATCAGTAAACCCTCTTGCCTAAATGACTATCGTCCAGTGGCTCTCACATCTTTAGTCATGAAGGTCTTTGAGAGACTCATTAAAAACAACATTTGCTCCTCCATTCCTGACACTTTGGACCCTCTTCAGTTTGCCTATCGTCCCAATAGATCGACTGAAGATGCCATTTCTCACGTCCTTCACTCCTGCCTCACTCACATCGACAGCAAAAGTGGGAACTATGTCAGGCTGCTATTTATTGACTATAGCTCAGCCTTTAACACCATAGTTCCCATTAAGCTAACACACAAACTCCTGGATCTAGGCCTGAATTCTTCTCTCTGCCTCTGGATTGAAGATTTCCTCACTGGCAGACCCCAGGCGGTAAGAGTAGGCCAGTTCACCTCCACCTCCATCACCCTGAGTGTTGGAGCTCCACAGGGCTGTGTGCTGAGTCCCCTGCTCTACTCTCTCTACACCCATGACTGTTTGTCCACACACAGCTCCACCTCGATCATCAAGTTTGCTGATGATACTGTTGTCCTGGGTCTCATCTCCAACAACAATGAGACGGCATACTTGGACGAAGTGGAGCAACTGACATCATGGTGCCAGGACAACTGTCTCTCTCTGAATGTTAACAAGACCAAAGAACTGATTGTGGACTTCAGGAAGAGACAGCATCGGTCATACTCCCCTCTCATGATCAGCGGGACACCGGTAGAGAGAGTGAGCAGCTTCAAATACCTGGGTGTGAACATCTCCGAGGATCTGACCTGGACTACACACATCCAGACACAGGTGAAAAAAGCCAGGCAAAGACTGTACCACCTGCGCCAGCTGAGGAAATTCAGGGTTTCACCAGCCATCCTGAAAACTTTCTATCGAGGGGCGATAGAAAGTGTCCTGACTCAGTGCATCACAGCGTGGTACGGGAACAGCACCAGTCACGACTGCAAAGCCCTGCAAAGAGTGGTGCGCTTATCCGAGCGCATCTCAGGCTCAGCTCTCCCGTCTCTGCAGGACATCTTCACCAAACGCTGCAGAGGTAGAGCTACTAAAATCATCAGAGACATTAATCACCCTGCAAACTCTCACTTCACCCTGCTGCCATCTGGTAAGCGCTTCCGTAGCCTGATGGCAAAGACTGAAAGACTCAGGAGGAGTTTCTTCCCCCAGGCCATCAGACTCCTGAACTCAGTCACGTGACTCACTTCACCCCCGCACACGCATAAACATACGGTCTTTCAACATTAACATCCACATACTGCAATTGCACTGCACTTTACTTTACGTCCCTATTGTTACTGCGTAACAACCTGTAATAAACCTTGCACATTATACTTCTTTATATATACATATTATATATTTTATGTTAACCACTTATTTTTAAGTCTACAGTTTATCTCACTTATCATCCACATATTTTTTATATTTTTATTTTTATCTTATTTCCTATTTTTATCTTTTACTTGATTTATTTATAATTCTACTTATGTTAATACTTTTTATTCTAACTTTATTCTATTTCTATTTAATTTCTTGTAACTGTTATTTGCACTGTCCATGGAGCGGACCTGTTTACATTTCACTGCCAGTTGTATATTGTGTATATAACTGTGTATGTGACAAATAAAACTCTTGAATCTTGAATCTTGAATCTTGAACCATGTAGTATTAAATGCTTTATTTGTAAGTTCAAACAAAGCAGCATACTAAACATACAGTACATACATACAGTAAATCAGATGGAAAACCAAATATGTGTATGTGTGTGTGTGTGTGTGTGTGTGTGTGTGTGTGTGTGTGTGTGTGTGTGTGTGTGTGTGTGTGTGTGTGTGTGTGTGTGTGTGTGTGTGTGTGTGTGTGTGTGTGTGTGTGTGTGTGTGTGTGTGTGTGTGTGTGTGTGTGTGTGTGGTCCAGGTAAGCCCTACATTATGAGGACAAACATTTTTGGTCCCCATGAGGAAAACAGCTTATAAATCATACTAAGTGATGTTTTTTGAACATGTAAACATTCAGAAAGTTTAGGGTTAGGGTTAGTGTTAGGGGATAGAATATATACAGTTTGTACAGTATAAAAATCATTATGTCTATGGAGAGTCCCCATAAAACATGAAAACACAACATGTGTGTGTGTCTGTGTCTTTCGCTTTATGTCTAATTGATGTATGTACTATACTGATAATCCAATAATAATAAAAAATGCAATGGCATACACAGCATACACAAGGAATGATGAACAAGGTCTCTGCCTTGAATACGGGCTTTTGATGTATTAGAAAACCAAGGACAATGCAAATTCAATTTTAGTGGCTCCCTCCTCATCCCACGACTCCCCAAGCAGAGCAAACTCAGCAGCATTAGGTACTGTCTCATGAACTTGTGTCGAGAAGCTGACCTCTTTGGACATCGATTTATTTTGATTTAGTTACTTTAATTTCCCTCAGCTCTTGCCATGGATCGTGTTCCAAACAAGCAATATTGCATCTCCCCATCATGCTCCGGCCAAAAGTCTAGGACTGGAAAAACATCGCTGAAGAGGTCATAATGGACCGTCCGTCAGGATGATGTGGCCTTTATCCTGCTAATATTTCTTCCTCATGCACCCGCAGCGGTACTGCAGCAAATGTGGCAAATGCCATCACTCGAAAGCTTCTGCCTAAATAATTACAACCCAATGAGCACCAAAGGAAACTTGTGTCCATATGACCTCTGCTGAATTGTAAGTCATTTTTACTACAAATATATGGATATATAATAATGTCTACCATGAGAGCGATGTCATTTCTATCACATTATTACTCAATTTTGTAAACTACTACTGGAATTTTAGTAAACTTTGTAAACTATTGAAATTAGTTAATTTAATTATATTAAATAAACTACCAAAACTATCATACCCTTGTAAACTTCATATAAACTACGAACTTTATACAATCAACTACATAGTGAATGTCACAAAGTGTGCTATATGATACATGTTTTATGTTGCTACAATTGTAAAAGTTGAAACAGTATACAACATTTTTGCAAAAGTCATAAAGTTTACAACAATTTGGAATAGTTTTCATTATTTACTAAAATTATGATAGTTGTGGTGGTTTGCAACATTTATTAAAATAGCGACAATAGTTTAGAGGTCTAAATGGGATTCTTGTGTTCATTAACAAAGTTTAGTAAGTGTGATATGGTTGTTAGATAGTTGCAGCAGTTTACAAAGTTTGCATGAAATGCGATATTGTGGTAGTTTAAATGCAGTCAAATCAAAATTTATTCAGACACCTTCAACATTTTCTCACATTATCACAGTTTAATCGCTATAGTTTAGAAATGGTAAAAAATAAAATATGACAAGAACTCAGAGTTAAACTGTGTCAAAACAAATTAATCTTGATAATGTCAGATAACTTTGATAGAAAGGTTTGTAATGGATTACAATCAACAAATCAGCTATTCAATTGAAGTACACAATTAGATAAGACCAATTTAGGTCAACCAATGACCAAGCAATTGTTACTTTTTTGTTCAAGCTGTGATGTAAAGGGACGCATTAGCAATTAAAGAAAAAAGACTTATGCAAAACATGGTCAGGTCAAAGTTTCTGAATAATTGTGGTCCCAAATTTTCAGGTGTATGAATAATTTTTAGTTTGACTGTATATTATAGTACATTTCATACATCAACTATCGTAACTATCAGAATCGTAAACTACAGCAACTGTCACAATTTTAGTGAACTTTATAAACTACTAGTAAACATTTTGTACAGTAAGTTGCAACTATAACCATTTTAGTCAAATTCATAAACAATTGTTCCTTTGCAGCAAACTCACTATGACAATTTTAGTAAACGTGACTAATAGCATGACTAATTAGAACTATATAGTAAGCTATCAGTGTTCTAAGAACACTATGATGCTGACTTTCACCAAACGTAATCAAATAATCACAATTGGCTAGAGAGCTAATGAGTAGAGAGGTTACATTGTATGGTATGCTGGGGAGTTTACTTTAACGGGCTTTCAAGGAAACATCACTCTAATTGTTAAGCTCTCCTCCAGGCTATCATTAGTCATATATGAATACACCCCATATAAATGTCTGCTATGGTCATAAAATCACATCGCTGCAGGGGTACTCAATAATACACTAACCACACAAAGCTAATTAGCATATTAACCTCTGTGTAAATAAGGCTTTGTTCATGCTGCACTGCATTTTTCAAATTCAGTCTAGGACTGACTACACTGTCATTTTACAGCTAATGAAATATGATCTGTTCGTTCATACAGTGTAGTTGATGTCCGGTGTATGTCAAATGATTTTCTAATAGAACAGTAGCTGACACTGAAACTTTGGCTACGTCTACATTAATCCGCATACATTTGAGTTTCAAAATGCTCTCCATCCACACTAGTGTTTTCCAAAAGTTTTGTCCACACTGAAACGTTGGAAACGCTAAATTCACCTTACTGCGCATGCGTGAACCCTCATAAAAGCTCACTGAGATGATACAGACAGACATCATATAGTTATCACGCAATTCTTCTGGCAGGATTATTTTTTTTAGCAAAATATCTCACCATTCACTGATGCGTCCAGGTCACACTCACTCACCATTATGTTTGGTCTATAACGCAACTGCTCTCATGTTTTGCCGCAGGACAGCAAATGCGAGTACATTTTCGCAGGACTTTGATATGAAGAGTGCACAAAGTAATATATTTTAGCAACTGTGTAAGTGAATAGCACATAACAGACACAATACCAGTATAAACATGAATATCTATCACATGACTAAACATGCATTTTCATAGGCATTTTCAAATAGTTTTCACAATCCACACTTTTTCAAATGTATACACTTTGGAGAGCATTTCCAAAAAGCTTATTTTTTGTTAATAAAAACGATCATACCCTTATAAACTTCATATAAGCTACAAACTTCATAAATTACCAAACTACATAGTGAATGTCACAAAGTGCGCTATATGAGGAATGTTGTATGTTGCTACATTTGTTAAAGTAGAAACAGTATACAAATTATACTAAAATTGGAGCAAAAGTCATGAAGTTTACGACAGCTTCAAAAGTTGGAATAGTTTAAAACTAGTGCTGGGCAATCGATTAATCGCATCCAAAATTAAAGTTTGTGTTCACATAATATATGTGTGTGTACTGTGTATGATTATTATGTATATATAAATACACACTCCTTCATGTATATATTTAAGAAATATTTGCATGTAAACACAAACTTTTATTTTGGATTAATCACGATTAATCGATTGCCCAGCACCATTTAAAACGTTTACTAAAATTATGATAGTTGTTGTAGTTTGCAAAATTTATTAAAATTTTAATAGCTACAATAGTTTAGAGGTCTAAATGGGTTTCCTGCCTTCATTAACAAAGTTTATTAAAAGTCTGATAGTTACGGTTGTTTACTAAAATGATGATAATTTTAACAATTTACAAAGCGATAGTTACAGCAGTTTACAAAAGTTTACTTGAAATGTGATATTGTGGTGGCTTAAAAATGTTATAGTAAATTTCATAAACTATCTTAACTTTATCGTAAACTAAACTATCACAATTTTAGTGAACTTTATTAACTATTGCAACTAGTAAACATTGTACAGTAAGTTCCATAATTCATAAACTATTGTTCCTTTGCAGCAAACACGGTCCACACTTTTTCAAATGTAGCCACTTTGGAGAGCGTTTTCAAAAAGCTTAATTTTTGTTAATAAAAACACCATCTCAGTGTGGACAGAAGGCCAAAACGTTGGTAAAAAGATGCGCATTACGTATTAGTGTGGACAAGGCCTTTGCTTATGTCTATCATGACATTTCGCTCATAAGCGTATTTATGTATTTATGCATATAACGGTATACAGCTGGCTACCGTATAATCACTGACTCACTGACTGCAACTACAAGTCAATGTCACATAATCCACTACATCAAGAATGTGTCCAGACAGAGTGATGAAAGAATATGTTATTTTAAATAAATTCATTAATGTAAATAGTAAATGGACTGCATTTATAAAGCGCTTTTAACAGACCAATGGCCATCCAAAGCGCTTTACACATTGCCTCACATTCACCCATTCACACACCGACGGCGGTGTCAGCCATGCAAGGCGCCATTCAGCTTGTCGGGAGCAGCTGGGGTTAGGTGTCTTGCTCATGGACACCTCGACACTTGGTCAGGTGGAACCGGGGATCGAACCACCAACCTTCCGGTTTGTAGACAACCTACATGAACACTGAGCCATTGCCGCCCCTAATGTCATTAATTCTTTCTTTAAAGAAATCAAATCTTAACATTCAGACTGAGACGGAATGAAAACCGCATATCAATGTGGTCTGGATCGAATTTGTAATGTGTTTTTTTCTGTTCAGACTACAAAAAACTAAATAGATTGGAGTTGGAGACACCAAAAAATCTGAATGTCTGTATATATATATATATATATATATATATATATATAGGTTCCACACATCGACTTGGGATCTAATGAACATTCTCAGCTTTGGATTTAATAGCTATCCACTGTTTTACTTCAACTATTGTTCATTTTCTTGAGTAAAGCCTCAAATTATCAGAACAGATCTCATAAAACAATAGCTGTAGATCCAAAGAATACAATAGGAACTTTGGAGTCATTTATATTTAACTGAAGTTTGAAATGTCAATTCCTCCACCGCATGTTGTATAAGACAACACAAGCCTTTTTCCTGAAAGAAAAACTTTCTGACTAAAGTTTAAAGCTGCACTTAATTCAGAATGAAATCCATTTATAGCGGCGAACCAGCAGCATTTGTTTGCCAGACTCAAAACCAGTCTGCCAGAAATTAGCAGGACAGCGGCTAGTTGTTTACCGCCCGGCTTACTTTGGCAGATTTCTGTCTGTTCAGAAGAAATAAACCTAAAATGAAACTTTCTGTAGACTAGCGTCAGACACACCGCCTGTTTCAGTCAATTCAAAAAGGTGTTTGGCCTCTACGTGTTTAGCAAAACACTACGAAGTTAAACAAATTATATTTATAAATAGAAATACCCAATAACCTCTGCTGAATGAGTGACGTCTACAGTATCAGCTGACAGCGTCAAGGCTCACACCTGTCCAAACCACACAGTCATGCTTCAGTGAACAGCAATTAACAATGACATTAATAACCAGTTTAGTCTCAGTTGTAAATTACCCACCCAATATATGTTTCCAGTACAAACTGTCAAACTTGAATGCCAAAATGTCAGCTAGCCCTAAAACAAGCCTTTCTTCTCTCATTTGAGCTAAATTGAGGAAGTTAGTAAAAAATGTTAAAATCGCAGAGCTGTCTGCCATTTAACAGATTGCTCGCCCACAAACTAATCACTGAAACAAACTACTGTTAGACGCTTTTGGCTTCTGGATAAACATAATGAATTAAGGCAGGGAATTCAGAAGGGTATGTATTTAACAACATAGACTGACTCAAAGGAAAATTTGGAAAGGAAATCAAAAAGACAACCTCCGGTCAATAAAAACAATTTTCAACAGACATGTTTAGTTTTCTGGGGTTTCGTGGAAGCAACTGTAATGACTGCTATGCATTAGTTCTGAAATGGGATCTATTATGCCCTTTTACAAAGTCTTGATTTGATTTTGGGCTCTACTAGAATTGATTTTCATGCTTGAATGTTCAAAAAACACATTATTTTCCCCATATAAGACATTGTTGCAGCACCTCTCTTTCCAGTCTGTCAGTAACACTCTTTTTAGTTCTTCTCTATGAAGCCCCTCCTTCTGAAAAGCACAATGTGCTCTGATTGGTCGGCTGGATCAGTGTGTTGTGATTGGTCAGTTGATTCGAGTGTGTTTAGGAAATGTCCCGTCTCTTAACATAACCGTCAGTTTGAACACACTACTACCAAACTCAACCAGGCCTCGCCCCATTAATTTTTCCTATGCTTTGGGAGGGAATTAATTAAATGAGGAATATTGTGACGTGTTTGTTCCGGGAAGAAACTCAAGACTACAATGGAGGCATTTCAGGGAGTTCAGAAACAGTGCACACTGATATAGAGAATAACTCCCTTTGGAGTGACTCTCTGCTTTATGACTTTGCAGACCATTTTCATGCTTAAACAGCAACATTACACACATTCAACAGACATTGAACATGTAACAAAGCATAATAGGTCTTCTTTAACTAGTTACTAATACTAAAACCAGGCTGAATAGCAAATGTATTCATTTTACCAAGTATTTGCACTTTGCAACGTAGTAAAATTCTGTAGTTATGGAAAGGTAACAATAATAACCTAATCTATCAAATGTTGGCTAAATAAATGTTTGTCATCGAACATGATTTTAAACAGATGAAGTGTTGGTGACCAAGTAGGATGTGTTCCTGGATCAACATCTTGGCCCTTGAAGAACATTCCTTTCAAACAAACATAGTCCTAACCATGTTCCCAACCTCAATCATTAACTACCCCTGAAATCAGATGGAAATAATAGTAACCGACCTTGTAATGAGAACAGCATTGTCATGATGTGCGATCCCATTCTCCGGGATACTGTTTCCATCTCCCTGATGAGAAAGAATGGATTTCTGCCATTTACAGAAGCTGTCTAGAGATTTGTCCGCATGGTGGTTTATCTCCAAGTTGGGCTGCAACGTAGAACATCAACGTAACATATCAAACTTTGTTTGAGACGACACAATCTGACCTGCAGCATTTTGAAATGAAGTCACCATTTAACAAAGGACGCTTCAGATCGTTGAGTTATTATTTTATATAATATATTATATATATTATTTGGCTGGTACAATGCGAATTGTAGCTCTAATGACATCATCTTTGTGGTAGTTGGATCTTTTGGTTGCTTTCCCAGTCTGAGAAGAGTTATTTGACTCTTCCAAGAACAAAAAAAAAAAAAAACATAGACAAACGCCCTGGCTCTCTCATTAAAGACATTAATGTAAAATCTTTTACAAAGTTTCCCTGAGGGACAATGTCTAGGCATATCTGTTCGAATAACTTTTATCTTTAAAAGTGGTCAGACGATTCATGATACCATCTGTCTTATTCGAGCTAATAAAACAGCAGACTACTGTGAGGTGTGTTTCTAAGCTTCTAAAAATACTCTGAGCTCACACTCATTTAATGCTAATGCAGACGAAAGACAAGAACGAGGAATAGAATGCATGAGAAAATAACACCTAGCCTAGTCTTGACCTTTTGCTAAACCAAAATGTAGCTGTAAACTGTTTAAACGGTTTGTTTTTGCAGAACAATGCAAAAAAAAAAAAAGTTACACCATTAAAGAGATAGTTCACCCAAAGAATTAACATTTGGTCATCATATACTCTTCCTCATGCTATTCGGAACATGTATGACTTTCTTTTATCATATTGGACACAAAAATTACACATGTATTGTTGTTTTTTGTCCGTACAATGGTAGTCAATGGGGTCCAAAACAACATTAAACCCCAATGATTTTCAGACAGATGAATGTTCTTCAAAATATCATCTTTTGTGTTCCAAAGAAGAAAGTAAGTCGTCCAGGTTTGGAACAAAATGAGGTTGAGTAAACAATGACAGAATTCCTATCCCTTTAAGACTTCTGAATCACATTAACATTAAACCTTCTGCATCACATTAAAACACTGACCTGATCTTCTGTCAGAACAATCAGGCGGGTTACAATAATGTTCACAACGTTTCCAAGACTGGCATCACGGTAAAGTTTGGCAACCTGACCTCCAGAAAAGAAGAAAAGACACAAAGTCAGCCAAATGCTGTTCGAGTTCCGATGTACCCTTAAAAGGGAATAAAACACGCATTTGAGACAAACACGCATGAGAAAAGCAGGACCAAACTTACAATATTCATTACGGACAGGATGTAGTGCTCAATGTCTTTGCGACCGTGGTAGCCAACCATCATTTTGTCCGCCACCACTAGGGTCTCCACAAAGCGCTCAGAACTGACGGAACGGCGCTGGCGGTGGCCACCCGTCGAGCTGTCACCGCCCGGGAATGGGTAAGGTGGGTTTGCTTCAGAGTTGGTATCTTGGAAGGGTGTCCTGTTTATTGTGAGGTCTGGAGAAAACAAATATGACTCACATTTTCATCAAAAAAAGATCAGTTCAGTTGTTAGTAAAAATGAGGTTCAGCTGAACTTTAGAGTAGATCTTCACTCAACGTTCATGCTGAGGCTGTTTGGAGAGACTTCCAGCCAAAACCTGAACCACTGACCATCGTTTCCTAAACTCCTATCTATAGCTGTTTATGTCACAATGTGGCCAAATGGAGGTTTACCAACCTGAAACACCACAGCTGAACTCCTCGCTTGGCTCTTGTGGAGAAGGAATGGAAGTCTTTTTATAAATAACATGTGGTTGTCCTTCGTGGTTGACATCACTGAAATTTCTGGATATATTTTTTAATGGCTCTATTAAATATTGCTCGTCCTCTGTGGTTATGACACCATGCTTGATAAGAAAAGAGAAAATGATAGGTTACACAAAACGCACACAAGAAAAGCAAGAAAATATGTTCACAGACAAGGTTTGAAATATTCCATCTGCAATGTCAAGGACACTAATGCATTTTAATGGCTGTATTAAATGCTTATCGTCTCTATAAATAGTTTATAGCAGAACACAGATAATTAGAACTCATATTATTTCAAGTAATTCATATCATTCAGCATTGCAAGCAAATGCAAAAGCATGACACAATACAAATCAAAGAGATAAATCCCTCAAAACCACCAATTACATAAAGAACAACACCGTAATTACCTGGACAGGAACCAAAGCACACAGATCTGCGCACTTGAACACCACCAATTTAACATCAATTCAAAAAGTGCCTCAGAAATGTGTTTATAGAAAAAGAAGAAGAAGAAAAAAAGCTCTGGCATGTTCTCCAAGTCTGTAAAACTCCACAATGAGACCAATTAAATCTTTACAAAGAAATAGCAAACGCTGCATACGCAAAACAAAAGCGCAGTTGATATAAGCCGTATGCTGTGTGATGCACAGCGAAAACTGCTGAGGCATTCAAAGGATTGTTTTTCCATTTTTGGTTTCAATAAAATGACTGAGGCAATGCAGAGATCTCAATTTATGAAGTAAAGTGAGCCAGTACTTTTGGCTGCAACAATAACAATATAACATTTTAGCATCATTGCAACTGTCTCGTTCTCCATTATAACTAAAGAGGAATTATGGGGAAAAGCTAATATTATGGACATGATAAAGCAGAGATGATTGGAATTTCTCAAGCTTTTGTTTGAGTTATCTGGTTGATTTAATGGTGGAAGTGGAACATTAAGTTTGCTTTTACTTTCAGAATGAGTTTTGATCCCAGCCATTGGGAAAAATCAAACTTACATGAGACCAGTTGATGCATGAGATTAGATTAATTAACTGGTTGTGGTGTCTTAAAACATCTCTAAGCTCTATTGACAGCAGTTGTGAATGAAAATAATTTACTCTTGTCCCTTAGTAAAAACTCAACATTATGTTTACAAGTGGGCAAGACAATAGACCAGAATAAATGCTAAAATATACATGATTTTAAGAGGTTGTCTACAGTCAAAATAAAAGTATTAACATAAGACTAGTGCAGGAATTTTAACCTTTACAGACACAGGGAACTCGGCCAACAAACCACCAATAAAAAAACGGAAAGTGCATTTTTTTAAAAGACTTAACAGTACATCCCATAGACTTTCATAGTAAGTGCATTACTGTGAACACTGTTTCTGCTTTTTAGTGGTTAAGTAAAACTAAGACTGAATCCGAAATCGCCCCCCTAAACCCTTAATCACTGTTCCCTACATTAGTCCACTAATACAGCAAACTTGAAGGAGTGAATGAAATCGAGTGAGTAATTTGGACAGCCATTGAGAGTACATCAGCTGTACACTCATTATTGCGGTGCAATGTGGGATAGAATAAGTGCACTTGATAACATCCACTATGGACATAGCTACAAATGGCTCTCCTCTCAAATTATGCCCTATTTGATAGGGGGTATATGGGGGCGATTTCAGATTCAGCCTAATGTACTTAGCGTCAGCAGATAGCCCCTGCTGGTAGATACTGTAACTACACCATTCTGTGTGCAAAGAGTCTCCTTCTCATTGACAACCTTTCAAAAGTAGCTGTACATTCTGACAAAATATTGTTTTCATTATTTCATTTTAAATTTAATTTTCATTTTCACAAACGTATTATCAATTAGCCAAAACAGTCAGGACAGTTACAGGACAGATCCTAGTCTAAGAGGCCCGATTTTGGTCATAACTCCTTGATCAGAATCCATTTTTTTGGATGTCCCTTAAAAGGTAGGGTATGCCATTTCAGAGAGGCTAGCGATAGCAAGCTAGCTTTGAAAGCATAAGATCCCACCCTCCTCCAAAACACATGAACGAATACAGCGTCCCTCAGGCTGCAAAGCGTAACAAGAGGCGGCGTTAAATTACCTTGGATCTAGAAACACATAATATTACAATAATAATGAATGTAAAGATTCAGATTCATTCAGATTCTGCTGCAGATTCATTTCAGTGTTGATAGTGCTGACATTGAAACACATAAATCAGAGTCTGAGGACATTAACAGCTCGGGGTAGAAAATCACGGGTTGCTATTTCGTAATTGCGGTAACTGAAACGCAGTGAATGCAACATAAGCTTGTAGTTTTGGTTCAGGAGGAACTGTAAAAGGCGCCTGCTGTTTGTTTGTGGCGCTCAGTGACTGTCTACAACTCTACATAGTCTTACGGAACACACTGATGATGTTTGATGTATATAGGAGCAGGTGCGAGGAGGTATGGAAATATATTAGACCAACATTCCACAGAAGATATATATTTGTTTATATTTAAACCACTTCTATTATCGATTGCTATCAGGATGTGAAGAGAGTTTTAACCAGTACAAGGACATGTTTCAGAATAGTTACTGCTGAAAGCCTCTGCATGTTTTTGTGGTGCCATCAACCAATCTGATGTTATGACGTTCATATTCTCCTGCAGCTTGATTTGCTCAAAAAATTGGACCAAAAGTGAATGCCCATGAGCAGCAAACAGGTGAGGTCAGATGCTTCCTGGAGGTCATGTGCCAGCCAAACAACTGCCATTGAGATGGGAGGTTTTTTAACAAACTAAGGAACCAGAAATGATTTGCTGTGGTAACCAGCACCATGTCTCAAATGCTGCTGAGAGATCCTGAGGTGTATTCAAATTGAAATATTAAATCATTATTTTGTGATCTCTTGCAATATTGTTACTGTGGAGTAACTGTGGAGTTCAGGTAAAACTCTATTTACTGAACTCCTGAAACTATAGGTCTGCAGAGTGGTTTAGGGAGAAGGTTTTGTGTTTGCACGCAGACACAGTGACTGCAGGAAATGCCTCAGGACCAGCAGAGCCACTCTAAATTCTCATAGATTTATGCGAGGGTGCTGCTGATACCAGGGTGGAATCCAATATCGAGGCCTGTCCTCCCACAAGAACACACCAGTTTAAGGTAATTGCACAGGGCCGACTCACTTGAGAATTTTCCTCTCAGTTTCTCGTCAAGTTAAAGACACAAAATGCACAAATATCTAAGTTCCACTGTTGGGGAAGCTTTAAATCTGAAGCCTGCCAAGATACAAGCATACGATCATTTAAAGTATTTAAACTACAGTCAAGTTACCATTTTTGGAAAAGTAGATAAAGGTACCTGCGTTAAAGGGTTAGTTCACCCAAAAATAAAAATTAATTTGAGAATATTTTTTGTGTGCAACAAACAAAACAAACATGATGTCTTTACTACCTTTCTGAGCCTTGAAAGTTGCAATGACATTGCTGCCTATGGATGGTCCAGAAGCCCCTCGGATTTCATCAAAAATATCTTCATTTGTGTTCCGAAGATGAACACAGGTTTGTAACGGCATGTGGGTGAGTAATTATATGGTGTGTGCAATAAAAATATGGTGTGTGGTGGGCGTTCTGGCGCAATATGGCTGCCGTCGCATCATCCAGGTGGATGCTGCACATTGTTGGTGGTTGAGGAGATTCCCCCTTCTATATGTAAAGCGCTTTGAGTGCCTAGAAAAGCGCTATATAAATGTAACAAATTATTATGAATTATTATTATTATAATTAATGACAGAATTAAAAAATGTTCTCACAATTTACCACTATTGTTCCAAACCTGTATGACTTTCTTTGGAATACAAAAGATGATGTTTTGAAAAATGTCAATGTTTTTTATTTGTCCATACAATGGAAGTCAATGGGGTCCAATATTGTTTCAGACCTCACTGACATTCACTGTATGGACAAAAATGTTGATTTTTTTTTTGTGCTCTGCAGAACAATGTCTTACAGTATTAGAACAAAATAAGAGTCACACTAGTGGACTAGTCTCATATCTCTGAATCCGCTACAAAAGAAAACGATTGCATGCAATTTGAGGTAAAACTAAATTTTGTTTTCCGCTCCTGATATAAACTTTTCTAAATATATTCATATTAAAATGGAACATAAGGGTAATTTAAATAGCCTTTAGCCTTTACATAGCCTTTGTAAAACCATAAAACAAAACATTAAAGGAACATGCCGACTTTTGGGGACTTTAGATTATTCACCGTATCCCCCAGAGTTAGATAAGTCCATACATACCATTCTCATCTCCATGTGTGCCATAACTCTGTCTGACGCACCCACCGCTAGCCTAGCTTAGCACAAAGACTGGAGGTAAACGGCTCCAGCTAACCTACTGCTCAATAAGTGACAAAATAACAACAACATTTTCCTATTTACATGTTGTGATGTGTATAGTTACATCGTGTACTAAGACTAAGAGTACATTTAATGGAAAATGGCTAGGAACTATACTCTCATTTCTGCGTAATAATCATGGAACTTTGAGCCCTACCATGGATGCAGCGGCGCAATGATATTACGCAGCGCCTGAAAATAGTCCCCAGCACGCTCTCTGTGTAAGCAGGTTGTCACATTGCTTATGTTGACGGAAGTTAGCCTATTTTCAGGCGCTGTGTAATATCATTGCACCGCTGCATCCATGGTACGGCAGCAAAGTTCCATGATTATTACGCAGGAATGAGAGTATAGTTCCTAGCCAAATCGGTCTAGAAAATCACAACTTTTAATTTTCCGCCAGTCTTGGTACACGATGTAACTACACACATCACAACATGTAAATAGGAAAATGTTGGCGTTATTTTGTCACTTATTGAGCAGTAGGCTAGCTGGAGCCGTTTACCTTCAGTCTTTGTGCTAAGCTAAGCTAGCGGTGGGTGTGTCAGAGTTATGGCACGCACAGAGATGAGAATGGTATGTATGGACTTATCTAACTCTGGGGGATACGGTGAATTACCTTAAGTCCCAAAAAGTTGGCGTTCCTTTAAATGTGCAAAACAAAAGTTAATAACTTGTATTTTCAAGTCAAATACCAGCCGTATCGTTTAATCAACTAGTCGAAAAGTCTTGCACATCCCTACTTGACAGAGGCATTCAAACGTTTTTTTTTTTAGTGCCTCAACAAGCTAAGCTGTTAAGCTGTGCAGCATTAAAACCCTTTTAGTTACTTATAGAAGTTAGTTGTCGGGGCAATTTAAAATGTCACTAGTTTATACTAGTCAGAGCTATGATCTAACATTACAATAATCACATCGCATCACGGGAAGCCACGTTTCACAGCAACCGTGTAGTGCGTTTTAGCAAGCGACGTCAAAGTCCCCTCCAGATGAAATGCTCAGCGTGAGATAGGAATCAGCTGGCAACGTGCTTGCAGGTGCAGGAGGGATTCGAGCCCGATGCAGAGAGACAGCTAAGCTAATATTTTGCTGTCACTCAGCAGTCACTTTAACAGTGAGCAGAAGCAGCCGTGTACACAGAGACAGGGACATAGATAAGAACTCTGGCAGCAACACAGACAAGGAGCTTTAAGCTCTCTCTCTCTCTCCTTCGTGTTAGAGTCACACACATGAGTTTCTTGCTGCCTAAGCTTTATTAATGTGAAATAGACACGCTGACTCATTCTGAATGCTGGCCTGAAGCTCTGGAGTTAAACTGCTGAGCAAGCCATTGACATGGACAATGAACTACATTTTTCAATGTTCAAATCCTGTCTCCTATCTGAGCTTAATAGGCTTAATAGAAAACTACAAAGAAGCCATTTGTAGGTTGGTTCCCAAGAAAGGGAATCAGCTTCCCAGCATAGTAACATCAACTCAACCAATGCTGTGAGTATCGGTTCGTCCAACCAATAGCGTTCAGGAAACCTGTTTGACAACAACCTTTACTTTTGCAGAAATTACACACTTTGGCTATAGATTTTTGCTACGCAGTTATTGAAGTATTCTGAGTCGTTGCGAGGGCGCTGCAATGCGGTTACTTTTTCTAAGGTGTTCTGAGTGCAAAGTAAAGCATTTTGCAGCTACTTCTTTGCCAGATGAAGATCATAAGTTCAATCCCTAAAAGTAATAGCACATATTCTCGTGGTTTAGAAATAATCATTCACAGAAAGGACAGCGTATCAGTCACATCAAAAAAAGGCTAAGTCAGCAAATATGGGGCCCTTTGAGGAAGTAAACACTTCAGCTGAAGATCTTTAGATATGTGGGCAATAAAATGCAATGCATATTCCACATGTCATTGGCCAGCATGCTTTCATATCCCTGTGTGAATGTACAATTTCCAATCTGTTCTTTTATGCAGAAAACAGTGTGTCTTTTCCTGAGGTATTTTGGAGAAAAAACAGCATACTTACCTTCTCATACACCCAAAAGCATTAAGATTTTTCAAAATCAATTGTACTCACCAAGCCTTTGCAGTTGCTCAATGCCACTTTTGTAGTGCTATATTGATCCAGTAGATATCCAACATAGTGGCAGTTATCGACCACTGAATGCTGCCAGTCTAGTCCGTCTTTGCCCCAGTACTCTACTGTGAAATGTTTAGAAACCAGATTGGGGTTGAGTGTCAGGTTCAGGTGAAAGTGCTTGCCGTAGGCTGAGAGTTTGTAAAAAAGCCTGGTTTCAGTGTGGTCCAGCTCAGCCTGGTCGAGTCCACGTCGCCGTCGACCGGGCCTGTAATGTTTCACAGTGTAACTCATGAACTGGCCCCTCTCATCCACCCGCACTGGTACTGTTAGCTGATAGTGCTCCAGCGTGGACAGGAATTCCGCTTTTGGTATTGGGGAATAAAGTGAAGCAGATAACAGTGAGCAAAACAAAGGAGAGGGTAATCATGGGAAACCAAAAGTTAACAAGCAATTTCAGCACTGTAAGTGGCAGTTGTGCTCAGAGTAAGGTTTAATTGTTCAGAGGTTGTCCTTTCACGGCTAAGTTGCGTTTAATTCTAGTAGCAACTTTGTTTCTGATGTTTCTCCTAAAAATCCTTTAGAGCAGTGTTTCTCAACTGGTAGGTCATGACCCAAAAGTGGGTCGCAAGACCGTTTTGGGTGGGTCATGGAGTGTGTAACAACAATAAAACGTTGTTATTTACTGTTATTTTGAAAGACGTGCATGAACACTATTGACTCTGCAAAGGCTTTGCTCTTCTGTCAGACAGAATGTGCTTTTCCATTTCACTGCACTACTATTCCATAGTTTTTCTATGCAAAAGCATTCGACCATTGTACTCGTATCTTTTGCAGTGTCTCGTGCATGACAGTGTTCTAAAAACGTGGCGCTCAAGTTAAAAAAAAAAGATAAACTTTTTTTTAAAAAGTCTCTAGACCTTGCAGGGTTTTTTTCCATTCCACTGACCTGCATCTTGCATTGTCTTGTTTTAGTATCTGAAATATGTCAGGCTATATGTCAGTGTCATTATTCTAACACAGAATGCATTTTTGCAGTCAAAACTAAGAGTATAGTTACATTGTCAATTACCAAAATTACACAAAAGTACAAATAAAGTACGTAAGTGGTACGTTGTGTGTTAGCTGGAAAGGATTTGCATGCAGGTATGATGTTCATTATATTCTTCAGGATCAGTTTAGTATTGTGTATTTACCAAGGTAACTGTAGTTTCTGTAACCTTAGCTCAAAAAAATAACTCAAAATCTCATTCATGTCTCAGTTGTTTCTCCTTCACAGCAGTAATATTCAAAGGGAGCAAATGGAGACTTTTGTGTTAGACTTCTGCTTTTCAGATTTCACTCCCTATTTCTTTGTATTTACCACGGTAACTGTAGTTTCTGTAACCTTAACTCAAAATACCACCAATTCTATATTGATGACTGTGGTGGCTCATACCAACTTACTAACTAGTTTGGAACTGCTTCCTAACCTTATAATACTGTTTATTCATCATCATTGTTAGTGAAATTGGAAAGGGGACAGTACTTGTGTGTATGTCAACCATTTATGAGAAATAAATTAGCTTGGTTCAAAAAAATTTTATTTGGGTCGCGGCTTAAAGGGATAGTTCACCCAAAAATGAATATTCTGTCATCTATTCACCCATAAGTTATTCCAAACCTGTATGAGTTTCTTGGCTCTGCTGAACACAAAAGAAGATATTTTGAAGAATGTTTGTAACAAAGCAGATAGAGCAACCATTGACTACCATAGTATTTTTCCCTACTATGGTAGTCAATGGTTGCTCTTTCTGCTTGGTTACAAACTAGGGGTGCACCGATCCGATATTAGGATCGGATATCGGCCGCGATACTGACAAAATAGCTGGATCGGGGATCGGAAAAATGAACAGATCCACAAGCCGATCCAGGTGTTTTTTTCCGTCGCAGCAGAACCGACGTCATTCGTCAGCTTCACGTGTGTCGCATGCTAGAAGAGACTCGGCTGTGTGGAGGAGATATTTCACGCTTGCCACGCGAACTAGTTCGCAATGTCTGCAAAGTAACTTAAATGTTTCGAGGGGAGGTGGTATTACTGCAAAGTCAGGGTTTTTCCTGCATTGAACATTTTTTGACGGCCGCCAAAGCCTAATTTGATGAGTTATTGTGATTTACGAGTGATGTAGAACAGATGCTGCGCTTGTGACTGAGTGACAGAGAGACCGATCAGAGAATTCCTCCCCCGCGCACACTCTCTGGGTCTTCAAAATAATCAGCGTTAGCTCTCTCATATTTCACATATTAATCCAAATCAAAAGGTCGGAAGACCGAAACCATGTTGCACGTGACGCATTCGGACAAATTTGTCCTTGAAATATCGCTGGTTGTGAATTGCGCTCAAAAAACATTGCCTCTTCTCTTACCAGCTGACATAAAGCATACTTTCAATAAACGGGAGACAAATTTTATTCAGTTATGAAGTGTTTTCTTTGTGTTGACATCTTTTGCGATGTTCTTACAGACGGGATTCACACACAACGTGTCTGCTAATGTCCGATTCGTGACCTGATGACTCATTTGAACAGAATCATTTTAACGACTGGTTAGAACAACTGATCTGTCCAACACTGAACTCATGAATCAGTTTATTAATTTACTCAGAACGCATCTGAAATGAGAACACAAGTGCTTACCCAATTAAGCAAGAGTGGGTAGTAAGAATTATTTTTAATTATCGACAGTATTTCAGCTTATTTCTGTTGACAATGTGTAGTAAAATAAATAGGCCTAGCCTACAATCATTTAATCTGGAGTGAGGTGAAACCAGAACAAAGTTGTTATTAGCTAGCTGATCATTTTTATTAAATTGCATATGGCAGAAAATTAAGACTATTTGTTAATTTGTAATGCTACTTTTTAATATTGATATGATTATATACCAAAACAATGATCTGTAGTGTAAAAAATGTTTGGTAACTGTCAGATTACTATTGTATGTTTGACTGTTTTTTGTTTCCACTGCTACATTTTATTTATTTAAAGAAGTTTGATTACATTCTATTTTAGATTTGAAAGCACAATTGTTTTTTAAATAAATAAGAATTCAACACTTTACATTCATCTGTTATTTTGTCTTAGTTATGTTTAGTTAGTAAAGTCTGGTGCCTTTAGTCTCTTCAAGGAAGGTATAAGGTGGAAGATATACAGTTTATTATTAATTCAACAATAGTATCGGATCGGTATCGGGTATCGACAGATACACAAAGCCCAGGCATCGGTATCGGTATCGGGACTGAAAAAGTCGGATCGGTGCACCCCTATTACAAACATTCTTCAAAATATCTTCTTTTGTGTTCAGCAGAGCCAAGAAACTCATACAAGGTTGGAACAACTTGAGGGTGAGTAAATGATGACAGAATTTTCATTTTTGGGTGAACTATCTGTTATGTTTGGGTTTCTCCAACAACACTTAAGAGAACACAACACTATCCCTTTAAGGGCCATGGGAAAATGTGGGTCCCATGGCCAAACCAGTTGAAAACCACTGCTTTAGAGAAATAAATATACATTAATGAATGTGGATATTTGAAGAATTTGATGAGAAATGTTGAACTTATTTTTAAATCTCTGAAATGTGATTGCAGACATCTCTTTAATGCCTCAGTTGTTTCTCCTTCACAGCAGTGATATTCAAAGAGAACAAATGGAGACTTTTGTGTTAGACTTCTGCTTCTCAGATTTCGCTCCCGGTAATCTCACGTGTCTCCTCTTGTTGTTTCAGAGTAGATCAACAATGTCTCAAACTAGGGTTAGATTTGTTTAGTTGAAAGTCAGATCTCAATTTGAACACATTTTTCATCAAATTTATCTTAGGCATGGTTTAACAGACAGGGCTTAGATTAAGCCAGGATTAGGCCTTAGTTTACCTTTTATAAACATTAAAAACATTACTGGTGTGCATCTTAAGACACAACATTAGCACTGGCAAAGATATGCCAGTGCAAGTTGCTTTCAGTTAAAACAGCTCAAACATGCATTTTAGTCTCGAACTAGGCTTAAGCCTTGTCTGTGAAGTTCAGGAACGTTTGGGGGTGGGACTTGGGCGCTGAACATGCTGATTGGTTGAGTTAACACAACATTTTGATTGGTTGACTCCACGCATTTTATTTCAATCACCATTTTTGAAAGTCTGTTGTGGTGCGTGCAGTAAGAGTTGTTTGCTATTCGAATCAACAATGGAGTTTAAAAAATACAACCGATGGACCGACGACAAGGTTCGGGCTTTATTAAGCTTATATGTGGAGGACGAAATCCAGCTGTAACTGAAAAGTCACCCGCAGTCCTACATCACTGGACTAATTTGCGTCTAATCTTCACGGTACATTAGACCGTGGTCGAAACGCAGACAGCAGCAGGTCTGGGTAGAAAAGGTTCCTGGGACAAATTGTTCCAGGTAATTTTGGTGGAAACGCAGCTAATGGTGTTAAGATGACTTAAAAGGATACCCGTAACTACCTCAGATACCCAAGACCTTGTAACATCTCCTGATGCCATGCAAGCAATACAATTTCCCTCGGGACAGGCAAATCTGAGCACAGTTTGAGACATTGTTGAGATCACTTTTGATACTCAAGAAGAAAAGTGAGATTACTGAGGGGGTATTCTCAGGAGAAAAATCAGTTTGCTCTTTATTTTGTCTCGCTGATGTCTAAGAGACACAAATGACATATTAAAAAGATATTTTACTAGTGTGTTCATATAATAAAGAAACAAACAAGATATCTCTTTAATGTCTTATTTGTTTCTAATAGGCATACACATCAGTCAGTCGGCTTCTCTGATCTGTAGAGTTTCAGGGGAGATCACAAAAATGTCTAACACTGTGTCCAGGTCTGCCAGATATAAAAGTCAGAGATCTCAAAATGAACTCAAACATTGCTCACGAAATTCTTCAAAGACCAAATCATTGCTACCCACATTGTACTCTGTACTTTTGCTGCAGGTCAATGATTGTCTCATTTCTCTCAAGGACGTTTAGGAGAAGCACCTGAGACAAGCTTGATACTTTCCATGAAACATAAGTGAGCAATAAATGTTTCCTCTGGGTAGAGCTGAAAGTGTCGTAATGACATCATTGTAAGCAGAAATGAGTTATGGCTTGTCTGGTGAATTTTCAGATCTGGTATGATATCAGCTGTTACAGCTACAGTCATCACTTTCTGTTCAACTTACCTTGAGAGTTGTATGAAAGGATCTGAGCTTCAGCAGCGGCCAAGACCAGGCTAAATATCCAAGTCAGCGTCTTCCAAAAAATTTCCATAATTTAGGGAAGATCTGACATGGGTGTGGGGGTAGGGGGGTTGGGGGAGGCTACAAGTGGATTAAAGCGATATGATCAATCCAACTTCGCACCATAACATATCCGTGACAAGCATCCTCGATACAATCTCAGTTCACACTTAATCCCAGGTTTAAAAGTCTTCCTAAAGGTGAAGTCTCTAGGAAGGACTTGTGCCTGCACTTTTGTCAGCCATGAGCAGGGCAAGAATCCATAAGAACTCTCATCATGTTATTCCAAAGCAGCGGATCTATATTAGGAGCTTGTCCCAAACTATCCATTTGTTTGCCTGGAAATGAATGAGAGTGGAAAAAACCTTGTCAGTGGAAAATTGCCAGTTTCTAATCTCACTAAATGTTCCTAAAAGTTGACTGAAAACAAATTTGCAACTGTGTTTTATCAAGAGCAGATTGCAGTTCCGCAGCTGTAACATCTGGACTTGAGCAGGTTTGATCACACACACACAATGGTGAGCTCATAGGTGTTGAGTGGGATGCCGTAACTTCAGGTTATCATTTTCACACCTGCACTTGACTATTAGCAGCCCTGCCTGTTTCCGATTCAAGGCATGAAAACCTGTTGCAAATAACATGACTGGATGATCAGTTTCACCAACCGGTTTGAACGTTGCAAGATTTTTTGATGTGTGAATGGGATCCACAAGAATTTCTTTAGTGTACAAAGTATGAAATACAATGTCATCTGCACTTGAATGCTGCTAGAGCTTTTTACAGAACAAAAGTATGTTTTCTGAGCCTTTTTTTTTTGCAGTACTATCATCTGGTCTCAAGCTGATTTTTAGTGGATGTATGAAGTCAGTTCTCAAGTTCACACCAGCGTCTTATCAGAGAAACCACAGGTGGAGAACATGATCCGCTAACAATTGACATCCAGAAAGTGTCAAAATATTGTCATTTTGTCAACAGCATATTTTTATTTTATGATTTATTTGTTTCATTATTACTTAAATTATTATTTCTTACACAAAATTACACTTTTTAAAGTGATTTAAAGGGATAGTTCATCCAAAAATGTATATTCTATCAACATTTGCCAACACTCATGTTGTTCTGTCTGTCTATCCACTGTCTGTCTAACTATCTGTCATAATGTCTGTCTATCTATCTATCTTTCTGTCCATCCATCCATCCATTTTTGTCTGTCTTCCTATACATCTATAATAATAAGCGCAAGCACGACTGTATTACAGTAGGCTACCGTTGCTAGACTAATGTATCGTAGCTCTGTGTGATAATAGTAAAGGTAATTCCAGAAGTAACTCACCGGATGAACATCAGATCAAATGCCGGCTTTTCTCTCGAACAGCCAGCAGAAGAGTCGTTCAGTTCCAACAGATATATCCTGTATCACCTCCTTTTGCGTGTATTTCTTACTATCGCAGCAGAAGCGGCAGTTACTGTGCAGACGAACATTCGTGAGTTTAATAAAGCGGCTTCTTCCAGACAGCAGCTCGAGTCTAAAACGTGTCTGACCCAGACAGCTGGCAACTGCCCAACACTATTACACTGACCGCTGAAATAAAAAACACACAAGCCCAGTGAGAAGACTACAAATGTGCACCAAGGGACTCTTTTTTTCTTTTTTGATGAAGTATCTTTCATTAATGTTGCGTTTGAGATAAAGCAGTCGCAAAAGGTTACTATTAAAAACAGACTCCGTTATGGCGTTATATTGTCATGCATTGATAGTTTCTATGCAAACTCCACCGGGAATGCCCAGACTATCCTTCCTGTCTGAAAGACCGTAAGAAATGATAGTTACCGTCTTCATCTTTTTTTGTAGAACACATGCAGACAGTAGAAATCTTCATTTGAATCCACTTCAGTGCATTCTTCAGCAAATCTCTCGTTTCGCTTCAAGCCATTCTACCTCTCATGCCAACAAATGTAGTTGTGTCCTTGTACAGCAACAAAAAAAGCTCTTCATGAACTCACTGCATCAGCAATGCAATGAAAAAGGCTGGAAAAAAACCTCCATGCACTCATCTCCAAAATATGAAAAAGTTGTTGAATAAGTTTGTGTAACTCAGCTCATGTTTAACTGTTTACGTTTCCAGCGTGTGTGATGGCTTATTGTTTGGTCTCGTGATATTTGATTCACCAGAGATGAATAATAACAGTAATGCACATTGGACCGGTGCGCATGCAGGAGACTTGCAGCCTTTAATACTGAAGCCGGATCTGAGCCAGCACTCAAACTCAAACACTGGCAGCGCGAGAGAGACGGGGAGGTCGCCATATGACGTCATTGCAGATGTGCCTGCCCTGCGCGCGCCCGCTCAATCGGATCGTCAGGTGAATAATGCACGGTAACAACACGAACGTTCATTTAATCAATAACAAACATCTATGTGCGTAACTTTCAAACCTATCAAGAACACGTCTGGCGTTATATTCCTAATAGAAGACATTCATTTTCTTTATTTTTTACTTTCACAACAAATGACAATTAACCATTTCAAACACACCAAATATTACTGACAGAAAGTCATATATAGTTAAGTCTATAGCTTATTCTAATTGTTAGAGTTTAAGTCAAGCCTGATTCATTTTGAACGTCGAGGTTGTTTTTTATGTAGCTATATGGTTTGACAATGAATGACAATAAAAGCAAAATCATGATTAACTACAGTGTCTTTTTTAATAAAAGATTATAATTTGCACACGTAGGCAATTAATTACCATTAGAAATAAATACATGCATATTAATAATATCATTATCAATAAAATAACAAATATATTATAAAAAGTATAGTCTAGTGCTCGGAAGAAAAGGACTGGTGTTTCCTGTGCATTTAGCGTTAGATGTGTGTACGCTGATAGGGAATTGTTGCTTAGTTTGCAGCGACGCCGCGTGGTGACTATGTGACAGTGCACTGATTACTGGGCTAATACAAAACTAGCATATATCAAATAATACTAATTTATAGCCTCGGGAAAAATAGCATATATTTATAGTTGTTGTTATTTGGAGTTCACGGATTAATTTTGCGTCTACACGAAGAAAGATACTTCAACATATCTCTTTTAAAACGTTTTCATAAAATAAAGGAAGGTTCATTCGGAATAATTCTGCATCAATAAAGTGCTCTTTCCACTCCATTTGGCCTATGCATATTTTTATTAGGCTGTGGTGATAGTTTATTAATCATATAATCATACATAAATGATGAAATTAGTACTTTGCATATGCAAAATAAAGCATTTCAATTTCACATTGCCAATTGTGGATAGAATTTAAGATTTGACGGTCAGGGTGTGAGTTACTCTAAAAAAATATTCAGTGGCTTTGTAACAATAATACTATGTTTTGATTGTTGTGGACAAATAAATTCCATAAATTTTGATCTCAAGTTTAAAATCTATAATCTAATTTATATTATTTAAGTTTTTTTTTTTTTACAAAAATAAATTAGTATTTGACTAATTCGATTTTTAAAATAGCTATAGGCTATTTTTTAAATTTCAATCAAAATATTTGAGAATTATACTGATCAGTTTCAAGGCTCACAATTAGGCTATTACTTATTTCAAATGAATATATATATATATTTTTTTTACAAAAACTTCTTATTAGTCAATCTTTCTGACACGTGCCCCTCCCCCACCACCGCCGTAAACCGAAGGTAAGTTCTGTTACTGAGCGCGGGCTTTTGGCATCCTCACACTAAGACTTCTGGAAAACACAGGTTTATGTATATGTTTTATTTCATCTATAAAATCGTTACTGTGCTATAAAAAAATTGTATGCATGGCAACACACAGAAACGTCAGCCACCTAAACGAGTGTCGCATCGGCCTTTTAGCGTGATGGGAACGCCTAACCCCTTGAATAAAACAAATTATTGATTTTCCTAAATATACTAATTACTTTGTTAAAAACATTTCTCAGACTGTGCACAGTTTGTGGACTGAGGTGCAGCATTTTTCGCTAACGAGTGAAACGAAGTTAAGTTAGGCCGAAGTTAACGTTACCCGCCGAACGAGAACCAGCAGCATTACGGTGGACAGAGATAACTTATATCAGAGACCGATTGATTACACTTGAATCACTTTTACTTTTTTACTTCTAACGTGTAAAATATGCCGTGTTTACAACTTTACCAAAGACTTTAGATACAAAGACGATGCACTCGTATTACTGCGCCATATGACGGAAAGTCCCGTCTTTTAAATAAAAGCCAGTCATAATAAGTTACCTGTCTGTGTCAACCATTTTTTCCCGGGAGTCTCTAGTATTTCACACCCATCTCCCTTCCCCCTCGTAGAAAACTCAGGTGGTAAATTCTTAATGCAGCATCAATTTGTTTTTGTCATCCTTTGCCTAGCATTACATTATATGACATGCAAATGCTTTAACACACACGACGCGCGCCAGTATTCAAACCTTAAGGTGACAGTAACCACTTATGATGTCATTAATGTGAAAAACAAAAGGTCAAAATAGGCCTTTATAAAAAAAATTATTTCCATCAAATGTAATATTTGTCAAATCCGTTAGCGAAGTTGTGTAGACTCTGATCCATTTTCTCTTGCCCAGGTATGTTTTTCTGATGTGTTGACGCTTGACAGGATTTCCGGTTTTTGTGAGAAAGTCTATTACTCACTGCTCTTGACTATAAAACGTTTGAAGCTTTAATAAGGATTCATCTATATATAATTTATGCAGTGTTTGAAAACTGTTTGATAACTTTATTAAATTTATGTATAGCCCATTTTCTACTTATACAGAATGTAAATTAAATGTGAGGATTGTTTTTAAGTTCACTTAAATTAAAAGTTATATTTTTTGAAGCCTAAGAAATGTTAATTTGTTTTTTTTCATTGAGACATCTGTAGCTGCATTAGTATAAGTGATACATGCCATTTAACAAGTATTTAAAATATACTTCATGTTGTTTCTACATGAATTTGGAGATCAGAAGTGAAATTATTACATTTTATACTACGGAGCCATTGGATGCTTGAATCTGATTGGCTGATGAACGTTCTGAGGTGTGCAATTATTTTCTGGGAAACGCACAGCGAACGTAGTTCCAGGCAGCTCTCTTGACCGCATTACAGTTCCATATCACTTCGCATAGTTAACTGTAATAACGGAAATTACAGGACTAAAAAAACAACATGACAGGCGATTTTCCAAAAGTAAATTTTAATATTTACGGTGAATATAAAATGTTCAACAACTGGGCGGCAGCAGACATCAGGTAGCCTAATTCACAAAAACCTCTCACTCTCTTTCTAATAACTTCATCAATAACTGCAGTAGAATGCTATTTTAAAGCTGGTAACGGAGGCTTGAGCCAAATTACATTTCGAAACTAGCAAAAGAGCCGTTGGATGAGACGCGGAAGAAATAGTCCTACTCACAATAGCGATTTAAGTACAAAAACCGGACGAATCATCGGATCGATGTCTTGAGGTGTGGTAACCGTAGTATAAGCGGAATAATTGACTCCAGGCTGTTGAATTATTAGAAAAATAATGCACACTCACTTCGCGCCGTGACCGCATCACCACCTCGGGTCATCAATTATTCCTTACATAAAATATATACAACATTAAGTGTTTTAATGGTTATTAATCACAGGAAAAAATTAATTTATGTTTAATCGATTGACAGCACTAAAAAAATAAATAAATGTCTTAACATGAAGAAACATTCATATTTATTTTTATTAAAAAATATGTATTTATTTATGTTGATATCTGCATATTTTATGTGTATTTAGCCAGCCTCTGCCATCCAGCTCGAAGATGGAGCTGACCTCCCCCAAAACTCCGGTTTTCATAGCAGCCCATCCAGTCCCTAATTGCTGGGGTTAAAATCCAATTGTGACTATGGGTGGGAAAAGGACATGGAGGTGCTGGTGTTTTCCTTTACTGACTGGCTAAAGATGCAGCATACAGGATAGTGTTACTGCCCTTCGACATCCCCAAGTCCACTGTGCTTTCCCCACCGCAGATGACCTTGAAGCAGTGGGAGTAGGTCTTGCTCACCTGGCTGTCACATCCGCCCAGTGCTACTTTAGCAGGAAGCTGTTTCATTCTGTCCAGCTGCAGGCCATTACTGAGCACCAGGGGAAGTTGACTCAACATTTTTGTTGGGTATCCCGGGTCTGTGCATGATGACAGGGAGCTGAAGAACAGCCCTGTTTACACTGGTCGCCTTTATCCACCTGCAGGAACGTGCATGCTCGAATATGGTGGGCATCCTTGTTTGAGTGCGCCCATCTGCCCCATGACCAATATAGGCTGGCTTCAACAGTAAGAATTCCTGTGTTATGAAACTCAATATTACATGTTTTTACTATGTTAACTTTTTAATGTTGTCTTAGCTGATGCCTTTGTCTTGTGGTATTGTGTTTTCAGGATACTGAAAACATGCTGGTGTTTCATTTTCTTTGATGCCCTGGGATGAAAACCCTTAAGTACAGTTATCCCTGAGAGGAAAAAAAAATCCCTGAGGCAAGTGATTTCTTTAAGAGCGTTGCAACAAATGTTTTAACCATCGCCCTTACCTAAGTGTTTATACTAAGCATTTCACGGTAGTTTTTGGCAACGTACAGCAATGGGACCTGCGGTTGCTATAGTTACCACATCTCAATAAACAGAATATAACAGACCGGAAACCTAACCTTTGCTACAACCACAGCTGTACTAAAATATATGAGTTATGGAGAATAATTAAGCATAGCGTCAGTTCTGGCAGGTCACGTTAGTCAAACTCGCATCAGCTGAACACGTCTACCTATAGGAATACGACGTCTATCACAGCATACATTAGTGCTGCTGGGCGGTATGACCGAAAATTTATATCACTGTATTTAAAAAAATTATATCGGTTTCGTGGTATATGGCAGTCATTTTTTTCCCCTATGCATGACCGGGTGCTAACCACATTTTCTACTAATTGAGAGAGGAAATACTGCAGTAGATTTGACTAGAATGCCCTATTTTACTGTCACGATTTGCGAATATTGTAGAAAAATTCCTCACTAGAATGAATCAGTCAGTGTTGTACAACATTAGTGTTTTGTGTATTTTGCTCTTTGCAAATTGATATGAATTGTACAGCACATTGGTAAACATATCAATAGTGCTTTATAAATAAATGACCTTACCTTAATACAGGTGTGCAAAGCCCCACAAAATGATGCTGTGGGAAGATAACAAACAATAAAACACAGACCTGCAACACGCTCATTACAGACACATGAATATCAAAATATGACCATGGAGAGAGAAAAAACAGAGTTGAGGGCACCTTAAGCATTTTAAAAATCTTACCCTATATAACAACAAACTGCCCAAACGAGGGAGAAACGCGGAAGAACATTTAAAAGGTCTAAGGATATTTTCAATACATTTAAGAGCACTACAGTCTCTGAATAAACAACACACGTCAGTTTAACACAGAAAGAATAAAGCAGTTACTTTTTTGCCCATTCTTCTTTGGTTTGTTAGTCTATTTATTAACTTGCATTGTCTTCTGTGTAGCAGAATAACCCATCGTGTCATCGCAGTTGTGATTAGACGTACGGTTGTATCAGTGTCCTTTGCATACATTTCATTTGAAGAAGACGTGATGAAATATGTGCGTATACACGCTGCTGGTTCACGTTTAGAGCACTAGAGTATATGAAAATAGGTCCATAAAAAACTTAAAGGGTAACTTCAGTGATTTAGCATTAAGCTTTGTATCAGTAGAAACCCCGTAGTATATTTGAAATATGGTACTTTCCCCTCTCATATCCCCCTGAGACGAAAGAATTATGCATTTTATTTCTGGAAAAAATCCTCAGATGATGCAAATATTGTCATTTTTAGGGCCCTATAAAATCCGTTTTATTTTTTCCCAAATTCCGTTTTTTCCATTTTAATTTTTGGGAATTCATTTTTTTTTTACCCTTAAAGGGTTAGTTCACCCAAAAATGAAAATTCTGTCATTAATTACTCACCCTCATGTCGTTGGACACCCGTAAGACCTCCGTTCATATTCGGAACACAAATGAAGATATTTTAGTTGAAAGCTGATGGCTGAGAAAGGCTTCACACAGGCCTCCATTGGCATTCAGTACATTGACACTTCCAAGATCCATGAAAGGCACTTAAAACGTCGTTACAAAGTCTATCTCACCACAGTGGCTCTACAATAATCATACAATGCGACGACAATAGTTTTTGTGCGCAAAAAAAAATCAAAATAACACCTTTAACCAACTTGTTCTTGTCTTCCGTGTGCGCCTCCACGACGCATGCGCGAGAATATGACGTAGCGCCAGTGTTCGGGAATCGATGAAATACACACTTAAGCCCCATTTTGAGCACTACGCCGAGACCTAAAGCACGATCAATGTAGAATCCAACAGCTTAGACACGCGCGTCTTCCTCTGCTCGTAAACAAATCGCTTCTGGGTCATCTGTCCGAACGCCGGATCTGCGTCATATTCTCGCGCATGCGTCGTGGAGGCGCACACGGAAGACAAGAACAAGTTGGATAAAGGTGTTATTTTGATTTTTTTTTGCGCACAAAAACTATTGTCGTCGCATTGTATGATTATTGTAGAGCCACTGTGGTGAGATAGACTTTGTAACGACGTTTTAAGTGCCTTTCATGGATCTTGGAAGTGTCAATGTACTGAATGCCAATGGAGGCCTGTGTGAAGCCTTTCTCAGCCATCAGCTTTCAACTAAAATATCTTCATTTGTGTTCCGAATATGAACGGAGGTCTTACGGGTGTCCAACGACATGAGGGTGAGTAATTAATGACAGAATTTTCATTTTTGGGTGAACTAACCCTTTAACTGTTATTTTAGTCGTAAAAAGAGTGTGCTTTTAATGTTAATAAATAGAACATAAAATAGGGATGACCTTAAATTTATTGAGGTAACAAACATCACATTTACTTTTCAGGACAAATACGGCACTCTAAATACTTCAAGTAACAACAAAAATATTAGTGCTGTGAATTGATTAAAAAAAAACTTCATTAATCACATTTTTTTCTGTAATTAATCATGATTAATTGCAATTAAAAAACATTGGAGTTTTTTTATATTTTGATATTAATAATTTCAGTTACTACTATATTTTTAAATATGTGTTGTAATGGCATCTTTTTATGAAGGCCAGTATCACTGATACTAATGTCTCTATGAAACATTAATGACGTTACATTACAGTATAACTGAAAGCTGCCAATTTCAACATTTATTAGGCTTTAAAAAACAACTTTTAATTTAATTTAACTTAAAACAATCTTTACATAAACCCATTATAATAAAATATAAAAAAAACAATTACCCATTGCCTTCCCTGTTAGACATAGCCTACACAGAAATTGAATTAAGTTATCAACACCTTTCTTAACTGCATAAATGATAAGTGAAATAGATTAATCATCATTAAAGCTACACTTTTCTCTGTTCCCGTTGTTCTTTGATGAACATTAATGACAGACATTATCAGTGCTGCTGTCACTTTAAGAGCAGCCACTTCCGAACATGACGCGGATCAGACGCGCTCTCCCGCGCATCTCATTTCCTCTCAAGTTCATTTAAGACATATTAATTCCATACAGTACATTAAAGTGCATTAAAAACAAGGCAAAATACAGCAAGCACTCCCCGCGAGGGAGCTGCTCGACTCGGTACTGAGGGCTTAGCATTGAGTTTCTTAACGTTTCCGCCAACGAAAGCAGAGCCGTGGAGCCGCTTCGCCATACTTTCATTGGGTGCGTCTCAATCAGCTCTCTAGTTCAGTAGTCAGGGCACTGATCAGGACATAAGTCAATGGGCTGACTCCCTGATCAGTGCCCTGACTACTGAACTAGGGGGCTGATTGAGACGCACCCATTGTTTTGAAGGGGTTGTGTCGCCCAGATTTGCTTCCCCCAGTCTGCATTTTCCCAGACATACGTTCTTCTCCCACACAAAACAGCATTTCATTCCAAATATGTAAAATTCCCTGTTAATATGCCAATTCCGCGATTCCGTGAACGCGGAAATTATAGGGCCCTACATTTTGCGTCATGGAAGGATTTTTTGGCCAGAGGCTAAAAACTACAGCCAGTAGAAGGTGCTGTTCCGCATGTTTTCAACCCGCCCACAGGGGAGAGATCTCACGCACAAAATGTTAATGCACTCGGCTCTGCCTTTCATAACGGAGCGGTGCAGAGCAAAGTGAGTGTTTCAACTTTTCAATGAATTCCTATGAAAGTTTAGCTTCCATATGCGATCAGAAAACGCACCAGACTGGACACGCGCTGAGAATGACAGCCTCACTTACCTCAGCTCTGCTCTGCTCTTACTTCCCTCTCGTGATAAATGAAATCTGACTCCTGCTGCGTTTGTCCTTTGACTTTCGTTCGGCTCACTCACACTTTATTGAAAAGACACGTTCAGGTTTTAACTGTAGTGTTTATTCTCTAACTGAATGAAAATATTGTATTATTATGAAGATCAAAACGAAGCTGGGGGCAGTGTAGGGAGTGGCCTTGTAGGGCAGCGAAGCAAGTGCATTCTGGGAGTTGTTGTCTTTCATCCACATGAGACAAAAATACATTTTCTGTCTTTTCTCAGTCTAGAAGGCACCAAATTCTAAAATAATTTCACATTTCTATTACATAAATGACAGTTTAAATACACATTCATCTTCCCAGCGCTGAAGTGCCCCGTTTAAACGCGCTTGCTCCGGTCTATATGCTATATGATCCATGCAGAGAACCTTTGTTAATCTGATCACGGCGCTCCGCGAAGAAACCCGATCTCTGAATTCTCCGCTGTAATCAAGAGCTGAATCCAAAATCGCCCTCTATAACCTCAAATAGGGCATTTTTTTGAGGGGACAGCCATTTGTAGTGGTGTCCAAACCCATAGTGGATTGAGTGCACTCATTCTGTCCCACATTGCACCGTAATAACGAGTGTACTGATGTACACACAAAGGCTGTCCGAATTCACTCACTCGTTTTCATTCACTCCTTCAAGTGAACAATATAAGTGGATAATGTTGGACTTGCCATAGGCTGTGATGCGATCTCAGCTGTGCTCTCACTACAGTGCAACAGTGAAACGAGACCCCTCTCAAACAGTGACGAGTTGCGCCGCGTTCCGAACGTTGGTTAAGCGACATATATACCGGTATTGCGGTATCATCAAAATTCATATCAGAACAAAAATAAATACCGGTATTCAGTATGAACTGGTATACCGCCCAGCACTAGCATACAAATATAAGCTTCTTCAGTGTTATCAGCAGCTATCGCGTTCTCCAGAGCTCATTTACCCTCCTCCATCCCCAGCTCCTCCTCTCATTCAGTCAGGATTTGGTATTCTGATTCCCCTTGAATCGGACCAAATTCCAGAATCATTTTATAGGACGAAAAGTCCATTCTTTTAGAAGAATACAGTAAAAGAAAAAACACCCTCCAAATTCGATATAACTCATTTGCACAAGATGAAATGAGTTAAGCCTGGCAGTTCTTGCTGTCAAGCTGACAGTAGTCATGAAAAAGTATGTTTTTTCTTTTGTAGTTGTGAGCTCAAGAAAAGAAACAATTGTAAAAAAAATTACATTCCATCTAAATTGATTTACGTGACTGGATATATTGTATCAAAAAAGTAGCACGCTTTGTGTAAAACAGTTTAACATATGTTTTATTGTGTAAAGAGTTCTTACTAGGTCAAGAAAATATGATCAAATAACACCAATTTTATCATCTCTACACTGGTTACCTGTGAAGTTCCGTATCAATTACAAACTATTGCTACTAACCTATAAAGCCCTAAATGGTTTAGCTCCAGTGTATCTAACAGACCTTCTATCGCCCTACAATCCATCGCGCTCTTTAAGATCACTAAACTCGAGGCTTCTGGTCATTCCTAGGATATCTAAGTCCACTAAAGGAGGGAGGGCTTTTTCACATTTAGCTCCTAAACTCTGGAATAGTCTTCCTGATATTGTTCGAGGTTCAGACTCGCTGTCCCAGTTTAAAACTAGATTAAAGACGCATCTCTTTAGCCAAGCATTCACATTATAATTATCTTTTTATACTACAGTTAAATCGGATCAAAAGCATTAATATAATATTCTGAACAGCAGCTACGCTAATCATTTCCCATCTGCTTTTCTGTTGTTATCTCGGGACAATAGTCCCGAGGTAAATAGTTCATCAGCTCCAGTTTGTATCCAGCCTCCCATGGAGACTTCGGATGCCCCGACACCTGTGATGAGACGACTCCACGCCTGTGAAGAGACGACTCAACGCCAGCGTTGTTATGGCCTAAATTAATACACGATTGATTAACTTTTTTGAACATTATTCTTTAACATTGTCTTTCTAACATTTTTACTGTACATCTATGAAATGCACTTTCTGTAAAGCTGCCTTGAAACAATGTGTATTGTGAAAAGCGCTATACAAATAAATTTGAATTGAATTGAATTGAATTAAAGGAGGAGGGCCATCGCCATAAGACCTGTCCGAGACAGTGAAATTGGTCCAAGACATACTAGGGAAGGATTCTCCTACTCTAGTCGGTATTGCTGGTGTTCCTCAAAGCAGCAGGTAAAATAATATAGATGAGCGCTAATGCATTTTTAAAAATGTCTTTTTCTTTCAAAGATTGTCTCTTTTGTAGTATGATGTAAAGATACAGAGTTTGGGTAAGGTGCCATAATAATCATAAATCTTTTTTCAGCCTATCCACCCCAAACTGGAAGAATGTTCCTGGAGAGACAAGCCAGATTATGCAGAGCAAAATACTGCAACACAAAATGAAACAAACTTGCTCAAGCGGGATTAATAATTTTACAGCCAATAAGTGAAGAGTAGTAACACAAAACTTTATTTATTGGTATAGGTTATTTATTATTCAAGTGATTTGTAATGGGCCTACATAAATATTTATTTTCTGTATATAATAATCCAGTGTAATTTCACTATTGTAATTGTTTCAATGTTTTTTTTTTTCAATTTATAGCCTAAATAAAAATCATTTCATATTGAAGTGTTTTCATTTTACTTATTTTTATTAACGTATTCATTTACACAGCACTAATCTGGAAATTAATCGCTTATTGTACATATACATATTCTAGCCCACTTTAGGATTTTTTTTATAATTACTGTGGTATTTCCAGACATAAAACTTGTTAAAATAATAATAATAATATATATAAATAAACATTAAAGAATTTACAAAAAAACAACAACTATTAAAGCCAATAAATAATTCAAATGTATATATAAACATGCAGATTTAAATTCATAAAATTAATCAACTTTTTGTGGTGGGGCTAGTGAAAATGTTGGCAATGTGAGCAGAAATCTTAACTACTGGCCTGACCAGGCTTGCAGAAAAAATATTGATTTACTACTAGTCAAATTTTCTGAGGTGTCAAGTTGGAGAAAACTTGGTGCAAACAATGTGTGCTGTGTTATAACATCTCTATGCATGTAACTTCTTTCATACATAGAGGCAGCATTTCACAAATTTTATTGATTTAAATAGCTAAACTGGGGTTATTTCAATGAATTTTACCTGTGCAGCTTCTACTGGATTCCTGAAAGTTGTCATCAACCTTGAACGACAGAGATAATACTTTAGTGTTGCTTCATGTTACTAAAGAAAATAAAATAATGTTCAGTTCACAGCACATTTTGTTCCCAAATGACCTTGGAATTTACTGTTACCATAAATGTGACATTTCGAGCATTGTTAGGTTGTATTGACTGAACCTCGGATGTTTTACTGTGTGTGCGCCGTCTAGTCTGGATTGATTCTCCCATCCTGTAGACGGCAGTGTGTGATAGGATAGACGTCTGTTACGTTAAAACCACCATCGAGGAAGACATATAAACTTTAATTTGAAAATGGCGTCGGACGTGAGCCGTGATGGTTCTGAAAATAAACGCAAACTAGACGAAGATGAAGGCGAAGGCGAATGGGTCGGGCCTCTGCCCAACGAGGCAACACAAACAAAAAAGAAAAAGGGTACGTTAAATGGACTTAAGAAAAACAATCCCGGAAGCGTCAAGTGTAGTGCCTACCTAGAGTTCTGGACAGCATTTTGGGCATTAAAGTCGGCTGTATTACGTCTAGATCAAAAGTTAATAATTGTATACAGTAATTTCTATAACAGCGTGTGTTTTCATAACAGCTAAATGGTTTCATTTTACAGTTTTGTTCACAATGAGTTGTTTTACTAATGGAGCATATGTCTTCTTCTGCAGTTCTTGAGTTTGAAAGATTGTACCTGGACAATTTACCCTCTGCCTCCATGTATGAAAGAAGTTACATGCATAGAGATGTTATAACACACATTGTTTGCTCCAAGTAAGTTTTCTCCATCTTGCCACCTCAGAATAGTTAGGATTTCTACTTGCATTGCCTACATTTTCACTAGCCCCACCACAAAAAGTTTATTTTTATTAATTTAAATATGCATTTGTAAATTGTAAATTCTTTAATGTTTTTTTTAAAGGATTAAAAAATATATAATTATTATTTTAACACGTTATCACTGGAAATTCCACGATAATTAATTATAAATATACAGGAAACTCCATAACAAAACAAAAATCATCATCAGCCAGCTAGATAATTTCACTTAATTGACAACATTTTAAGAAATCCAGCAAGCAGAATTTACAACCTTTATGTAGCAGAAAACCAAATGTTTAATTTCACAAGCTGCAAAATGCATTTTCACAATAATTAAATAAATTATATGATATAGTGCTGACCAAATAAGGGCAAACGACGGAAACGTCCTCACACTGTCCCTGGTCGAGCGGGCTTCCTTATTGTCGTGTCCTGGAGCTTATATGTAAATCAATACTCTGGTGCATTTATTTGCCTCCAGATATACTGATTATAATTTTCTACCATTCTAGAACAGATTTTATCATAACAGCAAGTCAAGATGGGCATGTGAAATTCTGGAAGAAGAAGGAGGATGATGGAGTAGAGTTTGTCAAGCACTTCCGCAGCCACTTGGGTAAGTCAAGCAGTGGTAGTGGGTTTTTCCTTCAGAAACTGTATAAAAATATTGTGTAAATAATCTGGCTGCGGTTGTCTCTGTTGCATAGGTGTGATCGAGTGTATTTCCGTCAGCGCGGAGGGTGCGCTTTTCTGCTCTGTGGGTGATGATCAGGCCATGAAAGTTTTTGATGTCGTCAACTTCGACATGATCAACATGCTCAAACTCGGGTAAAATCTTGCTCCTCTGTGTGTTTGTTATTGAGTTTTTTTTTTTTAACCCTCTGGTATTCCTCATTTAATCAAGTCACCTATATTTATATAGCGCTTTATACAATACAGATGGTTTCAAAGCAGTGATAACAGGAAAATTATTCATTTCGGCTGTACAACAGCTCTAGAAGAAAATAGGGATGGGCATTTTTGTCAATTTCTCATTTCGATCATCGATAGGTCTCAAAAACGAGTACTCGGGGGCGGGGCATGTGCAGGGGGCGTGGCATGTCCGTCATTGAGATAATGAAAACTGTTATGAAAATGGTTGTTGACAAATACAAACGTGACATGAAAACAGGTATATGAAAACATGAACATATAAAACAAAAAATAACTGCTAGATTATGATGCATAAATGTCTTTGAAAAAGAAACATCTTTATAAAATGACCGTCTCAAATAACCAAGTCAGTAATATCGAGCATTGCCTTTGAGCTGAAACTGTGAAATAACACCACCCTGCAGAGCTTGCTAGCTGGTTAATAAACTCAACCAAACGCACCCTATATCAATATTAATATGAAGATTATTATGAACCTATTACGACATAAATCAACACAAAAGGACGTGAATGCGCACGTGAACTTCAGCGTGCTAGATTTTACAGGCGAAGGGTTTGAAACAGAACATTTTGAATGCACTCTTCCCTTAACAACGCTGATACACGGACAACGAAAGCACACAGAAACAACATTTTATTAAAATCGTGTTCCCATTGTGCTTCGACAGATTGACTCTGCACATCATGCACTTCATTTTATTATTCATGATCGAAGTGTTTACAGACATCACTGCGCGTTTTCGAACTCATAACGAAAAACAACTTTAAATAAACTAGGTCTACTGTTAAAAAAATACGAGAACAGTAGGCTATAGCACTGCTGCATTACTAATATCAATGATTCTGAGAAATAAATAGCCTATCTAAAAAGAATATGACTGTCTCTAAACCATCATGTCGAGCATGAAATATGCGTTTGAGCTGAAACTGAAGAGAATGAACAACAGCCGGTATAACGGCAGCGCTTTGATAGCTTATTAAGCTCAACCAAACGCTTCTTATATTATATTAATCAGATAGACAACATAAAAGTAATCTTACAACGTGCATCTGCAGAAAAGGATGCGAATGCGCACATGAACTTCACGCGCTAGTCTGAGTGTTCTCGCTAGTTTCTCTATGGATCAGCTGATACACGGGGAACTAAGCACAGATCATTTACAGCATTCTATTTCCATCGTGTTCTCATTATAATGCGTAGGCTATGACAGATTGGCGCTGCACATCTTGCACTAAACATTTAATGATCACAGTGATTCCAGACATCACTGCAGTGCACGCCTCAGTTTCACTTTATTTCGCCGCGTACAGGAGGCGTGCTGTATAACGCTAACCAATCAGACCTCAGGTACCGCGCAAAACGACGCAATAACCAATAAAAAAAGAGACAAATATATATTTTTCATCATCGTTCTCAGTCACCAAGTTTTATACTATTCCAATGAAGTAAAATTCAAAATGTAAATTTGTTTCGGTTTAAATTGACTAAAGACCACCAGAGGGTTAAGAGTTAATTTTTTTTTTTTAATTTCAGCTTCCATCCAGGCCAGTGTGAATGGATCTATAATCCGGGCGATGCCATCTCCACAGTAGCCTGCTCTGAGAAATCCACAGGGAAGATTTTTGTATACGACGGACGTGGAGGTAATCAGCCCCTGCACAAGTTTGAAAAGATGCACACCTCGCCACTGTCTCAGATCCGCCTGAATCCGAAATATCGCGTCATAGTGTCGGCTGATAAAGCGGGAATGTTGGAATACTGGATGGGGCTCCCGAGCGATTTCAAATTTCCACGGCATGTGGGGTGGGAGTTCAAGACAGACACAGACTTGTACGAGTTTGCCAAATGCAGAACGTATCCCACCAGCCTGGTGTTCTCCCACGACGGCAAGAAAATGGCCACCATCGCCGTTGACCGCAAAGTGAGGATTTTCCGTTTCCTCACAGGGAAGCTGATGAGGGTGTTTGACGAATCATTATCCGTAAGTTAGTGTTTTATAATTAGAATGATTATATAGTCACTGATTTCAAGGGTTAACAAATGCACATTGGAAGAAGTTTGAGTAAGAATTTGTCGTCTCTGTGCAATGGCAGATGTTCACGGAGCTCCAGCAGATGAGGCAGCAGTTGCCCGATATGGAGTTTGGCCGCAGAATGGCGGTGGAGCGCGAGCTGGAGAAGGTGGACGGCATCCGACTGACCAATGTCATCTTCGATGAGACCGGACACTTTGTGCTTTACGGCACCATGCTGGGAATTAAAGTCATAAACGTGGAGACTAACAGGTAGAGAATACACAGCTGACAATTAAATGCATTCCTTCTATGATGAGCATATTTGCCATTTCTGAATTAAAAATCGTGGCGTGGCAGCATAACGTCAAATCTGTCAAGGTGCCACAGTGTTAAGAGTATCATGATGAAAAGCTTCTTCAAAAGAAAAGCTTAAGTAGTTTGGCAGTGTTTTTTTATTATCATGTGTTATACAATATTTTAACATAATTAACTGATTATTTATACTTAAATTAAATGTCGTAGCGAGGACTCCTGCCGACTCATGATTCTGTATCAAGGTCAATCTCTTAAAATATCAGCTAATATTTGTAAAGTGTTTTTTTGTTTTGTTTTTTTGAAAAATATATTTTAAAGCTTTTTTGAAAATATTATAATAAAGATGTCAACTTGCATGTATTCAACACTTACTAAAATAAAGGTTCCAAAAAGAGGTTTTTGCAGCGAAGTAAATAGAAGAACCTGTTTTTTTGTTTTTGCACACTTTTTTTTTTCTTGGTGTGAAGAACATTTAAAATAATATAAAGAACCTTTTGTGCAATGGAAAGGTCCCATGGAGGGTAAAGATTCTTCATGGAAAAATAGGAGTTGGACATCGTTGGAATTTTAGGGATTCTGATTATGCTTATCAATTCCATTTCGATTCAAATTTGGTAAAAAATAAATAATTAAGTCAAGCATTTAAATATCAAACATAGTTATGTCTTTTTGCAAAACAATACCATGAACAAAAATCAGCAGCCTAAAGAACGACTAATGAACTAAACTGACCAATATAAATGAAAATAATTTAAGACCAGTATAACACTGCATTGTTTTCTTTTTATAAATAAGATATAGATTCATCCTTATTAAAGATTTAAAAATGTTATTCGGTCAAGATCAGTGAGTGATTTTTCTTTTGCTCTTTTGATTAACACAGACGGCAGCATTATTATTAGGCTGCTGTCACTTTAAGACTTTCTTGGATCCTAACAGATCCAATGTACTATTTTGCATGCGTTGGGATTACGGGAATAATTAAACAATTTTGTGTGTATTTGTGCATTCAAGAGCAATAATCAGTGAAAGTCAATTCAGTGAGTGCCAAATTGAGTTATTTTGCGGCGTCTTGCGCTTGAATGGTTTAAAACCACTGGGTGGTTTTAATTTTATAACTAGTATTCAATTCCAAAATTTAAATAAATTTGATTCCCAATATTACCAATGAGAACCTTTTATTTTTTTAAGGGTCAAGGTTTAAGGAAAAAGTTCTTAATAACTTGTCGTGCCCATTTTCAACTGGAATAAAATATATATATATATATTTTGTAGTGGTGGGCATTGATAAAAAATTTTTTATCTAGATTAATCTCACTGTAATCTTGGAATTAATCTAGATTAAAATGGCTCATTTGAATTCTGCCGAAGGCATTCAGAATATGTGTACTCGTAAGTGATCGTTTGTCTTTTTGTAATTTGAATAATAAATCAATTCTGTCCCTTTAAGACCTGACGCACGCATGGATCCCAAACACTGTTCCTGTGAGCTTGTTATGACTGTTTACGTTAAAACTCACCAAGATGGGCATTGAGACATTTTTGAGTGTATTTGACCATTAATAAGCTGGAAAAAGGAGTTCATTTTTGCATTTGTATGTCAGAGGCGACTTTATTATGGTATGTGTGTGTGCGCTTCAGATGCGAGCGCGAAATCTGCGGGAATTAGTAGAATTAACGTTATGTGCAACCCCGCGCGAAATTCAGACCAGTCACACCAATACCAACACGCTGTCATGAGGAAAAATCCAGTTTGACATGTTCAGAGGGTTAAACCGGACTGAATGAGAGGAGGCGGGTGCGTGTCAACTCGAAAGTCATCATAGCTTGCGTAGTATAGACCCAGCTCCAAACCCAACTTTGAGAATAGATTAACGGCAATATTTTTTTTTTATCGCCCGATAAGTGTCTCACGTTAACGCCGATAACGGCCCACCACTAATATTTTGATTTTGGATGCTCTTATTTATCATTGACCAAAATATCTTGTTTCATTCTGAAATTTGTCACATTACAGAAGCATAATGGGTTGTTAATTTTATGTGTAAATGTAACCGTTGAAAATTGAAGCCAAAAAAACAGCATTGGCGTACATCAAATGAATACATGAGCCATTTTGAAAGTGTCTGTGAACTCTTTTCTCTGTCAAGGTGTGTGCGGATCCTGGGCAAACTGGAGAACATTCGTGTGTCACAGTTGAGTCTGTTTCAGGGAGTAGCCAAGGCCATGCAGGCAGCACCGACCATTGAGATGAAGGCCTCTGATAATCCAGCACTGCAGAGCTCTGATCCAGACCCCACCATCTTCTGCACCGCCTTCAAGAAGAACCGCTTTTACATGGTGCGATTCCAAAAACCCATAGTGTATTTCCAATGCTATCCTGAAGCTTTGGTTTCTGTATATGTTACTATAGTGATTTATTTTTAGGTTATTATAGTGATTTCTGTGTATATAGGGCTTTTCACACTTGAACTAGTTAACCCAGGATTCTGTTTACAAAAACCCAGGGTTATCTTGTGCTGTGTTCACGCCATGTTGTAATTTCCATAATTACGTAATTACAACAAAGCTGTTCACACCCTCAAATTTGGAATTATGCCTTTTCACGGCAACACTCAACACCGAAGTTTAGAATGATGATAACCTGGGGTTGTAAGCAGGGTTTAGAACAAGGATAACCCAGGGTTAAAAGCGGGGTTTAGAACGAGGATAACCCAGGATTAAAAGCAGGGTTTAGAATGATGGATAAACCGGGGTTGAAGTCCGGGATTAGAACGAGGATAACCCCGGGTTAAAAGCAGGGTTTAGAATGATGGACAAACCGGGGTTGAAGGCAGGGATTAGAACGATGATAACCCCGGCTTAAAAGCGGGGTTTAGAACAATGATAACCCAGGGTTAAAAGTGGGGTTTAGAGCGAGGATAACCCAGGATTAAAAGCGGGGTTTAGAACGAGGATAACCCCGGGTTAAAAGCAGTGTTTAGAATGATGGATAAACCGGGGTTCAAGGCAGGGATTAGAACGAGGATAACCCCGGTTTAAAAGCAGTGTTTAGAATGATGGATAAACCGGGGTTGAAGGCAGGAATTGGAACGATGAATACCCAGGGTTAAAAGCGGTGATAGAGCAGGGTTTAGGTAAAAAGCTGTGCTAACCCTAGAAGGGTGAAATGTTCCTTTACCCTGGGTTAAAAGCAGGGTTAATAAAGACTGTAACCCAGGGTAAAGAGCTGTGTGAAAAGCCCTTATGTTACTTTCCATTGGTGTCCAGAAGAATCTGATACTCTAGAGTCTAGACTCTTAAAACTGTATTTTGTTTTTGAACAGTTTACTAAGAGAGAGCCGGAGGACACCAAGAGTGCTGATTCTGACCGTGATGTCTTTAATGAGAAGCCTTCTAAAGAGGAAGTGATGGCAGCCACACAGGCAGAAGGGCCGAAAAGAGTGTCAGACAGTGCCATCATTCACACCACAATGGGCGACATTCACATCAAACTCTTTCCTGTGGAGTATGGTTTTTTTTTTTTGTATGTCTCATGTGACAGCAGTTTGGTCTGAGATGGCAGTACGTTTATGTTTTGTTTTGTTTTTGCTCAGGTGCCCCAAAACAGTGGAGAACTTCTGCGTCCACAGCAGGAACGGTTATTACAACGGCCACATATTCCATCGTGTCATCAAGGTATGAGCACATGTAGAGCGTTTCGACGTTTGCCCAAGTACAGTATTTGTGGATGTGAGTTGAACAGGTGGCTTCTCATGTGTAGGGCTTCATGATCCAGACTGGAGACCCGACGGGCACGGGGATGGGTGGAGAAAGCATCTGGGGTGGAGAGTTTGAGGACGAGTTCCATGCCACACTGAGGCACGACAGACCCTACACCTTCAGCATGGCCAACGCAGGCCCGGGAACAAACGGATCGCAGTTTTTCATCACAGTCGTTCCAACTGTAAGACCATTATTTTTGGGTTGTTGATAAATAACTTAGGCTCTTTTTTTTATGAAACATCAAAATTTAGGATATACACCTACCATTCAAATGTCCATTATTTTGAAATAAGTCTCTCGTACCCACCAAGCCTGCATTTATTTGATCAAAAATAACACTGGTTTCTGATTTGCTGCGTAATGCATGTAAGTATGACTTATTTTGTCATTGGGTTATAATTTCAGCAGCTGAGGCAGGAAACATCAAATCAATAATGAAATTGTTCAAATTAATAGTAAGAATAATTTAGAAAAAATCTATATTTTTACCCATCCCTAATTATTCAATTAAGTCAATGTAGTCCTAAAACAAATGTCTCGCTGCTTTCACTTCTTGAATGTCATGTCAGTTACAAAGACTTTGGGAAAATCATTTTGAACTAACAGTTCATCAAATTGTTTTCTGATTCTCTCTCCAATTAGCCCTGGCTTGATAATAAGCACACAGTATTCGGAAGGACCAGTAAAGGTATGGAGGTGGTCCAGCGGATCTCCAACTTAAAAGTCAACCCCAAAACCGACAAGCCATATGAAGACATCAGCATCATAAACATCACTGTCAAATAGATGTGCATTCTCAGCTGTACTCTTCTGATTTTGTAAAATAAAGTACCTTTTTTAATAATACTAATTATCATTAGTGATGCATCATTCAGCTTTGTTTTTAATAGCATAACATTAGGAATGGTTATACAAAAAGCCGTCATCTAATCAACAACAAATGTGGGTGAACAGTGTGCTTCTTGAGAGGCTTCCAAAACTCTCATTAACAACAGGGAAAAGTCTTCACACATGCTTTTCCTCTAAGTACAGTTAGTCAACTTTACATGGCAATGAGGATCAATGTTTCAAACCAAAGGATGGTTGCTAACCCGACTAATGCAGATAATGTGTCAAATATTGGAGCGTTTACATACGGCCACGGTTGCGTTATACATGAAGTATATTAATAATGTAAATATAATGTTTTTGCTTTTAAGATAAATGCTTGTTCCAACAAATACGTTTAATAAGCAGTGGACTGATGAAATGGAAGCAGGTTTATACTTTGTTTTTTTTTTTTGTTTTTTTCATGAACTACAATTCTCCTTTAAAATATAAATAATCAGTAACGTTGTATTTTTTTTTTTTTGCCACAAACACATCCATCTCTCCATACATGGTGAAAATACACCTACACCCATGCATCAGTCTTAAGACCACAAAGTACATTTCAATAAATATTTACAGGCTCATTTAAAGCCCCAAAAATTCACAACAGCCATAATAAACAGCTGGAGACATTACGAAAAATGGTATGTCTTTAGGTGAATGTCACAACAACAAAAAAACATGTGTAGGTCACATTTTACGCCCAAAATAAAAATGTTAATTTTGCATAACGAAAAAAATGCTGCATTTTTAACATTGACATTTTCATAACCATTATGCACATTACACTCCTTACAGGTGTTTAAATCCCAGTGATGATAATATTTATGTATTTAATAAAGCGCCATAGTCAATACTACCATGTCTAAATACTTTACTATTTTAAACAATTCCCATTAGATTATGGTAATGAGGGTGTAATGTGCTTGATTGTAATGAACAATGCTGTAATGCAAAAACTCTCATTGCTCCTTAAAAAAAAGTTACTTTTTTGATTATATTAAAGGGAAGCATGACCCATACATGTTGACAGGTTTTGTGAAATTCACCCTATTTAATTGCATGTAACATTTGATCAATGGCAATGGATTGGACCACATGACCTTTCCTATGGTAGGGTTATTCTGACACAACAGGCACTTCACATTGCAGTAACCATGAATTTGGTGATTGAGCCTAGTTTCATCCTTATCTAAGGGACTTTGCCTACGATTAAAACATTTAATAGATCTATATGAACCTTGTGCTGTTTGCACACATGGTACTACAGGGATTTCATGAGGGTGTCTGTACAAAAACGACCAGAATATTTTGCTTAAGCACATCTAGAAATATCTCCAGGCATTAGTTATTATTAGGCGAATGAGCAAACTGACCTGGAAAAGACAAGCATCATAGACCAGATGTTACATTTCTATGTTTTGACAGAAGGGACAGTAAGTTTAGTTAGTCATGTTTGTTAACTTCTTTTCACAGGAATAGTTCAACATTATGGACTGCATCTGTAAATACATTTTTATTTACCAAACACAATTTCAACTCTGACAAACTGAGTGGACGAGCTGAAATTATGTTTGGTGGCAACCATGTTGCCCTGTATTTATCCTGGAGTCCTCGCTTAATGCACTCCTATATGAGCTCCAATTATGTACACCATTGAGCCACGAGCACACGCTGCAGCAGGTCTACTAATGTATGATGGTATGACGTGGGTGAACATGAGCAGGGTGACTGTGCAAATGACACGGACAAGCTTGAAAAAGTCTATTGAGAGTGGGTAAGCGTCCCTCAGGCCACATCCAAAACTCCTGCGGCCACCAGCTGGCGTGAGAGCCAGTCCAGCCCCTCATGTAGACCCATGCCGCTGCGGGCGTCACAGCCCTGAATGTGCCAGCTGCGGCCGCAGCACAGTTTGTGTAAGCTCAGAAGCTCCGTCATCTCCTCCACGGACACCGCGCCGGGAACGTCCTACAAAGAGACATCAAATAGTCTTGGTCAAGGGTTGGATTCACAGCGAAGAGACACATACTGGCAAAACCTGTTACATGCCTTCTAAGTGTTTTTGAATAATAGTAGGCCTATCTGCCAAATATGGTAACACACACACACACACACACGCTAAATGTACTTACTATAGTAATACCAATAAACTATGCATAATTACAAGCAACTAACCATAAACCAAACCTAATCCTAACCCTATAGTAAGTACATGTTAAAACTGCACATGTAAATGTTTTCAGTAAAATATCCAAAAACCACTAGGCCAGTGTTATATTTAGTTCAGTTGAGTACTTACAATATTCCAAACATTTCCACCTATTTGTAAATCATGAGAAAATTGCTATTTTAACCAAGGAACCGGGACGTGTGAGGGAGTCGCCTGTCAATCACGTCATATCCGTTACCCTCGGTTTCCAGAATTTTGCAGAAACGCTTTACTCTCACTGCAGTGTGCAACAAGCGTCATAGCAGCCGCTGAGCGAGCGCACAGAGTAACGTCATAATTTTCAACACACTCAGATGTATCTAATATGATAAACAGCTGCATTACCTCGTACTCATGACTGGAAAAGCGGAAGTGTCGCCGGCGACTGTGTCATAACAGTCCCCCTGCTTGCGAGGCGTGTGTTGCGTTCATCTTATTAACAATCGCTCCAGCTGCCTTGCTCAGCTCCCACAACACTCGGTCCTGATCTGCTTCATACTACAGTAACGTTAATAATCGCATTCCAAGAACATGATTTCTGCCCGATTCTTTTGCCCCGGTTGTGAGGTGAAGACCACGTCCCAAGACTCTGCGCTCAAACGTGGCGTCATCAAACTACACCTTTGTTTTGAATAGGCGACCTCTAGTGGACGGAAAAGTTACATTGTGCACCTTTAAAGTTGAAAATGTTGAAAGTGGATTGGATCGTGCAGCAGAACACATTTGCAGCCAATCAGCAGTAGGGGGCGTGTCCACTTATGATGGGGGAGGAGAGAGTGAGCAAGAGGGAGATTTGAAGAAAGAGAGAATATAACTGCAAGAATGGTTTCAGATCAGGCAAGAGCTTTATGACCCACGTTAATATCAGAAAAGCTTTCCAGCGCTGGAGAGACCCAAGCGGGAAGGCCTGAAAACGGATGCTGAGATTGTGTTGTTTCTGCTGCGAGTAATATTAGTTGAGTTCATTTCTGGTGACTAACTACGAACTCGTAGCATTACTGCTCGTGTATTGGATGTATATTTTTTTGTTCTTCCTTGTCGTTTGTTCGCCATCTTCGCTATATTTTCCTTCGCTTCTCCTATGATAAAGAGACATCCATTCTTGCATTGCATGTTTGTGAATTTTGGGGGCGGAGCAATGAAGGGAGGGGTGTGTTAGTTTGGGTTGATTTCAAATATCAAAAATGATTTTTAGAAATCACTTACTGCACCTTTAATATTACTCAGTACTTAATTGTATAATTAGATTGTAACAAGGGCACCTTAACTCTTTCCCCACCATTGACAGAATTTTCCAGCCTTCCGTGTTTTCACTGTTATATGGTAGGGGGCGCTATTATGCAACTTGTGAAAGAGTAGAGACTCTCCAGATCAAAACAAAATGTATTATTTGTAATTACTAAAATGAATTATATGTAATTAACAAAAATGTAGTGACTCCACAGACAATCTTTTTAAATGGTGAAATCTTCCAGTTTGATAAAGGAGATTCTTAAAGTAAATTATTATTTATTTTTTAATACCATGTCTACATTAAAGGCTATGTTCAAAACAAAAATAACAATAAAGCATTTATTCACATCTATTACCTGTTTGTTGGCAAAGATGAGCAGCAGAGCATCTCTGAGCTCTTTCTCTGTCAGCAGTTTGGCCAGTTCACTGTGAGACTCCATCAGCCGGTCTCGGTGACAGCTGTCAATCACAAACACCACCGCTGGGAGACATAACAAATGACCAGCTTCAGTCATACACACTCAATTATGTGCAAGTCATTTGAAGTCATTCATTTTGAAGCCGCGCTAAAGTGAGAACTCCAGAAGCAGCGCGAGTGGTGCGTTACCTTGTGTGTTCAGATAGTAGTGTTTCCACAGTGGACGGAGTTTATGCTTGCCACCCACATCCCAAATGGTGAATTTCAGGTTTTTATATTCAACAGTTTCGACATTAAAACCTAAAACAGAAATAGAATCCTTTATTATCTAAACACAGACGCATGTTTGCATTTGTGTACATTTATTGCCGTTACATGAGGTACCTATGGTCGGTATGGGCTGCATAAACTCATCTTGCTTCAGTTTGAAGAGAATAGTAGTTTTGCCAGCTCCATCTAAGCCCAAAGTCACAACCCGGATCTCCATCTTTGGACCAATGTGCACACGGTTGTCCTGAAAAAAAAAGACAGACTCTTCCGTTTACTACAGATTAAAAGCACCTTCAAACGCATTATACATCACTACACAAAACTCAGTAAATAACAAAACCAGACGAGGAAAAGTTAGTTCATGTTGTAAAATGTCATTTAAATGCAGAGGTCCTGGAACAAGGAATTGTAACGGATCCGGCAAGTTAATGGGGTAAGGAAAGGTAACGCCGCAATCTCAGTCAGTTTTCCATCCATCCATTTAGATGCTTATTTTGAAAATGTGCATAAGAGATCCTGAATGGAAATAGTTAACATGAGAATAAACTCTCAGAATTAACATAAAAACAAAGAAATATTTTTTTCGAGTTTTGTGTAAAATGTGCATTACGGTGATGGAAAAAGTTGATTCTTTATACCTTTACATTCACCAAAATAACGTGTGACCACACCTCATTAAATTCACTTTTCTTAAAGATGAAGTATGTAGCTTCTGCAAGACATGTTTCTTTCAACTGATAAAAGTAGGCTGCTTTCAATAAAAGGCCAACATATTAGGAATAATTTTAGTTGTGTTGTTATGTGTCATGAGTAATATAGAGCGAACGCAAGCGTCTTGTTTATAATAAACTCCTCTAATGTATCTGCACTGGAATATTTTTAACATGATGCACCATAACTATTTGAGGCTGTTTACACTGGACAAGACAAAGTGAACACTATAAACTGGTACATCTGAACGGGTGCATGATGATGCTGTATTGAAGAGTCCATTGTAGCATCTCCGTTCACTTTGACGTGTTCATGCCCCTTTTAAACTCTGAAGCTCTAAATGCAGTGAATTTTGGCTTGCACTTGCACTGTAAACGAAAGTAAATGTCTTTTCTCATGAAAACACATCAGTCATGGGCCTGGCTTCGCCCTCCTACGTACTTCTGCTCAATTTTCATTTTCCCTCAGTACTCCATCTGAGATTGCGGTATATTCTCTGGTTTTCTCTGGTCAAATTTGAACCTGTCAAATCAGCGAACAGAGGGAGTGGCTGAGAACGATGGCGTTGATGTCGTGCGCTAGTTTGTGATGACATGCCTCACGACTAAACGTTAGCGATTTGGTTATGGCAGATCCAGAGTAGCTCTGGGCAGATCCAATAGTTTTAAACTTCAACAGAGTACCCGCCTTCAAGGAAGTTAACGCTTGTCAATGGAGAGTGTCCAGACTCTCTGTACAAATGAAATGTACAAGAGTCTGGTAGGACCAGGCAACAGTCATGGACCCACAGCGGCTAACCTCCCTCTGGCTCTGCCTGCAACAGAAGCCCCGCCCCCGCCCTCAATGTTTAAACTTCTGGGGGAGATAAACTCATGAATGGCATACTAATAGTAGACAAAGAACAATAAACTGAATACAATTTATTTTAACATAAAATATTTCACCTTTAAATATTTTATAAAAATAAATATATAACATTGCATTTCAATGCTTGATCTGTGTGCAGTGCACAGCTTGAGGCATCTGTTTGTTTGAATAAGGGACGGTCACACACTGACTTTCATTCATACGCATGCAAATGAAGGAGGATACACAAACTCTTGCATAGTTTGCTGTGCACCAGGTTCAAGAAAAATCCCTTTAAGACAAGTAATTTCACTCGGCGGCCATCTTTGAAATGCCGGGGAAACATCTCGCTCTTTAAATGGGGAAACGTCAAATTCTCCAAAACTGTTCATCAAGCTTACAATTAAATTTCATATTTGAAATCCCCAATGAAACAACTGTCTCATACATTTTCCAATCACTCGAATCATGACCAAAAAATTGAATTTTTTAAGGCTGGACCAAGCTAATGCACATGCGCAGTCCTAAGCGCACATCTCAGAACACTACTGACTGTTTCTATAAGAACTGGAGCTTCTAACGGCAGACTTTACAAATCGTCAATTGGCTCTTATTTAGAAGGCGGGACCTCTTCCACCATATTGCACGTTGCACTTTCTCCCACTCACAGTAATATGAGTCAGTGTGCTGTCTTTCTATATATAAAGTCTTTGGTTCAAGTTTGGTGAACTCGTTATCGCCGTTAATCTATTCTCAAAGTTGGGTTGGGAACTGGGTCTATACTACGCAAGCTATGATGACTTTCACCTTGATATTTTAGCGTGGATGTATACCTAGCCGAATTGCACTGTAGGGGACGAGAATGAGTCTTCGAACCTGTGTGTATGCCTACTGTGAAAATACCACATCAAACGTGACGTGCTAACATGGATGCAGCTATGAAGCCGCCGGGTTTGCTTCAGGGAAATTTTATTTTTAATAAGCTTCCCAATGGAAACCTCGACAAGACTAAGGACAAAACAGCTTTCTCAAGCAGTTTGTGATGCATTTTAGAAACAGGAGATGAGCCCCTGGTCTAATGCGCCACCTGGTTTGAGAAACACGTTCTCAAAGACTTACTTTAAGTCATTATTTGGGTAGCACACATATTCTGAATGCCTTCGGCAGAATTCAAATGAGCCATTTTGATCTAGATTAATCCAGATTAAATCCAAGATTACATCTAGATCTACATCTAATTTATCTATGCCCACCACTAATAATTTTACATTTTGGGTTTATTCGTACGTGTTAAATGTTAATTTTATGTTTTTATAAAAGTCATCACTTAGATCCCAAAATGGTCTGAAGTACCTTAGTGAAAGTTACAGGGATGCCTGCATCTAGTTGAATGTGGTCAGCCAACTCTGTGAACTGCTGCTGCTGTTTCTGAAGTGTCTCTAGTAGTCGGTTGATCTCCTGTTTCGCCAAAACCACCCTGCAATCATCCTAACAAAAAGCAAAAACTCAAACTCCTGATCTGCTTATGATCCAACTGATTCAGTCACGTGACAGAGTCTGTACCTGCTGCAGTGTTTTCTCGCAGTGCAGACAGGCAGTGGACACCTGCGACAGCAGTATGGTCATGTCCTCCTGCTGCTGTCGAAGCCAAATCAGCCTCTCTCGGACATGTGCGTCCACCACGCTGAGAGCCATCTCCTCTTGACGACACAATGTCTCGTGTAGATCAGCAAAATAGGCTCGTACGCAAGACCGGGCGCTCTCTGCAGTTCCTGGAACCTGAGTAGAAACCAAGATGTGAAGGAAAGCTTACTCGGATGCAAATGCTTTAGGCGATTACGACCACCCAAAAACACCCTCGTACATGTTCAGTGTGGGCCATGCCCATGCTGTCCTCCACGATCTGCTCTCCTCCTTCAATCTGCTGCACAATGCCCACTAGTTTCCTGGAGTACTCTGACACTTCCTCTGTGAATGTACGGATGCAGTGTGCCATATCCAGGATGGACCCTCGAATCTGGTTGGCTTCACCCTCTAGTACAGCATGCTGGTAAAATATTTTCATGAAAAGAGTTCAGGGAACAAGTGACTGAAAATGTGAATAGTGATGGGTACAAAACATTGAATTTGGAATCAGAAATCTTTGACCAGCTGTAGGCTATAGATAAATGAACTAAATAAATAACTTTTTTACAACAGAAATGAACCATCACTGAACTTACAGTGCATCCGAAAAGTCTTTACAGCGCTTCACTTTTTCCACATTTTGTTATGTTTCAGCCTTATTCCAAAATGAATTAAAATTCATAATTTCAACAAACATAAGTTCTACAAACAATAGCCCATAATGACAAGGTGAAAGAAGCTTGATTGAAATCTTTGCAAATTTAAAAAAAGAAAAATAAATTTAAAAAAATCAACAAAAAAAAACAAAACAAAAAATCACATGTACATAAGTATTGATCGATACTTTGTTGACGCACCTTTTGCACAAATTACAGTATTTTTGAGTCATTCACAGAGTTGTCCCGTAGCCACTCCTTTGTTATCTTGGCTGTGTGCTTAGGTTTGTTGTCCTGTTGGAAGAGGAACCTTCGTCCCAATCTGAGGTCCAGAGCACTCTGGAGCAGGTTTTCATTAAGGATGTCTCTGTACATTGCTGCATTCATCTTTCCCTCGATCCTGACTAGTCTCCCAGTTCCTGCCGCTGAAAAACATCCCCACAGCATGATGCTGCCACCACCATGCTTCACTGTAGGGATGGTATTAGCCAGGTGATGAGCGGAACTTGGTTTCCTCCAGCCATAACAATTGCCATTCAGACCAAAGTCTTGAAAACTTTGTTTCATCAGACCTGAGAATTTTGTTAATAACTGACTGACAAAATTGTATACATGAGATTGCAGTGCATCGTCAATGCATTGTGATTTAACAGTTCGAATTGAACTGAATCGATGGCATGATAATCGTAATCGAACCGTACCGTGAGACCCGTGTAGGTTCACACCCTTATAGTGGAGTGCTGCAGAGATGGTTGCTCTTCTGGAAGGTTCTTCTCTCTCCACAGAGAAACGCTGGAGCTCTGTCAGAGTTACCATCTGGTTCTTAGTCACCTCCCTGACTAAGGCCATTCTCCCCCGATCGCTCAGTTTGGCCAGGCAGCCAGCTCTAGGTGTTTCCTAACTTCTTCCATTTACGGATGATGGAGGCCACTGTGCTCATTGGGACCTTCAATGCTGCAGAAATTGTTCTGTACCCTTCCCCAGATCTGTGCCTCGATACAATCCTGTCTCGGAGGTCTACAGATAATTCCTTGGACTTCATTGCTTGGTTTGTGCTCTGACATAGGCTGTTAACTGCGGGACCTTTTATAGACAGGTGCATGCCTTGTCAAATCATGTCCAATGAACTGAATTTACCACAGGTGGACTCCAATCAAGTTGTAGAAACATCTCACGGATGATCCGTGGAAACAGGCTGTGAATACTTATGTGCATGTGACTTTTTTTTAATAAATTTGCAAAGATTTCAAACAAACTTCTTTCACGTTGTCATTATGGGTATTGTTTGTAGAATTGAGGGGGAAAAAGTTAATTTAATCCATTTTGGAATAAGGCTGTAACATAACAAAATGTGGAAAAAGTTAAGCGCTGTGAATACTTGACACCATTTTCTTCTAGATCTGCTGTACAGCCGGAAAAAAATATTGTTGTTGCATTATTTTCCTGTTATCAATGTTAAGCTGCTTTGAAACAATCTGTATTTGTAAAAAGCATTATATAAATAAAGGTGACTTGACTTGTTTTAGTTAAGATTGATATGGGATTGAATTAGAATCAAAAATGTGTTAATGAGAATCAAACTGAATCAAGAAATCCAAGCCGATATCAATGCCTAAAGATTAATGAATGGTTGTGAATTGAGTTGCATTTAAGTTCTGTACCTTATGCCCTTGGTGTTTTCCGTACTCCTTGCACACGCAGCACATGAGCGGCCCAGGCTGGCAGCCATCTTCCAGGCAGACAAACTCAATGGCGTGCACCTGGTGCTGCGGGCAGAGCATCTTCTCATGGGGCTTGTCTGCCAGGGGCACACGCCGGTGCTTGGCCAGCGTTCGGGTGGAGTGGGTGAGCTGGGAGCACTCAGCACACAAGTGTGTGGCACACACCGTGCAGTACATGGAAGCAGTGTGAGTCTCATCCTCATCACAGCGGATTACGCACTAATGGAGGCATGGCAAAAAAAGAAACTCAAATTCATGATAAAATCACTAACACACAGCCTAAATAATTGCTTTGATAAAAATGAGTCAACATCAATATGATAAAAGTGTTCAATAAATAATACAATTATTCTTAAGACAAAAATATAATATATTTAACAGTAATAATAATCATAAAGAATATTCATAATTATCATTATATCAATTATTATTTATTGTTAATATAAATACACATTTTAAAACTGAAATTGCATATTTCTAACCTCGCCCATCTCACGAAGTGCATCCTCTGACATGCCTGTCTGATTGGTGGCCCCATTCTGTAGCCGTTCAAGCAATTCTAGCAGGGCAAAGTTCTTCTTTAGGCCCCACACACCAGAGTCTCCTGCAGAGCAAAACAAGAAAATGTTTCTTCCCACTACAGAAAGCCTGAATACAGAATAATACCGTTATTATAAAGAATAATATGGAGTCATGATACTCACCCAGCTCTGTGACCTGTCTGTCAAAGGGGCAGCGAACCGCCCTGCCGTGAAGAGGCAGACGGGTCAAGCAGTCATGACACACCGTGTGTCCGCACAGCAGCAGCCGCGGCACCTTGTCCCCTTGTAGAGAAAACACATCCTCGCACACACCACACTCCAACACCTTAACAATAACATGCATTCGCGTGATTAAAATGTATTGACTTATTTTAAAGATCTAGCAAGCTTCTTTTTGTTATATTTGTGCCCAAGTGCATCATTTCCTTTTAAAATAATTTGATAAATTCATGGCATATATAAATTTATTCTTATAAAACCCATTTAGTTTGAATTCATTTTAACAAAAATGTGTTTGTTTTGTTATCTTAACTGTCCGAACAAATGAACAGATCAAGAAAATTATTTAAAATGATGTCTGAATAATATATATGAATAACATTTTTAAGTACTATGGCATCATTTTAGGTTTGAAACTTTTCATATAAACACATTTTATAAATATCAGTAGTTTTAAAGCTGTTGGGCTGATTAAAAGAAAAACTTTACTCCAGCAATTTGTATATTCTCAAATGTCAGTGTGGCACAACTGCAAACAGCTATTTGATTATGAATTGACAAGTTAATAACAGTAAATTATCATGCATCAACCAGAGGACTTGGGTTAAACACACTGTTCATGACTCAAAAATATGTATTCCATCAGTTTACCAGGTTTTTTTAAGCTTATATATATATATATATATATATATTAGGGATGCACCGATATGAACATTTTGGCCGATACCGATAACCGATAATTCTTAATATTTGAAAGCCGATAACCGATATATTGGCCGATAAATCTTAATACAAATTTTAATAAACTCTGAGAGCCTGATTACAAAAACAAAAGGCTCACCATTAAAAGCCATGTCCCAAACACTTCAACATAAATCAAACCTATACACTACAGTAGCCTATTTGAACCAGTGTGAGATTCCTTACCTTTTCAAATTAATTTTACACTCCTATGGCCAAATATTTTTTTTTAACACTTTACAATAAGGTTTAATTTTGGTTAGTATAAGTTAACCAACAATGAATGAACAATACTTCAACAGGATTTATTAATTTTAGTTCATGTTAATCTCAACATATTCAGACCCAAAGTTGTGTCTTTTAACATTAGGTATGAACTGTGAATGGACTGTTACAAAACACAAACATTTTATTACTAAAAGAAACAAAGGTTATTGCTCTCTGTTTGTTAATGATAGTTAATGCATTAATAAAATGAGACCTTATTTGTAAAATGTTACCAAAAATTATATTGTCTAAAAAATAAAAATAATATACCTAAATAATGCAAACAAGTAATTGAACAGCATTACTTAGGCTGCATAATAAAGAATCAGAATGCAAGTGCATGAAATAACCTCCGCACAGGCGATAAAGAAATGGTTTTAATCAAACCATATTGTTGATGGAAATGATACGAGAACAATAAAAGTGCTAATTATAAAAAATAATGCTTCTGTGTTTTTGAAAAAAAAAAAAAGTTTAATATTACAGTAATAGTAAACATCTGTAATATTAGTCTAGTCTATTAGGAATAATGTTGCTGTTTGAGAGCGCGCTGAAGCTGGAGAGAATGAACGAACAACCATAAACTGAAGCGCTTAGAAGTTTAATTAACAACTAAACGCATCATATATGAGTACAATCAGATATTTATACAAAATAAATATAATATTACAACTTATATTAGCACAAAATCACGCATAGGTGAAGGGTTATAACTCCTCTGGATGCTCTTCCCCTGTTTGAGAGCGTGCTGAAACTGAAGATGATCACCGGTACAGTGAAGCGCTGCGGGTTACTGACTTAACGAAACACATCCTATATGACTTTAATCAGATGTTTATACTACAAAAACGTAATATTACGACTAACATATGCTTAAAATGACGCGAATGCACAAGCGAACTTGACTGTGCTGGTCAGAATGCGTTGTTGACGCTTCCCACAACAGCGCGCTGAAAAACAATTAAACCCAGAGAATTCACTACGCTTTATAACAGAAATATTCTCATTGCAGTGTTATGTATAGGACAGTCCCAGTAGTTAGGCCTATTAATGCTGTGCATTTCTGTTTGAAATGCGCGCGCCGGTACAATGAAGTGCTTTACTGCATCGTTAATTAACTCAACCAAACGCATCCTATATGGGATTATATACACAAAATAATAAATATAATATTACAACTTACAATGGCACAAAAGGCTGTGAATGCACAAGCAAACTTGACTGTGCTCGTCATGAAGGTGTAACTCCGTGGGCGCGCGCTGAAGCTAAAGACCGGTACAAGGAAGTGCTTTACTGCATCGTTAATTAACTCAACCAAACGCATCCTATATGATATTACATACACAGAATAATAATAAATATAATATTACAACTTACAATGGCACAAAAGGCTGTGAATGCACAAGCGAACTTGACTGTGCTCGTCATGAAGGTGTAACTCCGTGGGTGCGCTCTTCCCTCAACAAACGCGCTGAAACACACCGCTCTTTTACAGCCTATTCTATTCTCATTATCATTTTATATAGATTATAGAAGACTTGCGCTGCACATGTTGCACATAACTGTATTTTCCTTTTCGAAGTGATTCCAAACATATTTAGAGCAATTCAAACCCATCATGGTGGACAGCGCGTCCGTCTCAGCTGAAGGAAATAATACATTATCTATCGGCTTGACTATATCGGTCAAATTTTCTTATTGGACCGATAACGATAACATCAAAAATAATCATTTATCGGCCGATAACGATATGTTGCCGATATATCGTGCATCCCTAATATATATATATATATATATATATATATATATATATATATATATATATATATATATATATATATATGTGTATGTATATATATATATATATATATATATATATATGTATATATATATATATATATATATATATATATATATATATATATATATATATATATATATATATGTATATATATATATATATATATATATATATATATATATATATATATATATATATTTATATGTATATATATATATATATATATATATATATATATATATATGCATGCGTCTACTTAAATAACCTACATTTAATTTAAAATTTTGAAGCAATAATTACTACTAAATGTTATCATGCAGCGACATTGTACGCATTTAAAAGAATAAGCCTGGAGTACAACCTATGTAAACCTTCATAACTTCGTAATTATATAATTATCCTCCATCTACCCTATAATTTGAGTAGAAGCCGCTTACTGTGTTTTGAGGTACAGTCCCCTTTCTAGTGCTTTGACCAGTTGGTCATTTAGCTAGCCAGCTAACCCATTCAACACCACTGTCATACATGTACATATATCAATACAGCACATTTATTTCATAACGACGTGTTTTTAATCGTGTCCGGAGATTTTAAATGAGTACGTTATGTAACAGTGTGTTTAATATAAAAACAGCAGTGACAGTTTTGAACGATGCTATCATTAGCGTGCTAACGCCCTGCAGAATCTCATTGAACTCCACCGGGACAACAAATAACATCCCACTGATGATTTTTCATAAGCTACACATCTGGTATAATAGTTATTTATGTCATGTGCGTCATACCTTCACCGCATTAGCAGTGTTTCCGCGGCCGTGTCTCACACACGATTCCATCGACGCCTGTTTATTTACACCGACAGCAGCGGCCATCCTCGGACTGAACCATCTTATGATACGTCGGTGTGAACACGACATACTGCTTTTGGACAAGTTCAAGTTGTCATACAATAAGTAAAGAAAATAAGTTCACAATGTGTATTTGTTCATTATTCGTATTATAAAAGTATCGCATTTGTTGTATGTCTGAATAAAAATGTACCGTTCTTGTCACAAAGTCACCCCTCTATGGCAATGGATCAGTCCGTCAGCTGTTTCCTTCCTCGCGCAGTAGTTCAAGAAATGTATTAAGACAAGATAGAATACTCATTGATCATTTACATTTATGAAAAAAACGAGAAATCTCAAGATGGTATTATTAGGCAAATTCAACAGCAATCTGAATGGGATAATATCTATCAAAATTTGGCGCAGGCTGGTTTTATTGTTCTAGACAGAAATGGATAGAACATGGTGGAAAAGGAATACGAAAATATTTCCATTATTTAGAAACATTAAATGCTAGTATTAACAGTATAGGATATAACCCTAAAATTAATTAATAGATCAGAGCTCAAATTTCCTCTCCTATAAAACATGTATCCCAAAGTAGGCCTATTGATAAACTCAGAAAGAAATTTGTGATCCATATCCTTCCTACCCAAGAAGAACTTAAAAATAGCAAGTTGAAAGACAATTAATCCCCAGGCAGGGCCGTTTAAAGGAATTTGGGGGCCCCAAGCAAAATGGACACGGAGGCCCCCCAATACCACCCCCCCACACACACACCTGCACGCACGCACGCAAAGCCGACAGGAACCACAGCATACAGTTTAAGTTCACCCTCACTTTATATAAATAAAAAAGGTTTACACTGCAAATACTGTTGTTGCATATAGGCCTACTGAGCATAAATAAAAAAGGTTTACACTGCAAATACTGTTGTTGCATATAGGCCTACTGAGCATAAATAAAAAAGGTTTACAGTGCAAATACTGCTGTTGCATATAATGTGCATTAAAATTTGAACATTTTCAACAATTAAACATTTGCAAAAAAAATTTTTGTAAACCTTTAAGAAACCATTTTTAAAACATCTATAAACATTACATAGTTAGACGGACCAGATATTCCTAACACTTAGTTAAGGGTTACTAGTTGGTTTGTAAACTGTCTATAAACATTATTTGGATGGTTATTATAAAGTTGCAACAGACTATAATACCTTGTTAAATAGTTAATAAACAGTACCAGTAAAACATGTGGGTTGTCCTGATACTGTACTTCAAAATGTAACACTGTAAAAATTGCCACACAGAATAAAGTAACTGTTCAAGATCCATTGGCAACTTATAAAAAATAATGTCATATTTGCATAAACTTTCACTACCGTATATATCCCGACACTAGCACATTAAGATAAGCTATGAAAAAATAATGCTCCTCTGCCTCTTTTCTGGTTAAATAATGTTTATAATAAAAGTTAATATAGACTGCTATATGAACTATTCCAGGTTATTTATGCATAGCATAAATAATAGTTAGTAGCCTATAGCATACTATGCCACTTTCATCAAAACCTATTACAAAGTCAAGTCAAGTCAACTTTATTTATATAGCGTTTTTAACAATGCAGATTGTCATCAGTTCATACAAAGCTATAGCAGCAATGTCATTAAATACAATAAACAGTGATTCTGGAACAGATCTGCGTCTTCCTTATCCAGTTAAAAAACATAGCCTATTACAGTTTGTAAACAAATTCCGTCCGTTCGAAAAAAAAAGCACTAACTGTTCGTTACAAGCAGCATTTGTCAGGCAGGTAAGTTAGCAAACATAAACATATTTTTGCTAGCCTACCTGCTGCAAAATTACACCATACACGAGCTATTTTATCCAGTAATTTATCACTTACCACTATCTTGTTTTTTCTTATCCTCCTCCTCCTTTCTCTCTTTTCTTTTCTGGCTTCCTGAAGCATAATTCCGCTTCATGATGACTGACGAGGAGGTTTTGTATTTTGCATTTTGTATTTTGTATTTATTCGGAAATATTATTCGCAAAAAAGCCCAACATACAGCAACTGCTGGAGCAATCGTGTAGTGATTATTTCTCCAGCAGATGGCGCTGTGAGCTACGCTGACTCTACTTGGTCATATATATATATAAACAATTACACCTAACCCTAGCTCACAACAAATACATAAATGCAGAATACACATACTTAAACACATGCTTAAAATAAGCCTAAAATGCAAAATAACAAGACCAATTAAAGAGTTATTTTCAAAAACAAACGTAATTTATACAGAATAAACTTCTGAAAATGAAAGTATTAAATACAATTACATTTGTTAAATAGTTTTATTCATCATATCATATTTATGTTGTTTTATTTGTTTAATGTGTTTTTGTTAAGTCATGTTCTAATATTGTTTTGAACGGCTTGTGATTTACAGTGGTGGTTTTACTATTAACTGTTTTCATTGTTTGATTGTTTTGTTTTTGCAGGTGCAGTGAATTGTATTAAAACCAGACCAAAAATCGTAATAATCAAACTAAATCATAATAATTATTAATGTTAATAATAATAATATAGAGAGCCCACAACGACAACAAAAAACATTCAAAAATATATTGTCCCTGTTTTTAATGAATAGACAGGCCCAATAACAAATGAGATTTCTTAGTGATATTTTGACCAATCAATTGGGAAATGTCCCCGTTTTCCATTTCAGAAATCTGGCCACCTTACTCTGCATGCATCAAAATGGATTTTTTATTTATTTTTACTATATTTTGCTATATTATTGCATATGAATAAAAAAAAGGATTAAATAATGTTTCCTTGTATTTTTGTAGTTCTTATTATTTTAACTTGTTTCAGGGTATTAAAATGTAAGTTTATATATGTGTGTGTTTAGTTGAGTTTCATACTTCAGGCTTTTATGGCACATATACTATGGCATTATTGGTGAATAATGCCAATATTTTCAAAAAGGGAAAAAAAACACCTCAATTTTATTCCGAAGCCCAAACTGAGCAAAAACGTATTATATATTTTTGTCATAGCTGATTATATATTTTTATTCATTTATTGTTTTTTCTATAATGAGTGTGTAATTCTGGATTGTGTTTAATAAATAAAAGAGTGACTATTAGTTCCACAAACACAGACGTACAGATATTCTATAGTGATGTAGAAATATATGAATGATACATTTATAACCCTTTTATTTTGCCAGTTTGTTGTGCTTGTTTCAGTTATTTACTGAATTGAATGTATATTTAAATATTTAAAAGTGTTAGCTGTAATCTTACACACTGCAAAGTGATAATTTCAAAAGGGATTAAATTCATAATTATTTAATGATCGAAGCACACAAAAAATGTATAACAAAGCCCTAAAACTGACAATTAATTGGCAAAAGCCACGCAAGCAGGGTCAAGCAGGATTTGACCACCTCCGCCTCATTTTGAGCCAGGAAAAAAACCCTGCTCAGGGAGAGTATTTATGTTAAGTGAAGTCAAGAAAGACAGTTTTTATTACATTTTTTATTAAAACATGTTTTTTTTTCAGGAAGTATTTTTTAATTTCAACTTAAAATGTCAGGAGATACATTGTTGACGTTACTGTTAAAAATGCACTTCCAATAAAGTGAGTGTTGGCAAAAACGGTGGTCATTCTCATTTTTATGTTGAGGCTGCAGAGGTGTTGTCGGCAACTGCTGAATGTAACTAATAAAGTAACTTGTAATCGAACTTAGTTACTTTTAAAATCAAGTAATCTGTAAAGTAACTAAGTTACTTTTTAAAGGAGTAATCAGTAATCAGATTACTTTTTCAAAGTAACTGTGGCAACACTGTTTAGGAGTTATGAAAATCTGTGTTTTCGCCACTCACATTGACATCAATTCAAGATGGCCGCCAAACGAACCCCGTGGGACATTAGTTGACCTAATGGCAACGTCAAAAATTCTTAACAAGAAACCATTAGGGTCCCAAAAAACAGGTTACAAAAAACTGCCAAGCGGATAGGCTACATGGGAACCATTTCTCCTGCTAGACTACTTGATTATCAAAGTTTAACAAAGTGAAACATTTTACTAGAAATCACACGTTTTATGTGTAATTTGACATGCAACGTTACCAAAAATGTCAGATTTAATCTAATTCTTTTTGATTTCAGTTAATACAGGTGGAGCTGGCAAAAGTGGAGGGTTTCTAAAACTACAGCAAATGTTAACAAAGCATTTGAAGGTTGAGCATGACAGCTCATTGGCTACTGATACAGCAGGAACCAATCAGATGTGCTCTAAAGAGAATGATGTGATTGCAGGCAGATTGAGTTAAAGGTGCAGTAAGCAAATTTTGAGAAACACTGTTGATATTTGAAATCACCAAAACAAACACACCCCCAAAAGGATCACACCCCAATCTTGATAGAGCCACCCCCAACTTCACAAACATGCTATGCCGTACAGGCACCTCCCCTCTCATGAGTGGACACGCCCCTCACTGCTGATTGGCTACACGTGTGTTTTAGTGCTCGGTCTGATCGTTTTTCAACAGCGTTTCTCAGAAAATATACGCACTGCACCTTTAAGGACCTGTCAGCCTGCGCCATCTAGAGTTTCAGGACAGAACTTTTTATTTGTTTTTGGGAAACTGTTCCTGTAAGCTTCAAGATTGACCGAAATCATTCCAAAGGCCAAAGTATGCAGGAGAGTCAGCGTACAGAGCGCATGACGCAAATTTGATTAGTAATTAGTTTATCCACAATGTGGCAACCGTGCCCTTGGTGCGTCAATTCACAAGATAGTTGAAGGTTAGAAAGTACCCTCATTTTAACAACTCTAGCATTAAAGAAGAATACAAAGATATTTACATGGGTTGTAACTCGTGGCGAGAGATTGCTCAAAACTGCGCATGTATCAACTCCTGTGGAAGTGTACGAGTCAAAAGAAGTGTACTTTGCAAGCCTGTGCGTTCAACAAACAAATTATACTTTTATTCAAAGGGGTCATCGCGTCATATATAAGACACTATTGTCAGGATGTACCAGCGGACAGAGGTGTAAAATACGTGACAGGGACAAAAATACACAGTCCAGAGTGGTTTTAACTCCCAAGGTGGAAAGAAATAAAAATATTCAGTAGCAAAAATAATCAAAATATAATACAGAGGAAAATAAACTTGCAATACACAAATGTAAATTGGCTATGCCGATGTACAGGACCAAAAACCACAAACGAGATTGAATCTCTCCACACTCCCTCCCCTGCCCTAAAATGGCTGCCTCTTTTATAGGCTTTGGCTCATCCTATTTTTGGAACATATCATTTAAGGGGAAAACCTATAAGTTACAAACAGGTGACAAGGCATAAACAAACAAACCTTCATGACATTTCAACTCTACAACATATATTATTTACATCTATTAACATGTACAGAGCTCAAAACAATAAAGACAAAACATAGAAGAAAACACTTCCATCCCAGGCTCTCTCCCTCCCCTATGAGGTCAGAACCCGATGGAGTAATCTTTGATGAGCAAATGCTAGTTTAAATATGGCTACTTGTGTACATGTGTACTGGAGTGGCATGTGAGAGGTGTGATGGAAATATTTTATATAACGGCCTCAGAAATGGTCAAAGGGTTATTTAGCATGACACTACAGAAAAAAAGGATGTTCAGGTCAAAGACCATGTAGACTTAGCCAAAAAGGTGTAGTCATTTGATTACCTTAAACCAATCACCAGAACCAACCACAGTTAAGAAGGCTTGAGTAACATTGATTTTCAATCAACTGTAAGAAACATAAATGTACATGCATCTTTCTGTTCAGGAGACTCATTTGGTTGTTGTGACCAGTGATCTCCCTGCCGTGAATAAAACTTCATTTCAGCAAAGAGCAACTTGGGAGTGGTGTCAGGTATATATGCTGCGCAGCTGAGGAATAGAAGTACTAAAGATTCTGCGCTCAATAGATCACAGCAGAGACAGTGATAGTGTTGGAAGTAGGGCTGTGCGATATTGAAGAAAAATGCGATATCCTTGTTAAATAATGCGATACGATATTGTTTCAAGTCTGTCAAATCTATTTATTTCCCCAACTGATATCTTTCACTTAAAGCATAACCGACTGTGTTTACATGAATACTCATCAAGACAGCCATTTTGACACAACTGTGTGTGTATTTGACAGTTCGAGTGTGTAACAAGACACAAAATAAAAGAGCGGCTTGTGCGCACGTTTCGGTGAGTGTCAGACAGCACGAGACTGCAAGGAGTTGTTTTTCGCAAGTTATTGCGTTTAATAACTCTTTTTAACGTCAAGCAAGTCACATAAGTCGTGTGCTCAGTCTATTCTCTGCTATATGCATCGACCTAAAACGTACACTTTTCACAATGTTGAAGTAGCCTATTAAAATCATTCAGATATTGCGTGCCCTTGCGACATGCATATTGCGATATGTACATTTGCGATATTTCGATATATTGCGCAGCCCTAGTTGGAAGACTATAGAGCCGTTCTCGGGGTGAGGCTGTAATAATAAGAGTCTGCAGAGACCAGCGTACACCTGAGAAGGACGGTGAGAGTGTATAGATGCTAAAGACCTGTGTGCTCGTGTGTTGAGTAAACGCTAGTGATAGTAGCTTCTCGACGGGACGCCGTCACCTTACTTCGGGAGAGGAGTTACCTCGAAGTATTGAAATTGTGTTAGATGTATTCGAGAAGGGAATTACCTCCAGATACTGTAGTTTTATATTAACAACTGGGAGTTGTTTTGAATTGTCCGTGGTGAAGTCAGACAAACGGATTGAGAATTGCCGCGACAGAGGTGAACCAGAAGGGATGTTTAGCTGTTTGAAATGCATTGAAGTTAAACTGATAACTGAATGAAATTAAATAAACTCTTATGGTGTAAAGTATTTTTGGTGTTCTTCTCTGTGTAATGATATTAGAACGGCATGCGTCACTGAACATTTAAACAAATTCCAGCATTAAACAAACAAAACAATGAAACTAACAACTTGGGACAACGAACGGGATGTTACAACACCGACATCAGGGCTACAAACACACAACTACATCAGGATGGCACATCTGCTGCGTTCCAGGCAGGTTTCTGAGCCCGTAAGTTACGACTTCAAACCACAACTGACGACTTTGTAGCGTTCCAGGCAAAGTCACGCCGAACTGCCTGAGCGGTAGCTTGATGTAAACAAAGCGTGGCGGACCGTACGGGGCTTATGCTCATTTACAATCACTTCTATCGCCAAAGGTGCTCACTCCTTGCTTATTTGAGGGAAACAGAGGAGAAAAGTGGCGCATAAGGCAAGAGAAGCTGTTATACCTTTTATTTTATGTTATTTGTATATTTGTAAATGTATTTGGTATTATTTTATTCTTGCACTCAATGGCCTGAAAACGAGCTACGGCTAGAAAAGCTGCTGATAATGCATAGCATTTGCGGATGAATAACGTTAGAGCAATACCTTATTTTAAAAAACGATTTGGCTTTTAATGTACGACTTTCATAAACACCGCATCCATAGGGGCTGCCATTGTTGCTTCGCGGGCTAGTGTGACGTCAGAGCTCGTAACTGGGAGTACATCGATCTAGTACGAGTTCACGGGTGGGAAGTCACGGGTTTGACTGGTGCACTTTTAGGGAAGAAGGTTGGAAAACACGGGTCGCCTGGAACACGGCATTAGTTTGTGTGTATGTGTAATGGTGGAAACAGTTTGTTGTGTGCACATGCCCATGTTCAGTCCCTTCAAAATAAAAGTCCGGGGTCACAGTCAGTATGTGACAACTATATAAATAAAGATGAGTTGTTCTGACTAAACAAAGCAAATGTGGCTGTGATGACTTGATGACTCTTTCCAGTCTTCGGTCTCTCATGTTCTTGCTCAGACGTGGGCCGGCTCTGATCTCTGGTGCGGCGGCTTGGGTTCCTGTCAGGTCGGGGTTGGACTTCAGGCTTCGGGTCAAGTCTCGAGCTCAAGCCCGAAAACGTTAAACGAAAGCGTTTAGATGGAGTGGAAAGGACGTCCTGGGCTCTGCCAGCTGCCGCTCTGCCACTCCCTCAAACCTGTGGACACAGAAACAGAAAACTCAGAAGAACCTCTTCGCACAATCTCTCGTCTGTACAGGCCTCCAGTTGCATCACTATGTGTTATTTTCCTGTTTATTACTGTGAAGCCGCTCTAAAACAATCTGTATTGTATAAAGCGCTGTATAAATGAAGCTGACTTGACTATAACAATGAACACAAATTTGAAAACCTCACTAAAAATAATCCAGAATTGAAGAAAAATGATAATAATCCTGCTCTGTCTGTTACACTTCCTCACACCTGAAATCACTGATCGAGTGAATCTCCTGAACATCTCCGGATCATTTGTGATCCATTCATTTTGTAACATCTGCTCTAACGTTGGCCGTTTCATTGGATCCCGGGCTAGGCACTGGCTAATCAGATCACTGCATTCTGTACAAATTTTATTAAGGAGAGAGCTGGTTAGTCATGTGACACAAATGTTGGGGCATCTATTAAAACAGCATCTGATGGAGAATAATCTGAATGTATTTAAACTTGAAAAATCTTACATACTTCACCTTTACCTGTTTCTAAACAGAGCCTTTGCTTTATGTGTGTGTGTTTATCAATGTTATCAATATTTTTCACTCACCTTTGGATAGGTTGGAGTTCCGAAATGTAACTTTGGCTTGTGTGATTTCCGTTCTATTGCCAAAGGGACGACGTGCGTTCACCATCTCGTACAACAACACGCCTAGAGCCCAGACATTTGTTGGGATGGCGTGGAATAGAGGTTCAGTGAAGACTTCAGGCGGGGTGTAACCCAGTAATCCTGTAAGCAAGACATTTGCACATTGTTGAGCAATTTCTTCAAAGCATCAAATAATCAGAAAGTCACTACATCCAGGTTTCCACACTCCAAAAATACTCACCACGGTATATTTTGCTCTCGTAGCCATCACCACTAAGTAGATGACCGCAGCCAAAGTCGATCAACTTGAGCTCTAGCGTGTTTGTCTTCACCAGGAAATTCTGTGGATGAACGTCATTTTGAAATACGCCATGCTCGATGCAGTGTTGCACTGCCTGCAAAGCCTGTTGCATGAAGACCCGTGCGATTGTTTCATCCAGTGGAGGATCACGATGGATGAAGACCAGCAAGTTCTCGCAGGGTTCAGGGAACTCCATTATGAGGTCGAATGTCCGAGGATGTTCAAACCAGTCGTACAGTCGTATGACGTAGGGGCTCATGGGTTCTTGCCTCATCATGAGCAGCAGCGCCACTTCTGTAACGAGAGGTGTGGGATGCCCAGGCTAGAGAAAAGTAGTAGACAGAAGGTTAGCTGGGTAAAAATCTGAAGAAAACATATCATGTTTATAGATACGATCATCAGAGCCTTTCCAGGTTTACTGATCTATTACATTTACACCTAATGCTTTCTACAGGTGTATTGACCACAGTGATCAGCACTTAAACAACAAATACACATTCAACTTTTGACCAACTTACAATAACAAGATAACGATCGTTGTTAATCTTGCGCATCTGCTTGATGGCAATCTGCAAAAAAAACACACAAAAAAGCAGTGTTCAATAACAGTAACAGTGTTCAAGCGCCTGCTTGTACAATTCAGCGAGATTGCTTTACCCTTTTGCCATCAAGTTTCCGTGTTCCCTTGAACACTCTTCCGAATCCTCCGGATCCAATCATCTCTCCCACGGTATAGAGAGTCTCAAAGGAGTCTGAAAAACAAAATATGAGAAATATATGAGCTTGCTAGATCCTTTGTTTTATATTAAAAATATCAGTGCAAACAAGACAATAATAATATACTGTTTAAAACAATGTTGGAGAAATAATGTCTGTGGATTGACCATTATTTGGCTTGACGCCGGAGTGATCTGGATCAGGTGATGATGGATCAGGATCGGGTTCTGGCTCCAGATCCGCTGGAGGAACAAACGGCTCCACAACATCCTCAGCACTGAGACAACAGCAGAGGAACGAGCGCCTCATAGCCTGACACACGTTCCTGAGGAAAGAACGATCTCCTTTCCTCTTCTTACATTCTGCAGGTTTTTCTGAAATGAAGAAAACAAAGCTGAATTATTAGAAACATCTCTGACGTCAAAATAGGCAATGATATAATGGCATACCTTACATTTTACTGTTAAATCCAGAAAAAAAATTAAATGTGCCTGTACTGTGACTGTCTTACGCATGAAATAGCAAAATCTCCATCTGTACGCTTTACACTGCCCAGCTTTATTTCAGTCTCACCTGTTGAGCTCTCGTTCAATGATGAAACCTCCTTAAGGCCATATGAAGTCTCCGTTGGCTCGACGGGAACTTGACCTGGCAGCAGAGGCCACATCCACTCTTCGGGGCTGTCGGACCAGGACAAACTACAGTGGCTGCAACTGCCCTGTTCGCTTAGGCTATCCGGTCTTTCGCCACTCCACCTCCACTCGACGATGTACGAGCCTCTGCTGCTAAGGCTCAACGACTCTCTACAGAACCGCCTCACTATATTGTCAGAGAGGGACAAAGATGATTTGGACATGATTAATAATCAAGTTGTTACTTTATTTTTTCCCCCCAACTTTCTATTTTCAAAGACGTTCATTATTTCTTAACTGAGCCATAACTTCTTCAATAAAAGCCTATTCTGACCTCTGCGAAAGAGTTTAGATGGAGTGGACGGACGTCCATCGTCCTGGCTCAGCCGGCTGCCGCTCTGCCACTCCCTCTTCCTGTCAGTCTGACCTGTGGACACAGAAACACAAAACTCAGAAGACAGAAGTGCTAAATGTGTAGAAGCTCCTGGATCTGTGTCTGGGTCGGTCCTCAGAACCGTGTCTCCAAACCTCCTGACCAGCCGTCTGAGAGAAAGCGGCTCTCCTCAGGGCCGTGCACAGGGGGGTGGACCGGTGGCTAGAGCCACTGCCCCTCTGCCCTCATCGGCTGAGCTGCCCAGCTTGCCCGCTTCCCTCCCTTACCCCCAGGGGATTCCCATAAAAGCGTTCTGTTCCGCAAAAAATCCACGAATTGCACTAATCCGCTCCGTGTTTTCCCGCTCGCTCCACGGCATCGATCCCTGTGGCAGTGCCCGCTCTCTGTAGAGACGACATCCCATTACCAGGTAGATTACAAACTACAATCCACGTTACAGAAGGTGCTTGATCCGCGGAATTGTTTTTGTATTTTTGTCGGTAATATTTTGCTCCTGGTCTTCTAATAGTGCTAGCAACTTGTGCAAAATATCCACGTTCTTGGAAGATAATTAATTGTATAAATCAAATGATTGTAGCCTACCTGATCTGATCTAATATAAACAACACCAACTTTGCTGTTGTCGGCACACTTTGTAGACAAAAAAACCCCCAATGACTTCACACAAAAAAAAGACAGAGTGAGAAAGAGCAAAGGGAGGCTAAAGCCCGTTCAACATTGTAAACATGGATTCAAAGCTCCAGCGGGTAAATCATCATAGAATATTATTACAGTTTGTCACACTTTAACTCCTGTAAAGTATATTTCCCGTCATAATCAATTGTCTGAGAATATTAGTATATATAACATTATGATATTTTACTAAGACCATATTAATAGTAGCCTATGCACAATTTAAAAAAGGGTACAATGGGGCTAAAGGCACACCCTAATAAAAAATTAGCTTTTTAATCATGTCTAAATTAATACTTGTTCAAAAAAATCTCTTTAGCAAAGTTTGCCGTATTTTCTGTTTATTTTGATGAATAAAATAAGTCATTATTGTCCAATAAATATTAAAATATGTTATTATAAAAGTATATTTTAAAAATACATAAACTTTTTTTAAGTAAAGATTCTGAAAGCATTGAATGAGATCACATAATAATTTAATAATGCTTTACAGTAATAAAAACCAATACATATATTTTTATTTCATGATATGATTATTATCATATTTTTTTAAATCTGATGGTTTCATTGTAAATATGATGGTGGACTAAGGTGGACACCCAATCTAATATGACATTTATTATCATGTTAATTATTGTGCCTTTTACCCCAAATACCATACTTTAACATATTCTTCTGTTATTGAAAAACTGTTGCTTTATTTACTTTGAACAAAACTGAAAATCATAAACAAGACATTTGTCTCAAAATACATTCAAGTATTTTAACAATTCTCATTTTCTGCTTAAATCTACAACATTTTTTAAAAAGCATTAAATATGAGATCAAATTAGTGCAGAGTCAACTTTTTGGAAGCATAATTACTACAACATAAATTGAATTAGCCCTAAAGCCTAACAATTGTATTCACAATATGATTGTAAAAGGTTTGCTATTCAATCTTTACATTAAGATGATACTCAACCCCCTTATATTGCCCATTTTTTTGGTTTGGGCCACTGCCCCACCAAATGTCTGTGCACGGCCCTGGCTCTCCTGGATCTGGAGCGGCCTGAGGCTGGAATATTTCAGTAACATTACATCCCATAAACAAATTAAAAACCTAAAGCACTCACCACCTCCTGTTTCACCCATCATATTCGCCATCGACATCCTCCTCCAATCTGGAATAAAAGCAATACAAAACACAAAACACAACACAACACAACACAATACAATACAATACAATAAACTCTCCTCAAAAATACTCCTCCCAGAAAAGAAAAGAAAAGAAAAGAAAAACAAAAAAGAAATCAAACTCGAAAAAAAAGAAAAGAACAATAAGATAGCACTATCCTTAGAAATAATAAGAACTAAAACTCAAAAATATAACTCTGTGTAAATGATATCTCCTGCGATGTTCTTCCAGAATAAAAGTCTTGTCTCAGGAATCGTCCAAACAGCTTCAAAATCTCAAAGTCAGCACAGAAAATACTCTGCAAAAGTTTGTGAATTCGCCTCGTCTCTCTCAACAACAGATCGAGATCGGTGTGCGTGCACAAGAGTCTGAATTCATAACACGCGTCGCCATAGCAACTAAAACGCGAATCATTCATATGAACAGAGCACGTGACCGCACATCGATCTGAACACATTTATTGAATAGTTACAAACTTAATCTTTAATAAAAAGTCTGAACATGTTTCATTGACTCAAATGCTAGATATCTCTGCAATTACCAGACGTCCCCGTTTTTCGGAAATGTCCCCGTTTTACAGCTCATTCAAAACAACCCGCATTTACATTGCAAAAAAGCCCAACAAACAGCAACTGCTGGAGCAATCGTGTAGTGATTATTTCTCCAGCAGATGGCGCTGTGAGCTACGCTGACTCTACTTGGTCATATATATATTATTATAAAAGTATATTTTAAAAATACATAAACTTTTTTTAAGTAAAGATTCTGAAAGCATTGAATGAGATCACATAATAATTTAATAATGCTTTACAGTAATAAAAACCAATACATATATTTTTATTTCATGATATGATCATTATCATATTTTTTAAATCTGATGGTTTTATTGTAAATATATATATATATATATATATATATATATATATATATATATATATATATATATATATATATATATATATATATATATATATATATATATATATAAACTAAACAATTACACCTAACCCTAGCTCACAACAAATACATAAATGCAGAATACACATACTTAAACACATGCTTAAAATAAGCCTAAAATGCAAAATAACAAGACCAATTAAAGAGTTATTTTCAAAAACAAACGTAACAAAACATTTGAAGTTAAAAAAGTAATTTATACAGTATACACTTCTGAAAATGAAAGTATTAAATACAGTTACATTTGTTAAATAGTTTTATTCATCATATCATATTTATGTTGTTTTATTTGTGTAATGTGTTCCCTTTCGTTCAGTCACTACGACGTAACGTTAGTGACTAACGAATGGGGGTTTCGCTTAGAAGCCTATCAACTTCGAGTTTTGAGAAAACGCCCAATGGCGTGCCAATGCCATGGGGCATGCGGAATTTGCATACGTAGCTCCGCCTCACTGCGTGAGTATATAAGGAAGTACGAGGCAATATCGCATTATGTTTCTGCTTTCGGAGCCAAGAGTACCTACCTCTTCACTCCTACAGCCTTCTGAGACTCTGTCAGCTTCTTCGAGACGAGCAGCTTTCCAGTCGGTGTTGGTGTGACGGCGCGTTCCAGTGATAGCATACTTCCTGCCTGCTGATCTGTGCAGTGGTCTGCATCCAGCTGGTGTGTGTTTCCCTGGGCGCTTCGGCATCGGCTGCAAAGTTTCCTCTCATAAAAGAGCTTGCACGTGACACGTCCTTTTCAGGATGTTTCGTCCGTGCACTTCTGGGTGCGGTAGATCGCTTTTCTCCTTTGACGGGCACGAGCGCTGTGTGACGTGTTTGGGCTTTCAGCACGCTCAGACAGCGCTCGTGGATGACTCATGTTCTCTCTGCGGGAACCTGGCCATCTCAGTGCTTCGATCGAGACTCCGTGAGTTCCGTGCTGATGCCGGAACGAGAGTCCCCTCCGTCACCCCCCAATCTGCGGTCTCCTCTGGAGGCGGCACTTTGGCTGGTGACCAGGGTGATCTGAGGGTGACGGTGTGGAACAAAGCTCCGACGCTAGTTCCTCGGCCCACACCCCCCTCTCAGGCACTTGACCCGGCCCGCGCTCAGGCGTCTACATCGGGGCCGGCTCCTGCTGTCCCGACTGTGGCGTTTGGCGCGGCGGAGGAGGAAGTGATGTCTATCGCCGCATCACAAGGTGGGCTGGAGTCATCTGAGGATGATGATTCGGCTGTGCTGCCACCTTCGGGTGCGCCAGCATTGCCCGAGTCGGACCCAGAGTTGACAGCCATGCTATCTCGGGCCGCCGCAGCGCTTGGACTGGAGTGGAACCCTCCGCCTCAGCCCGAGCGTTCGCGGTTGGATGATTGGTTTTTGGGGGCGGCGCGTCCGGACACCCGTCCGGCCGCTCCTCCAATACCTTTCTTCCCCGAGGTGCATGAAGAGGTCGCGCGTTCCTGGAAGGCCCCGTTGTCTTCCCGTGAACGTTTGGCGGCCTCTTCCGCCTTCACCTCTCTTGATGGAGCCGCGGCTCATGGGTACACTGGGGTCCCCCCAGTCGAACGTTCTGTTGCGATGCAACTGTGTCCTCAGAGCGCTTCGTCCTGGCGTGGTGACCCAAAGCACCCCTCCAAGGCCTGTAGGTTTTCGTCATCCCTGGTGGCGAAGTCCTATAGAGCTGCGGGGCAGGCCGCCGCTTCTTTGCATACCATGGCAACTCTTCAGGCTTACCAAGCCAAGTTGCTGTGTGGTATGCACGAGAGAGGGGCTGATCCAGGACTCAGCAATGAGTTGCGTGCCGCCACCGACCTCGCTCTCCGGGCGACGAAGGTGACCGCACGCTCCCTGGGTCAGGTGATGTCCACAAACGTGGTCCAGGAGCGACACCTATGGCTCAACCTGTCCGATGTGCGCGACGCTGAGCGAACACGTTTCCTCAACGCCCCCATATCGCAGGATGGGCTATTCGGCGGAGCGGTCGAGAGCTTCGCCCAACAGTTCTCGGCCGCTCAGAAGCAGACTGAGGCTATAAAATACATCCTGCCCCGGCGGTCAGCTGCTGCCTCCACCCCACCGCCCGCGCAGGTGCCTCAGCCTGCTCGCCGCCGAGGACGCCCTCCCGCGGCTTCCTCCGCCTCTGCGCCACCCAAGCAGCAGCCTCCACCCGGGCCGCGCAGAGGCAGCCGCAGGAAGGCGTCCCAGTCCGCTCCAGCCCCGCAGCCCGCGAAGAAACGCCAGGCTAAGCGGCGCTCCTGATGCGGACGGCTCAGGGATGGGCAGTTCTTTCCAGGAGACGGCGGCAGGGCCGCTCCTTCCCCCGGTGGAGGGCCGGGGGAGAATCTTTTGTTCAGCTGCTGGCCCCCGGGTCAGCAGCACCCTAATGTGGTTAAAGAAAGAACTGACAACCCCATCCCTGAGCCCCCAGAGATCGGTGACGGCAGTGCGCGCCACCCTCGGGTCTCGCCACTCTCGTCCCTCTCTGTCGCCAGCCCCCTGGCAGAGCAGACCCCAGTGGAACGCGAGTCCTTCCCTGGTCTCCTCTGTCAGGGCGCAGCCGTTAACCGTGCTCCGACCCGGGGACGCCCAACAGCCTCCCCTGTCCGCGCCGGTAACGCTGCCTCGCTGCCCCACCCAGGGTACGTCTGTCGTCCGTATGACCCCGTTGGTGCAGTCTCTGGAAGCCTGGCTTCAGCTTCCGGGGCTGTCCCGCTGGGTTGCCCGGACCATCAGGCTCGGCTACGTGATTCAGTTCGCGCAGGCTCCTCCCCGTTACAGGGGAGTCCGCTATACCATGACCGGGGCCCATGCCCCCGTCATGCGTGCGGAGATTGCCACTCTACTGGCGAAGGGTGCGATCGAGCCTGTCCCTCCAGCCGAAATGAGGTCGGGGTTCTACAGCCCCTACTTCATTGTACCCAAGAAAACCGGTGGGTTACGGCCAATCCTGGACCTTCGCATCTTGAACCGATCCCTTCACCGGCTTCCGTTCAAGATGTTGACTGCGAAACGCCTTTTCGAATGCGTTCGTCCGTACGATTGGTTTGCAGCGATCGACCTGAAGGACGCCTACTTCCATGTCTCCATCCTTCCTCGACACAGACCGTTCCTACGGTTTGCTTTCGAGGGGCGGGCATACCAGTACGCGGTTCTCCCATTCGGGTTATCTCTGTCCCCTCGCGTCTTCACGAAGATCGCCGAGGCAGCCCTTGCGCCCCTTTGGCAGCACGGGGTCCGCATCCTGAACTACCTCGACGACTGGCTCATACTAGGCCACTCTCGAGAGCAGGTTTGCGGACACAGAGATCTGGTTCTCCACCACTTAACCCGTCTGGGCCTTCGGGTCAACTGGGAGAAGAGCAAACTTTGCCCCGTGCAGAGGATCTCTTTTCTCGGTATGGAGATCGACTCGGTCGCCATGTACGCGCAGCTTTCGAGCGAGCGCGCGCAGTCTCTGCTGACTTGCCTCCGACAAATCGAGAGCAAGAATGCGGTTCCACTGAAACTATTTCAGAGGCTCCTGGGGCATATGGCATCTGCAGCCGCGGTAACGCCGCTCGGATTGCTTCATATGAGACCGCTTCAGCACTGGCTTCGCGATCGAGTCCCGAGATGGGCATGGCAGTCTGGCACGCTCCGGGTCCAAGTCACTCGGGCCTGCTTACAGACACTCACCCCGTGGTCGAACCTCAGCTTTCTACGGGCCGGTGTGCCCTTAGAACGAGTTTCCAGGCATGTTGTCGTATCGACGGATGCCTCTGCCACGGGCTGGGGTGCCATGTGCAATGGACAAGCAGCCGCGGGCTCCTGGACAGGACCCCAGCGCCTCCTGCATGTCAATTGCCTCGAGTTGCTGGCAGTACGGTTCGCCCTGCACCGCTTCCGAGCGTTGCTGAAGGGCCAACATGTGCTTGTCCGGACAGACAACACGGCCGTAGTAGCGTACATCAACCACCAGGGCGGTCTACGCTCCCGCCGCATGTCTCAACTCGCCCGCCATCTCATTCTATGGAGTCAGAAGCGCCTGAGGTCCCTTCGTGCTGTCCATATTCCGGGAGTCCTGAACCACGCAGCCGACGAGCTCTCGCGGTTTCAGCCTCTCCCGGGAGAGTGGAGACTCCATCCCCGGACGGTTCAGCTGATTTGGGAACAGTTCGGCGAAGCACAGGTAGACCTGTTTGCCTCCCACGACTCTTCCCACTGCAGCCTGTATTATTCCCTGACCGAGGGCACGCTCGGCACGGATGCACTGGCGCACAGCTGGCCGCGGGGCCTACGCAAATATGCGTTCCCCCCAGTGAGCCTACTCGCACAGCTTCTGTGCAAGATCAGGGAGGACAAGGAGCAGGTCCTTTTGGTCGCCCCGTACTGGCACGGCCGGACCTGGTTCCCCGAACTCATTCTCCTTGCGACAGCCCCTCCCTGGCCTATTCCTCTGAGACCGGACCTCCTTACTCAGAGACGGGGCACCCATTGGCACCCGCGTCCCGACCTTTGGAACCTCCACGTGTGGCTCCTAGACGGGACCCGGCAGGTTTGAGTGGCCTACCACCTACGGTGGTCGCCACCATCACTTCCGCTAGGGCAGAGTCCACTCGGCATGCCTATGCGTTGAAGTGGAACCTCTTCGTCACCTGGTGCTCTTCCCGCCAAGAAGACCCCTGGAAATGCCCGATCGGGTCCGTGCTTGAGTTTCTCCAAGAGGGGCTGGAGCGAAGGCTGTCTCCCTCCACCCTCAAGGTATATGTGGCCGCAATATCTGCCCACCACGATCTCTTGGAGAACAAAAAGGTAAGTCAGCACGACCTGGTCATCAGGTTCCTGAGGGGAGCTAGGAGACTGAATCCTCCTCGCTCTCCTCTCGTACCCTCTTGGGACCTCGCAGTAGTGTTAACTGCTCTGCAGAGACCTCCCTTTGAGCCTTTGCGGTCGGTTGATATTAAGTTTCTGTCTATGAAGACGGCTCTGCTGACCGCATTGGCCTCAGTCAAGAGGGTCGGGGACCTGCAGGCATTTTCGGTTGACGAAGCGTGCCTGGAATTCGGGCCGGCTAACTCTCACGTGATCCTGAGACCCCGGCTTGGATATGTGCCCAAGGTTCCCACCACTCCGTTTAAGGACCAGGTGGTGAACCTGCAAGCGCTGCCTTTGGAGGAGGCAGACCCAGCCTTGGCATTGCTCTGTCCAGTACGCGCCCTCCGCGCCTACGTAGACATGACGCAGTGTTTCAGGACCTCAGACCAGCTCTTTGTCTGTTATGGTGGAGAGAGGAAGGGAAGTGCTCTCTCAAAGCAAAGGCTGTCTCACTGGATAGTGGACACCATTGCTTTGGCTTACCAGCAGCAAGGCCGACCATGTCCCCTTGGTGTGAGGGCACACTCCACCCGGAGTGTGGCTTCCTCTTGGGCTCTAGCGCATGGCGCCTCGCTAGCAGACATCTGCAGAGCTGCAGGCTGGGCGACACCCAACACATTCGCCAGATTCTACAATCTCCGAGTGGAGCCAGTGTCCGACTATGTACTCGCCCCCCCGAGGGGCCGGTGATGGACCAGGTTCAGGTGTCTTCGCTTGCTCGCCACTCCACTCCACGGACTGGATACGTGCGATATTTCCTCAGGTGAGTTCCCCGAGAGCCCTGAGCTCCTCCAGCACTGTCGACGCCGACATCAGTTCAGTCTGCCCTTTTGAGCCCAGACCCTCATGTCCGGCCAGGTGCCCCATGTGCATGGTTCCCTCTGGCGACCCCCACATGTGTATTTCACCGTAAGTCTCCGCAGTGAGCGGGTTTCTTCCCTTGGCGTGTCCCCGCCACCCCTAGGGTTAAAAATCCACCTTCGGCTGGTACCCTAGAGATCTTCCATATGCAACCCTCTCCGGGTCATATGTGTCTCTTAAGTCCTCCCCACGGGTAGGCATCTTTGGCATTCCCTCACTGGGATATGCTTCCCAGTGTACCTTGGTAATCCTGTGTTAAGTGGAGTCCTTCGTCCGTACTAGTCTTACGACAGGGTACTCTCACTTACGCAGGGCACTGGAAGACAGCTGAGTGGCGGGATTATATTGGGACCCCCATTCGTTAGTCACTAACTGTGGCGAGCAGCGAGGCCGAGGGACCGTGAGGGCGGGACGAGGCGGCGCTCATCAGAGAGGATGAGCGCCAGCTGCGCGCCGCAGCGATCTCGGCCCTTGCGGAGGAGTGAGGGAGTATAAAGGAGGAGCGACGACAGTAAGGGACGAGAGAGGACCAGGCCTGGACATTTTTGTTATGTGCACGCTGCAGTCGTCCGCGAGGGGCTGCAGCCTTTTTGTTTTCATTTTGTGTTTGTGTGTGTGTAGGCGGCAGTCGACCGTGAGGGGCTGTCGCCGCCATTTTATTTTGTGTTTATGTTTTATTAAACACTTTGATTGTTCGCCGGTTCCCGCCTCCTTCTTCCCGTACAAACAACTTTTACTACACTAACGTTACGTCGTAGTGACTGAACGAAAGGGAACGTCTCGGTTACGGATGTAACCCTCGTTCCCTGAGGAGGGAACGGAGACGTAACGTCCCCTTGCCACATCGAGCTGTGTTGCCTGGAACGCAGGAGTTCAGTCTTGGCTCCTCAAGCAGGTAACATAATGCGATATTGCCTCGTACTTCCTTATATACTCACGCAGTGAGGCGGAGCTACGTATGCAAATTCCGCATGCCCCATGGCATTGGCACGCCATTGGGCGTTTTCTCAAAACTCGAAGTTGATAGGCTTCTAAGCGAAACCCCCATTCGTTAGTCACTAACGTTACGTCTCCGTTCCCTCCTCAGGGAACGAGGGTTACATCCGTAACCGAGACGTTTTTGTTAAGTCATGTTCTAATATTGTTTTGAACGGCTTGTGATTTACAGTGGTGGTTTTACTATTAACTGTTTTCATTGTTTGATTGTTTTGTTTTTGCGGGTGCAGTGAATTGTATTAAAACCAGACCAAAAATCGTAATAATCAAACTAAATCATAATAATTATTAATGTTAATAATAATAATATAGAGAGCCCACAACGACAACAAAAAACATTCAAAAATATATTGTCCCTGTTTTTAATGAATAGACAGGCCCAATAACAAATGAGATTTCTTAGTGATATTTTGACCAATCAATTGGGAAATGTCCCCGGTTTCCATTTCAGAAATCTGGCTACCTTACTCTGCATGCATCAAAATGGATTTTTTATTTATTTTTACTATATTTTGCTATATTATTGCATATGAATAAAAAAAAGGATTCAATAATGTTTCCATGTATTTTTGTAGTTCTTATTATTTTAACTTGTTTCAGGGTATTAAAATGTAAGTTTATATATGTGTGTGTTTAGTTGAGTTTCATACTTCAGGCTTTTATGGCACATATACTATGGCATTATTGGTGAATAATGCCAATATTTTCAAAAAGGGAAAAAAAACACCTCAATTTTATTCCGAAGCCCAAACTGAGCAAAAACGTATTATATATTTTTGTCATAGCTGATTATATATTTTTATTCATTTATTGTTTTTTCTATAATGAGTGTGTAATTCTGGATTGTGTTTAACAATTAAAAGAGTGACTATTAGTTCCACAAACACAGACGTACAGATATTCTATAGTGATGTAGAAATATATGAATGATACCCTTTTATTTTGCCAGTTTGTTGTGCTTGTTTCAGTTATTTACTGAATTGAATGTATATTTAAATATTTAAAGGTGTTAGCTGTAATCTTACACACTGCAAAGTGATAATTTCAAAAGGGATTAAATTCATAATTATTTAATGATCGAAGCACACAAAAAATGTATAACAAAGCCCTAAAACTGACAATTAATTGGCAAAAGCCACGCAAGCAGGGTCAAGCAGGATTTGACCACCTCCGCCTCATTTTGAGCCAGGAAAAAAACCCTGCTCAGGGAGAGTATTTATGTTAAGTGAAGTCAAGAAAGACAGTTTTTATTACATTTTTTATTAAAACATGTTTTTTTTCAGGAAGTATTTTTTAATTTCAACTTAAAATGTCAGGAGATACATTGTTGACGTTACTGTTAAAAATGCACTTCCAATAAAGTGAGTGTTGGCAAAAACGGTGGTCATTCTCATTTTTATGTTGAGGCTGCAGAGGTGTTGTCGGCAACTGCTGAATGTAACTAATAAAGTAACTTGTAATCGAACTTAGTTACTTTTAAAATCAAGTAATCTGTAAAGTAACTAAGTTACTTTTTAAAGGAGTAATCAGTAATCAGATTACTTTTTCAAAGTAACTGTGGCAACACTGTTTAGGAGTTATGAAAATCTGTGTTTTCGCCACTCACATTGACATCAATTCAAGATGGCCGCCAAACGAACCCCGTGGGACATTAGTTGACCTAATGGCAACGTCAAAAATTCTTAACAAGAAACCATTAGGGTCCCAAAAAACAGGTTACAAAAAACTGCCAAGCGGATACATGGGAACCATTTCTCCTGCTAGACTACTTGATTATCAAAGTTTAACAAAGTGAAACATTTTACTAGAAATCACGCGTTTTATGTGTAATTTCTTTGACATGCAACGTTACCAAAAATGTCAGATTTAATCTAATTCTTTTTGATTTCAGTTAATACAGGTGGAGCTGGCAAAAGTGGAGGGTTTCTAAAACTACAGCAAATGTTAACAAAGCATTTGAAGGTTGAGCATGACAGCTCATTGGCTACTGATACAGCAGGAACCAATCAGATGTGCTCTAAAGAGAATGATGTGATTGCAGGCAGATTGAGTTAAAGGTGCAGTAAGCAAATTTTGAGAAACACTGTTGATATTTGAAATCACCAAAACAAACACACACCCAAAAGGATCACACCCCAATCTTGATAGAGCCACCCCCAACTTCACAAACATGCTATGCCGTACAGGCACCTCCCCTCTCATGAGTGGACACGCCCCTCACTGCTGATTGGCTACACGTGTGTTTTAGTGCTCGGTCTGATCGTTTTTCAACAGCGTTTCTCAGAAAATATACGCACTGCACCTTTAAGGACCTGTCAGCCTGCGCCATCTAGAGTTTCAGGACAGAACTTTTTATTTGTTTTTGGGAAACTGTTCCTGTAAGCTTCAAGATTGACCGAAATCATTCCAAAGGCCAAAGTATGCAGGAGAGTCAGCGTACAGAGCGCATGACGCAAATTTGATTAGTAATTAGTTTATCCACAATGTGGCAACCGTGCCCTTGGTGCGTCGATTCACAAGATAGTTGAAGGTTAGAAAGTACCCTCATTTTAACAACTCTAGCATTAAAGAAGAATACAAAGATATTTACATGGGTTGTAACTCGTGGCGAGAGATTGCTCAAAACTGCGCATGTATCAACTCCTGTGGAAGTGTACGAGTCAAAGGAAGTGTACTTTGCAAGCCTGTGCGTTCAACAAACAAATTATACTTTTATTCAAAGGGGTCATCGCGTCATATATAAGACACTATTGTCAGGATGTACCAGCGGACAGAGGTGTAAAATACGTGACAGGGACAAAAATACACAGTCCAGAGTGGTTTTAACTCCCAAGGTGGAAAGAAATAAAAATATTCAGTAGCAAAAATAATCAAAATATAATACAGAGGAAAATAAACTTGCAATACACAAATGTAAATTGGCTATGCCGATGTACAGGACCAAAAACCACAAACGAGATTGAATCTCTCCTCACACTCCCTCCCCTGCCCTAAAATGGCTGCCTCTTTTAAAGGCTTTGGCTCATCCTATTTTTGGAACATATCATTTAAGGGGAAAACCTATAAGTTAAACAGGTGACAAGGCATAAACAAACAAACCTTCATGACATTTCAACTCTACAACATATATTATTTACATCTATTAACATGTACAGAGCTCAAAACAGTAAAGACAAAACATAGAAGAAAACACTTCCATCCCAGGCTCTCTCCCTCCCCTATGAGGTCAGAACCCGATGGAGTAATCTTTGATGAGCAAATGCTAGTTTAAATATGGCTACTTTCCATGTGTACTGGTGTGGCATGTGAGAGGTGTGATGGAAATATTTTATATAACGGCCTCAGAAATGGTCAAAGGGTTATTTAGCATGACACTACAGAAAAAAAGGATGTTCAGGTCAAAGACCATGTAGACTTAGCCAAAAAGGTGTAGTCATTTGATTACCTTAAACCAATCACCAGAACCAACCACAGTTAAGAAGGCTTGAGTAACATTGATTTTCAATCAACTGTAAGAAACATAAATGTACATGCATCTTTCTGTTCAGGAGACTCATTTGATTGTTGTGACCAGTGATCTCCCTGCCGTGAATAAAACTTCATTTCAGCAAAGAGCAACTTGGGAGTGGTGTCAGGTATATATGCTGCGCAGCTGAGGAATAGAAGTACTAAAGATTCTGCGCTCAATAGATCACAGCAGAGACAGTGATAGTGTTGGAAGTAGGGCTGTGCGATATTGAAGAAAAATGCGATATCCTTGTTAAATAATGCAATACGATATTGTTTCAAGTCTGTCAAATCTATTTATTTCCCCAACTGATATCTTTCACTTAAAGCATAACCGACTGTGTTTACATGAATACTCATCAAGACAGCCATTTTGACACAACTGTGTGTGTATTTGACAGTTCGAGTGTGTAACAAGACACAAAATAAAAGAGCGGCTTGTGCGCACGTTTCGGTGAGTGTCAGACAGCACGAGACTGCAAGGAGTTGTTTTTCGCAAGTTATTGCGTTTAATAACTCTTTTTAACGTCAAGCAAGTCACATAAGTCGTGTGCTCAGTCTATTCTCTGCTATATGCATCGACCTAAAACGTACACTTTTCACAATGTTGAAGTAGCCTATTAAAATCATTCAGATATTGCGTGCCCTTGCGACATGCATATTGCGATATGTACATTTGCGATATTTCGATATATTGCGCAGCCCTAGTTGGAAGACTATAGAGCCGTTCTCGGGGTGAGGCTGTAATAATAAGAGTCTGCAGAGACCAGCGTACACCTGAGAAGGACGGTGAGAGTGTATAGATGCTAAAGACCTGTGTGCTCGTGTGTTGAGTAAACGCTAGTGATAGTAGCTTCTCGACGGGACGCCGTCACCTTACTTCGGGAGAGGAGTTACCTCGAAGTATTGAAATTGTGTTAGATGTATTCGAGAAGGGAATTACCTCGAGATACTGTAGTTTTATATTAACAACTGGGAGTTGTTTTGAATTGTCCGTGGTGAAGTCAGACAAACGGATTGAGAATTGCCGCGACAGAGGTGAACCAGAAGGGATGTTTAGCTGTTTGAAATGCATTTAGGTTAAACTGATAACTGAATGAAATTAAATAAACTCTTATGGTGTAAAGTATTTTTGGTGTTCTTCTCTGTGTAATGATATTAGAACGGCATGCGTCACTGAACATTTAAGCAAATTCCAGCATTAAACAAACAAAACAATGAAACTAACAACTTGGGACAACGAACGGGATGTTACAACACCGACATCAGGGCTACAAACACACAACTACATCAGGATGGCACATCTGCTGCGTTCCAGGCAGGTTTCTGAGCCCGTAAGTTACGACTTCAAACCACAACTGACGACTTTGTAGCGTTCCAGGCAAAGTCACGCCGAACTGCCTGAGCGGTAGCTTGATGTAAACAAAGCGTGGCGGACCGTACGGGGCTTATGCTCATTTACAATCACTTCTATCGCCAAAGGTGCTCACTCCTTGCTTATTTGAGGGAAACAGAGGAGAAAAGTGGCGCATAAGGCAAGAGAAGCTGTTATACCTTTTATTTTATGTTATTTGTATATTTGGAAATGTATTTGGTATTATTTTATTCTTGCACTCAATGGCCTGAAAACGAGCTACGGCTAGAAAAGCTGCTGATAATGCATAGCATTTGCGGATGAATAACGTTAGAGCAATATCTTATTTTAAAAAACGATTTGGCTTTTAATGTACGACTTTCATAAACACCGCATCCGTAGGGGCTGCCATTGTTGCTTCGCGGGCTAGTGTGACGTCAGAGCTCGTAACTGGGAGTACATCGATCTAGTACGAGTTCACGGGTGGGAAGTCACGGGTTTGACTGGTGCACTTTTAGGGAAGAAGGTTGGAAAAACACGGGTCGCCTGGAACACGGCATTAGTTTGTGTGTATGTGTAATGGTTGAAACAGTTTGTTGTGTGCACATGCCCATGTTCAGTCCCTTCAAAATTCACAGTCAGTATGTGACAACTATATAAATAAAGATGAGTTGTTCTGACTAAACAAAGCAAATGTGGCTGTGATGACTTGATGACTCTTTCCAGTCTTCGGTCTCTCATGTTCTTGCTCAGACGTGGGCCGGCTCTGATCTCTGGTGCGGCGGCTTGGGTTCCTGTCAGGTCGGGGTTGGACTTCAGGCTTCGGGTCAAGTCTCGAGCTCAAGCCCGAAAACGTTAAACGAAAGCGTTTAGATGGAGTGGAAAGGACGTCCTGGGCTCTGCCAGCTGCCGCTCTGCCACTCCCTCAAACCTGTGGACACAGAAACAGAAAACTCAGAAGAACCTCTTCGCACAATCTCTCGTCTGTACAGGCCTCCAGTTGCATCACTATGTGTTATTTTCCTGTTTATTACTGTGAAGCCGCTCTGAAACAATCTGTATTGTATAAAGCGCTGTATAAATGAAGCTGACTTGACTATAACAATGAACACAAATTTGAAAACCTCACTACAAATAATCCAGAATTGAAGAAAAATGATAATAATCCTGCTCTGTCTGTTACACTTCCTCACACCTGAAATCACTGATCGAGTGAATCTCCTGAACATCTCCGGATCATTTGTGATCCATTCATTTTGTAACATCTGCTCTAACGTTGGCCGTTTCATTGGATCCCGGGCTAGGCACTGGCTAATCAGATCACTGCATTCTGTACAAATTTTATTAAGGAGAGAGCTGGTTAGTCATGTGACACAAATGTTGGGGCATCTATTAAAACAGCATCTGATGGAGAATAATCTGAATGTATTTAAACTTGAAAAATCTTACATACTTCACCTTTACCTGTTTCTAAACAGAGCCTTTGCTTTATGTGTGTGTGTTTATCAATGTTATCAATATTTTTCACTCACCTTTGGATAGGTTGGAGTTCCGAAATGTAACTTTGGCTTGTGTGATTTCCGTTCTATTGCCAAAGGGACGACGTGCGTTCACCATCTCGTACAACAACACGCCTAGAGCCCAGACATTTGTTGGGATGGCGTGGAATAGAGGTTCAGTGAAGACTTCAGGCGGGGTGTAACCCAGTAATCCTGTAAGCAAGACATTTGCACATTGTTGAGCAATTTCTTCAAAGCATCAAATAATCAGAAAGTCACTACATCCAGGTTTCCACACTCCAAAAATACTCACCACGGTATATTTTGCTCTCGTAGCCATCACCACTAAGTAGATGACCGCAGCCAAAGTCTATCAACTTGAGCTCTAGCGTGTTTGTCTTCACCAGGAAATTCTGTGGATGAACGTCATTATGAAATACGCCATGCTCGATGCAGTGTTGCACTGCCTGCAAAGCCTGTTGCATGAAGACCCGTGCGATTGTTTCATCCAGTGGAGGATCACGATGGATGAAGACCAGCAGGTTCTCGCAGGGTTCAGGGAACTCCATTATGAGGTCGAATGTCCGAGGATGTTCAAACCAGTCGTACAGTCGTATGACGTAGGGGCTCATGGGTTCTTGCCTCATCATGAGCAGCAGCGCCACTTCTGTAACGAGAGGTGTGGGATGCCCAGGCTAGAGAAAAGTAGTAGACAGAAGGTTAGCTGGGTAAAAATCTGAAGAAAACATATCATGTTTATAGATACGATCATCAGAGCCTTTCCAGGTTTACTGATCTATTACATTTACACCTAATGCTTCCTACAGGTGTATTGACCACAGTAATCAGCACTTAAACAACAAATACACATTCAACTTTTGACCAACTTACAATAACAAGATAACGATCGTTGTTAATCTTGCGCATCTGCTTGATGGCAATCTGCAAAAAAAACACACAAAAAAGCAGTGTTCAATAACAGTAACAGTGTTCAAGCGCCTGCTTGTACAATTCAGCGAGATTGCTTTACCCTTTTGCCATCAAGTTTCCGTGTTCCCTTGAACACTCTTCCGAATCCTCCGGATCCAATCATCTCTCCCACGGTATAGAGAGTCTCAAAGGAGTCTGAAAAACAAAATATGAGAAATATATGAGCTTGCTAGATCCTTTGTTTTATATTAAAAATATCAGTGCAAACAAGACAATAATAATATACTGTTTAAAACAATGTTGGAGAAATAATGTCTGTGGATTGACCATTATTTGGCTTGACGCCGGAGTGATCTGGATCAGGTGATGATGGATCAGGATCGGGTTCTGGCTCCAGATCCGCTGGAGGAACAAACGGCTCCACAACATCCTCAGCACTGAGACAACAGCAGAGGAACGAGCGCCTCATAGCCTGACACACGTTCCTGAGGAAAGAACGATCTCCTTTCCTCTTCTTACATTCTGCAGGTTTTTCTGAAATGAAGAAAACAAAGCTGAATTATTAGAAACATCTCTGACGTCAAAATAGGCAATGATATAATGGCATACCTTACATTTTACTGTTAAATCCAGAAAAAAAATTAAATGTGCCTGTACTGTGACTGTCTTACGCATGAAATAGCAAAATCTCCATCTGTACGCTTTACACTGCCCAGCTTTATTTCAGTCTCACCTGTTGAGCTCTCGTTCAATGATGAAACCTCCTTAAGGCCATATGAAGTCTCCGTTGGCTCGACGGGAACTTGACCTGGCAGCAGAGGCCACATCCACTCTTCGGGGCTGTCGGACCAGGACAAACTACAGTGGCTGCAACTGCCCTGTTCGCTTAGGCTATCCGGTCTTTCGCCACTCCACCTCCACTCGACGATGTACGAGCCTCTGCTGCTAAGGCTCAACGACTCTCTACAGAACCGCCTCACTATATTGTCAGAGAGGGACAAAGATGATTTGGACATGATTAATAATCAAGTTGTTACTTTATTTTTTCCCCCCAACTTTCTATTTTCAAAGACGTTCATTATTTCTTAACTGAGCCATAACTTCTTCAATAAAAGCCTATTCTGACCTCTGCGAAAGAGTTTAGATGGAGTGGACGGACGTCCATCGTCCTGGCTCAGCCGGCTGCCGCTCTGCCACTCCCTCTTCCTGTCAGTCTGACCTGTGGACACAGAAACACAAAACTCAGAAGACAGAAGTGCTAAATGTGTAGAAGCTCCTGGATCTGTGTCTGGGTCGGTCCTCAGAACCGTGTCTCCAAACCTCCTGACCAGCCGTCTGAGAGAAAGCGGCTCTCCTCAGGGCCGTGCACAGGGGGGTGGACCGGTGGCTAGAGCCACTGCCCCTCTGCCCTCATCGGCTGAGCTGCCCCGCTTGCCCGCTTCCCTCCCTTACCCCCAGGGGATTCCCATAAAAGCGTTCTGTTCCGCAAAAAATCCACGAATTGCACTAATCCGCTCCGTGTTTTCCCGCTCGCTCCACGGCATCGATCCCTGTGGCAGTGCCCGCTCTCTGTAGAGACGACATCCCATTAACAGGTAGATTACAAACTACAATCCACGTTACAGAAGGTGCTTGATCCGCGGAATTGTTTTTGTATTTTTGTCGGTAATATTTTGCTCCTGGTCTTCTAATAGTGCTAGCAACTTGTGCAAAAAATATCCACGTTCTTGGAAGATAATGAATTGTATAAATCAAATGATTGTAGCCTACCTGATCTGATCTAATATAAACAACACCAACTTTGCTGTTGTCGGCACACTTTGTAGACAAAAAAACCCCCAATGACTTCACACAAAAAAAAGACAGAGTGAGAAAGAGCAAAGGGAGGCTAAAGCCCGTTCAACATTGTAAACATGGATTCAAAGCTCCAGCGGGTAAATCATCATAGAATATTATTACAGTTTGTCACACTTTAACTCCTGTAAAGTATATTTCCCGTCATAATCAATTGTCTGAGAATATTAGTATATATAACATTATGATATTTTACTAAGACCATATTAATAGTAGCCTATGCACAATTTAAAAAAGGGTACAATGGGGCTAAAGGCACACCCTAATAAAAAATTAGTCTAAATTAATACTTGTTCAAAAAAATCTCTTTAGCAAAGTTTGCCGTATTTTCTGTTTATTTTGATGAATAAAATAAGTCATTATTGTCCAATAAATATTAAAATATGTTATTATAAAAGTATATTTTAAAAATACATAAACTTTTTTAAAGTAAAGATTCTGAAAGCATTGAATGAGATCACATAATAATTTAATAATGCTTTACAGTAATAAAAACCAATACATATATTTTTATTTCATGATATGATTATTATCATATTTTTTAAATCTGATGGTTTCATTGTAAATATGATGGTGGACTAAGGTGGACACCCAATCTAATATGACATTTATTATCATGTTAATTATTGTGCCTTTTACCCCAAATACCATACTTTTACATATTCTTCTGTTATTGAAAAACTGTTGCTTTATTTACTTTGAACAAAACTGAAAATCATAAACAAGACATTTGTCTCAAAATACATTCAAGTATTTTAACAATTCTCATTTTCTGCTTAAATCTACAACATTTTTAAAAAAAGCATTAAATATGAGATCAAATTAGTGCAGAGTCAACTTTTTGGAAGCATAATTACTACAACATAAATTGAATTAGCCCTAAAGCCTAACAATTGTATTCACAATATGATTGTAAAAGGTTTGCTATTCAATCTTTACATTAAGATGATACTCAACCCCCTTATATTGCCCATTTTTTTGGTTTGGGCCACTGCCCCACCAAATGTCTGTGCACGGCCCTGGCTCTCCTGGATCTGGAGCGGCCTGAGGCTGGAATATTTCAGTAACATTACATCCCATAAACACATTAAAAACCTAAAGCACTCACCACCTCCTGTTTCACCCATCATATTCGCCATCGACATCCTCCTCCAATCTGGAATAAAAGCAATACAAAACACAAAACACAACACAACACAACACAATACAATACAATACAATACAATAAACTCTCCTCAAAAATACTCCTCCCAGAAAAGAAAAGAAAAACAAAAAAGAAATCAAACTCGAAAAAAAAGAAAAGAACAATAAGATAGCACTATCCTTAGAAATAATAAGAACTAAAACTCAAAAATATAACTCTGTGTAAATGATATCTCCTGCGATGTTCTTCCAGAATAAAAGTCTTGTCTCAGGAATCGTCCAAACAGCTTCAAAATCTCAAAGTCAGCACAGAAAATACTCTGCAAAAGTTTGTGAATTCGCCTCGTCTCTCTCAACAACAGATCGAGATCGGTGTGCGTGCACAAGAGTCTGAATTCATAACACGCGTCGCCATAGCAACTAAAACGCGAATCATTCATATGAACAGAGCACGTGACCGCACATCGATCTGAACACATTTATTGAATAGTTACAAACTTAATCTTTAATAAAAAGTCTGAACATGTTTCATTGACTCAAATGCTAGATATCTCTGCAATTACCAGACGTCCCCGTTTTCCGGAAATGTCCCCGTTTTACAGCTCATTCAAAACAACCCGCATTTACATTGCAAAAAAGCCCAACAAACAGCAACTGCTGGAGCAATCGTGTAGTGATTATTTCTCCAGCAGATGGCGCTGTGAGCTAGGCTGACTCTACTTGGTCATATATATATTATTATAAAAGTATATTTTAAAAATACATAAACTTTTTTTAAGTAAAGATTCTGAAAGCATTGAATGAGATCACATAATAATTTAATAATGCTTTACAGTAATAAAAACCAATACATATATTTTTATTTCATGATATGATCATTATCATATTTTTTAAATCTGATGGTTTTATTGTAAATATATATATATATAAACTAAACAATTACACCTAACCCTAGCTCACAACAAATACATAAATGCAGAATACACATACTTAAACACATGCTTAAAATAAGCCTAAAATGCAAAATAACAAGACCAATTAAAGAGTTATTTTCAAAAACAAACGTAACAAAACATTTGAAGTTAAAAAAGTAATTTATACAGTATACACTTCTGAAAATGAAAGTATTAAATACAATTACATTTGTTAAATAGTTTTATTCATCATATCATATTTATGTTGTTTTATTTGCGTAATGTGTTTTTGTTAAGTCATGTTCTAATATTGTTTTGAACGGCTTGTGATTTACAGTGGTGGTTTTACTATTAACTGTTTTCATTGTTTGATTGTTTTGTTTTTGCGGGTGCAGTGAATTGTATTAAAACCAGACCAAAAATCGTAATAATCAAACTAAATCATAATAATTATTAATGTTAATAATAATAATATAGAGAGCCCACAACGACAACAAAAAACATTCAAAAATATATTGTCCCTGTTTTTAATGAATAGACAGGCCCAATAACAAATGAGATTTCTTAGTGATATTTTGACCAATCAATTGGGAAATGTCCCCGGTTTCCATTTCAGAAATCTGGCTACCTTACTCTGCATGCATCAAAATGGATTTTTTATTTATTTTTACTATATTTTGCTATATTATTGCATATGAATAAAAAAAAGGATTAAATAATGTTTCCTTGTATTTTTGTAGTTCTTATTATTTTAACTTGTTTCAGGGTATTAAAATGTAAGTTTATATATGTGTGTGTTTAGTTGAGTTTCATACTTCAGGCTTTTATGGCACATATACTATGGCATTATTGGTGAATAATGCCAATATTTTCAAAAAGGGAAAAAAAACACCTCAATTTTATTCCGAAGCCCAAACTGAGCAAAAACGTATTATATATTTTTGTCATAGCTGATTATATATTTTTATTAATTTGTTGTTTTTTCTATAATGAGTGTGTAATTCTGGATTGTGTTTAACAATTAAAAGAGTGACTATTAGTTCCACAAACACAGACGTACAGATATTCTATAGTGATGTAGAAATATATGAATGATACCCTTTTATTTTGCCAGTTTGTTGTGCTTGTTTCAGTTATTTACTGAATTGAATGTATATTTAAATATTTAAAGGTGTTAGCTGTAATCTTACACACTGCAAAGTGATAATTTCAAAAGGGATTAAATTCATAATTATTTAATGATCGAAGCACACAAAAAATGTATAACAAAGCCCTAAAACTGACAATTAATTGGCAAAAGCCACGCAAGCAGGGTCAAGCAGGATTTGACCACCTCCGCCTCATTTTGAGCCAGGAAAAAAACCCTGCTCAGGGAGAGTATTTATGTTAAGTGAAGTCAAGAAAGACAGTTTTTATTACATTTTTTATTAAAACATGTTTTTTTTCAGGAAGTATTTTTTAATTTCAACTTAAAATGTCAGGAGATACATTGTTGACGTTACTGTTAAAAATGCACTTCCAATAAAGTGAGTGTTGGCAAAAACGGTGGTCATTCTCATTTTTATGTTGACGCTGCAGAGGTGTTGTCGGCAACTGCTGAATGTAACTAATAAAGTAACTTGTAATCGAACTTAGTTACTTTTAAAATCAAGTAATCTGTAAAGTAACTAAGTTACTTTTTAAAGGAGTAATCAGTAATCAGATTACTTTTTCAAAGTAACTGTGGCAACACTGTTTAGGAGTTATGAAAATCTGTGTTTTCGCCACTCACATTGACATCAATTCAAGATGGCCGCCAAACGAACCCCGTGGGACATTAGTTGACCTAATGGCAACGTCAAAAATTCTTAACAAGAAACCATTAGGGTCCCAAAAAACAGGTTACAAAAAACTGCCAAGCGGATACATGGGAACCATTTCTCCTGCTAGACTACTTGATTATCAAAGTTTAACAAAGTGAAACATTTTACTAGAAATCACACGTTTTATGTGTAATTTGACATGCAACGTTACCAAAAATGTCAGATTTAATCTAATTCTTTTTGATTTCAGTTAATACAGGTGGAGCTGGCAAAAGTGGAGGGTTTCTAAAACTACAGCAAATGTTAACAAAGCATTTGAAGGTTGAGCATGACAGCTCATTGGCTACTGATACAGCAGGAACCAATCAGATGTGCTCTAAAGAGAATGATGTGATTGCAGGCAGATTGAGTTAAAGGTGCAGTAAGCAAATTTTGAGAAACACTGTTGATATTTGAAATCACCAAAACAAACACACACCCAAAAGGATCACACCCCAATCTTGATAGAGCCACCCCCAACTTCACAAACATGCTATGCCGTACAGGCACCTCCCCTCTCATGAGTGGACACGCCCCTCACTGCTGATTGGCTACACGTGTGTTTTAGTGCTCGGTCTGATCGTTTTTCAACAGCGTTTCTCAGAAAATATACGCACTGCACCTTTAAGGACCTGTCAGCCTGCGCCATCTAGAGTTTCAGGACAGAACTTTTTATTTGTTTTTGGGAAACTGTTCCTGTAAGCTTCAAGATTGACCGAAATCATTCCAAAGGCCAAAGTATGCAGGAGAGTCAGCGTACAGAGCGCATGACGCAAATTTGATTAGTAATTAGTTTATCCACAATGTGGCAACCGTGCCCTTGGTGCGTCGATTCACAAGATAGTTGAAGGTTAGAAAGTACCCTCATTTTAACAACTCTAGCATTAAAGAAGAATACAAAGATATTTACATGGGTTGTAACTCGTGGCGAGAGATTGCTCAAAACTGCGCATGTATCAACTCCTGTGGAAGTGTACGAGTCAAAAGAAGTGTACTTTGCAAGCCTGTGCGTTCAACAAACAAATTATACTTTTATTCAAAGGGGTCATCGCGTCATATATAAGACACTATTGTCAGGATGTACCAGCGGACAGAGGTGTAAAATACGTGACAGGGACAAAAATACACAGTCCAGAGTGGTTTTAACTCCCAAGGTGGAAAGAAATAAAAATATTCAGTAGCAAAAATAATCAAAATATAATACAGAGGAAAATAAACTTGCAATACACAAATGTAAATTGGCTATGCCGATGTACAGGACCAAAAACCACAAACGAGATTGAATCTCTCCTCACACTCCCTCCCCTGCCCTAAAATGGCTGCCTCTTTTAAAGGCTTTGGCTCATCCTATTTTTGGAACATATCATTTAAGGGGAAAACCTATAAGTTACAAACAGGTGACAAGGCATAAACAAACAAACCTTCATGACATTTCAACTCAACAACATATATTATTTACATTTATTAACATGTACAGAGCTCAAAACAATAAAGACAAAACATAGAAGAAAACACTTCCATCCCAGGCTCTCTCCCTCCCCTATGAGGTCAGAACCCGATGGAGTAATTTTTGATGAGCAAATGCTAGTTTAAATATGGCTACTTTCCATGTGTACTGGTGTGGCATGTGAGAGGTGTGATGGAAATATTTTATATAACGGCCTCAGAAATGGTCAAAGGGTTATTTAGCATGACACTACAGAAAAAAAGGATGTTCAGGTCAAAGACCATGTAGACTTAGCCAAAAAGGTGTAGTCATTTGATTACCTTAAACCAATCACCAGAACCAACCACAGTTAAGAAGGCTTGAGTAACATTGATTTTCAATCAACTGTAAGAAACATAAATGTACATGCATCTTTCTGTTCAGGAGACTCATTTGGTTGTTGTGACCAGTGATCTCCCTGCCGTGAATAAAACTTCATTTCAGCAAAGAGCAACTTGGGAGTGGTGTCAGGTATATATGCTGCGCAGCTGAGGAATAGAAGTACTAAAGATTCTGCGCTCAATAGATCACAGCAGAGACAGTGATAGTGTTGGAAGTAGGGCTGTGCGATATTGAAGAAAAATGCGATATCCTTGTTAAATAATGCGATACGATATTGTTTCAAGTCTGTCAAATCTATTTATTTCCCCAACTGATATCTTTCACTTAAAGCATAACCGACTGTGTTTACATGAATACTCATCAAGACAGCCATTTTGACACAACTGTGTGTGTATTTGACAGTTCGAGTGTGTAACAAGACACAAAATAAAAGAGCGGCTTGTGCGCACGTTTCGGTGAGTGTCAGACAGCACGAGACTGCAAGGAGTTGTTTTTCGCAAGTTATTGCGTTTAATAACTCTTTTTAACGTCAAGCAAGTCACATAAGTCGTGTGCTCAGTCTATTCTCTGCTATATGCATCGACCTAAAACGTACACTTTTCACAATGTTGAAGTAGCCTATTAAAATCATTCAGATATTGCGTGCCCTTGCGACATGCATATTGCGATATGTACATTTGCGATATTTCGATATATTGCGCAGCCCTAGTTGGAAGACTATAGAGCCGTTCTCGGGGTGAGGCTGTAATAATAAGAGTCTGCAGAGACCAGCGTACACCTGAGAAGGACGGTGAGAGTGTATAGATGCTAAAGACCTGTGTGCTCGTGTGTTGAGTAAACGCTAGTGATAGTAGCTTCTCGACGGGACGCCGTCACCTTACTTCGGGAGAGGAGTTACCTCGAAGTATTGAAATTGTGTTAGATGTATTCGAGAAGGGAATTACCTCGAGATACTGTAGTTTTATATTAACAACTGGGAGTTGTTTTGAATTGTCCGTGGTGAAGTCAGACAAACGGATTGAGAATTGCCGCGACAGAGGTGAACCAGAAGGGATGTTTAGCTGTTTGAAATGCATTTAGGTTAAACTGATAACTGAATGAAATTAAATAAACTCTTATGGTGTAAAGTATTTTTGGTGTTCTTCTCTGTGTAATGATATTAGAACGGCATGCGTCACTGAACATTTAAGCAAATTCCAGCATTAAACAAACAAAACAATGAAACTAACAACTTGGGACAACGAACGGGATGTTACAACACCGACATCAGGGCTACAAACACACAACTACATCAGGATGGCACATCTGCTGCGTTCCAGGCAGGTTTCTGAGCCCGTAAGTTACGACTTCAAACCACAACTGACGACTTTGTAGCGTTCCAGGCAAAGTCACACCGAACTGCCTGAGCGGTAGCTTGATGTAAACAAAGCGTGGCGGACCGTACGGGGCTTATGCTCATTTACAATCACTTCTATCGCCAAAGGTGCTCACTCCTTGCTTATTTGAGGGAAACAGAGGAGAAAAGTGGCGCATAAGGCAAGAGAAGCTGTTATACCTTTTATTTTATGTTATTTGTATATTTGGAAATGTATTTGGTATTATTTTATTCTTGCACTCAATGGCCTGAAAACGAGCTACGGCTAGAAAAGCTGCTGATAATGCATAGCATTTGCGGATGAATAACGTTAGAGCAATACCTTATTTTAAAAAACGATTTGGCTTTTAATGTACGACTTTCATAAACACCGCATCCGTAGGGGCTGCCATTGTTGCTTCGCGGGCTAGTGTGACGTCAGAGCTCGTAACTGGGAGTACATCGATCTAGTACGAGTTCACGGGTGGGAAGTCACGGGTTTGACTGGTGCACTTTTAGGGAAGAAGGTTGGAAAAACACGGGTCGCCTGGAACACGGCATTAGTTTGTGTGTATGTGTAATGGTGGAAACAGTTTGTTGTGTGCACATGCCCATGTTCAGTCCCTTCAAAATTCACAGTCAGTATGTGACAACTATATAAATAAAGATGAGTTGTTCTGACTAAACAAAGCAAATGTGGCTGTGATGACTTGATGACTCTTTCCAGTCTTCGGTCTCTCATGTTCTTGCTCAGACGTGGGCCGGCTCTGATCTCTGGTGCGGCGGCTTGGGTTCCTGTCAGGTCGGGGTTGGACTTCAGGCTTCGGGTCAAGTCTCGAGCTCAAGCCCGAAAACGTTAAACGAAAGCGTTTAGATGGAGTGGAAAGGACGTCCTGGGCTCTGCCAGCTGCCGCTCTGCCACTCCCTCAAACCTGTGGACACAGAAACAGAAAACTCAGAAGAACCTCTTCGCACAATCTCTCGTCTGTACAGGCCTCCAGTTGCATCACTATGTGTTATTTTCCTGTTTATTACTGTGAAGCCGCTCTGAAACAATCTGTATTGTATAAAGCGCTGTATAAATGAAGCTGACTTGACTATAACAATGAACACAAATTTGAAAACCTCACTACAAATAATCCAGAATTGAAGAAAAATGATAATAATCCTGCTCTGTCTGTTACACTTCCTCACACCTGAAATCACTGATCGAGTGAATCTCCTGAACATCTCCGGATCATTTGTGATCCATTCATTTTGTAACATCTGCTCTAACGTTGGCCGTTTCATTGGATCCCGGGCTAGGCACTGGCTAATCAGATCACTGCATTCTGTACAAATTTTATTAAGGAGAGAGCTGGTTAGTCATGTGACACAAATGTTGGGGCATCTATTAAAACAGCATCTGATGGAGAATAATCTGAATGTATTTAAACTTGAAAAATCTTACATACTTCACCTTTACCTGTTTCTAAACAGAGCCTTTGCTTTATGTGTGTGTGTTTATCAATGTTATCAATATTTTTCACTCACCTTTGGATAGGTTGGAGTTCCGAAATGTAACTTTGGCTTGTGTGATTTCCGTTCTATTGCCAAAGGGACGACGTGCGTTCACCATCTCGTACAACAACACGCCTAGAGCCCAGACATTTGTTGGGATGGCGTGGAATAGAGGTTCAGTGAAGACTTCAGGCGGGGTGTAACCCAGTAATCCTGTAAGCAAGACATTTGCACATTGTTGAGCAATTTCTTCAAAGCATCAAATAATCAGAAAGTCACTACATCCAGGTTTCCACACTCCAAAAATACTCACCACGGTATATTTTGCTCTCGTAGCCATCACCACTAAGTAGATGACCGCAGCCAAAGTCTATCAACTTGAGCTCTAGCGTGTTTGTCTTCACCAGGAAATTCTGTGGATGAACGTCATTATGAAATACGCCATGCTCGATGCAGTGTTGCACTGCCTGCAAAGCCTGTTGCATGAAGACCCGTGCGATTGTTTCATCCAGTGGAGGATCACGATGGATGAAGACCAGCAAGTTCTCGCAGGGTTCAGGGAACTCCATTATGAGGTCGAATGTCCGAGGATGTTCAAACCAGTCGTACAGTCGTATGACGTAGGGGCTCATGGGTTCTTGCCTCATCATGAGCAGCAGCGCCACTTCTGTAACGAGAGGTGTGGGATGCCCAGGCTAGAGAAAAGTAGTAGACAGAAGGTTAGCTGGGTAAAAATCTGAAGAAAACATATCATGTTTATAGATACGATCATCAGAGCCTTTCCAGGTTTACTGATCTATTACATTTACACCTAATGCTTCCTACAGGTGTATTGACCACAGTAATCAGCACTTAAACAACAAATACACATTCAACTTTTGACCAACTTACAATAACAAGATAACGATCGTTGTTAATCTTGCGCATCTGCTTGATGGCAATCTGCAAAAAAAAACACACAAAAAAGCAGTGTTCAATAACAGTAACAGTGTTCAAGCGCCTGCTTGTACAATTCAGCGAGATTGCTTTACCCTTTTGCCATCAAGTTTCCGTGTTCCCTTGAACACTCTTCCGAATCCTCCGGATCCAATCATCTCTCCCACGGTATAGAGAGTCTCAAAGGAGTCTGAAAAACAAAATATGAGAAATATATGAGCTTGCTAGATCCTTTGTTTTATATTAAAAATATCAGTGCAAACAAGACAATAATAATATACTGTTTAAAACAATGTTGGAGAAATAATGTCTGTGGATTGACCATTATTTGGCTTGACGCCGGAGTGATCTGGATCAGGTGATGATGGATCAGGATCGGGTTCTGGCTCCAGATCCGCTGGAGGAACAAACGGCTCCACAACATCCTCAGCACTGAGACAACAGCAGAGGAACGAGCGCCTCATAGCCTGACACACGTTCCTGAGGAAAGAACGATCTCCTTTCCTCTTCTTACATTCTGCAGGTTTTTCTGAAATGAAGAAAACAAAGCTGAATTATTAGAAACATCTCTGACGTCAAAATAGGCAATGATATAATGGCATACCTTACATTTTACTGTTAAATCCAGAAAAAAAATTAAATGTGCCTGTACTGTGACTGTCTTACGCATGAAATAGCAAAATCTCCATCTGTACGCTTTACACTGCCCAGCTTTATTTCAGTCTCACCTGTTGAGCTCTCGTTCAATGATGAAACCTCCTTAAGGCCATATGAAGTCTCCGTTGGCTCGACGGGAACTTGACCTGGCAGCAGAGGCCACATCCACTCTTCGGGGCTGTCGGACCAGGACAAACTACAGTGGCTGCAACTGCCCTGTTCGCTTAGGCTATCCGGTCTTTCGCCACTCCACCTCCACTCGACGATGTACGAGCCTCTGCTGCTAAGGCTCAACGACTCTCTACAGAACCGCCTCACTATATTGTCAGAGAGGGACAAAGATGATTTGGACATGATTAATAATCAAGTTGTTACTTTATTTTTTCCCCCCAACTTTCTATTTTCAAAGACGTTCATTATTTCTTAACTGAGCCATAACTTCTTCAATAAAAGCCTATTCTGACCTCTGCGAAAGAGTTTAGATGGAGTGGACGGACGTCCATCGTCCTGGCTCAGCCGGCTGCCGCTCTGCCACTCCCTCTTCCTGTCAGTCTGACCTGTGGACACAGAAACACAAAACTCAGAAGACAGAAGTGCTAAATGTGTAGAAGCTCCTGGATCTGTGTCTGGGTCGGTCCTCAGAACCGTGTCTCCAAACCTCCTGACCAGCCGTCTGAGAGAAAGCGGCTCTCCTCAGGGCCGTGCACAGGGGGGTGGACCGGTGGCTAGAGCCACTGCCCCTCTGCCCTCATCGGCTGAGCTGCCCCGCTTGCCCGCTTCCCTCCCTTACCCCCAGGGGATTCCCATAAAAGCGTTCTGTTCCGCAAAAAATCCACGAATTGCACTAATCCGCTCCGTGTTTTCCCGCTCGCTCCACGGCATCGATCCCTGTGGCAGTGCCCGCTCTCTGTAGAGACGACATCCCATTAACAGGTAGATTACAAACTACAATCCACGTTACAGAAGGTGCTTGATCCGCGGAATTGTTTTTGTATTTTTGTCGGTAATATTTTGCTCCTGGTCTTCTAATAGTGCTAGCAACTTGTGCAAAAAATATCCACGTTCTTGGAAGATAATGAATTGTATAAATCAAATGATTGTAGCCTACCTGATCTGATCTAATATAAACAACACCAACTTTGCTGTTGTCGGCACACTTTGTAGACAAAAAAACCCCCAATGACTTCACACAAAAAAAAGACAGAGTGAGAAAGAGCAAAGGGAGGCTAAAGCCCGTTCAACATTGTAAACATGGATTCAAAGCTCCAGCGGGTAAATCATCATAGAATATTATTACAGTTTGTCACACTTTAACTCCTGTAAAGTATATTTCCCGTCATAATCAATTGTCTGAGAATATTAGTATATATAACATTATGATATTTTACTAAGACCATATTAATAGTAGCCTATGCACAATTTAAAAAAGGGTACAATGGGGCTAAAGGCACACCCTAATAAAAAATTAGTCTAAATTAATACTTGTTCAAAAAAATCTCTTTAGCAAAGTTTGCCGTATTTTCTGTTTATTTTGATGAATAAAATAAGTCATTATTGTCCAATAAATATTAAAATATGTTATTATAAAAGTATATTTTAAAAATACATAAACTTTTTTTAAGTAAAGATTCTGAAAGCATTGAATGAGATCACATAATAATTTAATAATGCTTTACAGTAATAAAAACCAATACATATATTTTTATTTCATGATATGATTATTATCATATTTTTTAAATCTGATGGTTTCATTGTAAATATGATGGTGGACTAAGGTGGACACCCAATCTAATATGACATTTATTATCATGTTAATTATTGTGCCTTTTACCCCAAATACCATACTTTTACATATTCTTCTGTTATTGAAAAACTGTTGCTTTATTTACTTTGAACAAAACTGAAAATCATAAACAAGACATTTGTCTCAAAATACATTCAAGTATTTTAACAATTCTCATTTTCTGCTTAAATCTACAACATTTTTTAAAAAAGCATTAAATATGAGATCAAATTAGTGCAGAGTCAACTTTTTGGAAGCATAATTACTACAACATAAATTGAATTAGCCCTAAAGCCTAACAATTGTATTCACAATATGATTGTAAAAGGTTTGCTATTCAATCTTTACATTAAGATGACACTCAACCCCCTTATATTGCCCATTTTTTTGGTTTGGGCCACTGCCCCACCAAATGTCTGTGCACGGCCCTGGCTCTCCTGGATCTGGAGCGGCCTGAGGCTGGAATATTTCAGTAACATTACATCCCATAAACACATTAAAAACCTAAAGCACTCACCACCTCCTGTTTCACCCATCATATTCGCCATCGACATCCTCCTCCAATCTGGAATAAAAGCAATACAAAACACAAAACACAACACAACACAACACAATACAATACAATACAATAAACTCTCCTCAAAAATACTCCTCCCAGAAAAGAAAAGAAAAGAAAAGAAAAACAAAAAAGAAATCAAACTCGAAAAAAAAGAAAAGAACAATAAGATAGCACTATCCTTAGAAATAATAAGAACTAAAACTCAAAAATATAACTCTGTGTAAATGATATCTCCTGCGATGTTCTTCCAGAATAAAAGTCTTGTCTCAGGAATCGTCCAAACAGCTTCAAAATCTCAAAGTCAGCACAGAAAATACTCTGCAAAAGTTTGTGAATTCGCCTCGTCTCTCTCAACAACAGATCGAGATCGGTGTGCGTGCACAAGAGTCTGAATTCATAACACGCGTCGCCATAGCAACTAAAACGCGAATCATTCATATGAACAGAGCACGTGACCGCACATCGATCTGAACACATTTATTGAATAGTTACAAACTTAATCTTTAATAAAAAGTCTGAACATGTTTCATTGACTCAAATGCTAGATATCTCTGCAATTACCAGACGTCCCCGTTTTCCGGAAATGTCCCCGTTTTACAGCTCATTCAAAACAACCCGCATTTACATTGCAAAAAAGCCCAACAAACAGCAACTGCTGGAGCAATCGTGTAGTGATTATTTCTCCAGCAGATGGCGCTGTGAGCTAGGCTGACTCTACTTGGTCATATATATATTATTATAAAAGTATATTTTAAAAATACATAAACTTTTTTTAAGTAAAGATTCTGAAAGCATTGAATGAGATCACATAATAATTTAATAATGCTTTACAGTAATAAAAACCAATACATATATTTTTATTTCATGATATGATCATTATCATATTTTTTAAATCTGATGGTTTTATTGTAAATATATATATATATATATATATATATATATATATATATATATATATATATATATATATATATATATATATATATATATATATATATATATATATATATATATATATAAACTAAACAATTACACCTAACCCTAGCTCACAACAAATACATAAATGCAGAATACACATACTTAAACACATGCTTAAAATAAGCCTAAAATGCAAAATAACAAGACCAATTAAAGAGTTATTTTCAAAAACAAACGTAACAAAACATTTGAAGTTAAAAAAGTAATTTATACAGTATACACTTCTGAAAATGAAAGTATTAAATACAATTACATTTGTTAAATAGTTTTATTCATCATATCATATTTATGTTGTTTTATTTGTGTAATGTGTTTTTGTTAAGTCATGTTCTAATATTGTTTTGAACGGCTTGTGATTTACAGTGGTGGTTTTACTATTAACTGTTTTCATTGTTTGATTGTTTTGTTTTTGCGGGTGCAGTGAATTGTATTAAAACCAGACCAAAAATCGTAATAATCAAACTAAATCATAATAATTATTAATGTTAATAATAATAATATAGAGAGCCCACAACGACAACAAAAAACATTCAAAAATATATTGTCCCTGTTTTTAATGAATAGACAGGCCCAATAACAAATGAGATTTCTTAGTGATATTTTGACCAATCAATTGGGAAATGTCCCCGGTTTCCATTTCAGAAATCTGGCTACCTTACTCTGCATGCATCAAAATGGATTTTTTATTTATTTTTACTATATTTTGCTATATTATTGCATATGAATAAAAAAAAGGATTAAATAATGTTTCCTTGTATTTTTGTAGTTCTTATTATTTTAACTTGTTTCAGGGTATTAAAATGTAAGTTTATATATGTGTGTGTTTAGTTGAGTTTCATACTTCAGGCTTTTATGGCACATATACTATGGCATTATTGGTGAATAATGCCAATATTTTCAAAAAGGGAAAAAAAACACCTCAATTTTATTCCGAAGCCCAAACTGAGCAAAAACGTATTATATATTTTTGTCATAGCTGATTATATATTTTTATTAATTTATTGTTTTTTCTATAATGAGTGTGTAATTCTGGATTGTGTTTAACAATTAAAAGAGTGACTATTAGTTCCACAAACACAGACGTACAGATATTCTATAGTGATGTAGAAATATATGAATGATACCCTTTTATTTTGCCAGTTTGTTGTGCTTGTTTCAGTTATTTACTGAATTGAATGTATATTTAAATATTTAAAGGTGTTAGCTGTAATCTTACACACTGCAAAGTGATAATTTCAAAAGGGATTAAATTCATAATTATTTAATGATCGAAGCACACAAAAAATTTATAACAAAGCCCTAAAACTGACAATTAATTGGCAAAAGCCACGCAAGCAGGGTCAAGCAGGATTTGACCACCTCCGCCTCATTTTGAGCCAGGAAAAAAACCCTGCTCAGGGAGAGTATTTATGTTAAGTGAAGTCAAGAAAGACAGTTTTTATTACATTTTTTATTAAAACATGTTTTTTTTCAGGAAGTATTTTTTAATTTCAACTTAAAATGTCAGGAGATACATTGTTGACGATACTGTTAAAAATGCACTTCCAATAAAGTGAGTGTTGGCAAAAACGGTGGTCATTCTCATTTTTATGTTGAGGCTGCAGAGGTGTTGTCGGCAACTGCTGAATGTAACTAATAAAGTAACTTGTAATCGAACTTAGTTACTTTTAAAATCAAGTAATCTGTAAAGTAACTAAGTTACTTTTTAAAGGAGTAATCAGTAATCAGATTACTTTTTCAAAGTAACTGTGGCAACACTGTTTAGGAGTTATGAAAATCTGTGTTTTCGCCACTCACATTGACATCAATTCAAGATGGCCGCCAAACGAACCCCGTGGGACATTAGTTGACCTAATGGCAACGTCAAAAATTCTTAACAAGAAACCATTAGGGTCCCAAAAAACAGGTTACAAAAAACTGCCAAGCGGATACATGGGAACCATTTCTCCTGCTAGACTACTTGATTATCAAAGTTTAACAAAGTGAAACATTTTACTAGAAATCACACGTTTTATGTGTAATTTGACATGCAACGTTACCAAAAATGTCAGATTTAATCTAATTCTTTTTGATTTCAGTTAATACAGGTGGAGCTGGCAAAAGTGGAGGGTTTCTAAAACTACAGCAAATGTTAACAAAGCATTTGAAGGTTGAGCATGACAGCTCATTGGCTACTGATACAGCAGGAACCAATCAGATGTGCTCTAAAGAGAATGATGTGATTGCAGGCAGATTGAGTTAAAGGTGCAGTAAGCAAATTTTGAGAAACACTGTTGATATTTGAAATCACCAAAACAAACACACACCCAAAAGGATCACACCCCAATCTTGATAGAGCCACCCCCAACTTCACAAACATGCTATGCCGTACAGGCACCTCCCCTCTCATGAGTGGACACGCCCCTCACTGCTGATTGGCTACACGTGTGTTTTAGTGCTCGGTCTGATCGTTTTTCAACAGCGTTTCTCAGAAAATATACGCACTGCACCTTTAAGGACCTGTCAGCCTGCGCCATCTAGAGTTTCAGGACAGAACTTTTTATTTGTTTTTGGGAAACTGTTCCTGTAAGCTTCAAGATTGACCGAAATCATTCCAAAGGCCAAAGTATGCAGGAGAGTCAGCGTACAGAGCGCATGACGCAAATTTGATTAGTAATTAGTTTATCCACAATGTGGCAACCGTGCCCTTGGTGCGTCGATTCACAAGATAGTTGAAGGTTAGAAAGTACCCTCATTTTAACAACTCTAGCATTAAAGAAGAATACAAAGATATTTACATGGGTTGTAACTCGTGGCGAGAGATTGCTCAAAACTGCGCATGTATCAACTCCTGTGGAAGTGTACGAGTCAAAAGAAGTGTACTTTGCAAGCCTGTGCGTTCAACAAACAAATTATACTTTTATTCAAAGGGGTCATCGCGTCATATATAAGACACTATTGTCAGGATGTACCAGCGGACAGAGGTGTAAAATACGTGACAGGGACAAAAATACACAGTCCAGAGTGGTTTTAACTCCCAAGGTGGAAAGAAATAAAAATATTCAGTAGCAAAAATAATCAAAATATAATACAGAGGAAAATAAACTTGCAATACACAAATGTAAATTGGCTATGCCGATGTACAGGACCAAAAACCACAAACGAGATTGAATCTCTCCTCACACTCCCTCCCCTGCCCTAAAATGGCTGCCTCTTTTAAAGGCTTTGGCTCATCCTATTTTTGGAACATATCATTTAAGGGGAAAACCTATAAGTTACAAACAGGTGACAAGGCATAAACAAACAAACCTTCATGACATTTCAACTCAACAACATATATTATTTACATTTATTAACATGTACAGAGCTCAAAACAATAAAGACAAAACATAGAAGAAAACACTTCCATCCCAGGCTCTCTCCCTCCCCTATGAGGTCAGAACCCGATGGAGTAATTTTTGATGAGCAAATGCTAGTTTAAATATGGCTACTTTCCATGTGTACTGGTGTGGCATGTGAGAGGTGTGATGGAAATATTTTATATAACGGCCTCAGAAATGGTCAAAGGGTTATTTAGCATGACACTACAGAAAAAAAGGATGTTCAGGTCAAAGACCATGTAGACTTAGCCAAAAAGGTGTAGTCATTTGATTACCTTAAACCAATCACCAGAACCAACCACAGTTAAGAAGGCTTGAGTAACATTGATTTTCAATCAACTGTAAGAAACATAAATGTACATGCATCTTTCTGTTCAGGAGACTCATTTGGTTGTTGTGACCAGTGATCTCCCTGCCGTGAATAAAACTTCATTTCAGCAAAGAGCAACTTGGGAGTGGTGTCAGGTATATATGCTGCGCAGCTGAGGAATAGAAGTACTAAAGATTCTGCGCTCAATAGATCACAGCAGAGACAGTGATAGTGTTGGAAGTAGGGCTGTGCGATATTGAAGAAAAATGCGATATCCTTGTTAAATAATGCGATACGATATTGTTTCAAGTCTGTCAAATCTATTTATTTCCCCAACTGATATCTTTCACTTAAAGCATAACCGACTGTGTTTACATGAATACTCATCAAGACAGCCATTTTGACACAACTGTGTGTGTATTTGACAGTTCGAGTGTGTAACAAGACACAAAATAAAAGAGCGGCTTGTGCGCACGTTTCGGTGAGTGTCAGACAGCACGAGACTGCAAGGAGTTGTTTTTCGCAAGTTATTGCGTTTAATAACTCTTTTTAACGTCAAGCAAGTCACATAAGTCGTGTGCTCAGTCTATTCTCTGCTATATGCATCGACCTAAAACGTACACTTTTCACAATGTTGAAGTAGCCTATTAAAATCATTCAGATATTGCGTGCCCTTGTGACATGCATATTGCGATATGTACATTTGCGATATTTCGATATATTGCGCAGCCCTAGTTGGAAGACTATAGAGCCGTTCTCGGGGTGAGGCTGTAATAATAAGAGTCTGCAGAGACCAGCGTACACCTGAGAAGGACGGTGAGAGTGTATAGATGCTAAAGACCTGTGTGCTCGTGTGTTGAGTAAACGCTAGTGATAGTAGCTTCTCGACGGGACGCCGTCACCTTACTTCGGGAGAGGAGTTACCTCGAAGTATTGAAATTGTGTTAGATGTATTCGAGAAGGGAATTACCTCGAGATACTGTAGTTTTATATTAACAACTGGGAGTTGTTTTGAATTGTCCGTGGTGAAGTCAGACAAACGGATTGAGAATTGCCGCGACAGAGGTGAACCAGAAGGGATGTTTAGCTGTTTGAAATGCATTTGGGTTAAACTGATAACTGAATGAAATTAAATAAACTCTTATGGTGTAAAGTATTTTTGGTGTTCTTCTCTGTGTAATGATATTAGAACGGCATGCGTCACTGAACATTTAAGCAAATTCCAGCATTAAACAAACAAAACAATGAAACTAACAACTTGGGACAACGAACGGGATGTTACAACACCGACATCAGGGCTACAAACACACAACTACATCAGGATGGCACATCTGCTGCGTTCCAGGCAGGTTTCTGAGCCCGTAAGTTACGACTTCAAACTACAACTGACGACTTTGTAGCGTTCCAGGCAAAGTCACGCCGAACTGCCTGAGCGGTAGCTTGATGTAAACAAAGCGTGGCGGACCGTACGGGGCTTATGCTCATTTACAATCACTTCTATCGCCAAAGGTGCTCACTCCTTGCTTATTTGAGGGAAACAGAGGAGAAAAGTGGCGCATAAGGCAAGAGAAGCTGTTATACCTTTTATTTTATGTTATTTGTATATTTGGAAATGTATTTGGTATTATTTTATTCTTGCACTCAATGGCCTGAAAACGAGCTACGGCTAGAAAAGCTGCTGATAATGCATAGCATTTGCGGATGAATAACGTTAGAGCAATACCTTATTTTAAAAAACGATTTGGCTTTTAATGTACGACTTTCATAAACACCGCATCCGTAGGGGCTGCCATTGTTGCTTCGCGGGCTAGTGTGACGTCAGAGCTCGTAACTGGGAGTACATCGATCTAGTACGAGTTCACGGGTGGGAAGTCACGGGTTTGACTGGTGCACTTTTAGGGAAGAAGGTTGGAAAAACACGGGTCGCCTGGAACACGGCATTAGTTTGTGTGTATGTGTAATGGTGGAAACAGTTTGTTGTGTGCACATGCCCATGTTCAGTCCCTTCAAAATTCACAGTCAGTATGTGACAACTATATAAATAAAGATGAGTTGTTCTGACTAAACAAAGCAAATGTGGCTGTGATGACTTGATGACTCTTTCCAGTCTTCGGTCTCTCATGTTCTTGCTCAGACGTGGGCCGGCTCTGATCTCTGGTGCGGCGGCTTGGGTTCCTGTCAGGTCGGGGTTGGACTTCAGGCTTCGGGTCAAGTCTCGAGCTCAAGCCCGAAAACTTTAAACGAAAGCGTTTAGATGGAGTGGAAAGGACGTCCTGGGCTCTGCCAGCTGCCGCTCTGCCACTCCCTCAAACCTGTGGACACAGAAACAGAAAACTCAGAAGAACCTCTTCGCACAATCTCTCGTCTGTACAGGCCTCCAGTTGCATCACTATGTGTTATTTTCCTGTTTATTACTGTGAAGCCGCTCTGAAACAATCTGTATTGTATAAAGCGCTGTATAAATGAAGCTGACTTGACTATAACAATGAACACAAATTTGAAAACCTCACTACAAATAATCCAGAATTGAAGAAAAATGATAATAATCCTGCTCTGTCTGTTACACTTCCTCACACCTGAAATCACTGATCGAGTGAATCTCCTGAACATCTCCGGATCATTTGTGATCCATTCATTTTGTAACATCTGCTCTAACGTTGGCCGTTTCATTGGATCCCGGGCTAGGCACTGGCTAATCAGATCACTGCATTCTGTACAAATTTTATTAAGGAGAGAGCTGGTTAGTCATGTGACACAAATGTTGGGGCATCTATTAAAACAGCATCTGATGGAGAATAATCTGAATGTATTTAAACTTGAAAAATCTTACATACTTCACCTTTACCTGTTTCTAAACAGAGCCTTTGCTTTATGTGTGTGTGTTTATCAATGTTATCAATATTTTTCACTCACCTTTGGATAGGTTGGAGTTCCGAAATGTAACTTTGGCTTGTGTGATTTCCGTTCTATTGCCAAAGGGACGACGTGCGTTCACCATCTCGTACAACAACACGCCTAGAGCCCAGACATTTGTTGGGATGGCGTGGAATAGAGGTTCAGTGAAGACTTCAGGCGGGGTGTAACCCAGTAATCCTGTAAGCAAGACATTTGCACATTGTTGAGCAATTTCTTCAAAGCATCAAATAATCAGAAAGTCACTACATCCAGGTTTCCACACTCCAAAAATACTCACCACGGTATATTTTGCTCTCGTAGCCATCACCACTAAGTAGATGACCGCAGCCAAAGTCTATCAACTTGAGCTCTAGCGTGTTTGTCTTCACCAGGAAATTCTGTGGATGAACGTCATTATGAAATACGCCATGCTCGATGCAGTGTTGCACTGCCTGCAAAGCCTGTTGCATGAAGACCCGTGCGATTGTTTCATCCAGTGGAGGATCACGATGGATGAAGACCAGCAGGTTCTCGCAGGGTTCAGGGAACTCCATTATGAGGTCGAATGTCCGAGGATGTTCAAACCAGTCGTACAGTCGTATGACGTAGGGGCTCATGGGTTCTTGCCTCATCATGAGCAGCAGCGCCACTTCTGTAACGAGAGGTGTGGGATGCCCAGGCTAGAGAAAAGTAGTAGACAGAAGGTTAGCTGGGTAAAAATCTGAAGAAAACATATCATGTTTATAGATACGATCATCAGAGCCTTTCCAGGTTTACTGATCTATTACATTTACACCTAATGCTTCCTACAGGTGTATTGACCACAGTAATCAGCACTTAAACAACAAATACACATTCAACTTTTGACCAACTTACAATAACAAGATAACGATCGTTGTTAATCTTGCGCATCTGCTTGATGGCAATCTGCAAAAAAAACACACAAAAAAGCAGTGTTCAATAACAGTAACAGTGTTCAAGCGCCTGCTTGTACAATTCAGCGAGATTGCTTTACCCTTTTGCCATCAAGTTTCCGTGTTCCCTTGAACACTCTTCCGAATCCTCCGGATCCAATCATCTCTCCCACGGTATAGAGAGTCTCAAAGGAGTCTGAAAAACAAAATATGAGAAATATATGAGCTTGCTAGATCCTTTGTTTTATATTAAAAATATCAGTGCAAACAAGACAATAATAATATACTGTTTAAAACAATGTTGGAGAAATAATGTCTGTGGATTGACCATTATTTGGCTTGACGCCGGAGTGATCTGGATCAGGTGATGATGGATCAGGATCGGGTTCTGGCTCCAGATCCGCTGGAGGAACAAACGGCTCCACAACATCCTCAGCACTGAGACAACAGCAGAGGAACGAGCGCCTCATAGCCTGACACACGTTCCTGAGGAAAGAACGATCTCCTTTCCTCTTCTTACATTCTGCAGGTTTTTCTGAAATGAAGAAAACAAAGCTGAATTATTAGAAACATCTCTGACGTCAAAATAGGCAATGATATAATGGCATACCTTACATTTTACTGTTAAATCCAGAAAAAAAATTAAATGTGCCTGTACTGTGACTGTCTTACGCATGAAATAGCAAAATCTCCATCTGTACGCTTTACACTGCCCAGCTTTATTTCAGTCTCACCTGTTGAGCTCTCGTTCAATGATGAAACCTCCTTAAGGCCATATGAAGTCTCCGTTGGCTCGACGGGAACTTGACCTGGCAGCAGAGGCCACATCCACTCTTCGGGGCTGTCGGACCAGGACAAACTACAGTGGCTGCAACTGCCCTGTTCGCTTAGGCTATCCGGTCTTTCGCCACTCCACCTCCACTCGACGATGTACGAGCCTCTGCTGCTAAGGCTCAACGACTCTCTACAGAACCGCCTCACTATATTGTCAGAGAGGGACAAAGATGATTTGGACATGATTAATAATCAAGTTGTTACTTTATTTTTTCCCCCCAACTTTCTATTTTCAAAGACGTTCATTATTTCTTAACTGAGCCATAACTTCTTCAATAAAAGCCTATTCTGACCTCTGCGAAAGAGTTTAGATGGAGTGGACGGACGTCCATCGTCCTGGCTCAGCCGGCTGCCGCTCTGCCACTCCCTCTTCCTGTCAGTCTGACCTGTGGACACAGAAACACAAAACTCAGAAGACAGAAGTGCTAAATGTGTAGAAGCTCCTGGATCTGTGTCTGGGTCGGTCCTCAGAACCGTGTCTCCAAACCTCCTGACCAGCCGTCTGAGAGAAAGCGGCTCTCCTCAGGGCCGTGCACAGGGGGGTGGACCGGTGGCTAGAGCCACTGCCCCTCTGCCCTCATCGGCTGAGCTGCCCCGCTTGCCCGCTTCCCTCCCTTACCCCCAGGGGATTCCCATAAAAGCGTTCTGTTCCGCAAAAAATCCACGAATTGCACTAATCCGCTCCGTGTTTTCCCGCTCGCTCCACGGCATCGATCCCTGTGGCAGTGCCCGCTCTCTGTAGAGACGACATCCCATTAACAGGTAGATTACAAACTACAATCCACGTTACAGAAGGTGCTTGATCCGCGGAATTGTTTTTGTATTTTTGTCGGTAATATTTTGCTCCTGGTCTTCTAATAGTGCTAGCAACTTGTGCAAAAAATATCCACGTTCTTGGAAGATAATGAATTGTATAAATCAAATGATTGTAGCCTACCTGATCTGATCTAATATAAACAACACCAACTTTGCTGTTGTCGGCACACTTTGTAGACAAAAAAACCCCCAATGACTTCACACAAAAAAAAGACAGAGTGAGAAAGAGCAAAGGGAGGCTAAAGCCCGTTCAACATTGTAAACATGGATTCAAAGCTCCAGCGGGTAAATCATCATAGAATATTATTACAGTTTGTCACACTTTAACTCCTGTAAAGTATATTTCCCGTCATAATCAATTGTCTGAGAATATTAGTATATATAACATTATGATATTTTACTAAGACCATATTAATAGTAGCCTATGCACAATTTAAAAAAGGGTACAATGGGGCTAAAGGCACACCCTAATAAAAAATTAGTCTAAATTAATACTTGTTCAAAAAAATCTCTTTAGCAAAGTTTGCCGTATTTTCTGTTTATTTTGATGAATAAAATAAGTCATTATTGTCCAATAAATATTAAAATATGTTATTATAAAAGTATATTTTAAAAATACATAAACTTTTTTAAAGTAAAGATTCTGAAAGCATTGAATGAGATCACATAATAATTTAATAATGCTTTACAGTAATAAAAACCAATACATATATTTTTATTTCATGATATGATTATTATCATATTTTTTAAATCTGATGGTTTCATTGTAAATATGATGGTGGACTAAGGTGGACACCCAATCTAATATGACATTTATTATCATGTTAATTATTGTGCCTTTTACCCCAAATACCATACTTTTACATATTCTTCTGTTATTGAAAAACTGTTGCTTTATTTACTTTGAACAAAACTGAAAATCATAAACAAGACATTTGTCTCAAAATACATTCAAGTATTTTAACAATTCTCATTTTCTGCTTAAATCTACAACATTTTTTAAAAAAGCATTAAATATGAGATCAAATTAGTGCAGAGTCAACTTTTTGGAAGCATAATTACTACAACATAAATTGAATTAGCCCTAAAGCCTAACAATTGTATTCACAATATGATTGTAAAAGGTTTGCTATTCAATCTTTACATTAAGATGATACTCAACCCCCTTATATTGCCCATTTTTTTGGTTTGGGCCACTGCCCCACCAAATGTCTGTGCACGGCCCTGGCTCTCCTGGATCTGGAGCGGCCTGAGGCTGGAATATTTCAGTAACATTACATCCCATAAACACATTAAAAACCTAAAGCACTCACCACCTCCTGTTTCACCCATCATATTCGCCATCGACATCCTCCTCCAATCTGGAATAAAAGCAATACAAAACACAAAACACAACACAACACAACACAATACAATACAATACAATACAATAAACTCTCCTCAAAAATACTCCTCCCAGAAAAGAAAAGAAAAGAAAAACAAAAAAGAAATCAAACTCGAAAAAAAAGAAAAGAACAATAAGATAGCACTATCCTTAGAAATAATAAGAACTAAAACTCAAAAATATAACTCTGTGTAAATGATATCTCCTGCGATGTTCTTCCAGAATAAAAGTCTTGTCTCAGGAATCGTCCAAACAGCTTCAAAATCTCAAAGTCAGCACAGAAAATACTCTGCAAAAGTTTGTGAATTCGCCTCGTCTCTCTCAACAACAGATCGAGATCGGTGTGCGTGCACAAGAGTCTGAATTCATAACACGCGTCGCCATAGCAACTAAAACGCGAATCATTCATATGAACAGAGCACGTGACCGCACATCGATCTGAACACATTTATTGAATAGTTACAAACTTAATCTTTAATAAAAAGTCTGAACATGTTTCATTGACTCAAATGCTAGATATCTCTGCAATTACCAGACGTCCCCGTTTTCCGGAAATGTCCCCGTTTTACAGCTCATTCAAAACAACCCGCATTTATATTGCAAAAAAGCCCAACAAACAGCAACTGCTGGAGCAATCGTGTAGTGATTATTTCTCCAGCAGATGGCGCTGTGAGCTAGGCTGACTCTACTTGGTCATATATATATTATTATAAAAGTATATTTTAAAAATACATAAACTTTTTTTAAGTAAAGATTCTGAAAGCATTGAATGAGATCACATAATAATTTAATAATGCTTTACAGTAATAAAAACCAATACATATATTTTTATTTCATGATATGATCATTATCATATTTTTTAAATCTGATGGTTTTATTGTAAATATATATATATATAAACTAAACAATTACACCTAACCCTAGCTCACAACAAATACATAAATGCAGAATACACATACTTAAACACATGCTTAAAATAAGCCTAAAATGCAAAATAACAAGACCAATTAAAGAGTTATTTTCAAAAACAAACGTAACAAAACATTTGAAGTTAAAAAAGTAATTTATACAGTATACACTTCTGAAAATGAAAGTATTAAATACAATTACATTTGTTAAATAGTTTTATTCATCATATCATATTTATGTTGTTTTATTTGTGTAATGTGTTTTTGTTAAGTCATGTTCTAATATTGTTTTGAACGGCTTGTGATTTACAGTGGTGGTTTTACTATTAACTGTTTTCATTGTTTGATTGTTTTGTTTTTGCGGGTGCAGTGAATTGTATTAAAACCAGACCAAAAATCGTAATAATCAAACTAAATCATAATAATTATTAATGTTAATAATAATAATATAGAGAGCCCACAACGACAACAAAAAACATTCAAAAATATATTGTCCCTGTTTTTAATGAATAGACAGGCCCAATAACAAATGAGATTTCTTAGTGATATTTTGACCAATCAATTGGGAAATGTCCCCGGTTTCCATTTCAGAAATCTGGCTACCTTACTCTGCATGCATCAAAATGGATTTTTTATTTATTTTTACTATATTTTGCTATATTATTGCATATGAATAAAAAAAAGGATTAAATAATGTTTCCTTGTATTTTTGTAGTTCTTATTATTTTAACTTGTTTCAGGGTATTAAAATGTAAGTTTATATATGTGTGTGTTTAGTTGAGTTTCATACTTCAGGCTTTTATGGCACATATACTATGGCATTATTGGTGAATAATGCCAATATTTTCAAAAAGGGAAAAAAAACACCTCAATTTTATTCCGAAGCCCAAACTGAGCAAAAACGTATTATATATTTTTGTCATAGCTGATTATATATTTTTATTAATTTATTGTTTTTTCTATAATGAGTGTGTAATTCTGGATTGTGTTTAACAATTAAAAGAGTGACTATTAGTTCCACAAACACAGACGTACAGATATTCTATAGTGATGTAGAAATATATGAATGATACCCTTTTATTTTGCCAGTTTGTTGTGCTTGTTTCAGTTATTTACTGAATTGAATGTATATTTAAATATTTAAAGGTGTTAGCTGTAATCTTACACACTGCAAAGTGATAATTTCAAAAGGGATTAAATTCATAATTATTTAATGATCGAAGCACACAAAAAATGTATAACAAAGCCCTAAAACTGACAATTAATTGGCAAAAGCCACGCAAGCAGGGTCAAGCAGGATTTGACCACCTCCGCCTCATTTTGAGCCAGGAAAAAAACCCTGCTCAGGGAGAGTATTTATGTTAAGTGAAGTCAAGAAAGACAGTTTTTATTACATTTTTTATTAAAACATGTTTTTTTTCAGGAAGTATTTTTTAATTTCAACTTAAAATGTCAGGAGATACATTGTTGACGATACTGTTAAAAATGCACTTCCAATAAAGTGAGTGTTGGCAAAAACGGTGGTCATTCTCATTTTTATGTTGACGCTGCAGAGGTGTTGTCGGCAACTGCTGAATGTAACTAATAAAGTAACTTGTAATCGAACTTAGTTACTTTTAAAATCAAGTAATCTGTAAAGTAACTAAGTTACTTTTTAAAGGAGTAATCAGTAATCAGATTACTTTTTCAAAGTAACTGTGGCAACACTGTTTAGGAGTTATGAAAATCTGTGTTTTCGCCACTCACATTGACATCAATTCAAGATGGCCGCCAAACGAACCCCGTGGGACATTAGTTGACCTAATGGCAACGTCAAAAATTCTTAACAAGAAACCATTAGGGTCCCAAAAAACAGGTTACAAAAAACTGCCAAGCGGATACATGGGAACCATTTCTCCTGCTAGACTACTTGATTATCAAAGTTTAACAAAGTGAAACATTTTACTAGAAATCACACGTTTTATGTGTAATTTGACATGCAACGTTACCAAAAATGTCAGATTTAATCTAATTCTTTTTGATTTCAGTTAATACAGGTGGAGCTGGCAAAAGTGGAGGGTTTCTAAAACTACAGCAAATGTTAACAAAGCATTTGAAGGTTGAGCATGACAGCTCATTGGCTACTGATACAGCAGGAACCAATCAGATGTGCTCTAAAGAGAATGATGTGATTGCAGGCAGATTGAGTTAAAGGTGCAGTAAGCAAATTTTGAGAAACACTGTTGATATTTGAAATCACCAAAACAAACACACACCCAAAAGGATCACACCCCAATCTTGATAGAGCCACCCCCAACTTCACAAACATGCTATGCCGTACAGGCACCTCCCCTCTCATGAGTGGACACGCCCCTCACTGCTGATTGGCTACACGTGTGTTTTAGTGCTCGGTCTGATCGTTTTTCAACAGCGTTTCTCAGAAAATATACGCACTGCACCTTTAAGGACCTGTCAGCCTGCGCCATCTAGAGTTTCAGGACAGAACTTTTTATTTGTTTTTGGGAAACTGTTCCTGTAAGCTTCAAGATTGACCGAAATCATTCCAAAGGCCAAAGTATGCAGGAGAGTCAGCGTACAGAGCGCATGACGCAAATTTGATTAGTAATTAGTTTATCCACAATGTGGCAACCGTGCCCTTGGTGCGTCGATTCACAAGATAGTTGAAGGTTAGAAAGTACCCTCATTTTAACAACTCTAGCATTAAAGAAGAATACAAAGATATTTACATGGGTTGTAACTCGTGGCGAGAGATTGCTCAAAACTGCGCATGTATCAACTCCTGTGGAAGTGTACGAGTCAAAAGAAGTGTACTTTGCAAGCCTGTGCGTTCAACAAACAAATTATACTTTTATTCAAAGGGGTCATCGCGTCATATATAAGACACTATTGTCAGGATGTACCAGCGGACAGAGGTGTAAAATACGTGACAGGGACAAAAATACACAGTCCAGAGTGGTTTTAACTCCCAAGGTGGAAAGAAATAAAAATATTCAGTAGCAAAAATAATCAAAATATAATACAGAGGAAAATAAACTTGCAATACACAAATGTAAATTGGCTATGCCGATGTACAGGACCAAAAACCACAAACGAGATTGAATCTCTCCTCACACTCCCTCCCCTGCCCTAAAATGGCTGCCTCTTTTAAAGGCTTTGGCTCATCCTATTTTTGGAACATATCATTTAAGGGGAAAACCTATAAGTTACAAACAGGTGACAAGGCATAAACAAACAAACCTTCATGACATTTCAACTCAACAACATATATTATTTACATCTATTAACATGTACAGAGCTCAAAACAGTAAAGACAAAACATAGAAGAAAACACTTCCATCCCAGGCTCTCTCCCTCCCCTATGAGGTCAGAACCCGATGGAGTAATCTTTGATGAGCAAATGCTAGTTTAAATATGGCTACTTTCCATGTGTACTGGTGTGGCATGTGAGAGGTGTGATGGAAATATTTTATATAACGGCCTCAGAAATGGTCAAAGGGTTATTTAGCATGACACTACAGAAAAAAAGGATGTTCAGGTCAAAGACCATGTAGACTTAGCCAAAAAGGTGTAGTCATTTGATTACCTTAAACCAATCACCAGAACCAACCACAGTTAAGAAGGCTTGAGTAACATTGATTTTCAATCAACTGTAAGAAACATAAATGTACATGCATCTTTCTGTTCAGGAGACTCATTTGGTTGTTGTGACCAGTGATCTCCCTGCCGTGAATAAAACTTCATTTCAGCAAAGAGCAACTTGGGAGTGGTGTCAGGTATATATGCTGCGCAGCTGAGGAATAGAAGTACTAAAGATTCTGCGCTCAATAGATCACAGCAGAGACAGTGATAGTGTTGGAAGTAGGGCTGTGCGATATTGAAGAAAAATTCGATATCCTTGTTAAATAATGCGATACGATATTGTTTCAAGTCTGTCAAATCTATTTATTTCCCCAACTGATATCTTTCACTTAAAGCATAACCGACTGTGTTTACATGAATACTCATCAAGACAGCCATTTTGACACAACTGTGTGTGTATTTGACAGTTCGAGTGTGTAACAAGACACAAAATAAAAGAGCGGCTTGTGCGCACGTTTCGGTGAGTGTCAGACAGCACGAGACTGCAAGGAGTTGTTTTTCGCAAGTTATTGCGTTTAATAACTCTTTTTAACGTCAAGCAAGTCACATAAGTCGTGTGCTCAGTCTATTCTCTGCTATATGCATCGACCTAAAACGTACACTTTTCACAATGTTGAAGTAGCCTATTAAAATCATTCAGATATTGCGTGCCCTTGCGACATGCATATTGCGATATGTACATTTGCGATATTTCGATATATTGCGCAGCCCTAGTTGGAAGACTATAGAGCCGTTCTCGGGGTGAGGCTGTAATAATAAGAGTCTGCAGAGACCAGCGTACACCTGAGAAGGACGGTGAGAGTGTATAGATGCTAAAGACCTGTGTGCTCGTGTGTTGAGTAAACGCTAGTGATAGTAGCTTCTCGACGGGACGCCGTCACCTTACTTCGGGAGAGGAGTTACCTCGAAGTATTGAAATTGTGTTAGATGTATTCGAGAAGGGAATTACCTCGAGATACTGTAGTTTTATATTAACAACTGGGAGTTGTTTTGAATTGTCCGTGGTGAAGTCAGACAAACGGATTGAGAATTGCCGCGACAGAGGTGAACCAGAAGGGATGTTTAGCTGTTTGAAATGCATTTAGGTTAAACTGATAACTGAATGAAATTAAATAAACTCTTATGGTGTAAAGTATTTTTGGTGTTCTTCTCTGTGTAATGATATTAGAACGGCATGCGTCACTGAACATTTAAGCAAATTCCAGCATTAAACAAACAAAACAATGAAACTAACAACTTGGGACAACGAACGGGATGTTACAACACCGACATCAGGGCTACAAACACACAACTACATCAGGATGGCACATCTGCTGCGTTCCAGGCAGGTTTCTGAGCCCGTAAGTTACGACTTCAAACCACAACTGACGACTTTGTAGCGTTCCAGGCAAAGTCACACCGAACTGCCTGAGCGGTAGCTTGATGTAAACAAAGCGTGGCGGACCGTACGGGGCTTATGCTCATTTACAATCACTTCTATCGCCAAAGGTGCTCACTCCTTGCTTATTTGAGGGAAACAGAGGAGAAAAGTGGCGCATAAGGCAAGAGAAGCTGTTATACCTTTTATTTTATGTTATTTGTATATTTGGAAATGTATTTGGTATTATTTTATTCTTGCACTCAATGGCCTGAAAACGAGCTACGGCTAGAAAAGCTGCTGATAATGCATAGCATTTGCGGATGAATAACGTTAGAGCAATACCTTATTTTAAAAAACGATTTGGCTTTTAATGTACGACTTTCATAAACACCGCATCCGTAGGGGCTGCCATTGTTGCTTCGCGGGCTAGTGTGACGTCAGAGCTCGTAACTGGGAGTACATCGATCTAGTACGAGTTCACGGGTGGGAAGTCACGGGTTTGACTGGTGCACTTTTAGGGAAGAAGGTTGGAAAAACACGGGTCGCCTGGAACACGGCATTAGTTTGTGTGTATGTGTAATGGTGGAAACAGTTTGTTGTGTGCACATGCCCATGTTCAGTCCCTTCAAAATTCACAGTCAGTATGTGACAACTATATAAATAAAGATGAGTTGTTCTGACTAAACAAAGCAAATGTGGCTGTGATGACTTGATGACTCTTTCCAGTCTTCGGTCTCTCATGTTCTTGCTCAGACGTGGGCCGGCTCTGATCTCTGGTGCGGCGGCTTGGGTTCCTGTCAGGTCGGGGTTGGACTTCAGGCTTCGGGTCAAGTCTCGAGCTCAAGCCCGAAAACGTTAAACGAAAGCGTTTAGATGGAGTGGAAAGGACGTCCTGGGCTCTGCCAGCTGCCGCTCTGCCACTCCCTCAAACCTGTGGACACAGAAACAGAAAACTCAGAAGAACCTCTTCGCACAATCTCTCGTCTGTACAGGCCTCCAGTTGCATCACTATGTGTTATTTTCCTGTTTATTACTGTGAAGCCGCTCTGAAACAATCTGTATTGTATAAAGCGCTGTATAAATGAAGCTGACTTGACTATAACAATGAACACAAATTTGAAAACCTCACTACAAATAATCCAGAATTGAAGAAAAATGATAATAATCCTGCTCTGTCTGTTACACTTCCTCACACCTGAAATCACTGATCGAGTGAATCTCCTGAACATCTCCGGATCATTTGTGATCCATTCATTTTGTAACATCTGCTCTAACGTTGGCCGTTTCATTGGATCCCGGGCTAGGCACTGGCTAATCAGATCACTGCATTCTGTACAAATTTTATTAAGGAGAGAGCTGGTTAGTCATGTGACACAAATGTTGGGGCATCTATTAAAACAGCATCTGATGGAGAATAATCTGAATGTATTTAAACTTGAAAAATCTTACATACTTCACCTTTACCTGTTTCTAAACAGAGCCTTTGCTTTATGTGTGTGTGTTTATCAATGTTATCAATATTTTTCACTCACCTTTGGATAGGTTGGAGTTCCGAAATGTAACTTTGGCTTGTGTGATTTCCGTTCTATTGCCAAAGGGACGACGTGCGTTCACCATCTCGTACAACAACACGCCTAGAGCCCAGACATTTGTTGGGATGGCGTGGAATAGAGGTTCAGTGAAGACTTCAGGCGGGGTGTAACCCAGTAATCCTGTAAGCAAGACATTTGCACATTGTTGAGCAATTTCTTCAAAGCATCAAATAATCAGAAAGTCACTACATCCAGGTTTCCACACTCCAAAAATACTCACCACGGTATATTTTGCTCTCGTAGCCATCACCACTAAGTAGATGACCGCAGCCAAAGTCTATCAACTTGAGCTCTAGCGTGTTTGTCTTCACCAGGAAATTCTGTGGATGAACGTCATTATGAAATACGCCATGCTCGATGCAGTGTTGCACTGCCTGCAAAGCCTGTTGCATGAAGACCCGTGCGATTGTTTCATCCAGTGGAGGATCACGATGGATGAAGACCAGCAAGTTCTCGCAGGGTTCAGGGAACTCCATTATGAGGTCGAATGTCCGAGGATGTTCAAACCAGTCGTACAGTCGTATGACGTAGGGGCTCATGGGTTCTTGCCTCATCATGAGCAGCAGCGCCACTTCTGTAACGAGAGGTGTGGGATGCCCAGGCTAGAGAAAAGTAGTAGACAGAAGGTTAGCTGGGTAAAAATCTGAAGAAAACATATCATGTTTATAGATACGATCATCAGAGCCTTTCCAGGTTTACTGATCTATTACATTTACACCTAATGCTTCCTACAGGTGTATTGACCACAGTAATCAGCACTTAAACAACAAATACACATTCAACTTTTGACCAACTTACAATAACAAGATAACGATCGTTGTTAATCTTGCGCATCTGCTTGATGGCAATCTGCAAAAAAAAACACACAAAAAAGCAGTGTTCAATAACAGTAACAGTGTTCAAGCGCCTGCTTGTACAATTCAGCGAGATTGCTTTACCCTTTTGCCATCAAGTTTCCGTGTTCCCTTGAACACTCTTCCGAATCCTCCGGATCCAATCATCTCTCCCACGGTATAGAGAGTCTCAAAGGAGTCTGAAAAACAAAATATGAGAAATATATGAGCTTGCTAGATCCTTTGTTTTATATTAAAAATATCAGTGCAAACAAGACAATAATAATATACTGTTTAAAACAATGTTGGAGAAATAATGTCTGTGGATTGACCATTATTTGGCTTGACGCCGGAGTGATCTGGATCAGGTGATGATGGATCAGGATCGGGTTCTGGCTCCAGATCCGCTGGAGGAACAAACGGCTCCACAACATCCTCAGCACTGAGACAACAGCAGAGGAACGAGCGCCTCATAGCCTGACACACGTTCCTGAGGAAAGAACGATCTCCTTTCCTCTTCTTACATTCTGCAGGTTTTTCTGAAATGAAGAAAACAAAGCTGAATTATTAGAAACATCTCTGACGTCAAAATAGGCAATGATATAATGGCATACCTTACATTTTACTGTTAAATCCAGAAAAAAAATTAAATGTGCCTGTACTGTGACTGTCTTACGCATGAAATAGCAAAATCTCCATCTGTACGCTTTACACTGCCCAGCTTTATTTCAGTCTCACCTGTTGAGCTCTCGTTCAATGATGAAACCTCCTTAAGGCCATATGAAGTCTCCGTTGGCTCGACGGGAACTTGACCTGGCAGCAGAGGCCACATCCACTCTTCGGGGCTGTCGGACCAGGACAAACTACAGTGGCTGCAACTGCCCTGTTCGCTTAGGCTATCCGGTCTTTCGCCACTCCACCTCCACTCGACGATGTACGAGCCTCTGCTGCTAAGGCTCAACGACTCTCTACAGAACCGCCTCACTATATTGTCAGAGAGGGACAAAGATGATTTGGACATGATTAATAATCAAGTTGTTACTTTATTTTTTCCCCCCAACTTTCTATTTTCAAAGACGTTCATTATTTCTTAACTGAGCCATAACTTCTTCAATAAAAGCCTATTCTGACCTCTGCGAAAGAGTTTAGATGGAGTGGACGGACGTCCATCGTCCTGGCTCAGCCGGCTGCCGCTCTGCCACTCCCTCTTCCTGTCAGTCTGACCTGTGGACACAGAAACACAAAACTCAGAAGACAGAAGTGCTAAATGTGTAGAAGCTCCTGGATCTGTGTCTGGGTCGGTCCTCAGAACCGTGTCTCCAAACCTCCTGACCAGCCGTCTGAGAGAAAGCGGCTCTCCTCAGGGCCGTGCACAGGGGGGTGGACCGGTGGCTAGAGCCACTGCCCCTCTGCCCTCATCGGCTGAGCTGCCCCGCTTGCCCGCTTCCCTCCCTTACCCCCAGGGGATTCCCATAAAAGCGTTCTGTTCCGCAAAAAATCCACGAATTGCACTAATCCGCTCCGTGTTTTCCCGCTCGCTCCACGGCATCGATCCCTGTGGCAGTGCCCGCTCTCTGTAGAGACGACATCCCATTAACAGGTAGATTACAAACTACAATCCACGTTACAGAAGGTGCTTGATCCGCGGAATTGTTTTTGTATTTTTGTCGGTAATATTTTGCTCCTGGTCTTCTAATAGTGCTAGCAACTTGTGCAAAAAATATCCACGTTCTTGGAAGATAATGAATTGTATAAATCAAATGATTGTAGCCTACCTGATCTGATCTAATATAAACAACACCAACTTTGCTGTTGTCGGCACACTTTGTAGACAAAAAAACCCCCAATGACTTCACACAAAAAAAAGACAGAGTGAGAAAGAGCAAAGGGAGGCTAAAGCCCGTTCAACATTGTAAACATGGATTCAAAGCTCCAGCGGGTAAATCATCATAGAATATTATTACAGTTTGTCACACTTTAACTCCTGTAAAGTATATTTCCCGTCATAATCAATTGTCTGAGAATATTAGTATATATAACATTATGATATTTTACTAAGACCATATTAATAGTAGCCTATGCACAATTTAAAAAAGGGTACAATGGGGCTAAAGGCACACCCTAATAAAAAATTAGTCTAAATTAATACTTGTTCAAAAAAATCTCTTTAGCAAAGTTTGCCGTATTTTCTGTTTATTTTGATGAATAAAATAAGTCATTATTGTCCAATAAATATTAAAATATGTTATTATAAAAGTATATTTTAAAAATACATAAACTTTTTTTAAGTAAAGATTCTGAAAGCATTGAATGAGATCACATAATAATTTAATAATGCTTTACAGTAATAAAAACCAATACATATATTTTTATTTCATGATATGATTATTATCATATTTTTTAAATCTGATGGTTTCATTGTAAATATGATGGTGGACTAAGGTGGACACCCAATCTAATATGACATTTATTATCATGTTAATTATTGTGCCTTTTACCCCAAATACCATACTTTTACATATTCTTCTGTTATTGAAAAACTGTTGCTTTATTTACTTTGAACAAAACTGAAAATCATAAACAAGACATTTGTCTCAAAATACATTCAAGTATTTTAACAATTCTCATTTTCTGCTTAAATCTACAACATTTTTTAAAAAAGCATTAAATATGAGATCAAATTAGTGCAGAGTCAACTTTTTGGAAGCATAATTACTACAACATAAATTGAATTAGCCCTAAAGCCTAACAATTGTATTCACAATATGATTGTAAAAGGTTTGCTATTCAATCTTTACATTAAGATGACACTCAACCCCCTTATATTGCCCATTTTTTTGGTTTGGGCCACTGCCCCACCAAATGTCTGTGCACGGCCCTGGCTCTCCTGGATCTGGAGCGGCCTGAGGCTGGAATATTTCAGTAACATTACATCCCATAAACACATTAAAAACCTAAAGCACTCACCACCTCCTGTTTCACCCATCATATTCGCCATCGACATCCTCCTCCAATCTGGAATAAAAGCAATACAAAACACAAAACACAACACAACACAACACAATACAATACAATACAATAAACTCTCCTCAAAAATACTCCTCCCAGAAAAGAAAAGAAAAGAAAAGAAAAACAAAAAAGAAATCAAACTCGAAAAAAAAGAAAAGAACAATAAGATAGCACTATCCTTAGAAATAATAAGAACTAAAACTCAAAAATATAACTCTGTGTAAATGATATCTCCTGCGATGTTCTTCCAGAATAAAAGTCTTGTCTCAGGAATCGTCCAAACAGCTTCAAAATCTCAAAGTCAGCACAGAAAATACTCTGCAAAAGTTTGTGAATTCGCCTCGTCTCTCTCAACAACAGATCGAGATCGGTGTGCGTGCACAAGAGTCTGAATTCATAACACGCGTCGCCATAGCAACTAAAACGCGAATCATTCATATGAACAGAGCACGTGACCGCACATCGATCTGAACACATTTATTGAATAGTTACAAACTTAATCTTTAATAAAAAGTCTGAACATGTTTCATTGACTCAAATGCTAGATATCTCTGCAATTACCAGACGTCCCCGTTTTCCGGAAATGTCCCCGTTTTACAGCTCATTCAAAACAACCCGCATTTACATTGCAAAAAAGCCCAACAAACAGCAACTGCTGGAGCAATCGTGTAGTGATTATTTCTCCAGCAGATGGCGCTGTGAGCTAGGCTGACTCTACTTGGTCATATATATATTATTATAAAAGTATATTTTAAAAATACATAAACTTTTTTTAAGTAAAGATTCTGAAAGCATTGAATGAGATCACATAATAATTTAATAATGCTTTACAGTAATAAAAACCAATACATATATTTTTATTTCATGATATGATCATTATCATATTTTTTAAATCTGATGGTTTTATTGTAAATATATATATATATATATATATATATATATATATATATATATATATATATATATATATATATATATATATATATATATATATATATATATATATATATATATATATAAACTAAACAATTACACCTAACCCTAGCTCACAACAAATACATAAATGCAGAATACACATACTTAAACACATGCTTAAAATAAGCCTAAAATGCAAAATAACAAGACCAATTAAAGAGTTATTTTCAAAAACAAACGTAACAAAACATTTGAAGTTAAAAAAGTAATTTATACAGTATACACTTCTGAAAATGAAAGTATTAAATACAATTACATTTGTTAAATAGTTTTATTCATCATATCATATTTATGTTGTTTTATTTGTGTAATGTGTTTTTGTTAAGTCATGTTCTAATATTGTTTTGAACGGCTTGTGATTTACAGTGGTGGTTTTACTATTAACTGTTTTCATTGTTTGATTGTTTTGTTTTTGCGGGTGCAGTGAATTGTATTAAAACCAGACCAAAAATCGTAATAATCAAACTAAATCATAATAATTATTAATGTTAATAATAATAATATAGAGAGCCCACAACGACAACAAAAAACATTCAAAAATATATTGTCCCTGTTTTTAATGAATAGACAGGCCCAATAACAAATGAGATTTCTTAGTGATATTTTGACCAATCAATTGGGAAATGTCCCCGGTTTCCATTTCAGAAATCTGGCTACCTTACTCTGCATGCATCAAAATGGATTTTTTATTTATTTTTACTATATTTTGCTATATTATTGCATATGAATAAAAAAAAGGATTAAATAATGTTTCCTTGTATTTTTGTAGTTCTTATTATTTTAACTTGTTTCAGGGTATTAAAATGTAAGTTTATATATGTGTGTGTTTAGTTGAGTTTCATACTTCAGGCTTTTATGGCACATATACTATGGCATTATTGGTGAATAATGCCAATATTTTCAAAAAGGGAAAAAAAACACCTCAATTTTATTCCGAAGCCCAAACTGAGCAAAAACGTATTATATATTTTTGTCATAGCTGATTATATATTTTTATTAATTTATTGTTTTTTCTATAATGAGTGTGTAATTCTGGATTGTGTTTAACAATTAAAAGAGTGACTATTAGTTCCACAAACACAGACGTACAGATATTCTATAGTGATGTAGAAATATATGAATGATACCCTTTTATTTTGCCAGTTTGTTGTGCTTGTTTCAGTTATTTACTGAATTGAATGTATATTTAAATATTTAAAGGTGTTAGCTGTAATCTTACACACTGCAAAGTGATAATTTCAAAAGGGATTAAATTCATAATTATTTAATGATCGAAGCACACAAAAAATTTATAACAAAGCCCTAAAACTGACAATTAATTGGCAAAAGCCACGCAAGCAGGGTCAAGCAGGATTTGACCACCTCCGCCTCATTTTGAGCCAGGAAAAAAACCCTGCTCAGGGAGAGTATTTATGTTAAGTGAAGTCAAGAAAGACAGTTTTTATTACATTTTTTATTAAAACATGTTTTTTTTCAGGAAGTATTTTTTAATTTCAACTTAAAATGTCAGGAGATACATTGTTGACGATACTGTTAAAAATGCACTTCCAATAAAGTGAGTGTTGGCAAAAACGGTGGTCATTCTCATTTTTATGTTGAGGCTGCAGAGGTGTTGTCGGCAACTGCTGAATGTAACTAATAAAGTAACTTGTAATCGAACTTAGTTACTTTTAAAATCAAGTAATCTGTAAAGTAACTAAGTTACTTTTTAAAGGAGTAATCAGTAATCAGATTACTTTTTCAAAGTAACTGTGGCAACACTGTTTAGGAGTTATGAAAATCTGTGTTTTCGCCACTCACATTGACATCAATTCAAGATGGCCGCCAAACGAACCCCGTGGGACATTAGTTGACCTAATGGCAACGTCAAAAATTCTTAACAAGAAACCATTAGGGTCCCAAAAAACAGGTTACAAAAAACTGCCAAGCGGATACATGGGAACCATTTCTCCTGCTAGACTACTTGATTATCAAAGTTTAACAAAGTGAAACATTTTACTAGAAATCACACGTTTTATGTGTAATTTGACATGCAACGTTACCAAAAATGTCAGATTTAATCTAATTCTTTTTGATTTCAGTTAATACAGGTGGAGCTGGCAAAAGTGGAGGGTTTCTAAAACTACAGCAAATGTTAACAAAGCATTTGAAGGTTGAGCATGACAGCTCATTGGCTACTGATACAGCAGGAACCAATCAGATGTGCTCTAAAGAGAATGATGTGATTGCAGGCAGATTGAGTTAAAGGTGCAGTAAGCAAATTTTGAGAAACACTGTTGATATTTGAAATCACCAAAACAAACACACACCCAAAAGGATCACACCCCAATCTTGATAGAGCCACCCCCAACTTCACAAACATGCTATGCCGTACAGGCACCTCCCCTCTCATGAGTGGACACGCCCCTCACTGCTGATTGGCTACACGTGTGTTTTAGTGCTCGGTCTGATCGTTTTTCAACAGCGTTTCTCAGAAAATATACGCACTGCACCTTTAAGGACCTGTCAGCCTGCGCCATCTAGAGTTTCAGGACAGAACTTTTTATTTGTTTTTGGGAAACTGTTCCTGTAAGCTTCAAGATTGACCGAAATCATTCCAAAGGCCAAAGTATGCAGGAGAGTCAGCGTACAGAGCGCATGACGCAAATTTGATTAGTAATTAGTTTATCCACAATGTGGCAACCGTGCCCTTGGTGCGTCGATTCACAAGATAGTTGAAGGTTAGAAAGTACCCTCATTTTAACAACTCTAGCATTAAAGAAGAATACAAAGATATTTACATGGGTTGTAACTCGTGGCGAGAGATTGCTCAAAACTGCGCATGTATCAACTCCTGTGGAAGTGTACGAGTCAAAAGAAGTGTACTTTGCAAGCCTGTGCGTTCAACAAACAAATTATACTTTTATTCAAAGGGGTCATCGCGTCATATATAAGACACTATTGTCAGGATGTACCAGCGGACAGAGGTGTAAAATACGTGACAGGGACAAAAATACACAGTCCAGAGTGGTTTTAACTCCCAAGGTGGAAAGAAATAAAAATATTCAGTAGCAAAAATAATCAAAATATAATACAGAGGAAAATAAACTTGCAATACACAAATGTAAATTGGCTATGCCGATGTACAGGACCAAAAACCACAAACGAGATTGAATCTCTCCTCACACTCCCTCCCCTGCCCTAAAATGGCTGCCTCTTTTAAAGGCTTTGGCTCATCCTATTTTTGGAACATATCATTTAAGGGGAAAACCTATAAGTTACAAACAGGTGACAAGGCATAAACAAACAAACCTTCATGACATTTCAACTCAACAACATATATTATTTACATTTATTAACATGTACAGAGCTCAAAACAATAAAGACAAAACATAGAAGAAAACACTTCCATCCCAGGCTCTCTCCCTCCCCTATGAGGTCAGAACCCGATGGAGTAATTTTTGATGAGCAAATGCTAGTTTAAATATGGCTACTTTCCATGTGTACTGGTGTGGCATGTGAGAGGTGTGATGGAAATATTTTATATAACGGCCTCAGAAATGGTCAAAGGGTTATTTAGCATGACACTACAGAAAAAAAGGATGTTCAGGTCAAAGACCATGTAGACTTAGCCAAAAAGGTGTAGTCATTTGATTACCTTAAACCAATCACCAGAACCAACCACAGTTAAGAAGGCTTGAGTAACATTGATTTTCAATCAACTGTAAGAAACATAAATGTACATGCATCTTTCTGTTCAGGAGACTCATTTGGTTGTTGTGACCAGTGATCTCCCTGCCGTGAATAAAACTTCATTTCAGCAAAGAGCAACTTGGGAGTGGTGTCAGGTATATATGCTGCGCAGCTGAGGAATAGAAGTACTAAAGATTCTGCGCTCAATAGATCACAGCAGAGACAGTGATAGTGTTGGAAGTAGGGCTGTGCGATATTGAAGAAAAATGCGATATCCTTGTTAAATAATGCGATACGATATTGTTTCAAGTCTGTCAAATCTATTTATTTCCCCAACTGATATCTTTCACTTAAAGCATAACCGACTGTGTTTACATGAATACTCATCAAGACAGCCATTTTGACACAACTGTGTGTGTATTTGACAGTTCGAGTGTGTAACAAGACACAAAATAAAAGAGCGGCTTGTGCGCACGTTTCGGTGAGTGTCAGACAGCACGAGACTGCAAGGAGTTGTTTTTCGCAAGTTATTGCGTTTAATAACTCTTTTTAACGTCAAGCAAGTCACATAAGTCGTGTGCTCAGTCTATTCTCTGCTATATGCATCGACCTAAAACGTACACTTTTCACAATGTTGAAGTAGCCTATTAAAATCATTCAGATATTGCGTGCCCTTGTGACATGCATATTGCGATATGTACATTTGCGATATTTCGATATATTGCGCAGCCCTAGTTGGAAGACTATAGAGCCGTTCTCGGGGTGAGGCTGTAATAATAAGAGTCTGCAGAGACCAGCGTACACCTGAGAAGGACGGTGAGAGTGTATAGATGCTAAAGACCTGTGTGCTCGTGTGTTGAGTAAACGCTAGTGATAGTAGCTTCTCGACGGGACGCCGTCACCTTACTTCGGGAGAGGAGTTACCTCGAAGTATTGAAATTGTGTTAGATGTATTCGAGAAGGGAATTACCTCGAGATACTGTAGTTTTATATTAACAACTGGGAGTTGTTTTGAATTGTCCGTGGTGAAGTCAGACAAACGGATTGAGAATTGCCGCGACAGAGGTGAACCAGAAGGGATGTTTAGCTGTTTGAAATGCATTTGGGTTAAACTGATAACTGAATGAAATTAAATAAACTCTTATGGTGTAAAGTATTTTTGGTGTTCTTCTCTGTGTAATGATATTAGAACGGCATGCGTCACTGAACATTTAAGCAAATTCCAGCATTAAACAAACAAAACAATGAAACTAACAACTTGGGACAACGAACGGGATGTTACAACACCGACATCAGGGCTACAAACACACAACTACATCAGGATGGCACATCTGCTGCGTTCCAGGCAGGTTTCTGAGCCCGTAAGTTACGACTTCAAACTACAACTGACGACTTTGTAGCGTTCCAGGCAAAGTCACGCCGAACTGCCTGAGCGGTAGCTTGATGTAAACAAAGCGTGGCGGACCGTACGGGGCTTATGCTCATTTACAATCACTTCTATCGCCAAAGGTGCTCACTCCTTGCTTATTTGAGGGAAACAGAGGAGAAAAGTGGCGCATAAGGCAAGAGAAGCTGTTATACCTTTTATTTTATGTTATTTGTATATTTGGAAATGTATTTGGTATTATTTTATTCTTGCACTCAATGGCCTGAAAACGAGCTACGGCTAGAAAAGCTGCTGATAATGCATAGCATTTGCGGATGAATAACGTTAGAGCAATACCTTATTTTAAAAAACGATTTGGCTTTTAATGTACGACTTTCATAAACACCGCATCCGTAGGGGCTGCCATTGTTGCTTCGCGGGCTAGTGTGACGTCAGAGCTCGTAACTGGGAGTACATCGATCTAGTACGAGTTCACGGGTGGGAAGTCACGGGTTTGACTGGTGCACTTTTAGGGAAGAAGGTTGGAAAAACACGGGTCGCCTGGAACACGGCATTAGTTTGTGTGTATGTGTAATGGTGGAAACAGTTTGTTGTGTGCACATGCCCATGTTCAGTCCCTTCAAAATTCACAGTCAGTATGTGACAACTATATAAATAAAGATGAGTTGTTCTGACTAAACAAAGCAAATGTGGCTGTGATGACTTGATGACTCTTTCCAGTCTTCGGTCTCTCATGTTCTTGCTCAGACGTGGGCCGGCTCTGATCTCTGGTGCGGCGGCTTGGGTTCCTGTCAGGTCGGGGTTGGACTTCAGGCTTCGGGTCAAGTCTCGAGCTCAAGCCCGAAAACTTTAAACGAAAGCGTTTAGATGGAGTGGAAAGGACGTCCTGGGCTCTGCCAGCTGCCGCTCTGCCACTCCCTCAAACCTGTGGACACAGAAACAGAAAACTCAGAAGAACCTCTTCGCACAATCTCTCGTCTGTACAGGCCTCCAGTTGCATCACTATGTGTTATTTTCCTGTTTATTACTGTGAAGCCGCTCTGAAACAATCTGTATTGTATAAAGCGCTGTATAAATGAAGCTGACTTGACTATAACAATGAACACAAATTTGAAAACCTCACTACAAATAATCCAGAATTGAAGAAAAATGATAATAATCCTGCTCTGTCTGTTACACTTCCTCACACCTGAAATCACTGATCGAGTGAATCTCCTGAACATCTCCGGATCATTTGTGATCCATTCATTTTGTAACATCTGCTCTAACGTTGGCCGTTTCATTGGATCCCGGGCTAGGCACTGGCTAATCAGATCACTGCATTCTGTACAAATTTTATTAAGGAGAGAGCTGGTTAGTCATGTGACACAAATGTTGGGGCATCTATTAAAACAGCATCTGATGGAGAATAATCTGAATGTATTTAAACTTGAAAAATCTTACATACTTCACCTTTACCTGTTTCTAAACAGAGCCTTTGCTTTATGTGTGTGTGTTTATCAATGTTATCAATATTTTTCACTCACCTTTGGATAGGTTGGAGTTCCGAAATGTAACTTTGGCTTGTGTGATTTCCGTTCTATTGCCAAAGGGACGACGTGCGTTCACCATCTCGTACAACAACACGCCTAGAGCCCAGACATTTGTTGGGATGGCGTGGAATAGAGGTTCAGTGAAGACTTCAGGCGGGGTGTAACCCAGTAATCCTGTAAGCAAGACATTTGCACATTGTTGAGCAATTTCTTCAAAGCATCAAATAATCAGAAAGTCACTACATCCAGGTTTCCACACTCCAAAAATACTCACCACGGTATATTTTGCTCTCGTAGCCATCACCACTAAGTAGATGACCGCAGCCAAAGTCTATCAACTTGAGCTCTAGCGTGTTTGTCTTCACCAGGAAATTCTGTGGATGAACGTCATTATGAAATACGCCATGCTCGATGCAGTGTTGCACTGCCTGCAAAGCCTGTTGCATGAAGACCCGTGCGATTGTTTCATCCAGTGGAGGATCACGATGGATGAAGACCAGCAGGTTCTCGCAGGGTTCAGGGAACTCCATTATGAGGTCGAATGTCCGAGGATGTTCAAACCAGTCGTACAGTCGTATGACGTAGGGGCTCATGGGTTCTTGCCTCATCATGAGCAGCAGCGCCACTTCTGTAACGAGAGGTGTGGGATGCCCAGGCTAGAGAAAAGTAGTAGACAGAAGGTTAGCTGGGTAAAAATCTGAAGAAAACATATCATGTTTATAGATACGATCATCAGAGCCTTTCCAGGTTTACTGATCTATTACATTTACACCTAATGCTTCCTACAGGTGTATTGACCACAGTAATCAGCACTTAAACAACAAATACACATTCAACTTTTGACCAACTTACAATAACAAGATAACGATCGTTGTTAATCTTGCGCATCTGCTTGATGGCAATCTGCAAAAAAAACACACAAAAAAGCAGTGTTCAATAACAGTAACAGTGTTCAAGCGCCTGCTTGTACAATTCAGCGAGATTGCTTTACCCTTTTGCCATCAAGTTTCCGTGTTCCCTTGAACACTCTTCCGAATCCTCCGGATCCAATCATCTCTCCCACGGTATAGAGAGTCTCAAAGGAGTCTGAAAAACAAAATATGAGAAATATATGAGCTTGCTAGATCCTTTGTTTTATATTAAAAATATCAGTGCAAACAAGACAATAATAATATACTGTTTAAAACAATGTTGGAGAAATAATGTCTGTGGATTGACCATTATTTGGCTTGACGCCGGAGTGATCTGGATCAGGTGATGATGGATCAGGATCGGGTTCTGGCTCCAGATCCGCTGGAGGAACAAACGGCTCCACAACATCCTCAGCACTGAGACAACAGCAGAGGAACGAGCGCCTCATAGCCTGACACACGTTCCTGAGGAAAGAACGATCTCCTTTCCTCTTCTTACATTCTGCAGGTTTTTCTGAAATGAAGAAAACAAAGCTGAATTATTAGAAACATCTCTGACGTCAAAATAGGCAATGATATAATGGCATACCTTACATTTTACTGTTAAATCCAGAAAAAAAATTAAATGTGCCTGTACTGTGACTGTCTTACGCATGAAATAGCAAAATCTCCATCTGTACGCTTTACACTGCCCAGCTTTATTTCAGTCTCACCTGTTGAGCTCTCGTTCAATGATGAAACCTCCTTAAGGCCATATGAAGTCTCCGTTGGCTCGACGGGAACTTGACCTGGCAGCAGAGGCCACATCCACTCTTCGGGGCTGTCGGACCAGGACAAACTACAGTGGCTGCAACTGCCCTGTTCGCTTAGGCTATCCGGTCTTTCGCCACTCCACCTCCACTCGACGATGTACGAGCCTCTGCTGCTAAGGCTCAACGACTCTCTACAGAACCGCCTCACTATATTGTCAGAGAGGGACAAAGATGATTTGGACATGATTAATAATCAAGTTGTTACTTTATTTTTTCCCCCCAACTTTCTATTTTCAAAGACGTTCATTATTTCTTAACTGAGCCATAACTTCTTCAATAAAAGCCTATTCTGACCTCTGCGAAAGAGTTTAGATGGAGTGGACGGACGTCCATCGTCCTGGCTCAGCCGGCTGCCGCTCTGCCACTCCCTCTTCCTGTCAGTCTGACCTGTGGACACAGAAACACAAAACTCAGAAGACAGAAGTGCTAAATGTGTAGAAGCTCCTGGATCTGTGTCTGGGTCGGTCCTCAGAACCGTGTCTCCAAACCTCCTGACCAGCCGTCTGAGAGAAAGCGGCTCTCCTCAGGGCCGTGCACAGGGGGGTGGACCGGTGGCTAGAGCCACTGCCCCTCTGCCCTCATCGGCTGAGCTGCCCCGCTTGCCCGCTTCCCTCCCTTACCCCCAGGGGATTCCCATAAAAGCGTTCTGTTCCGCAAAAAATCCACGAATTGCACTAATCCGCTCCGTGTTTTCCCGCTCGCTCCACGGCATCGATCCCTGTGGCAGTGCCCGCTCTCTGTAGAGACGACATCCCATTAACAGGTAGATTACAAACTACAATCCACGTTACAGAAGGTGCTTGATCCGCGGAATTGTTTTTGTATTTTTGTCGGTAATATTTTGCTCCTGGTCTTCTAATAGTGCTAGCAACTTGTGCAAAAAATATCCACGTTCTTGGAAGATAATGAATTGTATAAATCAAATGATTGTAGCCTACCTGATCTGATCTAATATAAACAACACCAACTTTGCTGTTGTCGGCACACTTTGTAGACAAAAAAACCCCCAATGACTTCACACAAAAAAAAGACAGAGTGAGAAAGAGCAAAGGGAGGCTAAAGCCCGTTCAACATTGTAAACATGGATTCAAAGCTCCAGCGGGTAAATCATCATAGAATATTATTACAGTTTGTCACACTTTAACTCCTGTAAAGTATATTTCCCGTCATAATCAATTGTCTGAGAATATTAGTATATATAACATTATGATATTTTACTAAGACCATATTAATAGTAGCCTATGCACAATTTAAAAAAGGGTACAATGGGGCTAAAGGCACACCCTAATAAAAAATTAGTCTAAATTAATACTTGTTCAAAAAAATCTCTTTAGCAAAGTTTGCCGTATTTTCTGTTTATTTTGATGAATAAAATAAGTCATTATTGTCCAATAAATATTAAAATATGTTATTATAAAAGTATATTTTAAAAATACATAAACTTTTTTAAAGTAAAGATTCTGAAAGCATTGAATGAGATCACATAATAATTTAATAATGCTTTACAGTAATAAAAACCAATACATATATTTTTATTTCATGATATGATTATTATCATATTTTTTAAATCTGATGGTTTCATTGTAAATATGATGGTGGACTAAGGTGGACACCCAATCTAATATGACATTTATTATCATGTTAATTATTGTGCCTTTTACCCCAAATACCATACTTTTACATATTCTTCTGTTATTGAAAAACTGTTGCTTTATTTACTTTGAACAAAACTGAAAATCATAAACAAGACATTTGTCTCAAAATACATTCAAGTATTTTAACAATTCTCATTTTCTGCTTAAATCTACAACATTTTTTAAAAAAGCATTAAATATGAGATCAAATTAGTGCAGAGTCAACTTTTTGGAAGCATAATTACTACAACATAAATTGAATTAGCCCTAAAGCCTAACAATTGTATTCACAATATGATTGTAAAAGGTTTGCTATTCAATCTTTACATTAAGATGATACTCAACCCCCTTATATTGCCCATTTTTTTGGTTTGGGCCACTGCCCCACCAAATGTCTGTGCACGGCCCTGGCTCTCCTGGATCTGGAGCGGCCTGAGGCTGGAATATTTCAGTAACATTACATCCCATAAACACATTAAAAACCTAAAGCACTCACCACCTCCTGTTTCACCCATCATATTCGCCATCGACATCCTCCTCCAATCTGGAATAAAAGCAATACAAAACACAAAACACAACACAACACAACACAATACAATACAATACAATACAATAAACTCTCCTCAAAAATACTCCTCCCAGAAAAGAAAAGAAAAGAAAAACAAAAAAGAAATCAAACTCGAAAAAAAAGAAAAGAACAATAAGATAGCACTATCCTTAGAAATAATAAGAACTAAAACTCAAAAATATAACTCTGTGTAAATGATATCTCCTGCGATGTTCTTCCAGAATAAAAGTCTTGTCTCAGGAATCGTCCAAACAGCTTCAAAATCTCAAAGTCAGCACAGAAAATACTCTGCAAAAGTTTGTGAATTCGCCTCGTCTCTCTCAACAACAGATCGAGATCGGTGTGCGTGCACAAGAGTCTGAATTCATAACACGCGTCGCCATAGCAACTAAAACGCGAATCATTCATATGAACAGAGCACGTGACCGCACATCGATCTGAACACATTTATTGAATAGTTACAAACTTAATCTTTAATAAAAAGTCTGAACATGTTTCATTGACTCAAATGCTAGATATCTCTGCAATTACCAGACGTCCCCGTTTTCCGGAAATGTCCCCGTTTTACAGCTCATTCAAAACAACCCGCATTTATATTGCAAAAAAGCCCAACAAACAGCAACTGCTGGAGCAATCGTGTAGTGATTATTTCTCCAGCAGATGGCGCTGTGAGCTAGGCTGACTCTACTTGGTCATATATATATTATTATAAAAGTATATTTTAAAAATACATAAACTTTTTTTAAGTAAAGATTCTGAAAGCATTGAATGAGATCACATAATAATTTAATAATGCTTTACAGTAATAAAAACCAATACATATATTTTTATTTCATGATATGATCATTATCATATTTTTTAAATCTGATGGTTTTATTGTAAATATATATATATATAAACTAAACAATTACACCTAACCCTAGCTCACAACAAATACATAAATGCAGAATACACATACTTAAACACATGCTTAAAATAAGCCTAAAATGCAAAATAACAAGACCAATTAAAGAGTTATTTTCAAAAACAAACGTAACAAAACATTTGAAGTTAAAAAAGTAATTTATACAGTATACACTTCTGAAAATGAAAGTATTAAATACAATTACATTTGTTAAATAGTTTTATTCATCATATCATATTTATGTTGTTTTATTTGTGTAATGTGTTTTTGTTAAGTCATGTTCTAATATTGTTTTGAACGGCTTGTGATTTACAGTGGTGGTTTTACTATTAACTGTTTTCATTGTTTGATTGTTTTGTTTTTGCGGGTGCAGTGAATTGTATTAAAACCAGACCAAAAATCGTAATAATCAAACTAAATCATAATAATTATTAATGTTAATAATAATAATATAGAGAGCCCACAACGACAACAAAAAACATTCAAAAATATATTGTCCCTGTTTTTAATGAATAGACAGGCCCAATAACAAATGAGATTTCTTAGTGATATTTTGACCAATCAATTGGGAAATGTCCCCGGTTTCCATTTCAGAAATCTGGCTACCTTACTCTGCATGCATCAAAATGGATTTTTTATTTATTTTTACTATATTTTGCTATATTATTGCATATGAATAAAAAAAAGGATTAAATAATGTTTCCTTGTATTTTTGTAGTTCTTATTATTTTAACTTGTTTCAGGGTATTAAAATGTAAGTTTATATATGTGTGTGTTTAGTTGAGTTTCATACTTCAGGCTTTTATGGCACATATACTATGGCATTATTGGTGAATAATGCCAATATTTTCAAAAAGGGAAAAAAAACACCTCAATTTTATTCCGAAGCCCAAACTGAGCAAAAACGTATTATATATTTTTGTCATAGCTGATTATATATTTTTATTAATTTATTGTTTTTTCTATAATGAGTGTGTAATTCTGGATTGTGTTTAACAATTAAAAGAGTGACTATTAGTTCCACAAACACAGACGTACAGATATTCTATAGTGATGTAGAAATATATGAATGATACCCTTTTATTTTGCCAGTTTGTTGTGCTTGTTTCAGTTATTTACTGAATTGAATGTATATTTAAATATTTAAAGGTGTTAGCTGTAATCTTACACACTGCAAAGTGATAATTTCAAAAGGGATTAAATTCATAATTATTTAATGATCGAAGCACACAAAAAATGTATAACAAAGCCCTAAAACTGACAATTAATTGGCAAAAGCCACGCAAGCAGGGTCAAGCAGGATTTGACCACCTCCGCCTCATTTTGAGCCAGGAAAAAAACCCTGCTCAGGGAGAGTATTTATGTTAAGTGAAGTCAAGAAAGACAGTTTTTATTACATTTTTTATTAAAACATGTTTTTTTTCAGGAAGTATTTTTTAATTTCAACTTAAAATGTCAGGAGATACATTGTTGACGATACTGTTAAAAATGCACTTCCAATAAAGTGAGTGTTGGCAAAAACGGTGGTCATTCTCATTTTTATGTTGACGCTGCAGAGGTGTTGTCGGCAACTGCTGAATGTAACTAATAAAGTAACTTGTAATCGAACTTAGTTACTTTTAAAATCAAGTAATCTGTAAAGTAACTAAGTTACTTTTTAAAGGAGTAATCAGTAATCAGATTACTTTTTCAAAGTAACTGTGGCAACACTGTTTAGGAGTTATGAAAATCTGTGTTTTCGCCACTCACATTGACATCAATTCAAGATGGCCGCCAAACGAACCCCGTGGGACATTAGTTGACCTAATGGCAACGTCAAAAATTCTTAACAAGAAACCATTAGGGTCCCAAAAAACAGGTTACAAAAAACTGCCAAGCGGATACATGGGAACCATTTCTCCTGCTAGACTACTTGATTATCAAAGTTTAACAAAGTGAAACATTTTACTAGAAATCACACGTTTTATGTGTAATTTGACATGCAACGTTACCAAAAATGTCAGATTTAATCTAATTCTTTTTGATTTCAGTTAATACAGGTGGAGCTGGCAAAAGTGGAGGGTTTCTAAAACTACAGCAAATGTTAACAAAGCATTTGAAGGTTGAGCATGACAGCTCATTGGCTACTGATACAGCAGGAACCAATCAGATGTGCTCTAAAGAGAATGATGTGATTGCAGGCAGATTGAGTTAAAGGTGCAGTAAGCAAATTTTGAGAAACACTGTTGATATTTGAAATCACCAAAACAAACACACACCCAAAAGGATCACACCCCAATCTTGATAGAGCCACCCCCAACTTCACAAACATGCTATGCCGTACAGGCACCTCCCCTCTCATGAGTGGACACGCCCCTCACTGCTGATTGGCTACACGTGTGTTTTAGTGCTCGGTCTGATCGTTTTTCAACAGCGTTTCTCAGAAAATATACGCACTGCACCTTTAAGGACCTGTCAGCCTGCGCCATCTAGAGTTTCAGGACAGAACTTTTTATTTGTTTTTGGGAAACTGTTCCTGTAAGCTTCAAGATTGACCGAAATCATTCCAAAGGCCAAAGTATGCAGGAGAGTCAGCGTACAGAGCGCATGACGCAAATTTGATTAGTAATTAGTTTATCCACAATGTGGCAACCGTGCCCTTGGTGCGTCGATTCACAAGATAGTTGAAGGTTAGAAAGTACCCTCATTTTAACAACTCTAGCATTAAAGAAGAATACAAAGATATTTACATGGGTTGTAACTCGTGGCGAGAGATTGCTCAAAACTGCGCATGTATCAACTCCTGTGGAAGTGTACGAGTCAAAAGAAGTGTACTTTGCAAGCCTGTGCGTTCAACAAACAAATTATACTTTTATTCAAAGGGGTCATCGCGTCATATATAAGACACTATTGTCAGGATGTACCAGCGGACAGAGGTGTAAAATACGTGACAGGGACAAAAATACACAGTCCAGAGTGGTTTTAACTCCCAAGGTGGAAAGAAATAAAAATATTCAGTAGCAAAAATAATCAAAATATAATACAGAGGAAAATAAACTTGCAATACACAAATGTAAATTGGCTATGCCGATGTACAGGACCAAAAACCACAAACGAGATTGAATCTCTCCTCACACTCCCTCCCCTGCCCTAAAATGGCTGCCTCTTTTAAAGGCTTTGGCTCATCCTATTTTTGGAACATATCATTTAAGGGGAAAACCTATAAGTTACAAACAGGTGACAAGGCATAAACAAACAAACCTTCATGACATTTCAACTCAACAACATATATTATTTACATCTATTAACATGTACAGAGCTCAAAACAGTAAAGACAAAACATAGAAGAAAACACTTCCATCCCAGGCTCTCTCCCTCCCCTATGAGGTCAGAACCCGATGGAGTAATCTTTGATGAGCAAATGCTAGTTTAAATATGGCTACTTTCCATGTGTACTGGTGTGGCATGTGAGAGGTGTGATGGAAATATTTTATATAACGGCCTCAGAAATGGTCAAAGGGTTATTTAGCATGACACTACAGAAAAAAAGGATGTTCAGGTCAAAGACCATGTAGACTTAGCCAAAAAGGTGTAGTCATTTGATTACCTTAAACCAATCACCAGAACCAACCACAGTTAAGAAGGCTTGAGTAACATTGATTTTCAATCAACTGTAAGAAACATAAATGTACATGCATCTTTCTGTTCAGGAGACTCATTTGGTTGTTGTGACCAGTGATCTCCCTGCCGTGAATAAAACTTCATTTCAGCAAAGAGCAACTTGGGAGTGGTGTCAGGTATATATGCTGCGCAGCTGAGGAATAGAAGTACTAAAGATTCTGCGCTCAATAGATCACAGCAGAGACAGTGATAGTGTTGGAAGTAGGGCTGTGCGATATTGAAGAAAAATTCGATATCCTTGTTAAATAATGCGATACGATATTGTTTCAAGTCTGTCAAATCTATTTATTTCCCCAACTGATATCTTTCACTTAAAGCATAACCGACTGTGTTTACATGAATACTCATCAAGACAGCCATTTTGACACAACTGTGTGTGTATTTGACAGTTCGAGTGTGTAACAAGACACAAAATAAAAGAGCGGCTTGTGCGCACGTTTCGGTGAGTGTCAGACAGCACGAGACTGCAAGGAGTTGTTTTTCGCAAGTTATTGCGTTTAATAACTCTTTTTAACGTCAAGCAAGTCACATAAGTCGTGTGCTCAGTCTATTCTCTGCTATATGCATCGACCTAAAACGTACACTTTTCACAATGTTGAAGTAGCCTATTAAAATCATTCAGATATTGCGTGCCCTTGCGACATGCATATTGCGATATGTACATTTGCGATATTTCGATATATTGCGCAGCCCTAGTTGGAAGACTATAGAGCCGTTCTCGGGGTGAGGCTGTAATAATAAGAGTCTGCAGAGACCAGCGTACACCTGAGAAGGACGGTGAGAGTGTATAGATGCTAAAGACCTGTGTGCTCGTGTGTTGAGTAAACGCTAGTGATAGTAGCTTCTCGACGGGACGCCGTCACCTTACTTCGGGAGAGGAGTTACCTCGAAGTATTGAAATTGTGTTAGATGTATTCGAGAAGGGAATTACCTCGAGATACTGTAGTTTTATATTAACAACTGGGAGTTGTTTTGAATTGTCCGTGGTGAAGTCAGACAAACGGATTGAGAATTGCCGCGACAGAGGTGAACCAGAAGGGATGTTTAGCTGTTTGAAATGCATTTAGGTTAAACTGATAACTGAATGAAATTAAATAAACTCTTATGGTGTAAAGTATTTTTGGTGTTCTTCTCTGTGTAATGATATTAGAACGGCATGCGTCACTGAACATTTAAGCAAATTCCAGCATTAAACAAACAAAACAATGAAACTAACAACTTGGGACAACGAACGGGATGTTACAACACCGACATCAGGGCTACAAACACACAACTACATCAGGATGGCACATCTGCTGCGTTCCAGGCAGGTTTCTGAGCCCGTAAGTTACGACTTCAAACCACAACTGACGACTTTGTAGCGTTCCAGGCAAAGTCACACCGAACTGCCTGAGCGGTAGCTTGATGTAAACAAAGCGTGGCGGACCGTACGGGGCTTATGCTCATTTACAATCACTTCTATCGCCAAAGGTGCTCACTCCTTGCTTATTTGAGGGAAACAGAGGAGAAAAGTGGCGCATAAGGCAAGAGAAGCTGTTATACCTTTTATTTTATGTTATTTGTATATTTGGAAATGTATTTGGTATTATTTTATTCTTGCACTCAATGGCCTGAAAACGAGCTACGGCTAGAAAAGCTGCTGATAATGCATAGCATTTGCGGATGAATAACGTTAGAGCAATACCTTATTTTAAAAAACGATTTGGCTTTTAATGTACGACTTTCATAAACACCGCATCCGTAGGGGCTGCCATTGTTGCTTCGCGGGCTAGTGTGACGTCAGAGCTCGTAACTGGGAGTACATCGATCTAGTACGAGTTCACGGGTGGGAAGTCACGGGTTTGACTGGTGCACTTTTAGGGAAGAAGGTTGGAAAAACACGGGTCGCCTGGAACACGGCATTAGTTTGTGTGTATGTGTAATGGTGGAAACAGTTTGTTGTGTGCACATGCCCATGTTCAGTCCCTTCAAAATTCACAGTCAGTATGTGACAACTATATAAATAAAGATGAGTTGTTCTGACTAAACAAAGCAAATGTGGCTGTGATGACTTGATGACTCTTTCCAGTCTTCGGTCTCTCATGTTCTTGCTCAGACGTGGGCCGGCTCTGATCTCTGGTGCGGCGGCTTGGGTTCCTGTCAGGTCGGGGTTGGACTTCAGGCTTCGGGTCAAGTCTCGAGCTCAAGCCCGAAAACGTTAAACGAAAGCGTTTAGATGGAGTGGAAAGGACGTCCTGGGCTCTGCCAGCTGCCGCTCTGCCACTCCCTCAAACCTGTGGACACAGAAACAGAAAACTCAGAAGAACCTCTTCGCACAATCTCTCGTCTGTACAGGCCTCCAGTTGCATCACTATGTGTTATTTTCCTGTTTATTACTGTGAAGCCGCTCTGAAACAATCTGTATTGTATAAAGCGCTGTATAAATGAAGCTGACTTGACTATAACAATGAACACAAATTTGAAAACCTCACTACAAATAATCCAGAATTGAAGAAAAATGATAATAATCCTGCTCTGTCTGTTACACTTCCTCACACCTGAAATCACTGATCGAGTGAATCTCCTGAACATCTCCGGATCATTTGTGATCCATTCATTTTGTAACATCTGCTCTAACGTTGGCCGTTTCATTGGATCCCGGGCTAGGCACTGGCTAATCAGATCACTGCATTCTGTACAAATTTTATTAAGGAGAGAGCTGGTTAGTCATGTGACACAAATGTTGGGGCATCTATTAAAACAGCATCTGATGGAGAATAATCTGAATGTATTTAAACTTGAAAAATCTTACATACTTCACCTTTACCTGTTTCTAAACAGAGCCTTTGCTTTATGTGTGTGTGTTTATCAATGTTATCAATATTTTTCACTCACCTTTGGATAGGTTGGAGTTCCGAAATGTAACTTTGGCTTGTGTGATTTCCGTTCTATTGCCAAAGGGACGACGTGCGTTCACCATCTCGTACAACAACACGCCTAGAGCCCAGACATTTGTTGGGATGGCGTGGAATAGAGGTTCAGTGAAGACTTCAGGCGGGGTGTAACCCAGTAATCCTGTAAGCAAGACATTTGCACATTGTTGAGCAATTTCTTCAAAGCATCAAATAATCAGAAAGTCACTACATCCAGGTTTCCACACTCCAAAAATACTCACCACGGTATATTTTGCTCTCGTAGCCATCACCACTAAGTAGATGACCGCAGCCAAAGTCTATCAACTTGAGCTCTAGCGTGTTTGTCTTCACCAGGAAATTCTGTGGATGAACGTCATTATGAAATACGCCATGCTCGATGCAGTGTTGCACTGCCTGCAAAGCCTGTTGCATGAAGACCCGTGCGATTGTTTCATCCAGTGGAGGATCACGATGGATGAAGACCAGCAAGTTCTCGCAGGGTTCAGGGAACTCCATTATGAGGTCGAATGTCCGAGGATGTTCAAACCAGTCGTACAGTCGTATGACGTAGGGGCTCATGGGTTCTTGCCTCATCATGAGCAGCAGCGCCACTTCTGTAACGAGAGGTGTGGGATGCCCAGGCTAGAGAAAAGTAGTAGACAGAAGGTTAGCTGGGTAAAAATCTGAAGAAAACATATCATGTTTATAGATACGATCATCAGAGCCTTTCCAGGTTTACTGATCTATTACATTTACACCTAATGCTTCCTACAGGTGTATTGACCACAGTAATCAGCACTTAAACAACAAATACACATTCAACTTTTGACCAACTTACAATAACAAGATAACGATCGTTGTTAATCTTGCGCATCTGCTTGATGGCAATCTGCAAAAAAAAACACACAAAAAAGCAGTGTTCAATAACAGTAACAGTGTTCAAGCGCCTGCTTGTACAATTCAGCGAGATTGCTTTACCCTTTTGCCATCAAGTTTCCGTGTTCCCTTGAACACTCTTCCGAATCCTCCGGATCCAATCATCTCTCCCACGGTATAGAGAGTCTCAAAGGAGTCTGAAAAACAAAATATGAGAAATATATGAGCTTGCTAGATCCTTTGTTTTATATTAAAAATATCAGTGCAAACAAGACAATAATAATATACTGTTTAAAACAATGTTGGAGAAATAATGTCTGTGGATTGACCATTATTTGGCTTGACGCCGGAGTGATCTGGATCAGGTGATGATGGATCAGGATCGGGTTCTGGCTCCAGATCCGCTGGAGGAACAAACGGCTCCACAACATCCTCAGCACTGAGACAACAGCAGAGGAACGAGCGCCTCATAGCCTGACACACGTTCCTGAGGAAAGAACGATCTCCTTTCCTCTTCTTACATTCTGCAGGTTTTTCTGAAATGAAGAAAACAAAGTTGAATTATTAGAAACATCTCTGACGTCAAAATAGGCAATGATATAATGGCATACCTTACATTTTACTGTTAAATCCAGAAAAAAAATTAAATGTGCCTGTACTGTGACTGTCTTACGCATGAAATAGCAAAATCTCCATCTGTACGCTTTACACTGCCCAGCTTTATTTCAGTCTCACCTGTTGAGCTCTCGTTCAATGATGAAACCTCCTTAAGGCCATATGAAGTCTCCGTTGGCTCGACGGGAACTTGACCTGGCAGCAGAGGCCACATCCACTCTTCGGGGCTGTCGGACCAGGACAAACTACAGTGGCTGCAACTGCCCTGTTCGCTTAGGCTATCCGGTCTTTCGCCACTCCACCTCCACTCGACGATGTACGAGCCTCTGCTGCTAAGGCTCAACGACTCTCTACAGAACCGCCTCACTATATTGTCAGAGAGGGACAAAGATGATTTGGACATGATTAATAATCAAGTTGTTACTTTATTTTTTCCCCCCAACTTTCTATTTTCAAAGACGTTCATTATTTCTTAACTGAGCCATAACTTCTTCAATAAAAGCCTATTCTGACCTCTGCGAAAGAGTTTAGATGGAGTGGACGGACGTCCATCGTCCTGGCTCAGCCGGCTGCCGCTCTGCCACTCCCTCTTCCTGTCAGTCTGACCTGTGGACACAGAAACACAAAACTCAGAAGACAGAAGTGCTAAATGTGTAGAAGCTCCTGGATCTGTGTCTGGGTCGGTCCTCAGAACCGTGTCTCCAAACCTCCTGACCAGCCGTCTGAGAGAAAGCGGCTCTCCTCAGGGCCGTGCACAGGGGGGTGGACCGGTGGCTAGAGCCACTGCCCCTCTGCCCTCATCGGCTGAGCTGCCCCGCTTGCCCGCTTCCCTCCCTTACCCCCAGGGGATTCCCATAAAAGCGTTCTGTTCCGCAAAAAATCCACGAATTGCACTAATCCGCTCCGTGTTTTCCCGCTCGCTCCACGGCATCGATCCCTGTGGCAGTGCCCGCTCTCTGTAGAGACGACATCCCATTAACAGGTAGATTACAAACTACAATCCACGTTACAGAAGGTGCTTGATCCGCGGAATTGTTTTTGTATTTTTGTCGGTAATATTTTGCTCCTGGTCTTCTAATAGTGCTAGCAACTTGTGCAAAAAATATCCACGTTCTTGGAAGATAATGAATTGTATAAATCAAATGATTGTAGCCTACCTGATCTGATCTAATATAAACAACACCAACTTTGCTGTTGTCGGCACACTTTGTAGACAAAAAAACCCCCAATGACTTCACACAAAAAAAAGACAGAGTGAGAAAGAGCAAAGGGAGGCTAAAGCCCGTTCAACATTGTAAACATGGATTCAAAGCTCCAGCGGGTAAATCATCATAGAATATTATTACAGTTTGTCACACTTTAACTCCTGTAAAGTATATTTCCCGTCATAATCAATTGTCTGAGAATATTAGTATATATAACATTATGATATTTTACTAAGACCATATTAATAGTAGCCTATGCACAATTTAAAAAAGGGTACAATGGGGCTAAAGGCACACCCTAATAAAAAATTAGTCTAAATTAATACTTGTTCAAAAAAATCTCTTTAGCAAAGTTTGCCGTATTTTCTGTTTATTTTGATGAATAAAATAAGTCATTATTGTCCAATAAATATTAAAATATGTTATTATAAAAGTATATTTTAAAAATACATAAACTTTTTTTAAGTAAAGATTCTGAAAGCATTGAATGAGATCACATAATAATTTAATAATGCTTTACAGTAATAAAAACCAATACATATATTTTTATTTCATGATATGATTATTATCATATTTTTTAAATCTGATGGTTTCATTGTAAATATGATGGTGGACTAAGGTGGACACCCAATCTAATATGACATTTATTATCATGTTAATTATTGTGCCTTTTACCCCAAATACCATACTTTTACATATTCTTCTGTTATTGAAAAACTGTTGCTTTATTTACTTTGAACAAAACTGAAAATCATAAACAAGACATTTGTCTCAAAATACATTCAAGTATTTTAACAATTCTCATTTTCTGCTTAAATCTACAACATTTTTTAAAAAAGCATTAAATATGAGATCAAATTAGTGCAGAGTCAACTTTTTGGAAGCATAATTACTACAACATAAATTGAATTAGCCCTAAAGCCTAACAATTGTATTCACAATATGATTGTAAAAGGTTTGCTATTCAATCTTTACATTAAGATGATACTCAACCCCCTTATATTGCCCATTTTTTTGGTTTGGGCCACTGCCCCACCAAATGTCTGTGCACGGCCCTGGCTCTCCTGGATCTGGAGCGGCCTGAGGCTGGAATATTTCAGTAACATTACATCCCATAAACACATTAAAAACCTAAAGCACTCACCACCTCCTGTTTCACCCATCATATTCGCCATCGACATCCTCCTCCAATCTGGAATAAAAGCAATACAAAACACAAAACACAACACAACACAACACAATACAATACAATACAATACAATAAACTCTCCTCAAAAATACTCCTCCCAGAAAAGAAAAGAAAAGAAAAACAAAAAAGAAATCAAACTCGAAAAAAAAGAAAAGAACAATAAGATAGCACTATCCTTAGAAATAATAAGAACTAAAACTCAAAAATATAACTCTGTGTAAATGATATCTCCTGCGATGTTCTTCCAGAATAAAAGTCTTGTCTCAGGAATCGTCCAAACAGCTTCAAAATCTCAAAGTCAGCACAGAAAATACTCTGCAAAAGTTTGTGAATTCGCCTCGTCTCTCTCAACAACAGATCGAGATCGGTGTGCGTGCACAAGAGTCTGAATTCATAACACGCGTCGCCATAGCAACTAAAACGCGAATCATTCATATGAACAGAGCACGTGACCGCACATCGATCTGAACACATTTATTGAATAGTTACAAACTTAATCTTTAATAAAAAGTCTGAACATGTTTCATTGACTCAAATGCTAGATATCTCTGCAATTACCAGACGTCCCCGTTTTCCGGAAATGTCCCCGTTTTACAGCTCATTCAAAACAACCCGCATTTATATTGCAAAAAAGCCCAACAAACAGCAACTGCTGGAGCAATCGTGTAGTGATTATTTCTCCAGCAGATGGCGCTGTGAGCTAGGCTGACTCTACTTGGTCATATATATATTATTATAAAAGTATATTTTAAAAATACATAAACTTTTTTTAAGTAAAGATTCTGAAAGCATTGAATGAGATCACATAATAATTTAATAATGCTTTACAGTAATAAAAACCAATACATATATTTTTATTTCATGATATGATCATTATCATATTTTTTAAATCTGATGGTTTTATTGTAAATATATATATATATAAACTAAACAATTACACCTAACCCTAGCTCACAACAAATACATAAATGCAGAATACACATACTTAAACACATGCTTAAAATAAGCCTAAAATGCAAAATAACAAGACCAATTAAAGAGTTATTTTCAAAAACAAACGTAACAAAACATTTGAAGTTAAAAAAGTAATTTATACAGTATACACTTCTGAAAATGAAAGTATTAAATACAATTACATTTGTTAAATAGTTTTATTCATCATATCATATTTATGTTGTTTTATTTGTGTAATGTGTTTTTGTTAAGTCATGTTCTAATATTGTTTTGAACGGCTTGTGATTTACAGTGGTGGTTTTACTATTAACTGTTTTCATTGTTTGATTGTTTTGTTTTTGCGGGTGCAGTGAATTGTATTAAAACCAGACCAAAAATCGTAATAATCAAACTAAATCATAATAATTATTAATGTTAATAATAATAATATAGAGAGCCCACAACGACAACAAAAAACATTCAAAAATATATTGTCCCTGTTTTTAATGAATAGACAGGCCCAATAACAAATGAGATTTCTTAGTGATATTTTGACCAATCAATTGGGAAATGTCCCCGGTTTCCATTTCAGAAATCTGGCTACCTTACTCTGCATGCATCAAAATGGATTTTTTATTTATTTTTACTATATTTTGCTATATTATTGCATATGAATAAAAAAAAGGATTAAATAATGTTTCCTTGTATTTTTGTAGTTCTTATTATTTTAACTTGTTTCAGGGTATTAAAATGTAAGTTTATATATGTGTGTGTTTAGTTGAGTTTCATACTTCAGGCTTTTATGGCACATATACTATGGCATTATTGGTGAATAATGCCAATATTTTCAAAAAGGGAAAAAAAACACCTCAATTTTATTCCGAAGCCCAAACTGAGCAAAAACGTATTATATATTTTTGTCATAGCTGATTATATATTTTTATTAATTTATTGTTTTTTCTATAATGAGTGTGTAATTCTGGATTGTGTTTAACAATTAAAAGAGTGACTATTAGTTCCACAAACACAGACGTACAGATATTCTATAGTGATGTAGAAATATATGAATGATACCCTTTTATTTTGCCAGTTTGTTGTGCTTGTTTCAGTTATTTACTGAATTGAATGTATATTTAAATATTTAAAGGTGTTAGCTGTAATCTTACACACTGCAAAGTGATAATTTCAAAAGGGATTAAATTCATAATTATTTAATGATCGAAGCACACAAAAAATGTATAACAAAGCCCTAAAACTGACAATTAATTGGCAAAAGCCACGCAAGCAGGGTCAAGCAGGATTTGACCACCTCCGCCTCATTTTGAGCCAGGAAAAAAACCCTGCTCAGGGAGAGTATTTATGTTAAGTGAAGTCAAGAAAGACAGTTTTTATTACATTTTTTATTAAAACATGTTTTTTTTCAGGAAGTATTTTTTAATTTCAACTTAAAATGTCAGGAGATACATTGTTGACGATACTGTTAAAAATGCACTTCCAATAAAGTGAGTGTTGGCAAAAACGGTGGTCATTCTCATTTTTATGTTGACGCTGCAGAGGTGTTGTCGGCAACTGCTGAATGTAACTAATAAAGTAACTTGTAATCGAACTTAGTTACTTTTAAAATCAAGTAATCTGTAAAGTAACTAAGTTACTTTTTAAAGGAGTAATCAGTAATCAGATTACTTTTTCAAAGTAACTGTGGCAACACTGTTTAGGAGTTATGAAAATCTGTGTTTTCGCCACTCACATTGACATCAATTCAAGATGGCCGCCAAACGAACCCCGTGGGACATTAGTTGACCTAATGGCAACGTCAAAAATTCTTAACAAGAAACCATTAGGGTCCCAAAAAACAGGTTACAAAAAACTGCCAAGCGGATACATGGGAACCATTTCTCCTGCTAGACTACTTGATTATCAAAGTTTAACAAAGTGAAACATTTTACTAGAAATCACACGTTTTATGTGTAATTTGACATGCAACGTTACCAAAAATGTCAGATTTAATCTAATTCTTTTTGATTTCAGTTAATACAGGTGGAGCTGGCAAAAGTGGAGGGTTTCTAAAACTACAGCAAATGTTAACAAAGCATTTGAAGGTTGAGCATGACAGCTCATTGGCTACTGATACAGCAGGAACCAATCAGATGTGCTCTAAAGAGAATGATGTGATTGCAGGCAGATTGAGTTAAAGGTGCAGTAAGCAAATTTTGAGAAACACTGTTGATATTTGAAATCACCAAAACAAACACACACCCAAAAGGATCACACCCCAATCTTGATAGAGCCACCCCCAACTTCACAAACATGCTATGCCGTACAGGCACCTCCCCTCTCATGAGTGGACACGCCCCTCACTGCTGATTGGCTACACGTGTGTTTTAGTGCTCGGTCTGATCGTTTTTCAACAGCGTTTCTCAGAAAATATACGCACTGCACCTTTAAGGACCTGTCAGCCTGCGCCATCTAGAGTTTCAGGACAGAACTTTTTATTTGTTTTTGGGAAACTGTTCCTGTAAGCTTCAAGATTGACCGAAATCATTCCAAAGGCCAAAGTATGCAGGAGAGTCAGCGTACAGAGCGCATGACGCAAATTTGATTAGTAATTAGTTTATCCACAATGTGGCAACCGTGCCCTTGGTGCGTCGATTCACAAGATAGTTGAAGGTTAGAAAGTACCCTCATTTTAACAACTCTAGCATTAAAGAAGAATACAAAGATATTTACATGGGTTGTAACTCGTGGCGAGAGATTGCTCAAAACTGCGCATGTATCAACTCCTGTGGAAGTGTACGAGTCAAAAGAAGTGTACTTTGCAAGCCTGTGCGTTCAACAAACAAATTATACTTTTATTCAAAGGGGTCATCGCGTCATATATAAGACACTATTGTCAGGATGTACCAGCGGACAGAGGTGTAAAATACGTGACAGGGACAAAAATACACAGTCCAGAGTGGTTTTAACTCCCAAGGTGGAAAGAAATAAAAATATTCAGTAGCAAAAATAATCAAAATATAATACAGAGGAAAATAAACTTGCAATACACAAATGTAAATTGGCTATGCCGATGTACAGGACCAAAAACCACAAACGAGATTGAATCTCTCCTCACACTCCCTCCCCTGCCCTAAAATGGCTGCCTCTTTTAAAGGCTTTGGCTCATCCTATTTTTGGAACATATCATTTAAGGGGAAAACCTATAAGTTACAAACAGGTGACAAGGCATAAACAAACAAACCTTCATGACATTTCAACTCAACAACATATATTATTTACATCTATTAACATGTACAGAGCTCAAAACAGTAAAGACAAAACATAGAAGAAAACACTTCCATCCCAGGCTCTCTCCCTCCCCTATGAGGTCAGAACCCGATGGAGTAATCTTTGATGAGCAAATGCTAGTTTAAATATGGCTACTTTCCATGTGTACTGGTGTGGCATGTGAGAGGTGTGATGGAAATATTTTATATAACGGCCTCAGAAATGGTCAAAGGGTTATTTAGCATGACACTACAGAAAAAAAGGATGTTCAGGTCAAAGACCATGTAGACTTAGCCAAAAAGGTGTAGTCATTTGATTACCTTAAACCAATCACCAGAACCAACCACAGTTAAGAAGGCTTGAGTAACATTGATTTTCAATCAACTGTAAGAAACATAAATGTACATGCATCTTTCTGTTCAGGAGACTCATTTGGTTGTTGTGACCAGTGATCTCCCTGCCGTGAATAAAACTTCATTTCAGCAAAGAGCAACTTGGGAGTGGTGTCAGGTATATATGCTGCGCAGCTGAGGAATAGAAGTACTAAAGATTCTGCGCTCAATAGATCACAGCAGAGACAGTGATAGTGTTGGAAGTAGGGCTGTGCGATATTGAAGAAAAATTCGATATCCTTGTTAAATAATGCGATACGATATTGTTTCAAGTCTGTCAAATCTATTTATTTCCCCAACTGATATCTTTCACTTAAAGCATAACCGACTGTGTTTACATGAATACTCATCAAGACAGCCATTTTGACACAACTGTGTGTGTATTTGACAGTTCGAGTGTGTAACAAGACACAAAATAAAAGAGCGGCTTGTGCGCACGTTTCGGTGAGTGTCAGACAGCACGAGACTGCAAGGAGTTGTTTTTCGCAAGTTATTGCGTTTAATAACTCTTTTTAACGTCAAGCAAGTCACATAAGTCGTGTGCTCAGTCTATTCTCTGCTATATGCATCGACCTAAAACGTACACTTTTCACAATGTTGAAGTAGCCTATTAAAATCATTCAGATATTGCGTGCCCTTGCGACATGCATATTGCGATATGTACATTTGCGATATTTCGATATATTGCGCAGCCCTAGTTGGAAGACTATAGAGCCGTTCTCGGGGTGAGGCTGTAATAATAAGAGTCTGCAGAGACCAGCGTACACCTGAGAAGGACGGTGAGAGTGTATAGATGCTAAAGACCTGTGTGCTCGTGTGTTGAGTAAACGCTAGTGATAGTAGCTTCTCGACGGGACGCCGTCACCTTACTTCGGGAGAGGAGTTACCTCGAAGTATTGAAATTGTGTTAGATGTATTCGAGAAGGGAATTACCTCGAGATACTGTAGTTTTATATTAACAACTGGGAGTTGTTTTGAATTGTCCGTGGTGAAGTCAGACAAACGGATTGAGAATTGCCGCGACAGAGGTGAACCAGAAGGGATGTTTAGCTGTTTGAAATGCATTTAGGTTAAACTGATAACTGAATGAAATTAAATAAACTCTTATGGTGTAAAGTATTTTTGGTGTTCTTCTCTGTGTAATGATATTAGAACGGCATGCGTCACTGAACATTTAAGCAAATTCCAGCATTAAACAAACAAAACAATGAAACTAACAACTTGGGACAACGAACGGGATGTTACAACACCGACATCAGGGCTACAAACACACAACTACATCAGGATGGCACATCTGCTGCGTTCCAGGCAGGTTTCTGAGCCCGTAAGTTACGACTTCAAACCACAACTGACGACTTTGTAGCGTTCCAGGCAAAGTCACACCGAACTGCCTGAGCGGTAGCTTGATGTAAACAAAGCGTGGCGGACCGTACGGGGCTTATGCTCATTTACAATCACTTCTATCGCCAAAGGTGCTCACTCCTTGCTTATTTGAGGGAAACAGAGGAGAAAAGTGGCGCATAAGGCAAGAGAAGCTGTTATACCTTTTATTTTATGTTATTTGTATATTTGGAAATGTATTTGGTATTATTTTATTCTTGCACTCAATGGCCTGAAAACGAGCTACGGCTAGAAAAGCTGCTGATAATGCATAGCATTTGCGGATGAATAACGTTAGAGCAATACCTTATTTTAAAAAACGATTTGGCTTTTAATGTACGACTTTCATAAACACCGCATCCGTAGGGGCTGCCATTGTTGCTTCGCGGGCTAGTGTGACGTCAGAGCTCGTAACTGGGAGTACATCGATCTAGTACGAGTTCACGGGTGGGAAGTCACGGGTTTGACTGGTGCACTTTTAGGGAAGAAGGTTGGAAAAACACGGGTCGCCTGGAACACGGCATTAGTTTGTGTGTATGTGTAATGGTGGAAACAGTTTGTTGTGTGCACATGCCCATGTTCAGTCCCTTCAAAATTCACAGTCAGTATGTGACAACTATATAAATAAAGATGAGTTGTTCTGACTAAACAAAGCAAATGTGGCTGTGATGACTTGATGACTCTTTCCAGTCTTCGGTCTCTCATGTTCTTGCTCAGACGTGGGCCGGCTCTGATCTCTGGTGCGGCGGCTTGGGTTCCTGTCAGGTCGGGGTTGGACTTCAGGCTTCGGGTCAAGTCTCGAGCTCAAGCCCGAAAACGTTAAACGAAAGCGTTTAGATGGAGTGGAAAGGACGTCCTGGGCTCTGCCAGCTGCCGCTCTGCCACTCCCTCAAACCTGTGGACACAGAAACAGAAAACTCAGAAGAACCTCTTCGCACAATCTCTCGTCTGTACAGGCCTCCAGTTGCATCACTATGTGTTATTTTCCTGTTTATTACTGTGAAGCCGCTCTGAAACAATCTGTATTGTATAAAGCGCTGTATAAATGAAGCTGACTTGACTATAACAATGAACACAAATTTGAAAACCTCACTACAAATAATCCAGAATTGAAGAAAAATGATAATAATCCTGCTCTGTCTGTTACACTTCCTCACACCTGAAATCACTGATCGAGTGAATCTCCTGAACATCTCCGGATCATTTGTGATCCATTCATTTTGTAACATCTGCTCTAACGTTGGCCGTTTCATTGGATCCCGGGCTAGGCACTGGCTAATCAGATCACTGCATTCTGTACAAATTTTATTAAGGAGAGAGCTGGTTAGTCATGTGACACAAATGTTGGGGCATCTATTAAAACAGCATCTGATGGAGAATAATCTGAATGTATTTAAACTTGAAAAATCTTACATACTTCACCTTTACCTGTTTCTAAACAGAGCCTTTGCTTTATGTGTGTGTGTTTATCAATGTTATCAATATTTTTCACTCACCTTTGGATAGGTTGGAGTTCCGAAATGTAACTTTGGCTTGTGTGATTTCCGTTCTATTGCCAAAGGGACGACGTGCGTTCACCATCTCGTACAACAACACGCCTAGAGCCCAGACATTTGTTGGGATGGCGTGGAATAGAGGTTCAGTGAAGACTTCAGGCGGGGTGTAACCCAGTAATCCTGTAAGCAAGACATTTGCACATTGTTGAGCAATTTCTTCAAAGCATCAAATAATCAGAAAGTCACTACATCCAGGTTTCCACACTCCAAAAATACTCACCACGGTATATTTTGCTCTCGTAGCCATCACCACTAAGTAGATGACCGCAGCCAAAGTCTATCAACTTGAGCTCTAGCGTGTTTGTCTTCACCAGGAAATTCTGTGGATGAACGTCATTATGAAATACGCCATGCTCGATGCAGTGTTGCACTGCCTGCAAAGCCTGTTGCATGAAGACCCGTGCGATTGTTTCATCCAGTGGAGGATCACGATGGATGAAGACCAGCAAGTTCTCGCAGGGTTCAGGGAACTCCATTATGAGGTCGAATGTCCGAGGATGTTCAAACCAGTCGTACAGTCGTATGACGTAGGGGCTCATGGGTTCTTGCCTCATCATGAGCAGCAGCGCCACTTCTGTAACGAGAGGTGTGGGATGCCCAGGCTAGAGAAAAGTAGTAGACAGAAGGTTAGCTGGGTAAAAATCTGAAGAAAACATATCATGTTTATAGATACGATCATCAGAGCCTTTCCAGGTTTACTGATCTATTACATTTACACCTAATGCTTCCTACAGGTGTATTGACCACAGTAATCAGCACTTAAACAACAAATACACATTCAACTTTTGACCAACTTACAATAACAAGATAACGATCGTTGTTAATCTTGCGCATCTGCTTGATGGCAATCTGCAAAAAAAAACACACAAAAAAGCAGTGTTCAATAACAGTAACAGTGTTCAAGCGCCTGCTTGTACAATTCAGCGAGATTGCTTTACCCTTTTGCCATCAAGTTTCCGTGTTCCCTTGAACACTCTTCCGAATCCTCCGGATCCAATCATCTCTCCCACGGTATAGAGAGTCTCAAAGGAGTCTGAAAAACAAAATATGAGAAATATATGAGCTTGCTAGATCCTTTGTTTTATATTAAAAATATCAGTGCAAACAAGACAATAATAATATACTGTTTAAAACAATGTTGGAGAAATAATGTCTGTGGATTGACCATTATTTGGCTTGACGCCGGAGTGATCTGGATCAGGTGATGATGGATCAGGATCGGGTTCTGGCTCCAGATCCGCTGGAGGAACAAACGGCTCCACAACATCCTCAGCACTGAGACAACAGCAGAGGAACGAGCGCCTCATAGCCTGACACACGTTCCTGAGGAAAGAACGATCTCCTTTCCTCTTCTTACATTCTGCAGGTTTTTCTGAAATGAAGAAAACAAAGTTGAATTATTAGAAACATCTCTGACGTCAAAATAGGCAATGATATAATGGCATACCTTACATTTTACTGTTAAATCCAGAAAAAAAATTAAATGTGCCTGTACTGTGACTGTCTTACGCATGAAATAGCAAAATCTCCATCTGTACGCTTTACACTGCCCAGCTTTATTTCAGTCTCACCTGTTGAGCTCTCGTTCAATGATGAAACCTCCTTAAGGCCATATGAAGTCTCCGTTGGCTCGACGGGAACTTGACCTGGCAGCAGAGGCCACATCCACTCTTCGGGGCTGTCGGACCAGGACAAACTACAGTGGCTGCAACTGCCCTGTTCGCTTAGGCTATCCGGTCTTTCGCCACTCCACCTCCACTCGACGATGTACGAGCCTCTGCTGCTAAGGCTCAACGACTCTCTACAGAACCGCCTCACTATATTGTCAGAGAGGGACAAAGATGATTTGGACATGATTAATAATCAAGTTGTTACTTTATTTTTTCCCCCCAACTTTCTATTTTCAAAGACGTTCATTATTTCTTAACTGAGCCATAACTTCTTCAATAAAAGCCTATTCTGACCTCTGCGAAAGAGTTTAGATGGAGTGGACGGACGTCCATCGTCCTGGCTCAGCCGGCTGCCGCTCTGCCACTCCCTCTTCCTGTCAGTCTGACCTGTGGACACAGAAACACAAAACTCAGAAGACAGAAGTGCTAAATGTGTAGAAGCTCCTGGATCTGTGTCTGGGTCGGTCCTCAGAACCGTGTCTCCAAACCTCCTGACCAGCCGTCTGAGAGAAAGCGGCTCTCCTCAGGGCCGTGCACAGGGGGGTGGACCGGTGGCTAGAGCCACTGCCCCTCTGCCCTCATCGGCTGAGCTGCCCCGCTTGCCCGCTTCCCTCCCTTACCCCCAGGGGATTCCCATAAAAGCGTTCTGTTCCGCAAAAAATCCACGAATTGCACTAATCCGCTCCGTGTTTTCCCGCTCGCTCCACGGCATCGATCCCTGTGGCAGTGCCCGCTCTCTGTAGAGACGACATCCCATTAACAGGTAGATTACAAACTACAATCCACGTTACAGAAGGTGCTTGATCCGCGGAATTGTTTTTGTATTTTTGTCGGTAATATTTTGCTCCTGGTCTTCTAATAGTGCTAGCAACTTGTGCAAAAAATATCCACGTTCTTGGAAGATAATGAATTGTATAAATCAAATGATTGTAGCCTACCTGATCTGATCTAATATAAACAACACCAACTTTGCTGTTGTCGGCACACTTTGTAGACAAAAAAACCCCCAATGACTTCACACAAAAAAAAGACAGAGTGAGAAAGAGCAAAGGGAGGCTAAAGCCCGTTCAACATTGTAAACATGGATTCAAAGCTCCAGCGGGTAAATCATCATAGAATATTATTACAGTTTGTCACACTTTAACTCCTGTAAAGTATATTTCCCGTCATAATCAATTGTCTGAGAATATTAGTATATATAACATTATGATATTTTACTAAGACCATATTAATAGTAGCCTATGCACAATTTAAAAAAGGGTACAATGGGGCTAAAGGCACACCCTAATAAAAAATTAGTCTAAATTAATACTTGTTCAAAAAAATCTCTTTAGCAAAGTTTGCCGTATTTTCTGTTTATTTTGATGAATAAAATAAGTCATTATTGTCCAATAAATATTAAAATATGTTATTATAAAAGTATATTTTAAAAATACATAAACTTTTTTTAAGTAAAGATTCTGAAAGCATTGAATGAGATCACATAATAATTTAATAATGCTTTACAGTAATAAAAACCAATACATATATTTTTATTTCATGATATGATTATTATCATATTTTTTAAATCTGATGGTTTCATTGTAAATATGATGGTGGACTAAGGTGGACACCCAATCTAATATGACATTTATTATCATGTTAATTATTGTGCCTTTTACCCCAAATACCATACTTTTACATATTCTTCTGTTATTGAAAAACTGTTGCTTTATTTACTTTGAACAAAACTGAAAATCATAAACAAGACATTTGTCTCAAAATACATTCAAGTATTTTAACAATTCTCATTTTCTGCTTAAATCTACAACATTTTTTAAAAAAGCATTAAATATGAGATCAAATTAGTGCAGAGTCAACTTTTTGGAAGCATAATTACTACAACATAAATTGAATTAGCCCTAAAGCCTAACAATTGTATTCACAATATGATTGTAAAAGGTTTGCTATTCAATCTTTACATTAAGATGATACTCAACCCCCTTATATTGCCCATTTTTTTGGTTTGGGCCACTGCCCCACCAAATGTCTGTGCACGGCCCTGGCTCTCCTGGATCTGGAGCGGCCTGAGGCTGGAATATTTCAGTAACATTACATCCCATAAACACATTAAAAACCTAAAGCACTCACCACCTCCTGTTTCACCCATCATATTCGCCATCGACATCCTCCTCCAATCTGGAATAAAAGCAATACAAAACACAAAACACAACACAACACAACACAATACAATACAATACAATACAATACAATAAACTCTCCTCAAAAATACTCCTCCCAGAAAAGAAAAGAAAAGAAAAACAAAAAAGAAATCAAACTCGAAAAAAAAGAAAAGAACAATAAGATAGCACTATCCTTAGAAATAATAAGAACTAAAACTCAAAAATATAACTCTGTGTAAATGATATCTCCTGCGATGTTCTATTATTGCATATGAATAAAAAAAAGGATTAAATAATGTTTCCTTGTATTTTTGTAGTTCTTATTATTTTAACTTGTTTCAGGGTATTAAAATGTAAGTTTATATATGTGTGTGTTTAGTTGAGTTTCATACTTCAGGCTTTTATGGCACATATACTATGGCATTATTGGTGAATAATGCCAATATTTTCAAAAAGGGAAAAAAAACACCTCAATTTTATTCCGAAGCCCAAACTGAGCAAAAACGTATTATATATTTTTGTCATAGCTGATTATATATTTTTATTAATTTATTGTTTTTTCTATAATGAGTGTGTAATTCTGGATTGTGTTTAACAATTAAAAGAGTGACTATTAGTTCCACAAACACAGACGTACAGATATTCTATAGTGATGTAGAAATATATGAATGATACCCTTTTATTTTGCCAGTTTGTTGTGCTTGTTTCAGTTATTACTGAATTGAATGTATATTTAAATATTTAAAGGTGTTAGCTGTAATCTTACACACTGCAAAGTGATAATTTCAAAAGGGATTAAATTCATAATTATTTAATGATCGAAGCACACAAAAAATGTATAACAAAGCCCTAAAACTGACAATTAATTGGCAAAAGCCACGCAAGCAGGGTCAAGCAGGATTTGACCACCTCCGCCTCATTTTGAGCCAGGAAAAAAACCCTGCTCAGGGAGAGTATTTATGTTAAGTGAAGTCAAGAAAGACAGTTTTTATTACATTTTTTATTAAAACATGTTTTTTTTCAGGAAGTATTTTTTAATTTCAACTTAAAATGTCAGGAGATACATTGTTGACGATACTGTTAAAAATGCACTTCCAATAAAGTGAGTGTTGGCAAAAACGGTGGTCATTCTCATTTTTATGTTGACGCTGCAGAGGTGTTGTCGGCAACTGCTGAATGTAACTAATAAAGTAACTTGTAATCGAACTTAGTTACTTTTAAAATCAAGTAATCTGTAAAGTAACTAAGTTACTTTTTAAAGGAGTAATCAGTAATCAGATTACTTTTTCAAAGTAACTGTGGCAACACTGTTTAGGAGTTATGAAAATCTGTGTTTTCGCCACTCACATTGACATCAATTCAAGATGGCCGCCAAACGAACCCCGTGGGACATTAGTTGACCTAATGGCAACGTCAAAAATTCTTAACAAGAAACCATTAGGGTCCCAAAAAACAGGTTACAAAAAACTGCCAAGCGGATACATGGGAACCATTTCTCCTGCTAGACTACTTGATTATCAAAGTTTAACAAAGTGAAACATTTTACTAGAAATCACACGTTTTATGTGTAATTTGACATGCAACGTTACCAAAAATGTCAGATTTAATCTAATTCTTTTTGATTTCAGTTAATACAGGTGGAGCTGGCAAAAGTGGAGGGTTTCTAAAACTACAGCAAATGTTAACAAAGCATTTGAAGGTTGAGCATGACAGCTCATTGGCTACTGATACAGCAGGAACCAATCAGATGTGCTCTAAAGAGAATGATGTGATTGCAGGCAGATTGAGTTAAAGGTGCAGTAAGCAAATTTTGAGAAACACTGTTGATATTTGAAATCACCAAAACAAACACACACCCAAAAGGATCACACCCCAATCTTGATAGAGCCACCCCCAACTTCACAAACATGCTATGCCGTACAGGCACCTCCCCTCTCATGAGTGGACACGCCCCTCACTGCTGATTGGCTACACGTGTGTTTTAGTGCTCGGTCTGATCGTTTTTCAACAGCGTTTCTCAGAAAATATACGCACTGCACCTTTAAGGACCTGTCAGCCTGCGCCATCTAGAGTTTCAGGACAGAACTTTTTATTTGTTTTTGGGAAACTGTTCCTGTAAGCTTCAAGATTGACCGAAATCATTCCAAAGGCCAAAGTATGCAGGAGAGTCAGCGTACAGAGCGCATGACGCAAATTTGATTAGTAATTAGTTTATCCACAATGTGGCAACCGTGCCCTTGGTGCGTCGATTCACAAGATAGTTGAAGGTTAGAAAGTACCCTCATTTTAACAACTCTAGCATTAAAGAAGAATACAAAGATATTTACATGGGTTGTAACTCGTGGCGAGAGATTGCTCAAAACTGCGCATGTATCAACTCCTGTGGAAGTGTACGAGTCAAAAGAAGTGTACTTTGCAAGCCTGTGCGTTCAACAAACAAATTATACTTTTATTCAAAGGGGTCATCGCGTCATATATAAGACACTATTGTCAGGATGTACCAGCGGACAGAGTTGTAAAATACGTGACAGGGACAAAAATACACAGTCCAGAGTGGTTTTAACTCCCAAGGTGGAAAGAAATAAAAATATTCAGTAGCAAAAATAATCAAAATATAATACAGAGGAAAATAAACTTGCAATACACAAATGTAAATTGGCTATGCCGATGTACAGGACCAAAAACCACAAACGAGATTGAATCTCTCCTCACACTCCCTCCCCTGCCCTAAAATGGCTGCCTCTTTTAAAGGCTTTGGCTCATCCTATTTTTGGAACATATCATTTAAGGGGAAAACCTATAAGTTACAAACAGGTGACAAGGCATAAACAAACAAACCTTCATGACATTTCAACTCAACAACATATATTATTTACATTTATTAACATGTACAGAGCTCAAAACAATAAAGACAAAACATAGAAGAAAACACTTCCATCCCAGGCTCTCTCCCTCCCCTATGAGGTCAGAACCCGATGGAGTAATTTTTGATGAGCAAATGCTAGTTTAAATATGGCTACTTTCCATGTGTACTGGTGTGGCATGTGAGAGGTGTGATGGAAATATTTTATATAACGGCCTCAGAAATGGTCAAAGGGTTATTTAGCATGACACTACAGAAAAAAAGGATGTTCAGGTCAAAGACCATGTAGACTTAGCCAAAAAGGTGTAGTCATTTGATTACCTTAAACCAATCACCAGAACCAACCACAGTTAAGAAGGCTTGAGTAACATTGATTTTCAATCAACTGTAAGAAACATAAATGTACATGCATCTTTCTGTTCAGGAGACTCATTTGGTTGTTGTGACCAGTGATCTCCCTGCCGTGAATAAAACTTCATTTCAGCAAAGAGCAACTTGGGAGTGGTGTCAGGTATATATGCTGCGCAGCTGAGGAATAGAAGTACTAAAGATTCTGCGCTCAATAGATCACAGCAGAGACAGTGATAGTGTTGGAAGTAGGGCTGTGCGATATTGAAGAAAAATGCGATATCCTTGTTAAATAATGCGATACTATATTGTTTCAAGTCTGTCAAATCTATTTATTTCCCCAACTGATATCTTTCACTTAAAGCATAACCGACTGTGTTTACATGAATACTCATCAAGACAGCCATTTTGACACAACTGTGTGTGTATTTGACAGTTCGAGTGTGTAACAAGACACAAAATAAAAGAGCGGCTTGTGCGCACGTTTCGGTGAGTGTCAGACAGCACGAGACTGCAAGGAGTTGTTTTTCGCAAGTTATTGCGTTTAATAACTCTTTTTAACGTCAAGCAAGTCACATAAGTCGTGTGCTCAGTCTATTCTCTGCTATATGCATCGACCTAAAACGTACACTTTTCACAATGTTGAAGTAGCCTATTAAAATCATTCAGATATTGCGTGCCCTTGCGACATGCATATTGCGATATGTACATTTGCGATATTTCGATATATTGCGCAGCCCTAGTTGGAAGACTATAGAGCCGTTCTCGGGGTGAGGCTGTAATAATAAGAGTCTGCAGAGACCAGCGTACACCTGAGAAGGACGGTGAGAGTGTATAGATGCTAAAGACCTGTGTGCTCGTGTGTTGAGTAAACGCTAGTGATAGTAGCTTCTCGACGGGACGCCGTCACCTTACTTCGGGAGAGGAGTTACCTCGAAGTATTGAAATTGTGTTAGATGTATTCGAGAAGGGAATTACCTCGAGATACTGTAGTTTTATATTAACAACTGGGAGTTGTTTTGAATTGTCCGTGGTGAAGTCAGACAAACGGATTGAGAATTGCCGCGACAGAGGTGAACCAGAAGGGATGTTTAGCTGTTTGAAATGCATTTAGGTTAAACTGATAACTGAATGAAATTAAATAAACTCTTATGGTGTAAAGTATTTTTGGTGTTCTTCTCTGTGTAATGATATTAGAACGGCATGCGTCACTGAACATTTAAGCAAATTCCAGCATTAAACAAACAAAACAATGAAACTAACAACTTGGGACGACGAACGGGATGTTACAACACCGACATCAGGGCTACAAACACACAACTACATCAGGATGGCACATCTGCTGCGTTCCAGGCAGGTTTCTGAGCCCGTAAGTTACGACTTCAAACCACAACTGACGACTTTGTAGCGTTCCAGGCAAAGTCACGCCGAACTGCCTGAGCGGTAGCTTGATGTAAACAAAGCGTGGCGGACCGTACGGGGCTTATGCTCATTTACAATCACTTCTATCGCCAAAGGTGCTCACTCCTTGCTTATTTGAGGGAAACAGAGGAGAAAAGTGGCGCATAAGGCAAGAGAAGCTGTTATACCTTTTATTTTATGTTATTTGTATATTTGGAAATGTATTTGGTATTATTTTATTCTTGCACTCAAAGGCCTGAAAACGAGCTACGGCTAGAAAAGCTGCTGATAATGCATAGCATTTGCGGATGAATAACGTTAGAGCAATACCTTATTTTAAAAAACGATTTGGCTTTTAATGTACGACTTTCATAAACACCGCATCCGTAGGGGCTGCCATTGTTGCTTCGCGGGCTAGTGTGACGTCAGAGCTCGTAACTGGGAGTACATCGATCTAGTACGAGTACACGGGTGGGAAGTCACGGGTTTGACTGGTGCACTTTTAGGGAAGAAGGTTGGAAAAACACGGGTCGCCTGGAACACGGCATTAGTTTGTGTGTATGTGTAATGGTGGAAACAGTTTGTTGTGTGCACATGCCCATGTTCAGTCCCTTCAAAATAAATGTCCGGGGTCACAGTCAGTAGGTGTTTCTCAATGTCAAGGATCCTTCCTCTGCAGGACTGGTCCTTCCAAGTCACTTCCTTCAGAGGCGAGGCGAGGCTCCTCTTTAGCATTCGGAGAACAGGTAAATGGAACAGGCTAGCAAGTGCGCGTCAGCCTCATTACGTCAGTGAAAAGGTCCGTTAGCCATCAATAACGTCATTTGTATAACGGTTGTAATTTGTACTGGCATTTAAAAGTTAAACTTTACTTACATTTACTACGGTTATAACTAATGTTTGGTAACGTAAATACTTACACTTGAAAGCATATTGCCCCGTTAACACTCCGCCAACGTCCGATATTTTGTATTTTTTTAACAAGATAGCAAAGCTGCGCGCAGAGGATTGTGGGTGATTTGAGAACGCTAAGTGCGCGAAGTCTACTCATATGCATCCTTTCCTGTATATGGCATATCTTTCGAACTAAAGGCCTCAGACCTTGGTTGAAATTCCGAGGATCCTCGACATTGGAACAGCCCTTCGACGGACGTCGATGACGTAGCATCCTCGGAATTCTGGCTTCCGAGGATCCTTCCTTGACATTGAGAAACGCCTTGTGAGTGGCACACTTTTTCTGTAAATTGAATACGGAAGTCGATTGGCCGGAAGCTATATAATTTCAATCTGTCAATCTGCAAAATTTCACTCACTATGCTGCGATCACAACACTAAAATATTGTATTAATTTGAGAGGATTAAAAAATAAGAGTACTGTTTTAAAGTTGATGAGAAGTGGGATCGATTTATTCCCTCTGCTATGATGTCCCATATTTCTACTTTTGGTGTCTCAATTGTGCACTGTGCAGCATTAAGAGCCACACATGGCCCAGGCAAGACCGTCACGCTTGGCATCCATCTAAAAAGCTCTATGACCAGAGGCAAATCATCAACTTACATTGTCAGGCTCTTCTTTCATTGTCAGTTGCTCTCGTTACTGTTGCGTGTCCTCAATCTGGCAACCCATGATCATCGAGGAGGGGGAAAAAATATTTTGTAAATATCCAAAAAAATATCCCAGAAATATCCAATATTTTGAATTTGGACTGCACTAGGCCTACCCATTTCAAATACTAGCTGTCAATACATACTGTACCTTTAAAGGGATAGTTCACCCAATAACGAAAATTCTGTCATCATTTACTGACAAAAGAAGATATTTTCCAGACAGTTGATGGTGGCATTCTTCAAAATATCTGCTTTTATAGTCCACAGAAGAAATAAACATGAGGGTAAGTAAATGATGACAGATTTTTCATTTTTGAGTAACTATGCCTTTAATATTAATTTAAACTAAATAATGATGACAGTACCATCTTGCAGGGGCGCCACTAGCAATTTTGGGCCCTATGAAAGAATATGATGTTGGGCCCCCTACTGCACCAACCTAGCTATCCAAAATCTTTGTCTGCAATTTAATAATACTGACCAATTAATCTCTGCTCGCTCAACCCAGAATGCCCCAATTGGTTGATGAAACATTGATTAAAATTAAGATACAATTTATACAAAACAAAACTTAATGAAGTGGTCACAATCATGTCTGGCACATCTTATGATGTGTCCTTTCTCACTCATGCTGTTCACTTTTCGTAATCAACAGATTGGCAACATAGCATAAAAATAGCATTATAATATTTAAACATAAATATAAAACTAAATACCTAAATTATAGTAGCCTATACAGTACAGAAAGTGGGAGTGGGATTTGAGCAAATGTCATTTTACCCGTGAGCGTGAGCGTGAGCGTGAGAGGTTCATGAGTGGAGCGTTTTGCTGGATTTTGCCGGAAATGCAGAAACAAGCCATCTTTTTTTTATATATATATATATTTGTAACTATACTAACTTTGGTAGATTATACATTTATAATTTCTATTACATTACTAGTATATATAATACAGTGTATAAGAATATATAAAAGATTCAACACTAGGGGGCGTATAACTGATACATACTGGACATACAACATTGGCATATATCAGTATATGTTATTGAAGCCATGGTGATGGAAAGAGGCCAGTGGGCAAATTTGGCTTTGTCAAAAACAAACCGTTTACCAATGCATGTTTTAATAAGCAGTAAGGTGTAAACTCAGATTATTAAAACCATATTTTTTAAACAGTCCAAATATTTGCCTATTTTACTGTTTTACATTTTTAATGAAGTTACAATTAATTGTATTCCTTTTTTGTGTCCATTAGATGAAAAAAACTAAAAGTAAATCCAAGACTAAGAGACCAAGTAGACCAAAATGGTTTATTTTCAAATAGTTCTCAAGTCATTCAAATAAGACCAAGTCAAGTCACCTGAACTCTGATCCTTCTCTCTGGAAATTCTTTTTAGTGTGGGACTTTGCTTAATCTGTGCCTGGGAAACCAGCCCTCCTGGTTCATTTAAGGTCAAGGCATTTCAGGACATTCATTTAGAGACAAGCACACATCAAACACAGACTTGTTTCTTTAGGTAACGTTTGTAGGTTCTGCAAAAGGCCTTTGAAAGCCCTAGAATGTGTGGCTCTTTGCCCAGGGGCCACACTCCTGTTCCTGCTGAACTGAGCCAGTAATTTACTACAACTGATATCAGCTCAGAAGGCACCGGAGCTCAGGTCCCGATGAGACACACAACTCTATACAGATTATCATTGGACATTTAAATAAAAAAAAAAAAAAAAACATACAGGTGCGTGGAAAGACATTATCAAGTTAGAAAGCCAACTCTTACCTTTTCAGGATTGTGATTTCTTGAGCATGCCTTATATTTTATATAGGCCTAACCTTCAGACAGTACTACAAGTCAACCATTTGTAGGGTGATTCCTCCCAAAAGTGTAAATACTGTGACAAAACATTGCTCCTGACCCGCCCGACAACAGCAACAGCTCAACCAATGGGGTTAGTGGGGTGTCTGTTTGATTGACCAATGGCAGACAGCGAGTGTTTGGGAAACCTGTATGAAAACAGTATTATTTTTCCAGTTGTTTGGTGGCGCTAGTGGAACCGAAATGACACAATTCACCTTTAAGATAATATCCATCTGCTTTGAATGAGACATTTGCATACACAATGAAAGCTTCTGCCAACAGTCACATGGGAGCTGTTTCAATATTGGCTCATTTCTCTGTTTTTAAGCAAGATTTATCATTACCCATGTGTGTTTGATTATGACACTAAACATCTATCATCTTCAATTTAGATCTGTTTGTTCTTCATTATGTTTGGCTGATGCTAATGCCTTCCTCATTAACATTTTGAAAAATGGCCTGAGAAAATTCTGTCAGCAGTTTGTTTACCCAACCTTATGTTGTTCGAAACCTGTATGACTTTCTTTGCGCTGTGAAAAAGAAGGAGATATGCTGTAATTTTCACACAGAGAATAGAGAACTGTCATGCTTCAAAAATGAAACATAAAAGTATAAAAGATTCACTTTTGCTCTATTCATCAAAAAGCTATATTGTGTGGCTTTAAATGATTTGGATTATAGTAGACTACATATATGATACTTTTTTGTCATTTTCAATCACAATATGCTTTAGTTGTATTGAAAAGAGCAGCATGAACATTCTTACAAGTATCTCCTTTGTGTTAGGGGAAAAGTCATACAGGTTTCAAGCAACATGGCAACGAGTAAGTGATAACAGCATTTTCATTTTTGGATAAAATATTCCTTTAATAAAACCATAATTAGAACACTACCAGCACCTTATTAAATGTGCACTTGTAGTCTACTTCAAATCTTGAAGTATATTTAAAAAACTGCAGATAATGTAATATTAATGAAATAAAAGGACACTTAAGTGTACTTAAAGATAGTACACTTTTCATAACACTCTTAAGTTCACTTTTAAACAGTCCACTTTGACTTTGTAATAATGTCGAATTAACAGTTTTACTTTTAAGTGCCTTTTAAATCAAGATGTTATAATACTTTAAATGGTTTAAATATATTCTAATATTTTGTCTTATTTTGATGTGTTGACACGTAAAATACTTAATCATAATTTTAACTGTATGCTGTGTTATTTTATATTACTTTAAAAGTTAAATTACATTAAATGTAAATAGCAATTTCGTCATTACAAATGTGTAATTACAAATATATTTAATTAAATACATGACATACCAGTTTCAATGTACTTCAAATGTACTTAAGACCTACTTAAGTGGGTTACAAAGCACTCTAAAGTCCCGCCAGTTACATCTAGTATGAATTTAAACCATAATACATTTTTGAGATTACACATGAAAATGCACTATCCAAACTTAAAGGGCTGTAATTCAAGAATGCTTTGGAATATAGACCTATGTTTGGTCTTGTTTTAAAGCAGACACTCTGCAGATTATTGCTAGCAATCCAAAATATGAAAGTATGAAAAGTTATGGAAGTTTACATTTTCTGTAAATAAAAAATACTGTACTAAATATTTTTTTATTTTATATAAAATATATATTTTACAAAAATGTTTTAATCTAAAATTACTATAAAATCAAAGCCATATGTCTAACCAAGTTGTGTTCCAAATTTGAAGTTGATATCAGAAAAATTGAAGTTCCCATGAGATTTTGTTTAGGCGCAATACCAAAAATAGCCACCGGGTGTCATTTAAATTCCATTGATTGTTTTTTTGATGCATTTTCCTGTAATTTTCTGTCCAAATGTCACTTCCATCACAATACGGTCACCAAATATGGAACCTTGAGACTCAGACCTTTCCGACGATATGTGTTTTGTCAAGATTAGAAAAGATTTTGATTATAAAGTAGTTAAAATAAATGTTGTAATATGATACATGACACCGCCCACTAGGGGAGGAGCCTGCTAAAAGAATTTAAGTACCATTTCCATGGTAACGCAACATCCAATTTCAAAACGGTTTTCACAGGATGAATTTTGAGTTTGTAAGCTTTCGAATTATACCTAATTTATGATAATTACTAAAATATATCATACGAAAAAAAGGCGATCAAAAAAAAGTGATAGTTAAGAGGTTCTTTTAAAGGCACAATATGTTAGATTCTTAGATTAAAATACCAAAAACCACTAAAACAATGTTATATATTCCAACAATGTTTAAATCCAGAGAAATCGGCTATTTTAACCAGTGTTACGGACCGCATCCTTGCGTCGCCTGTCAATGATGTCATATCTGCGCCTTGATTTCCATAGAAACCATGGAAACACCAAAGACGCTATAATATAGTATGTATTTTACAGACGAGCAACTGTCTGTTCAACACACTCAAATGTATTTAGTATGAATGTTTTAAGCATGTAAAACAGCACAGTGTTACCCCACATACGCAACGAAAAGAGTGCAAGCTGGCAACTGCAGTATAAGCAGCTCAGAGACCGGTGTTTTGCACGGGTTTCTGTCATTAGCATTACCTCACAAGGACTCTCGGCATATGTTCATAAAACTTTAATACATTTGCTCATTTATGAATATGATTTCTGCCCAAGTTCATCTGACTCCTTTCCATTGGCTGTTGAAGTGAAGAGTCAATACTACAGCTCCCATGATTCCACGCTCATTCACATCAAGCTATACCTTTTGTTTTGAATAAGCGACCTCTAGTAGCAAAACTTACATATTGTGCCTTTAAAGTATGTTATTGCCATAAAAGTATGCTAAAGTGTCATTCTTTTTCACAAGAGATAGATATTACCAGTACCTTTGCCATGTTAGCACAAATACAGGGCAACAGAAAAAAAACTGCACTTTCTTAGTTTCTTTTCAGGTGAAGAACTTAGCCACTGTGAACACCAAAACAAAGCGTGCACGTTCACCAATCAGCTAAGCTCTGCACCCGCTCAGAATCACATCACAAATGCAGTTGTTTTGCTGTTTCAAATATAAACACCCTAATGAAGTTCCCCTTTCTCATTCTTCCACGTCAGGTGCCCGTCTTTCAAATTTCCTTAGTTTTTGTCCATTTCCTCATGAACTGTTGGTAAGGCCATGGCAGTGTGGTAATCCCTGGCAATGTGATTTTTCACTACAGTCACAAATCCGCATGCCAGGAACCCACACAGCCACAACAAGCCGGTAACCCCCGCCATCCCACCCCAACTCCTGCTTCTCCCATGCTTGGCTTAACTCTAGGTATTTCCCTAATTATCCACTACACCCAGATAAGAAACTTGATGGAATTTTCTCTCTAAAAGGCACAAAGATAAGGAATTTGAAATTAAAAGTTAACTTCACTTATTGCATCCAATATGATTAATTCATGGTCTTCGTGAGGTGAGAAAGAGATGTAAATCTGACTCTCATTACATTGTGGAAAAGATTCTTATCTGCAGCTCTTGCAAAAAATTACTTTAGCAGGGTGTAGTGATGTTCTTTGATAGTGGTAACACTTTGCTTACGTGGTATAAATAATGTTATTTACGAAGTATTCTGAGGTACTCCACAGTATTACCATGGTACATGTCCGCAAAAAACATGGCTAATTTGTAATAAGTGGTGTAGCATTTTGAACCACAGCCATGTGGGCTGATCAGATTTCACAGTTTAGTGTGTAACCCCTCATTTATGTATTACTTGCCACCCAAGTAGAGTATGATTATGTTATTTTAAGAAATCATTAGTCTATAGTCAGTGTAATCATGTGAATTTTTTTTAAATGCCTTTGAAAGATGTTTTATGACACCATTTTCCTATGACATCCTCTATTTTTTTCTCTATTGGATATTTCTTATATCTCTAAATTAAGTACTTTGCTTTACAATATGTGGGGAAGGAAGTGTGAATGGTTGGAGCCACATAAAACAAGGATGAGTCAAACAGACTGCATCTAATTCTTGAAAAAATAAAGTGCAGTCTGGTGAGATGTGGAGTCCAAAAGCCTCACAAACTCCAAAGAAGGACCGTCTTAATGTGCTTCGCTCTTCTGAAATATCCAGCGATCCCTGCCAGGAGGATAGTCGTGGAGTCTAGCGCAGTTATTAGGCTACAAAACAAAAAAATAGAAGTTAGAACTGAATGTACAAATAAACTTAACATAGTTTTAGATATTCAGTACATTGTAGAAAATAATACAAATGAAGTTATTTTTATTGCTTAAATGTTTAGCTGTGTCCCCCATGCATTTCCCCATTTTAAAAATGGAAAATTCAAGAAAAGCTACACTGCAAAAGAGAAAGACACAGAGAGAATCGAAGTTCATCACATGTAGCTTTTCCACAAGCTGAGGTAAATACTAAAGGAGCACTAGAAGAGTGTATGTGTCATACACACAAACACACCACCATGGTGACACACAACACTGCAATAAACATTCATTTAACAATATTAAATGTAACATAAACCCTAATGTACATAACTGATAACAAAAAACTAAGAACAATTATTACAATGAACAACCATCATGTCAAGTGTCACGCAGGGAATTCTGAGAATGTCAGTTCACTGTAAATTAGAAGATAGCTTATTCTTTTTTACTTTCAAAAACTGTAAATTATATATTATGTAAATTACAGCGGAATAACAGTATTTTTCTGTAAATTTACAAAATGAAATGTAAGGTTATTACAGATTTTCGCAGTATATACCTTTTTTTTACCGTTGGCCAATTTTTCCAGATTTTAACCATAGCATTTTTACAGTGATTTTTACAAATAATCAATCCACCTCCATTTTTATGAACGTTGTAGTGCTATCACAACCAACTATGCTAAACTTGTTTAATGTTTAAAATTTAATGTTCCCTAAAATAGTCATACAGAACACATTTTTCCATTACACTGCACTACTTTTTCATAGTTTTTCATTGTAAACATGCGCTAGACGGCCTTCTTTAACCGTTTTGCTTGCGTCTTTTGCAGCGTCTCCGCATGACACAGCGTTCTAAAAACGTGACACTCAAGTTAAAATAAGTTTGCCTTTTAAAAAACGCATCTCTAGACCTTTTTTTCATTCCACTAACCTGCATATTTAACAGCAAAAACACACTTTGTTTGAACCAGCCCATATTCTGGCTTACATTTTATTATTGGCTACAATTTTCTTACATATTAGTGCTGGGAAAATGTTATATGGTAAAAAGTGACACAATTAAGCAAGCACATCATGATCCTGTCCCATTTTTTAAAATGTTATAGTATTTATTATATTATACAATATTGTAGTTTGACGTCTTGAGGTGGATAGACAACATTTTCTGAAAATTAAACACCTTTTACTTATTGTTATTCTCAATCCAACTGAGCTATTTTATTTTTCAGCTCTTGAAAGAAGTTGGGTTAGGGGCCGTTAACGCAGAACGTGTTTTTCCATTCCACTGTGCTACTTTGCCATAAGTTTTCTAAGTAAACAAGTGCTAGACAGACATGTTTGATTGTTACACTGCATTCACACGGGCCGTTGACGCTTGACGGAGGCTTAGGGTGATGATACACAGGGCAACTTTTTGAGCAATGTTACTAGGCAATGTTGCCATCAACAGGCAACCAGGTAAGAAACAGGGCCCATGACCAGTGTTGGGGAAAGTTACTTTGAAAAGTAATGCATTACAAAATTGCATTACTCCCTTAAAAAGTAACACATTTAGTTTAAGAAAAGTAATGTGTTACGTTACTTTTGCGTTACTTTTTCTCACCTGGGCTGGGCTTGTTTTTGTTTTGTTTTTATAACAAAAAATATATATTTTTGTAAAGACCTCTTCATACCAAAATTGAAATAATAAGCCCCAGGCTGAGGTAAAAATGCAAAATTCACGCATGAACAGTAGAGGGCGCAGCTATGCTGTGCTACCATTCTGGATAATGGTAGAATAGGATGCAGGAGAAAAAAGTTTTACCAATAAAAACAAAAAATCTAGTAATTTTCATCATCAAAGGTCAGCAGCAAGACATTGGTAAATTAAATATAAAGGTAATTTAGATTAAATGCATACAAATAGTTTTATTTAATATTTAATTATTGGAGGTTTGCATAGTATTCTGATTTTGCATTTGACTGATTTTATTCATTTTGAGGAGTACAGAATCTTTATTGTGCAAGTGAGATAAATAAATGCTCACATTTAGTCTAGAACTACAATAACCATCATGTTCACACACACACGCCTCTGCACTTATTTTTCTCAACATGGGGGCAGGAGAGCTGTCAGTCAAATTAATTTGAAAAAGTAACTTCCGTTACTTTTTTGAAAAAGTAACTCAGATATGTTGTTGTAAATTTGAAAAGTAATGCGTTACTTTACTAATAAAAAAAAGTAATATTATTATGTAACTCAAGTTACTTGTAATGCGTTACCCCCAACACTGCCCATGACCGATCTAAAGTATCCGGATAGAAATGTGTTGCCCATTCCCAATGGGAAAGTGACCAAGCAACATTGCTTTGTAACATTGCCCAGCAACATTGCTCAAAAAAGTTGCCCCATATAATCACCTTTAGTCTGAAGCTTCGTCATAGTGACAACAGCAAGTCACATTACTTTTCCGGTGTTGCATGAACGCAATTGGTTAGCGTCTGTACTTGGGTATTTGCATAGGCGATCTGATTGGCTGATTAATGCCTGCATTGGTGCTTGCAATGTTGAACATTCAACTTCTGCTGCGAGCAATGCCAGCGATGCGACACAACGGAACCCACAATTCAGTTCGGCAACACATGGCATCACCCATTCAAAGTAAATGAGAAGTGTTTGCGCCGACGCCCTGTGTGAATGCAGCATTAAGGCTTATTTATACTTCTGCGTCGGACCTACGCCGAAGCCTCAACGCTGTAGGCTACACGTCGGTTTTCATTAATACATCTGCGTTGTTGTCTGTCGTTAGATTTTTGGAGAGGTGTATGTCGGGCTAGCTATACTTTTGTTCAACACAGAAGTATGAATCAACCTTTACGTTTGTATCTTGCGTCTTTTGCAGTGTTTCATGCATGACGCTGCTTTCTAAAAACGCAGCACTCAAGGTAAAATAAGCTTTAAAAGACATTTCTCGAGACCTTGTGGTTTTTTTTCCAAGCAAAAATGCGTTCTTTGTTAACCAGCCCTGAGTGAGCATCATCTGTGTTGCTGTGAGTACAGTCCAGATTGTCTTTTTGAGGACATGACCTATGGGCTTTGTTTGATAAGAATCTGTAATACTGTAATAATGTCATTATTGTGTCTGGAGCAGACCCTGATTACAGAAGCTAATCAAACGTTGCTTCCGTTCCACTTCGTGCAGCGTAATGTGGGCGTGGAGGGGCATGAGTGAAGAAACAGCCTTCTGTCTTCAGCAAAATTGGGGGAATATTACATTACATGATGCATTGTGCATGCAGTTGTATCCTGCTCTTCGGTATCATTATGTTATTACTGATTATAGCTTTCTGTAAAGTAGCTTTATGACTTGATACACATTTAGACTTTATCTATAGGTGACTTCAGGCAGATTTATGGGTATAAGGTTTCAAAGTAGATATAAACATTTTCTGAGTAATGCTTGCCAGTGCTGTCACAATGCTACAGTGGTGTGGGTGGTTGCCAGGGCGTTGCTATGGAGTTGCTAAGGTGTCGACCAAAGTCAAAAGAGCCAATCACAATATTTCGGGTCATCCTTCAATGTACATCAATGAGTTTTCCTCACCTGTACATTCGTCCATCAAGTAAAAACGTTCAGTTGTTTAGAAAACATGCTTACAGTTGCAAATCGGAGCAGAATGTCCCCAGTCCCAGCTGTGTTGAAACCTTTTTAACACTAGTTACTTTCTACCTCATATTTTGTTTAGCAATGTGATGCAAGGGAATTGCTTGAATGTGAGATGAATTATGAGCAATTGCAATACAGACGATTTTTATGGTTGTCAGTCACCATGATATTATGAAATTCATGCCTGCCAATGTAACATTTATCACAAGTTTCAACAGAAAAGTTTAGGGTCCTGGAGGAAAATGTTATTGCTCAAATGTTATATAAAAAGATTTTTAATTATCTGAGTGCATATTGAACACTCTGATTTCTGAAATCTTGCAGACTTTTGGCATTTTATAACATTTGAGCACAGTTTGAGATGTTGCTGATGTAATTGTTGAGAGACAACATTTTTGTGATGCAGTGAACAAAACTACATATTATAATAATTTAACCATTTAAAATTGAGCCTGTTCCTCACACAAAGTGAAGTTTTAGTAACTAATTTCGGGAGGAGCACGTCCAGATAATTAAACCTATCTAAACAATGGAGCACGCCAGATAATGTAACCTAATCAAACCCAAGTGGAGCACCCTCAGATAATTAAACCTAATTAAACACATGTGGAGCATATCAAGCCAATCGATTTAATCAACGATAAGAGGTGTGTGTATATATACAGCATATTTACCTTATTTCGTTGACCGTTTTTATTTTTAGCATCCCTCCACCACCCCATCTCCTCACTTTGATTTAATAAACTCATTAGACGTCAACACAATCCATAATAAAATACAGTCTAGTTCTAGACTATCTTCATCATGGGGGGGGGGTACTCTGGGTTCGGGCCAAATTCCGAGCCCGGAGCCCTCCCCCGGACAGCAAGCCAAATACGCATAATCTTTACTCCATTTAATTTGATGTACGTGTGAACTCGTGAAACTAGTGTGAGGCTTCAGGAGACTATGAAATACTTTTCTGATGTTTTTTTTTTTAATTTGTTAATGTGGTCACTGTGAAAGGTTATATGTCAAAGTGCTGCATGAACATTCTTCAAAATTTCTCCTTTTGTGTTCTACGTAAAACTATGGTACACTATTTCTTTCCATTTCTGACCAAGCTGGGCCCCAAAACATACCCCTCATGATCTTCACATGTGATCCTTTGTCTCCCTGCTGTTTTACTGCCTTTCAGCGGCCCCCATACCCTAATTGGAGGTTTTTCTGATCGCCTGTCCTGGGAATTAATGACTGCTAATGAACAAGGGGGGCCGAGGCCAAAGCAAAGTGGTAGGAAATGATCTGAGAAATTACAGTTCCCGTCTCTCGATACCACTATTAACAGCCCTATGCAGCCCTTGCACTCTCTGAACAGAGAAATAACACTGATCCACCCCCATCAAGACCACTCATCGGGAACACATAACAGCCCAGACCCCTCACTCAACCCCAGCCTAACCTTATCATGTGAGAGAGCTGAGATTACAGCACTTGGCTCCTCGTTCAAAGCAGAAAAACAACATTGCCTCTCTGGCCACGAGTCAAGGGTACGAGTTTAAATTAGAGAGCAGCCTTTCACACTTGACATTTAGTGTGGCGCAGTATATCTTCAGCTTATTTCCACAAACACACTTATTAACACACATTACTCTATTTTGTTTGGACTGGATTACTCATTAGACTGCTTAAATCAGCATGATTTAAGTAATGGTTTTATGTCCTCTAAGAGGTATGTAAAGTTTTAAGTGTTGGTGGGATGCCACCCATGCGAGACCAAGGCTATGTCTTAATGGGTGCGGCTGGCCCGGGCCTTCACCATCTGAACTTATATTACTAAAGAAAGAAAAGAAATGTTGTCCTTTCATAGAACTGAGATTCATAAAAAAAAATGGGTACACATTATTTTGTGTCCCTGTTACAGTGTAATTATACATGTAAGTACAGTAATATTAATTAACTACATGTACTTATTATAGGGTTAGGGTTTGGTTAGGGTTAGTTGCATGTAATTATGCCTAATGTATAGTTATTTCTTTAGTAAATACATGTAATGTGTAACAAGGATACATTAAAATAAAATGTTACCAAAATGTTTATTTTAAGGGGTTGAATTTGCACTTGTAGTGTACTTCACATTTTAAAAGCATACTAGCAGATAATATAATAATATATTTAAGGCCAATGAATTGTACTTAAATACATTTCTTTACATGTACTTTAAAAAAGTGCACTTTGTAATTGTCAAATTAAAAGTTTTACTCAAAATTACATGAATCATTATGTTTTAATAATCATATGTACAGAAGATCCAACATTGAAATTTGGGATAATTATTTATAAAGAGGTATAAAAATATATCAAAATTCCGGACAACATTACAGGAGACACATGAAGAATATGCCATAAAATCCCATTTGGAAATTTGAATTTCATTCAGGTTGTTCTTTCGTAGCTTTTTCTAATCAACTTTGTCTAAGATGTTTCTCCTGAAAGTTCCTAATGAGAGATAAAAATCTACAAAAAATAAGTGAACAGAGACTTTTGGTATCTTGAGCACATTTTGAGAGATTGTCAATATCTTATTGGAATTCTTCAGGAGATTATACAGTTTTTTTTTCCTCAGGAGAAAGATCTGAGAAGCACGAAAAAGTCTCAGTTTGCTTTCATAATCTCATTGCTATCTAGTATAACTAAAAGATTGTCTTTTTTCTTTCTTCTGGGATATACAATGACTTAGTACTAGATTCTTAAAAAGAATCTCTGCTTACATCATAAAAACAGGAATCCTTACCTTTTTATTGCCTCTTCAGGATTCACTGGGATCAAAAACAGAATGGACTGCATAACAGAGACAAACAAGACGAGTGGATTATACGATCCGAAGGAGACTCCCCACTGTTTCCCCTGACTGGCTCAGCCAGTCTTCAACATCATCCCTTCATACCGCTCATTAAAGCTTCACCCCACTCCGGTTTCACAAAGACGGTCCAGCATCCAGCAGTCAATGCCTCTGTGTGTGTGTGTGTGTGTGTGTGTGTGTGTGTGTGTGTGTGTGTGTGTGTGTGTGTGTGTGTGTGTGTGTGTGTGTGTGTGTGTGTGTGTGTGTGTGTGTGTGTGTGTGTGTGCTGGAGGAAACTGGCAGTAATCCTGTAAAAAGTTCCTCAACTCTGAGCCTTACTGTAATCAAATGCGGCCGTTAGATGAGGGGCTCATAAAGGAGAACATGAGCTTTACTCATCGCTGCTTTTCCTGCCAGTCCCACCCTTTTGTCTGCTAGATGCCAAGCATTTCTGCTCTCTGCTACTCTGTGTTTCCCTCTCCGAAGGTTAGAGTTAGAGATTTAAATAAACCCCTAAACGTAAGTATTAAACTTTGGTGTGCAACTCATCCTGCACCATTTGTGAAACGGATATGAACGAGACACCTTTTGACTTGGACCAGTAAGCAACCATCAATCAACGCCCTAGAAACCACTCTTAGTAACACCCTGACAACCAGGGTGTTACTAATCCAAAACACCTTAGCACCTTGGTGGTGAGTTTTGCACTGACAAACCACAGAATAAACTTGTTATTGAAGTACAGCATAAGTGCTCCGGAGTGTGACGAAAAACTAGCTTAACACAGGAGCCTGAAGCCTAATCATGTGTGTAATGTGTAACCTGAGCACTTTTGCCTTCACCGACTCCTCTTATCCGTGCTTTTATGTAGTCATCCTGTGGATCTTAATCCTGTGCACAAAGTGTAATAAGACCTTAAGACACACAGTAACATCATATCCTGTTCACAGTCTCTTGTATTTGGAGAATACTCTAACAGAGGATTCATTACCACGTTTTGCCTCAGAGCACAGTCCATTACCTGAATACAGTGCAGTGGATCACAATAGAGTTCGTGTAATTTTCTCAAAAAATATCACAAAACTTGCTTTCACAGCGCCTCCATGTTCATAGGGTGTTGAGGATGGTTACCAGGGTGTTGCTATGCGGTTGCCGGGGTGTCCAGGTGGTTGTCAGTTGCTTGTTTACTGGACAAGTCAAAAGACCCCACAGCCAACTCTCAATGATATTCTGGTCTCAGATATGGCTAAAAATAGAATTTTATACCGATTTTATCAAACAGGTTAGAAAAGTAATAGCTCACCTCTTACTCAACAGGCTGTAAAATTCAAAGAATCATTCATATATGTGGCAGGAGTTATGCATTAAAAAAATGCACTAAATATCACATAATTCCATGTGGGTCGATAACAAATAAGAGGACAAATCTTTTTAAAATGTTTGAGTCTTAAACTCTAAGACCTCTGGTCTTTAGTGACCCGGGACGCCATTCACTACCCTCCCCCTCTTTCATTTTTTATAGTTAGACATCAGCCCTGTTAGTATCTATTCATTATAAACAATATAACAAGAAAACAATATAAAAGTAAAAAAATTGTAAAGGGTCACTAGCGACCAAGCGGCAACCTCCCCCAGTTTCTCTTGAAGCCAATACGGAAGTGACTTAAACTGCAATTCATCACTGGCCGCTAGGGACAGGCTCCAAAAGAGAGCAGAATCTCATTGAGCCCCATGTTAAAATGCCCAACTTTACAGCAGAAAAAAAAACATATTTACAGCCTGGTTCAAATTGTGGTTTTGGTATAGTTAATTTTGCCCTTCATGACATCTGTGAGGGGGGGTGAATTTTTTTATAACTCATTTGTTTACATTATATAAAGCCTTAAAGTTCTGCATAATTAAGGGCATGGCCACTTTGAGTGACAGGTGGATAGCCATTTATCTGCTGTCTGTTAGTCATCGCGTCACCTCAGCTCCGCCCACATCCTGCCTCTTTGCCCATTTTCTGGGCATTTATCCTGGAGTGATGCACGATGACGTACTGCCAAGATGGCAATGGCCAGCTCCGACCCTACTTTTTTTTTTTATTCAGTAACAAAAATTAAGTACAGAATAACAGTAATAACAGCAAAAATAAGTAAATAAAAAATACAAATAACAATATTAATACAAAGAAAATAATTTGAATATGCAACAACATAACAAGGATGAATAACTATATACACAGGGGTATTGAAGTCAAAACCATATTTCTAATTAAAAAATAAATACAAAGGTCCTTATAAAGGATACAATTTCAAGGCTTTACAGCAGTCTAAAGTCTTTTTTGCCTTGGTGTTCCTTACACCCTCCAATGATTTAAGATACTGACAAAGCTCAAACTTAAATTGTATGAAATTAGGTGTATTTTTGCCCATCAACATTTATGAATGTGATATTTACCTAAAATAATAATTTTCAAAAATTCTTAAGGTTTGTCATAAAAAAATAATATATTTTGTCATCCAGAGTAATGTCAGTTCCAGAAATCTCCTTAAAAAATACCTTAAAATCAAACCAGAACAATTTAGAGCAAATACAATAAAATAAAAAGATGACGAATAGTCTCGTCATTCAAATTACAAAACACACATTTCAAATCAATGTCTTTCTTAAATCTTTTAATGACCTGATTGACTGGGTAAAAGCAATGAATGATTTTAAATGAAACCTCACTAATTTTATTGATGACACAGTATCTCCTTGGAACCATAAAAGCCTCCTCCCACTCAATGTCCCAGAAGTGTGAATTCCAAAAACGTTAAGCTGGGGAGTACTAAATGAACTACAAATGTGTCTAAGGAAGCTATTATTGCATTTTTTTATCAACAATATTTATACCATCTAACCTTAAGCTAAAATCAATAGTTATATTCAAATCAACAGCACCACGCAACAACTGAAGGAGACCTGAAGGTATAGCATCAAAAATAACTGCATAATCCCTTGCAGATAATGGAAGTTTGAATTGACGGCTGCTGTTTATTTATGGCACTCAGTGACTGTCTGTCCACAACTCTACATAGCCTCATTGAACATGCTGATGACGTGTAAATGAATTGCAATGATTGGACAAACATTTCCACAAAAGATATATTTAAATGTTTATATTTAGACCACTTCTATTATTGATTGCTATCAGGATGTGAAAATAGTTTCAACCAGTATAACAAAAAGTGTTCATGAAAAAAAACTGCCTACCTTGCCTTTAAAGGTGCACTATATAACATTTTTGCTGTAAAATATCCAAAAACCACTAGGCCAGTGTTATATATTTTGTTCAGTTGAGTACTTACAATATCCCAAATGTTTCCAACTATTTGTAAATCGTGAGAAAATTGCTATTTTAACCAAGGAACCGGGACGTGTGAGGGAGTCGCCTGTCAATTGCATCATATCTGCGTTCCCCTCGGTTTCCGGTTTTATTTGGCAGAAATGCTTTACTCTTACTGTCACGTTTAAACTGAAGAAAACTGAGGTGAGGACTCATGTGCAGTGTAGAGAAGAATTTAATAACAAAACCAATATAAACAGGAAACAAAAACCCACGAGGGGGGGGGGGGGCACATAATCAGAATTACAGAATAAAAACTTAAACAAACCAACAGGAATCACAGGGAAACGGGAGACGTAGACAATACAACGATCCAACGAAGACTGAACACACAAAGGAACTTATAACGAGATAACAAAGGGGGAGGGATCTAGACAGAGACAGGAATATTAGAAAAAACACCACATGTGCTACACGAGACAGGACAAGCATGTGACACTTACTGCAGTGTGCAACAAGAGTTATAGCAGCCGCCGAGCGATCGCACAGAGTAACGTCATAACATAATTTTCAACACACTCAGGTGTATCTAATATGATAAACAGAGCTGCGTTACCTCATACTCATGACCGGAAAAGCGGAAATGGCGCCGGCAACTGTGGCATAATAAAAGTCCCGCTGCCTGTGAGGCGTGTTGCATTCATCTTATTAACAATCGCTCCAGCAGCCTTGCTCAGCTCCCACAACACTCGGTCCTGCTCTGCTTCATTCTACAGTAACATTAATAATCGCATCCATGAACACGATTTCTGCCCGAGTCCCATCCCAATTCTTTTCCACCAGCTATGAGGTGAAGACCACATGTCCCAAGATTCTGTGGTCAAACGTGGCGTCATCAAGCTACGTCTTTGTTTTGAATAGGCAACCTCTAGCGGACGGAAAAGTTACATAGTGCAGCTTTAATTCAAGTCATTTTGTAATGATCATAAGAACTATATGACTCATTATATTAGAAGGTAACACAAACCTGGTACCATTCCTATACAAATCACAATTCAAATTCAAAAACTGATTTACTTACAAAAAAAGAAATCCACAATGAATAAGGAAAACCTTGACCCAGTGACTTAATCAGATCAGTGAATGGAGAATGGGGCGCCTGACGCCTCCATGTCGTCCTCTAAATTGGGCTTTATGACTTTGCATTGTGCTGTTGTGCATTAATCTTACCCCACAACAATTCAATGAGCGATTTGTTGCCGTGTCCTATGTGACACAATGCATCTTATTCACCACCCGCTCTTTGTGTGGGAAGTTCTGGCCGGTCTCTCTCTCTCTCTCTCTCTCTCTCTCTCTCTCTCTCTCTGTCCTGAGCGAGTACCAGGCAAATAGTTCCTTTCATTTTTTATACCAGTTGCATCAAACATTCATTGTTATTGCAGTTACATTTGTGTACAAAATGTTTATCACACACAGATTTAATCACCATTGTTTAGAGAGTGAAAGTTTGATGAGTAAACTCCAATGTCATTGATTATGAACAAAGTCAGAATACGGTTGTTCATTTGCCACTGGAATAAATCTTGTTCTAATAAACCAATATATACGCAATTTGTATCTCCAAAGCACAATGAAAACATCGTAATGGCGTTCCTTTAAATTGATGACTTCAAACGTCTGGTATTCCCATCCTGCCACTGCCACAGACGGAAGGCAGACCAGTGGGCGTCTTCCAGAAAGAGCTGCACCCAATGCCAGACCATGTAAGGCTAGCCAACGTGCCCAAAAATAAATATCAAAGAACACTTGGATGAGGGTGGGAGACATGGATGTAGAAGGAGAGAAAGAAACAAAGCCTCACAGATGTTTTCAGGAACGCCGCCCCACCGCTCAGCCATGGATGCAATCCATATGCTGTCTGCATGTGAAGGATCACAGAGCATTTCTGTCTGTCTGCATGCTGCAAAACTCCAGTCTAGTTAATGGGATTGCCTACCGCCACTTTTGCTCTTCTGCTTTGATAGGCTATTTGTTGGACGACTGCTTAAATGTAGTTAGTCTGACCTCACTGATATTTCAACACTTGGCACATTAAAATAACAAAGTCCAGATGTCTTATGCAGGAGCCACCAACCCTTCAACCCTTGCACTCTGTTCCATCAAAAACATGCTACTACGACAGTGCAACAAATAAATAGCTGGGAATGGTAAGGGACTATTATTAAAGCCTGGACAGTTCACAATTGGCAGCCATCTTGATAACGCCCCTGGGCAACTGTTTTCTAGGCATGCAAGTCCTTTCAACCTGAAAACTGTTGGCCAATCTTTCATTCCAATACATTTTTAGTATAACCTATATGAGGAAAACATTGCTTTACAAAGATTTATCTGCAAAGTACCATGTCTGGTCCCTTGTGCACCTAATTGTATTGAATGTGTACTTGTAGTGTAGCTACTTCAAATCTTATACATTTATATAGTTTTTTTAAAAACTGTACTTGCAGATAGTGTGATCTTAATGAAATAAAAGGCCACTTACGTGTACTTAAAGGGATAGTTCACCCAAAAATAAAAATTCTGTCATCATTTACTCAAAAGCAGATAGAGCAACCATTGACTACCATAGTAGGGAAAAATACTATGGTAGTCAATGGTTGCTCTATCTGCTTTGTTACAAACATTCTTCTTAATATCTTCTTTTGTGTTCAGCAGAACAAAGAAATTCATACCGGTTTGGAACAACCTGAGGATGAGTAAATGATGACAGAATTTTCATTTTTGGGTGAACTATCCCTTTAAGGAGAGTACACTTTCATATGACTGTTTAACACACTTTAAAATGTTTAAAAAATGCACTTTGTCAATGAAAAGTTTTACTTTTAAGTACATTTTAAATAATTATGTTTTAATAATGTTTTTTCGTGCCACACACTAACAAACTAAAGCACGTGAAGAAGACTACTTTATTATTTAATTTTAACTGTAGAGTGTTATTTGATTTTAAAAGTTAACATTAACTGTAGGACTTATTAATTGCAAATTAATCAAATTTAATATAGGCCTATTTAAATAGGCCTACATGATCTACAAATAGAGATAACATATTACATTTTATTTTACCATAACTGCTTGTATATTTGCAATACACTTCTTTTTCAAAGACAATATGTATTTAAGACCTACTTAAGTGTGTCAAAACCCGTTTTTATTTATTTATTTTTTATGTTTGCACATGTTCAAACGATGCTATCACTTGTTTCAGCGATGTATGGAAATAGAGACAGAAGCAATCCATGGAGATTTTTTTTCTGTTTGAATTACAAATTTGTGTAATTTGTTTTCTACAGTGTGCAGTCAAATATACTATGCAAACAGACAACGCAACAGAAGTCATGTAAAAGATTAAAATATATATAACCTGACAGGACACTAATTCATTAAAGTAATTTAATAAATTGAGAGGCTTTATCACGGGAAAGATACGAAGTGGAGAACTTCGTGATGCGAAGTGGAGAACCTAAAACTGATAAATCAGTGTAAATATTGGATCATTTGGTTTAGCATGACCTGTTAGCCCCTGCTGGTAGATACTGTAACTGCTACACCATCAGCAAAGAGCATATTTCTCCGGTCATTCAAAAGCAGCCATGATGTAACCATTTGTGCAAGAAACATATATATCACAAATATTTCCTTTCCAGATGATAATGATGCTGTTCGGTCTTTAAATGTGCCGCGACTACGTGTCTTTGTGCAAGAGAGAAAAGCTTAAGTTCTGCTGGTTTACTTAAGCACTGCCTCATACACTTATTATATTACACAAGCTATTCCATTATGCTACTACAGCCATACTGAAGAAAAACGTATTGGTGAATTGTGTTGAGTTCTCAATTACATTCTCTGATTTCACGTGGGGAAAATGAGTGCTGAAACAAAAGAGGACTCATACGGCCATCTAGTGTTGAGTATTGGAACTACTTCTTGGCAGGGCAAATACTTAACTAATACTTCGAGATGTTGGTTTATTATTATTGACACAAACGTTTTGTCATATTATATTAATTACACAGTGTGTGAATGTATATTCTATATGGTTAATATTGTTGTTAAAAAATAAGTCAAAGCAAGTTCCCGCGCTCTTTTATGACGATTCAGTGTTACTATGACGACACTATTGAACCATCTTCTGCAGCAACATAATTCTACTTTGATTTTACTTCAACGCAGCTGAAAAGATTCCGCGGTTTCTACAGAATCAGTCCTACGACATTTTTATTACAATTTTCGATTATTTTTATTTGTAGTTTTTACCTCGCTAAACCGCCACAAAAACAACAACAACAACAACAACTGGATTTGAATAAGCTCAATGAGATATTTGCCACGGCTTTACACTTCAAACAAATATGCAGTTAAGTTATTCAGATCTTTCTGTTTCGAAACATTGATACAATATGAAGGGAAAAAAACATAAAAATGTAATTACATTTAAAGGTTAGTAAATAGGAAATTATTCGTGTTACATTGGCATACAGTATGTGCATATCTCAACAGAGAGACAGGTGAGACTGAGACCGAGGGAGAGACAGGTGAGATTGAGGCAGAGACAGAGACAGGTGAGACTGAGACCGAGGGAGAGACAGGTGAGATTGAGGCAGAGACAGAGACAGGTGAGACTGAGGCAGAGGGAGAGACAGGTGAGATTGAGGCAGAGACAGAGACAGGTGAGACTGAGGCAGAGGGAGAGACAGGTGAGATTGAGGCAGAGACAGAGACAGGTGAGACTGAGGCAGATGGAGAGACAGGTAGACTGAGGCAGAGGGAGAGGCAGGTGAGACTGAGACCGAGGGAGAGACAGGTGAGAATGAGGGAGAGACAGGCGAGACTGAGGGAGAGACAGGCAGACTGAGGCAGAGGGAGAGAAAGGTGAGACTGAGACAGAGGGAGAGACAGGTGAGACTGAGGCAGAGAGAGAGAGGTGAGACTGAGGCAGATGGAGAGAGAGGTGAGACTGAGGCAGATGGAGAGACAGGTGAGACTGAGGCAGATGGAGAGACAGGTGAGACTGAGGCAGAGAGAGACAGGTGAGATTGAGGCAGAGACAGAGACAGGTGAGACTGAGGCAGATGGAGAGACAGGTAGACTGAGGCAGAGGGAGAGGCAGGTGAGACTGAGACCGAGGGAGAGACAGGTGAGAATGAGGGAGAGACAGGCGAGACTGAGGGAGAGACAGGCAGACTGAGGCAGAGGGAGAGAAAGGTGAGACTGAGACAGAGGGAGAGACAGGTGAGACTGAGGCAGAGAGAGAGAGGTGAGACTGAGGCAGATGGAGAGAGAGGTGAGACTGAGGCAGATGGAGAGACAGGTGAGACTGAGGCAGATGGAGAGACAGGTGAGACTGAGACAGAGGGAGAGACAGGTGAGACTGAGGCAGAGACAGAGACAGGTGAGACTGAGAAAGGGAGAGACAGGTGAGACTGAGGCAGAGGGAGAGACAGGTGAGACTGAGGCAGAGGGAGAGACAGGTAGACTGAGGCAGAGGGAGAGACAGGTGAGACTGAGAAAGGGAGAGACAGGTGAGACTGAGGCAGAGGGAGAGACAGGTGAGACTGAGGCAGAGGGAGAGACAGGTAGACTGAGGCAGAGGGAGAGACAGGTAGACTGAGGCAGAGGTAGAGGCAGGTGAGACTGAGACTCAATGAGATGCTAATGGACTGATCAGAATAAATGATGTATGCTAAGCTACGCTAAAAGTGCTAATGCCAGAGACAAAGATCGGCTGAATGGATTCAAAAACGGTAAAACTCAACTATTTAACTCTAGGGGACTTGTAAAATGAGCCTATTTTCAAAAAAAGTGAAGCGTTCCTTTAAGCTGACTCGGGTAACCCCACTGCTTAAGAAACCCACTCTAAATCCAGCACTTCTAGAAAATTACAGACCTGAGGCCGGTTGCATAAACCATTAAGACTAGTCTTAAAAGTTAGACATACATTTTTTTCTTTATGACTGTTCATAACTTTTTAAAATCAGTTACATAAAAACATAGACTGGCCTAATTTGATACGAAAAGTAAGACTGAATGCCACTTGCCTAACTGCTAGTGGCTCATACTAGATCTTAAGACACTGTCTTAACATAATGGCTTAGTTTATGCAACTGGCCCCAGTATACCTTCTTCCATTCATTGCTAAAACACTTGAACGAGTCGTTTTCAACCAAGTCTCTACCTTTCTTACACAGAACAACCTCCTGGACAGCAACAAGTCTGTTTTCAAAAGCAGACACTCAACTCAGACTGCTCTGCTCTCAGTTATTGAAGCTCTGAGACTGGCAAGAGCAGCTTTCAAATCCTCAGTACTCATCTTGCTGGATCTGTCTGCTGCTTTTGACACAGTTAACCACCAGATCCTCCTGTCCACCCTCAAAACGGAGGGCATCTCAGGAACCACACTGCAGCGGCTCAAGTCTTACCTGTCGGGTAGGTCCTTTAGGGTGTCGTGAAGGGGTGAGGTGTCTTCAGGCCCGGTTCCAGAATCAAATCACTGAGGGTGCTTCTAAAATGACTGAAGGTGCTCTAGTAAAGTGCAGATAGGCTAAGCAACGGCTCCACCATAGCAGTGTACAGTGAGAAATGTATGATTATTTATTTACAAGTAATTTACCAATTATTGGAATTTCTAAAATATTTTGCTACAAATTGTCTATTAATCTATTAGTCTGCATTTACATTGCTTTAATGCGTTACTAATCTTTTAACATATCTTCCTGAGAACCAGAAAAAAAGGTTTTGTGAATTTAGATTTGTTTTTTGGAGCATAAAAAACAAATTGATATATATATTTTTTAAATTCCTATGTTATATGCTATATCCTCTGCTCTGTAGAGGACACCAGAACCCCTTTATTGAGAAAACTAAAAGACATGAATAGACAAACAATGGGATTTTTGTTTTCATTCACCAATCAATTTTTATGCTTCAAGTTTTTTTTATCCAAGCTTTGTATAAAGATGATTCTCAATGTTATGAAAGATACAGAATAATTTGATATACCAATTTACTTTATGCAATATGTGTGTAAATATGGCCATAAATGCCATTCCCATTCTAGGCAATGCATCTATACACGGTATCTAATTTGCATATTAAAGAGTTTTGGGACAATATGTAAATGTAAAAAGACATGTAATAATACTTTCATAAGAATGTCTTGTATTTCATAAGAATATCCAGACTAAAAACTGTGAATGTTGTCAGAGAAATTCGCTCAATAATGTCCTCATTCGCAAAACCTCTATTCTGGGTCTCAGGAGGATATTTCTGTCTCGTGCAGAGTGGCATTTATATTTAGATGTCACTTCCGAAACTTTGCTGCATGCATTTGGCCGTTGGTCCTCTTAGCAATAATAGTTTTATTCAGTGAATGACTGTAGCCTCGAAAGTGAGCCAAGCCAAGACCGCTATGATCACTAAAATGCTGTTGCTTTGTCAGTTCATCGCGATTTCACAAAGTTCCGTTATAAAAATGAAGTCGTCACCAATAAATCTCTTACTTACATCGTGTCTTGACTTTGTTTGTTAATGAGAGGTTTCATGAGCCTCCATTAATGCCGACTTCACGTGGTATCAGAAATGTAATTCCGACTTCTGAAATCGTGATTACGAGCTCATTGCATTTAATGTGAGGGCATGAAGGCAGCATAACTCAGCACTGAATAAAAACTCTTGCGTTTTGAGTGGTGAGATTCTGATCGCGTTCGAGAAATCAACAACTATCTGTGATTGGCTACATTACTCACCACTGCAAAAACTCAATGTAAATAGATGCATTTGAAGCTGCCAAGTCTGTTTCGCCAATATTATTACAGTATCCACTGAGGGGTTCTTTTGCTTGCGTTTGAGGGTGCTCTAGCACCCCCGTAGAACCGGGCCTGGGTGTCTTAGTCGCAACATCTAACTACTGGGGTGCTTCAGGGCTCAGTGCTTGGACCACTCTCTTCTCCATCTACATGTCATAACTAGGATCTGTCATTCAGAAACATGTTTTTTCCTATCACTGCTATGCTGATAACACACAACTCTATCTCATTCCAACCAGATGATCTGATGGTATTTTCTCGCATCTCGGTCTGCCTGACAGGCATTTATTTCTGGTTCAAGGACCACCACCTTTAACTCAACCTTGCAAAGACAGAGCTGCTTGTGTTCTCAGCCAACCCAACACTACATCAAAACGTTCTCCATTCAGCTAGGTTCATCAACCATAACTCCATCCAGGACAGCCAGGAACCTTGGAGGATCAGTTCAAATTCGCAGACCACACTGCTAGAACTGCCCGGTCCTGCAGATTTGCCTTATACAACATTAGTAGGATCAGGCCCTTACTATCGGAGCATGTTACACAACTCCAAGCTCTTGTTCTTTCCAGACTGGACTATTGTAATGCACTCTTGGCAGTTCTTCCAGCACACACTGTCAAACCTCTGCAACTGATCCAGAATGCTGCAGCAAGAGTTGTCTGTAATGAGCCGGAGCGCACGTCACAACTCTCCTCAAATTGCAATGGTTGCCAATTGCTGTTTGCATTAAATTCAAGGCACGGATGTTTGCCTAAAGAACAACCACTGGCTCTGCACCCCTATACCTAAACTCATTACTTCAGACCTACGTGCCATCCAGAAGCTTGTGTTCTGCAAGTGAACGGCGTCTTGTGGTGTCATCTCAAAGAGGCACAAAATCACTTTCACAGACCTTTACCTTGACTGTTCCAAGCTGGTGGAATGACCTCTCTCGACCCGAGCTGCTGAGTCTTTAGCCATTTTCAAGAAACTGCTGTAGACGCATCTTTATTTTCAGCACTTGACCCATTAATACTAACACTTACTATTCTTTTTCTATTAATACAAATTATAAAAAATACATGTACTGTGCTGGACTAACTGGGACTAGTCAATGCGCTTACATATTGTTGCCCTATTGTTGGTTTGATTGCTTCTATTGCTCCCCTCATTTGCAAGTCACTTTGGATAAAAGCATCTGCTAAATGATTAAATGTAAATGTATTTGGTTGAGAGTGACCGAGTGGTTATACTGGCTGGTGCTTATGGCATGGTTGAATCCGTGACAGCAGTTTTGTCGTCTGCTGCTTAAAGGGCACCTATTATACCCTTTTTTACAAGATGTAATATAAGTCTCAGGTGTCCCCAGAGTGTGTGTGTGTGTGTGTGAAGTTTCAGATCAAAATTCCTAACAGATCATTTAATATACAAATTTTTGGGTTTGAGAAAAATGAGCTGTTTTGTGTGTCTCTCCTTTAAATGCAAATGAGCTGCTGCTCCCCACCCCAGAGGGCGGAGCCTTCACAGCTCGTGAATGCGAATGAAAACTGAAACATGATGCATCTGTTTGGTTATGATCATCTCTATCGCGGACACTCACTTGACATTGCAGTTCTTCATCATCATTAAATATTATCATCTGCATGCGTTTTAAAGAGCACCTATCATGGCATTTAAAATGTTCCAAATATTGTTTTAGAAGTCCCCAACAACAGTTTTGCATGCATGCAATGACAAAAAAGACTTTAGTTTTCTTATAATATGCATTTATTTTTACCTGTTTTGACAGCGATTCTCAAATGATTCCTTTAGTGATTCACTTTTCAAAACCCCGCCTTTACGTGACGCTAATCTGCGGTGATTGGTCCGATGACCCAGTCAGTTGTGATTGGTATAGTCTGTGCAGATATTCTCGGAAACGGAACGCCCATCAAAGTCTTATAGTGACAGTAATTTGTTAATATGTGTCAGGAATTATGAATATGAAAACCGCGTCGGTACTGTTTGATTGTAATATGAGCCTCAGCTGATCTCATTCATAAAAAAACTCTTCTATTCTCCTCACGAAGACTCACGACAAATCAACATCCCTCAGGGCTTTTAGTTCAAAAGTGTGCAGATGAGGAGACATATTGATAGATTCTCATATGTCTGTGTCAAATTTCTAAACAGAGGAGTATTTTTTATTCAATACTTCCTCAAAATGGGCAGAAATAGCCTAATCATGAGCGATTGAGTCTCTTATGTGTTGTTTTCAATTCATACTGGCAGCCGGAGGGCGCTCTGTGCACATGTAGTCCATGTATGGTACAGACAGACGAAGAAGAACCATGTGCCATAATAGAAGTCCATAATAAAAGCTTCCTGAGATCGCGAAACATACATTTGACGACTAATAAACACACAATCGCGACGATGTATGGTTTGTCTTCAAGCCACTTAGTCTTCAAATGCTCATCCTTGGGCAGATGAAAGAAGTTTGCTTTTGAGTGGCACTTCAGAACACAGCGTCTCGTCGCCATGATGTTTTCTAGTTTTCACTGGCGTCTTGGAGCGCAATAAGTGGGCGTATCGTATTCAAATAACTTGACAAGTTGACGTCATCTAGTCAAAGAAAAAGCTTCGGTCTTCTAACGATTCTTAAAAATGACTCAGAGTCGACTCTTACTTTTGAAAGAAAATAACTATATATACGGTGCACTGTCATATTTCAAGCTATCACAGGATGTTTTTGTTCACTTAGATCTATGTTACACACTACATGAAAGGTAAATTTCAAAATTCCATGATAGGTGCTCTTTAAAGCTGTATCACTCTCAACTTGCGCACACACACCCGACGCATACGCACAGAGAACTGGATGTCGGTGCGTCCGTAAGTATTGAACTACTAGACTAGTTCTCTGTCATGTGTTATTGCGGTTAAACTGTCAAATGCTCACAAGGTTATGTCGGAAACACAGAAAGGTCACATGAAAACAGTTGGTTATGTCTGTGCACATATGCAGCAAGTACAGAAATCCCATCTGTATATTAGATCTGTGTATTAAAGTGAGAGCAGGAGATAGCTCTCTGAGGGCGGGGTCTATAAGTGTCCATCAAAACTTGCTAGCCTGTAAAATGTGACGTCACTTTGCCAGGAATCTGCAAACGGCTTGTTCTGAGACACGGCTTATGATTTATGGGGATTAAAAAAAGGAGTGGGGGGATTTTTACCATTATAAGGTGGTTGTGTACACACACTGCCAACACACATTTATGTTCAAACACCATGTAAAAGTGAATTTTGCATAATAGGTGCCCTTTAAAAGCTCAAGCGCTATAAAGTTTGAGGATTCTGATTAGCTGTAGTTTTTATCGTTCATCAGCTGGAAAAAAAAAATTGTTCTGAAAGTGATTCCAATTATATTGTATCTCAGTGCCGTTCCTGATTGTGTCATGAACATATCTCCCTAATTTCATGACAATGGTCTTTGAAATTCAGAAGGAACAGCCCTGATTCTTGTCTCCAAAAGGATGACTGGGAGAAGTCTGGGTCATGCAGAATGCAGCACCTTTCTTGCTGTTCTGCTCCACTAGACCTAGACCTTAACGGACTGTCCTGTCTCTGTCAGGTCTGTGAGAAGACAGGCTAAAAGTTTGCATTCAGCCAACCAAAGGAAAACCAAATTTTTGGTGTGTACTCCACCAGATGCCAGAATTTGGTTAGCTTGGATGATGTGAACACTCTTTTCTGAAGTCAGGTGTGCAGACGCAAACATACTCATTTTCAGATTGAGATCCAGATCATCCCAGTTCTTAAAAGTGGACAGCAAAATAGTAAAAAACAAAAAACAATGATGACATTATTATTACTATTATAACAAAACTTAACTGCATGTGCAGTGTGTCATTCACTGACACAAATGTACTCCGTTACATCATAAAAAGAATTTTAGTCTCTCTGTTTATCCCGAGGTTTACTGTAGTCTGCCAGATCAGATGGTGGACCTGCGCGTCAACGCGACCAACGCATCCCTGAAGTGTCAGCAGAGACCGTGTATTCGCCTTTTTAGGGGTTTGCGTGGGGATGATGACGGTATAGTTTCAAAACTATTTCAAACCTATTTCATGTTTTTTTAAGATGGTGTTTAAATGGCACCAAATGAAATAACTAATCAGTTTTTACAACAGAAATTAATCCAAAACTTTTCTTCAAAAACAAAATGAATTTCCTTTTATCACTGTAAGCTGCTTTGAAGCAATCTGTGTTTAGGAGTGTGTTTTTGACCATTCTTCTAGAAGCGCATTTGTGAGGTCAGGCACTGATGTTGGACGAAAAGGCCTGGCTCGCAGTCTCCGCTCTAATTCATCCCAAAGGTTGTCGGGCTGAGGTCAGGACTCTGTGCAGGCCAGTCAAATTCCTCCACATCAAACTGTCCATGTCTTTATGAACCTTTGTTTTATACATTGGTGCACAGTCATGTTGGAACAGGAAGGGGCCATCCCCAAACTGTTCCCACAAAGTTGGGTGCATGAAATTGTCCAAAATGTCTTGGTATGCTGAAGGATTAAGAGTTCCTTTCACTGGAACTAAAGGGTCAAGCCCAACCCCTGAAATACAACCCCACACCATAACCCCCCCCCCCCACCAAACTTTACACTTTGCACAATGCAGTGAGACAAGTACCGTTTTCCAGGCAACCGCCAAACCCAGACTCGTCCATCAGATTGCCAGACAGAAAAGCGTGATTCGTCACTCCAGAGAACACATCTCCACTGCTCTAGAGTCCAGTGGCGGCGTGCTTTGCACCACTGCATCCAACGCTTTGCATTGCTCTTGGTGATGTAAGGCTTGGATGCAGCTGCTCGGCCATGAAAACCCATTCCATGAAGCTCTCTATGCACTGTTCTTGAGCTAATCTTAAGGCCACACAAAGTTTGGAGGTCTGTAGCTATTGACTGCGCACTGTGCGCCTCAGCATGTACTGACCCCCCACTTTGTTATAAGACCACTAACAGTTGACAGTTGATATTTAGTAGTGAGGAAATTTCACGAATAGACTTATTGCACAGGTGGCAACCTATTACAGTACCACGCTTGAATTCACTGAGCTCCTGAGAACGACCCATTCTTTTAGAAATGTTTGTATAAGCAGTCTGCATGCCTAGGTGCTTAATTTTATACACCTGTGGCCATGGAAGTTATATATATATATATATATATATATATATATATATATATATATATATATATATATATATATATATATATATATATATATATATATATATATATATATATATAATGACGTTAACACGCTGACAGTGTTTCTCCCGTTAAAAAAAAAAAAAAATTACAGTGTAGGGCTCTAGGCTATAAAGCCTGCACTGTGCGCGCGTATCACGAACATGAGCGCGTGCGCGTGGGCGGAGGGAGTTTGACAGTCAAAACCTGAAGCTCGACACGCTCTCAAATGTCACTGAGAAACAAGCCATGACTTAATGAAATACATTTAGTACTTCTAGGCTTCATTTTTTCACAGAAAAAAACACTGACGGTAAGTTTTATCTTATATTCCGATATTGCTGAATGCTTTCTTTAATGTAGTTACGATCTGATTTAATGCGCGATATCTCACAGCAGTTTAATGATCATTGAAAAGAGAAACACTGTTCATAACGTTTAACAATAACTTGGCACATTTAAGCCAACTTGTTTATTAAAAGGTTAAACGGGATTTATATGCTACGTAACAACAAGTGTCCATTCGTATTCTACATTTATTAACACACCGTTAAAAATCTAATGACTAAACTGACTGCACTTTGTTCTGAGGGAAAGTGGTTTGGTTTAGTAACTAGCTAGAGGGAGCGAGCGGTACTTCCTCAAACGACCTTAAACATTTGCGCACCGAGCCACGGATGCTTTGCATATTATGCTTCTAAAATTTTAAAGAAATGAATGCTGCCTCACATGCTGTAATCTGGTGGACTGGACATTACAAGGTTGTAGCTATAGTGCTCGACCACTAACCTTTTATTAACAGTCGGTGCCTAGAGAGGGGTAGCCTATCTGATGGTTAATATAATTGAATACGCAAGCAAGACAACATATCTAAGTTTGAACAATTATTTCACACAATATTTTCTCACACAAACATTAATTGTACTAGTCTATAGCTAATCATTAACAGTGAGGGTTGAAATGACATTAGGAAGAATGAGCACTAAAAACCCAAATATAATGTTCAGTAAGACAGTAATTACAAAATATGTAACTGTTACTGTATCATCCTGAAAGGGTTTATTATTATTATTATTTGCCTTATATAATGACCTTATGACACTTAGGCTGTTTACCAAATGAACATTATAGATATATGGACATTAAATATTGATTTGCAGAAAAGAAAAGAAAGAGCACAGAGTGACATGCTATTGCATTTGAGGAACAATGGTCATTTAAACATTTTTGTGTCATTCTACAAAAATATCTGACCCCAGAAAGCTCTTGACCAAACAGTTTTAGAGAACCATGTAATAGCAGCTTAAAGCTTGAAACTTGTTGCAAATATCTTTTCTTCCTATTGTGATGTATATTCGAGTGAAACCGCTTCTTGAACAAGAGAAGAGAAGACATTTTGCAAAAGTTATTTTGATTAAAGATTATGAGGACACAAGAATGATGTGCACAGATAAATATTTTAGTTATAAACACTAATATTCCATTAAAAATAAGTGGTCATTTTTTATTTCATGGTGACTAATAAACGGCTTGCCTTTCCTGAGTTGTGCAACGAGACGGGTACAACATTTCTGAAATGACCATTTATTTTGCACAATATTCACTCAAATAAGACTACTGTAAAAAAAATGTGTTTCATCTTATAACAGTTCAGTTGCTGTAGCTACTCATGATGTAATGTAACAAATGCACATTTTCACTTTCTACAGTGGAATGAAGGATGTAGGCATGATTCTCAATAAGTTTAATCATTCATAGATGTTTTATACAAACACAGCTGTATTTTATGAATGGAAAAAGAAAGTTAGTTGCTTCATCCCATTAAGCAAATTTACTAAGGTTTGATTAATGTGTTTCAACATACTTACAATACATAACATCATAGAGACTAAACAGAGGCCACTGAAAGTCTTCAGTTGATCTGCAAAAGTTTTTGCTTCCGTTTCATTTCTATGTCCTGTTCACGCTATTGTTTACAGTAGTATTATCTTCGTTGGTTACTGTGTTCTCCATTTAATTCTAAGACAAGTTCTCTGTTTTATAGCTGCCCTGTGTTTACAGAGGCGATCTGAGCGGGTCATGTGATCGCTTTATGTCGTGACTCATGTGTCATTTGCGTTCCCCTCACTCCACGCCAAATGCAAACAGGCTTTACACTTCTGTGCTCGAATCCACGCCTCTCCCCACTGATAAAGACCTATTGTTTCACTCCAGGCCGGGTGTGAGGCTGTAATGATGCTGGGGTAGTTTTAAAATATTAGGTTATGGAGCACGTTGTAGGATTTGAGGAAATTTCAGCCCTGCTGATCCTGCCATCCTGTGATTTGGCTTGCAAATATCCTTATTTCTGGCAAACCCTTTGTTTCCTGTGTGAAGAACACGTTTAGACCCTTGAAACAAAAAAACATCCAGTTTTTGTATTGGCTTGTCCTGGAAAATTTCCATTTATCAGTCTAACCAGCAGATGAGAGATTTATAGATTGGCTTTTTTAAGTCTTCCCATATAATATACTGGCTTGTTCATTCCATGTCAGTTATGCAATCAGTGGGTCATGGGAGTTGGAATTAAGGGTCGGGAAATCTAAACTGGGAAAGCCTCGGATCATGTTGCTTTTCTGAAAGTGAGCTGCGGTTAATTTCTTACAATAAACCTTTTGGGAACAGTTATATCAACTACTGTTAAATCTCTGAGTCATATTTAGATAACCGAAATCTTTTTGGTTTCTTTTTGTGTGAAGCAACATTTCTTTAGCTATTCTGATCTTTAACAAGTCCATGCTCATTATGAAACCATGCTTGTTTATGACCTTACAGCACCCGTAACAGCTTGTGACACATTCACTTATGTGTTACGCTTTATACAACAAGCTATGAGAACATTTATGCAATACTCAATCAGAGTTTAACATTTTCTTAAAGGGGTCCTATTATGCTTTTTCACTTTTTCAACTTTAGTTAGTGTGTAATGTTGCTGTTTGAGCATAAAAAGATCTGAAGGTTACAACGCTCAAAGTCCACTCCAAAGGGAGATATTTTATTCAACAGAATTTACTTTCCAAGAACTACAACAAACGACTCGTTTGGACTACAACGCTTTTTTTCCCCGGGCTTTGTGAAGTCATAATGTTACTCGTTTAAATAATCTCCGCCCATGGGATACACAAAAAATGGTGCAAGGCCTGGTTGAGCTGCATTAGAAAAGACAGTGCAGTGATCGATACTGTTTGTATTACCATAGTTTTCCGACAAATATCATGATTAAATGTGACCCTGGACTACAAAACCAGTCATAAGTTGCACGGGTATATTTGTGGCAATAGCCAACAATACATTGTATGGATCAAAATTATCGATTTTTCTTTTATGCCAAAAATCATATTAGGATATTAAGTAAAGATCATGTTCCATGAAGATATTTTATACATTTCCTACCGTAAATATATATTTAAAAAATATATTATTAATAGTAATATGCATTGCTAAGGACTTTAAAGTCGCTTGGACAACTTTAAAGGTGATTTTGCATAGTATCTTAACAAATCATACATCAATTGAAAGCTGATTTATTATTATGTCATATAAATCTCACTTTAAAAAATTGATTAATGACTAATGACTGGTTTTGTGGTCCAGGGTTACAAATTATGTATAACACCGTACCTAAATGTATAAGAAAATTACAAAAAAAAAAAAACATCCCACTCTGAAACGTCCTGTGAAATTTGTGCTTGCAAAGTCTGTGCATGAAATCGGTTCTGGACGATTCTCTTGTTTGTTAACATTCTTAAGTCTGAATCTGACTTGAGTTGGTTTGAAATTGACGCCATCCTTAATATTTACATCTACTTAGTAGAGCTCGCGGTTATGGTAAAGGGGCGTAACATTTCCCGAACACGCGCTAAGGTCTGTAAATCACAACACACTGGGCCAGCTAACCAATCACAGCACATTTTTCGTATTTTGGAAGGAGGGGCTTCATCAAAACCGGAACTAAACGGCGTGTTCGGGCCAGAGGGAGAGAGGTGCTGTAATCATGTAAAATAATGAAAAATTATGTTTTTTGAACAATCAAGCGTGAAGACATATTCTAGGACACCCCAAAAACAAAATCAAGACTCCATAAAAGGGCATAATAGGACCCACTTTAAAAGTGTTGCTATGTGGTTGCTAGAGTGTTTGGATGGTTGCTAGGGCATTACATAAAAGTCTGAATTAAAAGAAAAAAATTATGATATTTCAGGTGGTTGCATGTTTGCCTGCATATGTCCACATGACTTTTGTTTTGAGGTTTTAAAATATTAATAAGCAATTTGTTTTATGTAAACTAATTTATGTAATATGTAAAACATAATATATGTAAAATGATTTGTCTTTTCTTTCTTCTGAAGTTTTTTTCTTTATTATTTTATTAGGATAGTTGGAACACCCTGGAATTTCAAGTTGAATTCACCCCCAAAAATATTAAAATGAATGTTAAAATGAATGTTGAACCACAAAAAAAATACAAATACAATTTTTACACAACTAATTCTTACGTTTTGAAATTTAAGAATTTCTTATACAATTTCGTATACAATTTTATTCTTCATTATAGTATCAGGAAAGTTGGAGCACCCATCAATTAATTACAAAAAAAAAAAAAAAAAAAAAAAATATATATATATATATATATATATATATATATATATATATATATATATATATATATATATATATATATATATATATATATATATATATATATATATATATATATATATATATATATATATATTTTTTTTTTTTTTGTAATTCAAAATACGGTCATCATAACAGAGATGTATTCAAGTCATTGTACACGTGAACTGAAATGTTTTTAAATATCCCGGCAAAAAAATAGCACTGACCCATCATTCATATATGTCTGTAGCAAGCATAACTAATAATTGTTGATATTACTTGGTTGATATTATGGTTGTTGTGATTCTTTTTGCATCTTAAGATACAGTTTGTAGCCACTAGTCACAGTCATGTAGCCTAATATTTTCAAAAGGAAAGAGAAAACAATTTAATACTCTTATGACTAACTATACCAAAGTAACATGAAAGTTGGTCATAAAAGCTTGTGACTTTTTATAATGTACAAAGTATAATAAAGTGCAATGTTTATAACATTTTGCCCTGTGTATCTGATCATCTGCAGCACTGACAGATATGAGCAAATCAGCAAAGCCGTGAAAACAATAGCGGTCTTAAGCAATATCCTCCTTGCCTCACCGGCCATGCCTGGGGAATCAGGATTTTTACGTACTTGGCTACGATTATTTGCTTGTTTTGTGGGCAGGGCATTGAGAAACAGGCCGTCTTAGGAAAGATTTCGTGATTAATTGCAAATCCGTCTTCTTTGATATTATAGGCTACTGCGAGGAGCTAGTCAGTACAGAAAGAGCTTTAAACCACTTTCCCAACGAGTTGCCGTGTTGGTTTGTTGCAGTTAGCGGAGGTATGTACATATCATTTCTCATTTCTATTGCTGCCAAATATGGTGTCTTGAGGTCTATTGACGTCAAAGAAGGAGCTTTCAACATCAAATAATGTCTGTAGACTAATCAAAACCTGTAATGGTTCTCTTGCAGCTGTGCGATGCTTTAACATGGGAACATTTTAGATGCTTTCTAACTAGGAACTCTTTCTCCTTACAGCGATATTCCTTATCGACATGGGATATATAGCACAGAAACACATTTGTTTAGTGGCGCTGCCATCAGTTTATTAACAGGAAATAGGCTGTGAGCATCATCCGTTGGATTTGAATATCTTGCTGAGTCTGTTTTATAACATTCAGTGGTGTGTGGGCATGTGATCTGTCATTTCTGGAACGACTGAGCCTCACACAGTGCATTAGCTGAACTTAACATGTGTTTTGTCTGTGTATAAATAGCTTTAAGCGCTCACTTATTCCGTTACTCTCATAAACATATTCTTTCCATCTTTGTTTACTTTCACTAGCACTATGTTTCCTTTGCCTGTGCACAACCTTAATGTCTTTCACTTTCAGTATCAGTCACTGACAAGACCCCTGACACCTACTCATGTTCTATTTATTCCTCTTGTACTAGACGCCAGGAGTCATTTTCGGCTGGATATGCAGTGACTCTAACTTCAGAGTTGACACTGCACCCCCAACAGAGTGGTTACATGGTAAGGAGAAAGCTATACTGTCTGAAAAAAATTGCACTGTTTTCACAGCTTTAGTGTACTTGTCACTGAGGCACTGCCATTAAAGGGACATCTTTGCATGTTGTCCTCCTTTAAATGGGCATATTAGTGCCATAAGAGTATTAATATGTACCCTTAAAGTACTACTGTGAACCTTTTTGAGGTACAAAGAGTGCTAACCACCTGTTGTACCTCTAAAGATAGAATTTTTCTGAGAGTGTAAAGTCAAGTCAAGTCAACTTTATTTATATAGCGCTTTTGACAATGTAGATTGTTTCAAAGCAGCTTTACAGTGTTAAACAGGAAAATAATGCAGCATAATTTTATTCAGCTGTATAGCCATTCTGGAAAAAACGCTGATGTCATCAGTTCATTTCAGTTATCATACAGTGACAGTGTGGGCTTTAGATCAATAATTAGATCAGTAATTTAGTTTAAATGGTTAATTTAGTTTATTAATTAGATTTATTTCGATGTTTAGTTGAAAAATGTAGTGTCCCCAACTGAGCATGCCAAAGACATCTATCATCTGTCTGTCTGTCTGTCTATCATCTGTCTGTCTGTCTGTCTGTCTGTCTGTCTGTCTGTCTGTCTGTCTGTCTGTCTATCTATCTATCTATCGTCTGTCTGTCTGTCTGTCTGTCTGTCTGTCTGTCTGTCTGTCTATCATCTGTCTGTCTATCTATCATCTGTCTGTCTGTCTATCTATCTATCTATCTATCGTCTGTCTGTCTGTCTGTCTGTCTGTCTGTCTGTCTGTCTGTCTGTCTGTCTATCATCTGTCTGTCTATCTATCTGTCTATCTATCTATCTATCTATCTATCTATCTATCTATCTATCTATCTATCTATCTATCTATCTATCTATCTATCTATCTATCTATCTATCTATCTATCTATCTATCTATCTATCTATCTATCTATCTATCTATAGTCTGTCAAAATATCTGTCTATCTATCATCTGTCTATCTATCGTCTGTCTGTCTATCTATCATCTGGCTGTCTGTCTAACATCTTTCTGTCTGTCTGTCTGTCTGTCTGTCTGTCTGTCTTTCTATCTGTCTGTCTATCATCTGTCTGTCTATCTATCGTCTTTCTGTCTATCTATCTGTCTATTTATCAACTGTCTGTCTGTCTATCATCTGTATCTATCAGCCTATCTATCATCTGTCTGTCTATCTATCTGTCTATCGTTAGTCTATCTGTCTTTATATCGTCTGTATATCTGTCTGTCTATCTATCTATCTATCTATCTATCTATCTATCTATCTATCTATCTATCTATCTATCTATCTATCTATCTATCTATCTATCTATCTATCTATCTATCTATCTATCTATCTATCTATCTATCTATCTATCTATCTATCTATCTATCTATCTATCTATCATGTTTTTGTATCATGTTTTCATCTGTCTGTCTGTCTGTCTGTCTGTCTGTCTGTCTGTCTGTCTGTCTGTCTGTCTGTCTATCATCTGTCTGTCTATCTATCTGTCTATCTATCTATCTATCTATCTATCTATCTATCTATCTATCTATCTATCTATCTATCTATCTATCTATCTATCTATCTATCTATCTATCTATCTATCTATCTATCTATCTATCTATCTATCTATCTATCTATCATGTTTTTGTATCATGTTTTCATCTGTCTGTCTGTCTGTCTGTCTGTCTGTCTGTCTGTCTGTCTGTCTGTCTGTCTGTCTGTCTGTCTGTCTGTCTGTCTGTCTGTCTGTCTGTCTATCTATCTATCTATCTATCTATCTATCTATCTATCATGTTTTTGTAACATTTGTCAAACAGATTTTATGTTCCCTGAGGCCAATGGCAGCTTTATTTGTATATAGCGCTGCTGTATAAAGAGGAAAAGTGTTTAATTTTGTATGTGTTTTCCCTCCTTTGTTTCCTCCTTTCCTGTCAATAAGCAGAACTGCAACTTCTCTAAATTTCGTGAGATTAAATACCACATACTGAATGCTGCATCATAAAGGTACGGTCAGACTGAAACGTTTAAATTGTGTCAGGAGGAAACATGATTCTCGGATTTCTAATGAGCCGTTTTAGAGTTGCTTCTCTTACATCAGCAGCTTTGAACTTTACCAAGAACAGGAACATCACATGACTTCATTTCCTGTGTGATAAAGTGCACAGCACTCACAACTAAAGCTACCATTACATATTCTTAATTAAATAGTACAATATTGTTATATTAGTTGCTTTTTCTTTTTCTTGAGGCAGTTTTTCTTATTTTTGTAATTTTTGTGTATTTTGCATTTTTACTTAAAATAATAGATGAGTTCAACAGCAGAAGAGACCGGAGGTGGAAAACCTCAGAAAACTGGGGGCAAAGACCACAAAAAGGTGTGTGCAAAATAGAACTATGTTTTATCTGTACTTATCAGGGATAAATTCATTCATTAATTGTCATAATTTTTGCTTCATTTTTGCATCATTATTGCATTTAACCCAACATATTTTTCTGTTGCACAATGTAGCGTTTGTGCTGTGAGCTCTTTTGGGATTTAGTAGGATTTGGTTTTTGCATATCCCAATCTGATTGGTCATACTTGGGGTCTTAAATGCTGTTTTTCTGCTGACTGTTACATAAAAGTGACCACACTAGCCATGTGCCATGCAATGTGTACCCTGGACAAGAGGCTCATGATATAAGGGATATTAGGATATTAGCATAGTGGATGTTTGCCCACAAAATGGCTTGCTGGGTTTAAGGACAATGTTTGTCAATTCCGAGATAGAAGTAGCTGGAACAAAAGAGGACAGAAATAATTGGAAAACAGAAATACGTGAAAAAAGGCGCACATAATTTGATACATTGTTTAGGTTCTATTATGCCTATTATGTCTATTATTCTATTTAGCTCAAAATACCCCACAGATAATTTTTATAGCATGTTAAAATGAAACATAAAATTTTTTTTGTGTCCCTTTAAATGCAAATGAGCTGGTGCTGCCGGCCCCCTTTCAAGAAGAGGGCGGAGCATCAAGAGCTCGCATAAGCAGCTCCGATTACCTCACGCAGACACACACTGGAAATGTCAGAAACTGTTCAGCCTTTTATGTTCAAACCGGAGTTGGACAATGATGGAGAGACTCACTAAGAATTGTGAACATGTCAATTTTTCTAAATGGTTAGTTGATGAATTTATGTTGAAGTGGAGTTAAATATCTTCAAGTCATTGGTTAGCATATTCTGTCATGATAATCTTTAAATCGCTCGTGTGGGAACTGTTGTAAGATTCCTTCAGAGCCAGAGAATATCTGCTGCATTTACTTTTGCTTTTGCTTTTATGACATGTTATTGCACTTACGTAGCCTGGCGTGGCCATACTCAATTCTAGTCAGAATATGAGTCTGGTACCGCTCCATTGAGCTTTGATTATGGGGCGTGTTTCAACCGAGCCAGGAAAGACCTCAATTGGATAGACCCACAACCAATCAGAGCAACGCGTATCGTTAGTTGTCAAATGTCAACAGAACTCAACTGCACTGTGTTGCCATGTCCGTGTTTTTCTCCATGTCCGCGGGTTGAAGCGACCCCAATTATGTGATTATATAAACCCAGGAATGCGAATTTTAGCAGGCAACCTTGCCAAAATAACATATTTTGCCAACCAAACGCCATTTTTTTCCGGAGAACCCCCCGGAAAGTTATTGTTTTGGGCTATAGTTTTGAGTAGCAATTGTGCGCGACATTGCAAAAACACTTGGCAACCCTGTCTGCACGCACGCTGGATTAAGTAACGTTACAAGAAAAAGATGAGTGTAAACGATCTTTGCCAGTAATAAAATAATTTAAGGATACACAGAGTACTTACCAACACGATCATCGTTTCTGAGAGAAATAGTGAAGGTGAATGCATATACGAACAAGTTCTGGATAAGAGCAAGGATAAGAGCAAATTCAACCCAAGAGCCTTCGATGACGTGGATGATTACGTTACTGTTTATCATCTGTCCATCATCGTCTAAAGCCTGCCCTGACAATTTCATTGGTCCGAACAGTTTCTGTTCGGGCATAATTACTCCTCTATGGAGCGAGTCCAGACCGAATTGCCCGAGCAAAAAAAATTGTGGGCGGGGCTAAATTCGGCTGGCATCCAGGCTAGCACTTACGTACTGTATTACAATAAATGTGAAAATATGAATGAGGCTCACAAATGTGCTCTACTGCAACAACTCTTCCTCTTCTCTAAAGCAGCCCAACATGGCCTCACCTCCTTTGTTGCGTGTTCCTGGGGCAGGGTTTATGTAAATTGTAGGATTTGTGATCACTAACCCGTGAATAAGCTCATTGTATCCATACCAGCCGTTTGTTGTAGTCCTTAAAAATTGATTTCTGTAAAAGAAAATATCTCCCTTTGCATTGAACTTTGAGCGTCGTAACTTTGCAGATGTTGTTTATAATCAAACAGCAACATTACATATGTACTAAAGTAAAAAAAAAGTGAAATCATAACCAAGTACCCCTTTAATATATACATCTTATAAAATATTTATTTTTGTATTAAAATAATTCATTCAAATCGTTTTTTCAAATGCAGTAAGTAATTAAATTTGAAGTGACTAAGATATAAATATGATTCTTATCATTTTTGCAATATTAATGCCATTAAGTATTTTTTTTATGGTACAACATTTTTGTTGTAAAATAATAAAAAATAATAGTTTTTTTAATGTGTTAGAATATTGAGAATGGAGGAAAAATTACAATTGACCGTTTGCAAAGACCCGCCCCCTTTAGTTACTGTTGCTATGTCTGACAAGTCATGGTGCTCTCACACCACACACATTGTAACGTTCTGCTCTGAGACTCAAAGGTTGAGGATCCAAACGCATCTTTATTGAAGGGTAATCCACAATCGTAGTCAAAAACAGGCAAAAGGTTATACACAGGCAAGCAGTCCAAACAAGCAAACAAGACAGGCAAAAGGGTAATCCACGGAACAGGTAAGTAATCCAAAACCAAGAAACCAGGGAAAACACTTAGAAATGCAGTATTACAACAAACAAGACTTCGCAATGAATGACTGAGATAACCAGGCTTATATAGGGTGAGGTAAACAGGGTAATGAGACACAGGTGGATGTAATCAGGGATGATGAGTCCAGGCAAAGAGAGTATTATGGGTAATGTAGTCTGTAGTGATATGGCACGTTCTCACCTAGAGAAAATACATCATGGAGCAAAGAGGACACTGACAACACGCCGACAGACAGGACAGAGCAAGTTACTTGATATGAAACAAAGTCTCAACTTTAAAATTCTATAATTTTTAAGAAATTTAAACAACAAATACCATTTTGTGGCTATTTAAAGCTACACTGTGTGATATTTTCCCCCATCTAGCGGTGACAAGGTATATGACCATCCAGTGAATATTAGTTTCTTTTCTTCTCAATCCCGAATTTGTTTTAACTCCTGCGGTGGCCGATTTAGTCCAAGATTAACATGGCTTCCAGTTCGACCTCGTCCACATTCGACACGGTGCCATCGAGTGTTAAAACGCGAAAAGGTATGTCCCTCTTTGGCTAATGTACTTTCAAGATGGAGGGGCAACATGGCGACCCGCATTCGAACCCCTCACGTATGTATTTTCAATGGCATATTATAAACTTACGAGAATACTTTATTACTTGAAAGAAGTAAATATACATTAATGAGCACATATATTTTTAAAAGAACTAAGTGTTTTTAGCTGAGAATAAACTAAAAAAGTTGCACAGTGTAGCTTTAATGTGTCGGGATCACTTCTAGTTCATTGATAAGCATGAAATAAACATGAATGAACACTAAAAGAAATGTTGTTTGAACCGCGGAAAGACATCAGTACACACCGTTTTTTCAAGTTCAAGTCCAGCTACGTTAATCTCCTAACTCTCCTGACTGCTTTGTCAGACAAAATGGCAGATTTGGCGATGTGATAGGTCAGTGAAGGGTGAATTCATTTACCATTTACTACCTCACATTGTGACATTCTACCAGTTCAAATAAATGTCTTCTTGTAAATGCATGGCCAGGCCTCTAATCGTGACCATATGCCTCAACTTCCTATAACTTTAACTTCCTCCAATGTTTGTTGTTACAGTAGTACTGATAAGAGTGGCCTTTATCTCTGCACAGTGATGATTACTTTTCCTGTACGTGTTATTATTTGACTGTTTCTTCTGCCCCTTGATCTGAGCCCTGTTCTTCATTCATTTTCTTCAGCCCACAGCTGAAGCCTTGAGAGGAGCCATCCAACTCGGCATTGGGTACACAGTCGGCAATCTGACCTCCAAACCAGACAGAGATGTTCTCATGCAAGACTTTTACGTTGTTGAGAGTGTCTTTCTCCCAAGGTACAGTATTAACGTCCATGTACCGTGCTTCACACTTGACAGATGTTATGTGTGGTTGCCATTGACTCACTATTCAAACACTGAGATACAATGGCTCTGTTCCAAATGTCAACAGTTCTGTTGTATTTTAATATAAGCTTGTTTAATATTTTTCTGCATGATTAATTAGCACAGCTGAATACCTACTGCAATTGGACAGTAATTGGTCGATGCCTAAAAAGGCTGTATACCCAGCAAGCAATTTTACATGTAAAAGACGTCTAATAGCCGTCCAAACACAGCCCTGAAGTTTAAAATTTGGGCTGTCAGTGAAAATTGTATAAACCTCTAACCAATGTTCCCTCTAATTTCTTTTCTCGCTGAGCAAAACTTTTCTCTGTTGGGCGGACATTTTGGTCACCTGAGCAAAAACATTCTTTACCTGTACAGCGTATGTAAACACACAAAAAAAGGGGTTTCATCATGCAGTAATAACTTTTAACTTTAGTGTACCATTTCTATTTTATATAACCATTGATGTAACTTAGTGATATATTAAATAAAAAAATAAAATAAAAAAACAGTTAATTCAGAAGTCACTAAATTAAGCACATTTTACAGTGCTGTTAACTGTAGTCTTCTTTACCAAGAAATTCTATTAATATCTCCCCCAGGACAGTTCAATTCTTTATAATATAATATAATATGAAAATAATTAAGCAGTTACACTGAGATGGTTCTTAATGTGTTTTTGTACAGTCATTTATTGGCGACAGGCATCATTAAACCATCTATTGTAAATGTTTGTTTATTGCTTATGAATTTCCAAGATTTTCTATATCAGGGGTTTTCAAACGTTTTAATGGCAAGGATCCCTAAACAATCCCCTTGTGAGATCAATTCTTTATTAGGCTCACACTATAATACAATTATAATAGCCTATAATATAATATAAAAACTAATGGAAGTATTTAAACTGATAGTATATTATATCAGTTTAAATGCTTCAATTTGTTTAAAAAAAAAAACGAACTGAAGTGATTAAATAGATCTAATAGCTAAATATGTTCAAGGGAACATGTGAACTCTTTTATAGTTATCTAAACATCACTGAAACCCAAACCACACACACATCTATTGAAACAAAGTGTTACTTTGGTGTTTAGAGTTTGCACGCTACACTTATGGTGGGTGTAACTGTAAATTTCTGTTTTGTTACTGTGCTGTGTCATCATCTGTTATTTCCACCACTTCATCAAGCCACTCTTCTTTAAAACATAATGAGGTTTTATTCCACGTCTTTGCGTTTCTCGTTGCCTATCATTATGAGCTATTTGGACCGCAAACACGACTTACTGCTGCGTGCTCACATGCGACATCATTGTCTTTCTATGATACCTGTAAACCGCATCCACCGGTTCTAACGCGATAGCGATACTAACTTTATAGTGGTAGAACAGAGCACTGCAGTTATTTCTTATTTAAACTCCAATCAAATTGATTTCTCCCCACATTTCGCGTCTGTGTCTATCGTCTGCGCGGCATTTTATTCTTTCTGCGCAGCCGCGCACGCGTGCAGCTTAGAGGGAACATTGCCTCTAACCGTAGCCCAAGAATAAACTTGGCATCAATCGTGGCTACGCATAGAAAGGAAACCAAACACCTTGTAATCACTGTTGACTTTGCTTAAATTATGGAATATCATACATCTCGCAAGTTATTTTGGTAAAAAACGACATGTAACCAAATTCAAGGTTCTTTTTGCTAGAAGTGGGTTATTCATAGCTGGACTATATCGGTTCTGTAGTTAACCTAGATGGAGAAATTATGACCATTGCTTGCTGGGTAGGATCACTAGGTTTTGAAATGGAGCTACACATTTTTTAATAACGCAGTTATGAATATTGTATCTTTTGTCTTTCAGCGAAGGCAGTAATCTGACCCCAGCTCACCATTACCCTGACTTTCGCTTTAAAAATTATGCTCCCTTGGCTTTCCGTTACTTTAGGGAGCTCTTTGGGATTAAACCAGACGATTATCTGGTAAGACAAAGACTAATTATTTAAAGAATAATACATTAAGAGAGTAAGCAGGTCATTCTCAGGAAACAGTGCCATTTGTACCAAAAAACATTTATAATTTAATAAAACAAAATGTACTGCTGAAATTTCAAAACTTCATATTCTACACAAATTTTTCTTTTTAATTAAAGGGGCTATATGTAGAATTCAAAAACCCTTGTTATTAGCGACACCGGTGGCCATTAAGTGAACTGCTGCCAGCAATTTATTGCTCATGATCATTACGTACAAGAGACAGAATGTGATTGAATGTTCTGATATAATGAAATTCTTCTTCGCTTGGAAGTAAAAAGAAGTTGGAAATACCTTTGCAGCGTTATGTGCTGCACGCTTTCCTCTCCATAACAAAATAAACACACAACAAAAATGAGAACTGTGAGAAAACAGCAGTTAAGAAAGCATCTGATCATAGCGAAGTGGATCTTTTTGCAGCAGCTCTGCGATTCACCGGTGTCATGTCGACAGATGAGGTCATTAAAATTGCACTGTTAAAATAGTTTGATTATAAATTTGACTATAGACTATATAGATCTGGCTATGTGAGACTGTAATCCCTTTTCTTTACATGACACATTGACTTTACAGTACAGAATAACTCTTTAGCTCTTCAGAATAATTAATTATCCTCAATATTGTATAAGCAGAACAAAAGAGAGCTTCTTGTTCTATGACACATTAAATGAATGCGGGAGAGTAAACGTCACATCATTTTCCCGGCGAAAACGTCTTGACTCCTTCACATATAATTAGTCTACAGGCTTTCATAGACAACCTAGGATAATTTATAAAGTTTCGTTATGAGCTGTTCACACATTGGCAATAAAACAGCGATAAATACATGAAAATCCTTACATATAGCCCCTTTAAAATGTAATGTTTTAAACTTAATTAAATGCTAATTGGCTACAATTAAAGTTTTATTTAAAATTTTGCATTACACTAAATAGAGTCCATATATCAAATAATGGGACAAAAAAACAACAAACAAATGTCAAATTAAGTTTGGCAAATTATCCAGTAAATGATGTCATTGCAAAGTTATTGGGACACAAATGAGGCAGTTTTATTTTAGTATTATTTATTGGTTATTCTAATATTTATTAGTATATTTATATAATATATTTACTTTTTAATATTTCTGTTAAGCTTTCATTTATATTTATTTCAGTTTTAGTACTTCAATAATAATATGTTTTTCTACATTGTAAGTGTTTTTTTCATCTAATATTTATATATATTTTGTCAGCTTTATTTCAATTATTGAATTGTTTTTAATAGTATTAGTTTTAGTGAGCATTAACAACACACAAATTACACCATTTGAAAATGACTATATGTTTGTAGTGCACTTGTGTTTGTAGTTTCTGTAGAATCTGCATTATTAATGCTTCTTTTTTATCTGCAGTACTCTATTTGTAAAGAACCTCTGATTGAGCTGTCGAACCCTGGAGCGAGTAGTTCATGGTTTTACTTAACCAGTGATGATGAGTTCATTATAAAGACTGTGCAACACAAAGAAGCTGAATTTCTGCAGAAGCTACTTCCAGGTTATTACATGGTGAGCCACACAGTCTGCCACAAGAGTGACAATAATACAGGAAGAAACTGCGCAATACACTGCTGTCTTTTAAGTGATTTCATCTAAAACATTACAGTTTCTCATATTTACAATTAATTTGTAAACAGGGCTTGACATTAATTTTTTTGTTCACCAGCCACTGTGGCTAGGGGTTTTCCAAAGTTACTAGCCACTCAGCATTTTCACTGGCCAAAAGTTTGTTGTTGAGCAATTTGTTGTTGGTTATATGTAAATGACTACTGTACACACCCAAATCAAGTCTACATGAAATGTACATGACAGGTCATTAAATAGGCCTATTTAGCTCTGATATGGTTGTGTGTAAAGCTCATTAATCTAGACAGAGAAACACTAACAGTTGCTTGTCTGAAAAAAATAAGATTTTGAAATACATATCCATTTGTCATGTGATTTGACAGTTTATTTAAAGGGTTAGTTCACCCAAAAATGAAAATTCTGTCATTAATTACTTACCCTCATGTCGTTCGACACCCGTAAGACTTCGGAACACAAATGAAGATATTTTAGTTGAAATCCGATGGCTCAGAAAGGCCTCCATTGGCACAATGTACTTGACACTCTCAAGACCCATAAAAGGTACTAAAGACGTCGTTACAAAGTCCATCTCGCTACAGTGGTTCTACAATAATTTTATGAATCGATGAGAATAGTTTTTGTGCGCAAAAAAAACCTAAATAACGACTTATATAGTGATGACCGATTTCAAAACACTGCATCATGAAGCTTCGAAGCGTTGTGAATCAGCGTGTCGAATCATGAATCGGATCGCGTGTCAAACCGCCAAACTGCTGAAATCACGTGACTTTGGCGATCCAAACTGCTGAATCGACTCACTGATTCATAACGCTTCGAAGCTTCATGAAGCTTCATGAAGCAGTGTTTTGAAATCGGTCATCACTATATAAGTCGTTATTTAGGTTTTTTTTGCGCACAAAAACTATTCTCGTCGATTCACAAAATTATTGTAGAACCACTGTAGTGAGATGGACTTTGTAACGACGTCTTAAGTACCTTTTATGGGTCTTGAGAGTGTCAAGTACATTGTGCCAATGGAGGCCTTTCTGAGCCATTGGATTTCAACTAAAATATCTTCATTTGTGTTCCAAAGATGAACGGAGGTCTCACGGGTGTCGAAATGAGGGCACGGCCATAGCCAGCTATGAGGTCACAGAGGTCTAGCCTGAAGTCGTCATACTCAATTCTAGTCAGAATATGAGTCTGATACTGCTCCGTTGGGCTGTGATTATGGGGCGTGTTTCAACCGAACCAGGAAAGACCTCAATTGGATAGACCTACAACCAATCAGAGCAACGGAGCGACGCATAACGTTAGTTATCAAATGTCAACAGAACTCAACTGCACTGTGTTGCCATGTCCGCGGGTTGAAGCGACCCCAATTATGTGATATACAGAACCAGGAATGCGATTTTTAGCTGCCAGCCCTGCCAACATAACACATATTTTACCCCCAAATGCCTTTTTTCCCGGAGAACCCCCCCGGAAAGCTATTGGGCTTGTTTTTGGCTAGTTTTGAGGAACGTTAGCAATTGGGCGGGTTTTGTTGTAAAAACTTGGCAACCCTGTCTGCACGCACGCTGGAATAAGTAGCCTAACGTTAGAAGAAAAAGATGAGTGTAAACGATCTTTGCTGGTGTTGTAAAAAAAGAATTTAAGGATACACAGAGTACTTACCAAAACGATCGTCATTTCTGAGAGAAATAATAAAGGTGAACGCATATACGAACAAGTTCTCCGTTTAGGATTAGAACAAACTCAACCCAAGCGCCTTTGATGACGTGGATGATTACGTTAATGTTGATCATCTGTCCATCATCGTCTAAAGCCCGCCCTGACAATTTCATTGGTCCGAACAGTTTCTGTTCGGGCATAATTACTTCTCTATGGATCAAGTCCAGACCGAACTGCCCGAGTAAAAATGTTGTGGGCGGGGCTAAGTTCGGCTGGCATCCAGGCTAGCAGAGGTCCGGACCTCTGTAATTATTTTCATAATTCTCTCTAAATGATTAATAAGCCGTGTGAACCACCTCCTACAGGCTCATATGACTGTTTGCGATTCATGTCGCTGCAAGAAGAGTGAACAGGACTCGAGAGTTTTTTGTAAGTGAGGGTGCAGGTGCCGCCTCCGTGTTGCCAGATCCAGTTATTATAAGCGGTTTTGGACTCGTTTTTCCCACTTAACGTAACACTTTAGGAAGTTAATAAAGTGGTAAGTTGCATGTTAGGGAGGGTAAGTAATTGACAGAATTTTTATTTTTGGGTGAACTAACCCTTTAATAAAATAGAAAAAAGGGCCCGATCATACACCCGGCGCAATGTGTGTTTTTTGTTAGTTTCAGCCTAACGCAGTTATAATTTTGCGTCCAGCACCACGTTGTTTAAATAGCAAATGCACTCACACCCAGCTGTTCACCCATGGGTGTTCTGGTCTGAAAACAAGGTGTGTTCAGGCACATTGTTGGCACGTTGCTATTTTGAGGCAACTGAAAACGACAACAAAAACCTGGTCAATGGTGCAGTATTTTTTTTATTATTTAAAGGGAGCGTTAGTAATATGCGCCTGTAGGCAGGTGCACAATGTGCATACACTCTGCTTATTACACACACAGGGACGCACAGCGGCAAATATTACAAATAAAAGGATTCCTCCCTGGAGAAGCATTCAGTCTTTCCGCTCGTATATTTCGCCTTGTAAAAAGAGAATCAATCCGCAAGCGCAACTGGTTTATAAAGGGAATGGGTTTATTTCACGTTACACCCAAAACACACCCATGACTCATTAAGAGACTAGGTACAACCCTTTTGTACCATTAAACTAGCAAAAGTGGATTTAAACACGCCCTAAGTGCACCTGTGCCATGCGCTTCAGACCATGCGCTCAGATCGCTAAAATAGGGCCCAAAAGGTGTGCATCATACCTGATAGATACCTAGATGAACACTTTACAGTTGGTTTTATGACTGTAAGTCATTCTCTTCAAATGCTATTGAAGTTAGAAACGTGTATACCAATGCCGTATCCGTATGTAACTTTAGATAAGTTCCCTAAATTTGTGAATATCGAACGTCCAACATCAAGCCAACGTTATGCCAGTCACATTAAAGGCTCTATGGTTCTGCTGTGATCTTTGATTGAAACTATTTCCGCTGCTGAAATAGAACAAAAACAGTCGATCACTGTATGATGAATGAATCTCCCACGTGCATTGCATGTACATCTCTGCTTTGTTGTTCATGATGAGAGTGCAGATTTCAGTGAGTGAGAGCGCACTGAAAAAAAAACTCTGGCGTTTCAGCGATGGCTAATCTGAACGCCTCTGATTATTAGACATTGCATTCATAAGCTCAACAGAATTGTGTGTAATTGGTTATAATGCGCAATGCGATTATAACAGATACCTTTTGAGAAGACTACAATATAATTCAAAGTGGCTAGTGGGCGTGACTGTGTCACACGCCACATTTCAAATCTACCTGCAAATGGCGGGTTGGAGGGTGTTAATGTCAAGACCTGTTTGTAAATATAAAAATGACTAATACAGATTCAAGATAATCATTTTATTGCCGTAGTTTCATGGCCCTGTTCACTGTAGCAATACAGGACTACACTGCACATTAAAAACAGCAGTAAATAGTATGGATGTCAGTTTAAAATGTTAATAAATTAATAATTATATATATATATTTTAAAGTAATGCATTTAATGCCACCTTTTACAGTAAGTATACAGTATCTTTCACAGCTACTCTTTTCTCTCTTGAAAAACGTATCTGTCCTTCTTGATTGCAGAATCTGAATCAGAACCCAAGGACCCTCTTACCGAAGTTTTACGGGCTGTACTGCATTCAGTGTGGCGGTGTTAATATCCGATTGGTGGTGATGAACAACATTCTGCCTCGCTCTTTGAAAATGCACTACAAATATGACTTAAAGGGCTCCACTTACAAACGCAAAGCGTCACGGAAGGAGCGCGGCAAATCCTCCCCGACTTTTAAAGATCTGGACTTCCAGGAGATGCACGAAGGTCTTTACTTTGATGCAGACACGCACAGCGCCTTGATGAAGACTCTTCAGAGAGATTGTCGGGTGAGTCGTGTTCTTGAACACTGTAGAACTCTTTAGCATTATAAGGGATTTGTGGTCGTGATTTCCATTCATTTTCTTCCACAGGTGCTGGAAAGCTTTAAAATCATGGACTACAGTTTGCTGCTGGGAATCCATGTTCTGGATAAGAAGATGAGGGGGAGAGGTGGCCGAGGGGACAGTAAGCGTCAGAGTGTGCAGAAAGTCCTGTACTCGACAGCCCGGGAGTCGATTCAAGGAGACGGCAAAGCTTCTGAGACTCCGCCTGACGCCGATGACGACACGTGAGTGGAATTGCTCAGTTTGCAGAGTAAACCGAAATAAAACTTTCACCACACGCCCTTTCTTCAAAAATCTATCCTTCAAAGACATGTCAGCCTACCATTCAAAAGTTTGGGGTCAGTACTTTTTAAAAAAAGTATCATTCAGCTAGGATACCTTGCAAGGATAAATAATTTGTTATTCTGAATCTGAATTCACAAAACGATTCATAGAAAAAGAGTGTTGCCTGGGAATCTGATTGACCAAAAAAGTGGGGTAATGGAATCCCAAATAATTTAAAATGCTTCCTCTGTTCTTTTAAAACATTTCCAATAGATTTTATAACTGAAATTGAATTAATTTTGAAATAATCATATGTTTTCTCTAGATTGGGTGGCATCCCTGCTAAACACAAAGAAGAGAAGTTGCTGATCTTTTTAGGGATTATTGATATCCTGCAGTCCTACAGGTATGAATCACCTTATAACGGTTATGTTAAGTTTATTACTCCTTCAGTTATTGTGTTTTCTTTCTGTGTTTAGTTCCTGTGCCCTTTGTTCCCGTTGTTAGTTTGTTTCTACGGTTACTAACTGATTGTTTGATTATGTTTACCTGTTCTTCATTTAGTTTCCTTTGTTTGTATCTAGTATTTATACTCCCTCGCTGCGTCCGAAATCGAATACTTCCCTACTATATAGTATGCGAAAAACAGTATACCAAAAGAGAAGTATGTCCGAATACATAGTATTCAAAAAACAGTAGGCGAAATTTCCCTGGATGACCTGCTACTTCCGCCGAGATTCTGAAGTGTGCATTCGATGACGCTTTACTATCCTGTGAGGCCACAGGAGAGGATTTATGAATGGAAGGGAAGCGACACAACTGACACTGGTACGTCACGTGACAGTAACAACATGGCGGATGTAGTACTTCTTTCATACTACCCATATTCAAACTATATTGAGGATACGCGAAGTAAATTCGAATTCAAATGTAGTACCTACTCAGTATACGATTTCGGATGGAGCGCCTGTGTTTCCGTTTCTCTTGGTCAGTGATTGTCTTGGGAAACTTTTTCCAAGTCATCTCAATGGCAAAAAGTGTCCCAATCACCCTTTTCTTTGTGATCTTCTCCTACGAGTTTGAGTTTGTAAATAAAGTCTATATACACCAATCAGGCAATCATTATGGCTAATCATAACGTTGATTATCCCTTCATCACGGCACCTGTTAGTGGGTGGGATATATTAGGCAGCGAGTGAACATTTTGTCCTCAAAGTTGATGTGTTAGAAGCAGGAAAAATGGGCAAGCATAAGGATTTGAGCAAGTTTGACAAGGGCCAAATTGTGATGGCTAGACAACTGGGTCAGAGCATTTCCAAAACTGCAGCTCTTGTGTGGTATCGATCAAAAGTGGTCCAAGGAAGGAACAGTGCTGAACCGATGACAGGGTCATGGCCGGTCAAGACTCATTGATGCACGTGGGGAACGAAGGCTCATGTGGTCCAGAATACACAGTGCATCTCAATTTGTTGTGTATGGGGCTTCATAATGCATGGCTCGACAACAGAGCAATGGAAGAAGGTAGACTGGTCTGATGAATCACGTTTTCTTTTACATCATGTGGTTGGTCGGGTGTGTGTCGCTTACCTGGGGAACACATGGCACCAGGATGCACTATGGGAAGAAGGCAAGCCAGCGGAGGCAGTGTGAGGCTTTGGGCAATGTTCTGCTGGGAAACCTTGGGTCCTGCCATCCATGTGGATGTTACTTTGACACGTACCACCTACCTAAGCATTGTTGCAGATCATGTACACCCTTTCATGGAAACGGCATTCCCTGGTGGCTGTGGCCTCTTTCAGCAAGATAATGCGCCCTGCCACAAAGCAAAAATGGAGCACGACAAGGAGTTAGAGGTGTTGACTTGGCCTCCAAATTCCCCAGATCTCAATCTAATCGAGCATCTGTGGGATGTGCTGAACAAACAAGTCCGATCCATGGAGGCCCCATTTCGCAACTTACAGGACTTAAAGGATCTGCTGCTAACAGCTTGGTGCCAGATACATTTGGGTCTAGTGGAGTCCATGCCTCGACAGGTCAGGGCTGTTTTGGCAGCACAAGGGTGACCAACACAATATTAGGATGTCATAATGTTATGCCTGATCGGTGTATTGTTCATTACCCCGCTGGTCTTCGTCTTCATGTATGTTTGCAGCCACAAGACATGACACATCTAACGAAAAAATTAATACTTCATAATTACTGATACGGATACTCATAATTAAATGTTGAATACTGAATATTTCTATCTTATAGATTCATAAAGAAGGTTGAGCACTCATGGAAGGCTCTTGTGCATGATGGTGTATGTATCTTTCCTTTTATTACCTGAAATATTATTTTCTTATATAGTTCTATTTGAGCATTATCATGATTTACGGCTCTTTGCAACTTTGTATGCTAGGACACAGTGTCTGTCCATAGACCTAATTTCTACGCTGACAGATTCCTAAAATTCATGGGCGGCACGGTATTTAAAAAGATTCACCGTAAGTTTCGTGCTTCTTTATTATTTACAAAGGAATTCGGATTAAATGAATATGATCATTTTAAATGCTGTACCACATCTCACATTTTCCCCCCTTTTTTACTTTTAGCGCTCCGTGGTGCATCCTCAAGAAGGAAGAAAAACTCCATCCAGCCGTGTAGGTCGGCCTCACAGGAAGTTCTGTCGACTGTAAAAGAAGAGAGTCAAGAAGAAAGGAGGGCGCTAAGCCTCGAAAACCTCGATGATGCAGGTGCTTCTTGTACAAGCCAACTTTACTATTACACACATTTAAAAACACTTTTACTTAAAGGAACAGTTCACCCAAAAACTATTCACAGCATATGATTTCAGACCTGTATGCTGTTATTTTTGGAGCGATTATTAAAATTAAAATTAAATATTAAAATATTTCATCCCTTGTGAAAAATAAGTGCACTTATTGAATGTGTACTTGTAGTGTACTTCAGATTTTAAAAGTGTATTTTTTAGAAAACTATACTTGCTTGATAACATAATATTACTGAAATGGCCACTTTAGTGAACTTAAAGACAGTACACTTTTATGACTATTTCTTAGCACACTTAAGTACACTTTTAAAAATTGCACTTTATGTCAAATTAATAGTTTTATATAAAAGTATATTCTAAATCATTGTATAGTCATTTGTTAGTCTTTTGTCATGCTTTCAAGAAGTACACTTAATTGAATGTGTAAAAGCACATGCAAAGTATTTGATAATCATTTTTACAATGAGCGCATGATGAATGGAGTACATCAAACAAACAGACTTTAAGCAAAATCCAACTAGGAAACATGCAGGGGAATAACTAGGAGTAAAGATACACAACCATTTTATAGCGCAAACAAGACTGAACAATGAATAGAGGAAACTAAGGCCATGTTCAGACTGTCAGTCCATATCCGATGTTTGTGCATATCCGTATATATATCGGATCTGAACAGTTGCGATACACTGTGTGTACATCAATAATTTTAGATGAGATTCCAATCGAATACGCAAATAATCAGATTTTGGACTGACAGTAGCCATGTTTACATGCGCACTTTTTTGTCATTCCGATTAAAACCATTCCGATTGAAAGATTCGGTGCTGACTTTCAATCGGAATAATTTTGTGACATGCGCACACAGATTGTCTGCCGCATCAGATTCGTAATGTTGCCAGTTATATTAACTGCGACGTTCGTGGATCAATAGTTCTGTGTTGGTAATTTTTATATGTATTTATTTTTCTGTCGGCGGACATGCAGTAGTTTAACCTAATTTATGTCCTATACAATGGCTATTTCAAAAGCTGTGAATGATGAATGCAGAATTCAATTAATTTATTTTGAAAAACACAAAATTAACAATAAAATGCACCCAAATTATTAATAAAAACAGGATATACGGTGAAACATGAATGAAAGCATTCAAGACGTGCTCCGCATCATTACTAGTAGATACATAGCCTACTAAACGCATAGATATTTCAGATGATTAAGGAAAGCAGTTGTTGAACTTAAAAATAAATTGAAGCCTAGGACATGGTGTAGCCAGGCTATGTTTGTGTCATTATTCCAACATGTTCATAACTTGTTACTAAATAAAAAGTTTAATACAGAAAAATTTACTTTCCTCTCTTGTCAACATTAGCCTGGTATGTGCGCGGTGCGCGCTCTTCAGTTGTGGAGGCACGTGCGCTGTATACTGCATCACAGAAAGATGTAGCCTACACTCAGGAAAGTAATCGGATCAGGTCGTTTACATGGTGGAATTTTTTGTTTGATCTGTTAATGAAAAGGATTATCCCACCCCTCTTAAAACGATTACAATTTCATTCGGTTTGGGCATTTTTATTCCGATTGAGGTGTTTATATGGACATTTTCATTCGGTTTGGACTTTTAAACCGATTACAGTGCTCCATGTAAACGCACCTAGTGTCAACGTAGCCTAAGAGCTTAGATACACAAGGGAGGCTAATCAACAGAAACAGGTGCGTAACTTAATCAGTAACCAAGGAAACGAACTAGTGGCAGGAAAAAGAGAACAAAGGAAACAGAAACAGGAACTAGAAGTAAACCAAAACAAAGCATACACGTGACATTGGTATTCAAAAAATTACAATTGCAAATGTATCATCACTAATGTGTAATTAAAATATATATTTAAATACATGACATACACATCAATACAAGTCAATAGAAGTAATTATGAAAATTACATAAGATGTACTTAAGTCCTATTTAAGTGTGTCAAAAAAGCACTTCATATAATCGCATTTAATATATATTTTCATTTAATTACATTTAAATGCAATTAAATGTCTGAAAACATTACATTAATTTCGCACTATTCTTTTCAAGTGTAATATTTCCATAAGTACTCTCTTTAAAAGTATACTAAAGTGTAAGGGATACCACACAAGTTAATATTTTTAACACATGCAAGATTCATAATTTTTCCAATGCTACTTCTTTTTGACAGATACAGATACACACTCCTCTCAGAAACCTGATGTTATTCCAAGCTCCACAAGACTCAATCCAGCTATTTCAGCGGCCACTTTGTCTTCTGATTCCTCTATAGATGATGTGAAAACTGAACTGCAAACAGAAAACAGGTGTTTACCGAACACACACACACACGTTTTATGGGGACTTTCCATTGACATAATGATTTTTATACTGTACAAAGTGTATATTCTATTCCCTAAACCTACCCATCACAGAAAACATTCTGCATTTTTTTACATTTTCAAAAAACAATTTCGTCTGATTTGATGAAGTTGTTTTCCTCATAGGGACCAAAAAAATGTCCCCAAAACTACTGATATTACCGGCTTTGTGGGGACATTTTTGGCCCTCATAACGTAGGGAATACCAGGACCACACACACACACTAATATAGACATATTGGTTTAAAGGGATAGTTCACCCAAAAATTTAAATTCTGTCATCATTTACTCACCCACATGTTGTTCCAAACCTGTATACATTTCTTTGTTTTGCTGTACACAAAGGACGATTTGAAAGAATATTTGTAACCAAGCAGATCCCTATTGACTACCATAGTATTTTTCCCCCACTATGGTGGTCAGAAAGCCAGAATGTCACTTTGGAGCAGTCACAACAAATGAACAGTGATAGCGTTTCAGGTAGGACAGCAGATATATCAGCAAATATCGTTCTCAAAGAGATTATTTTTGGAATATAATATAACAATGCACAATCTCAGTGTTGGCGACTGGGTTAAGCATTTACGTTACCGTATCTGAGGAAAAACCTGCCAATCTCTTCAAAGGAAGATTACAAATCGGCGAACACCAATTGATTACACGGCGACTCTGTTATTTTGGTGGTTTGCTTGACGATGTGAGTACAGGACTCTTTTACCTAATGGTAGACATTTTTTAAATTTGCCTAAAACATATGGAGCTATTCCTATATGTTTTGTCACCCGCTTTTTGATTCTCGCGCCGCCTGAGCTGACACTGACAGGTGGTTGTCATGACAATGACGTAGTTTAGGGCGGCACAAGTTCACGTTCATTTACACTGAATCAAAACCATTTCAGCATCGCCTTTGATACTTGGGGCTGAGGTGGGTCAGACCTGGCATATTTTAAGTCTGCTTTTATGCGGCATTGTGCCTTTACATAGAATTTTGAGCAGACAAAGAGCCGCTTTAGAGCCGCCTTAACTCTGCTGTTTAAAGATGCCTTTTGTGAACGTCCATATTTCTTCACTTTTTTTTAGCTAAATACAATGTTATTTGCACCAGAGCTTTCTGTCTGACTTATTAATGTTATTTTTTGGGGGGGGTTTGTAGAACATCCTACTCGACTCTTGATTTGGAGGATAGCGCTCTTCCTACTCCAAACTCACTGGCGAGCACACCTGAGTCTGGCCTGGACGTCTACCTGGTCAGTACAGTCAAGTTAAGTCATAAGTATCGCTATTGTTTCTCATTAAATGACTTGTGTTGTAGTTCCCCTGGAACTCAAACTCTTTTGTGTCATTCGCTCCAGATCATTGATTGTGGCTTATATTATTCTCTTTTTAAGTGATGCGTGATGCCTTCTGAAGTGGACCAGATCATCGAAACATTGCTGTCTTGCCCGTCACTCCACAATTTTGCACAGTGGATATATCTAGCTGCTAATTCACATGGACTGAGAAACGCCTTATGTTTGAAACAATGGCAGAGCGATTGCCACACTATAGTGATTGCCACACTGCAGTGCTTTACACTGTGCACTTTGTACCCACTTGCAAACACAAGTGTGTTGTATAATAATAGTTACACTCCCACTAGACCAGTGTACTGTAACGAATGCACTGGTTGGTACGTATTTTAAAGGTGTGACGCCAGATTAAAACATGTGTCGTACAAAAATAATAATTATTTATTATATAATAATCATGGTATAATTATATTGTGAACACTCCTGACTTGTACTGTGTGAGTAATGATTTCATTCATTCATATGATCATGATGACTAGTACCAGAAATTATATTTTGGTCATGTGATTTTGACGCACAATCGGCTCAATTATAATGGTCTATGTTACTTTGTGTTAAGATTTAAATGGGTTTAAAAGTTAAAAACCATAAATCTTTAAAAAACCTTTTATAAAAATGTATTTAAATATATTTTGATTAGAGTAATATATGAAGTAAATGTGCTTTTATGTAGAATGTTTGTAGTTGCTATTAAATGCTGCATCTTCAGTAGACCTTTTCTACTTTTTCTGCCTCGCATGAATTTATATCTCTCTATAAAATATGCCTGAAGAGCTGCAAGGTACATTAATGCACCAATAATTCTTATTTCAAGTTATTCTAATGTTGAATTAGCTGAATTACATATAGAAGTTATACAGTATGGAGGATTAAACCTGCAGGAATTAAAAATAAGTAAATTTATTTTATTAATTATAGTAAAATAAATAAAGGAATAAAAGACTAAACACATTTTAATTCAATGTAATCCTGAATGTATATACTTTTCCTTTATTTATTATTTTCTGTATTTATTTGTATCTTTTTAACTTAGTTATTAAGTTATTTTTTCATAGATTTATATATTTATTTATGCGTTCATTTATTTTCATATTTATTCACCCCCACATGTATTTATTTCCACAATTATTTATTTATTTATGCAGGTTTGGTCCTCCGTAATAATGTGTCCCGCCAATGCTCTTCATCTGTTGTTGTTAGAATCTATTCACTGCTTGCAATAGCCGCATATGATCCACTAGGGGGTGTTTTGGTGTTGTTTGTCCCAGTAGGACATACTGTATTCTCTTTGATCAAACCAATATTATATGCATTGTATTTAAAATGTATCAAAATGTATATTACAAGGGGTTAAAGGCACTCTTTACGATTAATATGCCCATTTCTAGTCTCAAATAAAAGTATATATTTATTTTATTGGATTTTATTGAAATATAATGTTTATTGAAAATTCATGTGAAAAGAAATTATGAAAGGTTTATGTGATCAATAAACTTTTAAATATAAAGATAGGAACATTAATAACACAAATACTGATAAGGCAACAAGTGTCACCATAAGCATATTTGAGCAAAATATTGGTTATATATACCCCTTCAGCATATATATATATATATATTTTTTTTTTCAAATATGAATTTCTTAACATATAAAGTATAACAACATGTATTTAATCAGCAGAACTGAAAATCATACTCAAAATGGATATGATTATTGCAGGAAATATAATTTCATAAATAATCTGAAAAACATTTGAACATTTATTAAGTGTAATGATATATTTTTGACTACATTTTATATTTTTATATATTCTGACTATTATGATAATACAAGATAGGGTACAAATTAACCCCTACATGTCGGTGATGATAAAGCTTAACTCTTAAAATGTTTAAAACTCCACAAAAAAATGACAGAAGGCACATAAATCGGATTAAATTATGGTCAACTAGGCCTGTATACCGAATATGCACAGGTATGAAGCGGCGGGGTCACGTGATTTGGGAACGCACTGCCTGGACTCACCTGCGCGCTCATGGACACGCCCATACCTGGAAGATTCAGGAAATCTGAGATTGTACACATAATCGAGCTGTTCAATCTTGCCCTGGAAGTGTCCAGTCACATATAGATCACAGTGGACCCCGCGTGCCTCTGTTAAGAGTTTACGGAGCTTCAGCATCAGCCCATATAAAGGTAAGTTACGTTCTTTCACACAGGAGCAGTTTGTTTTGTGTTTTGTCGCATTTCCCTGTTGGCTGGTTTCGATTGTCTATTGTCTAGGGGAGGAGGCTGATAAAAACGTAAGTAATGCGACAACAACGTGCAACCGCTGCTTTCAAATGATGTACATATTAATGTGAACTTTAGTACGGACTTGTCTTGTGTGTGTTTTGTCATCTCGTTGAATGCATAGCGTGTTTTTGGCAGCGTGCTTCAGGCCTACAGTAGCCTGTCCTGTCATGAAAGACCAGTGTGTTCTCTGTCGTCTGTCCAGTGTGTTTCTAACGAAACTTCAGTGCGTTTTCCTCTCGCGCGTGCTTTTGAGTTTCATGTCATAACGCTGGAGTGTTGAGACGTGTAACTAAACTTATTTTACAAAAAAATAAAAAATGTATAGAAACAACTTATTAAAACACGAGAAAAAGTGTAAGAAAAGTTATTTAAAATAAAACCAAGCAATTTTACACAATCATTTATTATTTTCTGCAAAATTGCTTTAAAGTAATTTGAACTCCTCTGCTAAATTTAACCAACATGTAGAAAAACAATAACTTTAAAACAAGAAATTATCATAGAGAGGACACTCATAATTGTGTCAATGTCAATACATATCTTAAAGGGTTAGTTCACCCATAAATGAAAATTCTGTCATGAATTACTTACCCTCATGTCGTTCGACACCCGTAAGACCTCCGTTCATCTTCAGAACACAAATGAAGATATTTTAGTTGAAATCTGATGGCTCTGAAAGGCCTCCATTGGCACAATGTACTTGACACTCTCAAGACCCTTAAAAGGTACTAAAGACGTCGTTACAAAGTCCATCTCACTACAGTGGATCTATAATAACTTTATGGAGTGACGAGAATAGTTTTTGTGCGCAAAAAAACCCTAAATAACGACTTATATAGCGATGACGATTTCAAAACACGGCATCATGAAGCTTCGAAGCGTTATGAATCAGTGAGTCGAATCATGATTCGGATCGCGTGTCAAACCGCCAAACTGCTGAAATTTGGCGATCCAAACTGCTGAATCGACTCACTGATTCATAACGCTTCGAAGCACAATATGTAAGATATTTGGATTAAAATCTCCAAAAAACCACTGGAACAATTCTATATATTTTGTTGACTTGTGTAGCCTACTTACATTATCCCAAACGTTTCCAACAATGTTTAAATCCAGAGAAATAACCAATTTTAACCAGGACACGGATCGTGTCAGTGCGTCGCCTATCATACACGTTACCCTCAATTTCTGGTTTTATTTTGTAGAAACCATGGAAACACCAAAGACGCTTTAATATAATGTTTTATTAGACAGGTGAGCAACTGTTTATATAGATTCATCGACAGAAAATGAATCATTACTTAGCTCAACACAGATAGTATTATTGTTTAAATGTCGTTTTCTTGATTTACCATCAGTAGTTACCATGTTTTACTATGCCTAATATCGATCTAGCTTACTGTATTGTTACCCCACATACACATGAGCGGAAGAAGCGGAAGTGGTCGTCTGCGGCATAATAAAAGCACCACTGATCTTGAGCCTTGTGTCGCGCTTGTCTCTCATTAGCAATCGCTTCAGCAGCCTCGTTCCGCTCCTAACGGCTTTCAGCCCCACCCTGCTTCATACTACAGTAACGTTCATAAATCTTTAATACATTAGCACATCCATGAATATGATTTCTGTTCAATTCTTTTCCACCGGCTGTAGAGGTAAAGACAACAACTCCCATGATTACAGGAAATCAAATTTGTTTTGAATAAGCGACCTCTAGTGGTGAAAAATTACATGCTATGCCTTTAAAATATCTGACCATGTAATTCCACACACAGTTAATGTTCTCCTCAAAACAATGTGTAAATATGGAAGCTTGTTTCTGTCAGAATATAACATTTAAAAAGGTAATTGCCAACTTTTTATCTCACAATTCTGACTTTTTCTTTTAATTGCAAGTTTATATCTTAAAGTTTTGAGAAAAAATAGTCAGACTTGCAAGCTTATATCTCACAATTCTTACTTGAATCGTGACAAAAACGTCCATATAATGAAAATTAATGCTGTAAATTTGTGCATTGTTTAAAATATAAACTAGATCTGTCTGCCTGTCTGTCTATTTATCTGTAATTAAATTTGTTTGTGGTAGTACATAAAACATTATGTACATTCACACCCTTAGGGTCGTACTCACATTCCTCATGTCCAGGTGTGGAATGTGATGGACTCATAGTTTTCTACTGTGACTCAGAGTTTCTCTCATATAAGGACAAGCAGTGGCTATATAGGGATGGATGAGATCAGTGATGAGTGCTCTCCTGATAAGAATACATTCAGTGTTGCTTATTGGGGAAATAAAAACCCAGAATAACAGAACTAAACATAACTCTTTAAACTACCATGATCCTTAAAATCTGGAATTCATGATAAAATGTATATTAAAGCCGCAACTATTTGAGAAACTACTTTATATCATTGGTTATTATTACAGGCTTATGTTTACTCTGTAAAGCTAAGTGTGATTGAAATGTGACATGTTTTTTTTTTTTGATGATTGAATATACATCTGGCAGAGAGTGGCTGCACATATGTGCATTGGAGTTGCATAATATAGACCGTGATTCTGCATTAGCCGAACACATGGGGATAGACGCTGGCTTACACTGCCACGCGCCGCTTACGTAAAGGCATTAAACGACTTGGACAATAGTAGAAATACACGAGAACTCACAAAATCCTTTTTCTGTTTCTGGAGACATTTAGGTTTAAAACATAATATTGTTTGTTCACATTTAATATGAGCTTTGCAGAATCAGTAGACTGAAAATGGTAAACTCAAATCACCATGTTTGTTATGTCTGGTTTCATAATGCTTTTAAGTTCTTAATCCACTTGAGCTGACTTAAATATTATGCTGTAAAATGTCATCTTTATCTATTAGATGGGTGTTCACAGAGAGATCGTTGACAAGTCTTTTGCAAAAGTTTCTAGATTTTAAGAATCTTTTTATTTCATTTCATGCCTGAGCAGCTTTTACATTGTGTCAGACTGAGTGAAGGACAAAGTTCATTTGTTCATCTAGGTCAACAGTTTAGTACTAAACATTACATTATCAGCAGGATATGACTACTGTAGTATTTCTCAATTATTATTGTTAGTGGGGCTTGTTATGGCTCTATTTATGACTTGTTCATATTGTGTTTCAAACAATCCCTTTAATCCTTAGTATTTACTTTGGTGTGGATTTTGTGATACAGTACATTAATGGCACGTTTAAAGGGATAGTTCGCCCAAAAATGAATATCCTGTCATCATTTACTCACCTTCATGTCATTTATCCAGACCCATATGAGATTCTTTCGTCTGTGGAGCACAAAGTGATCTGACAAACACATATATTTGTATTGGAGGGGGGATTGGTATTTTTATGTAAAAGAATTAATGAAAATGATTAAAAGGAGTTTAAGGGAATAAAGAAAGTAATAAGAACAGTAATAAAAGTTCTACATCTAATGGTATTTATGAATTAATCCATTTAACTATATGCAAATAATATATTTTTTTAAATATGCATGCATTTACTCTTAATCGTATGTCTATATGTTAAAAAACGCTAACTTGGAATCTGCTATGAATCTGATTTATTTTACAGTTTTTTTTTTCGTTATGAATTTGTTTTCGGCCCCGGAGCATTAGTAGAGACGGCAAGACCTGGACTGAATCCGAAATCGCCCCCTAAACCCTTTAAAGGGTAACTTCAGTGATTTAGCATTAAGCTTTGTATCAGTAGAAACCCGGTAGTATATTCGAATTATGGTACTTTCCCCCCTCATATCCCCGTGAGATGAGAGAATTATGCATTTTATTTCTGGAAAAAAATCCTTTTTGGCCAGGGACTACAGGAGCTAGTTCCACATTTTTTCAACCCGCCCACAGGGGAGGGATCTCACCCACAGAATGTAAATGCGCACGACCGCTCGGCTCGGGCATTCATAACGGATCGGTACGGAGCAAAGTGAGTGTTTCAACTTTTAAATGAATTCCTATGAAAGTTTAGCTTCCACATGCGATCTGATAACGCGCCACACTCTAAAAACGCCAATTAATAAAATGTTGGAAGAGCAAAACAATATATGTTGAACTAATTTGCTTTCTTGTGCTTAGTTAAGAAGACATATTATATTAAGTCTGCAGAAATATATTTGAAAAACATTCAATTAATTGATATTTTCAAATCCAGTTAAAATTTAGAATTGCAAATGTTGACTGGACTAAAAAACGCAAATCCAGTCAATATTTTATAAAAGTAGGCTATTAAGGCCATCACAATATTTTACACACAATATTTTACAATGGAAAATATAATTTAGTTTGTGCTGTTGAAATGGGCTGTTAGAAATATTTGATATTATATATTAAAACAACATTTGTGAAATTTGATGTATTTTTGATGTTTTGTTTATGATGGTAGGCTTATCTGCATTATGATGAGAAGATGGATAACACTTTACACTTCTATATACATATTTAATATAAATATATAGTTCATTAACATATGTAGTTAATTTTTTTTATTTAATCTGCCTAATTTTAATGAATAAATACGTACAAGAGCACATTTGACTTCTCGGAATTATCTGTATTGCTCGTTTGACTTCGCGGAAGGTTCTGTATTGCTCGTTTGACTTCGCGGAAGGATTGTTACAGATCAAAGGACTTTGCGCAGTTCGCGGGTTTCTGTCACCAGGAGACAGCATATCAGCAGCATAATGTGTTGATAAAAGCGTAAACTATATTTAATGATATTTGTGTAGATATTTAACGTTAGAAGTGTTTTGTAAGTTATATATCCAAGGGAAATGGGGATATTTAAGTGATGTCTATGTCAAGTTCACTCGTCACCGAATAAATGCTCATATAAAACTAACGTTAACGTTAATTATTTTATGTAAAAACGTACAAAGTTGAACATATTCGATGTTTTAGTATTTATCAGCGTTTTATGAGGTAACGTTAACAATATGTCCCATGTCAATGAGAGCGAACGTTATTTAAGCCGCGTTTCCACCAGCAGCCGCGCGCAGTCCTACATCACCGGACTAATTTTCCTAATCTTCCCGGTACTTTAGACCACAGTGGAAACGCAGACAGTAGCAGGTCTGGGGGGGAAAAGTTCCTGTAAAAAAAGTTACTGGTGCAAATTGTTCCGGGTAATTTCGGTGGAAACGCGGCTCAAGTCTCACCACCGAAAGTTCCCTAACTTTGAAAAAGTACTACCTCGGGAGCAGGGCCGTTCGGAGGGGGAAATATTTACCAGGAACTTAATTTAGACCCTGGTTCCTGTGGTCGAAACACACAGAGTGTTCCTAGTTCCTGGGGAAAGTTACTGCGGTGGAAACGCGGCTTTACGTTACGTTAACGTGGTCTTTAACCACGTTTAAGTAATACAACTTATGTTAGTGTTAAAAAACTGTAATACTATAATGTATTTTAGTCTTAATCTCAGCATGTTGTGTGCTATTAATTCTTCTTAAAGGGATCCCATGGCGTTAAGACTTGTATTATTTACTTTTCACTTTAGATATAACCAACTGTGTCTATGTAAACCTTGCGTGTATTTGACAGTATTAGCATGAATGATAACTTTGTCCAGTAAACATACTGTACTTTTTAATTGACCTGACAACAGAACATTATTAATAAACATTTAGAACACAGAATTTCTCCCCCAGGGGATTCCGACTCCACCCGACCCCCACCATCCCAGCCAACAGAGCCATGTGGGGCCCAAATGGGTTTGACCTGGGCTATCTAACTGGGACCCAGCCAGTTTTGCACCCAGTTTCCATGTAGGCCCCCACATGGATTTGCCCAGATGAAATAAACACTGCTTAGTGTGCACACTACAGGCTGTTTAATGTAACACTTAATCAGTGTTGGAGGTAATGAGATAATTAAGTGATTGAATAATGATTTTGTATTAGTGAAGAACACCTGCTGTTAACAAGCATAATCACTGAAGGAAAGAGAAACACAAGAACTACTTCCAGCCACAGCCTTGGATGAAATCAACTGAAGATAAAATACATTACATCTCTCAAGATCTGATTAAACAACTCCACAAACAACATTAGCTTCACTTATTACTAACCAGACTGACTTTATTTCTGTCAGACATCTACAGAAGTTCGTATTAAGAATTAAGAAGAGGCTTAGATGTAGATTACTTATTTGAAAGTAATAGTTTGATTTGAAGTTACCATTGTGGCGATCAGTGTGTGCTTTAGTCCGGCTCTTGACTTTTTAACATTAGTTTTTCTCTTGACAGCTGTGTCTGTTTGTTATGGCGAGAACAGCAAGAGAAAATATAATCAGATGCTGTAAGCTGATTGATGATAAAAAATATAGTCATCATATATTGGCTTAACTTATTGATATTATGTGGGAGGTTTATATGGGTAGTATGTTATTAATTCTGTTTTATTGTTATGATTCTACATTTTGTAACTAGTTCCACAGCAGTTTCTAGTAATGATTAAAACAATTTAAAAATGACGAAGCCCCTAATTAAAACGTTTTAGTTGAATTAATTATGAAACAATTTGAATAAACGTACATTTTAATGTTGAAGTCAAGTTTAAGCCAACTAAAAAATATTAATTCAACTAACTTTAAAACTAATTGAGTAAACATACATTTTAATGTTGAAGTCAAGTTTGAGGCAATTAAAAATAATTAATTCAAGTAATTTTGAAACTAATTGAGTAAACGTACATTTTAATGTTGAAGTCAAGTTTGAGCCAATTAAAAAATATTAATTCAGGTAACAATTTGTAGCATGAAATTGAGTGAACGTAAAAAATCTGTGCATTCTGGGAGTTGTTGTCTTTCAAAAATAATTTCACATTTCTACTACATAAATGACACAGTCTAAATACACATTCATCTTCCCAGCGCTGAAGTGCCCCTTTAATCACTACTCCCTACGCTAGTCCACTAATACAGTTCACTTGAAGGAGTGAATGAAAACGAGTGAGTGAATTCGGCAGCCGTTGAGTGTACATCGGCTGTACACTTGTTATTGCAGTGCAATGTGGGACAGAATGAGTGCACTCGATAACGTTTACTATGGTTTCTGACACCACTACAATTGGCTGTCCCCTCAAATAATGCCCTATTTGTGGGTATAGGGGGCAATTCTTGATTCGGACTTGAATTGGGTGTGCCAGATAACAGAGACGTACAAAATATGCAGGGCTGGTGGTTCTTCAGGACAGGTCTGAAAACAGTAGTTAGCATCACTGGATATTATTGTTGGTCGCGGAACATTTCTATTACGAAAAAGTTGTCAAATATTAAAGGTCCCGTTTTTCGTGTTTTTTTGAAGCTTTGATTGTGTTTACAGTGTGCAATATAACATGTGTTCATGTTTCGCGTGTAAAAAAACACAGTATTTTTCACACAATTTACTTATCTGTATACTGCTGTTTTCACTGTCCTCAAAACGGCTTGAAAGATTTCCCTGTTCTATGAAGTCCCTCCTTCAGAAACACGTAACGAGTTCTGATTGTGCCAGCGGTTCCCGTGTTGTGATTCGACAGCAGCTTAGCGCACGCAGAGCGCACGTTACCGGAAAGGTCACGCCTCTCACCATAACGGGGATGCATGCGCTCAATGATACAGCGTCCCTGGGAAAGCCAAACAAAGGTGACTTGACTCCGGGATGAAAATAACAGCGTCTCGACGACATGGCGACAAACAAACTATACAAACGCAACCGAACGCAACACTTCCTCTTATCCACGCGGGAGCAACAAGACCACGCCCCCTTTTTCGCGTACTCTTGTGGGCGGAGGTTAGTCGACAAACTGCTCTACTGACGTAATTAAAGCAGGATGTACAGAGATGTAGTCCCAACCGGCCGTTCGCTGAAGGCTTTGAAAGGGAACTTCTTTTAAATAAAATATCTCGCTTGGCATTGAACTTTGAGATTTATAATTTTACAGGTATTATTTATGCTCTAACAGCAACATTACACACTAACTAAAGTTTGAAAAATGGGATCACGAAGAACAGGACCTTTAAATGTTTAGTTATTTACATCTTACTATGCACTCTTTCATCATTAAAACGCATCGTATTGGAAATTTACACTCGTCTTCAGTGAACAGTAAGGCCGCCACCTTTTATTTGATTGGTCATCTCAAGCATTTTGACATTGACGAGCGCTGTTATACCACTGAGGCAGACCAGCCTAAAGATGCTAACAACAAACAAACAGCGTGACTGGACTGGAGTGCAGAGGAGCAGCTTCAAGAATATAAAATATTTGGCCATTTCTAATATTTCTTGTCCCCCTCAGTGTCTAAGGAGTTTATGGCCCTGGTTAAATGCGTCTCTTAAACTGCAGTAGTGTGAAGTAGTTACAGTTGTATTGTTTAAGAGCTTTTATGGTGTGTAATGTAACTATAATGGGAGCGGTTTTTCTGCGACTGTGTGGAGACATGTCTGTGTGGGCATGTCTGTGTGAGTGAGGTTCAGCGACAGGTTTCTGCATGTACTAGTGACTTTATATAGTTATTCAGCCGTCTTTTTGCTATTGGAAGGTGCTTAGACTTTTATTTCTTTCTATAATCATTAATTGGATTTTTGTTGGTTTACCAAAGAATCTTCAGATATCATTTACATGTGGCAACTTGGTTTATGATCACACCTAACTGAGAGAATACAGAAAATACATAATTAATTTTAATGATGGTTTTAATTAAATTAACACTACATGTATGTGTAAAATCACAAAATATTACAAATACTTTACAAGAATATAACCAGAAAATCCATGACAAGGATGTCTTTAGATTGAGTCAACACTTCTGATAAATGGCAAAATCCATATATTGATCAATATTCACTATAATCACCTTACAGTTTATCTTTTTTTTTTTATGCATTGGGAAGCTCAGTGTCCTTTCAAAAATATATTTGGGAAGATACGTGTATGAAACTTTGAATTAGGGCAAGGGCAACCTTGTTGTCTATTTGACTTGTGACTTGCAAGTTAATACATTTTATTAATTTCTTTGAATAAAAGCTGAATTTATTATCAATATTATTAAATATTAATTAGGAATGCTCCGAAATGAAAATTCTGAGTCAAAACCGAGATAGAAAAGTCTGGATGCACTTGGCAAAATAATAGTATTATATTATAAATTTCCTATTTAAAACTTTAAAAAGTAAAATATCTAGCTTCCGGCGGACCACCTTCCATATTCAACTTACGAAGAAAATGTAACGCCTCACGCAGTTCAAAGTGCTTACGTTACGCCCAATGTCATCGTTGCGCCAGTTACGCTTTTTTCGTAGGTTAAATACAGAAGCTTCCGCCAGAAGCTAGATATTTTACTTTATAAAGTTTTAACTATGGATATTTTTCTTACAAAAACCGATCCGCTTCAGAATGCCTTTATTAACCCCCCAGAGCCGAGTGGATTACTTTTATAATGGATGGATGCATTTTTTGGGCTTCAAATTTTTGGCTGCCATTCACTGCCATTATAAAGCTTGGAAGAGCCAGGACATTTTTTTAATATAACTCTGATTGTATTCGTCTGAAATAAGAACGTCATATACTTAGATTTTTAGATTTAAGAAATGATATCATTACTGATTAAAATCGAGAAATTAATATTGTCAATCCAGAGCTATGTCCACACAGCTGACATGTTTAACTGTTTAGCTATTTTCTGCATGAAACAGACGCTGAACACATTCAAAACGTGCCATCGGAGAAGCGCAAATTAATGGTGTTTCGTTCACTGATTTCAGCCCTCCAAAACCATTTCAGCTGGAAACAAAAATGGCAGTTTCGGCCCCCAAGACGACTCATTTTTGTTGGCTTTTACTTTATCATGCTATGGCAACTCAGGTCGTTAGCTGCTAGTCTGCCAGCACACAAAACACTGTGGAGCTGCTGTCAAAACGTGACTTATCAAAACCTCACACGCCTCACATGTTCAGCAGAACGTATGTTTGTAACCAAACCTAAAAATAGACGGTTTCATTAGCGGGGCTTTAGGTGATTTGGATTGAGGAGGGGATTTTAGAGCCCCTGCACTTTGGCAGCGCAATCTCCTCCTGCCCATAATCCAGTGTTCACGCCACTGGGTGATAATGCTATCGCATACTGGGTGGAGGAGGGCCCTGGATGTCCGGTTACTCCATCCCTCCGACATGGTGAAACTCTTCTCTAGGGGGGGGTCTGTTAATGAATCGACAAATCTTGTACATACAGTAAGTGTGCGTGTATTGATGGTGGGTGGGTGATAATGGGTGGAGGGTAAGCCAGCAGCGCCTGAGGGATTACAGAGGAACGGGCCAGGGAGCATCCATGATCTGTCACGGCTTAGTACCACAATTATCCCCCCTCACAACGTTTTCATTAGACTAATGTTTGAGATCTCTAGAATTATGTAATAGTGACGCTCTGCCAGCCTGCCCAACTTGGTCTCCCTCTTCTTATCGAACGAGGAGAACGAAATGGGCATCTATGAGATTCCACAGACCAAGAGAGACTCAGTAATGCAGATAGTGTACGCAATGATGGGTCTGTTAGACAGAAGGACTATTTACTGCTTTAAATGAGATGATACTTAGCTTTGTCAGTGATGTAGTGATGTTATAGTTTGTAAACAAAGAGGTTAGATGTCATTGAGAGCCTCTCTAGATCTAAGGAACGGAGGAGAACCAGGGAACTTTTAAAATGAAGTACAAGAAATTCATCACCATCATGCAAGCGGCCATCGGGGTCGCCCCTCTCAATAAGCGGGAGCTGTTACCACCTGGCCGGAGGTTGTGGAGACCCTCGGGGTGAGTTAATTAGAAGATACTAGGAAGGAAAATGTTTGATGGTGTTCATGGCAGCCGTAGCTAGTAAATTGGTGTTAATGCTAATGATCAGATGTGAGTATATATTGATGCTCATTCTGTACAATCATAGCTGCTCTGTGTGGCAATTCTCCGCTAATTACTCTGAATAGTATTTTTGTTCGATAGTAACTGAGCAAATCAGTTTTGCTCAACACTGAATTATGGGTGATGCTTACTAAAGCCCTACCTAAAGTAACCATTTATGCTGCGGTGATACCTCAAATCTGTACCTTAAACCGTATGTCGTGTGCTGTTTCTTATGACTGAACTCAATACATTGTGATACGTGATGTTATTAAAATTAGTAGGTATGCACCGCTAACACTTTTTCCAGAACGAGTCCGATACGATACTTTTATTTTTAGTACTTTCCGATACCGAGTACCGAAATATTGGCCAGAGAAACCAAAATAATATGAAGTTAGTTGGCTAACAAATAGCCAACAAATCTCCTTCAGTTATTTTTATACCGAATTATTCTTGTTAAAATGTATTTCAGGAGCTACTGTTACTTTCACTGTTCATATTATTGCTCTATCATTATTTTATCTTTAATTAGCACAGTGAATATTTATAGCTTTTGTTGTTAGATAAACATTGACAAAATACAGCAGTAGGTTTATTAGGCTGCTGTCACTTTAAGAGCTGCACATATCCAACATACTGTTAAACATGTGTTTCACAAGGATTCTTGCCTTTATGGGCATTTTAAAGGGGTCATGAACTGGCTTTATGAATTTTTTTTTTTTACTGTTGTCTGAGGTAAATTTATGACGTTCGCATGTTTTTTTTTTTAGATTCAAAAACATCATAATGAATAAGTAATAGGCTATTTTCTGCCTTGGTTTTGAGGCTCTCTGAAGAAACGCTCTGTTTTGATGGCCGTGCCGCACTGAACACTTGGAAGTAAACGCCAACGGCTAGGATTGGATAAGATTTGTATATTTAATGAGCTTCAGCTCCCCTCAGTACATGCTGGGATTGTTTTGAAAGCTGGGGAAAACACTCACAGGACTCGCAAAATATCTTTATCAAACAAACACAATGATTCATCTCTCATCCACCCGCGATTGATTGGAATGTAATTTTTTTTATTACTTGGCCGGCCCGATCAGTGAATATAACCACGAACCATACACACACACACGAGCGCAAGAAAGGAATGTTATTTCACTATTTGGCCGGTGATACGTTTTGGTAGCCCGTCTAAAAAACGCATAGACCCGGGACGTTGGGCTTTGCGAGCCCTGGCCCATAACGAGTCTGATCACGAATGAACCAATAACACCTTCTCCAGCCTGTTACCGCGTGCTAAGGTATGTAATCAATAGATATCAAACGATCTGTAACAATGCAATACTAACACATATAAAAAAAACATGTTTTACTCACATAAGTGTGTTGTACCATTCCTGTCGGATCCAATATAGAAGGCACAGCATTGCGTTTTAATCTCAATATGTCTGCAAATCCATAAAGGACCGGCGAGAGACTTCCCTCCGTCTCCATGTGCTCTACTTCTATTGGATAGTCGTGTTGCGTTCAACGGATTCATTTGCATAAAGTTGAGCTTCGGCCAGCTTTTTTGACGCGCGGCATTTGTTCAAATGCAGCGCCGCCTTCCCGTTCATTTAATCAGTTTTGCCGCGCCGCGTTCATTTCATCAGGTGGAATGCACTAATTGCTAATGGGGGTGTTTTCAGAGCACTCCTGTTTCACAGGTAACAGTCTGTCTTCAGAACACCCCCTTGTTTTCACTTCTTTTGGATTAGCCCAACCCACTGGAGAAGAGAGACAGATTGAAGAAGGCTAGTTTTCTTGTATATTATGTATTTAATTGTGAGCGTTTTTTCTGCTCTTGATCTGGCTTGTTTAATAAATATTCATTTTTTTATGAAAGTGGACGTGCCTTTTGTGTTTAAGAGTAAAAGCTTTAAGTTAATAGTCTATTCGTGTCTCAGCCGCGAAGCTGAGCTGAGCTGATCCTATGTTCGAGCTGCACAGAGCGGCTGAAATGATACTGTCTGTCAGTTATTATAATACATATGACAAAAACAATTGTCTAAATTATGTTGCATATTCCTCTAAAGTTCTTGTGATGATATCTAGTTGACAACATAGTATTATATTTTGGGAAGTCATAGGCTATGATATTGCGCAGGTGCACGTGATGCAAAGCTGTCAGAGCCGACAGACTCGTGTGTCAGACTCATTTCAGTGCAAAATAATCAGCTCAAAAACTATTTAATATACTGCAAATAGCCTACTAGCTTTTTATGTTTATTTATAAATCATTTAGGCAGACAACAAGGCTACCAAGTACTGAGCACACTGCGCAGCTAATTAATGTAACGTTTTTTTTCCTAACGTCATTTTAGTCGATTTTTAGTCGAAAATTTCAGGACTTCAGTCGACCAAGATTTTCTTTGGTTGATTACAGCCCTACTTCAGTTTCACTTTATTTCGCCCGCGGTCAGGAGGCTGTATAACGCTAACCAATCAGACCTCCGGTACCGCGCAAAACGACGCAATAACCAATAAAAAAAGAGACAAATATTTTTTTTTTCAGGGCGATCATCGTTCTCATGATCGATGATCGCGGTCACGTTCGAGTGCTCGATTACTCGACCACTGTTGCCCATCCCTAGACGTCAATGGTCGACATATTCTGAGAACAAGCGTTTTCTGGGCCTCGTGTCAATACAAGCTTTTCTTTGACTAACAAGGACGTTTTCAGCTCCGAAACTTACAGGGTATTTTTATATCACAATGAACTTTTATATATCAGAGGCTCAAAGGAAAGTTGATTTCTCAGTTCATTACCCCTTTAAAAATTATTTTGTGTCAATTTGTCTGCTCAAGAGCAAGAGGACATGAAAAAGCTAAATTTAATAGGCTATTCACAAGCTGTCTGAGAGGCAGCTTTCTGGGCGTGCGCTTCGGTTGTTTTCGCACTGAAAATGTCATGATTTAATGTACCGCCTTCCTGTAATGTACGGTAGGGAATGACTCGCTATACATAAATCATGTTTTTACTTGCACATATGGTTTAGTTTTAATTCAAATGACGCATGTGTGCCGAGTGAATGATGAGCAAGAGCATGCAACACAAGTGCTGCTCTCTCTCTCTGTGCCGTCAGTTATTGTTAGTAGTATGCACCTTACTTTCTTTGCCACTGCCATATCCGACCGAACTACAAACTTTCCAGCGACGTCTGAGAAGGGATGTGTGCTCGACAAGCTCATCCACCCTGCGTTTTTCGCATATTAGCTCACACACCGCAGCTATATCGGCGTAAATATTAAATTGGTTTAACATTATATTACCTCGAAACATTTACTTCATAGACATCCTTCTCTTAACTGTCCATTCTGCTCTCTGTTTGCTCTGTTGTCTGTGTTTCTTTGTCACAACCACTGTACTGTACACACTGTGTAGTATCAGTTATTGGAGCATTTTAATGAGTGCGAGTAAACAAGCACAGTATCGGCCCAGTACCTATACCAGTATTGGTCGGTGCATCCAAAACATGCAAAACATTCACTAAAACCAGTCATTTTGCTTGGATTTTGGTTTAACTTGGGACAGATGTAGGCTCAAGACTATCAAAGAAATGTGAGAAATCAACAAAAAGCTGTCAAGCTAAATCGAACATCTGTGGTGAGTTTTGTCAGGAAATGTAATTTGCAACATTAAAGCTTTATTAGTTGAACCAGTTAAACCTTAAACCTGAGGACTCATTACCGAAACAATAGCTAGCCTATTACTCCAGGCTACTTTGCTGGCAAAGATCTCATGAACACGTTTGAGCAGTTATGCCAAACAGTGCAGTTATAAGTACACATACAGTTGTGGTCAGAATTATTAGCACCCTTGGTAAATATGATCAAAGATGGCTGTAAAAATAAATCAGCATTGTTTATCCTTTCTATCTTTCATTAAAAAATTGCAAAAATCGAACCTTTCATTGAAGTAAAATAATTGAAAGTGGGGGGTAAATCACATTAATGAATGCTTTTCTCCAAAACACGTTGGCCACAATTATTGGCACCCCTAGAATTTTTTATAAGTGAAATATCTCTGAAGTATATTCCATTAATATTTTTTTTTAGCACACCAGGGTGACTAGGAACATGAAATTGTCTAGCTATGACTTGTTTCACAGGAGTATAATTATGAGGAAACTGTATCTTGCCAAGGAGATCAGGTGTACACCATTCAGAGCAGGTGCTTACTCTTGCAAGACCTTTGATATTTTGTGAATTTTAACAGCCTCTTTATGTACTCAAAGCACTTTTGTTAAGCTAGGCTGTGTATTTTCTCGTCAGGCTAAGCTAAAGCACAACAAAACATACCGCATGGCCAGCTTTAAATTGCAGGGTTAGACATTTTATTTACATGCACACACACTAACATTTAGTAAACATGTTTTAGTTATTAACAGATCAACCAGATCAACTTTCAAATAAGAACTTTTTCTGTGGCATATACTGTCATACTGACTTACTCTGCATTATTGTGGTTATGTGACTAGGGCTCTGTGTGAGAAATAGTGGTTCATTCTCAATTTTATGTCACTAATTTCACATTAACTCGTTGTTGCTGTTTATTATATTCAGAGTGTGTGATCAGTGTTATTAACATAAAAATGTCTTGTTACAGTGACCAGGCGAACCAAATAGAGTTATTCCGATCAAGCCGCTCCAACAGGAAAAGGATTTCCTTGTCCTACGAAGCTCAATATTTGTGTCTGCGACGCCTCTCTGCTCCAAGCTACCCAGCCCTTTTACAGGTATTGCAATCTACAAAAGTTTCTTATGAAAACATTGCAATTAGGGCTGATTTCAGGGAAATATTTTAATCTTTAATATTTTACCACTTTACGATTGAAGTGCTACAGTCGCTGTTATTTCTTGAACAAGAACATGTGGACATAAATACATAGCAACTCAGAGCGAGGGTCTGAGTATAAAAACCTTTATTTTGAAATTGCGATGAACAACAATTTGCATATTTAGAAACGTTTTGATGTAGTCTCCTGTGCTGGCATATGTTTATAAATGATTTACGCTACAAATCTGGTGAAATGGCGCACGTTTCCCCATGGACAAAATCAAGCCCTGCCCTCTTGTTTGAGAAGCTTTTCTACTTGGATATATGTCACTAGGGAAGAAAAAACTATCGCAACTTTGGTTTCATGCCGATTTTAAGACTTTATCTTAACCGTGTTAACATATTTTACATTCATAAAGGAAGTTGGGATTGAAATGTACACCAAACACAAATCTACTATTAAAGCTAGGGTAGGCAATGTTTTTCATAAACACTTTTTGTTATACTGGTTGAAACTCTCTTCACATCCTGATAGCAATCAATAATAGAAGTAAGTGGTCTAAATATTAAAACATGTACATATATCTTCTGTGGAAGTCTCAAGACCATAAAACTTTCGTCTACTCTGGCTGTGCTCTCTCATGTGTTTTGAAGGAGGCGTGGCTTTATGCTGCGTTCACACCAAACCCGAATAGAGCGTCAAATTCGCATCTATCGCGTCTAGTTCGACGCTTGAACATTTTGAATCCATTCGCGTGTTTACAGCGAATTGGACGCGCATATAAATCGAGTGTGTAAAGCGAAATGGACTCGCCTTCAACACCACTCTGCCTCTTCATTTTCAATAAAAAAAATATTAAACATTAATAGCCATGAATGTGTGAATGTGGTTCAGGCAACGCATACCTTGATTATCTTCACTGCATGTATATTTATATCAAACGAAATATAAAACACAACCATGCCTCTTTTCGTTTGCATTTAAAAACAAATATTAAACACATTAATATGTGGTTCAGAAAATAAGTGTGCATAATAATGATTATCACTGTAATAAAATTAAATATGGCATAAAACACAACCCAGTCTCTTTTTGTTTAATGTCAGTTTATGTGTGATCAATAATAGCCATTATAAAAGTATAAGTAAAAGGTATAAGAAGCTATACAATAAATAAAGCAAACAATTCAGTCAAACAAAGTCAGTGCTAGTAGGCTACAACGGTCAAGTTAAATAGCCTAAAAAATAAAGTTATGAAACTTCTCTTTGCCCTCAGTCAAAACGATTTGGCAGGCAACAAACTATAGATTCATTATAGATTCAAACATCGCCCGTTAGATCTACACAAGATGAATTATATCTCATGTTTAATCACTACAGAGACATCAGAGCCAGTGGCAGACGTCAGAAGGACTAGCCGAGGTAAGGCTGCTCTCGGCGGGGTTAATGAGCGCTGAGTGCCCGGTGATCGCCTGGATCTCACAACTCCGAAAACGCCAGAGAAAATTGTATTAAAATAGTCGCTCTCTTTATAAACAAACCACAGATTTGAGCTTTAAACAACTACATTATCGCCTGTAAAACGTCATTTTGTGACACAAAACGGTAGTATTTTTAAATTACGCAGGGTTTCTCATCTGCTATTGACTTGCTATTAGTTTATCGTGTCACTTCACCACGTGACAGCAGCAAGCAGGCTCCTGATGGTTAACGCGGCGTGAACAGATGCCAAAGTTCAGATTTATTCGCTTTCTATTCGCGTTCGGTGTGAACGCAGCATTAAAGACGCTCTGAAGGAAGGGCGGGATCTCATGCTTTCAAAGCTAGCTTGCTATTGCTAGCCTCTCTGAAATTGCCTTCCCTACCTTTTTTTAATGTTTTGTAAGCTTAAATAAAGTATTCAAAATTAACGTTCTTTAATTCTATTAGGTTTTAAAAGAAATATTAGTTAATATGATATTATTTTATAATCATTGTTATTATATACTATATGTATTTATCTTTTTATTACCTTTTATCTTATTATTGTATTTTTTTTAACCTTTTATTTTTCAAAATATAAAATTTGTTTGTCTTCACATTTTTTTTCCTAATATAAATCATAAACCCTCAACAATTACGTTTTCAGAGGAAGTTTAAAATTGGGAAGTAATTTGACATTTATAATTTGTTATGCTAAGATTACTCGAGCATATCCACCCCGTCACATAGTAAAAAAGGTATATTATTGACTTTTGAATGCAAATGACAGGCGCCCATAACCTTGTGATATGTAAATTTACAATTATTAACTATATACATTTTGATTTCATGGGGTCTTTTAAATACATCCATATGTGTCTGAGTGTGTGTGATTACCATCGGTTGGACTTGATTTTGTCCATAGGGAATTGATTGGATGGTTGTGGTTAGGGATGAAACGGTATGGAAATTTAACATCACGATTATAGTGACCCAAATTATCACGGTTATCAATATTATCACGGTTTTGTTCAAATGAGATGAAAGTGTTCAAAAAAAACAGATGCACACACTTAAAACATTTCAACAAGTTTTATATTTGAAAATCAACAAACAACAAATAAATCAAGCAGTTTTAAATATAATCTCTAATATTATCTCTAAATATATTCAAGCAATATTCTCATCAGTGTTCAGCAATGATGCATTTTAATCTAGCATATTTTGTGTAAGAGCCCAAACAGTATCCTTGTGATATAATGCATATCCATATTTCCATATGATTTGACAGTTTATTTTATTAAATATCAAAAGGTGTGTATCATACCTGACACCTAAATGATCACTTTACAGTCAGTTTTATGACTGTCATTCTCTTCAAATGCTATTGAAGATTGAAACGTGTAACGTTACCAATGTTGTATGTAACTTTAGAGACGGTCCCTAAATTCGCCTGCGTTATGCCAGTCATATCAGATGCGCTGTGCTTCTGCTGTGTTTGTTTGAAACTATTGTCGCTGCTGAAATAGAACAGAAACAGTTCGATCACTGTATGATGAATGAATCTCCTGCGTACATCGCACGTTTATCTCTGATCTGAGTGCAGATTTCAGTGAGAGCGGCGCGCGCTCTGAACATAACTCCGCTAATCTGAACGACTCTGATTATGAGACGACATCGCTTTCATAAACTCAATATAAACACGTGTAAGTGGTTATAATGCGCAACGCGATTATAACAGATGGCTTTTGAGAAGACTACAATTAGTTCAACAGCCAGAGTGACTAGTGTGCAGCCGAAATAACGTTACACCCGCAAATGGCGGTTGTTAATGTCAAGCCCTGATTATTATCCCTTAAATATCACCCTAGTCTTGACTGAATTTGTTCGTTCGCTTCACGTTATTATTTCCCAGACGTAGTTTTGGTATTGAGGTCAAAGTCCACTTGCCTTGCGTTCGTAGTTTTGAAGTGTTTCCCTCTATTACAGCGACTTTCTTCTGGCATGTTCTGCAGACAGGGTGACCATCTTCGATTAAGTTTCCCTCAGGACTTTTATAAAAGCCAAAACATGACCACACCTCAGATTTGGTCCTTTCAGAAGTCTAAAAACGGCGCTGTCACTGCCTTCTGCCATTTCTTCTCATTCAAAAGACAGCGGTGCGGTGTGCCTGAGCCAGACTGACGCTGACTGGACAAGATTTACCGCGAGTTTTCACAATCGTGATAATCACATGCGGTTTTAATGATAATTAAATTTTATACGATATTACTAACCGTCACTAAATTTTATCGTGGTTTATCGTGAAACCGGTAATCGTTTCATCCCTAGTTGTGGTTTGCTTTTGGTGGATCTCACGTTAGTGACAAGTTATTGCTCCGCCCTCACGGCAGTAAACACCATCAGAGAAGAGAGGTGAGCTGCGAGAGGGAGGGGAAGTTATTTTGATTAAAGATTATGAGGGCACATGAGTTAAAATGTATGATGTGCACTGAAAAATCATTTATAATAAATACTGCGTTATTCCATAAAAATAAGAAGTGTCCATTTTGATTTCATGGTGATTTTAAGGTAATCCAATTCCACCATTGTATTGTAGGCTACTGAATGCAGTCGCCTACTTTGTATGGTAATATGGTACTTTTTTGTTCAGTGTGGTCACTGAAGATGTTACATATTAATAGTCACAGCCTTTGATGGCGATTGTGTGAAAGTATGTTAAAAGCTACATTTGTTCACTGGACAGTTAGTGAAGGAATTTAATCCATTGTTTGGAGCCTTTTATATTTGCTTGTTTGCTGTTAATGTGCTTGTCTGAGAGCCTTTTAGGGCCATAGCGAATATAAACCTCAGGTTCTCCCACTTGCCTCCTGTCAGTTATATTTACATTATGTGCTTCTGTGTTTATTTATACCATGCCAAAGCCATATTTTTTTCAAGTGCCTCTTTTTATTTTCATGGTTCTTAGTGTCGAGCACCCATTTCAGAGACTTGGAAAATCAGAGAAACACCTTTTGTACACAAATGTGTAGTTAATGGCAGGGAACAACTATAACTTTATATTAATCAAATCGCCCCATAATCTTTACTGCCACAGTGCCACGTGAATTAAAGAGCATATTGCAGGTTAGAGACCCCAAGGAGTCAATGTATATAAAAATAATGCATTTTTGTGTATATTAATTTTTTTTTTTTCCTGCAATATGCCCTTTAAATTACTGGCCGAATCGGGCAAGATTATAATAGCAGAAAGGCTTTGGTAATAATTACCTTACCCTACTACACCTCCGTGTAGAACTAATCCCATCCGAGCAGGGCTTTAGTAAGTTTGGAATTCCAAAAGTTTTAGCCATTTGATTTGATTATCATCTCAAAGCAAATGAGAGGAAGACTTGACTTTTGAACTTTTGATTACGTACGTTACGTGTCTGGACGCTCTAAGGTTGCTAAGCAATGCCAGCACGACCTTATTGATATTCATGAGCAGTCGATATGCAAATCAATAGATAAGGGATTTTGGAACCGTCTATTGTACCCCGTAGGGCACGCTCACGCTGTGAAAGAAATGTAGCATTTCTCGTTGTTTAATTCCTTAAAACATCTTTAACCACGTATAACGACAATACAAAGCCAATTAAGAAATAGGGAATAGTCGCATATTCATTAGAGGTTAAAATACAATTTTATATACATAAGTTACACCCCCCGTAATTTATTGGTACGTTCGGGATTTACAGTACAATAGTTTGAATGTTTTAAGCGCCTGTGTCGTCGCTGTTCAGTGGTTTCATTTACAGCCCATGATACTTTAAACTCTTTCTTTTAAGTAAACAGAGTTTAGCCTTAGTGCATTTTGCGAGATGCCCGTTGTTGTGGATAGGCGGCTCTTTCGGAGTAGAAATGTTATGGACTATTATCATGTGAGTAAACGTTACTACTGTTAGAACTGGCTCAGTTCGCTTATTTTAATTCCACAGAGCGGACGTTATAACTTAAACCCAGTCTTTTCGCTGAGCTGCACAGTTGCTCGTGTTACTAGCCACCTGCTTCCTTCAGTAAAACTATAGCGATGATGGCCATACTGTAAACCTCAGTATAACACGCTATACCACCAGTTTGTGTTGAGTACAGCAGTGTTTATTAAAGTGTATGAATCAGAATTATGAGGGCACAAGCGACACTTAACGAATAAAATATTTAAATAGACTAATTATTTGTTTATCGTCGAATAATATATAAAGTACTACCACCGTTTTTAATACTTAGACATTAATCAAGTCAAGGACTAATAGAATGAATATTTTTTGTATAAGCAGCTTTAGGAAGCATAAGCTTCACATGTAAGCACAGAAAATCTGATGCCTGTGTTGCTGTGTTTTATGGATTATTTAATATTGTGTGTGCTCAATCATATAATTCATTATTTTATTTAATATTTAGAAAAAAGGAATTGGGACATTTTTAAATTGTCACCAGCAGAGGGCCCACCAAACCAGTTTTACAATAGCATCATAATCTGTCACATTCTGCAACACTTCACAATATGGAATTATAGGCGAGTTGTTAATTGTATGGCTTAATTGTATCTAAAGTGAATTTTGGTAATTTTCTTGTTCATTAGTCTTTCATTTTTGTCTTTCTTTTTACACCAAACTGAAAAGAAAATCGCCAAAAAAAGCCTCTCCTTCCAAATTTACACTTGCTTAAAATTCCACTTGCTTACACTTGGATTGCTCTTTATGTAACGCTCATCATATGTCTGTCATGCATCATCTGAAATGAGACTTTTTTTATATTTCACTAGAAACTTGGACTGAAAGTTGTCGTTCACTGATTTCAGCCTTTTTGAAGGGACACAGACAGCTAAAGCTGCTTATCTATAATGCAGAGGGAATTCTGTCTGCTGCTGCTGTCTGCACACGTTGTGCCTGTTCTGTCTAACAGCAGACCAACAGCATATACGCTTCAGTGTGTTTTCTGATGGCTCACGACGAATGGTGTCTTGCTTGATTGAACTATAACGCTTAATTTTAATCTACAGTGTCTATAAAAAGTATACACCCTATTAGATTATGTAGGCCTATTACTTCTGTCTTTTGTCCTTCTGTCTTGTTTTGATTTTTTTCGATCCTTGCTGCACAGTAACATCCTGCTGGTGTGAACCTGTCACCACCACTTTACTCTGTAGAGGTGATTTTTTTCCCAGTGTGTAAGATGCAGTGTTTTGTTTGTGCCAGGCAGTGTATAGTATCACAGCCCAGAGATTTATTTTTAGCGTCATAAGACTTGTTTGTGTTCATACAAATTGTTGACTTTCACATGCCTTGAGGGCAAAATCTAGCTGTGAATATCTTCTTTTCAAAGGTTGCCTTGTGGCTCTTCCTGCAGCACAGTCACCCTTTTTTTTTTTTTTTTTTTGCATGGTCAGTTTTTGAAGATGGTCGGTTCTGGGCAGGTTCACAGTTTGTTTTTTAGATGCTGTCATTCAGTTTCCTTGTGCTGCTGACGTTTTCAAAAATGTGCTGAAATGCTTATTGGTCACAAACATGAGCTGGTTTTTGCTTAAAAATTGCAGTGCTTTAATTCTAAGTTCACACTGGCTGACTTTGGTATCTCTATTGCTTGGAGATAACTTGTTATTGTCAAAGCAGTAGATGGATACTTGTGCATTTTTACATTATACATATAATAATTGAGAGTTTAATATTTAGATTTTAACTTTTTATGGACTTTATAGTTTTTTTTTTATTGATGAGAATTTCTTGATTCCTGTATCATTCCATTCTGCAATCTCAATTTAATTTAATGCAATGTATTTGTAATGTAAAAGTGTAAATATTTGTTTCTGCTTTTCAAGTTCTAGTTTTATATACATTTTGCTTAAAGAGAAGTGAATATATCAGAACATTTAACGATACAATTCATAAAGGTATGTGTGACCATATCTCTGCAAGCTTTTTTTTTTATTAAAGAAATTAATACATTTACTATATAGCAGGGATGCATTAATCAAAGTTGACCGTAAATACATTTATAATGTTACTATAGATTTCCATGTCAAATAAATGCTGTTCTTCTGAACATTGTTCATTGAATAATTTGTACCACAAAAAAACTTTTTTTTCAACACTGATAATAACAAATGTTTTTGAGCATCAAACCAACATATTAGAATGATTTCTGAAGGATCATGTGGTAATGGTGCTGAAAATTCAGCTTTGATCCCAGGAATACATTACTTTTTAAAATATAATCAACTAAAAAAAACAGGTTACACTTTATTTTGTTAGTCCACTTTAGACATTCTACTAACTATAAGTAGTGCAACTACATGTCAACTAACTCTCATTAGAATATTAGTAGACTGTTAGGTTCAGGTTAGGGTTAGTAAAATAAGCTGACGCAGTTTCAAAGTTACTTTTAGTCTGTTGGGGACCATCGAAATAAAGTGTTACCAAAAACATTTTAAATTGTAATACTGTTTTAATGTGTTTTTAATTAAATAAATGCAGCCTTGGTGAGCATAAGAAACAAGTCCTACCGAACCCATACTTTTGAATGGTAGTGTTTCCAAAACATTTTTACACATTTGGATACACAAATTAACACAAATGTATGCTGGATACTTGTTGGTTGTTTTTCCATACATATATGGTCCATTTCATAGATTTAATTTTTAGTTTTGTGAGAATTTATACACATACACAATTTTAATTTATCTACAAAAACTATTTTCAAGCAAAAGCCTTTAGATCAGAAGGTCTTTTAAGATCAATAGAAAAATGAATTGTAAGTTTTCTCCAAACTTCTTAGCTGGTACTCTTTCAAGGCAGTTGATGGTGAGTAAGAGATCTAGGTCTTGTCCAGTTTATGTTTGGAAGACATTGTTCGAGAGTTGCTGATCTCATTAATGCCCTTCAGAAGAGCTAGGAAACCAAACTGAATCAGGTCCTTTACTAGGTTACCTTAGTCAGTCTGTTGTTGTGGTGTTGGACTGAGACCTCAGAGACCTGCTGCTGTACAACGCAACGATACAAGCTTAGTTACAGTGAAAAAATCAATTCTTTGACATCATACTTCAGTAATCTGTTCTGGTTAGCACAGAAAAAAAGAATTGAGGGCAGCTCATATGCCACACGTTAATCTTTTCCTGGATAAAATTTGAGGCTGAGTTAGAAGGCCATTATAGATCAAAGAATGTTTATGCACAGTTTATTAAATTATTTAAAAAAATATATATATATAATTATTATTTTATTTGTTTTAAATCATATAAAAGTACTGGGCAATTTATTAATATAGTACTATCATAGTATGCTGTTCAGTTCTATTCGGCTTTGCTCTTATGAAATAACGGTGCTTAGGTGCTCCAAACCCCATAATCCTTCTAAATTATAATTAAAGTTTTGGAATCACTGCTAATCTACCAGTCCCGCTTGTCCTGCATGTTCAAAGCTCATCTTGCCCAAAAAATCCCAATCCAAAAGAGTCGCTGTGCCGAAGGTGCTACTTTCCTTCCGTAAGCCACGCAAAGCTTTTAATGTCAACCCAGATAGAGCTGTATCATTTGATGAATTTAAATGCAATTTTAATTTAATACCTTAGCAGTAGACAGCTTCTCAGCTGTCCTGTTTTTTTGTGCGTCGTGGCTGCCGTGGGCCACTGTGGACAGTGGGATTTGCGCTGAATGTAGGCCAGCGGCATCAGTCTTACGTCAAAAGCAGACAGATGCATTGTGCTGAGGGGTGATTCGCTTTGGCCCAGAGACATTGTGTTCACGGGACAGGTGACAACATGAAGACGGTCCTCTCGCTGCACAGGAAATGGGCGCACACCATCAAGGCCATTCGTATCCTCCAGGGCATCGTAAGCGCGCTTTCAGTTCTCTCGCCTGTACAGCTTCACCTGTCTTGTACAGTCCGGGTGGAATGTAACTTCTTAGTTTGGCTTGTTTGTTTGTATTTGTTTATCTGACTAGGACCATTCAATTTTTGCCAAATGGCTTTTCGTTAACTGTCAACACATAGGTTGACGTTTAGACTTTAAATCCAGTGGCATAATATTTGGTAGTGGTATAAGTATGGTTACGGTACTCTTTAGATTAGCGTTGTTCTTGTTTTTTGTTGGGAAAAATATACTAAAACACATCTACCTGTAACTGGACAGCTATTTACTATAGTGGTGGATTTTTACAACTGACAGTTATTCAGAACTCAACAGAAAATATGTAAAATGTTTGGTTATTATTATGGTAATTGCAATCCTTCAATATATTAATGGATTGTATTCAGTTAAGTTTATTGTCAGAATTGCAATACACTAATTGCATACTTGATGCATTTTATACTTTGTAGAACTTGCTTTGAGGTCGATGGCCAAGTTTTAGGAATGGGTTGAGAAGTTGTCCCCAAAGTTTATAATCATACTGTAATTTGTGGTGGAAAGGAAAATATATGGTGTTATAGTTTGTTTTCTGGGTAGATGTAACAGGTGCTTCCTATTCAAAGAACCATAAGAATCAGCGGTTTACTGCGATGATGGTGGTTAAACACTTAAGCAAATGTATTTATTTACAAAAATGCTTTCAAGGTGCTTTCGCTTCTTCCCTGTGATATTGCTATGTTTATATTGAAAGTTTACAGGGTGGACAGGTACATTTTGGCCATGGCTGATTTTGTCCCCACCGCTTAATGAAATATTAATGAAATGCAAACAAACATGTCTCAACTTCCATTAATTCCTTGACGTACAGATGCAAGTAAAAATGAAAAAAGCTTATTTTTTTAAGAGAAAAAAAAAAATATATATATATATATATATATATACATGCAAAAACCCCCAAATCCCTTTTTTTTTTTTTTTTCAATCTAAAAACATTACCACTATACCAATGGGTAATGCTTGACATTCAATCCACTGATCTAAAAATGCTAAAGATAATTTGAGCATGTGAATTGGTCAGCAATGAGAATATCAATGAAACCATAAACTATTGAAGTTGTTGTTTAATTTACATTTTTTTTTGTGTGCAAAAGCTCAAAATGTCAATGAGCTAAGCTTGTTAATTTGTGACATCGCCACTTTTTAAAACAATTCCGCACCCTTAGAAAATTGAAATCATTGAAGTGCAAGCATTTATTATGTGATTGCCTTAGAGATGCTGCAGTATTTAGTTAGATTGAACTTGTTCACTAATGTCGTTTTCGATTATACCATGAAAAAAAAAACAAGAAGTTGAAATGATTTATACATAAAATGCTCAAAGGCATCAGTTGTGGATTGTGAGTTGAGTTATTTAGGGCAATACTGGGATTCATATTTGGCTGAGGAGATTATAGAGCAACAGTCATAATCACCCTGTGTGTGCACGGCTGGATGAAGAGGTAACTAGAGGCGCTTCACGGCGCAGGACGTCACGTGGCTCTCAGACTGATGCTGAAGGTCATGTTTATAATGTTTATCTCAATGGCCAGGCTTTCTTTTAAAATAATTACTTTCAAATAATGTAGGCTTATTATTTTAAAGGGGTTAACTGATTGTTAATTATTTATTTCCCAGCAGTCTGCATGTAGCCCAATGATAATCAGTTTTTCTTGGTGAATTTTCTTTCAATTTCCTTGTTCAGACCCTCAGTTCAGTCAGTTCATTGAGTCTTCAGATTACCTCAAATAGTTGTGTTGGAAGAGAAACACTCGTATAGTTTTTCACTGTGGCAGCACCACGCTGCAGATTTTGCTCAGTATATCCCTGATCTGCTGTAACTTGCTGTAACTTGACTCTGTCCATCACTGTCCTACATGTAAGCCTGTTCATACTGTTTCAGAACCCAGTCATGGAGGAGACGGTGTGGGAGCAGTACACTGTGACCCTGCAGCGGGTGAGTACCTCACCCTACAGGACGTTTGCCTGGAGAGCAACAAAGTTCTGATTGTTCCTGATTGCTATCTTCTAACCTTTTGGTTTCTCACTGAAAACCTGAGCTTTTTGTTGCTTAAATGTAGGGTTGGGAATCGAAAATCGATTCCAGAATCTAAGGTCGGGTATCGGATGCTTGTTGTAAAATTTCGATTCCTCTTATTGATTTCTTTTGTGTGCATTTTTTTTATGTGATTTTAAACCATTCAAGTGCAAGAAGACACATAAGGCCACATCTCATATAGTGCACATTTCATTTATAAAGTGCAGTGTTATTTTACATTTGATTACAGTTTCTGTACCTAAATACCTGAAAGCCTAAAAACACTGTTTATTTAATTGCATCTTTCTCCAGTTGTATTATTTGTGCTATTACTAATTGTTTATTTGTTCTTATTGAATTACTGTTTACTTGTCTTTTAATAATTTATATTATTTAGTATAGTATAATGTTGTATTAATATTATTATAATATACTATATAACTATAGTTAGGCTAGTTGATTTTGCTGTAGTTTTTTTTGTTAAAGCCATAGGCCAAAGTTCCTTGTGTAAGTTCTTTAGCCTGAAGATTTTTTTGTGTGTTATTCAGCTGCAAAATGTTTTGCAAGAAGACTTGGAATAAATGTTAATGATATCTAAGGTTAACTAGGAATCGATAAGAATCAGAATCGATAAGCAGATTCGAAATCGATACAATTAAAAGGATTCCCAACCCTACTTAAATGTCAAGTGTGCAGTTTATGCACCTTTAGCTTTAGATCTGTTGTGTAACCTGAAGAGTGCAGTGGCAGACACACTGCCATACATCCACTGCTGCAGAAAATGCATTGCATCATGTCCTGGTGAACTGAATCGCTCATTTCCTTGTTTTAATATACCCTGGAATTAAATGTATACAAGTTATCTTATTAAATAGTTACTGCTGCCTGTACATCTGCATGAATTTAACGTGTTAAATATAGTATATAGAGCTTCTAGGAATAGAAGCAAAGAAGTTTAAAATGGATACTTTGCCTTAATATAGGACTCCAAGATGGGCTTTGGCATTGCTGTGTCTGGAGGGCGGGACAACCCAAACGAAGAAAGTGGAGAAATGGCAATTGTTGTATCTGATGTGCTGCAAGGGGGTCCTGCGGATGGCTTTCTATTGTAAGCTATTAAACAACATTTAAAGAATCCCTTTGATTAGATTTGTAATCCCAAAAGGGCTTTTCACACTGTGCTTAAACCCAAGTTATTGTCATTCTAAATCCTGCTTTTAACCCCGGGTAAAGGAACGTTTCACACTTGTAATTTAGAAATGGGGTAAAAATGCAGCGCTTTTTACCCAGGGCTATTGCTGCGTTAACCTCGCATTGCGGTGCCAAATGTGTGCAGTGTGAAACGAAGCAGTGTTAGAATGTTATGACTAGATGGTTAGCAGCTGACGGCCAATCACGTGCCTCATATTCACATGCTTTGTACTCACACGGAAACACTGCACATTGTATTAACACTTAACAGTTGTTTCAGAGTTGGAGGGGAAAAATGTCAAATGGTGACAGAAAACGCATCAACTGGAATGAAGAGGCTGTTTCATTCTTAATTGACCCTTCAGTCTAAACTTTATAGTACAGTCTGCAATAGCCAAGGTTGTACAGCGCTAGAGAATCAATGTTAACATATTGTATACAGCATTCATCCAATCAATGACACTGACACTTCAAATATGCAAATAAGGGTGTTAACCCAGGGTTAAGGAATGAACAGTGTGAAATGGCAGTTTATAAATGCCCAAGATTAAATGTTAACCCCTGGTAAATTATGAGCAGTGTGAAACATGAAGCAAGATAACCCAGTATTCCGTTTACCTGGTGTTTAAAGGTCCCGTTCTTCGTGATCCCATTTTTCAAACTTTAGTTAGTGTGTAATGTTGCTGTTAGAGCATATATAATACCTGTAAAATTATAAAGCTCAAAGTTCAATGCCAAGCGAGATATTTTATTAAACAGAAGTTCCCTTTCAAAGCCTTCAGCGAACGGCCAGTTTGGACTACATCCCTGTATATCCTGCTTTAATGACGTCAGTAGAACAGTTTGTTGACTAACCTCTGCCCACAAGAATACGCAAAAAGGGGGCGTGGTCTTGTTGCTCCCTCGTGGAGAAGAGGAAGTGTTGCGTTCGGTTCGGTTCGGTTCGGTTCGGTTGTGTTTGTCGCCATGTCGTTCAGACGCTGTTATTTTCATCCCGGAGTCAAATCACCTTTGTTTGGCCTTCAGGGGCTGTAGTTTGAGCGTGTTCATCTCCCCGTTATGGTAAGAGGCGTGACCTTTCCGGGCAACGTGCCCTAAGCTGCTGTCGAATCACAACACGGGAACCGCTGGCACAATCAGAACTCGTTACGTGTTTCTGAAGGAGGGACTTCATAGAACAGGGAAATCTTTCAAGCCGTTTTGAGGACCGTGAAAATAGCAGTATACAGATAAGTAAATTGTGTGAAAAATACTGTGTTTTTTACACATGAAACATGAACACACTGTAAGCACAATCAAAGCTTCAAAAAAACACGAAAAACGGGACCTTTAAAATGACCCAGGGTTAACTAGTCCACGTGTGGAAAGCCCTAAAATGTTCAAATGTAAAAGCATTTACCAATGAAAAATTCTCTACCAGTTTCAATACCACAGTGAAAATGAATATGAACAGACTAAATTAATTTGAAACAGTGGCATGTATCCTTCTGTAAATATTTCTAAATATTCAAAAGTTTTCAGTGTTCTTATAAGCAATAGACAAATAAACTCCAAAATACAAATAAAGAATAGTATTTGTTTTAGTATAGTAGTATAATTGTCTACCATCATTTATTCAAATGTGGTTACATTTTTAATATTGATTTAAATGTCAGCACCAAAGTGCTGATACTTGTGACATTCCTAAACTGTTGGATTTGAACAGTCACTTTCTTAAAGGGATAGTTCACCCAAAAATGAAAATTAGCACATCATTTACTCATTTACAGTTTTTATGGACGTCAAAAATGGAGCAACTATTACTGCAATTCTAATGCTTGGATTAGCCTGGACTTTTGTAATATAACTCCGATTTCATTTGTCTGAAAGAAGAATCTCATATACACCTAGGATGACTTGAGGGTGAGTAAATGATGGGCTAATTTTCATTTTTGGGTGAACTATCCCTTTAAGTGTAAGAGCGTTGACTAATAGTATTTCATGATGATGTACAGTGAAAATGACAGAGTGATGCAGGTCAACGCTGTGCCAATGGACGGTGTCCCACACTCCTTTGCAGTGCAGACTCTCCGCAAATGTGGAAAAGTAGCCAAAATCGTGAGTGAAACATTTTTAATTATTTGTCATTTTGATTTGTAATAAAGACCAAGCACTTTTTTTGTAGACCGTTGAAACAAAGGCTTAATGAATGAGCGTAAATTATATATATATAATAATATATATATAATTTTTTTTTTTTTTTTTTTTCCTTCATCAGATGGTAAAGAGAGCTAGAAAAATTCCTGTCAACCTGCTTAAACGTGCCCCGTCCCCAGATGACCGTGTTTTCAGTGGCGACTACAATGATGACTACGACTACGAGCAGGACCGGCGCAGCATCTACAGTGGACGCAGCTACCCTGATCGTGATGCCAGCTTGGAGCGGGAGCGTGGCGGCTATCCGGGTGAGCGTGACTATGATCGCAGTCGTGGGAGGAGCATGGAGCGAGGCGTGAGCCCCGACAGACAGTACAGACGAGACGGCAGCCGCAGCCGAATACTGGAGCGCGAGCGCAGCCCTGATCTCCGTCACCGAAGTGACCACAACCTGGATCGTGACCACAGTCCGGACCGGCATTACCGAAGTGATCGCACGCTGGACCGCAACTACAGTCCAGATCGGCGCTATCGCAGCGAAATCACCCTGGACAGAGACCGAAGTCCAGACAGACGATACCGCAGCGACCATACGCTGGACAGATCGCATAGTCCAGATGCGCAGCACATTCCAGTACCTGCTCGTGGCTACAGCAGAGAGAATTTAGCCAGTGACCATGAGCGCAGGAGGTACGATCAGCGCAGGGACGAACCCGTGAAGAGGAGTAACAGTCGAGACCAGTTGGATATCTCGCCCTCACCACAACGACGCGAACCCTTGGAGAAGCCACTCAGTGTTACTCTTCTAAAGAACCGCCCCAATGATGGTAGATACGCACCACCTTTGTATATCTGTTTGTTTTCCAGTTTTAACCTGCAGCTCAACCTCTAACATTTTGTTTTCCCATGCGTGTCCAGAATATGGCCTCCGTCTTGGCAGTCAATTGTTCATCAAAGAGATGACGAGCACAGGCCTGGCATCCAAAGAAGGCAAACTTCAAGAAGGTGACGTTATTCTGAAAGTAAGTCTCTGGAACAGCCACTCAGAATGCCTTGTGTTTAAAGTATGGGTATCTGCAGGTCGGAGTAATAGGCATGCCGAAAGGTCTTTACAATTTGTTGCGAAAGCTGTCTGTTACGCTGCATTCACACAATGCATCTGCGTCTCAAGCTTGGTGCCGACGTGACCGTCATAGTGACAACAGCCAATCATACTACTTTTCCGGTGTTGCATGAATGCAATTGGCTAGCGTCTGCTCTAGGGTATTTGCATAGGCGATCTAATTGGCTGACGCCTGTGTTGGCGCTTGAAAAGTTGAAAACTTTTCAACTTCTGCCGCGAGCAATGCCAGTGACACAACGGAGCAATTCAGTTCGGCAACGTATGATGTCACCCACTCAAAGTATATGAGACGCGTTGACGCCGACGCCCCGTGTAAATGCAGGGATTAGGGGTTAGTTAGTTTCTGTTGTGGCGTTATGCGCCTTTTGGCACACCCATTACGACCTGCAGCTGTCTTGTCTCATGTGTTTTGCTCTGGTATGCACTACTAATTTTCTTCAGAAAATGTAACAAATAAAAAAAAAATAGAACACTACCATCCAAAAGTTAAGATTTGTTTTAATGTTTTGGTAAGAAGTGTCTTTTGCTCACCAAGGCTGCATTTATTTGAGTGGAAATACAGTAAAAACAGTAATAAAGTGAAATAAGATTACAATTTAAAATCACTTTTTATTGTTCTATTTTAATGTATTTCGAAATGTAATTTAGGCTGTGACTTGTTCCAACTTGGCAGGTTTGGTTTGGTTAAAATGAACTCTGGTGTGAGTGCTCTGTTAGTGCGGTTCATTTGAGTAAGTGTGAACACTGCCATCTGAACCCTGGTCCGCACCAAACAAGTGGACTGAGACCACTGAAAAGATGGGTCTCGGTCCGCTTCCAAACAAACTCTGGTGCGGTTTGACTGAAATATGAGCGAAACATGAACCAAAGACATGTAAACAAACCAAAAACAGGTCATGATATCACAATATGCGAGCCTAAAAAAGGACAGAATACTCTAGCATACCAGTTTTTTCTCATCATAGCCGCGATGTTGCCCATCACAGTTCGGTACAGGCATCAGAACCATGTCTCCTTGCAGCAGATCTTCATTTGTGTGTGTGTGACTAAGGGGTTCCTGCCGCTGTTTTGACTCTTTTACACATTTTAGAAGCTCTTCACGAGTTCTCAGCTGGTCAAAATACCATCATATGTAAGCTACGCACATACAATGAGCACATTTAGCCTAGAACACAGATGTTCGGTAAGTTCCGTCGCAAAATATACGCAATAAAAACCAAATCCAGTTGTGAACACCAATCCGGTTGTGAACACATCCCAATGCCTTTAGGTTCGGTATCTTTATGTTCAGTGTTAAAATGGCAATCTGAACGGTAGGCAGACCAGGACTAAATGTTTTTTAAACTAACCGAACTACAAGTGTGAACACACCCTTATTGCTGTGATCAAAGCTGAATTTTCAGCATCATTACTCCAGGCTTCAGTGTCACGTGATCCTTCATGCTCAAGAAACATTTCTTATTATTATCAATTTTGTAAACAGATTTTTCTTAAATTTGAAGTGCTTCATTTGTTATTCATTAACACTCATTTTGGTGTTTCAGATTAACGGTACGGTCACAGAGAATCTGTCTCTGGGCGACGCAGGAAAGCTGATTGAGAAGTCTCGTGGGAAGCTGCAGCTGATGGTGCAAAGGGACCGCAGTCAGGTGCTCATCCGAGTCCCACCCATGGCAGACAGTGACTCGGAAATAGATGGTGAGCGGTCTACAGAACAATATTAGCAGATAATCAGTCACAACATTTCTGATTTAAATTAAAGCCCTCTAAATATGGCTTGATAAGCAGATTTCTCTTAGCCATTGATGTATTTCCTGTTAAAATAGAAAGTTGGGGTGAGACATATCAAAGGGCCAGTAGCCTTTACTTCAAAGCCATGAATATTGATTTACTAATTGTTGTTGGTGTGAAGTGGTATAAGGGGGAGATACAGAGCATTTGATTGGACAAAAATGTGTATGGCCCTGTTAATTTATTTTATGATGGAGCCTCTATTTGGGCTGTTGATACAGTCATAAAATATATTTATTATATATATGTATTATTAATTTGTAATTATTATTAATTATATATATATTTTTCCCACTATATTACATCAATATTTAAAGAGGGGGTAGCGCTAAAGTTTCAGCCAATATCATGTTAACCTTGAGTACCTATAGAGTAGTATTGCATCCTTCATATCTCCGAAGAGTCTTTAGTTTTATCATATTTATAAAAGACAGTTACGCTGTACCCTTCTTTTTCCAAAAACAGCTGAACTCGAAGCTAAAGAGAGCATGCACACATACATTCTTGGCATCATCCCTGGATAACTTTCTATTCAATATACGTTTTATGTTTACATTATATGCACTTTATATTACATTATATGCACCAACAAAACCGGTTTCGACTCGTGACAGGGAACAAACAAACACACTTGCAGAACTCCGTTGCTGCTCCAACCGGAAAAACAAACTTCATCCACTGTTTAAGCCTGGTTTATTTGGGAAGCATAACAAGGTTATCTTTCCCTCACAACCAAAAAAACACTTCTTTAGTGACATTGTTGATTTCATGGTCTAAAAACAAAATGGCAGTGCTGCCAACAGCTTCCTTAACCCGAACGAAGCTTGTTGATGTGCGCGCTTCGCATGCGCTCATTCGGAAGAAGTGCCCATACAAGCAATTCCGCCTATTATGACCTCACACAGGCCCATACTCGGGAAAAAAAACGTTCCGAAACTTATTCGAATCCGGAAGTAGTGCATTAGGCACAGAAGTACGCCGTCATACGTCCAACTAATTTTGGCAATGTTTAGCATGAGAATCCAACTCTTTAACAGTGTAAATAAGTCAGAATGCTTGAAATAGCATTAGAACCCCCTTTAAGATGCTTGCATCAATATATTTTATTTAATTAAAACATTTAATAAACAATATATAGTGCATTTATAGTGATGTGTATGTGTCATAAGGTATTTGGCGATAGCCTGCCCAAATCTCTGAGACCTCTGACCTCTCAACTTTCTTTTGAACTGCTGTACTGACATTGGATTGGAGAGAAAGGCTTTAGGCTTAGGGAGGATTACATAAACCCTACCCATAATCCAAAGCTTATGAAACATGTAATTTTATAAACTCCAGTGAGACTCGTCCCCTGTTTTGGAAGTTGTTTGTTCATGTTCTTCTGAAAGTCCTCCGTTATTTTAGATCAAAGAACGAAGGAAAGCAAATATGGTTTTATTTATGATCCTATTTTCTTTTGCTCAGGGTTAGGGAATTCAACCTTTATCCCTAAGTGTAAGTGGGGTGTGTAATGAGTTTAACCGATTATGCACCGTTTTCACTGTGAACATGAATGTGTCTAAGCTTGTTCCAGTGTGATGATGAGATCTACTGTGTGTTGCAGATATCTCAGAGATTGAGTCGTACCGCTCATATTCTCCTCAGGAGGATCGGCGGAGCCATCACTCAGACCTCTCATCACACTCCTCTAATGAGAGGCTACAAGACAAAAACAGGTAATACATTAAGAATTCGACTGTGACAAAGTATTGTTGGCAAAAACGTGTGTGTGTATGAAAATGTTAAGAGGCGCATGGATTTACACCGGTATTTCAGTTCTGCTGATCAAAAAAAGACAAGTCAGGATAGAAATTCATAGAAATTTCTGTTCAGTTAGAACCAAATATGTGTTTTTGTTTGTGTTTTTGATTGATATTTCGACTCAGTCCAATTTTCGACATTAAAAAAAACTTTTTTTTATTCGGGCTAGTTAAATTCTTTTCGGGCTACCAAAATCTCAAGAGAGCCTGCCCGAAGGGCTACCAGGGATTTTGAAATTTTGCGAGCCCTGTGTGCAGATGAATATGATTATCCTACTGCTCATAAAACATTCACTACTAGGCTAAAAGGTGCACTGTATACATTTTAGTGGCATCTAGCGGTGATGTTGCGAATTGCAACCCCCCACTGCTTACCCCTCCCTTTTCGAAGCACATAGAGAAGCTACAGTGGCCGACACAGGACAAAGATTTTGTTTTCAGAGACAGCAGAGAGTAGCTACCACTCTGTTGAGCAGTTTGTCCATTTAGGGCTACTGTAGAAACATGACGGTGCAAAAATGGTAACTTCACTGCAAGGGGATTCACGGTTTTGAACTTAATCAGAAACATAGTGAGAAAACTTAACTAAACATCACTTTTTATTTTAAAAATTACTTAATTTGACTGCATGATAGACTTTTTTCCAAATTAACTGACTTCACATTCAACAGAAATATTACAAAAAACAGTGTAGAAAGAATAACTGGTTTTCTATCTTTTGTTGTCAGAGATGAGCCTCCTAACAGATTGGCTAAAATGGGAGCGATGCCAACTCCATTCAGAGCTGCACCAGCAGAGCTGCCACCACCACCTATAGAGAAAGATGAGCCTCGCAGTGAGTCTCCAGGTATGACAGTTCCTTCAGACTTCAATCATTCATGAATACAAATGGAATTATTTAATTGCAGACTTCCAAGATCTTCGAGAGATTACGAGATTTCTTTTTTATATACAGCTCCTGTGGTAAATGCTGCTCCAAAAAGTGTTCCAGTAAAAGCCAAACCTCTCCCAAAAGTTCCCTTGAGGCCCAGTCTGGAGGACCAGGAAATATACGGGTTTGTACTAGATTCATTAAAAACCTAAAACCTAAAAACTGTTCATTAAATCCCGCTTATAGTGAAAACATAGTTTGAGTTTGGCATACAGTTTATTTAAAATCAACAACTCACCAATGGCCAGATACATTTCAGTAGCCATTTTTGCACTCCTGACATAAAGATATCCTTTCCCCATGTGCTTGGATCCCGATTATTGCCACTTACAGATATTTTTGAGACAATTTTGTGATTCTAACTAAAAATATCCCACAGCCTCAACACTGTGGTGGTGCGCTTTGTGAAGGGCGATAGTGTTGGCCTGCGTCTTGCTGGAGGAAATGACGTGGGCATTTTTATTGCGGGCGTTCAGGAGGACAGCCCTGCCGAGGTGGAGGGACTCTGCACTGGAGACCAGATTGTGAAGGTGCAGCATCACTGGCTCTACGTTTTACGATTAGGTGCCTTTATCTGTTATACATTTTGTCCACATTATCGAATTATCATTTGTGTTTTTATTTCCCTGCAGGTGAATAATATGGATTTCAGAGGAATGGTCCGGGAAGACGCAGTTCTGTATTTACTGGAGATTCCCAAAGGAGAGGATGTGACCATCTTGGCTCAAAGCAAACCTGATGGTACTTCAAAACACCCCACTGTAGACACTACAGTTCCTCAGAAATGTTTCTTGAGCATCAAATCAGCATTAGAATGATTTCCGAAGGATCATGTGACACTGAAGACTGGCGTAATGATGCTAACGAACATTTTAAAATATATTACAGTAGAAAAGTTATTTTAAAGTGTAATAAGATGTCTATTGTAGTTATATGCAATAAAAGTGCTGTGAATAATTCTGTTGTTTTATTTTAGTTTATGAAGACATCCTGGCGTCTGGACGAGGGGATAACTTCTTCATCAGAACTCATTTTGAGTACGAGAAAGAGCTTCCTCAGAGCTTGACTTTCTCTAGAGGGGAGATATTTAAAGTGGTGGACACCCTTTACGACGGAAAGCTGGGTAACTGGCTCGCCATCCGCACGGGCAAAGACAATCAGCTCTTGGAGAAAGGCATCATACCCAGCAAGAGCAGGTGAGATCATGATTCAACCTGAAATACACAGTGGATCACACTGCAGATGTCTTCACTATTTTACTTAGTTTATTGTATTTCTTTAGTATTTAGTTGGACAACTTTTCTTGATGTTTACATGACATCAAAACCAACCCCTGAAATGACATTTGATATTGGCTGACATCACATAGTCAGATGTTGACTTTGTTGACACATGATGTTGACTTTAACCCCTAGGAGTCTGAGCTGTTTTGGGGCCCTTTAGAAGTTTTGACATGCTCTGACATTTGTGCATTTTTCAGTTGCTTATAAACACATTAATGGCAAAAGTGTAATTACACTGTATTCAGCACAAACTGGGCTACCATAATATGTGAGCAACATGTATGTACATGCTTGAATTTTTGAGAGAATAATGTTTATGCATACATTTTTTTAAAACCAATTTTTTTTTTTTTTTAATTAAGGCTTCAAAACACACAATAGATATGTTTTCACAAGCCCTTTGATTATTGGGTGTTTTTGTTTAGAGTTTTTGCTTTAAACTGATGTGAGAATCATTGAGCCTACTCATTCACATAAAACAATATATTCATTTACATTTTGTAAAACACTTTTTCTTTACTCAGGCCTTATGCGAGTAGGCGTGAACGAGACATGAATAATAATGTTATCAGTCCTGAGAAACAAAGACCTGCCTAATAATGAGCTGCATAATAAATTTGCTTTAGGTAGGCCTACTAGATTTTAGGTTTACTAGATAAGTACAGTAGCAGTAAAAAATAAAAAAAGTTTTCTGGGGGGAAAATCTAAATATTTTTTTACTTAAAGTTTTTACTTAAAGCAAGCTAAATTATCTGCCAAAAAAGAAACAAGATTTCAATCAGAAATGTTTTTGAAAGAAGAGCTAAAAAAACGTAATATTGTGACAATTGGTAATGATGAATGTTATAAGCAAAATATTTGGGATTATGCAATGCAATTATCATTTCAAATCTTTTCCCAGTCATTTCAATAACAAATATTTTCTGAATCATTTGTAAACGATCAAATACACAAAATACTCAAATATCATTTCGAGCTTCAGTCAGAAACACGTGAAATGCAGGAGCCAGCGCTAAGGCTATTGTCTGCTATATTGGTATCAAATATACTAATATATGTATTATACCAGTCTGTTATATTATATCAAATATATTAAAAACATTGATTAAAATTAAGATACAATTTATACAAAACGAAATTCAGTTTAAAGAAAGCAATTCACTTTCTAAAAAACAAACAAAAAACAACAACATAGGGTATAATATTTAAACATCAATATGAAGCAAAACATTGATTAAAATTAAGATACAATTTATACAAAACAAAATTCACTGTAAAAAAGGCAATTAATACTCAAATATCATTTCGATCTTAAGTTCATTTATGAGACGCTTGCGCTAAGGCTATTGTCTGTTAAATTGACTTCTTATAAAATAAGAAGCAACTATATTAAAAACATTGATAAAAATTAAGATACAATTTATACAAAACAAAAACAGGCCAAATAAATCTTGTCTAAACAGTCTTGCGTCATGTTGCATCAGGATTTATATTTAAACAGTCTTTTTGCATTTAAAATTCACAGATGCTAACTGAGCCTTTTAAACTTAGCCTACCTTACAATTTACCTTACAATGAACTCTCAATCAGCCTTCCGTGAGGAGAATTATTCAAGGATTATTACTCAAAGCGATGTATCTGATCCATAGCTTCACTAGTTGGTTGCATGAGTTTGTGTGTGTGTGTGGGCGTCGACTTATGGATCGCCTGTATTTGAATCTGAATGAGCGCGTGGTCCGTGGGCGTGGCCGCATTAGCGGGTAATGAGGCAGTAATGAGCTGACTGATATCTCTCACTTTTCACACAGATTACCTAAACACAGAATATTTGTTTTCGTTTTGATTTACATGATTTAAAACCTGACATTTCAACATTTCTTTAGACATTTGTCTCATGTTTGTGTGTCAAGTTCTCACTAAGCTAGAGGTCATTTTCTGAAGAGAATCAGATTAGACATCATTGAGAGAGAGGCTGAAGATCATGAATCATGTTCGTTTCCCTTATTTTGCAAAAAGCACAACAATTTGTTTTTATTGTGACTTTACACATAAAAAAAAATAGAGACTTAACAGCTTATAATGATGTATAACACTTGCCTGAATGATAAAAAACGACAGAGTTATTTGAGTCTCTTTGGCACTGATAAGAAAAAAAGCAAGCCAATCACGCCGGCGCGGCGGCCGACTCGAGAGGGTTAAAAGCACACTATTTGTTAGCTGTTTGTGTGATCAATTTATTTATCAGAGCGGAGCAGATGGCAAATGTTCAGATTGCACAGAAAGGCTCTGCCAATGACAGAGGAGATTTCTGGAGGCTGAGAGGTCAAAGGGCAGCCAAGAAAAAAGATCTTCGCAAGAGCAGAGAGGATCTCAGTGCTACACCAGTCACTACACGCTTCCCAGCCTACGAGAGAGTGGTGCTACGCGAAGGTACGCCCATCATGCAATATTTCACCTAATATGCATTTTAGTTGAAAATTCATTTCATTGTGGTTTTGTGCTTAATTTGAAAAAAAAAAAAATGTAATTAAATATATATATTTTTAAAAGGTCTTTTTAAAATGTTGAATTAAATAAGTTGTTTTTTATGTTTATTTCTATTTTACAAGAAGATTTACCTAATATGCTTTGTTAGTTTACACATACTTTTAAATAATTTAGTGCTTTTTTTTTTTTTTTTTTTTTTTTTTTTTTTTTAGTGTATTGTATGCAAACATGCATTATACATAAGGCTTTAAGTAAAGTGTTACCAGATTTTTAATACTGGTTAGATGAGGCACTCAACTTGTTTTGTTTCTTTATACATACAATTATATTTTTATTAATATTTTTTTATGAATTTAAAAAATGAAAACTTTAGGGTTGTGATGATGCACTTAGCTTACGAGATGATGCATGATATTGTGTTCACAAGACGAGATAATATTTAAAACCTAGGGGTTTTTTTGTAAACGAGTAATCAGTTGATTATTTTGACGATTAATCAAGTAATCTGATATTTGCCAGAAACTCAACTCTGTCATCTTGATATCGGGAGACAGATTTTCACCTCAACAAGAAGTATCGCCACATTTTAATATCGCAAGATCTTGTTTATATGTTTATGTACTGAGACTTTTTTTCTGTCTCTCCCCAACCAGCTGGGTTTAGAAGACCCGTCGTAATATTCGGCCCTATTGCAGACGCGGCCAATGAAAAACTTGGCAATGATCTTCCAGATGAGTTTATCGTTGCAAGTAAGTCATTCACAACTATAAAAGATCTCTGCAAATATAGTGGTGTGTGGATGAGATTTTTGATCTGTGCATGTTTTTCTTGTGACAGAGACGGAACCTAAAGATGCGGGCACAGAGAAGTCGTCTGGTGTGGTGAGACTGAATACTATTCGACAGATCATCGAGCAGGTAAACACCCCACAATTACCCTTCAGAATCTGTGTAAAAATTCATTAATATTTAAAAAAAAAAAAAACTTTTTTTCTTGTTCATAGGATCGACACGCTCTGCTTGACGTCACTCCAAAGGCTGTGGACACCCTAAATTACACCCAGTGGTATCCCATCGTCATTTTCCTCAACCCGGATAGCAAGCAGGGGGTGAAGACCATGAGAACCCGTCTGGTTAATGGCTCCAACCGCAGCTCACGCAAGCTTTACGAACAAGCAGTTAAACTGCGGAAAACCTGCTCACACCTATTCACTGGTAAGTCTGATGAGCCACTCCTCAGGAAAACAAATATGCTTATGAAATACACTATTAATATTTATCAATGTATACATTTGGATTCTTTATCCAGCTACCATTGATCTGAACTCTTCCCATGATGCCTGGTTTGGAAGTCTCAAGGATGCCATACGAGAACAACAAGATAAAGCTGTCTGGGTCTGTGAAAGCAAGGTAAGCATTTATTCAAGCGCAAAAAGACACAAAAGAAAACTTATTTCAGTACTTGCTCGCACACAGAGCGAGTTGTGCTTGAATGGACAAATACAGACAAAATTATGTCAAAACGCACATCTTGGTGAATATCCTAGTAAACTTAGTCGGTAAAGTAGACAGTTGAGAAAGAAAGTGCAGGTGTGACAGTATATTAGAGCCGTACATTCCTAATTAACCATCTGCTACTTATCATTAATGTTAGTTAAACAACTAAAGACAGAAAACATCACTCACTGATCTTGACTGAATACTTTGTGGAACTTTAATAAGGATTAATATATACAGTGAAGACTATGCAGTGTTATTTTACATTTGATTACTTTATTCATTTTCTGTACCTGATAACTTCTGTTAAGGTCCATTCACACCAAGGACGGTAACTATAAAGATAACGATAAATATATAGTTCTAAAAATCGTTCTCAATATTAAAGAATAGCAGAGTTCACACCACAGCTATAACGAAAAAAGCACAGAGAAAGGATATCGTTGGAATCCCTTTCGGAACGATTTTATTCAGCTGATAAAAACATTGATAGCCAGTCAGAATCCATCCTGCTGTAACGAACCCGAGCATTTAAAGTGACAGACAAGCACGCACTTAGAATAAACAGAATGATATCGTGTGCTGGTGTGGACACTTTTATACTGTAGTTATTTAAAAAAAAAAAAAAAAACAATGCAATTTTCTAAGAAATTTTCATATTTATGTATTTTGGTTGCATTTGTGAGTTAATAAAAATATAACTGGTAGTGTAAAATAGGCACGTAATATCAATATATCGATTAATATACTGCCAGTGTTTCTCTCGCGCAGCTGAACCGTGGCGTGTGTATTGCAAATGCAGACGAATATTGGTCATTCGGTCACATTTTCCGGTGTTCTTCTCCGATCCCAGTACGTCTCGTGCTTCTATTTATTATGGGCAGCATATATCTGCTGCAAATGCGACCGGGTTCCCCTCTGTCCCAAACACACATGCATATATAGCATGCTGTATATAGGTAGTTTACATTATTAAAGTAACATTAAAGTTAAGATATGCCTCTAGTTTTAATCATTTAAATGTGTCTTTGAAGTTTGGGCAAAAACTTCTGACAGCTTTAGTCGTTGTTTATGCACATGTATATCTTCAAAATAGACGGCTAGTTATACACTATAACGCTATGCTGAAAGCTCCAGTATGTGAACCTTTTGCAGATAAAAATACAAGTGCATTTTCGTTTACTATTGACACAAATCAATAAGTAAATCATACTCAACTATTATAGTAAACAACATTTCCTAATTAGGCCTACTCTGTATACATTTTATGATGAATTGTATCATTAGTTATACATAATGTTTAAAATGCTTCTTGTGTTCATATATTTCATTATAAAATGGCATACTAAGTACACTACCCTTCCTGAAATACAATTAATATTGTCATCATTCATTGATTTCATGTTAAAATAATATACAAATTCACTACCCTCTTTGAAATACAATAATCAGTAAAAAAGAATCATCAGATTAATCTGGAAAAAGAATCGTTAGATTAGTCGGCAAAAAAAACAATCGTTAGTTGCAGCTCTAGTGATGAACCTGGTTTACGCCCCTACTCTCTTCCCAGTCTGTCAGTAACGCTCTGTTTAGTTCCTTTCTCTATGAAGCCCCTCCTTCTGAAAAGCACAATGTGCTCTGATTGGTCAGCTGGATCAGTGTGTTGTGATTGGCCAACAGCTTCTAACATGTTTGGAAAATGCCACGCCCCTTACCATAACAAGTTTCAACACACTACTAACTCAACCAGGCCCAGCCCCTTTATTATGAGTATGTCTTGAGCGGGAATTATTTAAACGAGGAATATTGTGACGTGTTCGTTCACGGGAGGACACCCAAGACTACAATTGAGGCGTTTCAGGGAGTTCAGAAACAGTGCGCACTGATATAGAAAATAACTCCCTTTGGAGGGACTTTGTATCTTTGCAGACCTTTTTCATGCTCAAACAGCAACATCACACACTAAAGATAGCTGAACATGGGGAAAAAAGCACAATAGGTCCTCTTTCATGCTTTTACAGCCTTATTAAAATGTGAAGTTACAAATGAGCAGGGCCCGTATTTATCAAGCTTCTCAAAGTGCCATTTTAGTCTTAACTGCTGAGAATTAATCCTACTTTCAAGTATAAAAGCAAGTCAAATCACATTTTTTAAAGCTAAGAATCACTCTTACTCTCCCAGTTATTTAAGACAGCTCGAGAGGTTTCTCAAGTGGTTAGGAGTGGCCAGTAGGGGCTTGTGATGGCACTGAGGAGACAAAGACGTGCACAAATCTTTCAGGAGAGGAAGAATGTTTTTGAAATGTTTGACAACAAGCAGTTAATCAAACTTTATCGTTTGGACAGAGCAGGCATCATATTTGTCAGCGCTGGTTTATGTTGGGCTGAACTTGCCTTTTTATTTCTTAAAAATCGCTGTTTGACTAATTCAGCAAGCAGTAGCGCTTCTTCCTCCGACCAATTCAGGTTTCTTTTGGATTATTTCATGAAAGATAGCCTATCAGGCAGGTCGGTTAACAGCACACCAGTTTAAAATGTGTAAGACATGGTGGAAAACATGTTTATTTTCATTTCCAATGTGTATATCACCATTCAATGTGAATTTATCTGAGAGTATTCTTAAATAAGGAAATCTATTCAGTGATTGGTCCATGCCTATGTCTTCATCCAATATCCTGTTTGTGGCACAGCAAAGTGTTGTGAATCATCTCTAAGAATGACACTTAAGATTTAGTCCTACACTTCACTTAAATTATGACTGAGATGCTTGATAACTAACTAAGCGCAGCTTTGAGCCAATAATTTTTTTTACTCTTAAAGGGATAGTTCACCCAAAAATGAAAATTCTGTCATTTACTCACCCTCAATTTGTTCCAAACCTGTATGAGTTTCTTTGTTCTGCTGAACACAAAAGAAGATACTTTGAAGAATGTCTGTAACAAAGCAGATAATTAAGCAACTATTGACTACCATAGTATTTTTTCCCTTCTATGGTAGTCAATGGTTGCTCTATCTTCTTTGTTACAGACATTCTTCAAAATATCTTCTTTTGTGTTCAGCAGAACAAAGAAACTCATTCAGGTTTGGAACAACTTGAGGGAGAGTAAATGATGACAGAATTGTCATTTTTGGGTGAACTTTAAGTCAATTCTTAGCAGTGCTCTTGTAAGTAATTCTCAGAGGCTTGAATAATACGGGCCCAGAGCTTTTAGAGCTAAATTGTTTGTGTGTGTTTCAGCTTGATGGATCTGAGGAGGACTTGGATATCCAGGACGATCGCATGTCATACCTGTCGGCCATGAGCGCAGACTACCTAAGCATGGACAGCCGGCTGACCAGTGATTACGAAGATACGGCGGATGAGGGCGGCGCATACACAGATAACGAACTTGACGAGTCCACCGACGAGCCACAGCCCATGTCAGCGATAAGTCGCTCGTCTGAGCCGGTTAGCGAGGAGGTGAGTGTGGCTCTGTAAACTACTCCACGCATTACCTGTCATGTCCTCTGTGCTATTTCACCACTGTTGGGAATGTGATTCCAGCCATACCCATCTGGAAACACAGAGTCATTTGATTATCAAAATCAGTAATCTGTAAAGGTCACTCATCCTGTTTTCACTATCGGTATCATTATCACTGACCGTCATATGAGTATCAGTGATGAGAAAGGTGGGTTCATGGATCCAGCTTTGTGCACACTGCTCCCCACAGGACACTTGTAAAACTGCATATTCAACCCACATTCATGTTGAACATCAGTCTGGCACATCATCTTTTTGACTTTGTAAATTTCTAGTAAATAGTTCAGTGACAATGAATGCATGTGCCATTTAAACAGGGTTTGGTTTAATGAATCTAGAGGTCAAGTGGTGGAACCATCAAGTACATTTTTTTTTTACATTTTTAAACTTTTTTTTTAAGACCACGTTACCATTTTTTAAAACTAGCAGGGATTTTTAAACAATGAATAATTAATATTATAAAGTTGTTGGTTTTTTTACCATTATTAAAAAGCTTGAGCTAACCTTACAATGTCATAAAAAGGTCAAATTATAATAAGGGACATCTCTGTGATGTAATTTTATGTTTTATGAGATCCTGTTTCAGATACTTTTAAGTTTAAGACAACTTTTCACTGTTCATTTTTAATAATAATATTACTTTACAATGTCATTCAGAAATTGAGGGTTATATATTTTATATTGTATATCTTATTTGATTTTTATTCAGCAAGGGTGCACTAAAATGATCAAGTGACAGTAAAGGCATTTATAATGTTACAAAGTGTTTCTATTTGAAATAAACACTGTTCTTTTGAAGTTTCTGTTTGTCAGAGAATCCTGAATTTTTTTTATCATGGTTTCCACAAAAATATGAAGCAGTTTTCAACACTGATATTAAGAAATGTTATATTAGAATGATTTCTGAAGGATCATGTGACACTGGAGTAATGATGCTGAAAATTCAGCTTTGATCACAGGAATAAATTACATTTTAAAAGATATTACAATAGAACAGTTATTTTGAGTAGTAATAATATTTCACAATATTACTGTTTTTAAAGTGTACATAGTAGTAGTATTAATAATACAAGAAATATGCCAACATCTTTCATAAAGTTTTCTTTTTCCAAGTATTGTAGTCTTACGATGACTTATTTTTGTTGAATATGTATTAAAGTCATTGTCTGCATTATATAATGTGTTTATTTGTCATTCCTTTTCTCCCAATCAGAGGCCCATGCCTGTTCCCCATGAGCGTTCAAAGAAGCCTGCGAGCAGAGAGGTGCAGCGGGACCCCAGTCCACCTCCATCATTTGTTCCAGAACCCCCTAAGGTCAGATGTCCTGTCATTTTCTTTACACTTCCTTTTCCTCCCTGAAATATCCATGAGCCGTGATACAGACTTGAGCTAAGTTCAACAACCCCTGGTGTTTCTGCAGGTCAGGTCAACTTCCCGTGCTGCCGACTCCAAGAGTTTTGACTCCCGTTCCAGCAGCACAATCAGCAGTGATGTTCCTGTCAGCACCAAACCCCTTCCACCGCCAGTAGCCCAGAAGCCCAGTTTCACGATGAAGACAGGCCCAGCTGACGACACGACCCCCAAAGACCCCGCAGATGACCCTGCCAACCGCACCTTCCGGGGAAAGGTGAAGGCTTTTGAGCAAATGGACCACCTGGCCCGGGCCAAAAGGATGCTGGAGCTCCAGGAGGCCGAACAAGCACGGGTTTGTGTCTCATCTCAGTCACACAAATTACACAAGCACCTGTAGATCTGATAGAATGAGCCTCACAAAAATATAAAAAATGTCAGCAACATTAAGATTCATTAGTTAACATTAGTTAACTATATTAGTTAACATGAACTAATAACGAACTGCACTTTATTTATTTCATTTATTACCTTTGTTCATGTTAGTTTCAACATTTACTAATGCATTATTCAAATCTTGTTAACATTAGTTAATGCACTGTGAACTAACATGAACAAACCATGAACAGCTGGATTTTTATGAACTGACGTTAACAAAGATGAACTAATGCTGAACAGACCTGTTGTTCATGGTTAGTTCATGTTAACTAATGCATTAATTTGAACTAATACAACTTATTGTAAAGTGTTACCAAAATGTAATATTTCACCCCAAAATCAAAAGAAAATGAAGCATTCATTAATTAATTCCTTTGTTGTCCTTATTGTGATGATAATTAAGCACATTTCCCCCATTTCAATTTGATTTAATTTATAAATGATTTATATAATTTTTTATTAAAATCAAAATGTATTTAAATTTTATATGGTATGCATACACACGGATGGATGGATGGATGGATGACCGAGAGAGAGAGAGATGGAGAGAGAGAGAGAGATGGAGAGAGAGAGAGAGATGGAGAGAGATGGAGAGAGAGAGAGAGATGGAGAGAGAGAGAGAGATGGAGAGAGAGAGAGAGATGGAGAGAGAGAGAGATGGAGAGAGAGAGATGGAGAGAGAGTGAGAGTGAGATAGACAGAGACAGATATATCGACAGATAGATAAACAGAAAGATAGATACATGGATGGATGGATGGATGGATAGATGATACATACATAGACGGATGGATGGATGGATGGATGGATGATGCATACATAGACAGATAGATTGATAGATACAGACAGATGGATGATGGATGGATGATACATACATAGACAGATAGATAGATACATAACGATAGATAGATAAACAGACATACACAGATAGATAGATAGATAGATAGATAGATAGATAGATAGATAGATAGATAGATAGATAGATAGATGGATTAGATAGATAGATAGATAGATAGATAGATAGATAGATAGATAGATAGATAGATAGATAGATAGATAGATAGATAGATAGATAGATAGATAGATAGATAGATGGATGGATAGATAGACGGATATACAGACAGATGGATAGATAGATGGATATACAGACAGATGGATAGATAGATGGATATATATACAGATGGATAGATAGAAGGATATATGGATGGATATACGGATGGATGGATGGATGGATGGATATACAGATGGATGGATGGATGGATGGATATACAGATGGATGGATGGATGGATGGATATACAGATGGATGGATGGATGGATGGATATACAGATGGATGGATGGATGGATGGATATACAGATGGATGGATGGATGGATATACAGATGGATGGATGGATGGATGGATATACAGATGGATGGATGGATGGATATACAGATGGATGGATGGATGGATGGATATACAGATGGATGGATGGATGGATATACAGATGGATGGATGGATGGATATACAGATGGATGGATGGATGGATATACAGATGGATGGATGGATGGATATACAGATGGATGGATGGATATACGGATGGATGGATATACGGATGGATGGATGGATGGATGGATGGATGGATGGATATACAGATGGATGGATAGATAGATATACAGATGGATGGATGGATAGATGGATAGAAATACAGATGGATGGATGGATAGATAGATATACAGATGGATGGATGGATATACGGATGGATGGATGGATGGATGGATGGATATACAAACGGATGGATGGATGGATGGATGGATGGATATACAAACGGATGGATGGATGGATGGATGGATATACAAACGGATGGATGGATGGATAGATAGACAGACAGACAGATGGATGCATACATACATAAAATGTAAATTAAATTATAAATTCCATTACATTTTAATCATAAAATAACTTTTTTTTTTATTAACGCTGGTGTTTATCTTTTTGGTTTATAGCTGGAAATATCTCAGAAACATCCTGATATTTACGCAGTTCCCCACAAGCCAAAACCAAACCAAAACAGGCCACAACCAATTGGGTAAGTTTTTGTTTTTTTCCACCAACCCTCTCTATCTTTTTCTCTTTTTTTCTCTGATACTCTTTCCAACACATGTATGAATCCCAAAAGTGTCTTTAATGGTACGTCCTTTCAGTGATGGCTCTATTCCCTTCAGCTCCAGCTCAAACGCTGAGTCCCAGAGCTCCTCCAAACCACCGTATTCAGAGAACCGCTCTCACTACCGCGCCGATGATGATGAAGAGGATGAGTATCGACGGCAGTTAGCTGACCAAAACCGCAGAGGCTATTACAATCCCAAGAAATACAACGACACCGAACTGTAACTCCCAACATGCCATAAACCTCATGGGCTGTACAGCGTCACAACAGAACAAGCGTCGTATCTATGTTTGGAGGAAGAGGAAGTGAGTGTGCTGATAGTCGTTGTGTTCGTGGGAGGAATCGTCCACTAACCATCTCTTGAAAACACAGACAGCAGATTGAAAACACTGACAGCAGATGGGATATTGTTCTCCACATGCAGTATAAACGTGCAATTTATAAAACGGCATCTTTTTATACCTGCAATGTTTTTATATAAAATTTCAATGTATATTTCAAGTTTGCTTGTAGTAATTTTTTTTTCTCAGAAATATTTTGTACGTCTTTAGTTTTTATTTTCCCACACTGTTTCTAACGAAAGCTACTAGATGGAGTTAACGTTACACTTTCCTCTTTAACAGCACTAAACTTTGCCATTAACCAAAAGTCAAAGTGGGTTAAATGTTATTTTCCCCAAAACATTGCTGGAGTGCCTTAATGTCATTGATCACACTAATTATTAAGAAACTTGTTTAGCAAATAATTTTATGCTTGCTGCATATAGTACTATGCAATAATTATGATTAGAAAACTGGCTTATGATAAGATTATGTGTAATGTTCACACTATTGTTATGTGTCTATGATCAGTGCTTTGGGCTTGACCACTAATAAAACACAGATTGGTGGAATTTTTACATTTTAAAGACAAATAAATAAACCTGACTTTTAATAATTCTGCTTTGCCTGTCTTTAGTTCTGCTTTCATCACTATTATTAATTATGCCATTGTATTTATGCAAGATTTTGCTGTTTAAATTGTTAATACCATTCAAAAGTTTGGGGTTTTTTAAGAAATTAATGCTTTTGTTCAGCAAGGATGCGTTAAATGTATCAAACCGTAAGGACATAAAAATGCTGTTGTGATGTAAAATATGAAGCAGCACAACTGTTTTCAACACTGATAATGATCGGAAATGTTTATTAAGCATCAAGTCAGCATATCATCATGTGAAGACTGGAGTAATGATGCTGAAAATTCAGCTTTGATCACTGGAATACATTACAATTTACAAAATATTCACATAGAAAACAGTTATTTTAAATTATAATTGTTTACAGTATTACAGGTTTTATTGTAAATTTGATCAAATGAGCAGAAGAGACTTCTTTCAAAAACACTTTATTTTAAGGTGTCAATGTTACAGTGTAATTATATATTTAAGTACTGAATAATATTAACTAACTACATGTACTTACTATCGCGGGTTGGTTGCATGTAATTATGCCTAATTCACTGTTATTACTATGGGAAGTACATGTAACAAGGACACTTTAAAATAAAGTGTTCCCAAAAAATATGACCAACCCCAAACTTTTGGACTGTAGACAGTATATTATAGGGTGACCAGACTTCCAGTTTTCTTGGTGTTCTGTCCCCGACTAACGCTGTCCCCGTTTTACAGCTCGTTCAAAACAACCCACAGATATACAGGTGCTGGTCATATAATTAGAATATCATCAAAAAGTTGATTTATTTCATTAATTCCATTCAAAAAGTGAAACTTGTATATTATATGCATTCATTACACACAGACTGATAAATTTCAAATGTTTATATCTTTTAATTTTGATGATTAAAAATGACAACTAAGGAAATTCAGAAAATTAGAATATTACTTAAGACCAATACAAAGAAAAGATTTTTTGAAATCTTGGCCAACTGAAAAGTATGAACATGAAAAGTATGAGCATGTACAGCACTCAATACTTAGTTGGGGCTCATTTTGGCTGGGGCACTGCTCAGGTGTTATGAGAGCCCAGGTTGCTCTGATAGTGGCCTTCAGCTCTTCTGCATTGTTGGGTCTGGCATATCGCATCTTCCTCTTCACAATACCCCATAGATTTTCTATGGGGTTAAGGTCAGGTGAGTTTGCTGGCCAATTAAGAACAGGGACACCATGGTCCTTAAACCAGGTACTGGTTGCTTTGGCACTGTGTGCAGGTGCCAAGTCCTGTTGGAAAATGAAATCTGCATCTCCATAAAGTTGGTCAGCAGCAGGAAGCATGAAGTGCTCTAAAACTTCCTGGTATACGGCTGCGTTGACCTTGGACCTCAGAAAACACAGTGGACCAACACCAGCAGATGACATGGCACCCCAAACCATCACTGACTGTGGAAACTTTACACTGGACCTCAAGCAACGTGGATTGTGTGCCTCTCCTCTGATCCTCCAGACTCTGCGACCCTGATTTCCAAAGGAAATGCAAAATTTACTTTCATCAGAGAACATAACTTTGGACCACTCAGCCGCAGTCCAGTCTTTTTTGTCTTTAGCCCAGGCGAGGTGCTTCTGACGCTGTCTGTTGTTCAAAAGTGGCTTGACACAAGGAATGCGACAGCTGAAACCCATGTCTTGCATACATCTGTGCGTAGTGGTTCTTGAAGCACTTTTTGGCACAGTCCACTTTTTGTAAATCTCCCCCACATTTTTGAATGGGTTTTGTTTCACAATCCTCTCCAGGGTGCGGTTATCCCTATTGCTTGTACACTTTTTTCTACCACATATTTTCCTTCCCTTCGCCTCTCTATTAATGTGCTTGGACACAGAGCTCTGTGAACAGCCAGCCTCTTTTGCAATGACCTTTTGTGTCTTGCCCTCCTTGTGCAAGGTGTCAATGGTCGTCTTTTGGACAACTGTCAAGTCAGCAGTCTTCCCCATGATTGTGTAGCCTACAGAACTAGACTGAGAGACCATTTAAAGGCCTTTGCAGGTGTTTTGAGTTAATTAGCTGATTAGAGTGTGGTACCAGGTGTCTTCAATATTGAACCTTTTCACAATATTCTAATTTTCTGAGATAATGAATTAGGGATTGTCCTTAGTTGTCAGTTATAATCATCAAAATTAAAAGAAATAAACATTTGAAATGTATATTATATTCATTCATTACACACAGACTGATATAAGTTTCACTTTTTGAATGGAATTAGTCAAATAAATCAACTTTTTGATGATATTCTAATTATATGACCAGCGCCTGTATATTGCAAAAAGGCGCCCAACCAACATAGGAGCTATCGTGTAATGGTTATTTTCACCAGCAGATGGTGCTGTGTGATACGCTGACTCTTCTTGGTCGCGCGTGCTGCTACCAAGAGCAGAGCCCCATTATCATCAAATATCAAAAGACACATCGTTTTCGCTTTTGGTAGTAACATAATAACTATTCATGTTAAATTAAAGTAATACTGTTTGTATGTGCTTTATAACAGAGCCTCAACAGGGTGCGGGATTGTTTTGTCCCCAAAAGTTCAGCAGTCACTCACAAGTGATTCCCACACATCTTAACTATAAAAAAAACCCTAAACAATTACACTTGCAACAAATTCATGTGCAGAATACACATACTTTCTGATTAAAGTAAGCCTAAAATGCAAAATATCAAGACCAATTAAGCATAGTAGGAGTTATTTTCAAGTACAAACGTAACACATTTGAAGTAAAAAAAAAAAAGTAATTTATATAGTATAAACTTGTGAAAATTAAAATATTAAATACAATTATAAAATGTCAAAATATTTGTTAAATAGTTGCATTTAGAATATTTGTTGTTTTATTTTTGTAATGTGTTTTTGTTAAGTCATGTTATAATACTGTTTTGAACTGCTTGTTATTTACAATGGTTTTTATTAACTGTTTTTTTTTTTTTGCGTTGAATTGTATTAAATCCAGATCAAAAATCCTAATAATCAGACTAAATCATAATAATTATTAATTTTAATAATAATATAGGGAGCCCACAAAAACAACAAAAACAATATTGTCCCTGTTTTTTAATTAAAAGATAATAACAAATGAGATTTTAGTGATATTTTGACCACTCAAATAGGAAATGTCCCCGGTTTCCATTTTAGAAATCTGGTCACCTTGTATAAAAGGGGCTATATGCGTTTTTCTGAAATTTAAACTCGCGACTGACACCTGTGGCCAAAAAACAGAACTGCTCTCATTTTCTGCTCGCTCTCGCAGTGGTGGTGACGTCACATCCGCAGACAGCGCGGGAAAAGACGACCCGCCAGAAAATAGGAAAAATAGGATACAGGCTTATAGGTGCACCCACTGTGAGCGGACAAGGTGTCAGTATGCTCATCAGGAAATGTTTGAGTCATAAATGGTAAAATAAAAAGGCTATTGTTACGTTTATTTTGGGGAAAAAGTTGCATATAGCCCCTTTAAGTTTAAAATTCCACAAGTTTGCTACATTCCGTAAATTACTTTAGCTGTGAATGTTTTCTTTTGAACTAATAGTTCCATGTGTTGGAGAACAGATTAACAAGGAAAGATGGAATATCAGGAAAGATCACTCTAATCTTGGTCAATAAGAATCCACCTAGCAACCATATAGCAATGTGCTAGAAACCACTCAACAATTCAATAGGAAATCTGACACTGATGAAAAATATTGTGTAAATATTTGGTTCATTGATTCTTTTATTTTAGTTTATTGATGACAGCAGTACAGCTCAATAAATCAGGTTTGTGTCTACAACAGTTACACTGAATCTCTGTTACTGTGCTCAGTGCCATTGATCTCTGTGATAGTGTAGGTCCAGCCGTGCGTCGGGCATATGATAGATGGCCGTTAATTTCTCTTTGGTACGTTTGAACACATTGATGCCAGAGTGGAATGATAACGGCGTTCAGAGATCACTTCAGACCCATAGAGATTAAGGCAGGTCAGATGTTACTGGAATGGTTTAGTTTACGCACTAATGGAATAATAAATACGTACATCCCGTTAAATAAATCTGTAAACAGTTATATTAAGAATATCTCAATAAATAATAACTCTGGGTCAGCGTAGTGAAAGGTGATGTGGTGGCCCTGCAGAGCTTCAGATGTAGACGGGTTGTTCCTGGGCTGTGAGCAGGCGGTACATGGCTGCAGGCATGGTCTTCATATGGATCTGAGAAAAACAGATTCAGATGATTACAACTTCACTGGATCACCATTTATGTGTGCTTTGAATTGTTATTATTAGAGTATTAAACCATTAGCTTAGCAACATGCTTACTTGAAAGGTGTAAACAGGTCCGAATATGCCTACTTCCATATTATATAGTACGTGAAAAACAGTATGTGAGCTGCATAGCATGTCTGAATTCATAGTATTCATAAAACAGTAGGTGAAAAGTATTCATTTGACCTATTGGCGAGATTCTGAAGTGTGCGTATGATGGACACTTTATCCCATGAGGCCACGGGAGAGGATTTGTGAATATAAGGGAAGCGTCTGACGCGGTTGGTCTCGTGACAGTGACAACATGGCGGATATAGCACGTCTGAGTTTCATTCATACTACACGCATTCATACTGCATAGAATGAGCCAAAACATTATGGAACCTTGGAGTTGTGATCGATGATCAGTTGAACTTCACAGACCACACTGCTAGAACTGCGCGGTCCTGCAGATTATACAACATTAGGAGGATCAGGCCCTTCTGGTTTTATGGTTTGTTATTCCTCTGACCTCTGTTGGTAAATTCTCACCACTGCTGACCATGAGGAATCCACATTGGTGATTGGTGATTGGCACAAATATCGATTTCGATCTTGATTCAGTATCAATTCATTTGTATATAGTCTACTGTACATATAAGGAAAAATAAGTTTGCCTTTTTAGGACTATTTTAAACTTTTCTTGGGTTAAATTATATTTGCTTGCATTCATTAATATTCCCTTGTGTGTGCTTATATAAGTATCATTAAAAATATTAGGATGTAAGTGATTAATGTTTTAAACTTTCACATTTAAAGAAATCTAGTGTTTGATCATGTCTAAATATGTATTCAAATGCAAAACCTAAAAATAAGTAAGCAGTTACGATCTGCAATACTTTTTTGAGCAACTAGACTAGATGCATGTATATTTATTAAAGAGCCATACAGGCACCTAGTGGGTAATGGCATTACAAATGAAAATGATTATTTGTCCAGCCACAAAATGACTCTATTTTAACCTTAAATTACTACACTAATTGTAAAATAAATAATAAAAAATATTTTAAGTGGTTCTTAATGGACCATAATTATTGCACAAATAGTAGGCATATTTAGTACCAAAAGATCTCCACAAAATATTCAGTAAATATTATTAAACTAAAATATAGAACATTTATTTAATTGAAAATTTGGTTCAATATTAATATTATAAAGCGGCGAGAATATTTTTGGTGCTCCGAAAAAACGAAATAACGACCTCTATAGTGATGGCCGATTGCAAAACACTGCTTCATGAAGCTTCAGGGCGTTATGAATCAGCGAGTCAAATCATGATTCAGATCGCACGTCAAACCGGCAAACTGCTGAAATCACGTGACTTTGGCGCATCCGAATCGCTGATTCGACTCACTGATTCATAAAGGTTTGAATCTTCATGAAGTGGTTTTGAAATCTATATAAATTGTTATTTGGGTTTTTTTGGCGCACCAAAATATTCTTGTCGCTTTATAATATTAATATTGAACCACTGTACTCACATGGACTGATTTAAATATGTTTTTAGTAGATTTTAGGATCTTGAGAGAGGAAATGTCATTGCTGCCTATGCAGGCCTCACTGAGCCATCGGATTTCGACAAAAATATCTTAATTTTTGTTCCGAAGATGAACAAAGGTTTTACGGGTGTGGAACGGCATGAGGGTGAGTAATAAATTACATTATTTAAATTTTTGGCTGAACTAACCCCTTTAACATTAATGTTAACAATGTTGCGTCTCCATTACTTTCCACGATAAAATGATCCTGTAAATATGGTTGACATAATAATCAATGCACACTATGCTGTATTGTTTACCAAAAATTGCTGCAAATACCTGTATAGTGAAGATGTCGTCTATCCGTTCAAATGTATTGACAGCGCTGGTTTGTGTGGAACTATTGGGAGCTCCGTGAACCACGTGACCGTGCGCACCGCCGGGAGATGACAGCATGTCGCAACTCTGTTTTTATAACGACACTTAATATGTGGCGGCCGGTGTTGATTCTGTGGCGCACCGCCACATATTGGTCTATGTGTGGGAAACACTGCTTTAACTTCTGCAATAATCTGCAGAGTGCCTTCTTTAAAAAGAGACCAACCTTAGGTCTTTATTCAAAAGAATTCATGCATTATGCACATTTATTTTCATGTCTATGCTCAAATAGAAGAGTGACAGTTTGAACCATCTGAATTCAACAAATGGAATCTGACTGCCCAAACGTGCTTGACAGAGGACACTCTTTACCTCTCCCACAGCATTTGACAGGATATGAACGATCTTCTCGTGAGGTGTGGCCACTACGCTCTGACCGTTGATCTCGATGATGCGGTGGCCGACGCGGACCCCTCCTCTCTCTGCAATCCCCCCTCGCATGAGGCTACAAATCTGCCAACAAAACAAACTCTCTTAGAAGCTGCTACCAAGTAAAACATCGTAAAAACTGACGACAAATGAGCGATGTTTTGATGTTAATACCCACAATGCCATTCTGTACACTAAAACCCAATTGATAGCGAAGGTCTGGTCTGCGAATGAGCACCATGGTCACAGGGGGACACCTGACGATGTTCATCTTTATCCTGGATTGAGCCTTTAGCCCCTGAACACAGAACAAATAGACGAAACTAATCAAAGCACAGTTCAGTTCTCATACAATGGTGTCAATGCAGTTGGAGCAGAGCGAGCGTTTTCAGTTCATTCCTATGGAAGTTGATCTTCACGCTCATGCGAGTGGAATGAATTGGAAACGCTCGCTCTGCTCTGCACCAGTCCAATTCAAATTAGCTGCAATTTGGGGGCGGCAATTGCTTGAATGGTGGGTTCCTTATTATTCTTACTGAAAAAAAGCAAATTAATGTGACTGCATTGTTCCCAATATATTCCCAAAACGTTATTAGGGGCCAAACACAGAAGGTGCGAAGGCACCTATTGTATCCTTTGGCATTCCTATTATTATTATTATTATTATTATTATTATTATTATTATTACGCTCTGGAAGTCTATGGCAGCCCATAGAACCGTTTGATGGAAAGTTATGAAACTTGGAGCACAGACAGATGACAGTCCAAACATTCAACATAGCGAATTTGGAGTCTCTATCTTAATCTTTCTAGCCCCACCACCTGTCCAAAGTTTGACAATTGCCAATATTGCCAATAACTTTTGAACCGTAAGGGCTAGAAATAAAAGAATGTCCTCTGATTCCTTGCCTCAAGATGATTCGAATGCACCCTATGACACCATGAATATTTTTCCGCCATTTTGACTTTTCTAAAAAACCTACTTTTTCAAACTCTTCCTAGGCCGTTGTTCCGATTTTCACGGAAATTGAACCAGATCATCTTCAGGCCATACCGACAAAAAGTTATGTAAGTCAAATTTATTGGTAAAACCATTCTTGAATATAGCGCAAACGAATTTGACGAAATGAAAGTGCATTTTTGTCAAAAAAGACTATATTTTACGAAAGTATTGGCGTATCGTGACGAAACTCAGTATGTGTCTTCAGACCATGCCCTGAAGGTACTCAAAAGGGCAAAAGTTATAATAATTTCAAATATGCTAAAAACCTTTGATTAAATTTGCCTATTGTAATGAAACTGGTCTTACTATATTCCTTGGGTCATGCTGAGAACATAGATACCAGGTTTGCCAAACTTCCTGTCTGCCAATTTGTTTTTCTTTAAAAACCTTTTTCGATTTCCCCCTAGACCATTTGTCCGATTTTCACCAAAATCGAATCGTATCATCTTCAGACTGTGCCAGAAAAAAGTTATTGTTTTCGTATTGCGCAGCAACAAAGTTGAAGCATGATGCCAAAATGACTCTCGAGGCTCTAGCTCTGCAATGCTTTTGTCAAATGCCAAACTTTGTATGTCATTGTAACCTCACTCTGACCACACCACATCAATTTCGTAACTGAGCCACTTATTGGTCGAAAGTGATAGCCCATTAAATTGTATTATTAGTAATTGAATATGTGATTTTTCAGCCATTTTGGCTAAAAACATCTTAAAGGTCCCATTGCATGGCATTTTTCTATTATTTTATAATGTTTCCTGAGGTGTACTTATATTGTTAGTATGACTTTTACATCATAAAATGTCATAATTTAGAAATAAAAGGCATTTTTTCTATACTGCTGTTTGCCCTGTGGCTGAATGCCCTGCTTCAAGAGGCGTGTCTGCTGTGAGACTTCAGTAAAAACGCCCACTGTTGTGATTGGCTGACATCTTTGCATTTTAAATGAGCGGAGGGGGCGTGGTTTAACAAGGTCTACGAGGCAGGAGCAGGCACGAGCTGCTGCCAGAGAGACGGATGGACCTGAGTTCACTTCACATCAGTTCTCAGCATGTCTGAACTGTTGTAGTTACAGCATATACTTCAGGTTATTAGTCTATTTCTAGTCGGAGGGGCTGTCACTCATGTCAGAAAGTTAGTAACTTATGGTAAATTATAGTAAATTAAATTATAGTAAATTATGGATCAGCGCTGACTGGAGACGCGAACCGTTTAAAACGATTCAGTCCGATTTGGTGAACTGATTCGGTTCACTAAAAAGAACTGGTTCAAAAGAAAGATCGTTCGCGAACCGGACATCACTAATGTACCAGAGACGGAGCGATTGCTAACAAAATTATTTATAGTAACTACTGAGTTATGAGAGCGCTGTCAGTCAGCGCGAGTTTATTGTGTTTGTATCTGAGAGTTCTGAATAAACACGAGTCCCAGTCACGCCGAGTCCGTCTTCATCATTATTACCAACTTTGTAACACATGCAAAGTACCATTACAGCTGTCGAGATGAACGAGTTAAAAGTAAGTGTTGATAATAGCATTATTTTTTAAATAAAATAAAAGCGTCAGTGACGCGCGTTGAGTACACAACGCAAACAAAGACACAACAGCAGTAATCGAATGTAATCCAGTTTATTGTGGGGCTAGGCTGGCTAGCCCGAATATGCTCACGCTTACCCCCCTTCTGCTTAATCTCACGCCGCGTTTGGTGCCTCCGCTGTGGGCCAGATGCAGTACTGGGGGTCGGGGATGTTGAAGGCCACCGGCCAGTGCAGCCCGAGCTTCGGCGTGTGTGGGGTTTATCTCTAAAGATCTGACTCTGCCGATGTTGAGCAGAAACTCATGACTGTATGCACATTTTAGAACCGATAGACGCAACGAGGACGTACAAAAACACTGACTCACAAGATAGAAAACACCGTTCTGCTGGGAGAGAGAGAAGCCGCATTGTGTGCACGAATAATAAATAATTAGCTACACATCAGAAATCACTGATCACAGATCAGAAGGAACTGAAAAAAGACTTCTGTTTTCATTTGTACATCCAATCACTGAGAAACTGCCAGCGTTCACTCGTTCACAACCCATGATCTCTCGAGCGTTTGCATGGGCGTGCCAGATTCTCTGGGCGGAGGAAAGGGAGGTAACCGTTCCTGCTTGGACGTCAAACCAGGAGACTTCAGGATTGGCTCGTCTGGCCTGTCATTTTCTCAAAGGCAGAGAAAGACAGCCACAACTCGGTTTTACACCGATCAACATTTCTATCCACTTGGTTACAATATTCAGGCTAGGGGAACTCATATTAATGTTGAAAAACCTCATAAAATGAAAATTTCATGCCATGGGACCTTTAAAATATCTTTAATGGTTCATTGTTGCAGTTGGTCTGACACTCCCAGTGTCTTATCGTCTTCTTTGTGCTTGGCCCCAAATAATGGCTGCTCATAACATTGAAAGCATCCAGATTTTTTTATGTTTTAAAAACGTTTTTTTTTTTTAATTGTGAACGTAAGAGAAAACATCAAGGGAATGTTTTTTCTATTTTATAATTTTGCAAGTATTATGGGGACATTACTTTTGAATGTTTTCTGAACCATCTGAAAAAAAAAATTAAGTAGTAACGTTTAAAAAACATTAACATCCAACTAAAATGTTTTAGAAAAAAAACGTTCCATGAATAAATAAATAGCATTTTCAACGTTTTTACAGACCAGATAACTTTGAACCAACATTCAATTATTGTTACTGGAAGAATATTAGTTCATAACTTTGAACATTTCCAGAACGTTAAAGAAAAGTCACTTTCAAACCAGTTTTCTGTTGGTCAACACGGCAAACTCACATGATCGACTTAAAATCGACGAAAACTGCATGCGGAAATCTTTCCCCCACACGAAATACGCAATTCATTGGACTCCTATTGAAATGACTGGATTTCGCCCGTGGAAATTCGCAAAACAACAGTGAATGTGATCATACCTTAATTCTTATAAAGATACCATTTGTCAATCCCAAAATCCACACTGACCTGAATGAAAAAAATCTATCCAAGAAAATCTATCAAAGATAGCAGAATATAGTCAATTTAATTTGCACTTAATTAAAACGACCATTTTACCCAACATTTCTGTGTTATGTATTTTTATGATTATTATGCTGCGTTCACACCAAACGCGAATAGAGTGTCAGGAGCGAGTGATTTCAATGTTAAGTCAATGGAAAGAAGCGTTGATGCGCGTCTGGAGGTCCTGCGGTGTTATAGATGCGTTTCGCGCAGCGCGATGGACGTGATTCCGCCTCATTCGCGCGAACTGGATGGGAATTGAGCGTCTTGCGCGTTACGCGCAAGTGATTTTATTTGGTGTTTTTTGTGCATTCACGCGTTGGAAGCAAATTCGCGTCTGACGCCCGAGTTGAAAAATCTGAACTTTGGTGTCAATTCGCGCCGCGTTAACCAATCAGGAGCCTGCTTCCTGCTTGCTCACGTGGTAAAGTGACATGATGAGAAACCCTGCATAATTTAAAAATACTACTATTGTGTCACAAAATGAGGTTTTAAGACTTTTTCAGGTGAGAATGTAGTTGTTTAAAGCCCAAATCTGTGGTTTATTTATAAAGAGAGCGCCAATAAAAAAAAAAATGATTTTGCGTTTTTGGAGTTGTGAGATCCAGGTGATCACCGGGCACTCAGCGCTCATTAACCCTGGCGAGGCTAGTCCTTCTGACGTTTGCGCGTCTATTTCGCTTCGTGAATGGATTCAAAATGTTCAAGCGTCCAACTAGACGCGGTAGACGCGATTTTGACGCTCTATTCGGGTTTGGTGTGAATGCAGCATTACAGCTTTGAGCTATTAGCTTAGCAACATGCTAGCATTAAACTCCCTTCAGTGTGTGTAGAGCCTAAAAGCTAAAATGTTTGTTGTCAAATATAATAAAAAGATCAGAAATACAAAAAAAACAGAACAAACAAAGTCATACTTTAATGATGCTCTGACATGTCGAGAGCGGCAGTCCGACCAGACTGGTGCCATTAACGGTCATGATCTGATCGCCGATGTTGAGTCTTCCAGACTTGGCCGCGGGTCCGCCGTGCATCAGGCTGGCGATGATGACCGTGGGAAGGATGGAGCCCCAGCCGGACTCCACGATTACCACACCAAGAATCTCACCTTTCTGCTTCTCTATGTACACCTGACACACATCCATAATAATAATTACATAATTACAGGTCAAATCATAAATAATGAACTTGGTCATTTTATTTGTTATGATAGTTTAGCAGTTTAGTGTGCATGGCTAAAATCATTTTGAAATAATACATATCTTTAAATATTTTTTCTTTGGAATATCAGCCAATTTGCTTGTCTCAATTGTTGCCATCTCAAAAAGTCCAATTCTACCTACATTTTGTTTTTGTTGAAAATATCATGCTCTGGAATTGGCCATGTATTTTTTTTGTCTCTAATTTCTGTTATGTCATATACACTTCCTCCTTTTAAAATTATGGTTTAATTATATTCCTGGAATTATTTAACATTTTATTAACAGTGACATTATTAAGTATTTTTACTACATTTCAAATCAAGGTGTTTTTCAATATTATAATGCTTAAATTGACCGTTTACATATTTCCAGATCTTAATATTATGTTATAGATTTTTTTCCTGGCAAAATATTTACTGTAAATAATCTGGTATAGTGTGATAGTCCTATTGAAGGGTGCTGATTCTGAAATCCACTGCTGCTTCAATATACCTAAATATATCCTCATTAAATGTATAATCAAAGCATAAATCAAATATTTATCTTATATTATATATATTTTTTTTCAATGACTCTTTCCAGCTATGATATTACTTAATCATTAGGACCACTGATTGTTTGTTTCTTCATATATGTTTGTATTTGGTCTTGTAGGAGTGACTGAGGGTCTGGCCCATGCCAGGAGTGCAGTAACAGTGCTTACTCACTTAGCCCGGATGAAATATGGATTTGTCTTTCATTTAATATTAAATTTTATTCCTTTTATATTTTCTTTTACTGAAACACTAAAGAATTGTGGTGAATATTGTCTGTACCTCTTACTGAGAAAAAGCACATGTTATCAGTATGTTTTGGGAAACTTTCTGGTCAGAGCTGGAGCTCAACCAACTCCAACCTTGGAGAAACTGTGTATCTGTGAATGTGTGTAGTATTCTGTGTTACACATTAGCATTGAAGGTGTACAACGGGCATCCTAAGAGAGTGACAGGATGTTGTTCTGGGCAAGCTGGCACCTGCTCCAGACCTGGAAGGTCACTATGTGCCTAATTCCGGGGTGAAAGCGTCAACAAGTGAACTATGGAGACGTGCATCCAATTAACTGACAATGTGTGGAAATTTACTATGACTATCTATTTTCTCTTAGCCAATCAGAATCTTTCCTGTTGATAAATTGCATGTACGAAAATCTGGGAGTGAGCCTACAAACTGAGTCTTGAAGCTGGCTTCTGCTGATGAAACTGCAAACTATTCTTCAGTAAATTTTTCTTTAATTAATTGCACTCCTGACTCTTGGTCTTTATTCTTCACAACTGGTCTTGGTTCATAAACTGTTATCCCCTAATAGTTTATATATATTATATTATATTATATATATATATATATATATATATATATATATATATATATATATATATATATATAATACATGGCTGAATGGTCATTGCACACATTTTGTGTAGAAATCAACAGAAATCAAATTAATTATTTAAAATGTTATACTGTATGTATGATTTAATAAGAGACACCAAAACTGAGTGATATTAACATAATTACCCTTTGTTATCTATATGAATTTAAGTTTATGAATTTCACTGTAACAGGGTTGAAACAATGTAGTTGCAGCGTTTGGCTTAGCAACGATAAATAACCGTTGGTACTTTCAGGGCTGAACACACATATTTGAAATAATTGGCCATTGGAAAAAACAAATTGGAAAAAAAAAAAATATTGCTCAACTATTGTCACTTTATGGCCACTGGTCAACTTACATCTCTGCAGTTTTCAGACTTGGAGAAGTGAATGAGGTCGTCGTTGTACATGTCCTGAGTGTTGAGCAGGTCGCTGTACTCTCTCTGGCTCAGGTCCTCTGGATCAATGCCATTGGCTCTCAAAAACTCCTGATATGCAACGCTGAAGGCCTGACCAATGGACTGAGCAATCAGCTGAGCCTAACAGAGAGAAAGAATAAAGCAATGCAACGTAACATGCAGCCTTCATTTAAAGTATGTATGGTGTAACAGTTCAAACACTCACATCTTCTGATTCAAAAACATGGCAGATCATCTTGTACTGGCGTTGGTCGTCTCGTGCTGGGTTTGTGTGTTGCGTCTCTGCCGTGTCTAAGTTCTCCTGTGCGCTCTGAGAGCGAATCATCTTCCCGCGAGCCATCAGCACAACCATGTTCCCGATGTCGGCTATGTACGAGATGGTCCTCAGTGGATGGTCCATCATGGTGTCCTGTCAAGATGAGGATGCTAAAGATCACTTTGTGTTTTTGAACATTTGATCGCAACTAATCCTGTAACTGCTGTATGTATTTGTGTCCACAACAAATAAAAATAAAAAGTGCCATGATCTTAGAAACGTGCTCTTTGTATTCATTTTAGTTTTGTATGATTTTGACCAAAAAAGTTATAATTTCCAAAAAAGTATACATATTACATAATTATTTCCAAAAAGGTTTTTGATAAAAATTTTCAAGGTAAAATTTTATTTTTTTCACAAATATCATGAATTATTCATTCATAAATATCATTAGGATTTTGGGGAGTCACACCACATGACATTTTTCAACCTGAACTAACTTAACATGAAAAGGTCAAAATATCTGATATTTTTAGAGACTTACTGATATTGACAGATCCTCTCTATGATATCACTTACTGTTTTATGTTTGTTTCTGCATGTTGGTTCCACTACATGACATTGAATTTGAATTTAACAAAGCTTTTTTCTATAGTTTTTAGAAAAAAAATCATAATAGTTCTAAAAAATGTTTATAGGGTGGGCAATATGACCAAAATGTTATATCATGATTACTACAATAGAACAAAGACACAAATGAATTAGACCTACCTGAAAAACTTCAAGCACTAGACAGAAATACTCAATTGTATAAAGTTATCAAAATTTATATCGCCCACCCCTAAATCCCCTGAAACAGTCAACCAGAAATGCTTTACTTTATGTTCCAATAAAAATATCAAAATACATTTTAAATAAAATAAAGAAAACACATTTGTCTCTACAAAAAGCAACGAGGACGAGACTGTAGTCTGTCTAGTCTGTCTAGTCTGTCTAGCACAGACATGCAAAGCTGTTCACAATTCAAAGTGAAACAAGCATGAAAGTGATTCAAAGTGTGTTCTGCACCTGTGTGAAAGCGCTGAGCACTTTGATCCTCTGCGTTGATATAAAGAGGTCCACTTCAGTGCTGGACGGCGGCCCACTCTCAGTGCCCTGCTGATACCGTAAGGGAAGAAAACAGTTCTTACTCTTAAAGCAGCACATCACTTCCTGGGCTAGCAAATACACCACTCTCTAGTCCACCATCAGAGATGCTGTTAGATTTGAATCCCTTGGTACTTGTAATCATATAAAAGCCTGTCAAAAAAACACATTTTGATACAAGACGAAGGAAAAAGAACAGCAAAATATACATGATACTGCAATCTTACTAAAGACCCACATGTCTACAGGAACAAATACCATACCTTATTTCTGATTTTGGCCTGTGTCTGGGCTGTCTGCTCGGCAAGGGACAAATAAAAACAGAGAACGGTCAAATAAAGCCTACAAACTTAAAAGGGCATGGTGGGCGGCTCAGACGCGATTGGTTGGGAAACGATTGATACGCCCAAATTAAATAACACAGGAAAATTTGGCTGAAGGGGGGACAGGGTGCGTGGGATGTTATGGTATTGTGATAGGCTGAAGGTTTTTGGGAAACACTATCAAAATTTCAGCTCTGATCAGAATGACATCAGCGGCCCCAGAGACAAAAACTGACTCTCAGAATCAACTAACTGTCACTCACATTTGTTTGTTAACACATGGAGGCTAGATATATCCAGAGATGTTTGTGACATGTTTTTCATCCATAACCTCACATAACCTTAGATGAATCAGTATATTAGTGATTGAGAGCAGTATTGGTGTGTACATGTTTGAGCACGCTCTAAAATGAGAACAGACAGGAGCATCAAATAATTAGTACACCAGAGGAAACTCCAGCTAGGCGTCCCTGGTCTGTATATAGCGGTGTGTTCCTCACCCGGACGCGGCTCATGGCCTCCTGGGCTTGCTGCATGCGGCCGCTCTTTGTGGGCGTTCTCTCTGACAGCAGCTGGGTGAAACCCAGGTAGTTTGCGGCAAAAATTATGCCGTCAATCAAATCCTCAGGGTCACATGGGCCAGGAACTGTGGAAACATGCAGACCAAAGGCATAGCAGAACATTAAACCTTAAAAGGATTCAAATCAATGTGAATGCTCTGCATGTTTTACTTTTGTGTTTGTTTGTAATTCTCATTGGATCCTCAGTTCTGCTAAACTGTAATGAAAATCATCTTGTTTGGACACAATGATTTAAAAATAAAAAAAAATAAAAGCAGAACTACAAATATGTCGTATAAATACTTTTTATTTTTTTGTATAATGGTAATTAAAATTGAGGAGAAATGTGCTTAATTGTCATGAAAATAATGTCAACATGCACATTTTAAATATGCAAAAAATAAAATAAATCGATGTAAGAAATAAATGTTTATTATGTTTGCATTTATCAGTTATTTTAGTATCGAGATATTAGTTTTTATTAATATTTTGAATCAGATTTATATTTCATTTTAATTGTAAAGTTAATCATTTTTATTATTATAATTAATTTTTAATAGTTAAATAATATATTTAATAATATAGATATCTATATAGTTTATATACATTTTTATTTTATTTATAATTTGTATTTATTTTTAATAATTTATATTTATTTTTGTATTTTAGTTGTTTTAATACAGCAATACATAAATTTAAATTACATTATATATATATATATATATATATATATATATATATATATATATATATATATATATATATTTATTTATTTATTTATTTATTTATTTATTTATTTATTTATTTATTTATTTATTTTTTTGTTAACTATAATAACCCTGGAAATTATCATCTTGTTATATATTTAAGCAAAACATAAAAGATATAAATAATAAACAAAATTAATAATACTGATGTTGTTTAAAACAATATTTAAAATAGCATGAAGTAAAATATAACCCTGACATTCTTGACAGGTTGATGAGACACAGTCTTACATTCAAATGGTTTACAATCTTCCAAGATAATGCAGGATAATAAATTCCTTATGAGTCTTATTTGACACGTATCATAAGAGCCTGGTTTCCTTAACCTTACCATCAACATATGTAGGGAAAGAGGCCAAATTTCTCCTAGGCTGCGAACCAAAAACACAGTATTGTTACAATTACAGTAAATGTGTAAGAAATAAGTATAAGAATTAATCTTAAATGTGTCAGCTGCAAGCTGCAAAAATAATTCACCTCTTGACTATGCGCACAGGGACTGACGTCTAGATCCTGGTCCTGATGATGGACTCCAGAGGATTCTGCTCCCAAAGGAAGTTCAGCATCTTGAACTGGAGCCTGTAAAAATGAAGGAAACCACTGCTATTAAATATCAGAAGTTGCATGATCACCACACTTGTTCCTTTTTAATTGTAAATATATTATATGAATCACTTGATAAGTAGAATGTTTGTCTAATTTACAGTTGGACACTTGCTGTATTGTTATCAACAGCTTCATCAGTTCAATCAACTTTTTAAAGAAGTGCCACATGAACTTCAAATAATGTCTGAAAACATATATTTTATGGTTTCTATTCCTACCGTCCACCGTGTGTTGTCAAATGAAATTCCATGACTTCTCCAGGCATGCATTCATGATTATTTTATAGCGACTGCACTTACGAAAAAGTAATTTTAGCTGTTGAAATATTTTACATCCAAGCATAACTAAAAAGTATATCATCTCTATATAAATTTTAGTAAAAATTTTCATGACTTTTTATGACTTACTATTTTAAAATCCTGTCATCTGCAGGTTTTCCATCAGACCTGGCATTAAAATATTTATTTCCAATATATGCCTCAATTATTTTCCTTTATTGTCTATGCTTATAGCATAAAAATGACAAAACCTTTGGCGTCATTCTGCAAAAATGCCTAATTGTGGCCTTTTTAACATGCACATATTGTGCTTTTTCGAATATTACCTTTCATGTAGTGTGTAATATGGCTGTTTGTGAATGTAAAAGGTCCCTGATAAAGGTACACGATAAATGGAGTTGTGTCCCAAGTCCCATGAAAAGGAGCAATTCTGAACTTCCTGAAACAAGTCACCAGTAATTCCAGTCTTACTACCTCCTCAGATCTACGTAGGTTTGTAACAAATTTGCATAATGCCAGACTATGGTTCATTGTCTGCCGGAGAACAACATCTACTTTGTCCCTCAAACACTGTAGTTGTAGCTGAGGCCTAGAAGAGTTTGGTTCGTGTTGTCAACATGTTGAAATTCAGATACGGTAATTGGAGTTTTCCTGACATGGCCTGTAAGCGGTAGACCAATCACAACAGACAGGGCCATTTGACCAATCAGAGCATAGTAGGTTCATGGAAAAGAGGGGTTTAGAGAGACTGAATCCTTGAGAGAATGCTACAATGTATATTATGAGAAAATGAAAGTGTTTTTTAACCTTGGATGCATGTAAACCTATTGTAGGAGTCTCCAAAACAAAATTGGGAGCCTTTAAAATAGCATAATAGGGGAACTTTAAAATAAAATTTCATAAGGAACTTCATCATAAGGAATTGTGATAATTCTGCAGGAAAACTCACTCACCGCATACTGTGGAGAAGACTGCGATGGCTGACATGGTGATTGTGGATATGAGTGAATGTGAGGATGTAGTTGAGGAAGGTCCTCCTCGACAGGGCTCACATCCTGCCTCATCACCCACACAGGCTCTGTGATCTTGTCAGGCGTGTAGGGTGAACGCACCGTCTTGGTCTTAACCTCCTCAATAGCTTCTCTAATATCCTTGATGGCCAAAGAGACAGCATCCCCTGTAGCTCTGCAAGACTCTGTTATTTGATCTTGGGCTGAAGTGAATGAATTATCCGGTCTTTCCACTACTTCAGCCTGCAAATCAGATGAAAGCTGAGTAGTTTCCGATGTCTCCTCTTGGGGGTGAACTTCCTGTGAAAGGCTAGTCGAGCTTGATGTTTTCCTGACCTGGGCTCTGCTTCTCCCTGAGCTTCCGGCTTCATCTCCTGAGTGTTCATCATAGTAGTGCAGCCTGGAGCCCACTGAACTAAGCAGATCGATGTCTTCCTGTGGGTCGCACTGGTCATCACACTCATCCATGGTCATGCTTTGGCTCCTCTCGTACATCTGAGGCCCCTCAAGGGCTGGATTAGGATCTGTTCGGTTGCATTGGTATGATTCTGTCTGATGTTCTGCTGAAGTCTCTTCAGGGTAAGAATCAGTGCAGGCTTCAGGACTAGAGTCTGAGAGATCGTCTTGGTGGTCCTCAACATGGGACATGGGACTATCAATCCCTTTATCCTTGTTTGTACGAGCGCCGGTGTTAAAATGAGTAGGGTGTGGCTTTTGATCAGAGATGTAGCTTCGAAGAGTCTCGGGGAGGGTTCGTGGAGCCTGAAAAAAAGGTTTGTTCATCATTTGGTGCGGAGATGTGGCGAACGGTGGAACATCTACTCTCAGTGGACTGGTTCTTTTACTTTCAGGTCGACATTTTGAAGTAATCTTAGGTGGAACATAGTCTTGTTCATGAGTTTCTCTGGAATAGTCCTCTTCCTCTTCGTTCTCTTTCACCAATTCCTCTTCACCAAACTTTGATTCTCCGCATTGAACCTTCTCTTCCAACTGTTCCATTGAAGACTCTGGCTGTTCTGGATCTGTATCACGATCAATCTGTGTATCAGATGAATGGGACAGATCTGGACTGTTTCCATCCAGTCTATCAGTGATTGGTTCATCCTGAGGAGATGGAGTCAGCAGTTCTTGAGAGGAATCTTCTGGAGATAATGCTTCTGAAGCTTGTTCTTTTGGAGGAGTTTTGACCACCTGTTGTTCTTCTTCTTTGTGCTGTTGTCTGTTTCTGTGCTGATGGAGTCTCTCTCCTCTCTGACGATGTCTTGACGCCCCCAGCTTGGGCTGTTGGCCAGCTTTAGCTTCTGTATCTCCGCTCTCAGTCCGCCTGCGTTGTGCTTGACCGGGAACATGCCGCCTACGGTGGCGTGGTGGAGCTTGGCTAGATGAAGATGGGTGCTGGTTGGCTGGTTGATGGTGATGATGATGGTGGCCTTGGCTTTCTGCATCGGGATTGTGCAGCTGGCATGGCCTCCATCTTGGTCGACCTCCCTCTAGAGGTGTCCCATTTGGCTGCTTGCTGCGATGAGGGGGAGGACCTCTGAGACCTGCCTCCTCTGGATCCTCCCTATGGCTCATGGCTCCGCCCACTCACTGCTCATTGTCTAGATGCTGCTGAACATCCTGAATGACACACAGAAATCATAGGTAGTAGAGGAGGAGTATATCCTACAATACATATGTGAAAACATGTTATATTGGAAGCAGATACACTATCATGTTAATACCATCAATGCAAATTATAAATGCACTTAATGTCTAATCAAGCAATGTGGCTGTATAATGACACACTGCATGTTTGTGTTCCTGTGCAGAGACATGGTTTATGGCAGTGGCACTGTCACAGATGGCCTCACCGTAGGCAGCCGTCATGCTGCATACTCCACCAGTCCTGGAGTTCAGCAGATTCATCTGTCAAACCTCCCATAAAAACCCAAAGCCTGGGGATTTACCTCCCAATTTAAACAGAGATCTTCACTTTCACCATGCATGCATCCTCTTTGTATTGTTTACAACTGAGAGCATGCATGCATATTAGGGTCACTCTGCAGTTCCGGTGACAGGTGGTGTCACTCACTTTCAGATGGCAAAAAAATCTAACTGCAATATTCACATGATTTTCAAATACATTTCTCCATCTTAAAAAAAAAAGCATTCAATTTGCTAGTGGTCACAGCCAATGGTATTTTTTTTTACATTGTAACATTATTTAGTATAACTGTGTAAGAAATGAGAAACAAAATATTGGTTTAACATACAGTAGATACAGTAAAGCACAGGAGGTTTAATGAACGATGATGTAAATCCCACTGTAATCGTAATATCCTGTTATGCTACAAAAAAACTTGACAGCTGTGGTTGCTAGATATTCATCAAATAAAATAATGACAATATAGTGCACAACTGTATAAATAATTAACTCATAATATCAATATAACTCAACAACTATCTTAATATACTGATGATAACCATATTATTAATACAGGTGGTAAAACAGAAAGTGATGAATTAAAGTTAATCAAAACCTATACGGCCTGAACCATATTATGGCTTAAATAATTTTGTAAAATAAAACACTATAATGATAAAAATAAAAACAAACAAACTTTTTTATACAAAATATAATCAAATCTGATGCATCACGCGGCGTCTGTATATTTCACTGTATATTTTTTTTTACAACGTTTTATTAATATTTTAAAGTAGCTACATGTCTTGTTGGATGGACTGTCACTGCAGTATAGATTTTCACCGTAAATTATAACGTTGTTCATACAGGCTATATAACATAAGATTACATATGTCCTGTTAGTGTTAAATCGATAATATTTTTTCACTGTAGGCTATATTGGACAAAGCCGGTATTATTGTGTTATTTTACCATTAACACTACAAACATTTAGCTTCTTATTCATCTTAATATCAAAGAAGTGCCTTTAAAACCAAATGTCACGTTTGTCGATGTGTTTATTGACTGCTGCAGTAACGGACAGGTGATACCGCTACCATCTGGGAATTTCGTCGCTCCTAACATTATAAAATAAAGATATTTTTCCAATTAAACATACATTAAAACACCAAAATAAGATTTAACAGTGTCATTTGAAAACTTTCCGTTGGTAATAAAAGTTAAAAGCGTGTTATTTGTTAAGGTAGCGGGCCTGCGCTGTGGCAAACGCATCTTCCCTCCCCAGTGAATCTATCCAGCAGGTGCAGCTCCTGTACGATCAAGTACCGACCGTCAGAAAAAACACGACGTATAGCGGAACCCAAACAGCTGTTTACAGAGTCATCCGTTACACGTACCTGTTATGAACACGAGCGATGAAGAAGAGCTTTTCGGCTTGCCTTCATCTTCGTCGGTTGTTCTTATCAACACACACTGGGATTAGGCGAGTGGAGCGGCGGATCTCAGACCCCTCCTTCAGCATACAGTGACATCAGAGCGGATTACACACCAGCAAATACCCTCCCTGCCCCCAAACCAGCCCGCAACAAATCGCACCATCTGTCTTGTGCTTTTGAGTCAGTTACACTTCCTCTACAGATACATAGATTGCTATTATTATGTTCACATGTTACTTTTTCATATTCGAACTCCGGACTGTAAACGGATGTTCACACTAGCTCCGTTTCCATTACACTTGAAATTGCGCAAATTGAAATTGCGAATTGAAAATACGCCCAATGGGAACACATCAATTTCGCAAAAACTCCCATATTGCAAAAAGGTTTTTACGCTCGCAGGAGGTGGTTTTTCAGGCAATTAAAAAAATGTAATTTTCGCAAAACTGCAATGGAAATGTTTTTATTTTTTCTGCATTTAGGCTACATGTCGTTGATGTAAAGGTTACATGATCATTCTGAATCCACAGTTCCTCTGTGTGTAGGCTACTATAACCTCCCAGAAACACCAGCTCCTAAATATAAGGGTAATTAACACGCCTACTTCTCCTTCCATTAAAAATAATGGCCAGTGCGATAAAAAAAACGCTGTATTATTCATGCCAAGCCAGTAGATGGCGATATCCTTTTGTAAAGAGAAACTACGACCTAGACTGAACACATAATATACATTCGCATGACGTCGCCGTTTTCATGATAACGGTATCGTTTTAAAAACTTGTACTTTTAATCCAAAGTTTGTGCCTTTAAAATCAAATGTCACATTTGTCGATGTGTTCATTTCATATCTTGTTTAATTTAAATCGATGAGACTTTATATCTCGCAATTATGACTTTATAACACGCAATTATGACTTTTTAACTCGCATTTGCGACTTTATCACATAATTCTAACTTTATAACACGCAATTGCAACTTTATATCACATACGGACGACAACAAAAACACTGTATTATTCATGCCAGGCCTGTAGATGGCGATGTCACTTTGAAAAGAGAAACTACGACGTGACGTCACTTTTTCACAATAACCGTATCGTTTTAAAAACTTGCTCTTTGAATCAAAAGTTTGCGTTTTCAGGCCCCTAAAACACTGTTGTCGTGTACATTAACTGGCCAAAACGCCAAAAAAGTTTTCACTTGAAAATGGTTTAGTGTAAAGGTCCCATTTTGTTTTTATTTCTTTTAGGGCTGGGTAGCCCCGCCCACAGTGAAATCTCATTGGTCCAAAATATGAATGTGCAAATCTCACAATTATTTATAAATTGAGAAACAAATTTCACTGTTTACTTAAAATATATACATTTATTATATAGCCTATAGATTATTATATAGATTTTAGTTAAAATGTATCACTTTGTATAATTATTTAAATTAACCTAAAAAAAAAATCTATAAAAATAGGTAGGCCTATATATTTTTATAATTATGTCACCATACATTTCATGCTTCAATTCATGTATGCTATTCTGGGAAAGCCTAAATAATTGCTGTCAGAAAGCAGCAGGCCATTGAGATCCTATGGGAACATAAATATACTCGAATCAATAAATGTTTGATAATGATTCACTGCATAGCAAATTTTGTATTTTGTTAATTAAATGAAATATACAGTGGGTGGCATTAGTAAATCTGGATAACATTTTTACCAATTTTACAAAAAAAAAAAAAAAACAGGAATTGTTTTATGTCCAGCTGCGGAGCTAAAAATGTTTCTTCAAATAGTTGCTTTTATAGCTTCTACCATTTTCACATGAGGATTCTGCTTTACATGTGGGACACAGATGAATTTGGTTTTATCATTTACTGTTTTTACCTTATTTGACCACATGTTCAACTCTCACTGCAAAAGCAGCTGTCTGTTAGACACCTCAGGTCTTGTCACGCAAACGTATGTTTGCTGAAGCATTACTTCCTGTATCAACAATGTGTATGCAGAGGGAGGAACACAAAACCGGACCTAATTTGAAACAAATGTCAATTCTGAAATCAGTGATAGTGCATTTAGTTAATTCCCAGGACTCCCCAGAGGAACTTCTTGATGTGGTCAAGAAACCCACCCATCCAGCTCAGAGTTCAGATAAACCGAAATCCAGCCTCCTCCGGCTCTGTGTCACATTCTGAGGGCATTACATATTTGTATCATGTTACCAAACTGTGTCTGTGGACCGCATTGTGTGACTTCAGCTTCTAATTATTTATGGTTTATTTGGCCCGTAACACCCAACGGTGGTGACTTCATCCTCTAATTGTAAAAGAGTGTGTGGAGTGAGGAATATTGTTCCAAATTCAGTTCTTACAGATTTTAAAAACATAACCATTTTTGTCAAATTAAATCGCACAGAATTTAAAAACAAAGCATAGAATTAGGATTAACTGTACAATGACATTTACATTTTTTCCCCTTTTTCAGACATCCACGCAATAATTATTTATATTTCAATAAAAAATAACATTTAAATTCCAATAATTCAGTGATTCATAATTCAACAGCCCAAAAATGTCATGTTATAAATAAACTCCCATATATTGTAAAATGTTAACTGTATGCTTCATCACATTTTACAGTAGAATCTTTCCCTTAACCCGTTCCCTGCTTAGTGCTTTCATAACATGCCTCTGCCTTTTTGAAGAAAAAGTCAAAAATATCTAGTAACAATGTATAGATAAATTGTAGTTTAAAGTCATCATGAAATAAAAAATGATTCTTATTTTTTTAAGGAATATTGCAGTATTCATTACAAATGATTTTTTGCATTCATACATTTAAAAAAGAAAATGTGCCTGGTAATCTTTAATCAGAATCACTTCTCTTCTCTGATGACGTGTTTACTGACATTTCACTCACATGAAATCCACCAATAACAAACCACAACCATTAAATCAATTCCCCTTTTCATTTAAAATATGAAAATATTAAAGTACATCATCACAGTCTGTAAAAAGGGTCCATTGGAAATAAAGGCAGCCGTAAAAGTAAGCGACTTGATGCTACACTATATTGCCAAAAGTACTGGGACACCCTTCCAAATCATTGAATTCAGGTGTTCCAATCACTTCCATGGCTACATGTGTATAAAATCAAGCCCCTAGGCATGCAGACTGCAAACATTTGTGAAAGAATGGGTCGCTCTCAGGAGCTCAGTGAATTCACGCGTGGTACTGTAATAGGTTGCCACCTGTGCAATAAGACTCTAAAAACGTTTACTATGATTTACTAAATTTTTTTGGTGAAACATTTTTACACTAAAAAATTAAAGTGAAATCAATTACATACACCATATGAGCTGAGGAAATGCAAGTAAAAAATTAAGTAGATCTGTGTAACTACATTACATTTGGTACATTTACAAATAAAATTGAGTAGAAAAAATGTAAGGAAAAACATTTAAAAAACAGTATTTATGAGTAAAATTAACTGTTTTTATTTATGAGTAATATTAACTCTTATAGTATAACTTTAATATTAACTTTAATTTCCTCTAAACCTTTGTAAAATACACTTAAACATGACATTGGCCTTTATTGTCGAGGAGTAAAGCACAGCATATATTACAGTTTTGACATGTATACAATATTTTACAACATATTTACAACATTTAAACACATGTAACAAACATTTTAGAAGTAAAAATTAAACATTTAAAAGTAATTCAAGTGTAATCAACCTGTCTGTTATCCAATTTCCACCGTATCAGCGCCGTTTCACGAGCCAGAGATGGACTTGCGCTCTGCGGGTGGACTATGAACTTGAGACCGCCCTGCGTTTCACTCGTAGCTCAAAGATGCTGTAACGCGCCTGACTCCATAACCTGCCAATAAACAAACAGTGCACAGTTTTAAGAACATTTTATCATCCAAATTAATTATATTCATTATCTTAAGGAATAAAGTTGTGTGTTTTGAGCAAGGCAGTAGCACCAGGGGCTTCAAAGACAGATGCAGCACTCGTTTACTCACATTGCGTCCCTGTATGTTGTTTTGCATTAAATAAAAAGATTTTAAGCTCAGTAATTATTTTATAGATAAAATAAAACACACAAACCTGAATTTCACAGAGGAAATGTTCCAATTCTGCAACGCTGAGAAGAAGGAACTCCTCTGGAGACTGAAGAGAATTCAAACAGCAGTGCTCACTCAACCGTCCTCACGTCAAGGGGCGGGGGAGGGGTGCAGTGTTATAATCAAGTAAACTTACTAAAATTCTTCAGTGCGTGTTAAATATTAATAATCTTGATTTGAATTAAGTAATATTTGTGGTTCTTCAAACAGATCGATTTAATTATCCTTTCTCAAATATTTTGATAAAAATTTCACAAATATATTAAGTATATTTGAAGTAAATAATTGGATATTCGAACACTAAATTCTTTTAGTGAAAAAACTTAAATATAACTGTAAATCTGAGACAAAATTAACTGTTGGATTTTTCGTCAATTATTTTGGTATGTTCAACTCAAAACATCAAGTAAATTATATTTAGAAATTGTATTAAGTTAATAAAGTTAATTATTATTGTGATATTTACTAAGCCACTGAATTATTTTTTAGAGTGTATTCGTGAATTTTCCTCACTACTAAATATTCCACAGTCAACTGTTAGTGGTATTATAACAAAGTGGAAGCAATTGGGAACAACAGCAACTCAGCCACGAAGTGGTAGGCCACATAAAATCACAGAGCGGGGGTCAGCGCATGCTGAGGTGCGCAGAAGTCGCCAAATTTCTGCAGAGTCAAAAGCTACAGACCTCCAAACTTTGTGTGGCCTTCAGATTAGCTCAAGAACAGTGCATAGAGAGCTTCATGGAATGGGTTTTCATGGCCGAGCAGCTGCATCCAAGCCTTACCAAGTGTAATGCAAAGCGTTGGATGCAGTGGTGTAAAGCACGCCGCTACTGGATTCTCGAGCAGTGGAAAGGTGTTCTCTGGAGTGACGAATCACGCTTCTCTGTCTGGCAATCTGATGGACGAGTCTGGGTATGGCGGTTTCCAGGAGAACCTGACTGCATTGTGCCAAGTGTAAAGTTTGGTAGAGGGGGGATTATGGTGTGGGGTTGTTTTTCAAGGGATGGGCTTGGCCCCTTAGTTCCTCTTAATGCTTCAGCATACCAATACATTTTGGACAATTTCATGCTCCCAACTTTGTGGGAACAGTTTGGGGATGGCCCCTTCCTGTTCCAACATGACTGCGCGCCAGTGCACAAAGCAATGTCCATAAAGACATGAATGAGCGAGTTTGGTGTGGAGGATCTTGACTGGCCTCAACCCGATAGAACACCTTTGGGATGAATTAGAGCAGAGACTGCGAGCATCAGTGCCTGACCTCACATATGTCCTTAGAAGAATGGTCAAAACTCTTCCCACAAGAGTTGAAGCTGCAACTGGGTGGGCAAAGATGCAAAGGGTGGGCCAACTCCATATTAAACCCTACGGAAAAAGAATGGGATGTCATTAAAGTTCATGTGCATGTAAAGTCAGGCGTCCCAATATGTTTGGCAATATAGTGTATTATAATAGGCTTTTTCATTTGGTGTCAAGCAGACAGAATATCTTTGTCTCATAAGAACACAGAACGGAAGTTGCGGAAGTCGTGAGTCTTTTCTTCCCTATTGTGACATACATCAGAGTGAAATGGCTTCAGGAACAAGAACAAATGTAGGGTGGGACTTGATTTTGTTCATCTGGAATTGATTGAATGATTGTGGTTTGCGATTGGTGGATCTCCTGTGATTAACTGGTTGCCCCACCCTCGCAGTAAACACATCAGAGAAGAGACGCTGTAAGAGGGAGAGGAAGTCATTTTGCACGGATAAACCATTCACAACAAATACTGCAATATTTCATTAAAATTTTTATTTCATGGTGACATTAAATACAATGCAGATGTGCTCATGTCATCAACAAATGTTTCATAACTAGAACACAGTTCTTACTGGATTCTTGCCTGAATAACATGAGAAGAGAGATATATTTTGGTGCGACAGATGGCACAGTAGCTACCATAGGGGAATTAAAGAAAGAAAACAAAGATCTGCTCCATATGGTTTTGATCTAAATATCCATGTGATATGATATGAAAAGTGTGTTTTGAGGTGAAGCGGTCACCAGCTCTGAGGTAAGGGAAGAGAACCTCTGAATCTGGTCAACATTACTGAAACACTCTTCCTCCTTCCCTCCCCTTTTCTTCTCCTGCAGCCAGACAGAAGGATCACATCTGAGCTTCGGTTATTCGCTGCCAGCTTGAAAGACGGACAGGATGAGAGAGTGAAGTCTAGATCTCTCTAGTTCTCTTGTGCTGAAACAGGTCTTACTTCATCTTCGCAGGACAAAACGTAGGAGAGAAGATGCTTTCTTTCTACGTTCTGAGCTTGATTGGTGAGGACTCAATGCAGAGAAGTTGTCTGTGTCCATCATTGTACATGCATGAGTGTGTGTTTGTGCTCTTTTCTGCAGTGACAGCTAAAGCAGAGCTTTTGCCAGGCTCCTGTAGTTTTAAGGAGAGCATATGTGATTATGTGTCCGACCCGGCCTTTCTCAGCTGGACCCTCAACCCGTCCGGTGAGTTTCAGCAACTTGTGAATGATTGCAGTGCATTTTGATGTCAAGTTCACCATTACATGAATGGATGATATCTGAATGTTTATGTTTATGAGTCAATGACATGATGATTTTTTTTGCAGATCTATTAAAATAGATTAAAAAGGAAATCATACAATTTCTGTTAATATGTTGAAAATGTTTTTTAATTTAATTTTAATGTAGAAGAAGAGACATTTTGAAAAGAAAATGTTATTGAGCAGTTTAGCATTATCATTATCATTATCATAGAAAAAACTAAATAGGCAGTTATGGTATCATTTCATAAACATTTGAAAAACGTATGACAAGGCAAGAGTTCCGATTAATGTCACTTATGTTATTTATTAATAATTTATGAAATTTGTAAACGTTTTAAATTGTTTTTGAAAAAGTTAATTGTGGAGCCCCTAAAGGGACATGGTAATGGAAAAAAATGAGATGGGAGTAAAAATTATGTTAATGCTTTTGCATTCTCTTGCAAAACTTTTGTGTTCTTTGTGAACAAACGCAACGTTTCTCGGCAGAATGCAAACATTTTACGAGTGAACGCAAAAGCCTTGACAAATCATTTCTCCTCCCATTTTATATATTTTTTCCTCCCTGCACTCTTGAAAATATAGGTTCTTTGGCAAGGTGTATGGTTCCATAAAAAAACGTAAATATCCAAAGAACCCTTCCATTGCACAAAAGGTTCTTTATAGCGTAGAAAGGTTCTTTAGACTATAAAATGGTTAGAATAAAATGGTTCTTTAAAGAACCTTTCCCAAAACAGTTCTTCAGGGAACCAAAAATGATTCTTCTATGGCATTGCCGTGAAAACCCCTTTTTGGTACTTCCTTTATTATTAAGAGTGTATGTCCCTTTAGAGGCTATACAGTTTGATTACATTTTGTACATAAAACAAAATGCTTGAAAAGTTTTCAAAACCAGATGAGTATTATTTATTATTTTATAATTTAATAAAAATATGTAGAATATGATATATCTTCCATCTTTAGAAAGCAAAATATATAATAATCTGTAGGCTAATCGTGTTAATTATGCATTGGAGATGTCCTATGCATTTTTAGGAACATTATACAGTATATATATATCATCCTGAATACAAACATTACATTTTTAAGCACTTGCCACGTATTTTCACATACAGAATGAAATTCTTCCATTGTTTTCTTTCATTCATCCAACACAAAAGAAGAAAAAAACACTTTCTAAGATTAGCAAAATAGTGCACGAGTCACTATGAACTGATGCTTTGTGAAAAAGAACTGCATAAAGATTCTTCAAAATATCTCCTTTTCTCTTGTCCAAGACACACTGTCATATTTTATCCCAGGGATGAAGAAGGTGGGTGAAGTAGACTCAAATTTAACTTGATTATTAACAAATAATGCAATAACAACTAACACAAATGAAACAGTGTGCCATGCACAAACAATACCGGACAATGACTTTGAGAAACAAAGGAACGTAATGCTGCCTTCATGTGCTATCGGAAATTTCCTACTTGCCACTATTGAAGTCGTGATTACGAACTCATCGCATTCAAATTTTGACTTGAGAGGGCGTTCATGTCCAATTTTTTAACAGGAGACTAGGGCTGCATCCAAAAACCTAGGCAGCTGACTTGTTGCCTCGCTGCCTTATCAGACAATGACTTGTAAGGCAGCGTTTGTGCATGAAGGCACCTCACGAAACTGATTTCGGACAGGCAGCGTAACAGTTAATGATCTAAAGAAAAATAGAGAGAGCTTTGGTGAGAAGTAAACAAATATTGAATTACCACATTAGTAATTTCTCGCTAGAAATGACATTAGAAGTGGAAAATGTTGGTGAAACAAAAACTTACATTTACACAAACTGACCAGCAAACGCAACTTTCGGACGCCATCTTTTTTTTCCAGCTCAACTGTCACAGAAATGGAAAGCACAGGATAGTGGGATATCAAAGGCAGTGAAGCATAGGCTACATATATGCTGCCTTCAAAACTCGATCAGATGAAGGTATCACAGGAAACAGGAAGTAAAGCTAACATTAGATTCAGACGTGCCTTGATGCCTTCCTATTTTGAAATGTGTCCTCCGAAGGCAGCTTTTTCCAGGTTTCGGACGCAGCCTAGTATTTACGATAATTCCGGTAGCGTGATGGCAGCATACATAGGCCTACACACAAGGTGAAGAACTTTATTACAAACAGGTGTGCTCGTTTAAATGAATATCCATGACAACATGTTGACTAGGCCTCCAAATTCCCCAGATCTCAATCCAATCGAGCATCTATGGGATGTGCTGAACAAACAAGTTCGATCCATGAAAGCCCCAACTCACAACTTATAGGACTTAAAGGATCTGCTGCTAACATCTTGGAGCCAGATATCACAGCACACCTTCAGGGGTCTAGTGGAGTCCATGCCTCGACGGGTCAGGGCTGTTTTGGCAGCAAAAGGGACCAACACAATATTAGGTCATAAAGTTATGCCTGATCGGTATATGTATATTGTTTCTTGGACATTCTTCACACTTCACTCTTTGTTAGTTGTCATAGGATTTTTATGATTTATCACTATGTCATTCCAAACCTGTATGCTGTTTTTTAGAAGAGAAAAGGAGAATATTTTTAAGAATCTTTATGCAGCTCTTTTCCAAACAACACCAGGTCATAGTGACTCATGCACTATTTTGCAAATCTTTGAAACCGGAATATGTGTTAGATTAATGGGACCAATCAAACCAGTCTGGAATGACTTGAGAATGAGCAAATAATGACAAAATTGTATTTTTCTGGGTAAACTACCCCTTTAAGGCCACTTATAGGCTTGTGTAAAGCAGTGTTTCACGTGGGTTATTCCAAATAGAGGTTTGAAGCCCTACAGAATAAAGTATTAAGTAAAAATCCAAACATAGATTTCGAGGTTAAAAAAAAAACATGTTCACTTCATGCATTGGAAGCCCAAAAAAGTGAAGAAAACATGTTTAGTGAGACTCACATCTGGATGCCATTGCCTCAACATTTACGGCATCTGGAGATAGTGAAATAGCACATTATTGGATTGAATTGTTGTGTGTTTATACGTGGCATGGATCACATTTACACAAGCCCACTGGATCATTTGCTTTTGATTAAAGCAGAGGAAATTAAGAAAAAATGTAATGCTTGAATACAAATGTGGAGACAACAGAAGCCCACTCCCGACATGTGACGCTTGATGGATGTATTTGAACATTTCAGCCATGTAATAATAGTTGAACCTTGGTTGATAAGTGGACTGTCACGACTCACAAAAACACTTTTTGCTTTCCCAGCTGTTTCCACAAACTCTTGGCATGAATGTTGTTTTCCTTTGGCTTCACTCAGGACACTTCATCACAGTGGACCAGGAGGACCAGGGAAAGGCGGTTCTTTTGGGTCCAGATGTGGACCAACAAGACTGGAGCTGTTTCAGGATGGTCTATCAGGTCACAGGCAGCGCTTCCCTGCAGGTGCAGAAGCGCACAGACGGAGAGAGTTTCGATCAGGTGCTCTGGACGGCCCAAAGCCCGTCTGACAGCTGGCTCATCGCCAGCATTGACCTTCAGAACTCTACCAAACCATTTAAGGTGAGAGCTATTTATTCCCAGCTAACAAGGAACATTCTGGCAAGGTTCTCTCAAAGTTATGAACAAACGTTCTAAGTTCCCGGTCAAAGTTATCTGGGATTTAAAGGAACTGTATGTAGGATTGTGGCCAAAACTGGTACTGCAATCACTTTCAAATTACTGTAGAGCGGTGTATCCCCTCTCTCCCTCCCGAAAGTAGGTTACAAGCACAAGCCTAAGTCACACAGGTCAACTTGCAGCATGTGTTGTCCACTATATATGCGAAGAACGAATGAGGAATCATTTTTACCGAGGTAACGTTAGGCTACTGTCTCAAATACGTTTTCACATTGCCATAATGGGCGTGCTAATGTTCTTTTCCTCAGCGTCTCAGCATAATGACAATTCAATGACCCACCTCCTCCATATGCGCTAACCTAACGTTACTTTGCACAAACATGCATAACTTTGTTCGACTGTCATGAATATTTGAAATGTCCATTTCAAAAACATAGTTAGCCAGATGAACCTCACCTGTCCAGGAGGAAATTGGCAACGTTGGCGTCTGTCTTCAAATACTTCTCAGTTTTCAGCCGTCTCCATCTTTCAAAGGCATCTCCTATACAAATCCTTGTTTTATTTCGGACAGTGTCACAACGTTTTTCTGATTCATAACGAGGTCTTTTAGGTTTTCGTAAAGTTAGACATTTTTTATCCAAAAAGTTTGTAGCTGCAGCTGTGGTAACTAGAGCTGGCAACCCCGATGCCAAAACACAACTGACTTTGTGATTGGTAGACAGGTGGAGGGTGGCGCTTCAGGCCAAAACACAACATGTCAACATCAACATCAGTTGAGGGCTGCAACTTCACTTTTAAAATGACAATATCCTGGCCGGACAACTGTTGTCAGTGATATAAGTATTTGAAATTAACATGATTTCTTAATGTCTAGTGACATATCAGGGCCATTTTATGATTAATTGAGATACATTTCTTACATACAGTTCCTTTAATAATGTTCTCAAAACATAAAATGTATGCATCGATCACTGAAATATTTTAGTCGGATGTTCATCTAACATTTTTTAAATGTTTCTACTGGTTTCAGAATGTTCAGAGAACATTCAAAAGTAACATTCCCATAATGTTTGCAAAATGATAATGTATTAACGTAATAGAACATTCCGAAATAGCGTTTCATAACTTCGTTCACATTTAAAAATTGTTTGTTAGCTGGATATACTAGATTTGCTGATGTATGTAATATTGTCAAATGAGAATAACGACAAGTTCACTCCACATTTGTAGATTGTCATTGAAGGCAAACTAGGAGAAGAAGCAGGCAGCAGTGTGTCCATCTTTGAGATAAAGATCTCTGACACATTTTGTATAGGTTAGTGCTCTTTTAACTTGGGCCAGTAAACAGCATGTTAGAATCCACCCAGAACAGCCCAGCAACCTTTCATTATGTTTCACTTTGTTTCTTTCTTTGTAACATTAATAATGCTGTGCCAAAATCAGGGCCAACCACATAAAAAGAACTATTAACCACTGAAAAAAGATGCTGTTCTTTCTAAACTATGTTTTGATGGCTATTCCTTGCGCACATCCATGTGCACATTCCTGAGGCAAAAGAAAATCTTTTAAATGAACCCAGATTTCTGTTGCTCAGTTCTTGTTAGAATTGTACCCAAATGTTATTATCATTTAAAGGCTTGCAGAGCTAGAGGGCTTCAAATCTAGTTATTTATATTTTCATGCAAGATAATAACTCTTTTCCTGGTCATGTGACCCCAAAGATTGTGACTTTGAAGAAGCTCACTTGTGTGGATACGCAAACCAGTGGAACAGACATATGAACTGGCGTGTAGGAAGATCAGATGATGCTACACTGACAGATGAAACAGGTTTGTCTGCTTTATCGCATATGATATGAAAAAGATTTAGCGTAACATCTTATACAATATAAAAACATTAGACAACATGGATTTTTTTTTTGCTATAATCTTGAACAATACAAAAAACTTTTTTTTATAGATCTGTATATTATTATATACAAATCATATACCTATACATGAGACAATGATATATGATACATATATCATTGTCTCATGTATACATCATAAATTGTTTATGATTTGTATAATAATATACCTGTATAATGAAAACAATATATATACAGTAATCTTATACAATACCTAAAATGTACACAAGTTTATCTGTATTTAATTTTATACATATTCTATGATACGATTATCTACAAAAAAGTGTCTTTTATAAGTTGTATAATTGTACACAATACAAAAAATATATAATATTGAGAAAAGTTATAAAAATCAATAATGTTTTATATTATAATCATGTACAATAGAAAATGTTATTATGTATAAATTCTGAAATTCAAAAAATTGTATAGGAGCTTTTTAGCATAGAATTTCTACAATAACATTTATAATTTAAAACAAATATATAATACAAAAAAATACATTTTATAGATATTTAATTTAATACATATTCTATGATACAGTCATTTACAAAAAAATAAATAAATAAAAGTTATATATTATACAGAAAAGTTGTATGGTATAGTATTATGTGATTACATTTTTTTAATGAAAATGTTTTATTGTATAATATTATACACACTAAAATGATCTAATGATCTTGTAAAAAAAAAAAAAAGTTGTATACAATGCATAATGTTGTATCATATAATCTTATACAATTTGACAGCATTATACAGCCAGTCAGTTTTGGGCAAATACATGAAAGACCCACTTCCTGTTACACTCTCTGACATCCTGTTATGGTAAAATATAGATTTTTCTCATACCAAGAATCTGTCAGTCATGCACTTTTATTCATTTACACAGGTCAGTACTTGTATGTGGACTCTACTGACACTAAAAGCTTCCAAGAGGTGGCCAAGCTGGTGTCTCCGATGACCACAGTGCCCATGTCGGGCTGCTTGAGCTTCCAGTACCAGCAGAATCATACTGGGGACCATCTGTTCTCCCTTTTCAGCAGGGATCAAGCTGGACAATATCAGGAACTATGGCGAGCCGATCTACCTGAAAACAACCACGTGGACTGGATTCCAGAAGACAGGGTCTGGATACCTGTACAAGTGGACCTGAAAGCTCCATATCCTATCGAGGTAAGGACTGATAAACCTTACATGACACATCAAAATAAAAATAACTCTGACTGGCTGTTTTACATACCAGGCAAAAAGTCTCTTCCTGTATAAGAGTTCTAAGCCAGAATACGCTGCCAAATATGGATCAGACTTTGTTGTTTAGTCAAAAACCTGAGAAATAAAAGTGCATGTGTTGTTTTATTGATGCTGTACCTGAAGGATGTCAACAGAAAAAAGAATATGGGTTTTGAAGAAAATACCCAGCTAACAAAAATACTAAAATATGTTCTAAGAATGTTTTGCTAACCTTCCCATTAAACGTTATTTCTGATTTTTTTTTTTAAAGTTCAAACCGTTAAGGGAACATTCCACTTGATCATTTTGCAATGTTCTCTAGACGTTCTGAAACGAGTAACATTTAAAAACATTAGACCAACGTCCAACTAAATTACTTATTAAGTATAAACAACGTCTTTTTTGAGAACATTATTAAAGACCAGATAACTCTGAATGTTCTGTTAACGTGACTGGAAGAACGTTGGTTCATAACTTTAAGAGAACGTTATCCAAAGTTCTGATAATGTTTCCTTATAGCCCGGTAGATTTCAATCTGCAGTTCCTGAATTTTCTGCTTAACATGTTGCATCCAGATGTCAAAGTATGCTGTACCTATTTACCCTTTTATCTTTTTTTTTTCTCAGATCAGTGTCTGATAATGATTCCCACATTAAATTATATTAGGGCTGTCAACTAAGAATAAAAATGTAGGCAAATGATTTTGATTATATACCAAATAATGAATTAAATTAACTGCACAAAAAAATGCATCGTCACATAAAAATATTTGTCGAGAACAGCCTTAAATGAATCACTATATTTTAAGTGTGTTTTAAGACATGAAATTAAATGTAATTAGACTTTATATTTAATTATAAATCATGTATTGATTTAATTGTTGAACATAATAATTAATCTCACTACAGTACATGTAAACTTGATAGCCCTAGTCTCTACTGTATGTGTGTGTATCTTACCAGTTGGTGTTTGAAGTGGCGTTCAACAGTCCTCATGGAGGATATGTGGTTCTTGATGATATTTCCTTCTCTCCAGAGTTCTGTAATGAAGGCACAGGTATGTTTGAACACGGTAGCTCAATTCCATAAAAATACCAATTCCTACGTGACCCCTTAAAAATGTGTTTTCCCAGAGCCAACGTTTGATCCATCTATTGCAAACTGTGACTTTGAGTCAGGATATTGTCAGTATGTCCTGATGGGTAGTCCACTGTGGAAGAGAGTGTCTGTCAGGCCCAACATCTACAGCGCTGGAGACCATACGACAGGAGCAGGTACAGCTGCATATAATATACACTACCGGTCAAAGTTTGGGGTCAGCCTTAGTGAGCATTAGAGACTTTTTTCAAAAATATACAAATCTTACAGACCTCTAACTTTTGAACGATAATGTATATCAAATACATTACTGATTAAGAAATTGTTAAAGCCTGAAAGGGCTAAAAATTGTTGTTCTTTCTTAACAGGATCCTTTTTTTTGGCAAATTCCCGCTTCAGTTTACAGTCTGGATACATCAGCCGTTTGTTTGGGCCGCCAATGCCAGGGAATCAGAAATACTGCCTGAAGTTCTTCTATTCCCTGCGAGGTCTTAGTGGAACAGATCAAGTCCTGTCAGCGTATCTGTATTACAGTGATGGTACAAAACAAGAACAAATATGGAGCCAGAATGAGAAGATAAGAAATGTTTGGATTGCAGTTGAACTAACCATTCAAAGTCAGAAGAATACTCAGGTAAGATAAGTCTTCAGTTCACCTATCTTGCTATTGCTTGTCTACTTGCTATGTATATTTTTAAAAACTGTGTCTTATATTAGCATATAAATGCTAGCTGTGAAAGCTATGGACTACAAACTGCGCTAAAGTCAGTCGAAACACTTTTCCCACCAATTCAAACGTTGTAATTGTCCATGAGACATGATGCAAGACATGCAGTCTTTGAAGCTGGTGCCATGACAAACACAGATTGGTCGATGGATGTCTCTTGTGAAAAAGAAGTGCACTTAATTTTATTGAATGTGCACTTGTAGTGTACGTCAACTCTTAAATATATACAAGATACAAAGAGATTTCAACTAACAATATGTGATGCAAACACTACACATTAACATAGATGTTGACAACACTGAACAATCGATCTGAAATCGCCCCTGAACCCTCAATTACTATTCCCTACGACAGTTCCCTGGAAGGAGTGAATGAAAACGAGTGAGTGAATTTGGACAGCCGTTGAGTGTACATCTGCTGTACACACGTTATTGCGAGTGCACACGATAACGTCCACTGGTTTCAGAGACCACTACAAATGGCTGTCCCCTCAAATAATGTCCTATTGGCAATTTCGTATTCAGCCAATGAATAGAAAGAACTGAGGGCATAAATACACACGGAATGGCAATCAACAGAACAAGGAACAGGTGAAAAACTCAATAAGGAGCCATTGTAAAAGCCATGCAAACAAGGAACGAGAACTTAGGCAAACAGAAACTTGGAAATTGAAACTAAACTGAACATCACATAAACTTTGAGGTATATACTTCTTCTTCGCAATGGATGTACAGTCCCAAGCACTTTACCAGCAATTATCTTTAGCAATGACGTCAAGCAATATAAAAGAATATAAATGCATAAGTACATAAATGCATACCAAACACATTTGGCTATTCCTGTTCATCAGGAAATGCATCAAGTCAGGAAGAAAAATGTGCTCACCAAGTCATTTCACAGGGTCTTTAAGAGACATGCAGAATCTAAGATGAATTCCATTTAACTGGACACACGTTTGGCCCAGTGCTCTAGCATCTGTTAGCAAGGTTTTTGCCGCACATTACTTTTATTATGACAGTAAGATCCAGATTTAGAGAAATAAACCTTTAAAACATCTGGAAAAATAAGACGGTCTGAGGATTATTCATACAGTAAATCCACTCACCCATACCATGAGTTTTGCTTCTTACTTTTTAAATATTATATATTTAAATGTATATATACACTGTCTTTATTTTCGGATTTGTCATGTTATTGTTCATCTTAATTATGTGTTTTTTCTAAATCTGGGTAATGAAGGTGGTTTTCATCAGTACATGCAAAAATGTTTGGAGTTGTGGTTCTGTTGGTCTTGATGATATTAAAGTCACCCTTGGGGACTGCGCACTGTTAGGTAAACAAGCTTCATTTATTAACAAAACATGTGAATCGTCATTGTGAATCTTACAGTTGATTCCTTGATATTTTTGTTACAGCATCTTCTCTGTCAGTCCCGTCTCACTGTGACTTTGAGACTGGTCTCTGTGGATACACTCAGGATAAGGAAGGAGACTCAAGCGACTGGATGCTGTCCAGAGGACCCACACCAACATCCTACACGGGGCCAAGAGGAGATCACACCACGGGAGTGGGTGAGCTTCAAACCTTCCCTAAAAACCCTTTAAACACTCGTCACTTACACTCTAAAAAAATAAAGGTTGAAAAAGAGGGATTTTTGCAGGGATGCCATACAATAACAATAAAGAACCTTTTGTGCAATGGATGTTAAAGGTTCTTCATGGAACCATTCAAGGGTTAGTTCACCCAAAAATGTATCCTATGATTTACTCACCCTCAATTCATCCTGGGTGTATATGACTATCTTCTTTCAGCCAAACACAATCAGAGTTCTATTAAAAAATATCCTGGCTCCTCCAAGCTTTATAATGGGAGTGAATGGTACCTGGTTTTTTGAAGCCCAAAAAAGCACATCCATCCATCCATCCATCCATCCATCCATCCATCCATCCATCATAAAAGTAATTAATACGGCTCCAGGTGGTTTTGTAAGAAAAATATCCATATTTTTAACTTTATAAACTATAATCACTGGCTTCCGGTAACGGCTGTACGCAAGTCAATGTTGAAGTCGACGTATGATGTATTGAACCCCGCATTGGAGCCGCATGGATTACTTTTATGATGGATGGATGCGCTTTTTTGGGGCTTTAAATATCTCAGTTACCATTCACTCCCATTATAAAGCTTGGAAGAGCCAGGATACTCCGATTGTGTTTGGGTGAAAGAAGAAAGTCATATACACCTAGGAGGCTTGAGGGTGAGTAAATTATGAGAATTTTTTATTTTTGGGTGAATTAACACTTTAATGGCAACAAAGAACTCTTATTTTTAAGAGTGTGTAATAGTGAGTTCTAGTTTAATGTAAAACTTGAAATTTTACTATATAACATTTCCGAGCAAAAAGATTCATTACCATATTAGACAGTTTGACTGGGGAAATCTTTGAGGCAAAAAATTCTGGAGGAATTTAATGCTTATATTAATTCTTCTTAACTAAAATGTGTTTGCTTGAGTTGTAAAGATGTCTAAATAAATCATCCTTTTGACATGGGACTACTTTCTTGGCGGATTTACTGCTGATTTTGCTCCATGAAAACAGTACTTTGCAGACAGTTACATCATAGATTCTCATGTGAAAGTTGCAGGTGTACTGGCTTTACCTGCTCAAGACAAAAGTTCGAAGGTTGTATGGACATGGTTTTAGTCTTGTGGTTAAGTAAACTTTAAAAAAATATACTTATGTGTGAACTGATTGTAATGTTTTTTAGACACTTAATTGCTTGTTATTTGCAATTAAATGAAAATGTATTGTAATTTATATTGTATATTATATTATATGTTTTATTATATATGAAATGCAATTAGTTGAACTTTCTTGAAATATGGTTAATTTCTAATAAAACTTTTGAATTTAAATATTTATATATAAAGTTTAAGTATATTTGTCATTACACATTTGCAATGTAGTGTATTTAAATATAAATGAACTTAAATGTAATATTGAATAACACACATAACACACACAAATTCTGTCATTAATTACTTACCCTCATGTTGTTCGACACCCGTAAGACCTCCGTTCAGAACACAAATGAAGATATTTTGGTTGAAATCCGATGGCTCAGAAAGGCCTCCATTGGCACAATGCACTGTACACTCTTAAGACCCATAAAAGGTACTAAAGACGTCGTTACAAAGTCCATCTCACTACAGTGGTTCTACCATAACTTTATAAAGCGACGAGAATAGTTTTTGTGCGCAAAAAAAACCTAAATAACGACTTTAGTACCTTTTATGGGTCTTGAGAGTGTACAGTGCATTGTGCCAATGGAGGCCTTTCTGAGCCATCGGATTTCAACTAAAATATCATCATTTGTGTTCCGAAGATGAACGGAGGTCTTACGGGTGTCGAACGACATGATGGTAAATAATTAATGACAGAATTTTCATTTTTGGGTGAACTAACCCTTTAAGTGGCCTTTTATTTCATTAATATTGTATTATCTTCAACTACAGTTTTTATACTATTTAAGATCTGAAGTACACTACAAGTGCACATTCAAGTGCACTTCTAATTCCCAAGCGTGTAACTTGCCCCATAGACATCTATTATTATAAACATTATGGGACACAACACAATTAGTTTCTGTATTCATCTAATTTTATTGTACCTGGGACATACTTTTCTCTATCTTTAGGTCATTATTTGCACATTGAGGCATCAGTAATGCTGCCCGGTCACAAAGCGCGCCTGCTCTCCAGCTCTCTGCGCGGCTCTAGAGAACCACAGTGCTTGCAGTTTTACTACCACATGTATGGATCAGGGATTGGCCAGCTGAGCGTTTACCTCCAGACTGGACAAGAAAATGAGGACAAATTATTGTGGACTAGCCACGGAGAACAGGGCATCTCCTGGCTCAGAGCATCAGTAAACTACCAATATGACCAACAACACCAGGTTAGTTACATGAAACTGCATTAGTGCTTCACAACTGCACCCACATTTTACACAGTGCCAAAATAGTTTAACATACAAAAAATAATTTTACCAAGAACTGCATGAGCCCAATAATAATTGGTTGCGACCTTGTCAGTTAAGAGCTACTTTTAAAAAAGTTTTAGTGTTTAGCATTTAGTCAACATTCTACATTGTCATTAATATATTATGTCTATTTGTCTGCATGCTTAGATTGTGTTTGAAGCCACCAGAGGTGCATCAGTAAGGAGTGATATTGCAATCGATGATGTTATTTTTGAAAGGGGACCATGCAGAGGTATTCATGACATGTCAAATGAATCTGTTATTCACATTACCATGAACATCTTTTCATACTTTTCATCCTTTTATCTACACAGAATATGCTGATGACCATATCCCCCATCTGAGCCTCTCTGGAAATAATAATGACATTCAGTCAATGAGTTTTAAATAACAAAGTGAGAAAGAAAAGAGAGAAAACATAAACCATGTTGACAGTACAGCTGGAGTGCAGAGCTCTGTGAGGATGAAAGGGAAGGATACAACTGCATCATGACCATATCTGATCACCTGCATACTTTCCTTGTTTGACTTATGAACTATTCTTAATACATCGGATACATTGTTAAAGATGGAAACCGTATTAGTCACATAGGAAGCCTTAATACAGATGTCTTATTTGCTTGTTTTAATTTTATTTTTTAATGTCAAATAAAACAGAAAATTAAAGAGATTCCTATTTGAATATGTGAATAAAAGTTAGCCCTTCATTATATGTAAGGTGTAATATTTATAAAAACTATACCTGATTATCCTGTTCTTTTGTAATAATGACCCACTGACTATACATTATCTTGCCTATTACACATCTACTGAAAAACATAAATACAAATAAATGGATATGAAATATGAATTAGTTATTTTATTGTGAGAAGAACGAGAGTACAAAGGGATGTGAGAGACATGCAACTAGCACAACAACTAGGTAGGAAATCAGCCGCCTGTGAGAAAACAGTTGAATCTATTTACATCATTATGCATTATATCCACCGATCAGGCATAACATTTTGATGTTATTGTGTTGGTCCCCCTTTTGCTGCCAAAACAGCCCTGATCGTCAAGGCATTGACTCCTAGACCCCTGAAGGTGTGCTGGCACCAATATGTTAGCAGCAGATCCTTTTAGCAGGGAATTTGGAGGCCAAGTCAACACCTCAAACTCGTTGTGCTCCTCCAACCATTCCTAAACCATTTTTGCTCTGTGGCAGGGAGCATATATATACATATATATATATATATATATATATATATATATATATATATATATATATATATATATATATATATATATATATATATATATATATATATATATATATATATATACACACACACACATACACACACACACACAAAAGCTAAGAAAATATGTTCTAAGAACGTTTTGCTAACGTTCCTGTTAAGTTATGGAAACGTTTTCTGAATGTTCTTTGAATCGTTCTTTAAGAACGATATAGGCCTATATAACAGAAAACATTATTAACGTTTCTGGAAGAAAGTTTGTTCATAACTTTGAGGGAACCTTGACAAGTTAGACGATTTCTACATGCTGTAGAAATGGTAAGAGTACTAATTTTATAGTAGGCCTATGCTACATGTAGTATTTAGGCGCAATATAATAAGCAAAAATGCTGCACATTTCGGAAAAAAGTAATTTGTAAATACATAAAATTCTCGCCCTGTCCATAGTATACACTACATACTGTAGAACCGGTAAGAGTAGTTTGTTAGTATGCTAAATGTTAGTCTATCGCAAGGTAAAGCTTTACTGCCATCTAGTGCTGCTTATGAGCACAAATCACCCATAACATATGAACCCCCCCCCCCCCCCTCCCAATAACATATGACCCCCCCCAAGCCACGTGACTACTGTGAGCCAATCACACGGCGACATACTCACAACACAGGCGCGAAACGAAAGTGATGTTGCTTGCTATCAACCGTCAGTGGGATCGACGGGGTGAGAAATGGATCTGCCGCAGAAGAGAAAACGAATAAGCCACGAATTAACCAACTCACAGCCCTCCAACCGCGAAGCGACACCCTCCACCAGCACAAATGGCCACGCAGGTGGTTTCGTGGAGGGCTCTATCCTCCGCATCACCATGCGCAACTTCCTGTAAGTGACCTGAAAGTATTGTCAAATTCAGTCATGCTGAATCATGTTTGTAATCACGGTCATCTCTGTTCTTAGCACGTACGATCACTCAGAAGTTTTCCCCGGGCCCAAACTCAACATGATCGTGGGAGCCAATGGCACAGGGAAGTCCAGTATCGTGTGTGCTATCTGCCTGGGCCTGGCTGGAAAAACAGCCGTCCTGGGCCGAGGGGACAAGGCGAGTCGCTCCCGAGAGCTACCTGACAGCTTGTGTTAGACTACAAACCTGTTTTAGATTGTAAAAGTGTCACTTCCAGTGTGACACTGCCAATCATTTCACATCAACTGATCATATCTGTGTAGTTTAGCACACACACACACACACACACACACATAGAATTCACAGGATTCACAAATATATGTAAATGCAAATTTTGCATTTGTGGATTCTTTGCCAAAAGTTTACAAGCCAGTAAATCTCAACTCTTACATGAGTTTTTACATCTAATGTGAAATTGAAATGGTTCCATGAGGAATAGAATGTTTTAGACTTAATTTATCTTTAAAACAAAATACATTTTAAGGAATTTGTTAGCACTTTAATTGTCTCTTTAACTAAAGTATAATTTTGAAAATGTTTTCTTTTTTGAATACAGTTTTCAGATTTTACATTCAGAAACAACTTATCTCATACGAGGGTTATTATATCGCTAAATAAAACGAATAACATAAATAAACAATTTTATTACTTGGAATAAAATAAGAAAGACAAACTTATTTCATGTCAGCTATTTGCATATTAAAATTTCTCATTTTCATTTATTTGAACTTCCATTAATAGATGCCTGAAACTGAAATAAAAACGACCTTTAAAACTAAGAAAAGACAAAAACACAACAAATTACTAAAACTTAAGAATGAACATAAAAATATAAACATTCAAATATGAATAATATTTAAAAACAAAAGAAAAATATAGTATATTAATGATACAAAAATTGCACTGTCAATAAATAATAAATGAACTAGATATGTTTCTGTTTCTAGGTTGGTCTGTATGTGAAGCGAGGGTGTAATAAAGGTTCAGTTGAAATCGAGTTGTAAGTATATTTATATTTGTACAATTTCCATTTCCAAAAGTGCTTGGGGAGACATAGAGCTGCTCAGTTCATCTTTTGTTTGTGTCCAGATACAGAGCGAGTGGAAACTTGATAATCACCAGAGAGATCCAGGTGGAGAACAACCAGTCTTCATGGATGCTCAATAAAAAACACGCCAGTCAGAAGGCTGTGGAGGAGGCTGTGAAAGAGCTGCACATTCAGGTCGGGAACTTGTGTCAGTTCCTTCCACAGGTGAGTGCTGGTATTGCATTTTATATATATATTGCCAAACATTTGCTATTTATATACTTATATTATATTACTTTTTTTTTTTAAGAGGACATATTATGCTTTTTTTCCATGTTCAGCTATCTTTAGTGTGTAATGTTGTCATAGAGACAGGAAAAGTGTTACTGACAGACTGGGAAGAGAGGTGCTGCAAAAATGCCTAATATATGAAAAATAATCTCTTTTTTTTACATTCAAGCATGGATACCTATCCTAGTAGAGCCCAAAAACAAAGTCAAGACATTGCATAAAAGGTCTTCTTTAATTAATACTCTGCCTTTTATCTGGTGTCACAGGAGAAGGTCGGTGAGTTTGCTAAGATGAGTAAGATCGAGCTTCTTGAAGCCACTGAGAAGTCTGTCGGCCCACCAGAAATGTATGATTTTCACTGCGAGCTCAAGACGTTTCGCACCAAGGAGAGGGAACTGGAGGTAAACGCTTTTCTTGTATTGAAATCCAGTATATTGTGTTTAGGCCTTTGACCTAATTTTACTCCATGCTGTTTGTGGTACTTGAACAGAATCTCTGTAAGGAGAAAGCTAACTTCCTAGAGAAGGCCAAACAGAGGAATGAGAGGAGCAAGCATGATGTGGAACGTTACTACATGAAGAAGAGACATCTGGACAATATCCAAGTTCTAGAGAAGAAGAAACCCTGGGTGGTGAGTGTCCGATCTTACTAAGCTAAACTTTCCCAAAACCGGAGTGGGCGGTTTCTTTGGGATTGATCATAAGTCGTAATTGTGTTTCACATCTGTTGTGTTTCATTTTGTTGCATTAGTGCTAAAAAGCTGTCCTGAGAGAAATTAATCCTCACTCTAGATTAATGCATTTCAGAATGACTAAAACAACATATGAGATGCTGTGCAATGAAACTGCTCCTCTCGTTATTCCAGTTATCCAATCACATCCTCTGTTGAGGCATTTTTTTGAGGAATTTATTTAGTAATTGTGTTTCCATAGTAGTTTATGCTCATGTCTTCTTATCAGATAAAAACATTATCCACCTCAATTGAGTGAATACAATTTTTTGTGCATTTTAGCATTTTCATCCAGCGGTTTTTTTTATGCAATGTCCCAAAATTCGCAAAATATGTCCCTTTGATCAAATCAAGTGTGCATACTGGATGTATTTCTAAACTATTTTCTGTTTCAAATTTTTTTAGGAGTATGAAACGACACGTAAAGAGCTGGAGGGGGTGAAGAAGCAAAGAGAGGAAATGAAAAGGAAGCTGAAGTCGTTGAAAGAAGCCCAGGAGCCGCTGCTCAGAAAGATCCGCTCGGTGGAGAGTCAGCTGCAGCCCATCGAGCAGCAGATGAAAGAGAAGGTCAGCACAAATCACAAACCTTATTACCAACAATCTGTTTAACCTCTTTTTTGTAAAAAAAAAAATGTATGCCTCTGTTTTTTTTTTTCAGACTGCCAGTATCAGAGAGGTGTCTCAGAAATGTAAACAGAAACATGATCAGCTTGAACTGAGGAATAAAGAGGTTTGTTCTGAAAGAGGAACCGCTTATGAAACATTTTAAGACAGTGTTTTATAACAGTGGTTCTCAGCTGGTTTGGCCATGGGACCTTCAGGTTTACATGGTCATCACAAACAAAATGATTAGGTATTTGACGTATTTATTTCTCAAAAATGGTTGACACTAGTGTTAGACCGATATATCGGCCGGCCGATATTGGCGATTTTTACGTGTATTGGCATCGGCCGATATAAGGCTGCTGCGTTCGCCGGTATTTTTTTCCCCTGCATTATTTACAGACAGGCGTCCACAGGCAGCTCTCACCGTCTTCAAACTCTCTTGCTCTCCCTCCCTCGCGCATATTAATCAAAATCAATTGAGAATTGACACAATGGTAAAAGGTCGAAAGACTGAAGTTTCACGTGGAGCATTGGGAGATTTTTTCCTGAATTACCGCTGGTGTTGCTCTACAAGAGATTAAGTTAAGTGCACCTACACTCTAAAAAATGCTGGGTTAAAAATAACCCAAGTTGGGTTGATAATGGACTAACCCATCAATTGGGTTGTTTTAACCCAGCAATTGGGTTATTTTTAACCCATCATTTTTTAGAGTGTAACCATTAAATGACCAGGTTGTAAATAGTTTTAAAATTAAGTATAGTACAGTCAGTGTGCACTTTGTTATGCTGCTTGCTTGTTGATACTGTGCAATAGTGTAATTATTTTATTTATTCTTAAAAAAAATTCACCACTGAACTTTTTTTTTTTTTTTTTCTTGTTCTACCTCACCTGTTTTTACTATTTGTTAAATATAGTTTTCTTTTAGTTCAATAAATGTTCCTTTTTTTAAATTGTAAATTTTAAATTGTTATCATCCTGATCATTGTGTCATTTTTATGTTGTTAATTGAGGGAGCAAAAGCAGTATCGGCTTCAAATATTGGCTCAAGAAAATCGGCAGCCTGTATTGGTCATCGGCTAAAGCCCCGTTCACACTGCCAGCGACACGCAGCGACAAAGCGACACGATCCCATTCTTTTCAATGTCGGCGACACGAGCGACAGTGACCGTTGGCGACAGAATGTGGGCGTGTCAAGACACGAGACAAGCGACAAAAGTTCAGAAATTTCAACTTTATGCAAATGAGAAGCGATTTTCACGAGCGACAACCTATAGGAGTGAAGTCAGTGGAGTGCACGTGATCCGTCTGCTGTATAGCTACTGCGGTGTCGTGTTAAGATGGAGATGTTGATTTTAGATGTTAGCAATTTCCCTGTTCTTTACTATATGTCTCTGTGTACATACAGAGACACATTTTAAAAAAAATGATGCATGGAAGGACGAGGGTGATCTGCTAATGACGTTTATAGGCAACCCGTAGTGGGAACGCCCTCTAGCGACATGAATCTCTGGCGCTGGCGACATGCAGCGACATTATCGCTGGCGGTGTGAACGGGGCTTAAGGCTGATGAAAAAAAATCGGTATCGGCATCGGCACTAAAAAAAAATCCATATCGGTCGACCCCTAGTTGACACACACAAGTACCATCCACTTTATTTATTATATAGATAAGTTGTATGAATATCACTTACTGATGAATAAACAGTATATGGTAAGGCTATTTGATAAGTTCATATGAGCCACCACAGTCATCAAAAATGTTCTATTTCTATAACGCAAAATAAAAATAAAGTGGTATTTTGGGTTAAGGTTATGGAACAGATGAATACACAATGCTAACATGAACTGTCGATAAAACACATGGACACTTTCAGAAAGGCTAGCAATAGTGAGCTAGCTTTGAAAGCATAAGATCCCACCCTCCCTTCAGAGCGTCTCCAAAACCATGCCTCCTTCACGCCTCCGCGTACAGCAGGGAGCAAACAAAAGCTGCATGGGGGACGAGTGAGGTCTCAAAGCACGTAACATTACAATAATTATGAACATAAACAACTTAAAGAGCTCTGACCTCTACCACCTGACTGCGGCAGATTCATTTCGCCATTATACTCTTCCAAATTACAGTAGTTATGGCAGCAGCATAAGCTGCATAAGCTAGTTTTTTTGTTTGTTTTAGGAAACAAAGGCAGGTGCTGTTTGTTTGTGGTGCTCTGCGACTGACGTCTGTCTAACTCTACATAGCATGACATTCACCCCTCATCAACCGCGTGAAGCCATCAATGAAAACCATCAAGGTGTGGCCTGCGGGGGCAGACTCCACACTCCAGGAAAGGTTTCTTAACACAGACTGGAGTATGTTTGCTTCTCAAGCCACCAGTGGCGCTCACACGGACATTGACTCCTACACCTCCTCAGTATTGGATCATATCAATACCACCATCGACAGTGTTACAACCCAGAAACAGATCACCACATACCCAAATCAGAAGCCTTGGATGAACAGGGAAGTACGACTCCTGTTGAAGTCACGCAACACTGCCTTCAGATCAGGAGATGCACAAGCCTACAGCGCATCCAGGGCAAACCTGAAGAGGGGAATCAAAAAGGCCAAGCACTGCTACAAGCTTAAGATTGAGGGTCACTTTTCCAACTCTGACCCTCGACGCATGTGGCAGGGCATTCAGGCCATCAGTGACTACAAACCCCCCCACTCCACCCCCGCAGCCACTGATGTCAACTTCCTGAATGAGCTAAATTACTTTTATGCTCGTTTTGAAAGAGACAACAGAGAAACTGCCACCAAGCTCAAACCCTCAGCTGACCACACTCTCCTCCACAGATGTCTGCAAGGCACTGAGCCGGATCAGCGCGCACAAGGCTGCTGGACCAGACAACATCCCTGGACGTGTGCTCAGGGCATGTGCGGAGCAGCTCGCTGGGGTTTTTACAGACATTTTCAACCTGTCTCTCGCCCAAGCAGCTGTACCATCATGCTTTAAACGCACTTCCATTGTGCCAGTGCCGAAACACTCCAGCCCGAGGTGCCCTAATGACTACCGCCCTGTAGCACTCACACCCATCATTATGAAGTGCTTTGAGCGGCTGGTCCTGGAACACCTAAAAGACTCTATACCATCCACATTGGACTCACACCAGTTTGCCTACCGCAGCAATAGGAGCACAGAGGATGCCGTTTCCATGGCACTGCACTCTGTGCTCACCCATCTGGACAGTAAAAACACTTATGCACGCATGCTGTTTGTTGACTTCAGCTCAGCATTCAACACTGTCATCCCATCCAAGTTAATTGCCAAACTTGGAGACCTGGGCATCAACACTTCAATGTGCAACTGGATTTTGGACTTCCTAACCGACAGACCCCAGAATGTTCGATCAGGATCCACCTGCTCCACATCCATCACTCTTAACACTGGTGTACCACAGGGCTGTGTGCTAAGTCCGTTTCTCTACTCCCTCTTCACCGCCGACTGCAAGCCTGTGTATGGAACTAATTCCATCGTCAAGTTTGCGGACGACACTACGGTGATTGGTCTCATCAGCAACAACGATGAGACTGCCTACAGGGAGGAGATCCAGCACCTGGCCACATGGTGCGCTGATAATAACCTGCTCCTCAACACCACCAAAACGAAGGAGCTCATCGTGGACTTCAGGAAGGAGTCAAGAGGCACACACGACACCATCCACATCAATGGAATGGCTGTTGAGCGTGTCTCCAGTTTCAAGTTCCTGGGGACCCACATCTCGGCGGACATGTCGTGGACGACCAACACCTCCAGCCTGGTCAAGAAGGCTCACCAGCGCCTCTTCTTCCTGAGGACACTGAGGAAGAATCAGCTCTCCTCGGCTATCCTGGTGAACTTCTACCGCTGCGCAATAGAGAGCATCCTGACCAACTGTGTAGCAGTGTGGTATGGGAGCTGCTCTGTTGCGGAGCGCAAGGCACTGCAGCGGGTGGTGAAAACTGCCCAGCGCATCACAGGAACTCCACTGCCTGCCATCGAACACATCCAGAGGAAACGCTGCCTGCATCGAGCTCGCAGCATCCTCAAGGACTCCTCTCACCCAGCCCACAGACTGTTTTCTCTCCTGCCCTCCGGCAGGCGTTTCAGGATCCACCGGACCAGGACCAGCAGACTAAAGAACAGTTTTTTCCCCAGAGCTGTCTCTTTACTGAACTCAAACCCCCGTTGATCCACTTCCCTCATAAACTGCGAACTCTCCTACCTCACATCTGCCTTCACTTTGTTATTTGCACTACCGACTGTTTATTACAGTAACAACTGTTTACCTATGCATTCTGCACCACCATACCGTAACTGGATTATGCTCATCTGCACTGCCGACTGTATTTACAGTAACAATGTTTACATTTGCATTTTGCACCGTACTTCTAACGAACTCTCAAACGAACAAATGTTTACATTTGCATTTTGCACCGTACTTCTAACTGTAATATGCAACCACTTTCCACTGCACTTTTACACTTTCTTTCGGATAGCTCTGTCCATAATTTATTGTACTAACTTAATCCACTGCTATATTCCTCATATTAGCCTAACATATTATTGTATACCTCTAACTGTAAAATTCTGTTCAAGTAATAACCGTCTGTATATTTATTCATAGTACATAGTCACCTGTAAATTCTGTTTATAGTAATAGCCATCTGTATATTATATTCATAGTACATATTCACCTGTAAATTCTATTTATAGTAATAGCCATCTGTATATTATATTCTAGTACATATTCACCTGTAAATTCTGTTTATAGTAATAGCCATCTGTATATTTATTCACTGTATATATTCATCTGTAAATTCAGTTCTACTTATAGTAATAACCATCTCTCTACTTATACATATTTATATATATTCAGAACATTTTTACGTCCTGCACTTACGCAACCATTGTATATCCTGCACTTGCTGCTATTGCACTTCTGGTTAGACCTAAACTGCATTTCGTTGCCTTGTACTTGTACTTGTGTAATGACAATAAAGTTGAATCTAATCTAATCTAATCTAATGCGCTGATGACGTGTGATGTTTACATTTTGTGATGACAAACATTTTAAGGTCCTATGCCTCCCACAGACGATATATACAGATCACTAAACTTTGTGGTTGCTATCAGGATGTGAAGAGACTTTCAACCAGAACATCAAAAAAATGTTTCTAGAACAAATCGCCTACCCTGCCTTTAAACTGCGTCTCACTGAAGAGTCAACAGCTTTTATGCATGTCTTACAAAATAAGTCTTGCATTAGTAAAACATTTAGAGTTATTGTTTCTTTAACTGCACACTCCGCGACCCACTCAAAATGGTCTTGCGACCCACCTGTTGAGAAACACTGCTTTATAACACCATTAAAGACTGTATTAAAACACTGACTGATCACTGTCTCCTCTGTCAACCGCTAGGTTGATGACATCAGACAGGACCTGAGTCTGAAGCAGACGGAGGAGGCGGACCGGCAGAAGCGGATTGGACACACGCAGCTCATGATCAGAGACCTGCAGAAGGAGCTGCAGAACATGGACGGCATGGAGGACGTCACGCCACAGATCGAGGCTGTTAACGCAGAGCTGAGGAACATCCAGGAAGAAAAAGCCAAACTGGATGGCGAAAGTTTGGACCTGCGCAGAGATAAAGACGAAGCTTATGGAGAATTTATTCGTAATATTTTAGTTCACTTTAAAAGCAAAAAAAACGTACAAATGTGTCTTATAAACAGGAAATGTTGGAGTTATAATGGTGTATATCTTTGCCTGTTGTGGAGAAACCACTAAAAATGTGAATATCAGTTCATCATATTAAGTCTTGTACTCATTTTTATTTTGTTGGTTGTTGTTTTGAAGGTTTGCAGAATCGTCTGAGGAGTCTGGAGGACATGATGAAGGTGAAAGAGGATAAACTGCGCAGCCGTTTTCGTGACACCTACACCGCCCTCATGTGGCTGAGGAGTAACCGTGACCATTTTGAAGGCAATGTCCACGAGCCCATGATGCTGGTGGTGAGAGCCTAGCAGCTGATCACTTTTCTGGAGATGGCTGTTCAAACAGATTGGTTTGATGTTTTCACTCTTTTTTTTTTTTTTTTACCAGATAAATGTCCGTGATGCTCGGCACGCAAAATACATTGAGAGTCACATTCCTGTAAATGACTTGAGAGCTTTCGTCTTTCAAAAACAGAAGGACATGGAGAGGTTCATGGCAGAGGTGGGAAGCTCACCATGTAGTACTTAGAATGAAGCTGACACCATTTTTTTTTTTCTTTTAATTTTAACAAATGGTCAGTGGAGAAAAAATAGTGATTGTTCACCTCAGGAGGTTGAACTAAATATTATATGAACAATTTTCTATTAATTTCATATGAAGTTTGTAAAGGTTTGAAACCTTGTTAACAAAATGTGCCATGTTTATTTACAGTTTATAGCCTTAATTTATATGATAATGCAATAAAATGATAGCATAATAAACATCTATAATAGATGGTAAATGAGGTAAAATCAGTAAGATGAGGCATGTTTTCTCAGGTGCGAGACTCACAGAAGCTAAGAGTCAACAGCGTCATCGCTCCAATGGAGTCCTGCTCTGGAAGACCACCGTCACGATCTCTCGAGACTCTAAAGTAACACCTTCCTCTTGACCTGTACCAAGACATCTTATTCGGTTCATTTTTAGCATATGTATTTATTATGTGTATATCATTTTTTTTTGGCAGGCGTTATGGCTTCTTCTCGTACTTGCGCGAGCTTTTTGATGCTCCTGAGGAGGTTATGAGTTACTTGTGCCATCAGTACAAAGTCAATGATGTACCTGTAGGAACAGAGAAGACCAAGAGCATGATCGAGATGGTGGGTCCTCCTTCATTCAGCTGGGACGTTAAAGGAACACTCCACTTTTTTTGAAAATAGGCTCATTTTACAAGTCCCCTAGAGTTAAATAGTTGAGTTTTACCGTTTTTGAATCCATTCAGCCGATCTTTGTATCTGGCGGTAGCACTTTTAGCATAGCTTAGCATACATCATTGATTCTGATCAGTCCATTAGCATCTCATTCAAAAAATGACCAAAGACACTTTCAATGTTTTTCCTATTTAAAACTTGACTCTTCTACAGTTACATCGTGTGCTAAGACAAACTGAAAATGAAAAGTTGTGATTTTCTACACCTATATGGCTAGGAACTACTTTCTCATTCCTGCGTAATAGTTGCGGATCTTCGCGGCCGTACCATGGCTGCAGCAGCACAATGATATTACGCAGCGCCTGAAAGTAGCCCCCAGCTAGGTAACTTTCAGTGTGACCAGTACTAAGTTTGTGTAGTTGCAGAGAAAGTTTCAGGCTTGCAGCCGACAAATTGTGTTGTGGATTTACCTGTGTGATTAGCCATGGTTCTGTGTGTTGTAAAGGGCTGTGATAGTAAGTCGAAGGTGTATACTACCACCATGTTTCACAGAATACCAATGAATCATTGCGCCGCTGCAACCATGGTACGGCCGCGAAGATCCGCGACTATTACGCAGGAATGAGAAAGTAGTTCCTAGCCATATAGGTGTAGAAAATCGCAACTTTTCATTTTCAGTTGGTCTTAGCACACGATGTAACTGTAGAAGAGTCAAGTTTTAAATAGGAAAAATATTGAAAGTGTCTTTGGTCATTTTTTGAATGAGATGCTAATGGACTGATCAGAATCAATGATGTATGCTAAGCTATGCTAAAAGTGCTACCGCCAGATACAAAGATCGGCTGAATGGATTCAAAAACGGTAAAACTCAACTATTTAACTCTAGGGGACTTGTAAAAATGAGCCTATTTTCAAAAAAAGTGGAGTGTTCCTTTAACCAAAAATCCTTATAGACCTCATGTAGCTGGCAGAGGATACAAACTTAGGGCCCTGTGATTTTAGGTTAACCGTGTCTACCACTATATTGCCCACCCCTACTATGCAGTGTTATATTTTTATATTTGATTATTCAGTTTCCGTATTGTATCTTAGTGGAATGCTACTGTTAAATAGATCTGATGGAGCCCTACCTGAAAAACTTAAAGCACTGTTTATTTCATTTTTATTTTAAGTTTTCAGGTAGATATAACTAGATATCAAGGTGAGAATTTTTTTAACTGATGTTAAAATCTGTTAACTTATGTAATGCTAAAGCACTGCTGTTCACTTTCAGAAGTTGTAGTGATGCTTTCTTTTCCCAGAAAGAATGTGAAACATACTGTATGTTGGAATCAATCTCAGTTTTTAAATATAATTTAAATTGATTTTACACACTTAAAGTATTATCATATTGCATATTGAATATTGCATTATCGAGATATCGCATAACACATTTTTCTTCAATATCGTGCAGCCCTATTTTTTGCACCTGCCTTCTCACTGTATGAGGACATGAAGATAATACATTTGTATTAAATTATATAACAGAATACAGAAAAAGTAAAACGGACAACACAGAATTTCTGAAAACTATATTTGTAAAAAAATTTATTAAATTGTTAGAAGTTTTATGAAATCAGTTGATTTGATGTGTTTTGATTTTTAAATGAGATTTCATTAAACCATTAAAATTGAAGTCAAGGAATTTGAGGGGGAAAAAAAAGGAATTTAGGGTTTAATAGGGTCCTATAGGCTTTTCCTGATTTATTTATCCCGTTTTATTTTTCTGTGGCAGGTGATAAAAGATGTTCAGTTGAGGATGATCTACACAGCGGAGGAGAAGTACACAGTGAAGAAGTCCTCCTACTCTAATAACGTGGTCTCCAGTAACTCTGCCCTGCGGCCCTCACAGTTCCTCACCACGGCTGTAGATGTAGACGAGAAACGACACCTGGAGGAGCAAATAAGAGTGAGTGAAGCCCATCTCACACACTAGCTATCTTTCCATACACTCATTTTTATGCGCATTTTGGGATATTGCATAAAATAACCACTGGATGAAAATGCCAAGATGTGCAAATATTTTTTAAATGTGCATTAAAACATGCAATTGAGGTGGATATAATTTTTACCTGATAAGAAGACATGGATACCGGATAAATCCCTCTATGTGCAACAAAAAAATCTCACGTGATTTTGCCTCAACAGTGGATGTGATTGGATAACTGGTCAAATCAGCGGACCAATCGCATCGCACAGCATCTCAAATGTTGGTTTGGTCGTTCTGAAATGCCTGAGCTAAAGTCTGTCATCAGAATCATTTGGTTTAATTCCCTCACAGAAGCTTCTCACATGATTGTGTTTCCAAACCTCAGCATCCGAACGCAAGATAACCTGACAGTGTCATTAGCAGTTGATTCCCTGGTTGCAGCAACTTCCAACTACAATTTAATTGCACCTCCGGAAGACATAAAATAAAAAACATAAACCATGACTTCTGGCAAGTTTTGTGGATAGAAATGGACATTTTGAACATTAAAATCCAAATTAAACTTTTCATTCGTTTAAAAGGTGACTAGCTTACATAGCCTATTTTACTTCACCTCCAGGGTTGTGCGGAAAGTTTGGATACTATGTTTTTGCAAAAAGTCTCTTATGCCTATCAAGTCTGCATTTATTTAATCAGAAATACAGAAAAAAACAGTAGCCTAGTGTTGTGAAATATTGTTACATGATGTTCTTTTTAACTTTTTATTAATCAAATGTATGTATGTGTGTGTGTGTGTGTGTGTGTATAAATATATATATATATATATATATATATATATATATATATATATATATATATATATATATATATATATATATATATATATATATATATATATATATATATATATATAAATATATAATTTTTTTTTTTTAAGAGCATCACATTATCATAAAAGAGCTGCAAGTAATTTTCTCTTTGCCTTGTTGTTTGATTCACATTAATGGCTCAATCGTCAGCAGGTTTATTAGATGCTGCCCCTTTAAGACCGAATGCAGATCTAATAATATCATTCTCCCATTGATTTCTCCGAACTATTTACGCCCATTTAAGATAAACTGTGTGAATACTCTTCAAGCCGGTCACTTTGAGATATAGGCTATTTGTTGTTTATTTGATGGTTTAGTCGCACACACAAAGCATAATGTACAAGGCGGTCCGTTTCGCAGCGTGCGCGCACACACACACACACACACACACCCGCACCCGCCTTGAACTTGGAAACTGCGTCTATTGCATGGATTATTGTGCTTTTAATTTTATCAAACACGTCCTGCAATTTAGCCAAAGTGGAGAGTGCATTTGACAACAATCACAGATTGTGCTGAATCTGACGTTAAAGGCATGTTTGGGGAGAAAAGACAGCGCACACTGTGAAGGGAAGGAAGTTGCGCTAGACGGCACGCGGGTATACCGTAGTTTATAATAGTTTTACCTCATATCATCTTTTTATAATCCTTGGGGGGGGGGAAATAAAGCGAATATAAAATATACTCTCTCTCTCTGAATACATTGTAGGGGAAAAACTGAAAGGGTTCTAAGATTGTTTTATCTATGTAGCCAGAATATGACGTGCAGTTTCCCCAAACACATCTATTAATCGACATTAATAATCATTATTGCAAAATCAAGAGCATTAATTGACAATAATGACTCCATAAAGAGTTCCTGTTAATTTTATCATTTATGTGTACATACACATTTATGCTATTTCAGATGCAGTTTCTGTTCCACCTTTTCATTGTAAAGATGGCTTTTGTTAATGATAAGCTTTTATTGGTAACGGGGTGTAATGATATATATCGTTAAATCGATATATCGTGATATAAAAATGCGCCGATATGTATCGTTGATGTAAATGATGAATCGCGATATAGAGTTGTTTTATCCAAGGCTCAACTTGCTGTATTTATAAGGTATAATTCACCCAAAAATGTAAACTCAGTCATCATGCACCAGTGTTAATTATGACAGCAAATTTTGATTTAGTTTTAGTCATAGTCTTTTGACTAAAATTCCATTTAGTTTTAGTCATATTTTAGTCACCTTAATTGTTTTTAGTTTTAGTCGACTAAAATCTAATGAGTTTAGTTAAATTGTAATGCATTAATTAAGCATTAAATTACTGACTGTTACTTGAATACATGTCAAAACTGACATTTTGACATCATTGTTTTTGACAAAAAAATAAACAAAAGAGAGCTCAATTTACTTTTTTTGTTTAACCAAAAACGTATATATAATGCGTGACTTTTAATCATAATCAAGCTCGAAATACACATTGACCTCTTCCCTAATCGTCCCTCCCTAACATTTGTCTCGTTTTTATTCCTTGACGGAAAATGACAGTAGATTTGCGTCATAGTTTTTGTCATCCAAAACTCTTTTTTAGTTAAGGTCTCATTTTCATCAGTGAAAAAAGGGTTGTTGACAAAAATGATGACAATTATTCGTCAACGAAATTAACACTGCTCTTCATGGAACGTTAGGTCATGAATATTTGCTGAAAACCATAACAAGGTTTGTACATTTCTACCAATACCTTTCTGAGTACAGTTATTTTGCATATGGGAAATGTTTTAAAATAAAACAATGTAGGATCGGTTTCACAGACAGGGCTTAGATTAAGCCTTTAATTAAGCAATTAGGACATTTAAGTAGTTTATATAAACATTATTAAACAAAAAAAAAAACAATGCTGGTGTACAGCTTGAGACAAAACAATGGCACTGACAGATATGTCAGTCAAAACAGCTCAAACATGAATTTGAGTCTGGGACAAGCTTATGCCTTGTCTGTGAAACCTGGGGGTAATGTATCATTTGACATCTCGTTGACAGGTAGCACAGAGTAATGTTCACAGAATTGATGAACGGATGGCAGCCATTCGTGAGCAACAAGGCAAACTAGATCGCCGTGATAATGAGCTGCGTGCTAAGAAGAAGAAACTGTCTGAGATGAAAGGCAAGAAGAGACAACTGGAGCAGAAAATCAGTACAAAACAGGACAGGTACCTTCTGCCAAAACCCATCCGTGTGTTTCTTTCTTTCGTATTAGGCAGGCATCTCATTGCTATTGCTCAAACTTTGGGTGAAGGGTTTGTCCAAATCAAACTTTCTCATCCCACACTCTTGTTACAGACATGAACTATGCCTTTTTCACTATTGTGTTTTTCTCTCTGTGTAGTTTGAGGCAGATGGAGCAGAATAAGATCAACTTGGAGGCAATTGAAGAGGAAACGAATGCCAAGATCGCTACTGTAAACAACAAGAAAGTGGCCATAATGGAGGAGTATTTGAAATACATGCAGGTGTGTTAGTGCTCTCTGCATGTTGGTTTCTATTCTTGGATGTTCTTGTCTCATAGCTTTGTGTGTGTGTGTGTGTGTGTGTGTGTGTGTGTGTGTGTGTGTGTGTGTGTGTGTGTGTGTGTGTGTGTGTGTGTGTGTGTGTGTGTGTGTGTGTGTGTGTGTGTGTGTGTGTGTGTGTGTGTGTGTGTGTGTGTGTGTGTGTGTGTGTGTGTGTGTGTGTGTGTGTGTGTGTGTGTGTGTGTGTGTGTGTGTGTGTAGATGAAGGCCAGGTTGAGTATGGAGAAGGTGTACTTGGCTCTCCAGTGTGCAGGTCTCTCTGCTGAGAAAACCAAACTGGAGACGGACTGCAGGGACAGTTCATCTGAACTCAAGCAAGCAGAGGTCAGTCAGTCTGTCAGATGTCAAAAGTCTTTTACAACCTTTTGTGATATTTAACAAATATGTAACAGCAATGTAATAAACACTTTCAAAGCCCAGAAAGGTAGTAAGTACGTTGTTCAAATAGTCCATGTGACTCCAGTGGTTCAACCTTAATTTTGTGAAGCGACAAGAATACTTTATGTGCGCAAAAAAATAAGGACTTTACGTCAACAGTGTAAGAGTCTGACTCAGACTAGAAGAAATTGTTGAATAGTGTAAACAGTACAGCACTTCCTGGTTCTACGGCAGAGTGATTCGTACACATTCGTCGTAGTGCTCACGTGAGCAGCCTTAGCCAATGGTAAGCCGGCGTTCTGAAAGTGCCGCACTGTTTACACTACATCAACAGCACATGACTGTAAAAACTCAAGAACTTGTGTTTCCTACGTCTCATGTTTTAACCACAAAGCACCTTCTTTGTAAATGCCTCTAATTATTCAGATAGAGAATTTGAATATTTGAGAATACAGTATGTTTTAATGTAGTTAATGAAAGATTCCTGACCCATGGATGAATGGTGCACAGTAAGACCCCAGAACGTGTGTCTGTGTGTCGGTACAGGTAGCATATACCAAGCTGGACCAGATAAAGAACAATCTGCTGGCCACGTGTAAGAGCCTGATGAGGAGGGCCATTGAGATCTGTAACATGATCCCTGGAGAGGCGGCGGTCCCAGAGGAACTACATGCAGTGAGCTCTGTCTACCTCACACACTCCATGTCCTCCTCCATTACGTGTTGAATTCATTATTTTACAACATTATGTGTGTGTCGTTTCCTTTCAGGCCTTCAGCCAGTTGCCTGAGACACTGGATGAGATTGATGCCATGTTGAATGAGGAGAAGACCAGAGCGGAGTGCTTCACAGGCCTCAGTGATGCTGTGAGACCAACAACACATCAGCTCATTCACACTTTGCCTAACCTCCGCCTTTAAAAATGATATGAACCAGTCCTAACTTCAATGCATCATGACAACTGAACTGTTCTGATTAAGAATAGTTTCTTGATTTCTAACTTTACATATATAAAGCAATTAGGGATGCCCACAAAAGCTCCAAGTTTAGCTTCTAAAATATATTTTCCTCAATATTTGTCCATTTTGGGATTATCAATATCCTCTGATAACCATGAGCACCTTGCAAATGAACATAATGTCAATTCCAAATGGTTCTACCAGCCTTATTAATTGAAATATGCCATTTCTAATGGCAATATTTTATTCCAAATGTATCTTAATTGAATTGTATTCGCCTACTATTATCTAATGATTAATCTCCAAGGCCAACAGTCGGGTTTCGGAAGTAAAAACTTTGCGTTTTCTTCATAGGGAAATAGATTTTTAATAACTTAAACCAAGACGGCCCTACTGTGAGCTACGAGGTTGTTAATCAATGGTATTTGCTTCGGTTGAAGCCGTCAGCCAAGATTATTTTAAATTATTTTTATCAGCTAAATGTATAGTGAAAAACTACATTACCCATGATGCTGCACTGTGAATGATGTCATCGAGTCTCAATTTGGCCTCAAAGTACTTAAATATTTGTTTGTTTTTATATAATCAATATTTTTAAATGAGTTAGTTAATTTTTTAATTTTTTAGTTAATTATGCTGTTTGCAACTCTAAATCAGGTTAAGTTCACAATCCTGTACCTTTTGTATTTTTGTTAAATCAAAGTTTATGTTGTAATTCACCTCATATCTGATTGGCTTGTTTTAGATTGCTTTAACAAAGACTTCTTTTAAAATCCCTATGGGAGAAGTGAATGGAAAAAATACGTCCAGAACCCACGCCGCTGATTTGGTCTAAAGCGGGACTTTTATTTTGACAGTGTTGAGAACCCAGTGCCCAAGCTCCCATTCTCCTTCTTCATTAGTTTACTAGACAGTTTATTAAACAGTGCTGTTAAACAGAAAATAAACGGTATATGAAAAATATTAGCCCTTCTATTATTAGTAATTAACCGGCAAACGCTATAATACTTTCTAATCCAATGTCAGCATTCAGCAAATACACATTTCTATCATTGAAACAAGTCTTTGAATATCTAATAAATATTTAATTCCATAAATCGTGCAACCTTTGAATGCAGCTGTTAGATCTTCTAAGTGTGCATTTGTAGCCTGCATAAAACCACGGCTCAAATTTCAATCAAAAGTCTGCGTAATGCATTTCATCAGCCAGTATCTCATTCTGAATGTAATCTTCCCTACCGAACAACTTCCTAGCTGGAAAGCATGACAGAGTTAGCAGCATAAATACTTGAATATAGTCAGTTCAAATTCAGATGAATGAAGAGAAGGGCTTCTATTCAATCATGTGCTGCTGGTTTTGACTCTCAGGTGGTGGAGGAATATAACAGACGCGAACAGGAGATTCAGAACATGGAGAAGGAGCTGGACGACAAGACCAACGATCTGACGACTTACCGACAAAACATCGCTGAGGTGCGTCCGACCATGCAAAACTCACACACACATCTCCATCGTGCAAACAGATGAAAAGAGTTACCAAGCACGTTGATGTGTTTCCTAGGCGAAAGAGCGCTGGCTGAATCCTCTGAAGCAGCTGGTGGATCAGATCAATGAGCGCTTCAGTGATTTCTTTCGTTCGATGCAGTGCGCTGGAGAGGTGGATCTGCACTCGGAGAATGAGGTGAGGACGCATTCTCTTCCTTTCTTCAACAGTATGGCCATCATTGGCTCTGAAGCTCTCGTACACTTTCAACCGTTCTCTCATACACAACAGCTGGTCAGTACTGGGTCATATGAGACTGGGTTTCACATATTTTGTACTGCAGTATTTAAATTTGTAAATTTGCCAATTCACACTGCACCGACAGACACTTTGTTGGGTTGTCGCATCAGTGTACCCAATACTGGGTGTCAGACTCTAGCAAACGGAGCATCTTGAACATGTGTTTCAGGAGGAGTATGATAAGTACGGCATCCGCATCCAAGTGAAGTTTCGCAGCAATGCACAGATGCATGAGCTCACGCCTCACCATCAGAGCGGAGGAGAGCGCAGTGTGTCCACCATGCTGTACCTCATGGCCCTGCAGGAGCTCAACCGCTGCCCCTTCAGAGTGGTGGACGAGATCAACCAGGTAAACCCTTAAAACGGTTGGATTCCAGAATTACCTAGTCGATTCCAGCCAAAATGTTCCTTAAAGGTGCTTGAATGTGCTAGGGGTGTGAATCTTCACTGGTTGCGAGAACAAATTGCGGTGAAATGGTCAGATACACACAAATGTATGTACTAAATGACCGTCTTGAGAGTGTGCACGTAAACCCCGCCGTGACTCGCGAGTGAACGTTTGTGCAACTGCATGTAACCGTATCAGTGTTCGCTCTTAAAGTGACAGCTGTCGAATAAACTGCTGCTGTCTCTGAGTTTCTCTGTCTTGTGTTGTTTGATGAACCTTTATGACACTCACTGCTCTTGAATGACTTACTTTTGCAACCTTAAGTGTAAGGATTAATCTAATTTAATTTTTTCAGGGAAGACCAATATTAATTTACATTTGATTTCTTATTAAATGTCTTTAGTATTTCTTATCTCAATACTAATGTTAGACCTACCTGAAAATTTGTCTTTAAAAACAAAAATGCACTGCATGATCAAATATTTAGGTGAGATAATTATATACATTTATTATACCGTATACATTTATTTGGGAAAGATGGCCTACAGTAGCCTTAAGTTATCTCATTTTCTAAAATGAACACTTGGTGGTTCTTCAAGATCTTGACTCTAGCCTATTTCTACAGTTTTTTTTCTCAATACAGTTAATTTAGAGTTAGTTTCATTTCTACAAATGGTGCAAACTCTGCAAGATTATAGATAAAAGATTCCCATTACCCTGCCATTCTGTGATCGGCAATCGGCAGATCATGATCTTGGTGATCGGTAATCGGCCCCAAAAATGCTGATCGGAGCATCTCTACAAAGAAGCTGTCGAATAGCGGTCTTTCGAATCGGCTTTGGCCGCGACTCTGGAAGACTTGGCGTTAAGCTTTTCTTTGAGGAAAGAACAAAGACGACACTGAAGTTATTCTTAAAAAAGGAAGATGTGTTCAGAGTTTTGCCGACCGGATACGGCGAAAGTTTAATCTATCAACTAGCTCCGCTTCACCTTCTTCGTTGCTCTGGTTGGTTGTAGCGCTATCCTATTGCGTGCAGAGGGAATTTGAAAGACAACCGTTTATCCCGCCCCTCAGATTGAGCAATGCCAATGGTGTGTTCCCAGACCCAACGTCTTGATGTGGGTCTGGCTTGTCAGGCTAACTTGATGTACTAAAATAACTAAAAAGGAAATAAAAGTGATAAACTAAAACTAATTAATTAAAACTATTAATAAAAACTATAATAGGATCTCTATAATACAAAAATAAAATAAAATAAAATAAAAAAAAGCTACATTTTTGAGCAAAAAGCTGAGAAAAACACATTTTTGTCAAAGACCACATCCAGATTGGATTCATAACGATCAACACCCCCAATGCTTGCACAGTCCTATAGCTTGTCCTGGGTTGACATTTCATTCAGTAACATTAACAGCATTTTAATCAAAAGTGCCTGATGTTGATGATCGCGTTTTTATATTTGCATCTTCTTACATGATACTGCTTGTTTCTGCGTCTTCTTCACTGTGTTTTGATCAGGAGATTCAGTACTCTTTCAAAAGTTGCATAATAGTGGCCCCTACCATATAACAGTGAAAACACAGAAAGCTGGAAATTTCCATCAATGGCGGGGAAAGATTTAAAACCAAAACTGAAAATACTACAGAAACTTTACATCATTATTTAGACATAAACTTTGACAATGAAGATTTAGCCACTGACTGAAACAGATTTGTAGGAGAACATGTATAGTATAGTTGTGGTATTTCCTTTCTCCATTCCTCAGGTGGAGTGTGTAGGTGCGTGTCACTCTTGTGTTTGATTGGTGTTTGTTGTTTTGTGTGCAGGGGATGGACCCGGTCAATGAGAGACGAGTGTTTGACATTGTTGTGAGAACCGCTTGCGGTGTGAACACGTCTCAGTATTTCTTCATCACACCTAAGGTTAGTTTACTGAATATGGCTGTGTGACGTGTTCACTGATGTGGGTGTGTAATTCAGTGTGTGTGTGTGTTTGTAGCTGCTACAGAACCTGCAGTACGCAGAGCAGATGACCATCCTCTGTGTTCACAACGGACCCCACATGCTGGAGCCAAATAAATGGAACGAGAAAACCTTCCTCAGACGTGCCAAACGCAGACCCATTTCCTGAAGTTCAAGTAAACTTGCTAAATGCTGAGCTGTTGGTCAAGTTCTTGTTGGACTACCAGTTCATATGCTGTTCATGAGTGCCTTAATATGTGTAAAAAATGTTTCGCGGTCTGATGAAAAGATCTGTTATTATAAATACAACTGCTGTTTCCTTAATGTGTAGTGTTTATTTTCACTAAAGGAAGAATCACTGGTATTATTATTACTGCTTATTCTTAGTAACACCCATCCAAAATATTAATCCAAGATATTTGACATTTAAATTTGACAAAAAGTCAAGGCTGGTCAAAATGATTGAGCTGGCCAATCAAATCAAAGAAGGTGAGACTTTACCGTTCACAGATACGATATACCAAACATGTAGCGCGTTGCTGCAGTTTTTAACGGTGAAAGAGTGCAAGATAAGATGCAGAAACAGGAAACCGGGCAGGACATATCAAACAGTACCTCCCCTTTTTTTTAAATAGCCAATAGCGTTGCATTTATATGACAGCTCGACAAGAGCCGTTGAGCTCGGCAAAGTTGCAGTTTCTCCTCCTAATGTCCTCCATATCACTATATCCATAAAACATTGTGCAGAATTAAAATAGGTCCGATGTGTCAACTCGCACATATTGTGTCTCTGGACCGGAGCTGCGGCGGTTCGCCTGACACTAACGTGAAACCAGACTTCATTCACCCCAATGGAAAGCACATTTACACTGTCTGAATTGTTCCCTATCCCCTATATAGTGCACTATGGGCCGTTCACCATGTAGGAAATAGTAAATGTGTGAACAAGTGACTGATTTCAGCCTCAGCGTCTATTTATAATGTAGGGGGCGGCACGCTTCAGATTCTAGAGAGCATTTGATTGGACAGAAACTCTGATGAGAAGTGCAGAGTGATCTCATCAAAATCATTGATCCATATTGGCGGAAGTGAGAGACTTATATTTTCGAAATCTGTCATTGTTTTTGAGCACACTAGCTTATAGATAACAGTAAGACTAACAATCATACTAAAATCCAAAAAACATGGGGACTTTAATATTTGACAATTTTATATGTTAAATTATACTGTCTTGCATTGACAATATAGGCTGTCATTTACATATAACTACATGGAGATATTTTAAATGAAAAAATATCTAAGATTTAAATAAAGATTTATTCAACACGTTTCAACAATAGCCACTGATTCGAGCAGTGAGGCAGTTTTATGTTGACAGCACGTTGTGCTATTGTTTTGTGATAATTTATGAAATATTGAAGTCAACTCGCGTACTGTTAACTGCCGGAAGCTAGTTATTTTAGTCAAAAAATCTTATATGGATATTTTTCTTACACAAACACTATCGCTTTGCTTCAGAAGGACCACTCGAGCCGTGTGGAGCAGTTGTATGATGGATAGATTGTGTTAGTCTTAAAGAAGAATGTCATATACAACTAGGATGGCTTGAGGGTGAGTAAATCATGGGGTAATTTAAATTTTTGGGTGAACCATCCCTTTAAAGCTCTCATTTTGCACAAATCAATCTTAGAATTAACTTATTACACCAGTGCAGCACAAAACAGTACAGGACACATTTTAATGATATCTCTGTACATAATTTTATTTACATGATACAATTTCGCAGTAATGTCGGATAACAAGATTATATGCGCAATACATATAATAAATAAAGATGGTTTGTACAAACTTGCATAACTAAAATCAAAATCAGAACAGATGGTTAGTTTTACTGTGTAAACTGACAAAGCTCTAAAATAAAACAGCGCTGTGCAGCCAGACCCAAAAAACAGGAAACGGACTGAGCCTCAGATTCAAAGATGGCATTCACTGAGTAAACTAGTCACATACTCACACTGACTCACAACACAAGCACACTCAAAGGGCTGATTAAATGACACTAAACAATACCATTAATTTCTTAACCTGATTTAACACTCAATACCCACTGAATAGATCAATCACACACACACACAAGAAAGGTGAATTAGAGAGTGGGGGGAAAAATGAAATGGACTTCTAGTATGTGGTCAACTGTAAAATACTCATTTCACTAACCATGCAAAACACCCACTTAAAAAAAAAAAAAAATTCAACTCTCTGAACGAGCCCAGGAACCATGTTTTCATACATTGGTGTCACATTACAAATCAATGAGAAAAAGAAATAAAATAAATTCACTTAAAATGACTTGAAGGGTCATGTGGGAGGATCAATAATTGTTAGTTAGTTGCCATGTCTAACCCCATCCATACTGGACACATGGTTGCTCAAAATCGATCATGAAGTATTCTGGTCTGGCTGCATTAAACAATCGGAACTGGATTATATATTTTTTTTTCCACAAAGTCCGTCAATGGTTAAAAACAAAAATCTTTTTAACATGAAAGAGAAACCCAGCATCACTCCAATAGCTCAATGACTCGCGTAGGCTGATGCTCAAGCAGAAAAGTGGTTGATAAATGTCGAAAAGGCTGACTCTAATGGGAGGGCGAAACGTTCGACCCGGAGGAAACAGAAGAGCGTCCATTTGCTACATGAGCCAGCCATGCACTGTTGCTCTGACGGCGCTCGGGTCAGAGCGGTAACAGTCTTCAGAGTCCCGCGTCATGAGACCAACCAGGAGACACGATCACAAAGTAAACTAATGACGATCACGACGGACAGTCAGCCTTTAGCACAAGATTCCAGGATACTCCGAAACGGACACGTTAGGCAACGTCTCTGGCTTCATACCTCTTATAGAATTGTTTTGTTCTTTTAACTTGAAGCTCATATACCAACAACAGAAAGCAAAAGAAAGATGGAAACAAAGTGATCACTCATGCATTGGCTTAGAAACGAGATTCTTTCCCATACTGGAATTTAAAAAAACTAGTCTTTAGAATCACAGGTCAAAGTGCGAGTCCTTTTATCTGATCTCTCGCAAAATCGAGGTGAAGACGGCGAGAGGTTTATATTCTCTGAATCTTATCGGCGACCACCACGGGGTTCTCTTTGCGGATCTTGGCGGCAGCCTCTGCCTTGTAGTCGTAGGGGCAGTTGTGCTTGTCCGAGTAGCGATGAAGTCCACAGAAGAGATTCCCACAGCGGCAGTCGAACCCTGGCGAACGAGACATCGGCATCAGAATGATGGATGGAGTGTTTATATGGAGTGACGTGTAGGAACATGCTGGTTCTGCTCACCTGTCAGGCCGACCTTCTTGCGGCACATGAAGCATCTGTTCTTCTTGGGTTTGGGGGCGTCGGGCGTCTTGGCCTCTTCCCCGTCAGCCGAGCTCGGAGGTGCAGCGGACGCTGTTGGCTGAGTGACGACTGGGAAGACATGCACAGGATTAGCATCCCCAAAACAACTACATGCCATAGACCCATAACGCGTCCGGCATTCGCTTGTTTGTGGTCTTTTCATCTTCAGTGTGCAGGCATTTTTTGTAACTTTCCAATTTTAATTATTTTCAGTCCTTCCAGAAAAATGTGGATTTTGTGATCGTTGCGGGCAAAATTCCTTGATTTTGCGGCACGTTTTCTTAAATGTGATGGAATGCAATGAAATTGCAAAAACTGCGGTTTGATTCAACCAACACCCTGTTCTCAATAGGCTACCTTAAAATGTTAAGAGTATACTACCTATGATAAGCAAGCATAGTACATCACAGAAAGTGCTGGGAATATTTAGTTTAGAATATTTAAGTTCTCATCTTGTTTTATTTCAGACCTTGATAAACACATGGCTCAAACTTAAAGAACATTGAGTCAAACAAGTTCTGTAGCTTTAAAAAAGGAATACGCTACAACTTCTGTTAAAATGAATAAATAAATAAATAAATAAATAAATAAATAAAGTGTGCTTCCTGTTTTACAGAGGCAGCTATACAAAACAGACATCTGTTAAAATAAGTGCTTCCAAAGCACAATCTTTTAAATGTACATACTACTAATATACTTACAACTGTAAGGTTTTTGAAACTAGTATGATTTAACCCACTGGTAACAAAAAAAGTGCAGTCTTACAACTGTAAAGTTGCTTTTTGATGATGTTCACGTCACGTAATTACGTCACTTCATAACGTTCCCATGGCAATGGCTGCTCGTGTGAAGTAAAAGCAACATTTTTCCACTTTCTGCTAAGATATGTGACTTTGTTGCAACGAAAATGCGGGGGATTGTGAAATCATGCAAGATTTTGCGCACGGAAATCGGCAATTAATGCGAAGTAAGTCCGCCGTATTTGAAAAAGTGTGGTCCCCGCATAAATATGCATACTTTGGCTGATTATGCATTGAATTATGTGATCACATGATCGCGTTTTTCTGGAGGAACTGTATTGTGGCTTTCACACCTAGACCTTTTTTGAATTTCAGACACAGACAGGGGAGTATTTTTTGGTGAAAATGTCTCCGCTTAAAAACCTATGGAAGCTTGTTTTCCACCACAGAATAAAAAAGGTAATTTACATCTCGCAACTGACCTTTTTTCGCTCAGAATTGCACAATATAAACTTTACAATCCTGACTTTTTTTCTTGCAATTCCAAATGTAAACTCTGCGAGTTTAAATATCAATTCTGAGAAGAAAAATTGTGAGAGAAAAAAAAGGCAATTATCTTTTAAATCGTTTTATTCCATGGCGGAAAAACTCAGTCGGAAAGTTTATCAACGCTACTTGCGAAGCAAATAAAGTGGATCACTTTGACTGCAAGAACCTTTTGTTTTTTAGCAAATAAAACCAAGATAGCAGTCAAACAATGCAGCATTTTACACAATTTGCATGGCTCTAAAAAAATATTATTAAATTATAAAATGTTATTTTATTCTCTCGAACCAGTTAACCAGAATCTGACCAACAGCCCATTGATCATGCAGTCACAGGTCAAGAAAAGTTCAGATTTCTAGAATCCAATTGCCTCAAATAGTAATGCCATCTATCAGGATGTGCTACCAATGCTTTACTGAGGTTAAAAGGTATAGTTCACCCAAAAATGAATAATGTTGTCACCATTTACTCACCATCAAGTTGTTCCAAACCTGTATTCATTTTTTTCTGCTGAACACAAATTATATTTTGAAGAATATGGGTAACCAAACAGTCAATGGACCCCATTGACTTCCATAGTATTTTTTTCCTCCGTACTATGGTAGTCAATGGGGCCCATCGTCTTTTTGGTTACTTCAATCTTTTGTGTTCAACAGAAGAAAGAAACTCTTATAGGTTTGGAACAACTTGGTGAATAAATGAAGACATTCATTTTCGTTCTGCAGGTTCAAGGTATTTGTATTTGTTTCAGTGTTGTGTAAGCAGTCGGCACGGTGATTCGAATGAAATCTTTAGAATTGGCTGCAGAGAGGAGTTTGCACTTAGCTGGTATGAGAGAAAATTGCTTAAATGAAGCAGTGTTCAAAATAGCATACTAGTCTCAAAGTGCGATCACATTGGACGTTTTGTTTGTTTGCAGAATTTCTCTAATGTCAATAGTGCCGATGTATGAAGCAAACCAAGCAGCTTTATGTTGGCCAATACAGCGAATTCACAAGCCTAAACGGAACCCGTCTGCATGTTGAATAATGAACCAGAAGCATTGAGCTGTTATTTTGAACATATCCTTGACTCCTTTCAAACTATCAAGTGTTCAGACTTTCATAAACATGTTTAAAGTGGTCTGAACGCAGCTTGAGAGTGCCTGAAACGGGTTGAGCTGAGACACTTCCTCAACAGAAATACCAACCTGGTTCAGGAACTTCTACTTTCGGCGAGACCGCCTCATCTTCACAGGAAATGCTCATCTCCGTCATCTGTTGAGTCACCGGAAGGGCAGCGGCGGTGCTGTTGGGCGACTCGGCAGCAGAGGAGTTGTTTAGTGTAGCTTCAATGATCTGGATGGCTGAGGCTTCAGAGGTAGGACTACTGGTGACACTGCTAGAAGCTGCTGGAAGAGACCAAATCCCCTTAGTGTTAATGAGACGCTCGAGGAACACATCGATCTTATGAACACATCCGATCGTCCGTGAAGATTTTCAAAGAGTGGAAACACGTACCCATTGTGCTAATAGGACTGACTCCACCATTGTTCTGTCTTGTTATATTCTCTTTGTAACAGACCGAGCACATGCCATTGGTCCGAGGGTTGCCATAGAAACCACAGCCGGTGGCACAGAGCATGGGCACGGGGCTTTGATTGGTCTCCTGGGCCATCTCTCTGAATGTGGGCAATTCCTATAGACAACAAAACACAAGCACCATGAATATGACAGCGTGTGTGTGTGTGTGTGTGTGTGTGTGAAGTGAGAATCAAAGACTGCGACTGGCTTCATTAAGAGGATTTACGCCAACAAAGGCGCAATGTTGCCGCAGACTGGGAATCAGATTAGGGGTCACACGTCTGAACACTTTTTTGGCATCGGTTTGGAACGAGCCTCATCTTTGCACGGAATCACCTGATTCAAGACGATTCCTGCAAACTCACGCCACAGATCATGTTTAATTGTTTTACAATCAGGCTGAGCTGAATTCATGCAAGACTTCCTGGAAACCCAAACACTTAACCAATCCAACCAATAAAATGCTTCATTAAACTACATGGTGTGGTTCCATCAGAAAAGGGAGAAGGGACGTCAGAAGAACAGGATTGTCAGTACTAAGATCTGCAATGAGAAATAATGCCGTGCATCCACTAGGAAAAACATTTAATCATATAGAACCAAAAGTTTGGCTAACAAGCTCTAAACGAGTTTATTTTCTGACGAAAGCACACATTCATGAGAATGTCCTAGGCAAGTGGTTCTCAACTTTTTGACTCCAAGCCCCCCCTTTGTCCAACACAATATTTGGTAGTTCTGATATGTACTTCTGGGGCCTTAACTGGACGTGCAAATGCCTAAATGTGAATGTGCAAAATGTTCCTTTAAATGATTTATAAAATGTCTGTATATACAAATTTCCTAAATGCATCTATCTTTATAAACTGTGGTTGATCTTAAAGGGATCGTTCACCCAAAAACGAAAATTCCGTCATTAATTCCTCGCCCTCATGACGAGCCAAACCTGTAAGACTTTCGTTCATATTTGGAACACAAACGAAGATCTTTTTGATGAAATCAGAGCTTTCTGTCCCTACTATTTTGACACTTCAAAAAGTTTATAAAAAGATTGTAAAACTAATCAATATGAATGGAGCGGTTTAGTCTACATTTTCTGAAGAGACTTGATGGCTTTATATAAAAAGATTTAATTTAGGCTTTTACTTCACATATAAACATTGATCAGCAAACATAAGCAGAAGCTCAATCGAACCTTACTTGACTCGGAGGAACAAACCTTTTGCATGTAGAAGCTCAAACGTGCTGCGTAACACGAGAATGAACCTCATTGGTTCTTGTGGAAGCTCAAACGTGCTGCATAACTGGTTCTGAGAATGAACCTCACTGGTTCTTGCAGAAGCTCAAACGTGCTGCATAACTGGTTCTGAGAATGAACCTCACTGGTTCTGAGAATGAACCTCACTGGTTCTTGCAGAAGCTCAAACGTGCTGCATAACTGGTTCTGAGAATGAACCTCACTGGTTCTGAGAATGAACCTCACTGGTTCTTGCAGAAGCTCAAACGTGCTGCATAACTGGTTCTGAGAATGAACCTCACTGGTTCTGAGAATGAACCTCATTGGTTCTTGCAGAAGCTCAAACGTGCTGCATAACTGGTTCTGAGAATGAACCTCACTGGTTCTGAGAATGAACCTCACTGGTTCTTGCAGAAGCTCAAACGTGCTGCATAACTGGTTCTGAGAATGAACCTCACTGGCTCTGAGAATGAACCTCACTGGCTCTGAGAATGAACCTCACTGGCTCTGAGAATGAACCTCACTGGCTCTGAGAATGAACCTCACTGGCTCTGAGAATGAACCTCACTGGCTCTGAGAATGAACCTCACTGGCTCTGAGAATGAACCTCACTGGCTCTGAGAATGAACCTCACTGGTTCTGAGAATGAACCTCACTGGCTCTGAGAATGAACCTCACTGGCTCTGAGAATGAACCTCACTGGTTCTTGCAGAAGCTCAAACGTGCTGCATAACTGGTTCTGAGAATGAACCTCACTGGTTCTTGCAGAAGCTCAAACGTGCTGCATAACTGGTTCTGAGAATGAACCTCACTGGCTCTGAGAATGAACCTCACTGGCTCTGAGAATGAACCTCACTGGCTCTGAGAATGAACCTCACTGGCTCTGAGAATGAACCTCACTGGCTCTGAGAATGAACCTCACTGGCTCTGAGAATGAACCTCACTGGTTCTGAGAATGAACCTCACTGGCTCTGAGAATGAACCTCACTGGCTCTGAGAATGAACCTCACTGGCTCTTGCAGAAGCTCAAACGTGCTGCATAACTGGTTCTGAGAATGAACCTCACTGGTTCTTGCAGAAGCTCAAACGTGCTGCATAACTGGTTCTGAGAATGAACCTCACTGGTTCTTGTGGAAGCTCAAATGTGCTGCGTAACACGAGAATGAACCTCATTGTTTCTTGAGAAAGCTCAGTGTCAAATTAAATCTGTTCATCATATAAAGTGATAATTTCTCTTCAGAAAATTTGGACTAACCCGCTCAATTCATATGGATTAGTTTTATGATATCTTTATGAACTTTTGGAAGCACCAAAGTGGTAGTTTTAGCTGCTAATGGAAGGACAGAGAGCTCTCAGATTACATTAAAAATATCTTAATTTGTGTTCCAAAGATGAACGAAAATCTTGCGGGTTTTGGAATGACATGAGGGTGAGAAATTGGGAATTTTTTTGGGGGAGGGGGGGGGGGGTAAATCCCATTAAGATCAAGCGCAAATCAACTCCACCTACAGAACTGCCATAAACGTCTTTAAGGTTGAGAAGACGTATAATACTCATAGTCAATGAGCAAGGTAATCCAAGCACGCTCTCAGAAAATGCATGTGCCAGCATGGCTAGGCTTTTTCTTTTCTTTTAGGAAATCATTGATACTAATTATTTCTGGCGCAATTACAAAAGTGTCAAGAAACCCCTGTTTTATCGCCGCTCATTCACACCTCAGATTTGAAAAAGACTCAAGAAATGGACGCGTAAAGCTGTGGGAAAAGTAGGAGTGTAGAGGGTGGGAAGAGGGGAGACAACCAATAAAACACAGACCTACAACACGCTCATTTACAGACAAATTAATATTTAAATGTGAAAATTCTACCAAACAGTTGGGTGCACCTTGATGCATTTTAAAAATATAACTATGACAAACTCACAAAAGTTATCAGTAGAGACTACTAACAACTACCAAAAAAACAACTACCAAATATGTTCTGATAAAGTATTCTTACAAACATCAACATAACTTTCAAGAGAAATTGGTCTATATGAAAAATGAGGAAGAACATTAAAAATGTCTATTTTCATTTTGTTTACGTGCACTACAAATCGCTGAACAAATGACACACATCAGTTTAACACAGAAGGAATAAAGGCATAGTTACTTTTTTTTTGTCCATTCTTCTTTGAATTTTCGGTCTACATCATTGTCTTGTGGGTATCAGAATAATTTGTCTCATCGCCTTCATGATCAGACGTACCGTTGTATCAATGTCCTTATTTGCAAATATATATTTCAATTGAAGACATGAGATGTGCGCATTCACAGTGCTGGTTCATGTTTGGAGCACTTCTGCAGTATATGAAATATGTCCATAAAAACTTGAAACGCGCTTGCTCCGGTCCGGATATGAACTGTGATCCGAGAAGCGAGTGTTTATCTCATTGCATCGTTTCATACAGAAACTGCTCTCATGTGCACTTCGCGTGTTACATATTATATATTGTTACAGTCATATTTTCAATGTGTTGGTAATCAAACTCCAGCTCTGAATGCATCGTGGCAAATACAAACACTTTTGTACTAATTTACTGGGGAAACAGCCGTTATGGCATGTATCTAAATGACAACGCAAAGCTGACCCGTCAAAAATCAGTTAACGTTGCTTTTTAAATATATTGCCTATTTATCTTTACATTTTTTATAATCTTTACATTTCATTTTATGCAGTTAACTGAATTACTGGTATATGAGCACCAAGACGTATGCATGCTCTTCATTTGTCATCCGCATAAGAACTTTCACATCACTTTCTCCCTTTATAAATCCAGATTTTTTCCTCAATATTGACATAGGATAAAATCCTTGGTATTTAGGTTCAAATCCAATCATACAAGTGTTTTATGATTCAGGGTCAATTTAATGTTGTGCATCTTTATATTAGAGCATTTTCATTATATTCGAGTTATTAAGACTTATTGAGAACCACTGTCCTAGGTTGTTTGCCATTTTTGTACTTTCTAGGTAACATTTTTCGAATTTCTCAATGTTTAATACAGCGGTGAAATAAGCCGGGAAAAAAATAGATTTTCCATACAGAATTTTCCTAATTCCTTTATGATTCACACTAAAGAATTTGATGTGGATCAGAGGCTGTTTCGGGAACGATTCACTGCTGGTTTGAACACAATTAGTCCAAACCAGATTCACCAAATCTATTTTTAAATGTACATTTTAAACAATTCTGCTGTGTCAAATGAGTTCAAGATTTAAAAAAGCACTGAAAACTCAAATCAATAGATATTGCCATATATATGTTGCGATATGTAAATAAGCATTCGTGTGCTGACAGTGTGATAAAGCAATAAAGTCCCCATAGAGTGACAATTATGCTCGACAACTGTAGTTGCTACTGTATAAATAAACCCGGCAGTACATTAAAAACTTTTTTGTATCATTAAAATGATTGTATTCGCCCTATTATTTGTAATTATATGAACTATATAAAATAGTGATTTTCTTCATTATAATTTTATCACCACATTACGCAACACTATCCATTTAACTTTTTAAATGGTGTTTAACTAGCCTGACGTCGTCATACTCAATTCTAGTCAGAATATGAGTCTGATACTGCTCCGTTGGGCTGTGATTATGGGGCGTGTTTCAACTGAACCAGGAAAGATCTCAATTGGATAGACCTACAACCAATCAGAGCAACGGAGTGACGCACAACGTTAGCTGTCAAATGTCAACAGAACTCAACTGAACACAGTGAGTGTTGCCATGTCCGCGGGTTGAAGCGACCCCAATTATGTGATATACAGATCCAGGAATGCGATTTTTAGCTGCCAGCCCTGCCAAAATAACATATTTTACCCCCCAAATGCCTTTTTTCCCGGACAACCCCCCCTGGAAAGCTATTGGGCTTGTTTTTGGCTAGTTTTGAGGAACGTTAGCAATTGGGCGGGTTTTGTTGTAAAAACTTGGCAACCCTGTCTGCACGCACGCTGGAATAAGTAGCCTAACGTTAGAAGAACAAGATTAGTGTAAACGATCTTTGCCGGTGTGGTAAAAAAATAGTTTAAGGATACACAGAGTACTTACCAACACGATCATTTCTGAGAGAAATAGTAAAGGTGAACGCATATACGAACAAGTTCTCCTTTTAGGATTAGAACAAATTCAACCCAAGTGGCTGTTGATGACGTGGATCATTACGTTGCGGTTGATCATCTGTCCATCATCGTCTAAAGCCCGCCCTGACAATTTCATTGGTCCGAACAGTTTCTGTTCGGGCATAATTACTCCTCTACCGATCAATTCCAGACCGAACTGCCCGAGTAAAAATGTTGTGGGCGGGGCTAAGTTCGGCTGGCATCCAGGCTAGTGTTTAACATTTTGGCTGTATCAAATAATTCTTAATACCAATTGCACTGGAATCAACTACTAAAACTACTATTGTGACCATCCTACTCGGATGAAGTACGACCATGTTGTGTTGATGGGTAAATGCTGACTAGCTGTGTAAAATGTAAATATATCTGTAGGTGGAACAGCTGGAACATTCTGTTCAAGCAGAGGCCGAATACAGCAGCAAACCCCCATCCAAACCCCCGAAGCGGAAACATTTACACAGACGCTTTCGAGCAATGAACCTGAAATCTGTCAGGAGTGACATGTCGGCGAGGGGCCCCGTGGGGCCTCTTGTTTCCAAGTAAACAAGATTGCAGCATTTCACCTCCGCCTTTTGGCATCAGAGGTTTTCCCCCAAAAATCCACCACATGGCCTGCGTCACGTGCGTGTGAGCCTGCTGCCCTTCGCACTCGCTCACACGGACGGCTGGATTAGTTTTCATCCGTCACAAGGGTGCAATGTGACATGTTGTCCTGAACAGCCTCCACTAGTGTGTCCCGACTATAAATACCCCCCCCTTCGTCCTACCTGCCTCCATTACATCACACACATCTCTAGTAGGAGCTGGTTTGCATAGCACCCTCCTCCCTATGCATGGGCTCATATATTCTGATAAAGCCAAAAATGGCTAAGCCCTAATAGGGCTGTTTTTTCCTTCTTCTTCAGCCGATTCCCATGTGTGTTGGCCATCTATGTCCATTTATACCTGTCTGGGTGACAGCAAATACACGGCATATAGGGCAAAACAAAGACATGAGAGATACAACAAGTCAAATATTTGAACAAAAGCAAACCATTAAGCTAAAAACACACCATAAATGGAGAAAGCCATCAGAAAACCGATCACTCAATGCTCACGTGTTTCAATGCACCAATATATGAAGCATTTAAACGACATGTACAGCTTATACAAAGTCTAATAGTGCACTTTACAATGCAAACACGCCGTGTGTATGTTATTCACCAGTATGTGTACTTTTATACATTATATATAGAGCTATATTCGCGTTTGAGGCCTCATAATGAAATCCACTGAGTCATGCTAACATTAGCATCATGGCTAACAAACACACAGTGGCATATAAAGCACGAAAAACACTCAACACAACAGCTGCTGCCCTCAAACTGTGTGTGGTGTTCAGTCTGAGGGGTTTGTGATTATGAATGAGTGTGGATGGATGGTCATTTAGCTGTTTATCTACTTTATATCTGGGTCAGGGTGAATATGCTTTGTGTTCTCCTTTGTTTCAAACACTCTTCCTGTTTGAGCCTAAGCACAAACCTTGATAATTAAAAAAAATTAACCATCCACCAACACAACGCCAATTCACAACAAATCAGTCAAAATATTGAAGAACAAACGGTGGGGAAATTATTTGTTAAAGACGTTTATTCATTCACTCAGTGATAAAGATACACACACGAGCTAGCTTTATGTTTCATATATAACATCTCGACCGACACACAAAACAACCCCAAATAAACCCGAAAACACTACAATTGAGAGTTAATTAACCGAGTAATGATAATAATACATAAACAGACAATTCATTGTATCTCAATAAACACTCGAAGACAAATACGTTAACGTTACATGCAGCTACCAGCAACAAACGAGCTTATTTGTCATCTCCGCAATCTTGAAAGACAAAACCCGTTTAAATGCGAAGCAAACAGCGCGTTACGAATAAAACATGCGTGTTTAAACAAAAAGGCTGCGGTTTTCGTATCATATTTCAGCTTTTAGGTAGAAAGGAACAACAGGCTAATTTCACTAGCTAACATGCTAGCATCAGCTAACAGCCATATTTGGTGAAACTCGCCAAGTTAATCAATTTAGACTAACAACTAACACATTACATGTCATTATACCAACGAATAACTCTGGAAATAAAGATATTATGCGTACTAGCTGGTTATTTCACCCAAACGAATCATATTTTCCTATAACGTTAGCATGAGCTTTTAAAAGGTTGTAATGTGGGGGGAAAGTGTTCTACTTGCCTTATATGAGTAAAAAGAGAAGCTCCCGGAATAAAGAGACTATATATTAAACCCCTCGCGTTGGTCTGTGCCGTTAGTCCGCTGACGTGTGTGTTTCGGTGTGTATGTGTGTTTTTCTGGCTGCTGTTTGTTGGTTTTCTTTAATAGTGGTCGTGACGTCACGGTGATTGACACGTCCGCGGGGCGGGGCCAACTGCGCCAGTCACAACAAGTTTACTGTACAAAAACAACCTTCTGCTCTGAAGCAATAGCTCTTAGTGCAGTGGGCAGGGGTTGCATTGCTTTGTCATGATTGTCAAATACTGGATTTTGTTCACTACAGTTTGTGGGAGTTGTATGGACGAGTTCGTCCTTAATGTGAAGATGTTTTGAGACAAACTGAGGCAGAAAAATCAAATGAACGACTTGAGACAAGTTGCACTTTTTCCCTAATGATTTCCAAATTAATTCGGAGTACTGTGATAGTCCTGATGTTGCAACAATTCCCAAAATATCAGTTTGCTGATATTAGCCATCACCAGGGTCGGGAAGGTTACTTTTCACTTCACTACAGATTACAAAATACATGCTTTAAAAAGTCATTTGTAATGTTTTTCATTAGATGACTTAATCTAAATACTTTAGAATGCTTTGGAATACTAAGGCATGTAACACAAAGGGACCACCAAACATAAGACTTGGTTTTCCTCTGCATATTATCATCAGTTTTTCACAATATTCTTTCATAAATATTGATGCTCAAGAAGGGGTGTGCAAACTTTTTGAATTGGATGAATGGTAAATTGTACTTATATTGTCCTCTGGGAAATATGAAGTTATTAGCTTCTGAAGAGAAGTAGCCTACTAAATGGAAAAAAAATATGACTTTTATACAAAATAAGAACAATTTCAAAAGTGTTCACCCCCTGCTTTTAATGCAATGTGTTTCATGGAAGCTTGTTTCCGCCACTAAATATAAAAATAAAACCGGTAATTGTTGTAAATCTTTTTATATCTCACAATTCTGACTTTTTTTCTTCTATTGCGAGTTTGCATCTTACAATTCTGACTTTTTTTCTCAGAGTTGCGTGATATAAATGAACAATTGCGTGTTATAAAGTCAGAATTGTTTTTCCCCGCAATTCTGAGAGAAAAGGTCAGTCTTTTTTTTATTATAACTCGCAATTACAAGTTTATATCTCACAATTCTCAGAAAAGAAGTCTTATTTTGTTCAAATTATTAAATATTGAGCATGTTCTGCAAGGGGTATGAAAATCACCAATCGCTGTTTACATTAATTGCCCATTACAGTTTACATTAATGTTTAAATGAAATAAATGACATTAAAATTCAAAGTAATCACTTTGGTAATTTAAAATACTTTTCGGATGTAACTGTAATTTGATTACCACTCATTTAAAATGTAACTGTAATGAAATACCAAATTTTGTATATTAAATGTGTAACTAAGTTGCATGTATTTCGTTACTCCCCAACCCTGGCCATCACTGTCATTCATATGACTGTGGTTTTACAGTATTAACTGTATGGCATTGGATGCAACAAGATGTTTGTTTTAGTAAAAGAGCAGACACAAAATGTTCAAAAGTTATCAAAAGGGAAGATTGTATTGAGATCCAAAACGTAATAAAAAAAACAAAAACACTTTATGTGGTCCATTGGTGTGCTGAAGGTTATTTTTACATGAGCTTGTATCAGATGTCACTGTGATCTGCTGACCTGGAGAACAGCCAGAGCTGAGCTCTCTTTGAAGGACACGTTGATCCAATCACAACACATTTCCATCACGGCCATGCAGACGGAAGATGAAGATACTGGAACATATTGAATACTGGCTGCCTTAAATGTAGTGAGTTTCCTATACAGCACTGTTTGAATTCAAGTGGCACAGCAACGGTGACGGGGGTGGCCTTTCCTATTTTGTCGCTCCTCTCTTAAAATTAGATGGGTAGAAATGGACATAAAACAGATATTAATGTATACATAATATAACCAAATAATCATGATTATGCTGAGACAATTCTTACTCAACAATGAAACGAGTCTCTTGTTGGATGTCTTCAACCCTGGGTCTGTTTTGAGAGCACGCTCGTATTTTTGCCCTCTGGTTATATATAGAGCTGGAATCTGATATGAGACCAACTCACACTCCATGTGAGACTTTCTGCTCTTTAAAGGGATAGTTCACCCAAAAATCACTCATTTACTCACCCTCAAGTTGTTCCGAACCTGTACGAGTTTGTTTCTTCTGCTAAACACAAAAGATATTTTAAAAAATGTTGGTAACCAAACAGTTTCTGGGTCACATTGACTTCCATAGTAGGAAAAGAAATACTATGGGAGTCAATGGTACCTTACAACTGACATTCTTCAAAAATTCATCTTTTGTGTTCAGCAGAAGACAAAATTCATTCAGGTTTGGAACAACTCAAGGGTGAGTAAATGATGACAGAATTGTCCTTTTTGGGTGAACTATCCCTTTAAGTGATTTCAAAGCCAAGGAATGAAGCAAATAAGGTGGTGAAGGCTTGATTATATTCTTACCTGTTTGACCATTTAAGGCATTTCCTCCAGCAGTGTAGTTGCATTATCAGTAAACAAAGTGAGTTACACCTGATAAAAGCAATGATTACATTACTTTAGACTTCTAATTTTACTTTACAGACCCATCTAGTCTTTGTTAACACCTATCAGCTTTGATTAATGATGGAGATTATGGACCGAAATTTTGTATGGGCTTGTCACAAAAACCTGCCATTTGTAAATGACAAATATGGTGGTCTCATACCTGATAATGCTTTCATACCCGTTTTCAATGAGATCAGCTTCAAGAAAAAAAAAATCCCTGGCAACCCAGAAATGAAAATAGTCTTCAATTACCCAATATCTTTCCAAACCTTTTGACTTTCTTAACTCTGCAGAACACAAAAAAAGATGTTAAAGTCCCCATGAAATAAATGTTTTGACTTTTAGTATGAATATGTTAGTCTTACTGTTATCTATATTTACTATTTTCTGCATGGTGAATGGCACATAGTGCACTATATAAGGCAGTGGTGTCCAAACTTTTTAAAAAGGGGGCCAGTTCCTTTTCTTTGTTGAACAACTCTCAACAACCTTGGCTTTAAAGGGGGAAATTTAAATATTATTAGTGAGTTAAAACTCCATTCTTATTTAAATGAATAAGTACTCTATTTAGATCACCACAGGTAAAACCACACTGCAAAAAATGCTTTTCTTACTTAGTATTTGTACTTGTAGTATTCTTACTTTTTTCCTGTCACATGCAATATTTTTTCTTGATTTCTGGGGGACAAAATCAAAACGAAGTTTATGCTTAAAACAAGCAAAATGATCTGCCAATGGGGTAAGAAAAATAATGGTTTGGGTTGACCCCATTGGCAGATCATTTTGCTTGTTTTAAGCATAAACTTCATTTTGATTTTATTTTCCAGTAAACAAGAAAAAATATCTTATGTAATTTAACTAATCTAGTACAGGGCTTTTCAAACTTTTACATCCCACGGACCCCCAAATATGAACATCCTCGTGTGAGGGACCCCCGTCCTGAAAATGTATAAACATCCGATTAATAAAATAAAATAATATATCTTACATCAGTTTCTATTAAGTTCATTTATTATACATCTTCTCTACTCACTATAAGAATGCACTGTTAATTGCATCATTTATTTATTTAAATCCATTCATTTATATTAATCGTTAATAATTTTTTTACGTTATTATACGTTAATTAAATCATTTAAACATTTAATCACTTATCTTAATCGAATACATTATTAAATAAATATGCAAACTTTTAGAGAAAAAAACATTTATACACACATTTTTTCTCTAAAAGTTTGCATATTTATTTAATAATTTTATTATATTCACAGTTTTACTGGTTTTTCCACATATATTTATTTTAATCTCATTTATTTATTTACATATTTACGTTTTACATTTTTATCATATGTTAATTTACCATTCAGTCATTTATTTATTTTTTTATCTCATTTACTCAATTTCATAATTACTTTTCTCTACACTTTTAAGCAAATTTAAAAATAAGAAACTAAGCAAATGTATTTACTTTTTTATTTTTGTGCATGTTTTATATGTTAATTTAACATTAAATCACTAATTTATTAATTTTAATCTTATTTATTTATTTATTTAAATGTTTTCATGGTTTTTCTCTTGACTTTTCCCCGGACCCCAGTTTGAAAACCCCTGATCTAGTAAACGCATCTTGATTTAAGAATTTTATGATATATTTAGACTAGAAACAAGACAAAAATACTAAAGATAATTTTTTGCAGTGCACACATGGCAAAGAGTAAAACATTTCTATATCTAGAATGGCTTTATTTTAGTCTATAAACACATTTAATATAAATACAAATGCACAAAACTGCAAGTTTATGATAAAAATAGTCTGCAATTTGGCCGTTATTACTCATTTAATACATGTCTACATTAAAAATTAAATAAAATTAGATATTAACCTACATTTCTGACAAAATACCATGGTTAGTGTTACCACAGTAAACCCATGATCAATGTTGGCGAATTGTTTGAAAAGTATTTTTACTGGATCGGCTCAGTGTTTCTCCTGATTTGCACATTAGTGTTGTTGAATAAGTCACCTTGTGTTGACATTTGTAAATTATGTATGGCGGGCCACATATATTTTAACAGACACGCTGCGGGCTGTTTGAAATTCATCCTCGGGCCGCATTTGGCCCATGGGCCGGACTTTGGACACCCCTGATATAGGGGATGGAGAACAATTCAGACAGTGTAAATGTGCTTTCCATTGGGGCGAATTAAGTCTGGTTTCACGTTAGTGTCAGGTGAACCGCCACAGCTCCGGTCAAGAGACACAATAGCACAGAGCGGATCATATGCGCGAGTCGACGTATCAGACCCATTTTAATTCTGCACAGAATGTTTTATTTTAAAGCGATATGGAGGACATAAGGAGGAGAAACAGTTAGAGATTAGGAGTAAATTGCGGCTTTACCGAGCTCAACGGCTCTGGCCGAGGGGTGATATAAGCTGGGGATAAAAAAATATAAGGGGTGATAAAAAAAGGGGAGGAGCTGTTCAATATGTCCCACCCTGTCTTCCAGTTTCAATGAAAATTGCGTTCAAGGCACTTCAGCATGCCTTTAAAGAATGGTTGAATTGCTTGGGTCAATTCAGTGACAAAACTGTACAGACAAAAATAAATAAATTAAATAAAACCATACCAAAAAAGAAGGACAACAAACATACACCTTGAAAGAGCATTAGTTGATTTATTCTTTCCACAGGACACCATGGAAAGTAAATTTATTTACAAAATCTGGAATGTTGAATAAATGCATACCAATCATCTTAATAGTAGCTGCTTGCGGAGAAACCTTTGACATAGCTATACATTAAAAGGGACTGCTTCTGTGATGCAAGTTATTGCTGGATTTAAAAACATAAATCACTAATGCCATGAACAAATCATAGACCTTTTAAAAAAGTATTTACATGTTGATTAGTAAGTCAAAGTAGAGTGTGCTAAATAAATAAAAATAAAAGTGGGACAGTAAAAAGAACACCAGTTGTTTTTAGTCACTGTTATTACATTTTTACAATGTCTTTGCAGACAAAATAAAAAACGTGACAGTCGAGGGATCTACGCTAGACTGATTTGTGACGAAATGGAAGTGTCCACAAAAACATTGTGTTGAGTGAATCATTCACAGCAAAGTTGGGGAGAGGGGGGCGTAGTTTTTATCAACTAACGTTATGCATTTTAAACTGTGTGATTAATCATCAACAACCCCCCCCCCCCAAAAAGTAATCAAATGTAGCAAATTCATTTACAATCCATATGCAATGTTGAACCAAACCTTAAGATCCTAAATTAAAATTAAAACTCAATAGCGAATCAATTTCGAATGAACTGAAGTCTTGAGTTCTTGTAAAAAAGGGCGACAGTGCTCTTTCACATCAAATTGTGGATTCGTCACATTATCAGTATGTTAATTTGATTACTTTGATTCAATTAGCGCTCCAGTCTACCGAAAGAATACAGCGAAGAACGATCAAAAGGAGGAATTTCATGCAAATAATACACACAGTACTAAAACCGACAGTAGGTCATTCTCCTCATATGCTTTCATGGGCTTTCAATCTGACTATTTCAAATACAAACATTACGATTAACATTTAACAAGGCTTCGTAGCTTTTCGAATCTCTTTGCTATTGAACAAGTTGATGCATCCACATACAATGGAACGATAATCTTCGTAGGGGCGTTTGGAAACAGCAGTGCAATCGCTAATGTGACGAGACATTCATTCGCACACTATTCAGACTTTACGCACAATTTTTTTTTTTTTACAAAAAAATCTGAAATGCCATTTCCTATGTTTTCGTCTTTAAAAGATTTACAATATAAAATGCTGTATCAATCGAGAAATACTAAATGGGTTGTCTTTATTTATAAAAAACGCAACTGACTGCATCTTGCGAATGGAATAAACGACTTTCTATTGCTCTTTCGCCCACTGTGTCATACGTCAGCCTGATAAGGCCACGGAATATGCGGCGTGGATCTGTATGAGTATTGCTCTGGGTCGAACCCATTTCGTGACAGTTCAGGGTCTATGGCACTTGACATGTCGTTTTCTCGAAGCCCCAATAGCAAACACTAGTCAAATGTTAGAATGTTTTCGTAAGAGAATAAAATATCACATCTACAATCTTCTTCACAGAATAAAAAAACATTTTGATGAACTCCAAAATGCAAAAAAAAAAAAAAAAGGCTGAGCGCAAATGCTTCGGATGAGTTCAGTGGCATTGGAATCGGGTGGCTGTGTTGTAGAAGTCCGAGGAAAGAAGTTGACGTGCCAGCAGTTTCATGCCGCCCAGCCACAGTGTCCCAATATGCTTTGGTTAAGATAGGTTGAACCACTTTCTGTTTCTGTCTTTCAGCAAAGCTGTTCTCTTTCAAAATTCTCATAGAAGTTCTTCATCGAGTTCCTGTCCATGTTTCACGTACAGGGAGCATTTCAGCGTATCCTTCCAGGTGGCGTCTGGGCTAAAAGTCGGTCTTCCACTTTTGTTCGGTGGAAGTTTGTAGGAAGAGACTCTTATTTCACTGGGAGAAGGTAGAGAAAGCTGAGAAGCCTAGAAGAGTTTCTAGCACTGAGACGGATGAAACAAGTTATTCATCCCAATGAGAGGAAGTTTTCTTCACAAGGGTATAATCTGACCACCAGGCCAACTGATTTCACATCCAGTTCAGTTTAGCTCACCCCAGTTCTACATTCATTACCACAGTTTGCACGTAGCATTGTCTTCTAACTCCAAATCTCACACAGGTCATAAAAGTGGTTTTAAAAATCTTTAAAATGATAAAAATAAAAAAAAGGGTGAGATTTGATCGAGAGCCCTGCCCTCAAGCAGTCAGCTACAGCTCATGTCCCATAAGAACTCTACCCAGGTGATATCTTATAAAATGAAAAACAAAAACTATCTTTACAAAAAGCACAGGGTTTCATGTCAGTTGGACCGCACCAACAGGCTATCCCACAGTGAAGGCGCATGCTTCCAGACTCTGTCCGTCTTCCACCTGATGCAGTGGTTTCGCCCCTATTCACCGACGGTCAAACCTTGTCCCGTTTACATCAGCTCAGATTAACTACATACAGCACTGGCTCCTCTCGGTAAAAAAATAAGACAGTGCACATTCAGTTTCGTCAGTTATGCGGCCATCTCTCGAACGATGATCAGGTCGACGGTGCTGGGGAACGTCTTCAGGAGGGATACAGCGTGTCCGTGATCGATGTTAACAAAGCTGTATCCGTTTGCCTGCAAAGCGAATCGTAATTGAGTTACTAAGGTATGGCAAAGACAAAAATGTGAATAGCAAGAGAGGAGTTAACAAAATTGAAAAGTAGAAATGACCTGGATGATCTTGTCCCCAGGTTGAAGGAGTTTTGAAGCCGGTCCCTCCGTCTGAACCCTCGTCACGAAGATGCCCTGTTGATCATTTATGATTTAAGAGTTCATTATTCATTAGGCTAGTTAGACTTCATTTGAATAAAGATGAGCACCAGTTTCAGAGTAAACAAAGTTTAAAAACTACTGTTGAAAAGTTTGTGGTTGTTAAGATTTTGTATGATTTTGAAAGAAGCCTCTTTTTCTCACCAAGGCTGCTTGATGAAAAGTATAGCCTTTTTATTTTAAATATTATAAACTCATCACAATTTCAAACTATGGTTTTCTACTGTAATATATTAAAATATAATGTATTCCTGTGATGGTAAAGCAGAATTTTCAACATCATTACTCCAGTCTTCAGATTCACATGAAATTATAAAATAATAATTTTATAAATATATACTATAACCTATAGGATTTATTCATTTGGATTAAGCATTTCTAGGAGATTGCAGACCTAAATGGTTGCTCTCTTGGCAAAGTTAAAATGATTTTAATGCTGTTCTCTAGATACGACTGAGTTCCACTGTTCAAGTTAGGTTCATGAACTTTAAAGTTCAAAACAAATTGAAATCATCTGGTTAGAATGGATGTGTACACCTATTTAAAAAGAAAACGTAAGAAAAAGAGAAATACTGACGTTGTCGTCTGGGCGGAAGGGATTCCCGCGACCACCCACTCCTCCTGATATACTGAAACCCAGCTCAGGATTCTTCTCAATCTTCACATGGAGCTGAGAATGCAAAACAGACAGGTGTGACACAAAAAACCACAGCGCTTAAGTTCAAAGTGATGCCTAAATACCTGTTTGACTATTAGCTACCATTATTCAATATCCCACACAGTCTAGGTGACATCAGCGAAAAAATTATTTAATTTTGAAGGGTTTTACATTTTAATGATAGACCTTCAAAATAATCCAAATAGGGTTCATTTTGATTTCCTAATGACTTGCACTGTGTCTACAGCAGAAGCAAGTGGCGGGACGTGACAAAAGTAAATAGGGCCCTGTTTACACCTGGTATTAAGATGCATTTTGGTCGATTCGATCACATGTGGACGATGCTAAATACATGTAAAAGGTAAGGATTTTTGCTGCCGATACCGAGTACCGATTTCTTGTCATGGTGATCGGCCGATACCGATTCCAATGCTTCACTGATTTGTAAACTTTCTGATCACTGTTAACCTTTTTTTCAGAAAAAAAAAAAAAAACTATAGAGGTTGCCTTTATTATATTTTTATGGTAATTATGTAATGTAACTATTGTTTTAACAGGGTACTAAATAATCACAAAAATTATTCATTATACAGTGAACATTTTAATATGCCTTTTAAATGGGGTTTCTGCATAACACTATGCATATCAGGATACTTTAAGTAATTTTTTTTTTTTATCCAAATAGAAAAACTTAAGTAACTTAATAGGGCTGTATTTTCTACGTTTTTCTATTTGGAATAAAAAAAAAAATCTGTATTTATTTTAATATTAATTTATTTAAATGTTTTAATTTATTTCACATCCTGCCCAATGATGTCCTAAAAACAATGTTGATATTAAAGGCTATAAACAAATACAGTGAATATAATGTGGGCATGTATTAATAATTTTGTTTTTTAATTCACTGAACTAAAAATGAAAATAAAAACAAAAGCATATTAGCCTATATTTGATTACCCAATTATAATAGTCACTTTCATAAAAAATATACATACTTGTAGGTTTAAAATTCTACATATGGCACATTTATTGTCCAACAACAAATATTTTAGAAATATGTATACTTTAGTCAGAATTATTGCGTTCTATTGCGCTCCGTCTGTTTGGCTCGTGGAAGTCTGAATTTTAGCGGCGATTCACATGCAGAAGGCTCGTTGTCTCCTGACAGCAAAATTGATATATTTGCATGACTTTCTAACATTTACAGATGGAGAATATACCTGTGAAATGTAAGTTATGCACTGAGGAAAGCACCACATTTCAAACGCATTAAACACAGCAGGTATTTATCTATCAGGTATTTAAGTAGCCTATCTCTCAGAGCATCTGACAGGGCAAGCTGCTTTAAACTATATGTGTTAACTATATCTTACCAGTTATTTTAAAGCCCTTAATATAAAGCATGTGTCATGTTTAGGACAAATTGAATCATGCACTTTCCCTGCATCCGCTCGCTCTGCATTCTCCGCTATTTTTCATATGCGTTCGTATCAATCTGGTATTGTATATCGATACTTCCGAACGGTGTTCGCCCATCCCTTAGGACCGACTGACCCGTGTTCAACTGCTGTTCACATGGAACGCTTCTCCACTTCTGCCTTCAAAGCTCTGGTTTGAATATTTGCTACTACCTACCCCACGCGTCATGTACGTCCTCACGCAATGACGTGTTGCGATCGGTTCGTGAGATCGGCCAAGTTAGTGAGTAACGATCGAGTCATGAAATATGATTATCGGCCGATACCGATCTCCGGCCGATCGATCGGAGCATCCCTAGTAAAAGGGGTCTAAAAAGTTGAGCTTTTAAACTTGGTCAGACCCAAGTTTGGTTTGAAGACGAGAAACGTACCAAGCAAAATGTTCTCTCACCATTCCTGATTTCTAATACACACTCAGTGTTCGGCATGGTCTTGTGACTATTAGAGCAGAAACGAAAGCTGATGCTCTTCGTACGTTTTTCTGACGTCTCTGGTTGCTTTAATATGTAAATTGCGTGAGCTTATTTCATCCATGAGATCGAAAGATCTGAAAAAGTCCATACATTTACCCGCACATAGACCCTCCCCTCAAAGAAATCAGGACAGAAGTGGTTGAAAGTGGACAAAAGACATGGATTAAAACACCAGGTGTAAACGGGACATAGAACCCATTATAATCAGTGATGCTGTCTACACTGGATGCGGCACGGCGTGACATGACAAATTCCTGACAGTAAACTGACTCGTGCTACTCTGACACAAAGAACAAATGGATTTACAATGGTCACTTTGTCGCGTCCAGTGTGGAGAGCCACAACTGTTGCGTCTGGTGGAGACACTGTGTTAGACATGACGGTCTATAGATGCGTCGACATTTAAAATGCAGGGAACATATTGAGGTTTCTGAGGTGCCCACCTCCTGCTGCAGTGTCTCGTGTGGGACCCGTGGAGGGCCCGGGGGCTGCTGGGACACTTTGAGCATCAGATAGTCGATGAGCTGCTCTCGCGAGGGGTGGCGTGCCATTGGTGGTTGACCGCAGCTCATGGGAGGTCTCACAGGAGGACACATTTGGCCATTCATCAAAGGCACCTGAGAGACAAATGCACACACACCAAACCATCAAGTGATGCACACAGTATTTTTGCCAGTTAAATCACTACACACGGTCAACCTATGACAAACTCTCTCCTCGAAGCGAAAACAATCCGGTGCAGCGTTTTTTCCATTTAACTCTTAGGTTTTAGCACAGGTCTGTGGAATAGACAGAGGATACTCTCAAAGATACAGTAGATTTATAGTCTCTATGATGAGATTTCTGTGACATGGAACATCCAACCAGACTCAAGAAATTTCATTGTGTTAGACAGAAATCAGGTAAAACAAACACACTCTATTCAATGATAACTTATGACATTTATTTTTTTTATTATAACTGAAATTGAGTTAAAGGGAAATGACTGGGCTTTTTCAATAAAAGCCAAAGGAAGGACCTTTGTCTAAAATGACATTAAATGTCTATTTATATGATGTGATGCATTTTTTCAGACACCAGGGGGCAGAAAGTTCCCAGTAAACATTTCAATGAACCATGCATCTGGTTAGAAGAACAAGAAATCCATGTTGACTGATGAAGCGTCACACTTTTAGACCTTTAATTATAATTAATCCACCTCACTAAATGATTTATTTCCCGAGAGACTAAGAACTCCACTATGACACAAATTGCATGTTTGTTTTCAAGGACACATTCACACAATGTACAAAAGTACAACAATAAAATATTTGCCAGGAGGTAATTCTATAAGAAATAAATATATAATGTATATAAATATGATATATATATATATGACATTTTTTGTTGATAATTGTATCCTCCTTTCATGTGTTTATTGAAGTAAGTAGTGAGAACATCCACAGTTGGTTTTATGAGCTAGAAAGGACACGTCTGAAGTCTTCTTTAAAGCAAGTGTGTGTTAATTAGAGCTAATTAATCACTGCTGGAGTCAGGCGTGCCGCTGGCTCAATATCTCAATCCAGTTCATTAGCACATTAAACAACCACAGATGAGGTTATATAGGATTCAGTCATATAGGATGCATTCATAAGAAGTTTAACGATATTCCTGAACATCACTGCATACATGTTCTTCATGAGTGTGTAAAGCAAAACATCTGAATGTCATCGCATTCGATAAACCAAGCAAATTTTTATACAATTCTAAGTGTCCAAATACTTTTTGTGTCACTAGTACATAGTGTAAAGCACTTACTTTTCTTAGAGTGTCGATGTGGTAGCCCTGTTGTCCATGAGGACTGAAGACATCGTCCTGCAGGGAAACAGCACAAAATGTCTCAATCTTTGCTATGGGAAAGGGTGTACTGTATTTGATGATGCTTGATTAACCATTATGGGATGTATTTTGAGTACTTTTAATTACAGTGGACGACTAAATTATTAAAACATACAGCTAAATAAGAACTAGAAGAAAAAAAAAAAAAAAAAAACTGGGAACTGCAGCCATTTCCCATGAATGAGGAATTCCCAGTAAATGCGATTCATAAGCTTGTGTTGATTATGCTCCTGCTATTTGTCATTTCAACCAACAGGATGGTTGACTTATGTTCACTAAGGCTATGTTCACACTGTCAGTCCAAATCCAATTATGTGTATCCGATTGAAATCTGATCTTCATTGTGCATCACAACTGTTCATATCCGATTTGTATGTCCCGGGATGCTCTTTCGTTTTCTGGAATATCTGCATTTGCAATAGAGAAGTTGTCTTATTTACAACATGACAATGTGTAGTCGCCGCGCTGGACTACTGCGTCTTCTGAGGCAGTGGCAGAAATGTGGGAAGCTGGTATGTGCGGCTTTATTCCGTGCTGTTGCCACTTTCAAAACATGTCTCCGTTATATTGCCATTTTCTGCTGTCCTTGTTTCTGCAGTGACTTTCAGCATGTTTCCTATAACAACGTCTGATGTTCAAGTTTTACATGCCGTAAGAAAGTCACATAAACCATGCAAAATCCAGTTAGACTGACACAGATTTCCAGAAATGCGATTTGAATAGGATTTCAAACCACATGTGTGACCCTGGACCAGAAAACCAGTCATAAGTGTCAAATTTTTGAAATTGAGATGTATAAATCATATGAAGTGTATAAGATTTCCATTGATGTGTGGTTTGTTAGGATAGGACAATATTTGGCAGAGAACTATTTGAAAATCTGGAATCTGAGGGTGCAAACTCCTTTAAAGTTGTCCAAATGAAGTCCTTAGCAATGCATATTACTACTAATAATACATTTTATATATTTACAATAGAAAATTTACAAAATATCTTCATGGAACATGATCTTTACTTAATATCCTAATGATTTTTGGCATAAAAGAAAAATGGATAATTTTGACCCATACAATGTATCGTTGGCTATTGCCACAAATATATCTGGTTTTGTGGTCCAGGGTCACATATGAATGTAGCTCGAAATGGATTTCATGCATTTCATGTGATTTTTTGCAGTTCACACGTGCTAAATCTGATCGGATTTCAATCGGATTTGCACAAAAATCGGATTTGGACTGACAGTCAGATGGTAGCCTAATTAGCTAGCTGAATCAGCTATGATGTTTACCAATTCAACATAAAAATCAGGCTAAACATAACCACATTTCATAAAATATTTCATAATCATATTCCTTAGATTTTTAAAAACAGATTTCATGAGACTATCAGCTAAACTGATAAAAACAACTGAACTTTCTTGAGCTCAGATTGTGCTTTTAAGCACAGACAGAAATAAAGAGTGTTTGTTTCCAGGACTTTAGTGTATATGGTTTAGTGGTTAGGAATGTTCTTAATCTCGTATTACTTAAACCCCCCCAAAAAATGGAGCAATTGTGCAAACCAGCCGACACTGGATATAAGCTGAGAAGGGTAAATTTGGGGTGGGGGTCTTAAGCTCCATAAGGGGCACTCTCATCAATGCTTGCTGCTTTGGGACTGTTTGTTGGCGATTCAAAAGCCATTTTTTCAGAATGTTGTGGAAAAGAGCAGCTTGGACATTCTTCTTTTATATTTCATGGAAGTTAGTCAGTCATACAGGTCTAGAACCACATACCGATTACAGAATTTTAATTTTTTTAGGATCTAACCTTTTAATTGACTTTCCTAACCCTGTTTCCGAAAGTCTCCCTTATCTGACCCATTCATTTCAGATCTTGGAGTCTCTGCTAACAAGCTGATGAGTTGAAGCGGGTGTATTTGATTAGGAAGAGTTCTAAATTGTGTACTTTTTCGTGTGCATTTAGCTAGAGGGTTGGGAAACATTCAAGATATTCAGCTCTTGAAAGTGTGTACAGATATTGTAAGTTGATAAATGCCTCTAAATTTGTTGGGAACACAGGTTAAACAGCAAGCGGAGAGAATGACCCTTTGGGAACTGAGAGAGTCCACTGCGCCTCTGGGAGTTTGGGGAGGTGAGGACTCAGTGGGGCGGTACTCACGCTGGGCCCATGAGCTCCAATCTGCCATCCGTCTACAGCGCTAAAGGCCAGAGAGCTCTGACTGCCAGTGAGAGTGGCCAAAGACCGAGATAGAGTGCTCTGAACACATGATGACACATGCACACAAACACACATGCATTTAACGATAACTTCAGTGAGCATGCATTGACCATGAGTACACTTTGAAACATGCAAGGGTTAGAGCAGGTTTATGTGTTAATGTCCATACACAAACATGCAGAAAAAATACTGGGTAATAAGCATTTATATGAGAGAATATAAACAATACCATATGCATGCAGTTAATGCTGAAGCATGATGGAGCGTGAAATTCAGACTTACGGTTCAGAAACTAAATTGTGCCAGGGTGTTGCTATGTTGTTGCTTAATTGCTTAAAAGCGACTTAATTGGTCTGACCATGTGTCCAAATATGAATACTTCCGTACTATTAAGTAGGCGACAGAATTTATAGTATTACTAAGTGACACTTTAATATTTCATGAGGCCACTGGGAGAGGATTTATGAACGTAGATGCACATAGCTATGTTGTTGCAAACACATCAGGGTAGAAAACCCTGCTCCTGGAGAGCTACCATCTAGATTCTAGATGATTTCACTTCCACTTCTATTTTCTAACAATCCTGAACACCTTGATTAGCTTGTTCAGGTGTGTTTGATTAGGGTTAAGAGTTCAACTCTGCAGCATGGCTACCGCTGCACAATGCCTTACACAAAGTCTAATTTTTATCGCCCAACTTAACCATGGATGGCAACTCTGGTCCTGGAGGACCACTGTCCTACAGAGTTTAGCCCCATCCCTAATCAAACACTAACCTATGTCTTCAGTTTTGTTTAAATATTCCAAGCAGGTGTGCTTAATTTGGGATGGAGCTAAACTATTTAAACAAAACTGAAGACACAGGTTAGATTTTTTCAGGCGTGTTTGATTAGGGATGGGGCTAAATTCTGCAGGACAGTAGCCCTCTGGGACTGGAATTGCCAAGCCCCTGCACTGGACAGAACTTGCAAGTCCAATCACGTACAAAAGTAGCAGCACATTTCTCCTCAACAAACCGCACAATCTGAAGTATGATTCCTGTCTGGAGTATAAATGGATTTGAACAAACCCTTAATTCTAAGTATTAGCAACAGCTATGCGCTTGCCTTTGTATACACTATTCATAAGAACAATCATACCTTCTCCATCTTCTTGGCTTCAATGTGTCTCATGACCTGATCCCTCCAGTCAGCTGGAACCCTGCCACCTCCTCCAACTGGCCCGTCCAGCAGCGAGTGCTCGGACTTCACCCTCATGCTTGGCCTCTTGCTGGGGCTGCCATGCTGGTAGTTGAAGTCGCTGACGGACATGGTCCTCTCTGGAAGCTCGTGAGGTGGGGGCCGGGCACTCTGTGGCCGGGGAGCGTTGGGTCCGTCTATGCTGTATGTGCGGGCTGACAATGGTCTGTGGAGAGCCTGGCTCATCTGCAGGGGGCCACGGCCCACCGCATGAATGTCCCGATAGGTCATGTACTCTCCTTCCAATCCTGGCATGCGACGTGGGTCTGTCATGCACATGGAGGTGCCAGAGGATCCACTACCTTGTCTCTGCAAGGTGCCACGCTGGCTAACAGATGGCAGCATCCTTTCCTTGGCCCACATGTCTGGGGTTTTGGGTGGGCCACGTTGTTGAGGCTGGGGGTATGGAGGGGCATTGTTGCGGTTGGAGTAGTTGGTGTTGGCAAGGGAGTGCTGCGGTGGCAAGTAGGGCTGCTCTGGCGGTATAGGTGTACGTTGGCTCCACAGGTTGTCTTTGGGGACTGTGCTACTGGCATACTGGACGTTGTACTGCGGCGGGGGGCCGGCAGGGTAGCGGGCGCTGCTAACCGGAGGTTTGGAGCTGGACAGCAGGTCGGAGGATGATGCTGAGGATCCAGGATAGATTTGCAAGTGTTGATCGTTGAGCAAGGATGCAGATTTGGACCGGACGATGCTCTGGCCCTGAGCAGCAGTTACAGATGTTCTGGTTGCGCATGCCACTTCGTAAGGGGGGGTTTCTCCCTCGAAGGAGTACAGCTTCATCCCACCAACCTCCATGTTAGCGATGCTCTGAGATTTCACCACTGGGGCCGGTGGACATTTCTTCTCTGGTGACAGCTCCTCTGTGCTACGAGAAAGACTCATATCACTTAATGCCGTTACACCTGTCGAGACGGTCCTTGTAGACTCATACCGCAAGGGAATTTGATCCGTTCGGCCATTGAAATCCTCTCCAGACTGGGTTTTCAGAAGCTGATTGCCGTTCTCAAGGTTCTCAAGCGACAGCATGGGATTGTTGTTGCTTGACAAGGACTCCTTGGCTGAGGGACTCTTGGTCCTTTCCAGGTCCTCATAGGACACCATGTTGTCAGGTGGGAGTTTGGTCACGTTCATGTTAATCTGATCCCACTTGCTGTACTGCTCTGTCACGCCGTTGTTTATGCCCTTTTCAATGAAGGCAAGCCTTTCCTCCATGGAGAGACTATAGTCTGCCATCTGGTCTGACTTGCTCTCGTAGCCCTGCTGGTTCTTCAGGATGGTCTGTAAGGATGTCTCAGAGCCGTTGCAGTTCTGGAGTAAAGGGGTCATCTGCTTCAGCTGGTTGAGGTTTTCATCTTCTTGTCTGAGTTTGAGGAAATCAAATCAAGTTAGAGAAAGACTCTAGCTCTGTTCCAAAACCTAGTGTCTACTACCTACATGTATTCATTGTCATGTTTTTGACTCAGGGTCTATTCAGGGTGTGTTCGTACCTGTTCTTGGGGATGAGAGGCATCTTTGACTCTCTCTCTGGGGTGCAGAGGGAGTTGTCCTGACTGCTGTCTGTAGTCAAGGACACAGAATCAGACATGCGAGAGGGTGAAGAGCAGTTGCTGTTGTTCTGGTTACTGTTGGCCACCGTCTCATCCAGCAAAGAGTCTGCATCCTTCCCATCATCTACATCACCAGACACGAAAAACACAATTTGCATTTGTGAGTTCTATTACACATCCTATTTCGAGAAACAATTACCCACGTTAATGGGAGAATTATTAATTGATATGAAGTAAAATTGCGAGAGTAATTGCTTTACCTTTTTTGTCCTTGCTGAGGGCCACTACTTTGGGTTGGTTAATGGAGATTTCGATGAGTGGAGGTCTCATTTCGGCTATCTTCATTTCATCCTCCTCAGATGACAGCTCCTCCGAGTCCTGACCACACAACCACATCACACCAAATGCTTAAATTCAATTTATACTCAAATTTTCTTCCTGCTTCTATAATGGTAAACTGAAGTCATTTTCATATTAATTTATTTAAATGATACCTATGATAAAGCATGTCTTAAGACACTATTACATCTCACATAATACAATATGAGAAAATACAGGAACTTCACATCCACTCATAGTAAGAGAATAATTTACATTTATGTTTATGGAACAGACGCTTTTATCCCAAAGCGACTTACAAGAGAGGAACAAAAGCAATTCGTCAAGGAGCCAATTCGTAGTATAAACTGCCAGGTTTATTTGACAACTATATTTGTAAACAAGTTAGAGAAGAGGAGAAATGCAGAGAGATGAAATGTGTGCGCGCGCATATGGTTTAAGAGTGTGGGATAGTTAAGTGCCTCACAAGCCATATTGGTGATCCATTATATAATCACCACTACAATTTCTTAAATATTAAAGGACTCCTAATGTCATTTCAAATCTATGCAACTTTAAAAAAAATCATGTCTGCAGTACATAATGAACAATTGAAACTAAGGATACCCTGCTCCAAAATGAAAAATAAATAAATAATGATTTCATTATATATTTATAAAAATAATAACAATATATTTCAATACATTGCTTACAATAATTTAACAATTTTGTCTTAAAAACACGCAATGTACAAAAACATACATGTATAACAATAACAACAATAGTAATAATAACAATTATATAGAAACCTTTCATGATAAGATTTTGATGAAGTATGGTACAAATCCCAAATTTATTCCAAGAGAAACCTTTTTTAAAATAAATATATTTTCTGAATAAAAACATTGTCTAATATCATTTAAAAATGGACATTCTAATAAAATATATTTTACACAACAAATTCTTAAGTCTCAAACGGTTTATCTTCCCCTTTCAATAAATATGAGTCTTGAGTGTCTTGAGAATCTCGCATATACAACAATATTAACTCCTTGATTTAGTACTGGATTAACCTCATATAGTTTGAAGAAAGTAAATAAATAAGTTATACAAGGATCATAAAGGTAGTCCATATATACATTTATGACTGATATAACCTGATTGTAATGCTAACCTAAATCTAATGGCAACAGTACAAGCGAAGACTTGAATAATAACTTCAATTTTGGTCAGTTTTTCACGGTGCACGAGTCACATGAACTACTTTTGTGTTTCTTTTAATGTTTGACAGCCTGTTGTTTTGGAGCTTGACAGCCCGGTACAGATTCATTCACCATCATAGAGGTGTAAAACTACAAAAGAATGAGTAAAATGTTTTCTTTTTTTAATTAATCTGATTCAATAACCATATTCATAACAATTAAAATTTTTGACACTTGGATATAGTACCTCAAGGGTGTCATCATGGTTCACCATGGTTCTCATGTTGTCTGAGGTCTTGAGAGGGATCCTTTCAATGCTGTGGTAGTCTATTGAATCTATTGGTTCGTAATTGTGATGACTGTTCATCAGCGTTTTAGGCTCCATTTCAACAGCTTTGCCATTAGTGCAGGGACTTTCAATCACCTGACAGAGGGAATTCAGGGTTATTCCAACACCTGCACCAAGATTCATTTTCAATGTAGTAATTATGTCAACCCATCCCACAATAGGACATGCAACTGATAGTGCTTTCAAAATCCAACCTTCACTCCAACGTCCTGCACTCCGATATGGTTCCTATCGCTGGCCCTAGTCTCTTTTCTTGCCTCGTCACCGGACTCGTCCTCTTTGAGTCTGTGAGCCACGGACTGAGCCGTTTTCACCATGTTCTTCAGTTCATCGGGGTACGGTGTTGGGTAACGCTTCAGATTGCCCTCCTGTAAATAAAAAGACAGCGTTAAGTAACTCGAGTAACTATAACTTCATAGGATCTGTAATAACTGTTTTGCTCAAAAATCTGATTTATTATATAATAATCTGATGTGGTTTGTGGGCACGTTATGTAGCTACACAGGAAGTTGCATCATTGTAAGAGAAAACACAGGTCAGTTCTTATAGAGGGTCACTGAACCCCTGGCCAAACCACTGATACCATTTAAATGGAGGTGATGAGCCTTTTACAACACCCACAATGAGGAGGGCTGCTCCTTCAGGGCCACACTGGCGCTCTGAGAGCTGATAGTGAAGCTCCGTCAGACAGCTTGGAAGCCTGCATGTGTTCCTGGCACAGCGTACAAGCCAGACAGGCATATTGAGTCATCAGGGGTGCAAGACCAGGCGCGAGAGGGAGGGAACGAGATACTGAGTATGTAATATCAGTGAGTTGAGGGGTGGAAGGAAAAAATAAGGTTGACGTTGTACGCTTAAGGGCCCCTGAGACAGTGAAGGCTTCCATTTCACTTTCTGACAGGAGTCATGTCAGGGTTACAGTTTTAATGAGGTTTCCACTGCAATTCAGTGAAGCGCAGGCTGTGACATGCCGACAAAACCAGGTGAGGCTGTTCCACTGAAACCGTTTTACCTCACCTCATGCTGCCAAAAACATCAAGAAATAATTCAGCCGAAAAAAGAACAATTCTGTCACTATTTACTCATTCGCATGAACACAAAAGGAGAGATTCTGAAGACTCTTCTGGTTTGTTTGTTTGTTATTGCCATTCCGGGATTTATGGCTATTTTCATGGCAAGATCAATGTAGTACAAATAAATAGTAAATAAAATGTAACTTTTTTTCAGTGAACCCACTGATGTAGTTCACAAAAATGGTCACTTTTGTCATTTTTTTATTAGTTTGTTTGTAAATATTTCCATTTAGTTTTTTATTTAAATTATACATTATTTTTTATTTAATTTTATATTATTTCAACTACTTGCCTAGGCAATTTCTAATATTCATTGAAGTTTTTCATCTAATACCTATATTTTATTTCAGCTTTATGTCAATGATGAAAATAATTTTTAATGGTCCATAGTTTAAGTTTTAGTATTTTTTATGTGCCTTGTCAATTTAAAAAAATCTATTTTGCATATTTCGGTTTTAGTTTTAGTAATATTTTATCTTTTAGATTAAAACCTAAAAAAAAAAAAATTGTATTTCAGTTAGTTGCCAAAGCAACATTTCTAATTACATTTGTGTACATCTGGATGACATTTGCGATACTTTTATGTTTTTTTTACTTTTGTAGTCGTTTTTGAAGCTTGGACCATTTCTTTCCCATTCAACATAAGTGCATGGAAAAGAGCAGTTTGAAATGACATGAGTTTAAATAAATAATGACAGAATTGTTGTCATTTGTGATGGAAGAAACAGCATCTGACATATCTCTTACATGCTAAACTGTTGTTATCCAAATAAACTGACTACAAGCTGGATTCAACAGGACATCAAACGTTGTTCAGATTGGCTATTTTGAGGCTTAAAGCAGCATTTAGCTATTGTGAAGGCGGAAAAGTGATTTAAGTGTGCCTGGTTAGGACAGAACAAAACAACAAGGGGGTTAGATGGGTGATATGAAGTGAGAGAGAAGGGCGAGACATGCATAAAGGGAAATAGAAAATCGAGAGAGCACCCTGGACAGAAGTGGACAGTGGGAACTGACCCGCGGGGGCGTTTCTCTCTCATCCTTGTCCTCATCACACTCGAAGGCCACTTGCGCCCGCTGCTTGCGCTGCTCCTCCCATAGAGATGGATTAAAGCTCTCGCTGTCTGAGTTGGGCACATCTGTGAAAGAAGAAACCGTTAACAAACAATTACAACAGTGGCACTGCCATCAGTGGAGGATGGTAAGCTCAAGGATCTCAAAGCAAATCCTGTGTAGAGTTTGTTTTGATTGGTTTTAGTGATTCAGTTGGTTTCTGACAGTCCAGTTATTTCTGATTCAGCAAGACCAAATCGTTAAAATGGATTAATGCAGTGTCTCTCTGCTATGTGGATTAACAAACAGCAAAAAACTGAATTAAACTGCACACTTTTGCCTGAACCTGAGCTTGATGGGCGGCACAGTTTCTAATTCGTGTTGTGTGCCAATTTAACAAGACATTCGAGTTCAGCAGAGCACTTTGTCATGTAGGCGCAGACTTCACACCGTTTCTAAAGCTCAATCATGCTAACAAACTGAAGCAGACTCCAGAGAGCCGCACAGCCACTGCGTTTGCGTTCTGAAGAGTTTAAAGTGGGGTTGCTAGGAAACAGGTTAAGACTTATTAATCTCTCCCCCCCCTCTGGAATCCAGAAACACTGTTTTCTCTTTCTGAGACTCTGAGAATCCAGTCACATGAGCAAGTTCAGGCTGCAGGTAGCGGCAGACACTTGATGCTCAGTCAGGTCTCTAAAGGCTCTAAGACTATATAACGGTTTTTAGAAACTTTAAAAGACCAGACAATGTCAAATGTCTGCCGCTACCTGCATTTGGCTTCCAAATTTTGAAGTTACAATTCATTCAGAACTTCAATAGCCCCTTTCACACATACAGTCTTTTACTGGTAAATTACCGGTAAGAGATCATGTGTGAACAGGACCTTTTCAAAAATACCAGCAAATTGATTCTGGCAATTTACCAGTAAGGGAAGTTGTAACATTACCAGTAAATTACCGGTAATGTGCTCTGTGTGAACGCAGAATGAAGATTACCGGCATATTCACGTAGGAAGTCAGAATGTGCTGACGTAAGACGTCTGCTTAGGGCCAATCATACGTTCTCATGGAGATGACGTGATTACTTCGCGCTGTTTACAGTAATTTTAATAAGTTTTTCTATTTAAATATGAGCGAAATGATCAACTTTGACTGTCGCGCCACGAAGTCTCTCCAATGTGTCACGCTCGAGACCTTGCCTTCTTTTCCATTCATCAGCGCTGGGGCTCTGCAGTTTGCATTCTGTTTGATCATCCGTTATGCCTGGGATGTTAAAAAGATGTTGTCAACTTGAACAGATAGTGAAACTAAAACGCTTCTCATGCGGGCGGATGAAGCCAACGGTGCAGCAGAATTTACCGGTATTTTGCTGCTGATGTGTGAATGTTCTCTTAACGGTAAAAAGCCAGAATGCCGTTGGTTGTGTGAACAGCATATTTGTGCATTTATCGGTAAAGTCATTCTGGTAATTTACCGGTATTGCTGTGTGAAAGGGGCTTATAGCTCACTATAGAAATTAAAGCTTAATGGTTGTAAAAGTTGTTGTAAAAGGCGCCTCTTGTTAACCTGTCACAGGCTGGCGTGGCATCTAGGACATCTCGTGTATCGCACACCGGACGCATCATTTTGTACTTGCTTTGTCAAGTTCAAGGTGGCAGTCCAAAATAGTGAATCTAATCGTTATATGCACAAAAGTTAACTTCTCGAATGAACAAAGCGCCGACAATGAGATGCAGATGTGCCACACTCATAGCGCACACTTCTCTCAGTGTGGCCCTTATGCTTTGTTAATGTTAGAGGCTCCTCTTTGGGGAAGGGCTCTGATAGCGATGACATGCAAAGTGATAGGACAATTCATTTATGAACCATAATCCACCATGTGTCAAACTGTCTAGTGAGTTGGCTATGCATTACCCGCCACTGTTGATTTTCACCCACAACTGGCGGGTATTAAATTCAAACCCTGGTTATCTTGTGTATATATACACACTATAGTTTAAACATTTGGAGTTAGTACGATTTTTTCCCCAATCATTAGAATGATTTCTGAAGGATCATGTAGTATTTATACAAGGCATATACAACATACAAGGCATACATTCAGACAAGGAAACTAGTGACAGGAGGGCGACAGCTGCAGGTTATGCATGATTAGACACTCACAGTCCTCGCTTCTGGTCTGTTGAGGGAACATGTAGTTAGTAAGTACGATCTTGTGCGTCTCTGGATCCTCCTCTTTCTGCAGGGGAATGAGTGGCTTTGACTGGAAAAAGAGAAAAAATAAAACGAGGGTCAGTGATTTGTAAAATTCGATTAGGTGTTTTTAGTATGACACTTCAGGAGTCGCACACACAGCATGAGGACTCCGCCAGTCTGGACTGCTCTCATTACAGATTCAGGCCATGCAGCACTGGCTTTAAACTCATCCCATCTTTAATTACATGCAGCTTTATAAAACCACACATCACGATCAATAAAAAAACAGCGTGCCATCTTCATCAACTGTCGATATTCCAGCTGAGCTGTAGAGCTGAAATTCTCGCAGAGAGGTTGATTCACAAAGGATCTTGGCAGTCTCATGCCATATGGGCCACATTGATTAGATGCGCTACCAGTCTTTTATCATTTCACAGCGGCGCTGTTCTCATGCATTCTGCTGAATTCACTTTCCTTGAGAGCAAATATCACAACAATCTCTGCAATCTGTCCCAGGCTCCAATGCTTTAGGCATTCAACTGGCATTAAAGAAAGTCCTACATGTTTGTAATGAAATGAGGGCGAGTAAATAACGACCATTTACATTTTTGAATGAACTTTCATTTATATCATGTATTAAGATAAACTATGTGCTATGTTGAACCTCAGAGGTGGGAAGACTGTGTGTGTGGGAGAGGAGGTGATTGTTATATTCAATAAGTATTAGTCACAGGCTTGATGGCCACTTGTGACAATCACTCAGATCACCCACACACATTTTGAGCTCTACTGATGGGAACATCAAATCACTTTGCCAACAGCACAGACCCTGCGAAAGGACACGCTTTTCAAGTGTATTTTGGGAAGTGACTGTGAATGAGATTATTGTGATGTAGTGATTTATGTAAATGTATTACACGGCTCTCTGAAATACTTAAATGCGATCAAATATCTATGTATACAGACTTACATATACAGCTTAAATATAACTGACTCCTGTCCTTGGCTTTCTTCTCGCTAGGGTTCTGACAGTTCTTGATCAAAGAACTATGACTTTTCCATTTGTTCTTGATTTCTTGAAATATTTTAATATACTGCATAATATATTGAAGGTTTAGTTCAACCAAAAATAAAAAATTGTCATAATTTGATATTCAAATGATATTCCTCTGTCAATGGAGGCAAATGGACTAGTTCCTATGGCCTAATCACAGCTGTGCTGATAGTGTGTCTCATCTCACCCCTACACGTGATATTTATCATATATTATATTATATACATTTCCATGATTTTGTGATATTTTATCTACAATAGTTTTTTTTTACACTTTGAAATAACCATTTTAAAATCCTTTGACATTTACATGTTATCGACGAGCGTGGGAACACCATTCTACATCCAATGATTTTAACTCGAATCAATATTACAAGTCCAAGTATTTATTTATATAATTTGGTATGTAGCTGTGTAATAAGCAAGATAGTCAAGACGGTCATTATCGCAACAAACAAACCTCCTTCAGAGTCAAAAACAACCCTCTGCTCACAAAGTGGTCCTGATCACTCCGTTGGTGTTTATTTCACAATAATGACTGTATTGTGTATTTGCCCACCTGGTTTTCAGACAGCCACATTGCGGTCATCTGGTTGAGTTTAGTGAAGCTGTACGGAAGATTCCTCAACCTTTGAAGAAAGAAAAATGAACAACACAAAAACTAGATTACTGCACGATGCATAAGAAAGAAGTTAGCTGAAGCTGATAAAACAAAAAATGGCACGATTCATTATGAACCCAGTAAATTGAAAAAGGCCTGACTGGTGTAATGTGCATCAAGGCTGACAAATATAGCAGAGAGACTAGAAAATAGAGTGATATTTTCCAGTCTGTTGAATCCCAGCCAAATCTTTCTAAGAGGTTCTCTCAGTGAAATGCTATAGCAATGGCTCTCAGAGACACCAGCTGCGTGGTCAGGCTGGAAACGTTCCTCATTGAAAGATTTCATACACGATGAGTGTCAACTTGTCCATTAATTTGATTCGACTTCATTAACAAAGACAAATTCTTATCCCTGGGTCAAAACAATGTACTAAACTGCTGGTCGTTTTGGTTAAAAGCTAAATGAAGTAGAAATTAGCAAGTGATTTGTATATGATATGATGCTTGGCCGTATATTCGGCACAGAGGGACGTACTTGTTGTCGCTGAGATTGACGACCTTGAGTTTCTGCATGTCGCCCATCTCCTCCGGCAGAGACTCCAGCTTGTTTGAGTGCAGGAAGAGAACGGTGACATTCTTCAAACTGCCCATCTGTCAGATGCACAAACACACATGAAGGGTTAACGGAGATACGCAGCTGATGTCTACCGTGGCTCAGAGGATGCTTTGATCAGTATGCAGGATCGATAGGGAGATCTCTTCAAATACTTATTTACAGGAAGCATCGTTGCATATGAGCTAAACTGATAACAGCAGTGAGAGTTTGTTCGTTCAGTTGGTTCATTTAAACCAACTCAATGTCATTAAACATTGTGTTTCCACAAAATAAATTGTCGAATTCAGTCTGATTCTTTAATAAGAATCTGTTTACACTGTAAAAAAATGGATCAATAAGTTATGAAAACATGTTTTTACATTGCTTTAACTCATCAAAATAGGTTCCTTATAAGTTCCTTTAAACTGACATAAAAATGTTGTATTTTGAAAACTTGTGTAACTTAAAGGGTTAGTTCACCCAAATATTAACATTCATCTTTCTTATATGACATTCTTCTTTCAGACGAATATAATCAGAGTTATATTTAAAAAATGTCCTGGCTAATCCAAGCATTATAATGGCAGGCCAAAATTTGAAGGCCAAAAAAGTGCATCCATCCATTATAAAAGTAATCCACACAACTCGGTGGAGTTAATAAAGGCCTTCTGAAAAAAATCGATGGGTTTGTGTAAGAAAAATATCCATATTTAACACGTTATAAAGTAAAATATCGTAGTTCAAAATTCTTACGCTACGTCCAACGTCATCGTCGCAGTTACGCTTTTTCCACAGGTTGAATACGGAAAACGGTCCGCCGGAAGCTAGATATTTCTCTTTATAACACTTCAAATATGGATATTTTTCTTACAAAAATGCATCTATTCACTTAAGGCCTTCATTAACCCCAGGAGCCGTGTGGATTACTTTCATAATGGATGGATGTGTTTTTTTGGGGTTTCAAATTTTGGGCAGCCATTATATTGCCTGGAAGAGCCAGGATATTTTTAATATAACTCTGATTGTATTCGTCTGAAAGAAGAATGTCATATACACCTAGGATGGCTTGAGGGTGAGTAAATCATGGGGTAATTTTCATTTTTGGGTGAACTATCCCTTTAATTTAAATCAGCAACTTTTTTTACAGTGCAAAAGAACAATTTGTTTTGTGAATTTGACATTATTAACTGACAAAAACAAATCAAAGCCACTGCAACCAATCGCACCGTTATAGATATTATAATTAATTATTAGTTAATTGAAAACAAAGTCCCATCCTGCACTATTTTTTGTTTCACTATAAAAATACTTTGTATCATGGAAGTTAAATGCCATTTCATGTCGTCTTTAAAACATGGCAGAAATGTACTGACCTCTGGAGGCATCTGTGCGAGCAGGTTGTGGTCAGCAGCAAACGTACGCAGGTTTACACACTGACCGATGGAGGACGGCAGCGCCTCGATCTCATTGAAGCTACAGTCCAGCTCATCCAGAGTCGTGAGTCTACAGAAAAAGACACAAATGTGATATAACGGTTCATATATAATCAAGCTCAACAGTTCTCTATATAAGAAATATGTCCTCTTTTGATACGGCAAGGAAGATCAGACTCTATTGGCCTCTATTCAGGTGGTTCACAAACTTGTGCGATCAACGACCTTGAATCTTTGTTCATTAAAAGTTCTGACGTCAAACATTGCGTTTTGTCCTTTTTTTTGTTGCATGACTAACATCCAGGTGTGCTGAATTAATCACAATACCAATGAAAACACCAAGGCTGAATGAGTGGATTTTGAAGCTGATTTTCATTCATGTAAATAAGGGTTTTAGCTGTGAAATAAACAGTTGAACGTTTCTCCAACACAGCATGAGTGTTGAGGAGTAACTAACTAAAAGGTTTGGATGACTCTAAAGCAGTGGATCCCAATCCTGCTCCTGAAGTAGCCCTAAAAAGGCAACACATCAGCCGTATGTGGTCACGAGACAGCTTATTCTTTCCTATAACAAAATAAACCTTTTATGACACTTGATAAAAATTGTTGATGGAATTGGTTGACAGCGCAACTGTCAAAATTATGCCAAAATGCAGCATTAAAAAAAGTGTGTTTGAGAGAGGCAGAGCAAGAGACAACGAGGATCATTACACAATGATGTAAATCAATCCCATTATAAATCATATTCAAGAGATTGTGAAGTTTCTTCACTCATCTAAAATGATCTCAATGTTTACATGTTTAAAGGTGAACTATGCAAGATTTTTGCAGTAAAATATCCAAAAACTACTAGGCCAGTGTTATATATTTTGTTCAGTTGAGTACTTAGAAAATCCCAAATGTTTCCAACTATTTGTAAATCGTGAGAAATTGCTATTTTAACCAAGGAACCGGGACGTGTGAGCTATGCGTTTGAGGGAGTCGCCTGTCGATTGCGTCCTATCTGTGCTACCCTCTGTTTCCGGTTTTATTTAGCAGAAACGCTTTACTCTCACTGCAGTGTGAACAAGTGTCATAGCAGCCGCTGAGCGAACGTCATAACTTTCTTTTCTACACACTCAGATATATCTAATACGATAAACAGAGTTGCGTTACCTCATACTCATGACTGGAAAAGAGGAAGTGGCGCCGGCGACCGTGTCATAATAAAAGTCCCGCTGGCGACTATGCCATAATAACAGTCCCGCTCTTCAATCGCTCCTGCGGCCTTGCTCAGCTCCACAACACTCGGTCCTGCTCTGCTTCATACTACAGTAATGTTAATAATCGCATCCATGAACATGATTTCTGCCCGAGTCCTATCCTGACTCTTTTCCACCGGCTGTGAGGTGAAGACCACATGTCCCAAGATTCTGCACTCAAACGTGGCGTCATCAAACTACGCCTTTGTTTTGAACAGGCAACCTCTAGTGGACGGAAAAGTTACATAGTGTAGCTTTAACTCATGTAAAAAAAATATGTTTTATAAAAAATGTTTACTGTAACATAAACCTCCCCAATACAAAACAAAACCCACAACACTACGAGTTGCTATACAGTGGAAAAGTGTGGTTACATCAGTGCGATAGGAAAGACGCTGAGACTAATGGAAAGTTAATCGTGGTTAATCAGTGTGCTTTACAATCCTGGCTGGGATTATAAAGTGAATCCTTGCAATCACATATTCATAATCCCTCTTGGCATATTTTCTTAACCCCAGACTAGGAAATCTAATCTGACATAAGGGATAACAAGCATGTTTGAAAACAAGCTAAAAATAAGAGGTGGCGAGAATGAGGTACAACGGTTGGCTTCTTTTTTGATGGATAACACAGTCTGTTTCTCTCAAACACACACACACACATACACAGACTAAAGCAATCCCTCTCTGATAGCCCATATGGACGTGTACTTCTCAAATCACAGACCCGCTACAAAGCCTTCTGTCTGTATCATACAGAGGCTTATGGGTCTGCTCATTTACAGGGTTCACTTTGAAACATAACATCATTATTATTATTTCCTTGACTATTTAATATATCATCACACGGGCAAGAGTGCACACGTTACAATATTTAAACCCTTTCTGCCGATCAGCACAGAAAAGAAAACATGAAAAATGTAGGCAAATTCAGTGCGAGTCTCGTGGGTCAAGGAGAACTGGGTCATGGTTTAAGTGCAGTTCATCAGGTTGCTGTGTAAAATGGCGCTCACTTACCCGCCTATCGTGTCAGGCAGGTACATGAGCTGGTTATCATCCACCTTCAGAGTGGTTAGTCTTTTCAGTGAGCCTGTGGGGACAGAGAGAGATTGTATTGCAATGGGAAATTTATACATGCAGACAGAAACTGGCCATTTCATATGCACTTCATTCTAGACAACGAGACCATCAATAACACTTAAATATTCAGCACTTTCCACAAATATGGTGCGAAATAGTGTCTGAAACCTTTTTCTCTCAAAATATGCTCAGTGAAAGGGGGGCGTTTAACTGTCAGAAAAATTTAACAGTCAAATAATTGTAAGAGTGGTTTTATTTTCTATGACGTTAGCAAAACTGCAGTTTTCAACCCTGCTACAAAAATTTTGTAGACAAATCTTCGTACAGGTTTAAAAGCTCGATTTCTACAACAGATTTCAAGCAATACATTAAATAGACATCAAAATCCTATAGATAACTTGTGGATTATATATATTACTTAATTATTATTTATATCAACAAACAACAATGAAAAATGGGTAATGGTTGAAAATTTGACCCATTCATTCTGTAGGAGCGAGACTGACTCTTAAATTAAAGAAATATTTTAAATATAAATAGTTTGAAAAGTTGAGCTTGACAAATCCAGTCAGCACTGCAATGTGTGTAAAAATCAAGGAAAATGGAGATAAAAATTATTTACTAGTCTTCCTACCATGTTGTAGAAAAGTTCCAAATAATGTTGCTTCTTGAGTGTAATGGTCTTACAGTTTGTTCGTTTTTTGTGTGTGAAATATGCAGTAACAGGGTTGAATGAAAATTGCAATGTTTCATTTTTGGTAATTAGAATTAGTTGCATAGCAACAACTATATTTTTTTAGCCATGATGAAACATTCCAATTAGACATATGATATCACCATTATGAGGTTGAATGATTTTAAATCGCTAGACACAATCAAGAAGGTCAAGACTTAAAAGGTGGAACAGGTCAGATTCATCATTTTAAAAGGTGGTGGTCAGGTGACAGACACGTGTGTTTAAAACTAGCTACTTCCCATGCTAAACTTGGTCTATGGAAGATAATAGTTAAAGTGTTAGTTCACCCAAAAATGAAAATTCTGTCATTAATTACTCCGCCATTCCAAACCCTCAAGAACTTTGTTCATTTTTGTAACACAAATGAAGATATTTTTGATGGTATCCGAAAGCTCTCTGAACCCTCCATAGACAGCTATTTAATTACCGCTTTCAAGGCCCATAAAGGTAGTAAAATGGTTAAAATAGTCCATGTGACTCCAGTGGTTCAACCTTAAATTTCATGATGCGACGAGAATACTTTTTGTGTGCAAACAAACAAAAATAACGACTTTATTCAACAATTTCTTCTCGTCTGTGTCAGTCTCCTACGCTGTTTACGTTGGCCTGCTCCTGTTTCAGCATCACACGCATGCGTCATGATGCTCACGTGAACAGCATCAGCCAATGGTAAGCCAGCTCTGGCGTAACTCAGAAGCGCTGCACTGCATTTACTACATCAACAGCATAGGAAACTGACGAAATTGTTGAATAAAGTCGTTATTTGAACCACTGGAGTCACATGCACTTTTTTAAAGATGTCTGTCTATAGAGGGGTCAGAGAGCTCTCGTATTTCATCAAAAATATCTTCATTTGTGTTGATGAACGGGTTTGGAACGACATAATTAATGAGAGAAATGTCATTTTTGAGTGAACTAACCCTTTAAATCTAACTTGCATGTCTCACATAAAAAAAAAGTATACCAGAAAGTTTACCAGATTGATGAAAAGTGCCATTTAATGAAAAGCTCTTGCAATGAAAGACAAGACCTTGTCCTTTTGTTTATGTCGAGCACCTCTGTTCAGCTCTAACATGGATTTCATTAAGTGTTGAGCTGGGAGGTTTTATTTCACAGCGAGCCTCAAGGGCGGTGAGACTTGGCCACTTCAACATGCCTGCTCATTAGTGGCTGTCCGACTGGGTCATTCATTAGGTAATGAGATTGTATTACTGTTCTACCCATAATCCTCTCGTTCATTTACACATCTAACCTGTTAATTTGTTACAAAGAAGATTACAGTTGAGGCAGTTAGAGGACATGCTTCACGTCCTATAGGACTGGCACTCGTTTTGCCACCCAGCACAGACTGAGCGCATTTAAGAAAAACGACACCACAAACACTTATTGAGCTCATCTCTGCATTTTTGTGTGGGGTTTTACCTATGGACCCTGGCAGCTGCGTCAAAGCGTTGTTGGACAGCAGCAGATCCTGCAGGTTTTCACAGCCGGATATCTGCTCGTCAACAATCTCCAAATTGTTTTTGGACACGTCCAGGTAGCAGAGTTGCTTCAGTGCCCCAATCATCTGCGCACACACAAAAAAAACACCTCTCTCCATTACTGAAACAAATTTTTTGAGAAAAGTTTAGTAATTGAACAAAAGCAAGAGCCACTCTCAAATCTCAATTTCAATCAAATACAGTGGTTCCTGAGAAGGAAAAAAAGGACAGAAGCCGTGAGGAAGCAGAAATTGATTATTTGAAAAGATGGAGAAAAACAGCTGAGAAAGAGGTCAAGATAGATGACTGAAGCCAAGCGTGAACTGGTTAAATCCATTTCTCATGCCGTCCTCCTGTTCCCAAACACACTCCATCATTCTGTAGCTCCTATCCAAAAACACAAGCACTAGCCTAGTAATAAAATCGACAACAGCAATGTTGTTTTACCACACATTTTTTTTTGTCCAGAGTACCAGGGATAGGGCTCTGTTTTCTAGCACAAGTTGCTAGCAAGGCTGGAGAGACAACAGTCAATTACTTACAGTCAGTTTTGATTTGATGATGACTAAGTGAGCATCAAAGGAGCATGAATTATATAGCACAGGACACAGGAATCTTGGACTTCAGATACACTTGGGTGACGACCGATTAGAAACTAACTGCCTAAACTGTGACATTGTGACAAACCCTGCTGTTGATTAATCACCGCGACCGTGCGCCGCTCTCCTGGGTGTGGCGTAAGAAGCTTAATCAAAAGCACTAATAACCAGAGAGAAATTGAATTCTGCAAAAAGCGAAACATATGGCCGTTCGGCCTTGTGCAAGGACATGCCTTCAGTAAGCTGGTCTCTCGGGTCAGAGAGGGAAAAAGGTCAGGGTGCTGCCCTCATATCTGGACCATTTGGAGGTCAGACTTGTTCAAAACGATGCTCTGAAAACCCATGCAAAACTCATCAGGTTAATGCGAATCTTGTCAGCGAGGCCCACAATTACTGTCAGTTTGCGCTCAGCGGCAAGCTAATGCCTTAATTGCGACCCATTTAAAAGGAGCTGGCAGTCTGAAGAGAAGACTATCCTGAAGGAATGTTTAGGAAGTAGATTTTCACTGGCTTGTCTTAACTCTGCTGTTTGTTGCAGGTGCATTGAGTAGTAGTTACGCAGCAGAAACATCTGTGGGCCTCATTCATGAACATTTGAATATAACAAATTTGTTCTGTTTCGCATTTCACGTCAAAAATGAATTCAACAATTTACATAGGAATGATTAAACGAATGATTTACATAGAAATGGTTTGTTTTTATGTTTCATGAATGGTGCAGAACATTTATATAAATTTAGTGCTTTACATGAAACATGAACGCAACAATTTCTGTAAGAATGGTTGAACGAATGATTTACACAGACATTTGTTGTTCTTGTGTTTCATGAATAGTGCAGTTTCACTAAAATAACAAAATGATCTGATTCATGAAACAGAAATGGAACTAATAAACTATTAACTATTTAAAAGTTATTTAAATAATTTGTAAAGCCATTGTTACGTAAACTGTGGCATAACATATTGCAAGCAGTAATGTATTAAAGGGATAGTTCACCCAAAAAAGAAAATTCTTATTCTTATCCTTATTTACTCACCCTCAAGCCATCCTAGGTGTATATGACATTCTTCATTCAGACGAATACAATCAGAGTTATATTAAAAAATGTTTGTCATTTTTGGGTGAACTATACCTTTAAACTGTATAAAATTAGCCTCATCTGGAATTGCACATTCAACACGAAAGCAATGCAACAATTTACACATTTACATAAAAAATGGATGCAAAAATTAAAAAGAAGAAATTTGTTTAGTTTTCCACGTTTAAAATACATAAAGATGGTTTAACAAATGATTTCCACACTAAACCTGATCCATAATTTACGCTAGAATACTTTTTACAAACGATTTACACAAATATTTGTCCCTTTTAGCATTATGCACATTCAACTCATATTTCATGAATGAGGCCAAATGAGATATATATATGACAAAGAAAAAGGCAAGAAAACACAGAGTGAATGCAAGACTCACCCCCGGTAAAAACGTCAGCTTATTTCCATCCACCCACAGCTCTCTGATTCCTGTAAGCTGCTCCAATACTTCAGGCTAGAGAGAAAGAAGATAAAATTCAATTTCTCACTCTCAGTACTAATTTTTAATGAATACCATTAGAGGAGAAATGCATATTAGGTGCAATCTAACAGAGAGGGACTCAATGAGCGCATCTGCATCGACTGTCGATACATCTGACACCTGGCTGCATTGAGAGCTGGAAGGTAAACGCAAGCTGCAGTAATGCATGCGACACCTGAAAAGACAGGCAGGTGTTACTCACCACTTCAGTGAACTCGTTACTCCCCAGATCCAAACGCTCCAGCTGTGTGAGCTTATGCATGCTCCTGCAGACACACACATACACAGTATTACTAACATTATTAACCATGCACCTTTCAGTTTGGCACACAAACATATCAGAGCGATTATCAGTTTTGCAGGACTGGCTGAACTGCAGAAGGAGAGCTTGAAGAAAAACATCAGACTGGCCGGTAACAACCACAATGTTTCTTTTTAAAGACTCTGCACACAATGACTCCCCATAGAAAATAAAAGGCAGACAGACATTTATTGAACAGGTAGTAACTCCTAATCCACTTTTCATTGGCAGTTTCAGAAACAGAGTTCAAATTCAATCCCCAGCTTCACATAAAATCAGAGCCAATATAAACTGTATTAAAGTAACTCAAATATATTCTCCAAGATCATACCTAGAGGTCAAGCTAAGGAGTTTAAGGATGTTCCACGGTCATAAATGGCAATAAAATATTAAAGCAAAGTATTTTTCCTCTACAGTAACTTTAAAAAGGATATGCTTTATTAATGCAAATCAAAATATTGTAACTGGCTGTATGTTTTTTTAAATAATATTTACAAGCTTTTTTGCCACTTATATTGATAGAGATAGTAGAGAGACAACAGGAAATGGGAACAGGATTTGGAAATGACATCAGCCGAACCAATTTCTATAACATTTTGCGTGATAAGGTCATTATATCATTATACTTCAGGAAAATGTCATCCAGCCACAAGGCAAGAGAACATGCAAGTGATGTAGAAGTGAACTCTCTGGTAAAAAATGTAACGTATTACTCGTTTATTGGACCTCTATTGGAAGCGCATAATATTTTTTTACTTTTTACAAAGTAAAAAACTATTTGATTGACAGATATTTTACTGTCACCTGGAATGCTTTACAAATCATTTGGGTATCAGAGAATGATGAAAATCTGCCATTAGACTTCTAATGCCAATCTTTACAAAGTTCATTCTCCTGTTCCAAGCAGCTTCTGCAATCTCAATATCTGCGTCCAACCGTAAAATAACATCAAATACTTGGGTAGGTGTGCTTTAGGGCAGGGTGTAAACCACTGCTGACGTGGACACAGAACAACAGCCTACAGGCATATTGGATCCGTGGAAAAAGTTCAAGGGGAAATAAAAGGAGAAATGATTTACGGCACAAGGAATTGTATAACAAATTATTTTAAACTGAAGGCAGACTTGTAGGAAATTCTGTGCGCAAAGACACACTGGTAGTTGGCCTAGAGGACTGTAAGAGGGATTCATTCATCCAGGGTTTGGAGGAGTGCAACCAGTCAACCAGCCAAAAAAACTTGCTGACCCCACAGAGTGCAGAGCAATCCACAGCTCATTAGAATTGCACAGACACACATCATGAGAACAAACCACCCAATGAACATCTGAGAGGACTGCTGAAACAACACAGCCATAAAGATATCAGGCCAAAGTGTAATAATGGTGAATGAGTAAGCCATGCACGGACGGGACAGCTTTCCATCTGTCTTTGATTACTTGCGTCTTTCTGGTATACTTCCTGATTCAAAACAGTCCATGCATTTTACTTTTTACTGATTTGCTACATTTTTTCGTTTGTGAAGAAATTGAAATTCGATTTGCAGCGTTGAAAAGCTGCTTGGTTTGATAGTGACTTCTTTGTGACTTCATACATCTATACTCTATTGGCAATAGACAATGGACCTTTGCTAATGTCAGACAATGGAATTTTGCTAATGTAACCACAGCTTGAAAGAATGAAAATCATAGATTTGATCAATTAGCATACCTTTTCACAATGAGCAGCATGAGTTAAGGAATCATCCATAATGGTGATGCTTTCCTTAGTAAACACCAGGAAACAGCCTCTATTTTATATTTGATTAGTAAAGCATTTAATTTCTCTTTTGCCATACAAAGTTCAACAAACTTTGTATGGCAAACTCGCTTCCAAATCAGAAAAAAAAAAAAAATGTAACAGCTGATTTATGTTGCCGTGGCTTTGTGGTTAGTTCATGTGTGCTAAAACATTCTGCTCAAGTGGCTTTTGTTGAAAACATTTAGTGCCGTAATGAGTTGTTTTGATCCTGGCGGACATACAGTAACCTAACAACCACACTCGAGGCCTGCGTGTTTCAGAACGGAGAAGACGGAGGCACGGAGATCGTCCCTTTCTGTGGCTCTCATACACGAAACCAAACAAACGAACCCTCATATGATGCAATATTGGCTCCGGAGCCAGAAATGATTATAAAACCTGTCACAGCATGTCACTTCAGAGCCTCTTACATAAGGATGAACAATATGATGCCGCAGAGACAGAGAAAGAGAGATGTTTGCCTGTATTTATGCGATTATCAGAAGGGGTGCAGTAGCACAGATCATCATTTTAATATTTTAGTAATTCAAAAGAACCCCAATGCGGCACTTACTTTGGCAACATCTTTAACTGGTTCTCCCGCAGTTCCAGAATCTGCAGTTTGGTTAGTCTGAGGAAACAGAGGAAAATATAAAATGCAAGTTGTTCATTGAAAAGAAAATATTAATATATTTATAAACTGACATCTAGTAGGATTAATAAATGCTGCTTCTGCATTTTATACATAGACTGTATTTTGTGACTGTTCAATGAACTTAAGGTTTCAAATGCAATTTAAATGTAAACTAATAAAGAACTTTTGTAAGCATCTTGATATTTTATGTCCCTATACTGGCATACTGACTACTATAAAGCACTACACTATACTGTTGTCTTTTAGTATGCAGTAGAAGTATGCAAACTGTTGTCCTCAAGTGACCTTCAACAGGAACTGAGCTACATGTTGCATGCGCCATTTGAAGTCTATTTCAGCCTGTGTGTGCATGTTTATATGTCAAAAATACTGCTGCACGTTCCTTTCACAGAAACTGCACTGCATTTTTATAGGAAGGCAAATTTCATTTCTGAAATGTTATATATGACAGAAGCTTTCTAAGGAAATGTCGCGTGTCATTTCAATAGATTTACAACTTGCATAAATCAACAAGCTGGATGCATGTTGGAAGCTGGAAGTTAAACATGTTAAACCCGTTTCGTGTGTGCTTGGAAAACTTTTTCAGTGTTTAGTAGAATAGTTTTGTCCATTTTATATTTTAATGTAGTACATACTTTGGCCAATCTTGAATCTAGATGCTGATCTAAATCTGATCTGAAACCGGAGACTGGATTATCTTGTTCTCACTAGGACTGTCTTCATGAGTGTAAATCTGTGCGTGTCTGACCTGCCGAAGCTGGCTGGTAGAAACTCTAGGAAGGCATCGTTCAGGTAGAGCTGGGTCAGGCTGAGGAGCTGCGTGAAGCCTTCTGGGAGTCTGTGGAGACACGAGAGTGCTTTTATTATGACACCGACACCGACACACACTTCATCTCTACTAGCTATATACTTACTTTGATATAGGGTTCACACTTGCTTCTACGATGGCCAGGACTTTACAGTTCTTGATATTTTCAGGAAATTCCTGGATGCCTGAAATTTAAAACAAACAAAGAATTATTTTTAACTTGATTATTTATGCTGGTTTTATGTTGGCTCTTCTTTGTTACTAGGGCATTTTAGCAGAGTTATAAACTTACAGTCGGGATTAAACAACCAGAGAAAAATACTGGGCAAACACATTATCCATATCCAATTATTGCTGGTTGCATGAAACAAACATATGATGGAAACAGATGGGGATGGAGTGGCACTTTAATTAAAAAATAATCCAGGAAACTTACACTATTACAAAAAAAACAACAAAACATTTTAAACAATTTCAATAATTCCATTTCACTGATTTCAACTGTATTGTATATTTGAGTCAAGGGTAGAAACATAAAATAATATAAATTAAAATCAACTGAACTTGATCTACACTACCAGTAAAAAGTTTGGAATAATTCCGGTTTTTTTTTTTGACAGAAGTGTCTTCTGCTCACCAAGGCTGCATTTATTGAATCAAAATTTATTTTTCAAATAAATGCGGTTCTTTTGAACTTTATATTGAAAGAATGTATCACTGTTTCCACAAAAATATTAAGCAGCAAAAACGCATTAACCTGCTTTTTGTTGGCTTATTGAAGTGTGCATGTGTTATGTGACAGGAATGCGTCCTTACTCGTCCTTAGCGTTTCGCAGTAAGGGAGGAGGAAATATAAATTGCAAAACTGACCCCCAAAAATGATAAAAGGGCTCGTGCAGCAGCAGCAGGAGAAGTGGTAGAGGCAAAATCTTGAGGTTTTTAATGCTTTGATTAACATCACAACCGAAATAACAAAAATGAAATACAAATGAAATAACGAGTCAAATACGCAGATATTATTACGTTTTGACGACACTACCAGGAATTAACCTGATTTATTAATAAAGTCATGTAAACGCGGTTTACTTGCGTTGCCGGGTTATTGGTTTACATGTAAACCCGGAAACAGGTTATTTCAATAAGCTGATTTTTGGGAGTTATCAGCGAACTGGAGTGCATGTAAACGTGCTCATTATACACAAATTGTTGAGGTTACGGAACTAGAAGTATTATTTGCAATCAGAATTTCAATATGCTAAATTAAACAGCTGCAATTCAAATTGGTCTCGTCCCCTATTTGTGTTCCACTCAAAAATAAATTATATGTTAAGTAAACACTTCAACAACTAGGTCTTTCTCATAATCGAACACCAAAGAAAACCGCCACCTAACGCTGTTTTTAGAAACAACCCAAGCTCATGCAGCACTACAGCTAGACTGCATACTTCCTGTCCTACTAACCGCAAGAGCTGGAGTGTGACATTAAAGTTAAGATATCCTCCCTCCAACACACTCGGATGCAAGCTAAACCCACCAGCAGAGAAAACCACAGGGGGGTCTGCATGAAGCCAGAAACACTGAACACACGCATCTGTGAGCTCTCACATCCGCACCAGGTGACCTGAAGGCTCGCTCGAGTTCACTTTACAGCACTTCTGATGCGTCATTATACTGGGCGGTTATGCTAAAAACAAACACATCCAGGGAAGGGAGTATCAATTAAAAGACATGTAAAGCTGGAAATGAACTTCTGTGCCAGTGGGGGTTGTGAAGTGATGAGTGTGAAGTAAATTAACACTGCAAGCCATTTTCTTAATGGAAAACATTCTATTCAACAAGAAAAAAGACAGGATGAGAAATGTATATTAATACATGTAAATAGGGTAATTTTGTTTTCATGTTGACTTTGATTGTTTAGGCTAATGTGATTTATAGCTTTCAGCTAACAAAAATTAGTGTGGTATAAACGTTACGTTTAGGTTAAGATTTTTTTTTTCTTTTTGAAACAAATTAATACATCTATTCAGCAAGGATGCATTAAACTGATCAAAAGTAACTTTCTTTAACAAAGAAATGTATGTAAAAAAAAAAAATATAATATAATTAATATAATATAATATAATTAATATAATATAATATAATATAATATAATATAATATAATATAATATAATATAATATATATATATATATATATATATATATATATATTTTTTTTTTTTTTTTTTTTTTTGACAATAACCTGAAATGTTTCTTGAGCATCAAATCATCATATTAGAATGATTCCTGAAGGATCATGTGACACTGAAGACTGAGAGTCATGATGAAAATTCAGCTTTGATCACAAGAATAGATTACATTTTAACATACACTATATTGTCAAAAGTATTGGGACACCCCTCCAAATCATTGAATTCAGGTGGTCCAATCACCTTCATGACCAGAGGTGGATAAAATTTAAGCGCCTAGACATGCAGACTGCTTCTACAAACATTTGTGAAAGAATGGTCGCTCTCAGGAGCTCAGCGAATTCAAGCGTGGTACCGTGATAGGTTGCCACCTGTGCAATAAGTCCATTCGAGAAATTTCCTCACCACTAATAGTCGACCATGGAATGTTTAGTAGTATTATAACAAAGTGGAAGCAATTGGGAACAACAGCAACTCAGCCACGAAGTGGTAGGCCACGTAAAATCACAGAGCAGGGTCAGCGCATGCTGAGGTGCACAGAAGACGCCAACTTTCTGCAGAGTCAAGAGCTACAGACCTCCAAACTTCGTGTGGCCTTCAGATTAGCTCAAGAACAGTGCATAGAGAGCTTCATGGAATGGGTTTTCATGGCCGAGCAGCTGCATCCAAGCCTTACCAAAGCGTCGGATGCAATAGTGTAAAGCACGCAATCACACTTCTCTGTCTGGCAATCTGATGGACGAGCCTGGGTTTGGCGGTTGCCAGGAGAACGGTACTTGCCTGACTGCATTGTGCCAAGTGTATAGTTTGGTGGAGGGGGGATAATGGCGTGGGGTTGCTTTTCAGGGGTTGGGCTTGGTCCCTTAGTTCCAGTGAAAGGAACGCTTAATGCTTCAGCATACCAAGACATTTTGGACAATTTCATGCTCCCAACTTTGTGGGAACAGTTTGGGGATGGCCCCTTCCTGTTCCAACATGCGCATCGGTGCACAAAGCAAGGTCCATAAAGACATGGATGAGGCAGTTTGGTGTGGCGGAACTTGACTGGCCTGCACAGAATCCTGACCTCAGCCCAACACCTTTGGGATGAATTAGAGCGGAGACTGCGAGCCAGGCCTTCTCATCCAACTTCAGTGCCTGACCTCAAATGCGGTTCTAGAAGAATGGTCAAAAATTCTCAAACACTCCTAAACCTTGTGGAAAGCCTTCCCAGAGTTAAAGCTCTTAATGCTGCAAAGGGTGGGCCAAATCCATTTTAAACCCTATGGATTAAGAATGGCATGTCATTAAAGTTCATGTGCATGTAAAGGCAGGCGTCCCTAAACTTTTGGCAATATAGTGTATATTCACATAGAAAACAGTTATTTTAAATAGAAATAATATTTCACAATATTGCTGTGTTTTACTGGCTTATGGAATTTCAAGTACTGCCTATGCTTTAATTGAATGAAAGGAAAATGCAGTAAAATGTAAGACATTTTATTAAATTGCCTCAAAACTACCAGCAGCTTCCATTGCAAATTAAGGATGTGGAAAACTAAATATATTCTATATAGTCAGTTAATTCGGTCAAAAGGAAACCCTGTAAAACTAGGCTGGTTGCAGTGAAAGATAGGATAAAATAACCAAAGACTTCAGTCTGAATGAGTGTGGCTGTAGTGCCGCTACTTTAAAGGGGAAATACAGCTAACAATCTAACAGCTACAGCACAAAACAACAAAAATCTCAAAATCTCCATAAACAACTCAATATGATATACTGTGCATTAAAAAGGTTTTGACGGAGACTTCCTGTGCAGGTCTGAGCTCGTCACCATCTGTCATTACTTTATCAGATTCAGCAACGCACCAGCTGAAAGATGAAGTGATGTGTAAACAGAGACTCAGTGATTTGAGTACGCGTTTCTAGTGTTGCGGTCTTCACTTATGCTTAAGAACGGAATAAATTGTTTCCAGTGACAAATTTTAGATTGCCATCAGTTTACAGCATATCAAAGCAAGTGGGTATTTAACTTTCCAAAGCAAAGCAAGAATAAACAGTGTAATCCAACAGCTCTGTTCCAATCCCTAGAGTTGCTTTCTACATAGGTAGCTACCTTACTAGGGGTGTTTACAGCGGATGCGCTCATACATTTAAAAGCTACTGGATGATGAAGTGCAGTGACAGGAAACCGAACCCAGGGTTTAGAGATTTTAGCATGTTGCTAAGCTATTAGCATGATACTTAAATCTGTTAAAATGTCACCTTTTTCAGCAAAGTTCCGAACTTAAATGGTTGAAATTCATGAAGACAGATTATTGCAGAAGTAAAAGTGCTTAAGTTATAGAAGTTTACTGTTAAGCAAATATTTTTATTTAATACAAAATATACATTTTACAAAACATTGCTAGAAAATTAAGGCCATGTTAACCAAAGTTGTATTCTAAATTAAGCTGATATCACAAAAACTTAACCCGCTAAAAGTATTTAAAAGTACTTTTCCATGGTAAAACAATGTCAAAACGGTTTAAACAGGAGACATTTTGAATGTTTACGTTTTCCAAATGATACCTAAATGGTTTGATAAGCATGAAAATCTTTCAGCAAACCAATGAACGACACAAGAAAACAAAATGTTAATTTACTAGTATTCGCAAGTGTGTAGCCTGGAATTAATGGTGAATTTTGTGTTGCAGCGTAAACTGAAATGCAAAACGTGGAGTTTGCAGAGGTGAATTGAATTACTGCTTCTGCTATGGGTCGCCCGATAGCGTAACTGGACTCCAAAAAGGAAAAAGAAAGAGGGGATAAATTAGCTTTTTTGCTTACTGTTCTTGCTGACGTCGAGCTCCCTGAGATTGGTGAGGTTTGCGATGCCCGGTGGCAACACCGTAAGGTCGTTGTCCGGTAGACTCAATCGGTAGAGCAAACTGCAGTTGAAAAGTTGCTGTAAAGGACGAGAAATGGAGAGACAGACGTTTGAGAAACAAAACTTTCATAAGAATCAAATTTCATATTAATATTCCAGCAGTTTGCAGAAGAGTTGGATTTATTTAAAATTGATTTTTTGGGGTGCATTAGCTCTGCTTCTGTGAAACAGTCCAAGCTAAATCAGGTTTAAAACTTGATGAGTTCTCGATGGACCTTCATGTAATCTAATTCAATCCGCTATAAAGCAAATAACATGTCTGCAACACAAGGCCATTTTTGATGAAGGACGAGAAAGACGTGGATAAACAATCAAAAAATTCTGCCCAGTGGAAAATGTTTAAATGATAAGTAGAGAAAATCTGATCATTTGGAGACAGACGTCCTGTCTGGGTGATGTATGGAAAATTCTTGTAGTCGTGATGACTTTGCTAGTGATATAATGATTCACCAGGTCAGTAAACATTACTGCTAATTTTATCATTTCTTACCATATTTTGGCATATTGGGGCTTGTAAATTAATAAATTATTATTAAATTAAGTGTGGAGTCTTTCACTTCTTGCATACATTTTTTGTTGCAATATTTTATGGAAGCCTACTCTCACCACGGAAGTAAAAAAAATTCTCACAATTCTGCCTCCCCCCCCCCAAAGAATTGCAAGTTTATATCTTGCAATTCAGACTTTCTTAGAATAGTGAGTTTATATCTCACAATTTTGAGTTAATTTCACAATTCTGACATTTTTTTCAGAATTGCACATTTATAACAACAATTTCATAACATTTGGACAAATTGATTGTTTCTGAAAAAATTATCAATGATTTTAAACCATTTCAGAGCAAATAAGAAAGTATTTCAATATATTTATATATAAGACAATCAAAAGGCACAAAAATAAGCCTTATAAGTAACGCAAGTTGCGTAATCAGATTGCAATTTTTTCCAAGCAACTAGTAATGCATTACTTTTAAATTTATAACAAAATACCAGTTACTTTTCCAATAAGTAACTTGTTACTTAGTTTTGCAATGTATTGACTAACAGCTCTCCTGGAGCGAGTGCAGAGGCGTTGTGTGCGCTGTGTAAACGTGATGCTTATTGTAGCTCTAGACTAAATTTGTACAGGCATTTACTCATCTCACTTGCACAAATTCTGATTCTGTATTCCTCAAAATGAATAAAAACAGTGAAATGCAAACTCAAAATATTACACAATCCTGCAATAATTAAATAACATAAATATACTTTATGTTTTTGATTTTGATTTTAATATGCATCCTATTTTTCCGCAATCCAGAATGGCAGCACATCTGAAAGGTTTGTTTGAGCGGTGCGCTCTACTGTACAGGCGTGAATTTGCACGAATCTTCACTTTTCGCCAAAAATAGAACTTTAGTTTTTTTGTTATTAAAAACAAACAAGCAAGCCCAGTCCAGATGAGAAAAAGTAACTCAAAAGTAATGCAAAATTACTTTACATAAAAAGTAACTAGGTAACGCAATTAGTTACTTTTTTTAGGGAGTAACGCAATTATCTAATGCATTACTTTTACTTTTTCCCCGAAACTGCTGCCAACTAACAAAAAAGGTAGTTTCACCGCCTAAGCACCAAACAAACTTATTGGAGACATGCAATGCAAGCGTGTCAATGGTGCAAGAGTGCACGCGTACTTTGGGCAGCTCCTCGATCTGGTTGGCGTCGAGGTAGAGCTCCTCCAGGGTTTTCTCAAAGTTGAAGATCTCTTTGGGGACCTGCTCCAGGCTGCAGTGTGAGTAGTCCAGCGAGGTGACCGTCTCCTCCTCGCCCCGCAGGCAGCGGCACGGCACCAGCCGCACAAACAAACTCCGCTTGCTGCTCATCCTCACGACAGCTCAGGCACTAGAGAAGAGAAAGAGAACAAGATCAGCATCTCATCAACGTTAATAATTCAAGGAAATGAACACTGGGATACGTGATAGTGCTGCCAAAACAGTTTGGTTTACAGCTTAGTTACAGACGGAGCAGGGAATCAGCTTTTTATGATCCGTAATTGATTTCAAGTAGGTATTGTTTACACGGCTGCTCATTTAAAAAAAAACTCATTTTTAATTATTTAAAACACACGTGTCATTTCAGACAGTTTCAGTTGTTTTCTTTTGGCAATTTTTTCCTACAAAATAACAATTTTCATTGACTAATGTGTCAGACTCTAACAGACAAAACTAATTTGAACTAATTTTCAAACATTTTGAAAAATGTATAAACTAGGGCTGACGAGGTAACGCGGTAATTAATTATGGTAAAAAAAATAAAGCGTTAAAATTATTAACGCATTTAACGCACCACTTGCCCTGCCCCAGACCTAGTTAGGTCATCTTACATTTCATACAGTTGATTGAGTTGTTGCCCTGCATCATTCTTTATCACTGTGATGAAACCTATAGAATGCAGTTAGAATGTCCCTAAAATTCAAGATATGAGGCAAAAATACCCCTGTTTAAGTTTTAATCTCAGGCCGTTTTTACACTGGGCACGTTTGTTGTGGTCCGCGTCAGAGCGCGATTGTTCACGCCGGTGCTATGCGCGAATACACGGCAGACTCACTCTCGCTTGTATCCAAGGTAAATCATCACCACTACACTGTCATCCCTTACATGTGTTTTATTGAACCAAATACATAGTCATCTATTAAACGCATGCGCAGGTTACTTTTCTTGCGCACCGAGTCCGTGTTGCTTTCACATTCACGCGAAAATCACAGCACAGTTCGAACGCAAGTTGCTCAACCGAACTCAGACCACCTCCTTCAGGTAGTCTCGAATTCAGTACCTCTGAGGTCCGCATGACAGCTTTCACATTACCAATTTTTAATGTGAAATGTGAACTTTTTGATTTTGTCAATCAACAAATTAATGTTTCCTTCAGAATTTTTTTTTTGGTGAAATTAGCACTGGTCAAGGCATACAAATACTTCAAAAACAGCCGACAATTACTCAATCTACAATAGCACTGAGAGAAGCACATTAACATTCATTAAAACCTTTATATTCATGGTGAGCCTGAAAAACAGCATCATTATACAATGTCCTTTCATTCTGTTGAAATGGAAAAAGTCCTCGATATGGCATAAAAAAAGAGCGACCCAAGGTTTGCTCATGAATTGACAGAGTGGTTTTCATGAGGCGCTGCTTTAGTTATCCAAACCCAGTGGCAACAACAATTGCCTGCTGTACACACAAGTATTATCTGGGGTTGTTTGTGTTTGGACCATCATGAAGAGCCTTTCAATCTGCATTTGGATGAGGCGCCACAGGTAATGCTATACAGAAGTATGAGTGATGTTACAATCTGCTTATAGAAAACAGCTGAAAACTATCAAAAGCATTGGTCGTCATACGACCAGGGCCACTGAAATTCAGTTATGCACCTTGCACAAGACGCCAGTCCCCGGTGACTTTAAAGTCAAGGTGAATTGTTGGTCAAATTTAACTTTCTGAGAGAAAAAGGACATTCAAAAAAACAAAAACACTTTTATCAAAATCGATTGGATCAGGAACAAAAGATCATACATACCAAATGTAGCCAGATTGAATGTAAGTTACTCAAGCAATGCTTGAAAGTCTCTGTGGCTACTGGTTAACATTACGCAATAGGCCACATCACATCAGCGTCACAGGAAAGTTGATTCACAGCTAATAGTTACTACGATTAAAGGAAATATTACAAAGACAAACGTCCTTTCTAGGAATAACATGCATAAAAAAGACCAAACACGTGTGTAAACGTAAATCAAAGAGTGAAATTAAAGTGTGTTGATAGAGTGTATAGACAGAGTACGAAATACCAAAAAAATCATATCAGATGGTTTGGATTTATGAAAATAGATTATTTTTATGCATGTGCATTGATATAAAAGTTACCCTCTGGATTTAGATTCAGCTATATTGTGTTTACAGTATAGTCTAGCACATACAGTCAAACCAAAAATTATTCAGACCCCAGATATTATTTTTTACTAGTGGGTGCAGGACACTATAGTTCATTTATGTGAGTGAGGACAGCAAAATAAAGTAAAACTGTGACATATTATACCCAAAAATTCTTCATACAGTGGACTAACAGTAAAATTTATAAAAATGTGGGACCGAAATTCTTCAAACCCTTTGACTTGACCATGTTTTGCTAAAGTGTTTGTGTTATTTAATTGCTAATGTGACCTTTTACACCACAGACTGAACCAAATTAAGCATTGCCTAAATTGGTATTATCTAATTGTGTACTTCAATTTAACAGCTGACCTGTTGATTTTAATCCTTTCAAATCAAAGTTATCTGACATTATCAAGATTAATTTGTTCTTTTCATATTTTCTTACCATTTTCTAAACTATAGCGAATAAACTGTGATAATGTGAGATTTTTTAAGGTGTCTGAATACATTTTGGTTTGACTATATCAGTGCCACAGCGACAGAGCATTCAAGACAAAGTCTGATGCTTAGGCAATAATTTATGATAAATGAAATACATTAAATACATTACATTAATATGTTACTTTTCAACAAGCTTCATTACATGACAAAAAAAGCCAAAAAATGAGAATAAAAATAAATAAAAAAAATAATGTTGAATAAATATTTAATAATAATAATAATAATAACAAATTGTTAAACGATTTTAAAATAATAATAATAATACATTATTATTAATAATAATTAATTTATTAGAAATGTAAAAATACTACTACTAAAATAATAATAATAATTAAAACAATAAATAACATTATTATTGTACATAGCAATTATTACTACAACTATTAATAATAATAACTATACTCATAATACATATGTTTTTATTTCTGTGGTCTAATTGTCATGTGGTTATTTCAAAAGCAGAAAGTAAACAATTACAATTACAATCTGTTCTAAATATCAGTAACTGGACAGTTGAATAAAACGTTACCTGCACCCGTCATAAAAAAGGTAGATAATCTATAGAATCATTCATCACGGCAAATTTTTGGTTAGACGCCCAGATTTTTGACCAGTAAGCTACACTGCGCAAGACAATAGAAGCAGTTGTTTTGGTTATGTCGGGTCATTAGATATTAAACACACTGGCTACAGTAATACGCTACTCAAGATCAGGCATACATGGGTGATGTTTTATGAAAATGAATACTACTGTCAATACTGCTGGATAATGAATGAAGAGATTAGTGATAGAGTCATATTGTATGAATCATTTAAGGAAAGTAAAAACACAGGCCTCGAGCCTAGTTCCTCTTGGAGTAGGTCCAGGTGCACCATTGTGGTTCCACACACTGTGTCGTGATAACGTGGAGTCCCGCGGTATTGTGACAGGGCGTCTAGAGTATCTGCTTTTAGCCATGAATTTCAGTGCACAATAGAGGCGCAAGCAGTGCAGGAGGAAAAATAAGCCCTCAGCCCCTGGCTTTATTACAGTGCGTCAAAGGGAGAAGTGTGAGAAAATGCGTGAAAGATTTCCGTTTCCAACCAGTTGTTACGTGGTGGACATGTGATGATGATGAGGAATGGGTGATGAAGATGGGAAGCTTCAGGAATGCGGCTGCATCAATGAGATCCTTGTGGAAGAGTGTGGAGAATGCGACCTCTCCTCCTCATCATCAGACGGACGCAGCGCAACTTTTCATCACGTGTGCAAAAGTGTTTGGGCCGAGGGCATCCAAACAATCACTCCTTCAATGAAAGTCCCTGTTGTACACTACCAGTCAAACTTCGTACACACGCTCCTTTTCGTTATACTTCAAACGTTTCGATAGAAAGGCTTCTGCTTAAATGCTTGAAATACACTTTGTAGACAAATATACATTATGATTTCTTTATAAAATGCTACAAAAAAATTGAAATGGATTAATTGGACCAGGTATGGGTCAATGAAAAATACGAGTGTCTAAGATAAAGCAAAGAAAGTCCTTAAAAAAATATCTGTGCCAAGTTCTTAGAAAATGCACTCTTGGTATTCAAACTGGCTTTGAACAACTAAAAGGTTTAAATTTAATGACTGTAAAAATGTCAAATGTTGTAACCTTCAAGTAAAAAGTTGCATATTTTCCTTAAACCTTCTCAATCTCAATCATTTTTAAGAAGGTGAACTGTTTTTAAGAGGCATGACATTTTACTGCCTGAACTACTCTTGCCTTGACACAAAAAGATGATCTGATATTTATTTGAAGAGAATTCCTGACCTTAACACACAGTCATGGGGGTCTGCGGAGTCGCCCTCTCTATGATATGATTTCCTGTTTTCTTTTGTACCACACTTTACATATGGAAAATGCTCCTGATGAATAGAATGAAGATATAGTCTGCATGCAAATCCTTCCCAGCAAGCACACAACCTACCAGTTACGCCATTTATTGGTAGTTTTTGCTAACTTCATGATTTACTAATTGACAACATAACTATGGCATTGCATGCTCGCAATTTCTTTCGGGGCTTTGTTTATAAAGAAGTGATATACAGCACGTGGGCTAGATTCTATATGGGCTAGATTTATGGTGCTTTTCAAGTTGTTTTTTTGGCATTTTCAAGCTCAATATCCCCTGACTGTCATGGAAAAGAACGGCAGAAACGTATGGATTCATAGAAAATAGTCAAAAAGCACTTTCAGGAAGCAATGTTAAGACTGCAAATGTGTGTAAGGCTAGTGAAACCCTTGGTATGGTCATATCAGCCACATCCGTTCAACTTTCTCAACTACTATGTTTGGCTGTTGTGTAAAGTTTGGGCAGAGAGCGATAGTGAATAAGAACACACTGCTCTCCAGAGGCCTCCTCTTATCAGTCATAATAAACACGCGGCTGGTGACGTCGACTTGCGGAGGGAAATGGGCGTGCTTGCCCCGAATGCAAGCAGGTCCAGGGCGGAGGTTGAGAGTTTCCCTTTTAACACACCGGCAGACAATGACAGCCAGATCCTGTTGCAATCAGCGTAGCTGACGTTAAGACATCTAGTCGTCTACACGGTGTGTGTAAGAGCTACAGGGAAGTGGAAGGCTGAGGACTTCAAGCAGTTGAGAAGAGATGTGAGCGCACAACCGCTAGTGCACATTTCTTTTACAAATAGTAATTTTTGGTCTCTTTTCATTTTAGTCATTTACTCTCCTGAGGTTTAAACACAGGCATGCATAATTTAGCAATTTGCAATGCGTGGGAAAATATGGTTTTACTTCCTATTGGCGCTGACAGCATCATGTGACGCAAACCATGCGATACATCTCTCGGAGAGAATGCGAAAGTCTCGAAGGAGCAATGCAGCTCACCAAGCCAATAGTAACGAACAACACATGGTCTCTACACTACGCAAACCACAAATCACATTGAAGGAGGGACCCAAGCCATATCTAGAGACCAGGAAATTAGAGGTCCGGTGCTACCTAGCACCTAGAGAGATCAACCAATATTACCTTTTTAAGACCATTAGAAATGTAGATGTCAAGCTTTAATTGTCGTTTAGCCTGTATGTCTGTCTATGTGGTGTTTTTAATATGCTTCAAGACAAACCATTTGCAAATTCATTAGTCAACACAATTGAGTTTTTTCCTCATTGAAACTTTGAAACTCTCAAAAATGCGCTTTGAAACCGTTACAAACATGTAACCAATCCAGTCAACGGGTGGAGTGGGGCTTTTCTCATGGATTTCTGTTGTTCAAAGCGTTTCTACGGATGTCGATTTTTAGAAGGCAGCTGTCTGACTTTGATAACTCTCAAATGGTGCGTCCCAATTCGCATACTATCTGTCCTAAATAGTATTCGAAAATAGAATTAGTACGTAGTACTGGCAGATCGACGTGCTACAACATTTCTCTCTGAAACGGCAGGAAATTAAATTAGATTGAATGTGGAGGATTTTAACTGTGACAAGATGATTGAGAGGGCAGTTTACGGTGACAGGATGCATGTAACTAAGCGACATCTGTCTGTTAAAGATGACGAAGTAGTATGTCCCAAAGCTTGCCTACTCTTCTGCTATACACTCTAAAGTCTGTACTTTTTCTTCACAAAAAGAGTAAATACTTTTAGGGCGTAGTATAGTAGGCGAATTGGGACGGAGCAAAAGGCTAATCATATCAATTATCATAATGATACATCGACTTCTTCTTCGGTTTCTGGTTCAAACATATGGACGATTCAAACCAATATTTCCGCTTGCCATCGTGCAGCGTTTACTACAGTTGAGCAAATGGATCAGGTAGTGCGAGCTGGTGTGATTGCGTGGAGGCGGAGAGTCGGAGACTAATTTGCATATTCATGGTATACTAAATGAAGCAAGGGTGTTTTCTCAAAACATTTGTCAGTATTATTAGCCTAAAAAAAAAAAACTAAAAAAACCATTATGAATATTTTATTATTATTTTTTTTTACAATTGTAGCCATTTATGCAAGCAAAGCTGTTTTGCAATATGAATAGCTGCAAATAAAATTTTCGTCTTTGATTTGGGTTGTGTAATTGTTAAGGGACAAAATAAAAGTTAAGTGGAAAAGGTGTTTTCCCTGTGAATACCATTTCTTGGTGCTGTTTTTTTAGAGTCCTGTCAAATTGTGCCATTTACCGTAGGGCCTTATAAATTTTGCAATGTGGAAAATGCAGATGGAATTACAGAATACAGTCATGAAAATAGAATTTAAAACGGAATGTATTGGAATTTGACTAATTGTGGATGAACAAATCAAAAGTAGGGCTGTACAATCAATCAAATCGCGATATGGACCATCTTCTGTGAATATTAAACCCGCAAATTTTAAAAAAAATCTATAATTAAACCACTAAACCTCTGCTGTGTAGCACTTTTTTTGCCACAAATAATAAAAGGAATTGTTAATTGTCAGTTGACTACATTTCATGGCTTTCTTTGATTACCACCGTTTTTGATCAATTTGTATCAACTCATATATCATGGGCTTCTCTCTATCAGCACAGCTCCCAGAACACCCTAGCAACTGCATAGCAACAGGTTAAAAACCACTCAGAAATGCAAGTGCACAGCAGCACCCTAGCAAACAAACCACAACACTCCAGCATTGTGATGGAAAGTTTTGCAAGCACAAAAAAAAAAAACTAAAATGTAAAAATCTAGGTAGAAACTATTCTTCTCACTTATCGTAATTGTGCATGTTGGTGCATTCAAATGTTTGTGTTCGAGGGGGCAGGGAAGGTACAAGGGAGATTTTCCTGCTGGCACAACTTTCACATCAAACAGACCTCCCACAATCTGTCCTCCCTCTTTTGTGCCAGTCCACACGGGTCTCTTTATCCGGAAAACGCCAGCCCATTCGGCAGCCTTTAACCCTTCGGGTCACTGCCATTGCCATGGTTACAGTGGGAGTATGGCAGGGGCGAAAACAGTGGACAATGTGACAGACACCACAGCAATGCTACATTCCACAACGGCAGCGTGCCTCAAGGTTAACGGGCTCATTTGGCATAAAAAAACAAGTTGCTAATGTTCCAAAAAAAACACCTGTAGGGTAAAAATCACACCTAGAGAGAAGGAGGAGGAAGTGGCAGCAGGAAATCCTTCACACGCATGCTGGCACTGTAAAGTCCATGCCACTGATTTGGGGTTGGTTTCCATGGATCATTTACCACTGGATTTCTGTGTAATACAGTAAAGCCTTATAGTTAAAAACAATAAGACTTGAGATTCTCTAACGTGGGGTTAAAGGAAGTGTGATCCAAAACAGTTCAACATATTCCCATTTATCTAGAGCAGCAACACATAATGGATATAGTCAATAATGATGATAATGAGAACTTAAATGTGTGAAGGAAAAAGAAAAAAAAAACTGGTGGAAAAAGAGCACGGCCCAATTTACCAAAAGTGGTACTTTCAGAATCTAATATGTGTATAGTTTCATGTGGGTTGCCCTGTAAGGTAGGCTTATATTTACAGGAAACAGAAAACACTAAAAACAAGTTCCTGTGATCAGAGGAGTTAAACTGTTATGCAATAAACTGTCGCAATACACTGGTATTGACATAAACAATGACATTTAAAAGGGTAATATTATACACATAATATCGTAAATACTCCAGCGGTAGTTGGTTGACACTTCAACAAAGACTCGTCATAAAATGGAAATAAGCTAGTGAGTGGATACGAGTGAAACCAGACACACTTTACGCACCCCAGAAAAATGAGTTTGCCAGTGTGGAAGTGTTTAGGATCGTGTAAAATGGATGGGGTGGCAGAAGTTCTGATCAAAAGTAAGCTCTTTTTGTACATCTATGGTTCCCTATGCTCATATTTTGAGCGATTTACTGGCAAAAACAAAAAGAAAAGATGAAACCAAAATAAACAAAGAATCGACCGATTTTACTTTTTTTTTTTTTGGATAGATATCGCCATAATAGTGTTATTATTATTTCTTTTAGCCATGATAACGGTGTAGTTAACATTTGATATGGTACCCTATTTCCAAAGTGTCTTGTAACTGACAGGCCAAGTGCGAATATGCAGAAGATTTTGAGGGAATAACGGCTTCAATTTCAGTCTGTTCCTCAAACAAAGCTGTATGACTATGAATACTGGGGAAAAAAAGTGCTGTAGAAACAAATTTCACTCCGAAATTGCTAGTAAATAGCAGTTAATTACAAAGAAATGGCAACACTCTGAATTAAGCGGGAAATCGGGGTAGAAAGTATAATTTTTTACATAATTCTTGACTTCAGAAGACATTTTTCGAGCTTGGAAAAAGATCACCAGGGACTTTCTGGCTGTAGTTTGAAACGACATAATTGAGCGAGTACATGACAGAACTGTCCTTTTTGGTTGAACTGTTCCTAAGCCATGACCCATCTGAGATTTCAGCATGGCTCTGATGAAGAAGATCAAGGCAAATGATTCTGGGTGAATCAGGGGCTCTCCGTGGCTCCAAGCCGCCTTGTGGGAACTCAGTGACCCATTTCCCACAGCTCTATGGACTGGCTCTGATGACCAATTAGACAATGGTCACATTTTTAAATAAAACACGGCTTTGCCTCACTCCACCCCTCCCCCTGTCTGCGGTTATCGGAGACTCTCTGCTCACAACAGGAAGAACTCGTCTGCAGCTTCTCTGATGCAAAGCACTGTTGCCATGCGCAATGTTAAACAGAGCATCGCCAAGAAACTGACGTGTCGCCAAGAAACAGCCCCCGCTAATACGCGCTAGCCTGTTTGCGGGTGCTGACGTATACAGTTCTCAGTTCCTGATGGTGAGAAGGAAACGTTTTCAGATCCTGCCGCACAGCTCTATGAACGAACGGCACTTGAAGAGCCAACTGACATGTGGCGTGTCAGATCCAACTGAAATGTACTGTTTCTGACAATGCTGAAGATATTTATAGCCAGGAGAGCTGGATTTGGGTAACACTACAGCACGGAGCGTTTTGATCCAAACCGAGCTCGCCGGAGGAATGCTGGGGCGATGCATCTGAAAAAATAGGCCACGTTTAGAGGGAACGGAAAGGGCCAGGGAGAAAGTGAGAGAGAAAAACACAGAAAACATCAAGCTCAACCCTGAGAATATGCAGTCTGGAGGGAAGAACTGAAAATAGCAGGATGGAGTGTGAGCTGATGATCTGAAGTTTAGTTACGGCTCTCTGTATATCTATATCACTTGGCACAAGTAATGTAGGGCAAGTTCTGCTTGAATATTGTAACATTGCAGGAAAGATTATTTGACTCAATACAAGGAAGTCAACATGGAAAATCCTGCTCCTGGGGGTTTCAATCAAGAGCATTAACAGCTGGATTTCTTAAGGAAAAAGCAAAAATGTCTAGTGCCGAAACGATAAGTCAACATTATTGGCAATTGTCAAATAGTCTTTTGATCTCATATGACCTATTTGAAGGGCCTGCAACAACGCGGTTTGACCAGTGGGGTGCTGTAGCGCGATACTGTAATGCAGCCTTCTCGAAACCAATCCAATAGAAGACATGACGCTTCAAAATTGCAAACAAAGCCAAATACACAGAACGTGGAAAAGTTTAACATAACTACAAAAATGCTGTCATATGCAGGGCCGTCAACTCTCGCTCATTCAAATTCACGCAATTGACACTGTTCTCACAAGAGGCGTGCACGAATAGTCGAATATTCAATCTATTATTATTCTTCGAAAAATAAAAATACTATTCGATTTTAACTACGTTTCTTTGCTGGCCGTAAATGCAGTGAATCCATGATCAATTCAAGCACTAAAGCTCAGTTATAACTAAATCCACTGGGTGGTGCTTTGAAGCGTGTTAAGTTGATTGTATTTGATCACAATGTCGTTGTGTGCCTCGCAACGTTTGGAATTACTTGGTTTCATTAATTAATTTGATCAAAAGTAACACAAAAAAAGATAATTTTGCTATGAGATGAGCTGCGCTTACCTGCGGTCATTAATGCAGTGATGGACAGCAGTCTATCCTCATTGGACTGCTGTTTAGATTTCAAGTGATTTCTCATTGTGGTTCGCTTAGCATGCAGTTATTTTTGTGTCTCTGTAAAGTCTCTCAGCGGAGTGGGTTTTCTCACCCGAGCATGTGGATATTATTGTTTTTCTCAACATTAACACGTGAATCAATATACTAGGGATGCACCAATACCACTTTTTTTCAGACCAAGTACAAGTACTTATATTTGGGTAATTGCCGATACCGAGTACTGATACGAGTACTTAATACCATTACAGTTCTTCTAACAATGTTTTATTTTCATCAGATGTTTTTCACTTTCTGACTGTAACAAAGTAAATACACAAATTGATGCTGTTGCTGACATTTTAACATTCAACTTGGTGTTTTCCTAAACAAACCTGGCACTGCTGCCCATTTCACATAAATGTAACCTGTAACATTCAGTGGATTCCAGTACCAGACAACATAGTAGCAAAACCGCTGAATTAAATTAGTTTATGTTACCATAGCCACATACAGCCCTTTTTGGAGATGAAAATAAGCTTCTCTGCATTATCAGCTGTGAGCCTGTTTCTGTTTTCATCTACAATGTGTGACACGGAGCTAGGGATGTGCGAGACTAGTCGATTAAACATTAGTGCTGCTGCAAGAGGACTTGGAAAACACAAGTCGTTTACATTTTTTTTTTTTTTTTTGTATTTAAGGTTTTGCTTTAAATATATATTTTTTTTACAAAGGCTATGTTTAAATTACTTTCGTGTTAATGTTATATCTCGAAATTAATATATTATTTTGAAAAGTGTATATCTGCAGCAAAACAAAATCATTTAATTTTACCTCAGGTTTTGCATGCGTTGGTTTTCTCTGGCGCTTGCGGGGGCTTCAGATAAATCTCCACTCGGGTGAAGGAGGATTTTGAAAGCTTACACAAAACTTTTCCATTTTTTTCCATGTCATGTCAAACTAGTAACGTTATAACAATTAAGCTTGCTGAGGCTTGTTATACTACCGGGGATAGGCTAGTCATTGCGCACATCCCTACTAAATAGCCTTTCACTTTCGGCAGTCACTAACGAGAGGTATCTGCCTCCCGAGCGGTTAAGCTTGGCTTATACTCGTCGCGTCCGCACTAGCGCTCGGCAAAAATTACACCATGGCTGTTGTGCGCTTTGAGAGCGCGAGATCCCTTTGCACTTGGCGCCGCGGTGTGCACGCCGAATTATGTACCGCGCGGCTCCGCATCCGAAGATGCGTTGCCATAAAGTGGTATCGGGTGCGGTTGTATCGGGTAGTTTTCCGAGTACGAGTACTTGACAACAGTATCGGACCGAGACCCGAGTACTGGTATCGGTGCATCCCTACAATATACATAACCATATGCTGACTCAAGTGTATATGTACGTTCTGCACGATAACTGGCAGAGTCTGCTGTATTAGCATTTTTTTCGTTCGCGCAGCTTGAGCTTATAATGCTTTGGTTCTATATATTTTTGTTTACACATATTGCTTACGTTATATATTAAGTCTTCATTTTAGTTTAAAAACATGAACTAAAATAAAGCTTTAATATATAACGCAAGCTTGTTGTGTAACGTTATATTGCCTAATCGTCAGCTTGTTCAGAAATTGTGACAAAAATGTCTCTCATTAAACATTTAAATAAACTAATATTTGAATATTCGTTTTTTTATGAGCCCAACAAATATTCAAATACAATATTTTTGAAAAATGCCCATCCCTAGTTCTCATGCCACACGTCCATAAGATACATCGCAGAGTGAAGAGGACACAGACAACGCACCGACAGAGAAGACAGAGCAGGTTACGTTTGTCTCGGCTTTTAAATTCTGTCAAATTTGCTAAGGAATTTTAAACAATGCATGTGGTTTTGGCTCTCTTTAATATGCGGTGACAGTTCACTGTAGCGTCTCGAGTCAAGCGGCATGTGAACCGAGCATCTCTTCCTCTATTGTACTATTACAGCATGAAATACACATGAATGAACATCGAAAAGCATTGTTGAAAGATACAGTACAACTTTCTGAAATGAACAATCTCTCATGTAATCTCTTAATCAGCGTTTCAAACGCGGAAAGACAGCTTGTAAATAATATGTCACAAGACGTTACATTTACCTCAGGAAAGCCATTCAATGACCATAAACTCGATAGTTCGTTTAAAAAAAGAGTAACTATTTTTGTACTTTACTGCATTTTCTGCTGAAATTCACATTACTGCAATGCGTCCAGCTGTCTTAATGCATGTTTACAAATGGATGTTCTCCTAAATGTTTACAAATAACAAAAATTTACTGAATATTCATGTACAATAATAATGAAAAAAGTACAAAAATGAAGTGTCCCTGACCATGACTGATGTTCTCATAACGATAAGCATTTTATACCGTGAACAAGCATTTTGTAAGTTGCTTTGTAATGAAGGATCAGTGCTGTAATCATCTTGTACTTATCTGGCCTGTTCTTGGGCCAGCTCAAACATGTGTCTGGGCGTACAGCAGGGGTCAGGTGTCAGGTTCGCCGGCTGAGGTGTACGTGTGTCCAGCGCAGAGGTGAGAGGTCGTATGTGAGCAGCAGGAAGGCTGGGTGTGCGTTTCATTCTGTCACTAGTTGACAAGCCCATCTCCCTAACACAGCAGGGGCTGAGGCCTTTCTCAATAATTCAGCGCCAGAGATCGCTTTAGAGACGTCGAGCTTACAGGTAGGAAGCCGCCGCTCGGGGAAGATCTCTGACAGATGCAACGTGGATTCCTTAGTACAAACATATACTTGAGAAAAGGTGAAGCCAAGATATAAAAGAGGTGAAAAAACACTGGTATCGGTGACAAAAGCAGCACAACCGGTTTGTCCAGTTCTGCTCCACTGTTTTGGTTTTGGTTCTCACCGTTCTGCACAATGCGCAGTGGTCTTGCAGCAGTAAGGCAAACAAAACTGCTATTGTCCTGGCGGATCTGTTCTGAACGAAGGGCGGGTAATCTGATCTCGCTCGATGTGCTGTGCCTGTGCCGCATCAGCTTCAATGCAACCTTGTCGTGTATGGAGACCGTGAGAGGGACCTTTGCACTTGTCGATTCACTTCCTGGCCGTTTAATTCCATTTCGATATATTAGGCAGTAGTGTCTGAAACCAAAATCTGCATTGGCTGAGGGTGATATATGCTGATAAGCGTTTTTTGGCACGTCTTTTGACATTGTAGTCAGACTCCAAAGTCTGTATTCTTCATCCAGCAATGCATACTCAGGAAACATGAAACTAGGTTATTGTTGAGAACAACAACAAAAAAAGAGCTATTCGTTGCAGTGATTTTACCAGATGCTTAAAACATTGTTTTACACTAAGTTAGGGCTGCAAGTAACAATAATTTTTTAGATCTATTAATCTATCAATTATTTTTTCAGTTAATGTATCGTTTATTTTCTGAATAGTTGATTAATCCTTTGGTTAATTTACCAATGAATAATGTATGAACTTTGACTTAAAGATACGGTTTATGACAAAAGATAAGGTTTATGCAGTGTAGGCCTAATAAAGAAAAGGTGTTTACTGGCTGCGTTCGCAGTAACTTTTGGGGATTTACAGCAGCAACTGCTTACAAGTGTGAATCCTGAAATGATTTGCTCATTCAGATTAAAGTAGCTAACTAACTATAGCGACAGTGTCAAACATAGGGGTGACAATAATAGAGCCCGACCCATATGGGTTTTTGGGGGCAGATACCGATATTAGGGAGTTTAAAAAAAAAAAAGTCTGGTTTGATCATCGTTCTGAATCTCAACTGTATGTAGTCTTTTGACACGGACACATTTTTTTTTCTCAAAATGTAGCTTTTTTCATGAAACTCATGAGGCTCTGTTCGTTCGTTTGATATATTGCATGTTCAGATATTCATTCTGTGGGCCATGAAACTTGTGAAAATGACCAAAAACAAATTTCATGTTTATGTTCACTTAAGACATAACAGACTATGTTTATGATGATACTTGACAAGATTGGCATTTTGCAATTTTGACATAATTTTGTGTGAATATTCGCTTGTGGGTGCACATTCACGCCGATGACGATATATCTGAGACAGGCTCATATCGGCCGATAAAATCTTTTAGACCGGGCTCAATATGTTTGTAATAATGGCTGTTTTTCAGCATGCCAGAGAGTCAGAGCCGCCATCATAGGGGAACATAAACAGCGCAACGAATCGACGCATTCCACGGAAATCGACAAATTGACGTTCCAGCCGTAGTTTCAGTGAAGAGTTCTTAAAATAATTTTTTTTCCCCCATTTAAAAAAAAAACTTTTGTCTAATGGAAAGATTCCATGGATGTTAGGGCTGCACAATTAATCGAATTTGTAATCGTGATTACAATTTCAGATGCCACAATTATGTAATCGTTCAATAAAATGTAAATCGCAATTACAAAAAAAAAAGGCCCCCTTATATTATCCTGTGTACTTAATATGCGTTTTTTCTTCTTCTACAGGTTATCTTAAGTTTTTCCCATTGTTTTTATTTTTAGCTTTAGTATAACATTATAATACCATGCATATTTTTACTTTTTTTATTTAAAGAAACTAAATCAATGCATTTTGACTTTTGGGGCTTAATGCTATAGAATAATCATAATTAATAAATCACAATTACAATTTCAAGGGAATAACAGCCCATTAACTGTAGTTTATTTACATTTGCCAAGCAACAAATGATATGCAGTCACATATCAGTTATTTTCCAATGGCTTCGAAGACTCAAATTAAGATCCATTTCATAGTTAAGAAAAAAGATATGAGCGAATGCCCTATATTGAGAATTAAGGCCCAGGCTAAAGGCTGTTATATTAGGTACAATGGGAAGAAACCTCATCGTTCTATCTGTGACTGTCAACTGACCAGTGCAGGACGCCCAGGGGTGAGTCAAAAGACAGGAATACGAGCTTGAGAGAACAGCAAATCACCACAAACCCCCTCTTTCTCTATCCCTAAATGTCAAATGGAGTTTCAGTTACCACATCCACACCATCCACCCAGACGCATCTAAGCTGGCTGGATGCAAATAGATCAAGGGATCAGTGCGTTTAATTCACACCAATGAAACCCACCGACTTTGGCTCAAGTGTAAAATTGCCAATGATCCAGCAGTATCAATGAATCATTTCATCCTGAGACTGGATCTTCAAAATATCTAGCTCAAGGCAGACCACCCTCATAATGCTAAGAGGTAGAACATCCCCCTTCCAGCGAATAAAAACTGCTGTTGAACACCTTTGCCAGTACTGCAGAGGAAAAGCAGCATGACCTCATTAAAAAGTCCTGCGCTTGCATTTAGCGGCAGATTTCTGACCATTATTCCACATGACCTTATCAATTATGAGTGAGCTGCTGTTTTTAGATGTGCAATCCTCTCACCTCGCTCTGAAACACACTCGGGCAGGGAAACAGAGCCAAAGGAAGCCCGCATTAAACCGGCGTCAGCTGCTGAGCTTTTAATTAAATATGAGATTAGCTGAAAATGTGGAAAAACACTGAAAAACAAATGCCTCTGGGTCCCGTTCACACAGCACCAGGAAATTCATGTTTCAGTAACAGTGTGAAGATCCAGTAAATGGAAGTCAAGGAGCTTGTTATGATGGCCCAGTGGAGTTGAAAACCCAGAGTATGTGAAGTAAAAAAAAAAAAACGTGACCCTTTGATTTGCTCACAATTGTGCCAATACAATGTGTACACAATGTGGAAACCAGTCATAAAAACAGAATGTACTGCATAACACAGAATACAACTTTTTTAATGAATAAATAAAAAGCAGGTCAGTACACTTAAATCAAATTGCGATATTGACTAGTGTCTGTGAATATTAAACGGCAAAAAGACTATTTATACATGAATCCTGCATAGTGCATACTTTGCGTGTCTCTGTGTGAATATATGGGGCAGACGCACGGTTTCATTTACCACACACGGAAGCACCAGTGACACTCGCGTTTACAGCATCTGCCGCCTCACTATATGAGAACATGAATGCATGAACTTTATCTCCAGAGCCGCTCTGAGTCACTTCCTGAGCATTTTACGGTTTCATTTGAGACAAACCACCGTCATATCAAACACACAGAAACTCAAAAGGTCTTTGCAGCAACCTGTCAAAATAATTAAACTTGAAATTGTGACAAATAAATTACCGTTGTACAGTAGAATTTAGCTACATCCCAATGTAATAATAATAATACTAACACTAATAACAATGATAAGTTATAATTAAAACGTTCATTTTTTGTGCAGCACTTTGTTTAACAATTTATTTAGAATTTCATATGATTAAATTATGTTTTATGCCTTCATTTGATTGCCAGAAAATGTTTTAATACAAAACACAATTTCTAAAAAAATTCTCTTGGAAATTACATTTAATTTTTAAATCAATAAATTGTTGTTTTAATTAATTCAATTAATTAGATGCTTTTTGATTATTAAAATTGAATTAAATCCAGAAAACAACAGAATTAGGTACAAAAAAAACAAAAACAAAAAAAAACAACACTTCATAGGGCTCTAAATGTAATTATTGTTAAACTTTTAATAAATTGTTGTTCAATTTGTATACGTTTTATGATTTTCCTTTCCGGAAAAGTTTGCTACGGCCGGTAAAACTTTGTACCCCCATTGGTCCGTGGCGATTATGTAATAGGTAGGTGTGGCTCTGAGGCTCCGCCTTCTTTCACATGGAAATCTTTTCCAGTTCATTTGGCCTGTTCAGTCGGTCGAGGTCTGACATCCTCGAACGAAAACATGAACACACCGTATAGCTGCTTTATAGTAGAAAATGAAGTTGTACTTCTGATGAAACGAGGCACTGACAGTTTTTCATGTTTAATACGGTAAAGCGGTTTGATTTTATTCAATCTATTGTATAAAGTGCTATATTGCTGTTTTCTCAGTTTTGCTGTGTGTTAATTTTTTTTATTGAGGGCGAAAGAGTGCAGTGGTGTTGTAGTGAAAACCACCTAATCTGAGATTGAGTCGAGACCAATGTGTGTTGAGACCAAGACAAGACCAAGACTTTGAGGGGTTGAGACCAAAACAAGACCAAGACGAGACCGAGTCAAGACCAAGACCAGACCAGCACTCGTTAAATTCATAAATATCCACATTATTGTCTGAGAAATTACTTATTTTTAATCAATAAACATAATTAGTATAAGACACTATATATATATATATATATATATATATATATATATATATATATATATATATATATATATATATATATATAGAGCTGTTATACCAATCAAATGAAATCTTTAACAACAAAATTCATCTTTGCACTGGTGGTGGTACAGAAGATGCATCTGAATTGGTAAATTACAAATGCATACATAATGTTGAGAATTTTTATTTTTAATTTTATTTATTTAATGTTTGAATATAAGCAATATAATGTTTGCAGTCATGCTCAAATTTGTGAAAACAGCTCTCGTGATATTGCTTAATTATATCACGTTATAATATAAAAATCCTGATCTCATACAAATACTTTTTTGCAACAATATCTTGAATTTTGTGAGCATTTGTATTAATTTTGGTGTCATTTTTGACACAATACCTCATTTTTGAACCGGCACAATAAATAAATCAAAGCAGAAAAAAGTTATTGATTGCATCTGAAGCAGTACGTTTTACATCCAATCACATTAATGATCTTAATAATTAAATCAGACAATGCACTGGCAATTTAGTAATATCCCAGCAGTTGTGGTCTTGAAACAAAATCCCGAGTCCTCTAAGTCTGAGACCGCGAGAAGACCGAGTACAAATGTGGTCGAGACCGGTCTTGTACAACACAAGCGTGCAGCACATATTTACATATTCATCTAACCATCGCTCTCAGCAGTGTGGCGGCTTCGAATGTTCGCTTTTACTCCAATACGAAGTACGAAAAAGAACTTCGACGTGAGTATATCAGGGTCTTAGGAGATGTACTTGATCATTTCACAATATTTGGGCAAGTGTGAGCGTGAGTAATGTTTGCATGCGTGCGTGGGTGCTTCAGCTTCTAAATACAGCCGGAGTGTCAATGTTGAGCCATTCAGAAGCGCATGTGTTTTTATATAGGCTAGAAGAGATAGCGTGAGCTGTAGGCGTTGATTTGACCTCTGTGCATAGAAAAGCCTGCAGTGCTTCCCAGATACACACTCAATGTGTAGACTTCCTTAACACTTCAGAAAAAAGCCTGCACTACTACTGCACCCTATTCAGTGTTAAAAAGGATAGTTCCGTTGAAACATTCATCAAAATCTTTTGTGCTCCATGAAAAAAAAAAAAAAAAAAAAGTCATACAGGTCTGGAATGGCATGAGGGCGAGGAAATGACGACAATTGTCATTTTCAAGTGAACTTTCCCTTCAATTAACTTCCAGATGCATGGTCACTGAGCATCACACATCACATCACCTCCTCTAAACGAAGAGCAAATGTCAATGTAGCAGCAAAATCTGCCATCAAACTTCTCATGCTGTATCTTCATGTGCAGCTCTGATGGAGGCACAGATGAAGAGAGAAAAATATTTTACTTCCTCTTATGCAGTAACTACAACAGACACATTCAGGTCAGCCTATCATCTTCATGCAAACTAACCCCTGCTGTACCTGAAGATTATCAAGCAGATTATATCATATCCATTCACATTCATTTTATTGAAAAGAACAGGGCATTTTATGATAACACAGAAGAAGAGAGCAAAGAAAAAGCAGCTGATCTCTAAAGTCAAAGGTGTTATAAAAAAACCGGACTATTCTATACATTAACTAGATTTTTACATTTTATTAAGAAATTGCAACACTCACCACCATGATGCTATGGTTGTTACCAGGGAGTTGCTAATGTTTCTATGGTATTCTGGGGGTGGTTGCTTACGGTCTCAGGTCAAAAGAGCCCACCCACAAGTCTCTATGATAGTCAGGTCTTTCGGTGTAAGCCTATGGGATTTCTGGCTCGTTTAATACTGGAGAGACAGAGATAACGATGTCGTCCCTCATAAATCTGTATTTAAATGTGCTCATTAGTCCAGACATCATGCCTCATTTCTACCCAAAGCACGTCTTTTAAGAGTGTGCGATCCGTTTTATCCAGTGCGCTCAAGTGACCCTCAGCAATGGAGATGAAAATGCTTCCTTGTTATTTAATGTATTTGTTTAAAAAAAATAAATGTGCCCCATTTCCCTTTCACAGTTAAATATAGACAAAGGCCTTGTTGCAATGCAGTGCATGCAAACATTTGGGAAGTGGGAACTTTTGTTTTTCACATCATCTCCAGTTAATACCAAGAACAAACCAACAAAAACAGACTTGGAAAGTACAAACATTATTTGGTTGGACTTGTAATAATGCAGTTTCCAAAAATGTTCACAAATCCCTCTGGGTTTAATTTATATATATATATATATATATATAAACATATGAAGTACTTTTACCTTTTTTAACTTTCATTGCAAACTGACTATTCTAAACATTTACTAGGATTTACTAAACATTTGCGATACATGGTAAATGTTTTTTCTGCAGGACAATGCTCCAATCACCACAGCCAGGCCAATCAAGGTGTGGACGGAAGACCACCAGATCAACAAGACCCTGTCATGGCTATCACAACCAGACCTGACCCCCACTGAAAACATCTGGAATGCAAGCAATCAGCCAATTAAATGAAGCCAAGCTGCTTGAATTTTTTGGCCAGGAGTGGCATAAAGTCGCCCAACAGCAATCAATGTGACCGACTGATCAGGGTTATTAATATATTATTTACCCAAGATAAAACATTTGTATTCTGTTGTTTAAAAGTTGATACAAACTTTCTTTTCCTTTTCTTTGCATTATTATAGGGCTGAACAAATTGAATATTTTTTTGTTATTTTTAAGAGTTATTTTCTGAAAATAAATCCTCTAAAATGACAATATTCTTGTTTGAAATCTGAAAGAATGTTGTCAGTAGGGCTGAGCGATATGGCTGAAAACTATCACGGTATAAGTGTTTCATATCGGTCGATATCGATATCAATAATTATTGATATTTGTATGACCTGTTTAATATAAGGACCAGAAGAAAAATATTTTACATTTTAACATTTTTATTTCAAATTGATTAGTCGGGTCTGCCACCAACTTCCACCAGTCGTGCCAAATTACAGCACTGAATAACGCATTTCTATGGACAAAATGCATCTAAAAATAGTAAAGTCGAAACAGAGTGAGCTGCTGGAAAGGTACGTGATCCAAGCGCCCAAAACATGAGAATTCTATATTTAAAGTGTCAAGCTGAAGCATTAGTGCTTAACATACCCGGTCATGCCCTTTGACAAATGAGAGCGTCCTCAGCGCAAAATGTTCATTTTACAGGTTATATCCACTGATCTATATAGAGAATAGTGGTTATATCCTCATCTGTAAATGTTACTAATTCATGCAAGTATTTCCATTTTGCATGAAAGCACGTCAGTCTGACATTAAGCTTCAAACTTCAGCCAGTGTGGTGGGTGTGAGAGGGAGACAATTAATATTCAGCTCAAAAACATTAATTTAGCTGAAATATCTGCTGTTGGACGCTAAATTTAGGTACGTGTAATTCACATATTTTATAAGAGTAGTAACTGTAAAGGGATAATAAAGTAATTAAATATAAATGTAAGACGTTTCTACAGGATAAAGAAATGATAATAACAGGTTAGTTTGTTCATAGTGAGTGCGTGTGTGTGTGTGTGCGTGTGTGTGTGTGTGTGTGTGAGTGCATTCCTCTTATCTGTGTGTTTTTGTTTAATTTTAAAAATGTAGGGATTTAAAGTGTACTTGTGTAATAACTTTTTTGCACAATGTACAGCTCAGATATATCCTTACAAAAATTAACCATGGTTCTTTAGTAAAAAAAGAAAAGAAAGTATCTTATCTGATTAATCGTAAAAATAATCGGCCAACTAATTATCAAAATCATCCTTAGTTGCAGACCTAAAATTATAATAATATTAACTAAAATACCCTCAGGGGGTAGCTCCAGTAAATAAATAATAAGGCACCTTTAGGCATTTATCTGGAGTGAGAGAACGTTGTTGACACCGATGCCCAAAACTGGACCCCACGACTACAGGAATGACAAATGAAGTGAGAGCGAGTCCTTCTGTAAAGGAGACTCAAAGAACACTCCAAAAGGGAGGATGAGAACGGCCTTGGAGCGATGGATGGAACACAACAAACCCACTATCATTTAAACTGAAACCAAAGGTTAACACAACCTCTGCCTCAAAGGCAGGAAGATCACCAAACACCTCATGTGTAAAGCACAGGACACATCAAGCCAATGGTCGGACGTTTTTGAGCATCGGTTGGCTTATTATTTTTTCAGTGTGTTCTGCACCATTGGCTCTAGTTGGACACTGTCTGGAAAGCAAGCTCTGCTTTGTTTTACAGTTTGTACATCTGCAGTCCTAGTTTCGGTTTCCTTTTTGGATGCCGAAAACAGACTATTGATACCTGCTGATATAGATAGATATTTACTTCCACTCAGGCGCAGAAAGTACAAAGATGATAGTAAACGATACGAGAGGCGACAACACCGTTGATTTTCGTTCCCACTAGTTCTTTGACATCGTCTTGGTGTGTCACATGCTTAAGTCAAAGGCCAGACTGATCTCAGGTCTGTGGATACTAGGGGTGTAACGGTTCTCAGTGAAAAAAACTAATCTGACTACACATTTATAATATGTTTGGTTAAAAATAATGCATAAAACAGACAAACAGAGTTCAGCTATGTATGTTTCAGTCAATGGATACGCATTCTGGCATCCCAATACATTACAACAACAGCGATGATCAGAAAATGTGAATGTTATATTGTGCTTTGTTTGTACAATGTCTGCTGGAATGCTAAATAATGTTTAGTGTTAAATAAATATTTTTAAATTGTAGTTTTGTCATTTATTTTTCTTTAAAAAACCAAGACAAAATAGTAAAAAGCTAAATTTTTACTAAATGTTTAATTTATGCATTGGTGAAAATGTGCAAATTAAATGAAAAAATTAAATAAAACGTGTTCGGTATTTGGCGTCGGCCAAGTGCTTTATTAATATTATTATTAGGCTTCGGCCAATAATTTATTTCGGTGCATCCCTAATTTTTTGTAGTTTTAAAGAGACTACTTTTCTGCAACAAAATGTTGCTATTTAAGGGGACAATTAATAATACATTTAAAATCATAATAATTAAACTAAATGTATAATTCATAAATGTATATAATATTCGTTCATTTATATATATATAAAAAATATATATAAAAAAATCATTCATTACTTTATTAAGATTACACATTTAAAACGGTTATAAATTTGAAAACAAAAACGTATATGGAAGTCTAATTTATGCAAATTACTCGCAAACAGTGATTACAGAGTGTCTTTTTGATTCCGTTCATTTACATTAATATAGACTGTGCCTAACATGAGTGAATATTTAAGGGAAAACATCTCAGCACACTCAACTGTAAAGCTGTGACAAAAAAAAAAGGAGTGATATATGGCACTTTTGTCACGTTACACCACTACTTGCTGGAAAAAGTAGAGTGTTACAGGAAGAAAGCAGCTTTGGTTACCCCTCAACACTGAGATCTGCATTCTGTAAGCAGAGGACGTTGAAACAGGCTGATTAGCAAGAGGAAAACCAGAAGCGGCTACTGACTCCATTAAGTAACATCTCTGGCCCTGAACACCATAAACAGTTTCATACCGCGGGCTGCACTGCTTTCATCCTGGCTGTAAAACAGTCGTTTACTCAGACCCTCAGGACCAACACTTTCCAATACAAACCTGCAGTGACTAAACACAACAGGCAAAACAATTCGATACCCCGGTTCAAAGCACAGCGAGTAAAGCACATAGCCTTGCTCTGCATTTTCAACTGCACTTTTGGAAAGGAAAATATAGAAGTGCAAGCTTTATTTGGTAAAGGGAAGTAACAAACACATTTCTGGGTGGTTTTCTAGGGTGTTAACTATGAAGATTTTAAGTGTTTAAAGCCTTTTTAATCGGTGAGGGATGAGCTACCGTTCAAAAGTTTGGGGTCAGTAAGATTGTTTCTTTGAAAGAAGTTAAGTTTACTACTTATAAAAAATAATAATGATGCTTAGTATATTTATTAAGAAACGACTGCGGGCTACTGCATCCAGTAAATGAAGTGAGAAGTTTCAAGAGGTGTGCTGATAATAATCTTCACGTAACAGACAACCTGCCTTTGCGCTAAACAACTCGACATTAAATCTGTCTGGTTAATATTCAACAGCACCAACCGCCCTGCTATAGTCAAATGTATCAGATAACGGCCTGGGCCGAAACGGCTTCAAAACAGCCCGTAAAGGAATCATTGTACAGACAGCCGTCAGTGGCATCTCCCATAATATCTCTATAATAATGCACAACGCCCTTTTACAGGATTGCTGCATTGCTACTAAAGTGACAAAGTACTGCTACTGATAACAACAAAGTAGCGTATTCTAGGGCTGTGCAATTAATTGAATTTCGATTTCGGCTCCCAACGATCACCAAAATAGTACAATCGAGAAAAAACGATTATTTTGCCATGTTCAGTTTTGCAAGAACACTCTTATTTTGTCTTGCGTTCTGAATGAAACGCGCACGCGCACATCCGCCCCTCCCGAAGCCACAATCTCTCTCAGGTCGCGAGTCTCGTGACTCGTGTGCATATCTTCCGCTGGAATTTAAAAACTCGGCGCGAGTAAAGATGGCAGAAGGAGGGCAGTTACAGCAGCGTTTGGTGAGCAAAAAAGGCAAAACCAACTCCGTTGTCTGGGAACAGTTTGGCTTCGAGGAATCAGACGCTACGTGCAAGATTTGCTACACGGTAGTGGCTGCAACGCAAGGGAACATCACAAATTTGTTTAACCACTTTAACCAAGCATATCTAGCCGAACCATATTTTTGATCTTATTTATTTGTGGTTATCATTTTTACCTGAATACTTTTATACTTTGATTTGAAATATATGTTATATTATTTATTTTAATTGTTCAAAAAGTACAACAAATGTTACAATTTCAATTGAATTGTTGAAAGGTGTCTTTTTAATAAATGCAACACTCCCAAAGTCATGTGAAATAATCGTGTTACATAATCGTGATTTCAATATTGACCAAAATAATCGTGATTATGATTTTTTCCATAATCGAGCAGCCCTAGCGTATTCTCAGATTTGAGCACAAAGTTAAAAAATGTGCAAGCACAAATAAGATTTAATGGCACTTCAATAATTTGGTGTATTTTCATCCTTCGAGTTTAACGCAACACGCATGTTCAAGAGAAGAAAATCAAGGTTTTGAAAGACGCAAGGATGCATAAATGATGACAGAACTATTATTTTAAAGATGATGAATGTGATGATAGTCACTATATTATTTGAAACAGCTGAGAATCTTGCGATTACCTGGCTGCAGTTTTGTGTTCTAATGAAAACGGCACATGTTCATGCATTCAGTCAGTCCCTTTTAGAGAATCTAATCTAAGCCGCCCACACTGGCAGGAATGAGGAGGTTGACGACATCAGCTCCCACTCCATCCCAAGATAAAACGGTCCCTTCTCCCTCTTTCAGCAACATTCCCAACATGAAAACATTGGCATTACCAGTATGTGTTTTACATTTTAAATGTGTTATTTATATTAGTAACACGTTACAATACCACCATCGGTCAAGGAAAAACCACCAATAACATCTATAATATAAACAATGTGTCAGTGATCTATAATTCAATGCATGGCCTATTAAAGAAAACAGCAGACTGAAGTAAACAATTCAGGCTGGCACAGTGATCTTAGCTATGGCGTTCCCTTGCCTTTGGAAAGCGCTGTTTGCGCCAAATCCGGCCACAGAGGGTGTCTCTGAGCCTGCTGACTGCATGCGGGTAACATGTCTACCATCTGCCTGGATCTGCAGCGTAAAGACCTACAGCAGGAGTCTGGAAGACAAACGGATGTACAAAATGGTGGTGTGGTACACACACAAGAAAGCAAGCAAGAAGTCAATGCCAGGAAAGGATTTTGGAAAAGAGCAAATAACATATTGCAGTTGCTGGCGGCTGCATCCAAGCTACCACACATTCCCAAGAGACATCAGCTCCAGAAATGCCTGTTGAACATGTTCACAATGCATGATCAAAGAGGCACGCGTGTATATTTAAATAAACTGTGCGTTTGTCTTTTAGTGGTCACTAGGGGTGGCCGATCTGACGATTTTTTATTGTGACCGTTCTTGAAGACGCTCATAATTATAACTTTTCAAGCGAACCGTACAGATTGTGATCTTTTATGTCCTCTTAATAATGTTAAAATACAGCAATGACTGCCTACTAGATGGCTGTGCTGACTGGCCAAATTATATTGTGTGTCTTTCGTGCATGGTGACACATTTGAAAAACAATATAACAGCAGTAGGGCTGTGCGATGAATCAAATTTTAGTTTCGATTTTGGCTTCCAACAATTATGAAAACATGATCAACAAGATCAAATGATCAGTGTGCCACATGCTGTTCCTTTCTTTAAAAGCGGTGTGCTTTTGCCCCTCCTTAAAAGTCTAAACTTAACGTCCAAATCAGTCAAATCATGCAGGTAACGTGACTGTAGTAAAATGCAGTCAACTGCAGGACATGCTTTATTTTAAAAAGTGTTAAGGGTGCTTTCAGACCTGCCTCATTTAGTTTGGTTGAATCGTACTAGAGTTCGCTTTCCCCTTTGGCGCGGTTCGCTTGGTCAGGTGTGAAAGCAGCAATCGGACTCGGGTGCGCACCAAACAAGCGTACCGAGACCTCCTTGAGGAGGTGGTCTTCATACACTTTCAAATGAACTCTGCAGCGGTTCGTTTGTGGTGATAACGTGATCCGACTTCGAACAGACTCAACTGCTAAAAGTACTGATCATTTTTGGACTAAACCAGCTGCTGTAGTCAGCTGCGCTGTGCATTATGTGATGAAGAAGTGTTTGTTGATAGTTTGCACTTTAGAATGGCAGCTTGCGGACAAACTTGTAGTGAGGAGGTGCGGAGCCTCATAGAAATTTGGTCTGATGACCATATTAGGTCCCAACTTTTGAAAACTCACAAGAACAGCGCAAACTTCGCTTGAAGTGACGATGCACGCTCACCGTTTGCAGTGCATTAGAACGTTGTTTTCAAGCCGCATCTGCGCTTCATAATAGAAATGTATTGTTTGCATATTGTGGTGTATACAAACAATGTAATAGATTATGGCCAAGGAAAAAAAAACAAGCCCGCGCAGTCGCAGTTTAGGAAATACGCCATGGCCAATGAGTGATGTGGATGTTGTCATGTGACTGCATTTTGGTTCGTTTCAACTGGTTCGGACCAAAGCAATCAGTGTGGTGTGAAAAGGAACCCAAAAAGCTGAAAAATGCTACAATGTATAATTGTTAGCCCTTGGTTCGGACCAATTGAACCAAACTAGAGATGTGAAAGCACCCTAAAAGGGCATTAAACTGTGAAAGAGACTGATCGTGATGGTTTGTTATAAGATCGTGATATGAAATTTGGGGAAGATTGCACACCCCTAGTGGTCGCTGATGTTTTCTCTGGAATCAGAAATTTGAACCGAGGATGAGCCACATTTGATCATTCACATGAAACTAAATAATATTCTACAACCTACAAACATTTCCTTATTAATTGATGACAAGTCCCTCCCTCCACCTTCTTTTTGTTTCTCCTTTTCTTTTTTGTTTAACACTTATTTCTCTTATGTTAATGCAGATGCGAGACATTTAGGCGTGTGTGAAATGTTGGACTAGTTCAGGGGTAGGCAAGTTCGGTCCTAGAGAGCCGCTGTCCTGCAGAGTTTGACTCCAACCCTGAAAAACCCTCACCTGCCTGTAGCTTTAGTAATCCTGAGGACACTGATGAGCTGGTTCAGGTGTGTTTAATTAGGGTTGGAGCTAAACTCTGCAGGACAGCGGCTCTCTAGGACTGAACTTGCCTACCCCTGGACTAGTTGGTAATATACGTCAATGGCACAAGCACAGACTGTGTAATATAGAATTTAAATTGCAAGTAAAAAGGCATCTGTCCCACAGCGTTTTTCTACTGTACTGCAGTAAAGGAAGTGAATATAGTAACAAAAAAACAAATGAAAGGAATAAATATTTATGACCCCCTGAGAAAATGGGTGAGACGAGAGTGAAGTTTTGTGAAAAGAAACGAGATTCCACGTCAAGTGGAATAACTCATGGAATATTGTTCAATTTGTGGAAAATTGTGACCAGATCGCAAAACCCGAATACAATGTCGACATGTTTCCATGGTTGCGATGTAACATTTATTTTCTAACCTATTGTTTCTTTTGTAAACAAAGCTTTGTGCTTCACTAGTGTCATAAAATCAACAAAACAGCATTTGCATACTAAATGTGTTTTGGAGTACCGTACATCAACAGAGAGAAGTCTGTTGTTTTGTTCGGAAGATCGAGTTATGATATTTTGCTTAGGAATTATGAGGTCAAAGAAAAGAAACAAATGCATACAAACAGACAATAGAGAGGGTGAATTTTCATTTAATGCTGACTTTAAGGAATATTTAATAATATAAATCTAAAAGGGATAAAATCGACCGGGACAATACTGTATATCAGCCTATCACCAGGTCACATCTTCAATAATACGACAAACCAGCACTCTCCATTAAAATAAGCATATCAGAATCCCCACACATCCTTTACACTGCATCTACACGGCAAACACAAGAGAACATTGGCTGTGGTCTGGATTTGTCACGTTACAACGCTGCCTCATATTCACAGCATTAGTCAAGCCAGATCTGGAGGAAAAGTGAGGCATGTGTTGTTGCATTACTCATAGCTGTTATTGTCTTGTCCACAGACATCGTCATTGATTCAAAATACTTGAGGGCAGTAAAAGCGGAGCTAACTGAAGTGGTGACATATTCCTGATGTCTGAGGTCCAGAGTGGTGGTTTTAATGACCACTGTGAGGGCACAGTTCAAGGCAGCCCTGCAGCTCCGGGCCTGGGAACGCCTGCTCAACTGGAGACCGCGTCTTTACGCTTGGCTTCATTCGTGCTTTGTAATGTCTTGTGTCTCCATCAGAGGATAGCGATACCTCTCATGCTGATAGCACTCCAGGGACACGTGCTGCTGTTATGGCCAAGCACTTGTTTTCCAAGAGTCTACTGGATGGGTCATGAGAAATGTTGGCTGAATGACGAACTGAAAAGCTGTAGATGTGCCATTTCTCTCACCCTGGAAATACAACCCGTTGCTGAAGATGCAAAATGAAAACGCTGACCAAAGAAAACACAATCCACCAACAAGCTAATTTTTTACCTGTGATAATGGGTACCACTGTACAATACGGTGTGATGGCACTTCAATTCTGAATTTACAGGGCTCCAGACTGTGACCAAATGGTCGCATTTTGCGACTAAAATTTGAGAGTGTGCGACTGCATATTACATCCAGTCGCACATGTGCGACCAGTAAATTTGCCTGCTGTCGGTATTGGAGAAATTAAGAAAATACACTTACTATTTATAATTGATAGATGTTATATCTGGCAATCCGTTTCTATATGAGATAATATTAAACAATTTGTCCGTGATGCATTTTTGCTATTCGCAATCCAGAAGTGAGAGAACGCGAGCGAGCTCTCTCATGTGGAGCTACAGCGAACTCAACACCCACAGTCAGCTTAATGAGGGATGATGGCCAAGAGATCTACACAAAAGTTTAGTCTGCTTAAACTTTAAGGATGTGCTGTGATATTAAAATAATTTTATTTTCGATTTCGGTTTCCAAGAATTATATAAAGATGATATGAGGTAAAACTATTCCTATAGCCGTGTTCCGTCGAGCGCGACATCCTTCCCTTCACACAGCCTTGCGCAGTCATTTCTCCCTAAACCTAAACTTAAAGGGTTAGTTCACCCAAAAATGAAAATTCTGTCATTAATTACTCACCCTTATGTCGTTCGACACCCGTAAGACCTCCGTTCATATTCGGAAACACAAATGAAGATATTTTTGTTGAAAGCTGATGGCTGAGAAAGGCTTCAGATAGGCCTCCATTGGCATTCAGTACACTTATACTCCCAAGACCGATAAAAGGCACTTAAAATGTCGTTACAAAGTCCATCTCCCCACAGTGACTCTACAATAATCTTACGATGCGACGGCAATAGTTTTTGTGCGCAAAAAAAAATCAAAATAACACCTTTATCCAGCTTGTTATTGCCTTCCGCGTGTGCCTCCACGACGCATGCGCGAGAATATGACGTAGCGCCGGGGTTCGGGAATCCATGAAATGCACACTTAAGCCCCATTTTGAGCACTACGCCGAGACCTAAAGCACGATCAATGTAGAATCCAACAGCTTAGATACGCGCGTCTTCCTCTGATTGTAAACAAATCGCTTCTGGGTCATCTGTCCGAACGCCGGATCTGCGTCATATTCTCGCGCATGCGTTGTGGAGGCACACACGGAAGGCAGTAACAAGTTGGAAAAAGGTGTTATTTAGATTTTTTTTGCGCACAAAAACTATTGTCGTCGCATCGTAAGATTATTGTAGAGTCACTGTGGTGAGATGGACTTTGTAACGACATTTTAAGTGCCTTTTATCGGTCTTGGGAGTATAAGTGTACTGAATGCCAATGGAGGCCTATCTGATGCCTTTCTCAGCCATCAGCTTTCAACAAAAATATCTTCATTTGTGTTCCGAATATGAACGGAGGTCTTACGGGTGTCGAACGACATGAGGGTGAGTAATTAATGACAGAATTTTCATTTTTGGGTGAACTAACCCTTTAACGCCAGAATCAGTGATTGTTGTAAACTGCAGTCTCTACTGTTGCTAAACTACGGGATGTGTTTGATAATAAAGAGCTATTAAATACACATTAATCCGCGCAAGAGACGCTGTTTCCAACTTCAAGGCGGCTTATGCGTGTGTGCTGCGAAATGGACCGACTTGCACTTAAAGTCCCTGTAAAGTCAAAACTAAACATGTGTTCTGAGTTCCTCACACCACAGATAAATGTGTTATTAACCACCCAGCCAAATTTGAATCATAAAAAAATCCGGGAAGTACATAAAATAGCTTATCAAAAACCTGAAAAAATGAGCAGCATTCTCTGCTCTCAAACGCTGGGGGTGTGTCCGCTGTCGGCGCCGAAACCACGCCCACTCGCGGGAAAGCGGCAGTAGCACACAAGACAACACTCACTGATCACGAGCGTCTATGATCACGACGCACCAGATGTCGGCGGGACGGGAGGATGAAGGCCTGGACGGGGGATAGTCGGTTCTGCAGCGGATTATCAGTGAATCCCAGTTGTCTCCGGTGAAAGTTTGTAAAACGATCCGGTGTAAAGTCACTGCAGAGGTAGGTGTAGGTGATGATCCTCAGCTCTACATCAAGGTTGCTGTTCACAAAATTAATCCACCTCTTCATCGTTTTTGTTTTGTAAGCTGTTATGTAAGTTGTTGACTATAGTAACTAACAGTACTAACAGTAACTCGCGATCGAACTGATGCGAATGTGCTCTAGTTATGACCGTGTTAGGGGAGGATCCAGGCTCGGTGGCTCCAGTGCGTTATCGAGCCACCGTTTTAGCCCCGCCCAGAAAATCCTGAACACAGCAACGGTAACTTCTGAATTCAGTACTTCATAGTTCACAGTATTTGAAATTTGTTTCAGCAATACATTTCTAACATTTATAATGTGTTTAGAAAAAAAATCTCAGAATTGCCTTTACAGGGACTTTAATATTTTAGGCTTTGTGTGCGCGTCTTAACCATCAAATAAACAACAAATAGCCTGTGTCAAAATTACCGGATTGGAGAGTAGTTACTTTCATAGTTTATATCTTAAATGGGCATAAATAGTTTGGAGAAATAGGAGAGTATGATATTATTAGTTCTGCATTCGGTCTTAAGGGGGCAGCATCTAATAAACCTGCTTACGATTGAGCCATTCATTTGAATCAAACAAAAGGCAAATAGAAAATATTCACATCTCTGGAATGAATAACTTTAGCTTTTATAAGCATTAATCTATCAATTTATACAGTGAAAACTATGCAGTGTTACTTTACATTTCATTACTTTATTAGATTTCTTTGTAGGTTTGTTCTAAGTAATATTAATGTTAGCAGACCTTCCGAATGCCAGCCCACTGGTCCATTTACAAATAGATGTTTTATATTTTTGTTCAAACATTGCTGTTTCTTTTGCTATAGATATTTTACTTTTCAGATTATAAAACCATGTTAATTATGTTCTTAATTATGTTTTTTTCTTTTTTTTAATAATATATAATAAAAATGAATCGATAAGAATACCGTTAAAGTACCGGATCGATAAGCAGTATCGGTAGGAGTAGTAATACCGTTAAAACCTTAACGATACCCATCCCTATTAGTAATACAGTGGAAATTAGTAGATATGGTTAGAATGTTGATTTACGGTGTACGCCCCTAAATTTTCTGGTTGGGGGCCACTGTGCTCCTAGTGAAAAAAGTTTGGAGCCCTGATTTATTTTGATCCAAAACTGATCAATGGCTATGCAAACAAATCAATACACTTAAAAAAAGTCATTCATAACAGCTGACTACGCCATTTTTTTTAAGTTTTCCAAAACATATTCTTTACTAAATGCACCACGCAATTGAAAATTTGGACATGCTTCAAGTCATTTTTTTTAATGCAATTGACAATTATAATTAATTAACAATTTTCTGCAAAACGTTCTTTGCCTTTCTTCTCACCTATATTTAAACTAGTGAACTAGATCACAGAAATTAATTGAAAATTCATATTTGCTTAATGAATAAAAAAATGCATTATATATATATATATATATATATATATATATATATATATATATATATATATATATATATCCCATCCACAAGACCCAATGGTCACAGATGCAAAGATGTAAAAATTAATCCAATGAAGCATTTAAAAAAAAAATATATTCTAATTTTGTCTTTAGACTCACACTGAAATATTTCTAATAATACAGCCACTCCATTTGAGATTATTATTATTTGTGAAAGTCTTCCACTCATGGACTTTTCACTCCGATTATGAAGTGCCACATATGGTACAACATATTAAACCTCACAGCTGAACGTGATAGCACAGCTACTGTGCATATGTGAAACAGGAAATGACACGTCTAGTATTAGTCACTATGCAAATCTTGAATTAGGCCCCACAAGTTGGACTGAGTCAAACTTCAAAGGGAAACAAAAGAGTCTTGTGCAGACTCACTGTTCTGCGGGCGATGCCTAAAAACAGTGATGTACGACATATATGCATCTCTCTGGTGCTTGAGGAACCGCAGCTGTGAAGGAGGAAGGGCTGAAACTGCAGCGATTGGTCTGTCTGACAGTCACTTACTTCTGCTCTACTTCCTCCTGGGTCCTTTTATCGGCCTCTTGTGTCTCAAAGATTAACTGTCTGTACACACATACTGCATGAAACACTACAACAGGATTCCCATTTCAATATACTTGCCATGCAATATACTTGATCTTGTCATACTATCGTATGAAACGTGGCTTTACGGTTTCAAAATGATTTTGTCATCACTAGTGATCTTGGTGCATGAAGTTAATAAATGGGACAAAAAAAATTTGCATCACGTCACTGACCCACATACGTGTGAGATAAAGACAGAAACCTTGACACGTCCTCTCAATCCGCCTTTCAACCGGAACCAAGCAAACGCCACTGAATGTTTTCACACGTTGAAACGAAAGGCTTTTGTGGTTTATGCTGACTTTTATCACAGAGGTGAACGCTTAAATCTTAAATCTGTGTTTACAGACATTAAAAAGTGAGATTGTCACAAGCGTTTATTTGCTTGTGTTGTATGGCGTTGTAAGGGGCTGATGATAAGCATGATTTGAGTTTGATGCCATGCAGTAGGGAAAAGAGAGGCAGATGCAGAGGTAAGTGGGTCACAGAAACAGTCGTATCAACGGAGCAAAGCTGTCGGCACAGATGTGAGATTTGCCGGACAGACTCGAATGTCAAATGTTACACAAACGGACGTCGCCCAGTAAATGCTATGGGCCTCCCGTAATATAAACATCATTTTTAACAGGTCTGCAAGCCAAAATGAGCTTATTTTTGCTTCTAAAAATTGCTTCCATACAGCGGCTTTTCACAAAGCAATAACAATAAAAGCAAAAACATGACAAGCTCAAAAGGAAGACATTAGGCAACAGCTTTCATTCTAGATTTTAAGGAAGTTCATCCAAAAATTGTAATTGCCATTTACTCACGTTCACATCAACAAGAAGTTTGGCAGAATGTCCCAGCTGCTCTTTTATTCAATGAAAGTGAGTATGTATGCAGTCAAGCCCCGAAATGAGCACCATAAAAGGACTTGAGCACTAGATTTCAAATCTTCTAAAACCATATGGTAATTTTATCCTGTTCCTGACACAAAACTTCCATCATTATCCACTGAAAATATTCCCCTCCGATGCATCTCTCAAATTTCACTTCCTTATTTATATGGCCACTACATAAATGAGAACCAATGGCATTCGGCATGGTCAACAAATTATGATATAATAAGTGCCTATACTACCATTCAAAAGTTTGGGGTTAGTAAGATTTTTCTGCTAAAATAAATTCATACTTTTCTTTAGCGAGAATTCATTACACTGTCTTTGATCATTTATAATGTTACAAGAGATTTCCATTTCAAATAAATGCAACTGTTTTTACATTGATAATCATAAATGTTTCTTGAGCATCAAATCATTATATTAGAATGATTTCTGAAGGATCATGTGACACTAGGGATGCTCATATTGACCGTTTAACCGTTAACCGATAGTATGAATTTTGACCGATTAATACTATCAGTTAAACGGTTTAAAAATGCTTTTTTTTGCTGCATGGTCACCACATTTTTATAAGAAATAATATCAAGTCTATTAAACACGAAAGAACAACAAATATATCGGTGAGAACACTCGTTTTAACAGCCTACATACACCGGGACTGCATTTGACTGCATATTTTCCCAATGTTGATTCTTCTTGCAATCGTAATGCAAAGGACTGTGGCCAACATTAAACCTTTAAATAAAAGGTTTACACAGTCATATACAATAAACGAGCTTGCACAGCGACAGGACAAAAATTTACGCAAAAAACCTGCCTACCTAAGCGGAGCTTCGCTCATGAACTGCTCACCGGTAAAATGACGTGCGCTCAAATCACTGTAGCATACTATGCTTGTAGCCATTAAAACACGTAATTAGTTTCAGTTTAAATATTATAATGTTATTTTTTTATTTCATTTACGTTGAAAAGTGAACAGGACACATAAGATGCATAATGTCAGAAGTTGGGGGTCTTCAATAAGTTCAATAGGCTTTCAACAAAACAAAACTTCTTTAAAGTGAACTTCATTTTGTATAAATTGTATCTTAATTTTAATCTATGTTTAATCAACTAAATTGCCTGGATTTAATAAATAATAAGTAAATAGTATAGCCTATAACAGACAATGACATGGAGGCGGCGGCGCAGCGTGAACAACGGCTTAAAAAAATAATAAAAAATAAATAAATAAACGAATTTCGAATATTCGTAAAATTTACAAAAAAAAAAAGCACATTCGAATGCAAAAACTGTGCATTCGAATTTTTGGTAGAGGCACGCAAGACATGACGATGACGTAACTGATGCGGTTTGTTTATCCAGTACAGCGGTGCGGCTGTAAAAATGCGTAAAAAAATGGGCAACCTGTTCAACGGCGTATTCAGTCAGACACAGAGCAGTGCAGAAGAAGGCAATCAGGGCTTAGGCGCATGAGATGGATATAAATGAAAGAGAAGATGCGCTTCCTGCTGACGAAAATCCTCTCAGTCGGTGGCAAAAATCAAGCGGTATATACGTAACCACATATTGCGCAGCTGGCAAAGACATACTTGATCATACCTCACCAAAAAACGCTCAGCACTCGCTGCAGGTCCAGTTGACTGTTTGGTGTTTTTCACCAACAATATGTTGATGTTTAGTGAGGGGAAATGGATTATTTCTGAATGTCCGTTTGCTATTTTGTGTCCACATTATGTTGCCTGTTGAAGCGTGTCTTCTCAGGTTACTGATGCACTTGCAGTTTTATGCACTTTTGTTACCTAATTTTCCTTATGCTCATTAATGAAATTATATTTTATTTAATAACAATTGTTTAAAAAAAGTGAATGCACTGTAAAAAGTGAATGTAATTTCATTTCAATAACATATGCGATGCTTGATTTGGTTTACATTTGCTTGTTGCGCTCGCTTGCGCCCTTTTGTGGCCATAGGAGACAATACAGTACATTTTCCATCTAACATTTAAATATTGCCTTTAGAATTAAAATATAATTCGAATTTTGCTAATATTTATGAAAAAATTTCAAATTTAGCTTTTCAGACATTTTGACAGCCCTAACCCTTACTATTTATTTCAGATAGACCTATATTTGATCCAGCATGTCAAATTGAGTTCTGGGTTGAGCGCGCGGTGCTGAGCGGAATGAGTTTCAGAAATGAACGGAATCGTTTTAAAAACATAATTCAACAAATAAATAATACTTTTTATGGGCCACTTAATGTTTATTACAAATAAATTACATTTTAAAAATGAATAAAATGAAAAAAAAAAGTGCATTGCATGTGCAATCCTTTGCAGCACCCCCACTACCCGCGCCCCTGCACCACAGACATGCTACTTTAAAAAAAAAAGTAAAACCAATCAAGGTGTGGATTGAGGTAGGCCTGCTATTTTTATATGATTGAAAAAAAAACTTAGTTTGACGGGAAAAAAACTATTCCGGTTCTTCAAAGCTTCAATGAATCCAGGTTCTGATGTTGTTGTTGATCTCTTCTGTATGCTGCGTTTTGCACAGTAAAATAAACCCGTGGAGAAAAAAAAGTGTCTTTTTAACGGGTCACAGACACTCTTCAATTGTATATTTATTTAATGCCAATTCAATATTATAATCTTATCAGTTAACGGTTAATAATCGGATAATGAGCGGCGGCTGTCGATCGGGAAAATTAACCGTTTTGAGCATCCCTATGTGACACTGAACACTGGAGTAGGGCCCTATAATTTCCGCGTTCCTGGAATCGGCATATTAACGTGGAACCTAGTGTTTCAACAAATATTTTAAATATGCTGGCTTTAAATTGTTTCTTCATTAATTTGGAGAGTAAATGAAATTATTACAATATCAAAATATTAAAAACTCATGATCATGATTAATTACAGAAAAAAAAAAAATGCGATTAATTCAGGTTTTTTATCAATTCACAGCACTAATATTTTGTTGTGACTTGAAGTACTTAAGAGTGCCGTATTTGTCCTGAAATTTGTCCTGTTTGTTACCTCAATAAATTTAAGGTCATTCCTATTTTATGTTTTATGTTCTATTATATTTACATTAAAAGCACACTCTTTTTATGACTAAAATAACAGTTAAATAAAACAGATTTTATAGGGCCCTACCGGAGTAATGATGCTGAAAATTTAGCTTGAATAACAGGATTGCATTTTATTAAAATCCTTTTAAATTGTACTAATATTTCACAATATGGCTGTTTTTGTACGGTCTTATCGAACCCCAAATTTTTGAATGGCAGTGTAAGTGATTGGAGAGCTAGATTTTGAGGCAACATTACAATTTAGGCCAACATTTCGGCCTCTTTGTCACACACAGCTCTCGTATGACTTCAGAAGACATGAAATATATTAGAGCACTGAACAGCATCTGCGTTCTACGTCAGAACACTGGCTTACCATTGGCCGACGCTGTTCACGTGAGCACCAAGACCACCAGGAGCTGGCCAATGGTGAACCTGGAAGCACTGCACTATTATCATAGGATAATGAGATTGAAAAGAAGAGCTTGTTGAATGAAGTTGTTATTTTAGTGTGTAATAAACAAACAAAATGATCTCCTCGTGCCATTAAATTAAGGTTGAACCACAGGAGTCACATGGACTATTTTAATGATCATGTCTTTACTACCTTTCTGGACCTTGAAAGTTGCAATGACGTTGCTGACTATGGAGAGGTCAGAGAGCTCTCCGATTTCATTAAAATTGTGTATATCACACATATCTTAATATTGTGTTCCGAAGATGAGAAGTCTTACAGGTTTGGAACGACACCATTTAAAGAGAGTCCATGGGAAAGATCTAGGTTAGCATTTTTTATTGTTACATTCAGACACACAAACACACACACACACACACACACACACACACACACACACACACACACACACACACACACACACACACACACACACACACACACACACACACACACACACACACACACATCATTACCCATTTCCATAGCTGACCTCATCAAACCCCCAAAGCGCCAATGACAAAATGTACACACTGAGGAGGTGCAAACAGAAATCACGCTCGTGACTCCAAACAAAATTGATGAATACAAATTACACATCTGACTATTTCTTTCTGCCCTTCCTCTGATTTAATAATGATATGTTTTGTGTGAAACTGTTTCTAAGCACCAGCCACAACAACATCTGCCTGAAATATGTGTGTGTAGCACACACACACACACACACACACACACACACACACACACACACACACACACACACACACACACAGGCCATACTATGGCTTTAACACAATGCTTCAACATCAGAGTCTCTAAAATACACAAAGTAATTCACACATCACTACCAGGCAAACCTTTTCCCTACAAAGTGTGAGTTAACCAAGGCCAGAAACATTACACAAGTGTGCAAACGCAAATGTCTACAGCCTTGCTGTAGAAAAACAGTCAAAACGTAAGAGAATAGTAGGCCAGGACTTTGAATTATATGAGCAACTTCCTCTGAACAGATAGCTCTGCTCTACAGGTAAGCAAAGAAGCATGTATTGATTTGTTGTGCATATGACTCAAAGGATTTACATGGCCCACATCATTTCTTACAAGCGTAATGCACTAAATGCAAACATGCCCCCTAGGGCTGCTCGATTATGGAAAAAATCATAATCACGATTATTTTGGTCAATATTGAAATCACGATTATGTAACACGATTATTTCACATGACTTTGGGAATGTGTTGTATTTATTAAAAAGACACCTTTCAACAATTCAATTGAAATTGTAACATTTGTTGTACTTTTTGAACTATTAAAATAAATAATATAACATATATTCAAATCAAAGTATAAAAAGTATTCACGTAAAAATTATAACCACAAATAAATAAGATCAACAATATGGTTCGGCTAGATATGCTTTTCAGGTACGTCTAACATTAGTTTTCAGGTACAGAAATGTATCAAATGTAAAATAGCATTGCATATTTGAGTGCATAAATTAAAGATTAATCCTATTAAACTTACAAAAGTTATTCAATCAAGAGCGGTGAGTGATGTCCTTGTCTTTTGTTGTTTGACATTAAACAGACGGCAGTAAAGGCTACTGCCCCTTTAAGACCTAATGATCGGATATGCGTCGTCTTTATCGACTGTATAAAGTTCACTTAAGGCATATACAGACTATGTCTGCTAGGATACTCATCAAGATGGACGTTGACATATGTTTTGTGTGAGTTTGTCCGTTCAAGAGCAAGACTTGATAGAGAACTCAATATTTGCGCGCTGAGAGACGTGTGCGCGCTCTCGGATGAGTGCACAGAGACACATTTTCTCACAGCGCGCGCGGCTTCTCATTCGCGTCTTCTGGCACTACAACACCCGGGTGATGACGGCGAAATGACTGGTCATATTCGAAAATATGGCAGCACTCGCATGCATTGAACAAAGTTTACAAAGAGAGAACTATTTGAAAAATATGAGGGGGAAAAAAGGACGTTTACACGGCACCCCTGCTCTCGTCAGTTTATGTTTCTTTATTAGATTGTCATAGGTCACTCTGTTTAATTTTCAAGTGGTTAAACAAATTCGTGATGTTCCCTTGCGTTGCAGCCACTACGATGTAGCAAATCTTGCACGTAGCGTCTGATTCCTCGAAGCCAAACTGTTCCCAGACAACGGAGTTGGTTTTGCCTTTTTTGCTCACCAAACGCTGCTGTAACTGCCCTCCTTCTGCCATCTTTAGTTTACTCGCGCCGAGTTTTTAAATTCCAGCGGAAGATATGCACACGAGTCACGAGACTCGCGACCTGAGAGAGATTGTGGCTTCGGGAGGGGCGGATGTGCGCGTGCGCGTTTCATTCAGAACGCAAGACAAAATAAGAGTGTTCTTGCAAAACTGAACATGGCGAAATAATCGTTTTTTCTCGATTGTACTATTTTGGTGATCGTTGGGAGGCAAAATCGAAATCGAAATTCGATTAATTGCACAGCCCTAATGCCCCCCATGTTCTGAAGGCAAGCATGTAGTTGTGTCAGGCACTCAATACTGAATCTTTCAGGGAGTCTGAACATGGAGGCAGTGAAAACTTGTACATGTACAGTTGTACATGACAATGGACTGAAGAGATGGAGCTATGAAAATCATATCAGCTATATATCACATTTCATGATGGTTAGCAGGATTCATTTTGTTTAGTCAGCTACTGACCATAAGTCATTAAAGGGGTTATTCACTGCTGGCAACTAACTAAAATTCAAATGAAAAATACAAAAATAAAACCTTATTCAAACTATTAATAATTAGTAAATAGATAATAAATCTAAGAGTACAGTAATGTGTAGGAAAAGAAAGTTGGTTATTAATTTTTCACAGTATAAACTGAGTGTTATACAGGCAATTAAATAGATGCCTGTTCAATTTTAGGATGAGGAGCCCCGCACAAGGACGATCATATTGGGAAGTCCATAATTGAAAACCCCTGTGCTAAATGGGTGAATCTCAGCAAACCTTTAATGCTGCGTTCACACCAAACGCGAATTGAGCGTCAAAATCGCGTCTACCGCGTCTAGTTTCACGCGCGAACACTTTGAATGCATTCGCGCGTCCGCAGAGAATTGGACGCGTGTAGAAATCGAGCGCTGGAAGCGAAATTGACGCGCGTTCAAGGCACTCCAGGAGAAATATGTCATAAAACACCACTCTGCCTCTTTTCATTTTCATTAAACATATATATTAAGCATTAATAGCCACACAAATGTGGTCCAGGCAACTCCTACATTATCTTCACTGCATGTATGTTTAAATATCCTTAAAATATAAAGTTATGAAACTTCTCTTTGCCCTCAGTCAAAACGATTTGGCAGACAACAAATTATAGATTCATGAGAGCAAAGCTCGGCCGTTAGATCTACACAAAACGAACCACTACAGGACATCAGAGGCAGCGGCAGACGCCAGAAGGACTGGCCGAGGAAAGGCTGCCTTCGCCGGGGTTATGAGCAGTGATTGCCCGGTGATCGCCTGGATCTCACAACTCCAAAAACACAAGATTATTTTTTATAAATAAACTTATTTATAAGCGCTCTCTTTAGAAATAAACCACATATTTGAGCTATAAACAACTACATTCCCACCTTAAAAAGTCTTAAAACTACATTTTGTGACACAATAGTACTATTTTTAATTTATGCAGGGTTTCTCATACACGTCACTTTACCACGTGACAGCAGCAAGCAGGCTCCTGATTGGTTAACGCGGCGCGAATTGACGCCAAAGTTCAAATTTTTCAACTCGGGCGTCAGACGCGAATACGCTTCAAACGCGTGAATGCACAAAAGCACCATTCGCGTGTAACGCGCGTACCGCGCAAGACGCTCAATTCGCGTCCAATTCGCGCGAACTGGACGCGCGAATGAGGCGGATTCGCGTCCTTCGCGCCGCGCGTAACGCGCCTTCCGCGCCGCGGGACCTCCAGACGCGCGTCAACGCGCCTTTCCATTGACTTAACATTGAAATCACTCGCGCCTGACGCTCAATTCGCGTTTGGTGTGAACGCAGCATAACGCGCCTTCCGCGCCGCGGGACCTCCAGACGCGCGTCAACGCGCCTTTCCATTGACTTAACATTGAAATCACTCGCGCCAGACGCTCAATTCGCGTTTGGTGTGAACGCAGCATAATGCTGCGTTCACACCAAACGCGAATTGAGCGTCAAAATCGCGTCTACCGCGTCTAGTTTCACGCGCGTACATTTTGAATGCATTCGCGCGTCAGCAGAGAATTGGACGCGCGTAGAAATCGAGCGCTGGAAGCGAAATTGACGCGCGTTCAAGGCACTCCAGGAGAAATATGTCATAAAACACCACTCTGCCTCTTTTCATTTTCATTAAACATATATATTAAGCATTAATAGCCACACAAATGTGGTCCAGGCAACTCCTACATTATCTTCACTGCATGTATGTTTAAATATCCTTAAAATATAAAGTTATGAAACTTCTCTTTGCCCTCAGTCAAAACGATTTGGCAGACAACAAATTATATATTCATGAGAGCAAAGATCGCCCGTTAGATCCACACAAGACGAACCACTACAGGACATCAGAGCCAGCGGCAGACGCCAGAAGGACTGGCCGAGGAAAGGCTGCCTTCGCCGGGGTTATGAGCGGTGATTGCCCGGTGATAGCCTGGATCTCACAACTCCAAAAACACAAGATTATTTTTTTTAAATAGGCGCTCTCTTTATAAATAAACCACAGATTTGAGCTTTAAACAACTACATTCCCACCTGAAAACGTCTTAAAACTACATTTTGTGACACAATAGTACTGTCTTTAATTTATGCAGGGTTTCTCATACACGTCACTTTACCACGTGACAGCAGCGAGCAGGCTCCCGATTGGTTAACGCGGCGCGAATTGACGCCAAAGTTCAAATTTTTCAACTCGGGCGTCAGACGCGAATTCGCTTCAAACGCGTGAATGCACAAAAGCACCATTCGCGTGTAACGCGCGTATCGCGCAAGACGCTCAATTCGCGTCCAATTCGCGCCATTCGCGCGAACTGGACGCGCGAATGAAGCGGATTCGCGTCCTTCGCGCCGCGCGTAACGCGCCTTCCGCGCCGCGGGACCTCCAGACGCGCGTCAACGCGCCTTTCCATTGACTTAACATTGAAATCACTCGCGCCTGACGCTCAATTCGCGTTTGGTGTGAACGCAGCATAAGAAAAACATATAACATACCCCAAAAATGTGCTTAAAAATATTAAAATAGGCTTAATTTCTTGATGCAAAATAACTGAAATATTACTGGCATGTGAGGGATTCAACCTTTACAACAACCAGCAACCGTTATCTTTAGTAACTAAATTTTACATGACAGATTTTCATTTTCATATTCTGAAACCTGTATATCCAGTCATACTGCAACATAAAAGTACAACAGAAACCATGTCCACAGTGTTTACAATTATAAGCTCTCGTGAAAAACTACTTCTTGTTCTAAATGTTAACCCAACAGCCTGATGGCAACTAATTTTATCTGTGAGGTCCGAGTCATTTACACAACGCTAAGTGTGGGAACAAAGTGTATGGTGCTGTGAAGGACTCTGAACAGGAGGGAATGTGCAGAAACACTCAGGGAAGAGATTCCCTCTCCCACATTCTCCTGATTTTAATGGAAACATTCCATAGCACTGACACATGCTGTATCTCAGTCTCTCACACACACACACAATGCACGGCAACAGTGAAACGCATCTAGATAGAACGTATCAGTCTAAATATTTTCTCTGTACAAGCACACATTTTTGAAGAGAAAAAGACGGGTTACGTAGAACACACAATAAATCTCTAATTGTGCAGTTTGGTGTGAAGAGAATGAGTTTGACTCAAGCGCTTTATTCTCCATTGTTAAATCGTTGTCATTTGATCTGATTCCATTCAGCTCAACAGCTTTACTAAAGCAATAGAAAAAGCTGGAGAAGATTTCTTTTTTGTTTTCAGTCCACAAATGATTCTTTTGAACTAGTTATTTGAATGATTCGATTGAACTGTTTCAAAGCTTTTGCAAATCACTTGACTCTACACCAGATGCAAGCGGTGCGGCGCAAAAACACAAAAGCAAATAGAACCCATTACAATCGCTGATGCTGTCTGGACGTGGCTCGCTGTGACAACAAAAAAACTGATACTGATAACCAGTGATGAGAATAACGGCGTTATAGATAAACGGCGTTACTAACGGAATTATTTTTTTCAGTAACGAGTAATCAACCGAATTACTGTTTCTCCCATTACAACGCCGTTATCGTTACTGAGAAAAAAAATGCGGCGTTACTATAATTGAGCTCACTGAAGGGGTTTTTATCCGAACCGGCGCTCTGTCAGTCGGACCTGCAACGTGTGTGTGTGTGCGCTCGCACCAGCCATGCGTGTTGGGGGGTGGGTGGGGTGGTACACATAACTGATGATGATTGGTGGGTGTGAGACAAGGTTGAGATTGATAGGTTGAGTTCACACCTATGTTTTTACGGTCTATGGTTCACACACACACGCACGCACGCACGCACAGCGATGGCAAGTCAACGACTTCAAAGGTAGCTTTCTCAAACTGGAAGTATAAGCGCTACTTTTCCCTCGTTGAGGTGAAAGGTAATAATGTTTATGTAATGTGCAACTTATGCCCAGGAAGAAAGATTCTCTCCACGTCGGTGGCAAGTAATTCTAATCTAATGAAGCGCCTCACATCATCACATGCCGCCACAAAATGAGTGGCTAAAATCCCAGGTGATAACGTGAGCTCCACTACCAAGGGAGTAGTATAGTACTGATACTATTTACACAATATTTACACTATAGTAGGTCTACTGATAATATTTACAATAATGTATTAAATTTGATAGGTGTCTCTCACATTGTCCCACAGCAACATTACAATAGTGTACATTAATGTACAATGTTTTATAATAGTAGCCTAAATTATTCTATTTAGTGTCCAATTCATTCATTTAACATATTTAATATTGGGGGCATCCAAGTTATTTGACATATTTGAACATTTGAAGAAAAAAAAAAGTAACACAGTAGTTACTTTCCCTGGTAATTAGTTACTTTTATAATGATGTAACTCAGTTACTAACTCAGTTACTATTTGTAAGAAGTAACTAGTAACTATAACTAATTACTTTTTTAAAGTAATGTGCCCAACACTGCTGATAACTGATATTTCTGACGTACTTCAACGTTACTTTGACATGAACAAATGGACCATTTGCAATGGTCATTTCATGGCATCCTGTGTAGACAGCCTCAAGGTTGAGTATGCAGTGCATTGTGATGCATCGTGATATCGAATTGAACTGAATCGATGGCATGATACTCGTAATCCAACCGGGAGACCAGTGTAAGTTCACACCATTAATGGGTGCGCTCTTGCTCTGGTTGATGTGTGCACACGGCTCATCCGGAAAAAGTGCCCATACAAGGAATTCCACCCTTTATGACATCAAACAGGGACAAACTCGAAAAAAAAAAACTTTCTGAAACTTGTTTGAATCCTGAAGGAGTGTATTTGGTTCAGAAATACTCATACGTCCAACTCGTTTTTTATTTTTATTTTGACCATGTTTAGCATGAGAATCCAACTCTTGAACAGTGTAAATAGAAGTCAGAATGCATGAAATAGCATTAGACTCCCCACCCCCACCTTTAACTATTTTTCTAAATCAAGTTACATCCAGGTTTTATATTAAACTGAACACATAACCTTTACACGTTGCCCAAGAGTGTTAGCTCTCCTTCTGAGGTGCACATTTGTTACTCTTTATTTAGACGAGAGAATTCTTTTGTTTGCATTTTCTAATACACCTGCACTGGAACTCCTGACTAAGCATCCAGCAGACGAAATCTCTTTATGAAATCACAACCCATAATAAAACAGCAGAGGGTTTCTCACATTTTGAGAGAAAAAAAAAAAAAAAACGCCTGGTAAATAACTGCATCCTTGTGACTTATTTAAAGGGACAGTAATTGAAATGCTCACAACAATTTGGTATAACCTACAGACAAACCCTGAGCAGAATCTTTCCTGATTAAAGTTCACACTTGCCGGATCTGCTCCAATCTGTTTATTGCTGAATGCAGAAAATAGGGATTAGCCATAAGGGAGATGAGCCGAGCAAGTGGCAATAATCTCCCTGAAGCCATCTTATCCTATTAGCTTCACTTATCACCTGCTAAAACGATCCGCTAGACCAACAGCAATAACCAGAGAACCCTGTTGATGTCCTGGGTAAAATCAATGCAATGGCACATAGGAACCGAAAACCACAAAGGAGCTCTCTTAAAAGTCCCTCAAATTTTTAGGTTTTCTGTGATCACGGTAACCCGTTTCAGAAGATCTCAATGTCTCAAATCTGTCGAGATCCCAACATCTACAACCACATATCAGAGATTTCAATATAAACATTTTGCATCACATTCCACCCAGTCTACTCACATTCATTGTTTGTGTGGTAACATTTTTCATTGGTCGGCAAAAAGAAAACAGGACCAGATGTGACAAACTACGATGAATGATACAGATATAAATGACGAAAAAATAAACATCTAAAGCTATTCTGCCTGCTAGTAAATTAACCAACTTTAAATAACTGCTTTTTAAAGCCTTTATTATGGATTATTTTTAGTGGTGTCAATCAATACCAATTAAAAATAAATGTGATTAATTGCAATTAAAAACACTATTTTTTTAAGTTTTTAATATTTTGTAGAAAAAACAAAAAGACAGTATGTTTTAAATATAATGTTTAAAGGAGTAGTTCACTTTAAAATGAAAATTACCCCATTTACTCACCCTCGAGCCAGGTGTATGTGACTCTGATGACCACAATATGAGTTATATTAATATATAATCCTGGCTCTTCGTAGCTTTATAATGGCAGTGACGGGGTCGATTGAGTTCGAAGCTCAAAAAAGCACATCCATCCATAAACGTACTCCACACGGCTCCGGGGGGTTAATAAAGGCCTTCTGAAGAGAACCGATGGGGTTTTGTAAGAAAGATATCCATATTTAAAACTTTATAAAGTAAAATATCTCGCTTCTGGCAGACTGCCTTCCGTATTCAACTTACGCAGAAAGTGTAGCACCTCTCGCAGTTCAAAACGATTACGCTAAATTCTAGTGATACGTCGTGCCAGTTACGTTTTTTTTCCTAGTTGGCATCAGGACAGCGCGTTCTCTTGACGTGTCGCGCTTGAATGGTTTAAAAGCATTTGCATGAATAAAAGTGTGATCATAAAAATCCGAACAAAATATTAATCTCCGGGCGCCCACACAGATGTCACTGCCCAACCAAGAAGCTTGCTAATTTGTTAATGGTGCGAATTTGCATGTCAACGTTCAACAAACTTGACCTCAACACAAAATTTGCATATGGAAGTCTACCAGGTAAAATTCCTTATGCCGATTCCAATTGAAATGACTAGGTTTCGCTAAGAAAATTTAATCGAGCAACAATAAACATGGCCACAGATTTAGTGTCAACAACTGTCTCAAAGTCGGCATGAAACGGAAGTTGCGATAGTCTTTTCTTCCATAATGTCACGTATATCAGAGTGAAACGGCTTCTCAAACAAGAACAAATGTAGGGCGGGGCTTGATGTTATCCATTGGATACATTTGGATTTGGTGGATCTCATGTGAGTGACAGGTTGCCCCGCCCTCACGGCAGTAAACACATCATCAGAGAAGAGGAGATGCTGTAAGAGGGAGGGGAAATTATTTTGATTAAAGATTATGAGGGCAAGAGTTAAAAATGATGATGTACACAGATAAGTAATTTATAATAAATACTGCGATATTCCATATAAAAATGAGAACTGCTGATTTTGATTTCACAGTGGCTAATTGTTTCTATTTATCCTAATTAATTTTCACAAGGAAACTTGATACATTGATGAAAAATGAAAGCTATGAGAGAGAAATATCCAAGTAATGACATTTCATTTCCCTCTGGGTCACTTCTGATTGCATTCTCACAATCCCATGACAGAGGATGTAGTGCACCCATTCATTCCTCTATCATGAGTTTGAATGGGGCCTAAAATGAGAATAAACCCAGAGCACGACCAGATTGTCAGACGTTTGCGATGATTGCGGAACTCGAGTATCAGGACTGACTCACGACTCAATGATTTCGATCATTACACTCTCAAAGCCTTTAATACCACTGGCAAACTAATCTGATCACTTAGTGAAAGGATCTGCTCACAGTAATCATCAGGTCTCAACCTAAACCCTGCTTTTACCTACAGAACCTGTTCCGAGCAGGAAGTGATTGTGAAACAAAGGCACGAAACGTTAATCTATCTGAGTGATGATACAATGACGGTACATTACTGATTAAACACAATTTATGAGAGATTGCAGCAGATATGCCTCGTAAACCACACTGTCCTTTCAGAATAGAAAACAGGATGTGTACGAGAAAAGATGGTTAATGCACTGCACCTGAACATTTAAACCTCATACGTGTTGATATTGTTAAAATAACACCCTTTTATGTTCCTTCGAAAACATTAAGCCAATTAAAATATGATGTTTTGTGAGATATATATGGCACAGCTGCCTAAATACAGAGCCTAGTAAACATACTCACGTCTAGTCACAGTCATGATACTTAATTCGCTATATTGTGAAAACCCGCTGGTGTATGAATATGTACACAACCAAAACAAAGCCTGAATCGCGTAACGCTACAGAAAACCACGGGATTTCACACGCAGTGGGAACTAGAAAACAAATTAGCGTCCCTCGTCGTTCTTAGCATTATCTGGCTAACAGTGAGGAAGACAGAAAACACTGAGGCGAGACGCTGAAGGACAAATAAAATGTCTTGTACTCACCTTAAACTGAACCTTTCCGTGATTTTCCTTTCATTTACGAGGGATACAAATCATTCAGCTAATCCATGAAGGTTAGTTCACGACTGGAGACACGGAAAAACATTACAAACCCCGCGAAATACAGCGCTTGATGCTGGAAAGCCGAAGAAAGCTGCTGCTAGCTGCGCGAGCTAATGCATTCTTCGCCTCACCGCGCGACGGAAAGTTGCCCACAGCTGCTCCGAAGTTTTCTTGCTGATACAGAAGAAAATGGCTCGACGAGACGATGGAATTAGAAAGAAAAGTGTCCTTATAATAAAAAGAGCGACCAAAAGGGTCGCCGGGATAATTGATTTACATTGAGCCGCGGAGGAGCAGTCATTGAAGTGATGGAGCAGTGAAGCAGCGCTGGATAGTCTGCACTCAGCACTACAGTTGTGCTAATGGTGATGTTCGATTCGCCAACGAATCGTTCTTCTGAACCGGTTCTTTTAAATGATTTGATCGACCCGGTTCTGTTAAATAATTCGACTGGAAAATCAGAACGATTAGTAATCGTTATAGCTAAACACAGTGAAATTGTAATATTTTACTACTAAAGAGAACACTTAAATTGTCGCGTGCGGATTGTGTGATAAATTCAACGAATCAGTGAATCAAATGGAAAACCAGTTTGTTGAAATTAACCTTTCGAACGAACCGACTCGTTCAAATGAATCGTACTCCTCGGCGCTGATGCTAAAGCTGGTAGGTCCAATTGGCCTCTGTCGAACCAGAGCAACAGCTGATAGGCGTACAGTTTAATCCATTGGAAAATGTTCGGTAACGAATTATTCTCTCCCAATTGAAGCAACAGGAGGAAGATGATCTTCCCTCGATTTGCTAATTTGTAAAAATGTCTTACAGAGCTCTTATAATACTTGGAAAATGGCAATATACCAGAAAACTTGTGGTTAGTCTGTAGTTCATATTTTATTGCATGTATTAATGCTGATAAACTTAAATGTCTGAAACGGTTTTATTAAATGGATGAACTAAAACTGGCTCACTTAGAGTACGGTGTTTATCTCCCCCTAGTGTTCACCTGTTGTCATTGTCACTTTAAATCGTCAATGACGAGGGTAAAACGAGGCATTTATACACTGATCAGGCATACATTATGAGGTGAAGTGAATAACACTGATTATCTCTTCCTCACGGCACCTGTTAGTGGGTGGATATATTAGGCAGCAAGTGAACATTTTGTCCTCAAAGTTGATGTGTTAGAAGCAGAAAAAAGCATCTGTGGGATGTGCTGAACAAACAAGTCCGATCTTTGGAGGCCCCACCTCGCAACTTACATGACTTAAAGGATCTGCTGCTAACATCTTGGTGCCAGATACCACAGCACACCTTCAGGGGTCTAGTGGAGTCCATGCCTCAACGGGTCAGGGCTGTTTTGGCAGCAAAAGGGAGACCAACACAATATTAGAAAGGTGTTATGCCTGATCAGTGTATGTATGGTTTTTAATAACATTTGTGCAGCACCATATTAATGTATTTACATACTGATTTACATAATGTTATGATGCTTATATTGCAAATACATTAAAATATTCATCATGGAAATACATTTATATTATGCACTTTACACTGTCATTTCACCTAATGGCTTTATCTCCTTAACTTTAGCTTTGAAGTTAACTTAATATTGTTTCATGCAGAACTCCGTTTGCGTAAAAAAGCATATCGCTACCTTTATTCAAATTTGTAATCGATTACCAATGAAACAAAACACTTGCAAGAAATACTTAACATAACATTTTATTCTGTAAATCACTATAGGTAGAATGAAAACTAAGGATGCACGTGTCATTGGATCTCTACATGTTCAGAAAAGTTGCTTTCCTGTAGTTCACAGTCCAATGTCAATGAGAGTTTTGTTCTGTAATTGTTTGGGCGAGTCCTTTACACTGAAAAAACGCATCCTGACATGGTTCACGACCCAGGAAGGTTTTCAGCATATCCATGCCATCCGCTGAACCTCCTGTTTCCAGGACCACACGCCTGTATTCCCGGCCCACCTGCACGTCAAAACAAACAAACATACACATGATAGTTATCATAAAAGGGCAAGCCGAAACAGTCATAACATGTGATTACATTAATGACCAGATGTTGCTATTTATACACTGGATTTAATATTTTACAAGTCAATTGTGACAATGAAATCACACGTATTGTGAAAGCGCTATACAAATAATCTTCCTTCATCCTTCAACAGTACTATGACTAACTATGACACAACACTCACTCATTTGCACAACAATTGTATGAACAATTGTACTCAGCTAGTACTATTCCTGAGGCATCTATTATTATAAACAATATCTATTCTTAGCAGGTAATCGCTCCACAGCAGTTTCACATCATGAACCAACATGTGCGTCACTCTTGATAACAGTCTGCTACATGCCCAAAATGGAAATATGAATGTGGAAATGCTGGCACATCAGTCATGTGGTAACTATCAAATGCTATTATGACTCAGTTCTCAATGACCGTTCTCTATTAAAATGTGCTTTGCCATGATGAGGGAATCTAAACATGAATCGCATGTTTTCTTAATTCACTCTCACCAATTGATAGCTAGAAAAACAAGACTGAAACCTTTGGATTCAAGATCCCTTCCTTTTTGAAGCGACTGAAGAAGATGTCCATGGAGTAGACTTCACTCCACAGGTAGCTGTAGTACTGACCGTCATATCCTCCGGCTAAATGACTGAAACTAGCCGTCATGTTTGTGCCTGCAGAGAACATGTAGAAATAACACATAAGAGGCTTATACAGAAGTCTTTAGCTTTAAAAAAAAAAAAAGTCATAATAACATCTTTAAAATAAATACATTAGAGGTGGGAATCGTTTGGTACCTATGATTCAATTCAAAACGATTCTTGAGGTCAGGATTCGATTACAAATCAATTCGATTTTTGACCTCTCTCTTTGATTTTAGAATTAAATAGACTTTAAAAAGTTTAATTAAGAAGTTTTTGCTTCTGTGTCTTTAAAAACGCAAGGTGCAGGGCGTTGGATTGAAAAAAACAAGCTCTAGAGAGGTGTATTTTTTCGTTTAACTTGATCATTGCGAACCCTGTGTAATGTTTACAAAAGGAAAAAAGCAGTGCAGTGGATTGCAAAAACACATGTTGTTGCCATTTATGCAGAAAACGTTTTTGTTTAAAGACGAAAGACATGAAAGTGCTGGGTAGATTACTTACAATTGCAAATTACATGATGAAAATAGTACTTTGTGACGTAATCCATTACATTACACATTTAAGGTAATGTATTCCGACTACTTTTAGATTACCTTTGACCTAACTTGTTCATCATATTGATTTGAATAGGACAATCTTGTACCATATTGATATAAAAATAGAAATGAAATATATTCAGTTTTTTTTTAATCCACAACATGAAATGCATTAAATAATACATCACACCATTGTTTCCCAGACTGGGGTTCTTGAGTTTAATGAAAAGCTAATAATTAATTAAATCATACAAATGTCAAATTAAAATAAATAAATAAAAACAAAATCAATAAAAGAGATGAAATACTTTTTTAAATGCATTTTATAATACTCTATGCTTGTCATGTGACTCTTAACACTTATCCACAAATCTAGAAGACTTTTCTTTTTGAACATATCATATACAGTTGTGGTCGGAATTATTGGCACCCCTGGTAGATATGATCAAAGATGGCCTTAAAAATAAATCTGCATTGTTTATCTTTTTGATATATCTTTAAAAAAAATTCGCAAAAATCTTTTCATTGAAGTAAAAGAATGGAAAGTCGGGGGAAAGTCTGATTATGAAATAAATGTTTTTCTCCAAAACCTATTGGCCACAATTATTGGCACCCCAAGAATTTAAAGTAAAATATCTCTGAAGTATATTCCTATTAATATTTAAATTTTTTAGCACACCAGGTGACTAGGAACATGAAATTGTCTAGCTATTACGTCTTGTTCCACAGGAGTATAATTATGAGGAAACACAAAGGCCAAATTCCCTTAATCACAATGAGTAAAACCAAAGAATATTTAGTTCTGATGTGCAGCAAAAGATTGTTGAGCTTCACAAAATAGAAAGTGGCTGTAAGAAAAAAGCTAAAGCACTGAAAATCCCCATTTCCACCACCAGGGCAATAATTAAGAAGTTCCAATCAACTAAAGATGTTACGAATCAGCCTGGACGAGGACGTGTGTCTATATCGTCCTAATGCACCGTGAGGAGGAGAGTTTGAGTGGACAAAGACTCTCCAAGGGTCACAGATGGAGAATTGCAGAGATTAGTTGAGTCTTGGAGTCAGAAAGACTAAAAAAAAGAATCAAACAACTTCTACATCACCACATGTTGTTTGGGAGGGTTTCAAGAAAAATCCATCTTGCTCATCCAGAAACAAACTCCAGCAGATTCAGTTGTCAGACACGACTGGAACTTCTAGTTCTGTGGTCACTGGTCAGATGAATCTATAAAAAGTGTTTTTTGGCAGCAAACACACCAGATGGGTTTGGTGCAAACAGGGATAAAAAGTACCTCATGCCCACGGTTAAATATACTGCTGGATCTTTAATGTTGTGGGCCTATTGTTTGCTGGAGGTCCTGAACATCGTTCAGATACATGGTATCTTAAAATGGGTTGTGGTTGGATCTTCCATCAGGAAAACATTCCAAATCAAACATAGGGTTCAGGTCCCTATAGAAAATGAGTGGGGTGAACTGGAGAGAAGCAGCACCAACATGGATATGGGAATCTGAAGGATCTGGAGAGATTCTGTATGGAGGAATGGTCTCTGATCTCTTGTCAGGTGTTCTCCAAACTCCTCAGGCATTATAGAAGAAGACTCAGAGCTGTTATCTTGGCAAAAGGAGGTTGCAAAAAGTATTTAATAAAAGGGTGCCAATAATTATGGCCAACGTGTTTTGGAGAAAAGCATTCATTTCAAAATGTGATTTACCCTCACTTTCAATTCTTTTACTTCAATGAAAGTTTAGATTTTTGTGCATTTTTGGAATAAAAGATAAAAAGGATAAACAATGCAGATTTATTTTTACAGCCATATTTGATCATATTTACCAGGGGTGCTAATAATTCTGACCTCAACTGTATTAGTGATAGACTTTTTTTAGAAAGGAACATTTAGAAAATAAAAAAAGAAGATTTGAGGAGAATCAATACATTCTGAATAATTTACTAACACTGTGTATATATTTAATCATGTAATCAATAAAAATTAAACTATGGTCTGATTATGAGTATTTTAAAATGTATTATAATCCAATTACAAGTACTTCATTTTTGGAATCTGATTACATAATGCAGATGACATATAATCGGTTATTATCCAGTACAGCAGTGAAAGGGGAAAAAATGGCAGGTCTAGAGACGCGTTTAAAAAAAAAAAGTTAAACCACTTTTAACTTGAGCATTGTGTTTTTAGAACACCATGCCATGTGTGTGACGCTGCAAAACACAAGAGTGCAACAGTCAAACATGTCCGTCCAGACTTTTAGAATTAAACTGATAGATTTTTACTTCTGTACCTTTAAGGGGCCATTCACACAAAATGTGTTTCTGCATTCTTATATGCTTTGTCATGTTAACAAAGTAAAACTATGCAGTGGATTGAAAAAAAAAAAAACATTCTGTGGCCATTCACACAGAACACATTTTTACATTTACAAAACGTGAGACACTAGGCAGAGAAAAAAGGGTCTAGAGATTTTTGCTGAGTAATGTAATTTAAAGCAGACACTGGACTCTGGCAAGAGGGTCATCTCCATGTTTTAGCCATATCGTGGCAAGACACTGCAGAAGATGTGAGACGAAAACGCAACAGTTAAACACATTTAGCACAACCTTATGTAGAAAAAGAATGGAAAAGCAGCGCAGTGCAAAAACGTGTTCTGTGTGAACAAGACTAAAGGTATCATATGCAAATGAGCTCTGCATGTGAATGAGTGACTGTTCACACCAAGCTGCTGAACACTAAATAGTCGTTGATGTGTTAATGTGCTCATTAGACGAGGTGTCATAAGCGTGTTGAGACTCATTGCCTGCATATGTGTTTATGACCTGGTGTGGCTGGGATTCCCAGGATGTCTTTGCTGTGCTTGGCAAACTCGGCTGCAGTATCCGCTCTGTCTTTAGTGTGGAGCGTTTGGTCAGCTTTACTGAGAACAATCTGCCTGAGGTTCATCAGACCTGCGGACAGAGACAGTTTTAAATGACAAACTGACATATATTTGAAAAACGTTGTTTTTGTGTTCACCCCTTTACCACAAATATGTATAGAATATATTTAAAGTGTTCCTATTATGGTTTTTCAAATATTCCCTTTCATGCAGTGTGTAATATAGCTGTGTGTGAATGTAAACATTCTGCAAAGTCTAAAGTGCCTGATAAATAAAGTTATTGTCTCCCAAAAGAAAGAATCGTCGCTGAACCGCCTATACGAGTCGTTTGTATTTTGAATCCCACTGCGTGACAGTTCTACGCTACTAGAAAATCCGCCCGCGAACAACTTGACCAGCCCTCAAACGCCATTTTACTGACGACTGCTTCTTAAATCTCAAGTTCAACCAAGCGGCAACCTCCCGCAGTTTCTCTTGAAGCCAATACGGACGTGATTTAAACTGCAATTCATCGACTGGCCACTAGGGACAGGCTCCAGAAGGGAGCAGAATCTCAATGAGCCCCCTGTTAAAATGCCCAACTTTACAGCAGAAAAAACATGTTTACAGCCTGGTACAAATTGTGGTTTTGGTCTATATGGCTAATTTTGCCCTTCATGACAACTGTGAGGGGGTTGAAGTTTTTTAGGACTCATTCGTTTACATTATAAAACGCCTTAAAGTCAGTGTTGGGGAGTAGTTAACTACAAGTAGCTAAGCTACTAACTTAACTACATTTTTCAGAAGCTTGTCAGTAGCTCAGTTGCTTTTAAAACAATGTAGCTTTTCCAGTAGCTAACTACTTTTTCCAGCAAGTAGTGGTGTAGCGCGACCAAAAGCTATCCGTTTTGTGTTCTGACGAGCCTGCAATGCATTGAAGCAGCAGTGTTTTCTTCTTATTTGATCACATACTAAAATCGCACGTCACCGCCATCTATTGTTTCATCGCGCATCTTGTGGCTTTATGGTTCACAGAGAAGAGATCGTCTGATGATTATGTAAAGGACGTACAGGAGTGGGTTGATAACTTCACACGAATCGACTAGTAAAGGTTACGCTTGATTTACACAAACAAAAGATTAAAACGCTGTCTGCGTCGAAGACTTCAAGCACATACAGGTGAATATATATATATGCATGCATTTTTGTCTTCTCCTGTGTATCAAAGTTGCTTATATTTTGTTCTTGCATTGATGGGACATGACATTTGTAGCGATTTTGCACTTTGACAGTCAGTTTCAGATATAGACTACATTTGAGTATTGTATATTTGGATAGTTTCCAAAATAAAACTTTACTCTTATCATAATTGTATTGCATTGTGTTGTTTTAAACCACAAACATTTAACTTAAAACATTCTTCATTAACGATTATTCAGTTATTTGTAAATATGCAATTTAATTGTAAAAATACTGCTCAGAATCACAACCTGCAAGTACGAATAATTATTGATGTATATATTTTCTACCGGGTGTTCAAAATATGTAGTTTTGTGTAACGTAATTAGTTTCCGGCTAACCCGCGTTATTACTGTCTTACTGAAATAGTTCTGCTAATCAGCTGTGGGCCACTATTACGTAAAACTGTGTCTATTAATGCAGATTGTCTGTTGTTCTTACTACTTTGAGTAAAGATAAAGGATGGAGCAAGATTTGTTTTACAAACTTTAATGTTACATCAGTCATTGACGTCAGTGCTCGGCTGCTGTATGCACTGTTATTGAAACAGTTCCCACATGTGCACCGCAATAAAGGTGCTATAGGAAGCCTCCAGACAGAGCTGGAGTTCAGTTATGGTAATGAGCATTTAGCTTCTGAACCACATGCTGTATGCATGCGGTAGACCAATCACAACAGACTGGGCCATCTGGCCAATCAGAGCAGAGTAGTCTCGCGTAAAGGACTGATTCATCCATCAAGTCGTTTGAGAATCACTGAAAAATGTGGTGATGTGTAATGTATATTATGAGAAAATGAAAATGTTTTTTGACCTTTGATGCATGTAAACAAAATCATAGGGGCACTTTAAAGTAACAGGAAAAGCTCAGATCAGAATAATGTTTCAGTAGTAATCTGTTAATAGTGTTTAACTGATATTAAAGGTCCCGTTTTTCCTGTTTTTTTGAAGCTTTGATTGTGTTTACAGTGTGCAATATAACATGTGTTCATGTTTCGCGTGTAAAAAAAATAGTATTTTTCACACAATTTACTTATCTGTATACCGCTGTTTTCACTGTCCTAAAAACGGCTCGAAGATTTCCTTATTCTATGAAGTCCCTCCTTCAGAAATACGTAACGAGTTCTGATTGTGCCAGCGGTTCCCATGTTGTGATTCGACAGCAGCTTAGCGCACGTTGCCCAGAAAGGTCACGCCTCTTACCATAACGGGGAGATGCATGCGCTCAAAGTACAGCGTCCCAGAGGGGCCAATCAAAGGTGATTTGACTCCGGGATGAAAACAACAGCGTCTGGACGACATGGCGACAAACACTCAACAAACGCAACCGAACGCAACACTTCCTCTTCTCCCACGTGGGAGAGCAACAAGACCACGCCCCCTCTTTTTGCGTATTCTTGTGGGCGGAGGTTAGTCGACAAACTGCTCTACTGACGTCATTAAAGCAGGATGTACAGGGATGTAGTCCAAACCGGCCGTTCGCTGAAGGCTTTGAAAGGGAACTTCTGTTAAATAAAATATCTCGCTTGGCATTGAACTTTGAGCTTTATAATTTTACAGGTATTATTTATGCTCTAACAGCAACATTACACACTAACTAAAGTTTGAAAAATGGGATCACGAAGAACAGGACCTTTAAATACAAAAAGACAGTATTTGTTATATAAATAAAATGTAAAAATACTATAAATGAGAATTAAAAAATGTTTTTATTAATAATTAATGCTCCTAAAATAGGCTTAATTTACTTTATGCAAAATATTATTTTATGTTTATATTTGTTAGGCCTATATATGTTACATCCCTCTGAATAATCTTCCCTCACGAACATACAGATGTTGATTATATAAATGTAGTGAATGTGGGGTCAAATCTGACCTGTGTTTGCCACTCTAGATGCAATGAGTTTATCCAGCAGACCTTCTGGGATCGGGCTGCCATCTTTGTAGTGGCGGGACATCCTCCTGAGAGGCTCTTTCTCCCAAACCCAGTTCTCCAGCATTTGAGACGGCACCTCCACAAAATCAGTCTCCACCTGCGTCCCACTGAACTCTGCATAGCGGGTCTGGAACATGCCGGTTGACAGAGAAAATCACATTTGGTACCGCCAGTTATATTTCTTATTGATTTGAGATTTTCATTCAGTATGGTCTCAGACTTTTGGACCATCTTTATGTTTAAGAATACTGACGTACCCGGGAGCAGAGCTCATGCATAACATGTCCAAATTCATGGAAGAAGGTCTCCACCTCATGGTGCTGCAGTAAGGAAGGCCAGTTGCTTGTGGGTTTTGTGAAGTTGGCCACCATGGCAGCCACAGGCATCCTACGATTCCCATCGGGCCCAAGACATCCTGGCTGGAGCCCAAAGCACGCAGCATGGCCATACTTACCCTCCCTGAAGATTAAAATAAATACCAATAAATCTGGATCAAGACTGTTTCAGGTCATTACATCCATGGCCAATAAGCCAGTTCCTTAAAAAAAGGACATGAAGTATTCATCAGATTTCATCTGCATGCTCAGAACTGCACCGGAGTGGCTTAAGTTAACAAACCTTGTTTAGTTTAGATCAGCATGCCTTTCCAGGCTGGTTTCAATGTTACTGTTAGTAATATTTTTGCAGGTGTCAACAGGCTAAATGTAAGACTTTTTAAGACCATTATAAATGCAATTTAAGACTTATTTCATGTCCTTTCACGTCCAAAAATGAATCTATTCACATTCAACATGAACATTCAACTGAATATAACCACATAGAACTGTGTGTAACCTAGAAATTGATGAGATAAAATAAAGTAAAATTAAAAAGAACAAAAAAATATCAAATAAAACATTAAAAGGGGAAGCATTTTTTTTGATGGCTTTGTTCACCCATTTTCCAAATTTGTATTTGCCCTGCTTTCCATTCTGAAGAACTTATCTCTATGCCCTAATCCCATCAAAGGGTTTACCCTCCAGAGTTTCCATCAGTTGTACCCTTCAAAATCCTTCATTCCGAAGTGACCTTGGAAGTGGCCAGTTTTCAGCACTTTGAGTACTAACGTTAACTTCATAAGCCAATAAAGTTAAGACCTGTCTAAATCAACATTTTAAATTCTGATTATTGGATTTTAGACTTTTTTTAAGAACCAACAGAAACCCTGTTCTCTACTGTTATAGTATTTATTAACATTTTGAAAAAGCTTATTTTTATATTTTCAGTTGTTTTTATTTAAATTTTAGTAATTTTGTTATGAGCTTTCATAATTTTTAATAGTTTTTTGGTAACACCTTATAACAAGTTCTCATTTGTTAACATTAGTTGATGCATTAACTAACATGCACTAACGGCGTTTAATATATTTCAATTGACCAGCACATCTATTCTGTTTACCATCACAACTAAGTTGATGAAGCTGGTCAATGAACATATTGTTTCTGCTGAAGCTTGTTGACGATATAAATTTTACTAGTTAGCAAATCCAAAACTTAACACATGCTGGCTATTTCAGCACAGAAAAAACACTCTTAGTGAATGTCTAGAATGGTTTACCTGGGATGTAAGTCCAAATAAAACTGTCCAATTTCATCTCCAGTCACAGAGTCCAGTACAGAGTACAGTGTGATGCTATCATGCCACACGTGGGCATTCTTGACCTGCTGGAACGTCAGACCCAACAGATCCTGATATATATTCAGCAGGCCCTCTGTCACCACCTCCAGAGGGAAGTACTCGATCAGTTTGTCCTTATCCACTGCAAACTTCACTTGTTCCACCTGGTTCATGTAGTAGGGCATGTCCCATGCATGCAGCTGTCCGTCAAAAGCCAAGCCCCGCATCTCACAGTCAGCATGTTTGAGTGACAGCAGGTAATGCCGCTCCTGCTCGCCCACTGGTCTCAACCTCTTATACAACTCATCTATTGAGCACCAGAAACATTTGGGTTATATAACTCATTTAGACAGGTGGAAAACTATTCAGAGCTAAAGCACTATGAGCACCTGCCAAAACAGCTTCGACCCACCGAAGCAATGCTTTATGACACCCTTAAAAAAGTCCTGCACATTGGGTGAAGTGACCACGGATGGGATTTTTGTACCAGAACATTCCACAGATGCTTGATCGGATTGAGATCTGGGGTATCTGGAGGCCAGGGTGACACCTGGAACTACACCGATCAGGCATAACATTATGACCACTGACAGGTGAAGTGAACAACCTTGATTATCTCTTCATCACGGCATCTGTTAGCCCTCAAAGTGTTAGGAGCAGGAAAAATGGGCAAGCGTAAGGATTTGAGCAAGTTTGACAAGGGCCAAATTGTGATGGCTAGATGACTGGGTCAGAGCATCTCCAAAACTGCTGCTCTCGTGGGGTGTTCCCGGTCGGCAGGGGTCAGTATCTATCAAAAGTGGTCCAAGGAAGGAACAGTGGAGAACCAGTGACAGGGTCATGGGCAGCCAAGGCTCATTGATGCACATGGGGAGCGAAGGCTGGCCTGTGTGGTCCGATCAAACAGACGAGCTACTGTGGCCCTTATTGCTCAAGAAGTTAATGCTGGTTCTGATAGAAAGGTGTCAGAATACACAGTGCATCACAGTTTGTTGTGTATGGGGCTGCATAACCGCAGACCAGTCAGGGTGCCCACGCTGACCCCTGTCCACCGCCGAAAGTGTCCGATGTCATCAGAGCATCAGAACTGGACCACGGAACAATGGAAGAAGGTGGCCTGGTCTGATGAATCATGTTTTATTTTATATCACGTGGATGGCCAGGTGTGTGTGCATCGCTTACCTGGGGAACACATGGCACTAGGATGCACTATGGGAAGAAGGCAAGCCGACGGAGGCAGTGTGATGCTTTGGGCAATGTTCTGCTAGGAAACCTTGGGTCCTTAGGTTACTTTGACACGTACCACCTACCTAAGCGTTGTTGCAGACAATGTACACCCTTTCATGGAAACGGTATTCCCTGGTGGCTGTGGTCTCTTTCAGCAGGATAATGCGCCCTGCCACAAAGCAAAAATGAATTGAAGAGCACAACAACAAGTTTGAGGTGCTGACTTGGCCTCCAATTTACCCAGATCTCAATCCAATCGGTCTCCCATGGAGGCCCCACCCTGCAACTTACAGAACTGCTGCTAACATCTTGGTGCCAGATACATCAGCACACCTTCAGGGGTCTAGTGGAGTCCATGCCTCGACGGGTCAGGGCTGTTTTGGCAGCAAAAGTAGGACCAACACAATATTAGGAAGGTGGTCATAATTTTATGCCTGATCGGTGTATGTGTAGTATACTGGGTGCCAGGATACATTATCATGCTGAAAGACGCCACAGCCATTTTGGCCACATCCCACATGATTACTATGACAACCAACTAAAGCCCAGATCTTAATCATGCAGTTGATACGAAATAATCAACATGATTTGCTTCGCTTGTGTTGTGAATAGTCATAATGTTTGACCACTTACTATTCATCAAAAAATCCTGCAAAAATTGTGTCACAGTTTCCACTAAATATATGAAGCAGCACAACTGTTTTCTACATTGATGATAATAAGAAATGTTTCTTGAGTATCAAATCAGAATGATTTCTGAAGGATCTGGAGTAATGATGCTGAAAATTCAGCTTTGACCACTGGAATACATTTCAAATAGTAAACAGTTACATTTCACTTTATATTAAGGTGTCTGTGTTACAGTGTAATTATACATTTCAGAACTGAGTAATATTATTTAACTACATGTACTTACTATAGTGTTAGGGTTAGAATTAAGGTTTGTTTTAGGGTTAGTTGCATGTAATTATGCAAAAGCTATAGTTATTACTATAATAAGTACTATAGTAATTACTATGCACAATGTATAACAGGGACACTTAAAAAGTGTTACCAGAATTTTTACTCAAAATTCACTAAATAAATTATATTTATAATCAAAAAGCTACAAGAGGATTCTCTGCTACATCACAGACAGACGACAACATAATGAAACATGTCATGTCACTTTAAAAAACCGAACATGAGTACAGGGGTCACCAAAACTGCCTGTCCCTCCAGACACAACCTGTACGTGCCTGAATGTAGGTGCTGATCACAGAAAGAACTGGATAAAAAGACAAGAAAACATACCAAGAAATTGTGCCACATTTTCTGAATTTTTGGCCATGGTCATTTCCAGCATGTAATTGGCATGACTGCTGAAGCCCAGTAGTTTGGCTAGCCTTGCCCGCAACTCAATCAGCTGTTCAAGAATAGCAGTGTTCCCCTGTAAACAATGAGCAAACGTTAATAGTGCATAACTAGGACATGCCTTTTAGGATTCCTTTCCATGACTTGCCAGGGTTGGAAAACGGTTTAAAATCCCCTGATTTTTGCTAATCCTTCAAAGCCTAACTGAACCCAAAGTCTCATTAAAGGACATACAAGTTCAACCTACATCCTTGCACCTGCTGTGAAAGGCCATCTCCATCTTCCTCCTGGTTTCGGAAACATGACATCTTTTCATCAGGGGGAAGTAGTGGGGATAAGCAAGGGTGACTATATACCGCCCATCTTCTGTTTTCTCCAGGCCATTCACGTAGCTTTCCGCAAGACCCACTTGAGAAAGGAAGGAGGAAAATTGTGTCCAAGATGAATTCACTAAGGAGGCTTTTGCACCGGGTAGTTATATGAAATCAGTTATAGGAACTACCTGGACGGTCCCCCGAAAACGTAATGTTCCCCTAAGGCCCATTTTCTTTTTCTATTGATCGCTGTTTTCCATGTTCCTGGAGTTTGCCCATGGAGTAAGTATATGTAAACTGTGTGTACATGGCTTTTCAACGTACACTTACATCACTGGTAGTTCCTGTTATGCTGGGTTAGACCCTACTCTGAAGTTAGTCCCCCCAAAAGGCATTCCTATAACCAAAATCATTCCCAGTTCCTGTGGTGCAAACACGCCAACAAGAGGGTACTTCCGTTAATAGTTATAGGAACTGTGAAAACATGCTTACCGAGCTCTTCTTGCGAGAACGACAGCACTGTATTCTCTTCATTCAAATTTTGGTTGAAATCTATGGAGAGTTCACTTATTTTCTTAGAGATTGACTTGATTTCCTGAGAAAAAAGACATCGAAAGACCAATAAAAATAATCAATAATAACTCGATTTTTACAATTACCAGGGCTCAACAGTGGAAGATTTTCCAGGCAGAAAGTCCAAATTTCTCCTTGCCCTGCCAATGTTTTTATGTTTTCACTGGGCCCAACACAAAGTTATGAATTTATTTTTTTATTAATTTAAATGTATTAATTTATATTTACATTTATAATTTTAATATTATGTTTAATTTTTATTAGTGCTGTCAAAATTAGCACATTAACGCAACTAAATGTTGAAATTGATAGCTTTCAATTATACTGTAATGTTAAATGTCTATAATTAATGTTTTAAAAATCTATTTCATAGGAGACATCAGTAGCTGTATTAATATCAGTGATACTGGCCTTCATTCATAAAAAGATGCCATTACAACAAATATTTAAATGTCTTTAAGTTGTTTCTACATTAATTTGAGGGTAACTGTGAAATAATTACAATATAAAAATATTAAAAACTTTTTAAAGGTTTCTAATCATGATTAATTAGTGAACAAATATGCGATTAATTCGTTGTTTTTTATGAATCAATTGACAGCACAAATTTTGTAAAATTTTACATTTGCCGATATTAAAACTTAAAATTATAATTTTTTTTATATATATAAACAAAACTTTTATACATGATTTTACATTTATTTTTTATATTTATGAGAATTATTTAACAATTGTATTTATCCTTTGACACATTTAATGTAATTTTTCAATGCTATTTTAAAATAAGATTATTAATTTATATGTACATTTATAATTTTATTATGTTTAATTTTATATGAATAATTTCACATTTACAGTTATAACTTTATAATTTTAAATGTATAAACAAATTCTATACATGATTTTACATGTATTACTTAATATTTATCAGAATTATTTAAAAATAGTATTTATCATGCATTTTTCACACACATGCGTGTGTTTTTCTTTTCAGTGCCAAGTTTTCTATTTGCAATAATCGCTAGAATAGCAGCTGTTTTCTAGACAAAATAAAAGTGTTTTTTGCCTGTGACAAAATTGCTAGGATTTTAGAGGGAGATGCTCAGGTGTGCATTTTTCAGGTTTATGGGTTTGTTCGACTCACTAAAAAGTAAATACTGTGTAAAGTATGAGCAATAGTAATAGAGACACTCTACTAAGAAGAATCAAGATTATATGTGAATTCATCCTCACAGGCAAGTTTACAGTAAACACCAAACCAAACCTACTTCTTGTATATCCTTAGACAAGTGCAATCCATTCCGTTTCCCTAATTTGATCAGTCGTCCCAGGAATCTCTCCGACTCAGGCAATAAACCACTGGATTGTTTTTCCTATAAAGATAAAGAGGGAAATGCTGAGACTGTGAATGCCTGAAGTTATGTTTGCATGCGGTTCTGACACCAAGCCAAACTGACATGGGCCCGACACCGTATAGTGCCACATGCTTTCCTGTCAATGAAGTCTTCCACAGGGTCACAATGAGGACAGCGAGGACTCCATGCTGGCTTTCAGAAGAAATAGCAGGATCACTTTATTACAGCTCAATAAAAAAGACAGGAAAGCCTCGTCAAATGAGCGTTATTGGAGTAGAACGGCGAAAAATAGTGTCCTGCTCACTACAAAGGGACATTTCCACTCAAATAATAATCAAGCAATATGAAACTGTTTTGCTTTCCGACATGGACAAAGCCTCAATGAGCACTGCCAACACTGCCAAATGCCTAATTTTATGGGTCACCCCTATGAAACTGGACCTGGTTGCCAACTTCCCAGATGTCTTTTTAGTACCCAGAGATAAAGTTCTCCATTGATGAGTGATGACAGAGGTCATATTGATTACCTCCAATCATAAAACACATATTCATGCATTCATTCATTCAGGAAAACTGACCAATAAACTAAGAAGCAGGTGGTAACAATATTAATTAATAAAGGTTTAACATTTAAAAATACGGAAATACTTAAATTAACTTATTACATAAAGAAAATTACTAATCAGTTTGTTCCAAACCCATAAGACTTTTTTCATCTTTGAAAAACAAATGAAGATATTCTGATGAATTCTGTCTCTCTATTGAAAGTCTTTTACACCAAAACTTTGACCCCTCAACAAATTAAAAAAGCAATGCATCCGAATTCGCATAATATTAAAAAGGTATGTTCTAATATAAGCTATGAATGCATGTATGAATGAAATTTGGACGTTCTACATTTGCCATGTTGTCACGTCATTTGACCAACAGTGTCCGTTGTGTCGTTTCACTGTCATTCACAAATCCTCTACCGTGGCCTCATGGGATAGTAAAGTGTCCATCATATGCACACTTCAGAACCTCAGCAGAAATAGTAGGTCATCCAGGTATTTCACCTTCTGTTTTATTAATGAATGGCTACCACAGCCCTATCACCCTGTAGCCCAAAACTAGTTGCCCACTGAAGCTAAGCAGCTTTGAGCCTGGTCAGTACCTGGATGGGAGACCTCCTGGGGAAACTAGGTAGCTGCTGGAAGAGGTGCTAGTGAGGCCAGCAGGGGGTGCTCAACCTGGGGTCTGTGTGGGTCCTAACACCCCATTATAGAGACGGGGACATCTCCTTCGCATGAAACGTTAAACCGAGGTCCTGACTGTGGTCATTAAAAATCCCATGGCAATTCTCGTAAAGAGTAGAGATGTAACCCCAGTGTCCTGGCCACATTCCCTCCATTGGCCCTTGTGGCCTCATAATAATCTCCATCCTATGAATTGGCTCCATCTCTCTCCTCTCCACGTATAGCTGGTGTGTGGTGAGCGCACTGGCGCCGTTGTTCTGTGGCTGATCAACACATATTACATGTAGGCTCAAATCTGCTTGCTTGACATAATATAAGTCTCATTATAAGTCTGTTTTGAGCTGCCGTTGGCCATATGGATTACTCTTATGATTTATTTATGAACTATTTATGAGCTTGGTCATGTTGTGAGAATGCCATCAAGTCGCTTTCCACGTAAGGTACTGTACGGTCAATTACATATTGGCTCCTGTTCAGCAGGAGGCCAAAAAAAGAGACTAAAAGACCAACTAAAAGCCCTTCTTAAGAAGTGTGGGATAAACCCCACATCCCTGGAACGTAGCGCACTCTGGCGGCAACTCTGTCAGAATGGAGAACGAAGCTATAAAGACAGGAGAAATGAACTTAGCCTGTCTAAAAGACATCAGAGAAAGCAGGCCATGCTTGTTCCGCCACCCCCAAGACAATCCGGAGAAGTTTTGATATGCCCTGTCTGTAAAAGACAGTGTGCTTCCCGCATCGGACTATACAGTCATCAAAGAACCCACAAATCATAGAAGAAGTCATCATCTGACGACGATGGACTACCCAGAGAGAGATTTTTTGACAAATATAAAATAATATAATATAAAATAAAAATATCTTCAATTGTGTTTCAAAGATGAATGAAAGTTCTATTGGTTTGGAATGACAAAGAAAATGCCTGTCCAAAATGTCTTGGCGAGTATTCACGTGAACAGTCAGGTATGTTTTAAGTGAACGTAAACAGTTGAGAAAGAAAAGGCATGTGTAACAGTATAATGGATCCGTGTGTCAGGTCTTAAAGCGACAGCAGCCTAATTTACCTGCTGCCAAATTATGAGATATTAAATGAGATATTAAAAATATCTATATGGCAGTTTTTCCCCATGGTCTTGATGTCCGAATTGTGGCCAGTGAAAATGCTGAGTGGCTAGTAACTAGGGCTGCAACAACTAATTCAAAAAATTTATTATTTTTTTATCAGATTCATTGTTTGGAGGACAGCATTTGGGCAGCTTGTGGAATAACTTTGTTTAAAATAATGGATTCAAATTAATTTTCAAATTATTATTATTTTTTTAAATGTATAATAATTTTTAGATGTTTAATCCGATTAATCGAAAAATAATCGACTGATTAATCAATTATCAAAATAATCGTTAGTTACAGCCCTACTAGTAACTTTGGAAAACCACTAGCCACAGTGGCTGGTGAGCAAAAAAGTTAATAATTAAAAATGTTTTGGGTTAACTTAAGAATCATATTCTTTCACAAAGACTTTTATGTTTTACGAAGATTGTGTTATTATGGTGTTGATAGAAAAATTATGTTGTTCTTTTACCAATCTGTATTAAAAAGTGTCATTAGGTATGGTTTGTCCACCTGGTTCGGAAATGTCAATGTAAAATCCAAAACAAAGCTGCAATGTATAGAACAAACTGCTATGAAACTGACAGGACAGAAAGCCTATCCCAGTATCTAGTCTCTTTTTGAACAATGTACATTGAATGAGGCTAAAAGGATTTTAAATGACCCGTCACTACATTCCTGCTATGATCTGTCACCCTCTGGGAGAAGCAAGGCCGTAACCATGACTTAGACATCGGGGGGAGCAAAGTTTTTTGTTTTGTTTTTTTTTTACGTGGGGAAGGGGGGTGGCGGTAATGGTTTTATTGGTTTATCGAAAGTTATTAAATTACTACAGGATTAAAAGGGATTTAAAGGAACACTCCACCGTTTTTAGAAATAGACGGAAGTTTGGGGATTTCATGTGTTGCGTGTATCTCTGCGCCCAAGTAGCAGTGCTTCGCCTGTGCTTCCCCATAATATAGTCCCAAGTCAATATCTGCCTAGGAAATCGCCTAGTCTTAATCTGCATCGCTATTTGTACTCGTTGTGAATACGCAGGCCACAAGAAGTAATTAGGAGGGTTTTTTTTTTTGGATCACTTTTACTTGGAACATGCTAGCTGGCAACATAGGATTCCATTCATTATGCTAAGCTAAGATAGCGGCGACCCTGCCAAACTAAAACAATGCATGCACTGAGACAAAAATGCATTTGCCCACATATCTAAATGTAGGAAATAAGTTGAATAAGCCCAATTTCTAAAAACGGTGGAGTGTTTCTTTAAAGGGGCTATATGCGTTTTTCTGAAATTTAAACTCGCGACTGACACCTGTGGCCAAAAAACAGAACTGCTCTCATTTTCTGCTCGCTCTCGCAGTGGTGGTGACGTCACATCCGCAGACAGCGCGGGAAAAGACGACCCGCCAGAAAATAGGAAAAATAGGATACAGGCTTATAGGTGCACCCACTGTGAGCGGACAAGGTGTCAGTATGCTCATCAGGAGATGTTTGAGTCATAAATGGTAAAATAAAAAGGCTATTGTTACGTTTATTTTGGGGAAAAAGTTGCATATAGCCCCTTAAAGGAAATAAAGAAAAAGAAATAAGAATGGTAAAAGTTCCAGTTCTATTGCAGTTATGAAGTAAACTATTTGCAATAATATATTTTTTTAAATATGCACACATCACTCTTAATTCTTTTCGTCTGCCTAATATGTAAAAATGCAAAGCATTTCTTGTCATATCGAATTCAGTTATGATTAACATAAATAATGTCATATTTTAACAAAAAATGTCAAGTAGTTTGCATCACTTGATATTACTGTTGGGCGCTGAATGTTTTATCAGTCAAATATTAAATGTTTAGCTTACATTTTACGATACACTAAAGTACTATAACTAAAGTAAGCCCCGTCTTCTTTGATTTGAAAGGGGGTATTCTGACAGTGACGAGCGCTGTTAGACCGCTGAGGCAGACCAACCTAAAAATGTAACATTTTACTTTTGTCATCCTAGTAATGTAATGGAGGACAGCAGAGCAGCATAAAGAATATCAAATATTGGGGGGAGGAGGCAATTTGGTCATTTCTAATTATTCGGGTCTAATTATTATTGAGGGTTAGGGTTAGGGTTTGCTCAATGTCTATGGTGGTTATGGCCCTGAGGAGAATATAAAGAATTCCTTGCTGTAAACTAAACAGGTTCAAGAACTCATTTGTGCCAGTATCTAAGAGATTGTTGAATCTGGATCAGTGATGCCTTTTTTTTGCTTTTCATGATACCTGTGATGATGTGTATACTCATTGTGTGTATGGAACTTTGTAATACTTTTAGGTATATCAGGTGATGCTGGAATGTTGCTTTTCTTTGAGTCCACTCCAAATTTCCCTATCAGGGACAATAAAGTATATTTAATTTCATTTCATATGGGGGACTGTTTACATACTGTTTCGTGAGTACTGCATATTTAGACATTTTTGTATACTACATAGTGGAGAAGAACTTGTATTTGGATGGAGGGCTAGTGGTTAGTGCACATGCTCTGACACGTTTAGCCATGGAAATCATATGGGTGATATGAATTTGAATCCAGCTCATTTCCTGTACTCTTTCCACTGTACCATTAAAGGGATAGTTCACCCCAAAATGAAAATTCTTACTCACTCTCAAGATGTTCCAAGCCTGTATACATTTCTTTCTACTCAAAAGAAGATATTTTGAAGCATGTTGGCAACGAAACAGTATTTTTTTCCACACTATGGAAGTCAGTGGGGCATCAACTGTTTGGTACCCATATTCTTAAAGTTGCACTAGGTGACTCTCTACTGAAACATTTTTGTTGTGCTGGTTGAAAAGTCGTGATAGCAATCACTATGTTAAGCGGTCTAAATTTATTTAATAAGTATATATATCTTCAGTGGAAGGCGTAGGACCATAAAATATTTGTTCAATCATTGCATTCGGTCCGAATGAAATGATACCATGTGTTCCCTGTCAGTCAAAATGTGTTTGCATACCACTGCGCAGCCTGTTCACGCAGACATCATACTGTATGTCATCAGCGTGCTTCGAGTACGTTGTGTAGACAGAGTGAGAATGGCAGGCTAACAGCAACAACCTAACTTTCATTTTGAACCGACAACAAGTGGCAAGCATCTACATTTCAGTTCTATGTGCCGCTGACTTTGCCCTATGCACATAATTCAGTAAGATTTGACCGTGTTACCGCTATGCTGGCCTGGCTTTGGACGGCGATTTGCAGGAAGGGTGGGATTGTATGCTTTCAATGCTGGCAGGCTAAAATGAGCATTTCCCTGATCACCTGTTGCACCTTTAAAAATATTTTCTTTAAATGATGTAGTAAATGATGACAGAATTTTCACTTTTGGGTGAACTATCCCTTTAATAAAATGAAATGAAATAAAATGGATGAGCACACAACAACAGAATTATTAAGAATAACTTTACACTAGAATGATCAGAATACAACATCACACTGTAGTGTGGTACCTGCAGGGCTAAAAGCCTCTGAAACACATCCGCCCTCATGCTCACTTCCACATCAAAATTGGACAGGCATTTATCAGCCTCGGTGCTCGCCAATCTGACCTCTTTACATGGAGAGACATACTGGGGGAAGTCCAACATATGACGTGAAGCTGAAACAGAGTACGGAAAAGTGAATATGACAGCACAAAGACACAGATGAAAAAACTTCTTATAATTCGTCACTCACCGGCATAATCTGCTTTTGTATCTGCAATGACTTGCAGAGTATTCTCAAAGCACACCTTCCCGATGTCCACGGACCCCACTGAGTCATAGGCTTGCTTTATCCGCTGGATCAGTCTCTGTGTCCGATGTCGGATCTCTTCTGGGGTCAGATCCCATCGCAGGTTGTTGTTGTTCTTGTCAGCTGTGTTGGAGCAGCTGTGTGCGGATATGACTGATCCATTTTGAAGTGTCATCTTGAGCTTTGAGCTGGATATAATGACTCTGTATTATATTAAAGAAAAAGCCAGTATTAATACTTTCCAGTGACCACTGTGCAAATATAAGCCAGCATGGGCACTTGTATGCAGCTTCTTGTAACTTTAGAAAAAGATAAGCTACACATTACTGTACATAATACAGACAGAAGAGAAACTGTGTATTGCGTAGGGTCGCATGCTGTGAATGTTTCCCGCACTAACGATGGACACTTTCACATGTCTGTCAAAACAGGGTATGCGAACATGATCTGCTTGTGATACACTTATACTACTTCACATATGCCAGTTGCATTGCCTAGTTCTGAGAGAAGCCAATGAGATAACCTGACTAAAACCAGATATCCTCCAATACTAAAGCTTTGTAAGGAAAGTCCGAGCATTTATAGCTTGTCTACTTGAGCGTAGTCACATTCAATCATTCGGTTAATAGTAGTAGTGGCGATGTCAAACAACATATACAGCATAACCTGTGTTAAATAACAGAATTTACATTACCTTCTTACCGCTCGGGCCACGGAAATGCCGAAGATAAACATGGCATGCCTATAATTTCATACATGCACCGTGCAAAAATAACATGCAACTCCTACCGTCACACTCGACTGTTACAAACCAATACTAGTACTACTACTAAGATGAAGGTTTGGCTTTTGAATATTAATTACGTAAACCAACGTTCGCCCCTCAGGTCATTCTGATTGGTTACAAGGTAGACGTTGGGAGCTGGTCAGCTGGCGAATTAATGAATGAGGCGAAAGCTTGGCTTATGAATATTAAACAGGTAACAGTATCGTACATTACACGAACAACAACTCTGACGTGTTCCTTTTATTAAACGTCCAATTTAATTTGATTTAATTAAAACATGTTAACAGTGTTTAAGTGCAATTTTTCTACGTGGTTAGATATTTTTTAAATCCCTGAAATTGACAGTGTTGGCTAAATTACGCTAAAAAAGTAGGCTAATTAATTACTAGCTACTAATTACATCGTCAACATTGTAATTAAATTACTCTCTCTAAAAAGTAGCATATTTGCATTACTTCTTACTTATTATTACTAATTACGCTCTAAATCCCATATCAACCTCAAGCAGTTGAACAATACAAGGATAGACATGATAGACAACTGCACTTTTAATTCTTTCAAATAAATAATATAAATTTACCTAAATTATTCTTGAACTGACAAAAGTATTTAAAGGGAGGTTACATTAAAAGCAAACATTAGACATTACATTTTGATGTTAAAGCCACTATTATTTTATATAGAATTGTTGTATAGTCTAGAGACAGTTATGCAACACAATCAAATGCAGAAGTAACTGCAATTAAATTACAGAAAAAAATAAGAATAATCCCTTACTTTACTTTAAAAGTAATTAAATTACAGTAATTAATTACTTAGTAATGCATTATATCAACACTGAAAATAGAAATAGACTATGAATGAATAGAAATGAATAAAAACCATTAAAATATACATGAAAAATAAATAGACAAAATGTGTAAATATTAAAGGTTCATATAGCCTATAATATTTAAATGTAATATTTAGAGTTAATAATTCGAATGGAGTCCTCTGATGTGTGATAGGTAAATTATACACACAGAGATAGACACACACACACACACACACACACACACACACACACACACACACACACACACACACACACACACACACACACACACACACACACACACACACACACACACACATACCGACAGACAGACAAACACACACACAAACACAGAGAGACAAACACACATAGAGACAGAAAAACACACAGACACACATTGACACACACGTACTTGAAAAGTCTATGGTTTGTCCCCATGTCAGCTGTATTTCTACAAATAAGGAAAGTATTAAAAACATCTCTTATTCTGAAAAAGTAATCTGTAGAACTTAATGTTAAGCGTTACCTTGTAAAATACAAGAAAAAAATGGTAAATTGGTCAAGATAAATGAATGTCTTCTGAGAATATGTGTACAGAGTTCTAAAGATCTGTTATATGTATCCTCCACCTCTGTGTTTCATTATTTCAGATTTTTAAAGTAACTGAATTAAAAAAGGTAGAATAAAAAACGATATAATTAGTAAGGACAGCTTAATTAACGCCTTTTGCGTAGTAGGATTCATAAATTCTCCATTGTAGTCCATCAGCAATGCCATTTCCGGCGAGACGGCGCATGCGCTCTGCTGCGCATCATCACTCTCACGCAAGTGTTCATGACGCTGTGGCTGAAACGAGCGCTGCGGGCACTTTCTCCAGGTAGGTGGGCGGGGGCGCGCACAGCATCCACAAGACTATAATGTTATTGATATTTTGCGCTGATGTGAGATGCAGGGGTCTAGAATAGTATCATAGACTTACGTTCACAATGGTTTCTCTTTCTGTCCGTTAAACTGCGAATGTCTTCAGCCATTGCACAACCTCCTGCAATCTCATCTAAACCAGTGTAAACATAGACCATCTGTGATGCACAGACTACTGCTCATCTACCGAACAATAGGTTTATTATTAAGTATACATCAGATTAAATGATATTTCATGTTGTAGGATGAATTATGATTCCTTTGTCAGTATTACATTATAACTGCATCATGTGTTTTGGGTTTTGTTATCCAGGGACATGTATAACAGACTGTGTATTACAGTTGCATGGAACTATTCTATGTACTCTACAATATAGGACCAGAACAGTTTCATATGTCAGATTACAACCATATAGCTTTGATGAGCAGAAGGTGATGAAATAATTAATAGAAGAATGTTATGTAATTAACCCCTGCAACAACATGCAGCATTAGGCTACGTGTAGGCTTGGGTATCGTTATTCCGATTCTGCATATCGATTCCCAGTTTTGATTCCAGTAAGGTAAAAACAACTAATGTAAATTTCAAATATTACTAAAGCCAAGTAAACAGTAATACAATGAGCACAAATCAGCAATAGTACAAATAAATACAACTGAACAATTTCAGGGAAAGAAATTGTAATCATATGTAAAATAGCTCTGCATAGATTAATCCTTATTAAAGTTACAAAAGCTATTCAGTCAATAGCAGTGTGTGATTTTCTTTTGTTGTTTGATTAACGGTAATGACATACAGCAGCAGGTTTATTAGGCTGCTGTCACTTTAAGATCTCATGCAGGATACACAAACTGTTTACGGTTGAGAACAATGACAATGACAAAACTTGTATTTAGAAGACTGTATTAAAAACGTGCAGTCGCTCACTTCCGCCAATTTGGATCAATGATTTTAATGACATCACTCTGCACTTCTCATCAGATTTCCTGTCCAATCAAATGCTCTCTAGAATCTTAAGCTGCGGCTGAAATCGGTCACTGGTTCACACATTTACTATTTTCTACATGGTGAATGGTACATAGTGCACTATATAGGGGATAGGGAACAATTCAGACAGTGTGCAGCAAACACACAGTCTGCTCCGGTCCAGAGACACGATAGCACAGAGCGGATCATACGTGCGAGTCCATGAAAACGTACCCATTTGAATTCTGCACAGAATGCTTTATTTTAAAGCTGCTGTCCGTAACTTTTTTTGTGTTCAAGATTTACAAAAATTATATAATGAGAATGTACAACATGAATCCATTTTCCAAACCGTGTTTTTGTCTTACCCTGAATCATTATGGTACACTTATAATAAGTGTTTATATTGGGACTATTTCAAACTGGTCTGGTATGAACCGCTGCGGAGGAGCACAGTCCCTGCGTGACTCGCCATAGACATAAATGGAGAGAGAAGTAGCTCCGGCTGCAAGGTTCTTCCGCAAGACGCAAGCAGTTCTGTTTATTAACCGCTAGAGCGCAAAAAGTTACAGACTGCAGCTTTAAAGCGATATGAAGGAGATTAGGAGGAGAAACGGTTAGAGATTAGGAGGATACTGCGGCTTTACCGAGCTCAAAGGCTCTGGCTGAGCTGTGATATAAGCTAAACGCTATTGGCTATTTAAAAAAAAGGGGAAGAGTTGTTTGATATGTCCCGTCCTGACTTCCTGTTAAAGTGGAAATTACATCAACACTTTGAATAATGCTATCCGTTTCAAGGCACTTCAGTGGGCCTTTAAGTATCCAATTCCAGAATTGGAATTGGTTTTCGATTCCCACCCCTAATTATGTGTCTAAATATGTTTAGAATAATCCGCTGATAAATGTACACATTTTCTGTTTTATTGAATATTTTGAAAGTGGAAAATGTTGTCAGTACAGTTTCTTGTTCTTTCCAGTTCTTTCAACTGGCTCATGATCCATGCCATGCTTTCCTCTAATGTCTGATTCTATTGAAAAGGACCTTTTCCAATATCTTTCCTCAGGTTTCTCCCAGACAAAATGGCAGTGGAAAAGCGCTTGGCATATTCTATCGTGCAGTTCCTCAGAGATCATACACACTGTGGCTCGCTGAATTCAGATGAACAGGAAAGCCTGGAAGGTAGGTCACCCTCATGTTTAAAACATTTAAAATCACTGGCTTTTTTTACTCTTGGACTGGCTGTTCAGATTCTGGACACTTTCAGATCAAAAAGACTTTCTGAAAGTCGCCACAGCAAACTATTTTACTGTCTGTTTAATGACATTATTATTAGTGAAATATTAGCCTGATATATCAGATAGACTGGATTTTTTTTGCCATTTTGTGATTTGTAAAAAAGAAGTGAACCGTCTTTCTATATCTATAGTCTTTGGTTGTACCCAAAGTTGAACATTCTTCAACTCTGCAGGGTGACCAGTAAAAAATAGATGCACAGCGCCTCGTTACGCTCCATTGTAAACAACTGGGAAAAATATGGCAACAAAACTGTACTGCAGGTATTTGGAAATCTAAGCAATTCTTGCCACTCGCCATTCTCAAGTGAAGGATTTGGACGTTCACTGGTGCTCTTTTATATTTTAATGACATTAATTAGGCGGCATTTAAAAGGTGGAGATCTTAGTCGTGGCCTAATGGTTAGAGAGTCGGACTTGTAACCCGAAGGTTGCGGGTTTGAGTCTCAGGTCTGGCAGGAATTGTCGGTGGGGGGAGTGAATAACCAGCTCTCTCCTTCACCCTCAATACCAAATACCGCGACTGAGGTGAGACCCTTGAGCAAGGCACCGAACCCCCAACTGCTCCCCGGGCGCCGCAGCAATATGGCTGCCCACTGCTCTGTGTGTGTGTTCACTACTGTTTGTGCGCACTTGAATGGGTTAAATGCAGAGCACAAATTCCAAGTATACTTGGCCACACGTCACTTCACTTCAAATAAATGAATACATTTTACATCTGGAAGACAGACGTATGCAGGTTTTTTGTGAGTACGTTCGTTCTCTGAAACACACGTACGCACATTTGAGAAATGACCGTGAGATCAAATGTAGGACAAATCTTCAATTCAATTACAAAAATCTGTACTTGCTGATAATATAATAGCAATGAAATAAAAGACAACTTAAGTGTACTTGAAGAGAGTACACTTTCATGCAGGGCTTAATTTGAGCTGGATGTTGGATCCGGAACCTTTTTTATTGAATCCGGTACCTCTTATGTCAATATTCAAATTAATCGTCTAAAAAAAAAAAGCCTTGTTGGCCCGCCGCTTACCCGGTTCAACTCTTTTCCATACTTGAGGTCATGGATTGCAAAAGGAAATAAAAATGCACTGGACACGAGGTGTAGAGAAAGAAACAGAATGGAGGCCGGGGGCACTATCGATGCTGTATGGGCCGTTTTGGATAAATAGGATAACGACCTGATGTATTATATATATATATATATATATATATATATATATATATATATATATATATATATATATATATATATATATATATATATATATATATATATATATATATATATATATATATATATATATATATATATATATATATATATATATATATATATATATATATATATAAAAATAGGCCTATATTTTATTTATATATGATGATCGTTATCGGTAGTTATATTGTTTATTATTGCAAATGTTTTTCATTTGTTTAATAAATCTAATAATTCTGACTGGGCACATCACTATTCATAACTTTTATTCTTTTTAATCTCAAATTATTTTTAATAACTTGGCTGAGGAAAAAAAAAAATAGGGGGTACGTTATTGAAAAAAGATTGAGAAGCACTGCTATAGGCAGTGTACATTTTTTTTTATTCCGTTACCTCTAACCTGCGTTTTGAGTCGCCGGATCCACCCCCCCCTCTGCGCTCCGGGACCTCCCGCTTTACAAATTAAGCACTGCTTTCATGACTGTCTTAACACACTTAAGTACACTTTTAAAAAGTGCACTTTGTAATAATCATTTCAAATCAAATGTTTTAATGTTAAATGTAGTAAAAAAAACACTAATTGTAGTTTTAATCTTCTGTCATGTTTTAGAAAATGCAAAAGAAATGCACTTGTACTTGTAAATATAATATCCATCACATTTCAAATGATTTGTTTTGCTCTATTTAAATTACATTTTAAATATATTTTATAATAAAATGGCCAACTATTTTGTCTTACTAGATTTCTTGCTAGATCCGATTTCATAGCTAGCATTTTATGTATCCTAAATAAACATAAATAAATAATATTTCAATACTTTTTGCATAATTTAACAAAAGTACAGTTCATTAGAAATTCATAAGTATTTCAAGTAATATGTTCAATTCATAATTAATATTTAGCGTGACTTTTATTTGTTTTCTCCACACATCACAGGTCTTATATTTCATCTCAAGCATGCGCTTCGCTGACACTGTAGCAAGTACACTTAAGCCCAAAGTATACTTTAGTCGCCCATGTTCCACGCACTGTCCACGTGACTTAATTTTCATCATCAGGATGACAATTTTAATGTCTGCGTGTACAACAGAGCATGTGCGAGTAATTTGATCGATTTAAAACAAAGTCCAGTAAAACGCTCATGGCCAAAGGAGGAGTATACTTTGAAAGACCGGAACGAGGAAAATGAAGTATACCCTGGGCTTAACTTTGTCACTATTAGTGACAAAACATTTGGTTGTGGGAAATTACATCACGACTGTGGAATTGTATATTTACTGTCATTGTAAATATAAACACATTTTGATTGATGCAACACACTCCAAAAAAAAAAGTTGGGACAGAAGCAAAATAAAAGTGAAAAGATTATAGAATATCCAAGTTAAACTGTTTTGAAACAGTAATTGGTAATAGGTGAGGGTATTGTGATTCGGTGTAAAAGGTGCTTCTCTGTCTTTGCAAGCAAAGATGGGTCATGGCTCATTACTTTGTGCCAAATATCATGGGAGAATTGTCAAACAATTCAAAAATCACATTTCTCAATGCAAGATTGCAAAGAATTTATGTCTTTCACCATCTACCCAGGGAATCCAGAGAAATCTCAGTCAGTGTAGGGCAAGGCAGGAAACCGCTCTGTTGAATGTGCTTGACTTTTGAGCCCTCAGATGGCATTGCACGAGAAAGCATCATGCTACTGTGTTAAATATAGCCACATGGGCTTGGGAGTACTTTGGAAAACCGTTGTCCCTTTACACAATCTGCTGCTGCATCATGAAACGCAACTTGAATCTCTGTTACGCAAGGAGAAAGCTTTACATCTGTTCAATGCAGAGATGCTGCCGAGTTCTCTGGGCCCGAGCTCATCTCAGATGATACAAAACACAGAATGTGTGCTTTGGTCAAATGAGTCCACTTTTCAGCTTTTTAGGGAAAAACAGACATTGAGTTCTCAGTTCCAAAGATGAAAGGGACCATCCAGACTTTATTTAGCATCAGGTATAAAAGCAAACATCTGTCATGGTATGGGGGTACATCAGTCCAACGGCATAGAGACAGAGCGACATGCGTCATAATTTGAAAACCATGCCCACCAGGGGAGACCGTCTCCAATCAAACCGATCAAACCATCTCCATTGACTTTGTATTGTGTGAAGCGGCCTCCTTGTCATTTCTGAATTATAACAAAAAACAGAACGTCTAAAAGCTGATATGTGACAAGGTGTACAGCAAACAAGCTGAAAAACCCAGAAGTTTTCATAAGCTGTTGACCCAAAAAACAAGCATTTAAGGACACAAAAGTGGATACAGGCAATTGAGACAGAGCGTGACATGTTATATTACACTGAGAACTACACCCACTAGAGGGGAACGTAATCAGAGACAGGAAATATAATATATAAAACTGACATTTGGATATTTTACTTAACAGTGACAAAATGTTTACTGCACACGAAGGCATACTGAGTGTCAGGATCCCAAAATGTACCCATTTCTTCCTGCTGATACTTCACATCTTATTGCCTGTATTCACTTTTGTCTCCTTAAATGCTATTTTTTTTGTGTCGACAGCTTATAAAAACTTAGTTCTGTGTTTTTTAGATTATTTGCTGTACACCCTGTCACATAGCAGCTTTTAGACATTGTTCTGTTTTTTGTTATAAGTCAGAAATGACAAGGAGGCCCGCTTCACGCAATACAAAGTCAATGGAGAGCGTTGGATTGTTTTCCCCCCTGGTGTGGGCACTGTCTCTATGGGTGACTTGCATGTTTGTGAAGGTACCATTGATGTGGAGAGGTATGGAAGCTTGTTTCCGCCACAGAATAAGAACACTTTAAAAGATAATTGTGACTTTTTATCTCACAAAACATATCAGAATTGCGAGATATAAAGTCGCAATTGCATGTTATAAAGTCAGAATTGTGTTATAAAGTCATAATTACATGTTATAAAGTCAGAATTTTGTGATATAAAGTCAGAATTGTGTTATAAAGTCAGAATTTTGTGATATAAAGTCAGAATTGTGTAATAAAGTCGTAATTACATTTTATAAAGTCAGAATTGTGTGATATAAAGTCGCAATTGCGTGTTATAAAGTCAGAATTGTGTTATAAAGTCGCAATTGCATGTTATAAAGTTAGAATTGTGTTATAAAGTCGTAATTACGTGTTATAAAGTCAGAATTGTGATATAAAGTCGCAATTACGTGTTATAAAGTCAGAAATGTGATATAAAGTCACAACTACGTGTTATAAAATCAGAATTGTGTGATATAAAGTCGCAATTGCGTGTTATAAAGTCAGAATTGTGTGATATAAAGTCGCAATTGCGTGTTATAAAATCAGAATTATGATATAAAGTCACAATTACGTGTTATAAAATCAGAATTGTGTGATATAAAATCGCAATTGCGTGTTATAAAGTCAGAATTGTGTGATATTAAGTCGCAATTACGTGTTATAAAGTCAGAATTGTGTGATATAAAGTCGCAATTGCGTGTTATAAAGTCAGAATTGTGATATAAAGTCGCAATTACGTGTTATAAAATCAGAATTGTGTGATATAAAGTTGCAATTACGTGTTATAAAGTCAGAATTGTGTGATATAAAGTCGCAATTACGTGTTATTAAGTGAGAATTGTGTGATATAAAGTCGCAATTACGTGTTATAAAGTCAGAATTGTGTGATATAAAGTTGCAATTACGTGTTATAAAGTCAGAATTGTGTGATATTAAGTCGCAATTACGCGTTATAAAGTCAGAATTGTGTGATATAAAGTCGCAATTACTTGTTATAAAGTCATAATTGTGTGATATAAAGTCAAAATTACGTGTTATAGTCAGAATTGTGATATAAAGTCGCAATTACATGTTTTAAAGTCAGAATTGTGTGATATAAGGTCGCAATTACGTGTTATAAAATCAGAATTGTGTGATATAAAGTCCCAATTACATGTTATAAAGTCAGAATTGTGTTATAAAGTCGCAATTACATGTTATCTAAGTCAGAATTGTGATATTAAGTCGCAATTGCGTGTTATACAGTCAGAATTGTGTGATATAAAGTCGCAATTGCGTGTTATACAGTCAGAATTGTGATATAAAGTCGCAATTGCGTGTTATAAAGTCAGAATTGTGTGATATAAAGTTGCAATTGCATGTTATACAGTCAGAATTGTGATATAAAGTCGAAATTGCGTGTTATAAAGTCAGAATTTTGTGATATAAAGTTGCAATTACGTGTTATAAAGTCAGAATTGTGTGATATAAAGTCGCAATTACGTGTTATAAAGTCAGAATTGTGTGATATAAAGTTGCAATTACGTGTTATAAAGTCAGAATTGTGTGATATTAAGTCGCAATTACGTGTTATAAAGTCAGAATTGTATGATATAAAGTTGCAATTACGTGTTATAAAGTCAGAGTTGTGAGATATAAAGTCGCAATTACGTGTTATAAAGTCAGAATTGTGATATAAAGTTGCAATTACGTGTTATAAAATCAGAATTGTGTGATATAGTCCCAATTTCATGTTATAAAGTCAGAATTGTGATATAAAGTCGCAATTACGTGTTATAAAATCAGAATTGTGTGATATAAAGTCGCAATTACGTGTTATAAAGTAAGAATTGTGATATAAAGTCGCAATTACATGTTATAAAGTCAGAATTGTGTGATATAAAGTCGCAATTACGTGTTATAAAGTCAGAATTGTGTGATATAAAGTTGGAATTACGTGTTATAAAGTCAGAATTGTGTGATATAGTCACAATTACGTGTTATAAAGTCCGAATTGTGATATAAAGTCGCAATTACATGTTATAAAGTCAGAATTGTGTGATATAGTCACAATTACGTGTTATAAAGTCCGAATTGTGATATAAAGTCGCAATTACATGTTATAAAGTCAGAATTGTGTGATATAAAGTCGCAATTACGTGTTATAAAGTCAGAATTGTGATATAAAGTCGCAATTACGTGTTATAAAATCAGAATTGTGTGATGTAGAGTCCCAATTGCATGTTATAAAGTCAGAATTGTGATATAAAGTCGCAATTACGTGTTATAAAATCAGAATTGTGAGATATAAAGTCGCAATTACGTGTTATAGTCAGAATTGTGATAAAAAGTCGCAATTACATGTTATAAAGTCAGAATTGTGTGATATTAAGTCGCAATTGCGTGTTATACAGTCAGAATTGTGTGATATAAAGTCGCAATTGCGTGTTATAAAGTCAGAATTGTGTGCTATAAAGTCGCAATTGCGTGTTATACAGTCAGAATTGTGATATAAAGTCGAAATTGTGTGTTATAAAGTCAGAATTGTGTGATATAAAGTCGCAATTGCGTGTTATACAGTCAGAATTGTGATATAAAGTCGAAATTGCGTGTTATACAGTCAGAATTGTGATATAAAGTCGCAATTGCGTGTTATACAGTCAGAACTGTGATATAAAGTCGCATTTGCGTGTTATACAGTCAGAATTGTGATATAAAGTCGCAATTGCGTGTTATACAGTCAGAATTGTGATATAAAGTCGCAATTGCGTGTTATACAGTCAGAATTGTGATATAAAGTGCAATTGCGTGTTATAAAGTCAGAATTGTGTGATATAAAGTCGCAATTGCGTGTTATAAAGTCAGAATTGTGTGATATAAAGTCGAAATTGCGTGTTATACAGTCAGAATTGTGATATAAAGTCGAAATTGCGTGTAATAAAGTCAGAATTGTGTGATATAAAGTCGCAATTGCGTGTTATACAGTCAGAATTGTGATATAAAGTCGCAATTGCGTGTTATACAGTCAGAATTGTGATATAAAGTCGCAATTGCGTGTTATTCAGTCAGAATTGTGATATAAAGTCGCAATTGCGTGTTATAAAGTCAGAATTGTGTGATATAAAGTCGCAATTGCGTGTTATACAGTCAGAATTGTGATATAAAGTCGCAATTGCGTGTTATACAGTCAAAATTGTGATATAAAGTCACAATTGCGTGTTATAAAGTCAGAATTGTTATAAAGATCCAATTACGAGTTATAAAGTCAGAATTGTGAGATATAAAGTTGCAATTACGTGTTATAAAGATAAACTCTTGCAATACTGACTCGCAATTGTGAGTTTATATCGCAATTCTATGGAAGCCCAATTCTGACTTTATATCTTGCAATTCTGACTTCTCAGAATTGTGATGTTGGGGTAACAGCTTAGGACCCAGGACCAGTAGTGAAAAATGAAGACCAGGAGTCAGGAGTCAGATTAATTAAAGAAAATTTTACTGAAGAATAGTTTGCAGTTTCATCAGCAGAAGCCAGCTTCAAGAGGAGTTTGTAGGCCGCGCTCCCTCTAACAGTCTCCCCGCCTCCGTCTAACGTACATACAATTTTCTGAACAGTTATACTGTTTTCAAGGTCTAGACACGTCATTACTGCCATGTGGAATGATTCTGATTGGTTCTAACAACATGCAACGTAAGCAACTTTCCACACGTAGACAGATAGGAGCATATATCTCTAAAAATGCGTAGACTTGATGTCGCCCAGGCCCAGATTAGTCCCCAGTGACCTCGGAGGTCACAGAAAAGCGTCTAGGTCAAGTGATGACGCATGTTTCCCTTTAGGGTCACAATTGTCTCTTCACCTCATCACGGACATGCTGGCCACTAAAAAGACCAGTCCCCGTTTTGAGGCTCTTTTACCCCTTCCACTCACAAACAGGCCCCAATGTTCTTCTTTTCTCAAAACTCCTGATCAACATACTGATAACGTGCTTTCTCTCATTGAGAGGGGAACAGACAATATAGTACAATAGTATTCATACAATTCTTTAGGGTTTCAGTAAAAGGAAATATAAAATAAAATAAAATAAAATGAACGACAAGTCCATATTTAATCTTTGGAAGCCGGGCTAAATGAGCAATCTCTGTTGCTGCATTCCCATCAATTTAGAGGTGTGTGATGCCTCCAAAATCTGAACACATGACTGAAATTTGCAAGGTTAAAGTGACCAGAATGATCTCAGCTGACCTTTGAATGCCAATCTTTAAGGTGTTTCCTGGCTCTCAATTATGCGGTATTTGGTGAGCGGTATAGAGGGGCCAATATTAGGGCAGGGGCTGCTGTGTCCAGTCTTGACCTTGGCCCCTACGAAACACAGCTTCCCCTCCCAACAGTGATGCTGCTGGCCTCACAGACATCTGCCTCACCTCTCATACACACCTCACATAAAAACACCCCCCTTCTTGGAGGTGCCCCAATGGCGGTGACCCCCATTGGCTTAGGTTGTCCTCCGCTAGCCAAAAGAAGAGCTTACCCGTCATCGGGGAATCACCTCATGCTCATTGGTCATCGCTTAAGATCTTTGACCCTCAACAGGATCCGATATTCTCTGGAACCTTTTGGAAAGTGCATTCAAGAGTCAGCAGAGCCCCAGGTCTGATTTCAAATGACTAAAAACATGGAGACAGGTTAATAATAGTTCCTGATCACACAGTTTTCCTGATACGAATGTTCTCGTGAGACATCACACACGCCTAGGCCGGACCCTCAGTCACCACTCAGAGAGCAAATACAAACTTTAGAAAATATAAAGGAAGAAACAAAATCATACCTAGGGAGGATCATTCAATTCATGATAATAATATAGAAAGATAAATATTGACTGAGTCTTTGATTATAAATTTAATTAAGATATATATATACAATTATATTGGAGAGGCAGTGGATTTTAGAACCCACCCTTTAAGTTTCTACTGAGGCCAAAGTGGGGTTATTAATGGTCTACCAATTTAGGCTGGTTCCTAATTTCCAATTAAAAATAGGATTGTAATTACTTTTTCAAAACAGACCTTTTCAGGTATAAAACTCAATAGTGGCCTGAAATAAAAATAAAAAGTAAATAAATAAAAATAAACAACATAATAGTCCATCCAATTGCATTCAGTCTCATATAGCATGCACCACCTCAAAGGAATAGAAAATAAAAGAAAACATTCACATCATCCATCTCATTATTTCCACTTAAAACATAAACTTGTTCCTAATTTTTACTCAAGACCCCTTTTGCTAAATTTACTTTTCCCAACAGACCCATGTTCTCCCCTCATAGCCCACATAACTGTTGATGGACTTATCCATAAAAAGAAAATAGTTAATGTTAAAACCTTTTCATCAAAATGACTTAATTATCAATTCGTATTCCATTCAATAAGCTTGTTCATTCATCTTTATCTTGTTGACATTATGCTTAATCATACTAAATACCAAATTATTAATCACCATGTTATTAGTAAAACATTCAAAATCATTCATCAGGGTTTTCTTTAAAGTACCCTTTTTTAATTTTCATTTATTCTCAATGTCTTGTTCATTAAAACTCTTCAGGTGTAAGCTCCAAATGACCAAAATATTAAACCTCTTAATTCATGTCACTTGGTAGTGATACTTCATCAAATCCTCCCTAGCCTTATCTTGCCACTTACACCCAAACGTGTCATAACTTTACCAAGAACTTACAGATTTCATAATCTCCCATATTACTTTAAATTTGGACTATAAGTCATCATCAATTTCTTTAAAGCTGTTTTAGAATGATTTGTTCATCAATATCACTCATTTATAACTATATTAACTCTTTACGGGTGTTCCTAAATTCTATTTCACAACATTAATCTTTGGGCTATTTCTCATTATTCCTCTATCAATCTGAAGATGCCACACAATATGATCATTATTGTTTCTTATCTCTACTGCTCTGCAGAAACCAAAATATTATATTCCTCTTATCTCAATCACAGTCACACAGAAAGACTTAAAGTCACTTCTTCTTTAACATTAATTGTGGTTCTCTATATAAATCAAAATATCATAAAAAATTTAAATAAAGTAAAAATAAAACTTTTCCTTTTTAGAAGTTATCTCTTTGGTCGCCCTCCGGCCTTTCAGAATTTTGAGGGAGTCTCTGGATAATTTAGATAGTGACTTCAGCCAATTTGTCACTTTGTCTCTGCCGTCAAGTCTATAATATTTACGCCTACTATTTTTAATCAATTGACATTATTAAATTTAAGCCCTCAGTTGAATTTAGACAATGGTTTTAACCCATGATGGACGGCAAACTTTAACTTTACAATTCCACTTTAACTAATCCAGAGAGTAATTCAAATCAACATCATAAATGACAAAAGTCGTCATAACAGACAGAGCTGGATAACAATCCATTTAAAGCTCGTCGCGTGTTCTGGATCATCTTTTCACCAGATTCCTTCAAAATTATCAGTTTCTCTAAAGGTTGTCGTTTACCTTAACCCATCTGTAATTGTCAAATACCCATTCCAGAGGTTAATGACACCCAATTAGGACAGAACAGTTCTAGGAACACATACAACATAAAGTGCAGTCACACCCACACACACATTAAACATTAATTGCTCATCCGCAAATTTTACTTTTAGTGTTTACTCAAATTATTATTTAAACTCAGTTTTTGCATCTGCTCATTATTAATTTGTCTCTACAAAAGTCAGCTGGATTGTTTTGGTTCTGATATAATTTCTTTGTTTTGTTTCAGCTTTAGCAGGGCGATAACAAATTGCACCATCCCTGCTTCCACAAGCAGTCTCTCTCTCTCTCTAACCTTTTTAACAGTCTTCTAAGACTTTAACTTCAATGTGAAATTCATCTCATACCTTTTTAAACACTGTTTTCCCTAAAACATGTCTTATTATTTTCAAGTGATGCCATGTGCTTTTACTCATCAATATCTTATATCATCTGTGGCACAGGCTCAGATATCAGCCTTGAGCTGGTTTTGAAATAGAGAGAGACTTCTATGCATTCAGGACTGGTACTGCATTTTCATAAACTTTTAACTTGTCACTCTAGCACAGCATAAGACTTGGCTAGAGATCACATTTATCTTCCAATAAACGTCAGACTTCACACTATCTCAGCGTAAGACCTGGCTAGAAATTAAAATTGTTTTCAAATAAGCGACAGATATTTTCCTTTTAACTCTATCTTTTGCCAGAATTGACGGTTCCAAATAATCATAATTTTATATTTGTCTTTTGCGCAAACAATAAAATTAACTTCAAACATCTAAATTGAGTCTGAGTTACTCTTCCAATTTTAGCCACAGCAACAGAAATGACACTGTGGGGCAGATTCAGATAAGCAAATTGTTTTATTACAGCTCAGCATGAGCTTATCTTTTGAAACCAAAACATCAGCTTCTAGGGTTTTTAGCTTTTAACACCCATTCTCCTACGGTGTTTTTACCAACATCCAGTCAAATAAACTTTATCAGAATTTTTTACGAATCATTTTAACATTTTTATCATTTAAACCCTCTATGTCTCTAATTATATAGTTACTGCCATTAATTGTTAACCTCATAATTTATTTTAAAATGATCATGGATCTTTCCTTTAAAAGGAATTCCTTAAGACGTCAATATATGAACTTATTACTTATTTCCTTATTTTCAATCTGTGTACCTCTGTTTAAAATCCCTCCGTGTCCGTGACTATATCTGCTTTTTCCTTTTTTTTTTTTCAAAAACAACTTCAAGTCCTTTTACTCAGACTACACAGACCAAATCCTACATAAGTTTCAGTGATTTCCTGCCAATTTATCTCATAAACAGTTAGGAATCAAAACATTTTCCAGTCTTTTAGCTTTTAGCCAGTCAAGTTTCTGATTAACTTTTCAAATTAGAATTAAAACCTTTGCTGCCCATTTACTTGATAATTCTTTCAAATTTATTTGACGTCAGGGCTTCAGAGCAGCGCTGCTTACAGCGTTTGCTGTCTTTCGTCTCAAAATCTTTTTCTGGACTGATCATATCACTCAAATTTTTAGCCATCATTTTAATCAAAGTTCATACTCACCTGAAATGATACCAGCAGAGATGGAGGCGGCAATCTTTAACCAACACAGCTGTGGCTTCTGCGTGATGAAACTGCAAAGTACACTTATACGAAAAAGTCACTTACTGGTCCATTCCAATTTGGGTCATACCTTACATTTTACTCGGGATCGTTCCTGATGCATCCCTGGCAAACAACCCTGAATCTATTTTTATTTAGTTTAACTAATAACTTAATCCCTAACTGTCTATTGTCCTAAATTCGGGGATCCCCTATCTGAGTTGGAAGAGACGGAGAAGGTTTGCGGTGATGCACTGGCCCCCTTTGTCCAGTGCCGCATGCCCCTTTTAGGAGTGGTATCCTTACCTTAGCCCTTAATCAGCTCTCTCCCCTTTAAGCATGCCTACGTTGCACCCCGTTTCCAAATTATTGGCCTACTGGAGCGACTTCTTATACCCCTTGTGTGTTTCTCAAAAAGCTCTCGACTTACTCAGAGTAGCCGAAACACAATCCTTAGTATAATTATTCCCTATTTCCCATTGAAATAAAGCTCTCCCGTTCCCCTAACCCAGTCTCTTCCAGTCAGACAAGTCTAATAATAAAAATATACTACCTTATCTACTTGTTTGCCAGAGGTGTACCAAGGAATGATTGCTCGCCAAATCTCCACCATAAACTGTTGGGGTAACAGCTTAGGACCCAGGACCAGTAGTGAAAAATGAAGACCAGGAGTCAGGAGTCAGATTAATTAAAGAAAATTTTACTGAAGAATAGTTTGCAGTTTCATCAGCAGAAGCCAGCTTCAAGAGGAGTTTGTTGGCCGCGCTCCCTCTAACAGGCTCCCCGCCTCCGTCTAACGTACATACAATTTTCTGAACAGTTATACTGTTTTCAAGGTCTAGACACGTCATTACTGCCATGTGGAATGATTCTGATTGGTTCTAACAACATGCAACGTAAGCAACTTTCCACACGTAGACAGATAGGAGCATATATCTCTAAAAATGCGTAGACTTGATGTCGCCCAGGCCCAGATTAGTCCCCAGTGACCTCGGAGGTCACAGAAAAGCGTCTAAAGGTCTGGCATCGCCTGCAGGAAGGCCCATATCCAATACTGGATCTGCACAGAATCATGAGACGCACACACAAAGTTCCCCAGAAAAACAGTTTCCATCAAGGTCGAGACATCTTAACTAACCATCAACAAAGCACTTCTCCAAAACATGCTGATACTACATTTAGTACAGAAGTGACTTTATTCTATAAAGAAAGAAAAGTATCAGAGAGGTACATTTCTCCCCAAAAGAGTCCCATAGCTGTTACATGGATGACCCCAGGGGTCACCTCAGTAAGACATATAGTTAACACATGCTGATCTCGTTTTACTCCCTGGAGTGTATTACAACACCAAGGACAGTTGCCTGTCAGCACGTCTTGACACAGACATCAGAGCAGTTCCTGAATAATCTGGATTCAAAAGCACAGAGCAACTAAAACACTACAATATCCAAAATCACTCCGTGAATATAGAGAACTGATTTATCAAATGTAGGAAATGGTTATAACTTGATTATCATTCATTCTTATTTTAATATTGAACATAAAATCATTCTTGAAGGATATGTGTCTGATGAAGAGACAAGTGATGTTTTGCTTGACCCTTGACCCTTCAGTGACATATAAACTCACAATTGTGAGTTAAAAAGTCCAATTCTGAGGGAAAAAAACACGCAATTCTGACTTCATAACTCTCAACTGGGTGATATAAAGTCACAATTGTATGTTATAATTGCGAGATATAATTCTGACTTTATAACTCACAATTGGGACTTTATATAAGTCAAAATTGTGTGATGTAAACAGAATTGTTAGAAAAAAAGTCGCAAATACCTTTTTTATTTTTTATTCTGTTGTTTATTTTTTAAACAAGCTTCCTAGTATTGGGATTGTACAGAGACATAAACTGCCAGCAAGACGACATCTTTCCTGGGAAGACAATGCCAGGCCTCATTCTGCATGTGCTACAACAGAGTGGTTTCTAGACACCCTATACCGTCAAGTGGATGTGCTTGAATGCCTGCATGCAGTCCAGAGGTGTCTCTTATTGAAAATATATGGCTCACCATGAGAAAGGAAAATCAGACAACGATGACGACACACTGTTGAGCAGCTGACTTTTATCAGCCGAGTTTGGAAAAAAATTCCACTTGCAAAAATCCAGCTGTGGCAAACAGGGCGGGGCCAAGAGCAGTGGGAACTGAGCGAGGCTGGTGACGCAATTACTAATGAGCGATTGCTCCTCGAGTCCGAAAGAGGAGGTCCGAAAGGATAAAAGGAGTGATGACAGTGAAGGATGAGAGAGGACCAGGCCTGTACTATTTATGTTGTGTTTTATGTTTTATTATGTTTATATGCGGCAGTTGTCTCTGAAGGGATGCCGCTTTTACTTTCATTTTGTTGTTTGTTTATTTTTATATTAAAGTTACTTGAACACTCGCCGATTCCCACCTCCTTCTTCCCTGAACTATTAACATCGTTACAGCAAAAATTTGTATCCTCAATTCCCAAACTATTAAAAAGTGTAATTAAAAGGAAAGGTGATGTAATACAGTTGGAAACATGCCTCTGTCCCAACTTTTTTGGAGTGCGTTGCAGCAATCAAAATTTGATAACATTTACAAAATACACTTAAGTTGGTTAGTGAAAACATTGGAAATATTTTCTTTGTACTTTTGTCAGGTTAAAGAGAATTAACAACCACAGATTCTTGATTTTATTGCATTTAACAAAATGTCCCAAAAGTTACATAATAGTACATATACTGTTTGCATATTTCAATTTTATTTAAATAAATGATGCTGGTGGGACATATTGGTGGCTATTGTTGAAGAAACACCACCATATCAGCATTGTCATATCTAATTATATAGCATGAATGTTTTTTTTCAACATACACAATTGTACACAATTGAAAATATGAATACATTATTCTCTATTTACAGTTGCCATACAGTGTCTCGAGACCACGTTCAAGATCAGCTCCAGTGACTGCGATCTTGCCACCCCTCAGCCACTGAAAGAGATATTCCTCAACTCTGTCCTCAAAGTAACTACATTTTATACTTATAAATCTGTTTTCCTGTCATTATTTTGATTACTGTTGTTCTTATTCAGTGTATTATCAAGCAAGCAAGCTTTAAGACACACATTTCCCAAAGTTTCTTGTCTAATTGTTATTTACAGAATGATATTGTTGCGTCACCTGAGACGATTCCATCTCCAGAGGACATTGAGAGAGCCGAGCAGCTTAAAAATGAGGGCATGTCAACCTTTCCTACTGTATTTAGATTTAAAACACTGCCAGAATCATACTACAGGATGCATTATGTATAACTAAATAGCATCGTTCTATCATCACATTTTTTCCATTGTGATGATGCAAATAAAAACATGATCAATAATGAAGGCATCATTTATTCCCGACGCTCAAATGCTTTTGTGTTTCTTTATTAGGGAATAACCACATGAAAGAGGAGAATTATAGCTGTGCTGTGGAGTGTTATACAAAAGCCATTGAGTTGGAACAAAGAAATGCAGTTTATTACTGTAACAGGTGAACGCTTTGATTTCACACTGTGAGAATGTGTCGCTCATAAAGACGGATGTGTTGAGGTTTGGTGTTGACTGCTGGGATTTTTCTCTCTCAGGGCTGCGGCACATAGTAAGCTTGGAAACTACACAGAGGCTACGGGAGACTGTGAACGAGCGATTGCGATCGACCCTTCATACAGTAAAGCTTATGGCAGAATGGGGTGAGATGATTGAATTATTGTGGTATAACCAATCAGTGTTATTGTAACTGATTAAATTAATCAGTCTCATGAGTATTAAATGAATCAGTCTCATGAGTATTAAATGATTCAGTCTCATAAGTATTCAATGAATCAGTCTCATGAACATTAAATTATTAGTTTCATGAGTATTAAATGAATCAGTCTCGTGAGCATTAAATGAATCAGTCTCATGAGTATTAAACAAATCAGTCTCATGAGTATTAAATGAATCAGTCTCATGAGTATTAAATGAATCAGTCTCATGAGTATTAGATGAATTAGTCTCATGAGTATTAGATGAATCAGTCTCATGAGTATTAAATTAATCAGTCTCATGAGTATTAGATGAATCAGTCTCATGAGTATTAAATTAATCAGTCTCATGAGTATTAGATGAATCAGTCTCATGAGTATTAGATGAATCAGTCTCATGAGTATTAAATTAATCAGTCTCATGAGCATTAAATGAATTAGTCTCATGAGCATTAAATTAATCAGTCTCATGAGCATTAAATTAATCAGTGTCATGATCATTAAATTAATCAGTGTCATGAGCATTAAATGAATCAGTGTCATGAGCATTAAATGAATCAGTCTCATGAGCATTACATTAATCAGTGTCATGAGCATTAAATGAATCAGTCTCATGAGCATTAAATGAATCAGTGTCATGAGCATTAAATTAATCAGTCTCATGAGCATTAAATGAATCAGTCTCATGAACATTAAATGAATCAGTCTCATGAGCATTAAATTAATCAGTCTCATGAACATTAAATGAATCAGTCTCATGAGCATTAAATTAATCAGTGTCATGAGCATTAAATGAATCAGTGTCATGAGCATTAAATGAATCAGTCTCATGAGCATTAAATGAATCAGTGTCATGAGCATTAAATTAATCAGTCTCATGAGCATTAAATGAATCAGTCTCATGAACATTAAATGAATCAGTCTCATGAGCATTAAATTAATCAGTGTGATGAGCATTAAATTAATCAGTGTCATGAGCATTAAATGAATCAGTCTCATGAGCATTAAATGAATCAGTGTCATGAGCATTAAATTAATCAGTCTCATGAGCATTAAATGAATCAGTCTCATGAACATTAAATGAATCAGTCTCATGAGCATTAAATTAATCAGTGTGATGAGCATTAAATTAATCAGTGTGATGAGCATTAAATGAATCAGTGTCATGAGCATTAAATGAATCAGTCTCATGAGCATTAAATGAATCAGTGTCATGATCATTAAATTAATCAGTTTCATGAGCATTACATGAATCAGTTTAATGAGCATTACATGAATCAGTTTAATGAGCATTAAATTAATCAGTCTAATGAGCATTAAAATGAATAAATGAGCATGAAATTTCACGAGTTATATAGTATAGTGTAATATATAGTTAGGAACAATTATTGAGGGGAGGGTGATTCCTCAAACATACTAAAAATCATTAATGGAATCATTATGGAACTAGATTGTTCATTAGATGAATCAGAATTAAATATTTTATATAAAAGATAAAATATTTTAAAAGTAACCAGTATGTTAGTTATTAATTTACAAAATTACAGTACTTTTATCTTCTTTGATCTCTTTATAATTATAGATTGGCTCTAACTTCCATGAGCAAGTATCCAGAAGCGATATCTTATTTTAATAAAGCTCTGGTGTTAGATCCTGAAAACGACACCTACAAATCCAACCTAAAGATTGCAGAGCAGAAACACAAGGAAGCGTCCAGTCCTGTGAGTAGAAGAAGCTGCTGTCATGTGTAGATCGTTACATTGAAATTTGATCCACCTTATAAAGAACTTCAGTCTATCTTGGTTTTTAATGATTATTCAGTATATTGAGTATCCAGGTTGAGTAATTAAATATGAGAACTAGCCAATAATAACTCCTAACATTAGCTTTTACATGTTGTGTTCTCACAGACGGCCACAGGACTGGGGTTTGACATGGCCAGCCTCATCAATAATCCGGCTTTCATTAGCATGGTATGTGCAAGTATGTGGTTTCGCATTTCTCTGTTAATAGTATTTATGAAAAGGGTCATAAATCGACCCTGCGACCCTGCGACCCCTTTCATCTGTCTGTAATGCAGTCCATGCCAAGGCAGTTAAAGGATAGTCAGTGGAATCAGACTGAGGGTGAGTGTGTGGTTTCTAGCACACTGCAGCGGTCTAGAAATTGGGACACTTTCATAAAAAGAACTCCAACTTTTTAAGACCTAAATGTATAACATTGAATGCAGGGTATGACTTTGTTGGTGTAGAGGAAGGAAGAAATCAAGAAAGAAACACTATATTGACAAAAGTATTGGGACACCCCTCCAAATCATTAAACTAAGATTGCTCCAATCCCTTCCATGGCCACAGGTGTATAAAATCAAGCACCTAGGCATTCAGACTGCTTCAGACTAAAAGATGTGTTCTTTAAATTTGATGTTTGTATCCACTCAAACACTTTCTCTTTTGCACTATAGGCTGCCAGTGTGATGCAAAACCAGCAGGTGCAACAACTGTAAGTTTAAAAAAATCAACTCTGCACATTTGTGGTATACCTTCCAAATTAAACCTTTCAAATAATTTAAAGGGATAGTTCACCGAAAATCACCTTATGTCATTCCAAACTTGTATTACTTTTGTTCATCTTTGGAACACACACAAAAAATATTTTTGTTCATCCATTGAAAGTCTACAAAATCAACATCTTCCAGCTTCAAAACGTACAAGACATTGTAAAAGAATGAATTGAGCAATTTCTTCCAAAAAGTATGATCACTTCATGATGAACAGAGGCGTTTATTCACGTACAAACATTGACACACATACACACAAACAATTTGAGAAATCAACTTTAGGAATCATTTTAATATTGTTGAAAACCAGTGTGCTGCTTAATATTTTTGTCTAAACCATTATACATTTTTTTCCAGGTTTCTTTAATGAATAGAAAGTAAACTTTTGAACAGTAGTGTACAATTGGGCAATTTATTCCAAGCAATGCAGTCACCTTATATGATGAATACACTCAACAAAAAAAAAGGTTCTATATGGCACCAAAAATGGTTCTTGGCTCGTAATCATAGGGGAACCTTTTTAAGTGCTATATAGCACGGTTCTTCAGAGGTGCTATATAGCACCTTAGTCAAAGAACCGGTGAAGAACCTCTGAAGAACCGCTGAAGAACCACTTAAGCACCACTGAAGCACCAAAATTGGTGCTATATAGCACTTAAAAAGGTTCCCCTATGATTACGAGCCAGGAACCATTTTTGGTGCCATATAGAACCTTTTTTTTTAGAGTGTAGATTTGTTTTAGGCTTCTATTCTTAATTTATCAACGCACGTTCATAGAGTACCTCAAATATGTTGAACAGAAACTCAACCGTACTTTCTTGACGTGGTATGAGAACCGATGAGCAGTGTTGGGGAGTAACGAAATACATATTATGACTTAGTTACGTTTAAAATACAAAATTTTAGTTACTGTATTTCATTACAGTTACATTTTAAATGGGTGGTAATCAAATTACAGTTACATCCGAAAAGTATTTTAGATTACCAAAGTGATTCGTTTGAATTTAAATGTAATGTATCTAATTTAAACATGAATGAAAACAGTAACGGGCAATTCAAGTAAACAGCGATTGGTAATTCTCAGACTGACATATCTTATAAGATACATTTCTGCTGATACGTTTCACACCCCTTGCAGAATATGCAAAATTGTTATAATTTGAACATAAAAATTGCATGTTACTTTTATTTAGTACTGTCCTGAATAAGCCATTTCACATAATAGATAGTTTACATATACTCCACAAGACAAAATGACTGAATTTATACAAATTGCCACATTTAAAACTGCACATACCCTTAAAAAACTTAACTTTCTGTCGGTACCTGGATGATTCATTCATGTTTTCATGTCATGTTATCTCATTTGTTTAGATAATTGTGACTTTTTTTTCTCGCAATTGCAAGATTATATCTCATAATTCTCAGAAAAAAAGTCAGAATTGTGAGATACAGGGTTCCCATGCTTCTTGAAAGTACTTGAAAGCTTCAGAATTTCAGACACATGGATTCAAGCCCTGGAAAGTACTTGAAAACAAACATATGTCCTTAAAAGTGCTTGAATTAAGCATGAACTGCATTTTGTTAGAGTAGCATGGTGCTATTACAAAAATTGGCCTTCATGCGCTGCTAAGCGCCATCTACTGTCAAAAGCCCTATTCGGACGGTAATTGTTTCTCGTGGGGTCATAAGGTATTTTCATTATTGACAGGGGCTAGTCTGTAATTTTATTGCCGTCCGAATCCAGAATGTCAGTGTTTTTCTCCCACCACCCGTGTAAAAATCCCCACCCGAATTACCAACTGTATTTAGACAAACAACAAGGTTGTGTGGTAATTTAAAGGGGTGGTAAAACACATTCTTTCGAAGGCTTGATTGTGTTTGTGGGGTGCACTGTAACATGAGTTCATGCTTCGTTTGAAAAAAATTGCATTATTTTTCATATATTTTACCTTTATTCTACACTGCTCTGTCCCTCCCTGTAAAAACGGTCTGATGGTTTCCGGGTTCTATGAAGCCGGTCCCTCAAAAATACGCAAAGGGCTCAGATTGGTTAGCTGGCCCAGTGTGTTGTGATTCGATAAAATCCGTCTAGTGCATGTTTGTCGGAAATGTCACGCCCCTTACCTTTACCGGTAGACTGTTTTGGTAGTATTAGAAACAATGGCGTCTATAAAACCATACCAATTTGAGCCCGAATCGGACCCAGAACATTTTAGTGAAGATGATCGAGCAGAACCTGTTCAGTCCTCAAGAGTAAAGACTGCGGATCTATAGTGATCGCTACTGAATGGCACTGTTTGTATTTTTAGAACGATTATAGCCAAATATCTATCGCAAGAATTATTAACCCAAAACAAACACTAAACATTGGCTTTACTAGTAGCCAAATCAAACACAGAACCATGTTTAGCATCCATGTAGATAAACAATACATAAAAGCTCTAATCAAAGAATAATTTACATTAATTCCAAGTTCGCTGTTGAGATTTTAAAAAAAGTTTGTAACGGTAGGTGTTTGTCGGATAACGTTAAGTATGAATGAGCATTTAACAAACTAGTCTGCAGAGCCAAACTGCGTTGTCATTTGTTTACTATCTTGCTACAACGTACAATTAACAATACAAACTATTACAGGAAAACACATCGACGAAAAATAAATCATACTTACAGGTTGTGGTCCGTAAACAGCTTCTGTTTTTAAATCCATCTTTCAGGACAAGCCATTGTGTGAATCCTGCATTGAACTTGCGAAGATTGTGGAAGCTTTCCTCAGTGAAATGTGCAGCGGGAGCTCACACTGGATTCACACTGGCAGCGTTTGTCTCGCGCAGCTGAACCGCGGCTCGTGTATTGCAAATACAGACGAATATTTTACATTATGTCACATTTTCCGGTCTTCTCCTCCGACCCCTGTCTGTCTCGTGCTTTGATTTATGATGGGCAGCATATATCTGCTGCAAATGCGACCTGTTCCCCTCTGTCTCATACACACATGCATATAACATGTTGTATGTTAAACGCACTGCAACTCACCCCCGTCCCTAGGAAGGCTGAACAAAGTGGACCTGCAATCCGGATGAAAATAACAGCGTTTCGTCGGCATTGCGGAAACAACCCTCCAGCCTACTAACTATACCACAACAACTCTTGCCCACAGCAATACAAAATGCCCCCCCCCCCCCCCCCCCCTTATTTAATATTCTCGGAGGAGGGATTTATGTAAATATTGGGACTGGTGATGTCAGCAACCCTGGAGGAATGTCTGTAGTCGCCTACCGGCCGTTTGCTGTAGTCGTTAGAAATTGATTTCTTTAAAAGCAAATATCTCCCTTTGCTTTAAACTTTGAACGTTGTAACTTTGCAGATGTTGTTTATCCTCAAACAGCAACATTACACACTAGAAAAGTGAAATCGTGTTTTACCACCCCTTTAATTGTCGTCCGAATCCACATCTCTGAGTTTTCAAGATGAGATCAGTTCAAAATTCACTGTTTATATCCTTTTTGACCCCTGCAGAGCACCGTACGGTTGCGCTTTGCTGTAATTTGGATGCATTTTAAAGATCTAGATTTTCATTACTGAAATGCTGGCAAGTATTTACAAGAGCAATATTTCATCACCGCTCAAAAAATAAAAAGATGAAAAGCATGTAAACATTTGAAATGGGCCGTTATTACGGCAGAAATTATATATGTTAAATATAATATATGTGCAGGTCTTAAAATCCTTCAAATTGATTTTTAAAAAGGTACGTGTATAGGTGATTTATATCATATAAATTATATTTTTAATGCCTAACAATTAACTAGAAAATTTTTTAATTAGAAAATCATGTATACAATATTATCCCTATGATTTGATGTTTTAGTTTTAATTAAGTAATGATAACTAAAACTAGTGTGAAATAAATGTAAGAAGCAGGAATAAGAGTGCTGCAAACTGCATCTCTCGCTCTTGTACACCAGCCTCTTTCCTCATTGGATTTTGTAAAATTGGAAATTTTTCCTCATTGGAAATTGTATTTTAGTTGTCAGTATATGCTTTAGCGTTACTGCATTAATTATAGACACAGGTACAGTAGGTATTTGATATATTGGCAGTAACACACCCACCTTTATCATATTTATTATGCTTGATTTAAAATAAAAGGTGCTTTAAAAAGTCCTTGAAAGTCCTTGAATCGGGTGTTCATGAAAGAGTGGGAACCCTGGAGATAAAAAGTCGCAATTACCGTTTTTATATTCCGTGGTGGAAACAAGCTTTCATGAAACACAATGCATTAAGAGCAGGGGGTGAAAACTTTTGAACATTTTTCTTTTTTGTTTAAGGATCATATTTTTTCATTTAGTACTGCCCTTCAGAACTTAATAACTACATGTTTCCGAAAAGACAACATTTTTTTTGTACTCATTTTGTCTTTTCGGAAACGTAGTTATTAGCTTGTGAAGGGCAGTACTAAATGAAAAAATATATTTTACCCTGTTCATCCAATTCAAAAGGTTTACACACCTGAGCATCAATATTGTTTATTTTATAATCCAACATTGTCTGGATTTTTTGCTTCAATAAATATTGTTGAAAACTGATGTTGTTTAAAATAATATGTAGATGAAAACCAAGTCCTATGTTTGGCTTATTAGTATTCCAAAGTAGGCCTGAAGTATTTAGATTAAGTTACAAAACTTGCAAAATGCATTACAATTACTTTTTAAAGCATGTATTTTGTAATCTGTAGTGAAATAAATTTGAAAAGTAACCTTCCCAACCCTGTCAATGAGGTTTGTTCTCATGCTAAAGGCACACACGGACAAAGGTTTTTTGGATGAACCATCCCTTCAAACAGCTAATACTGCAACGGCTGTTGACAATATTTTAAAAACGTCATGTCACAGTGTGTTTGTGATTAACTGTCCAAAACCAGAATGTCGGGCATGATGTCTAACGCGGTGGGGGGACCTGCAGCAGGAGTGGGTGGATTATCTGACATATCCAGTCTCATTGAAGCGTGAGCACCTTCTCTTTGACATTTGATTGACTTGACATGTGTTCCACGGAAGGTTTTAAGAATGATGAGGTACATAGATATTCAGAGGTGATGTGTATAATATACCACTGCATCAGAGGCACCAAGCAGTATTACAAATGGCATGATGTGCCACATAATCTAGGATTCCGACACTATGTTTTGAGATGTGTTCTGTTTGTTGACGTTCCTCTCAGCGGACAGCAGTTCGCCCAGCAGATCCAGCAGCAGAATCCAGAACTGATCGAACAGCTGAGGAACCACATCCGGAGTCGCTCCTTCAGCGGCAGCGCAGAGGAACACTCCTGATCCCAGCAGGTCTGAGACGTCATCCTCATCCTGTCTAAATAACTATACACTTACATGCAGTCCTGATGTGAGTAAGCTCTGTGATTTGCAACGCATTGTGCTGTGGTGCTCATGTGGGCTTTCATAAGTTTGAATACAGCTTGTGACATTTCCAACCTAGGCTCATTGGAAAAACGTGCCGAAACGTACCTATACATACAGTTTACTGCAGTTTCCAGCAAAAATCAACACTAGAGGCAGGAAGATGCAAACAACTTGTAATCCTTTACACAAAAAATTACTTATTTTTATGCATTTCCTTGCAAAATATATGACTTGACCTTTAGCTAGCTACGTTTACATGCAGTTATCAGGCTTATGGCTCAATCAAACTGAGAAGCCTTCAATGCCGCTGCAGCCATGGTACGGCCGTGAAGATCCGCGACTATTACGCAGGAATGAGAAAGTAGTTCCTAGCCAAATAGGTGTAGAAAATCGCAACTTTTCATTTTCAGTTGGTCTTAGCACACGATGTAACTGTAGAAGAGTCAAGTTTTAAATAGGAAAAATATTGAAAGTGTCTTTGGTCATTTTTTGAATGAGAAGCTAATAAACTGTTTAAAATCAATGATGTATGCTAAGCTATGCTAAAAGTGCTACCGCCAGAGACAAAGATCGGCTGAATGGATTCAAAAACAGTAAAACTCAACTATTTAACTCTAGGGGACTTGTAAAATGAGCCTATTTTCAAAAAAAGTGGCGTGTTCCTTTAAGCTTCCATAAGCATGAACTGAAAATGTTCCAGACTGGACACGCACCCTGAATGAATGACAATGCGGCCGTGAATGAATTCCGGGCGGCCGTGCTCATTTTAGTTTTGGTTTTGAATTAGCGCCAATTCGGGGGTGGGTTGCTTGAATTGTGGGTTCATTAGCCTATTATTCTTCATGAAAAACAAAACAGTCCAATGACAAACTCACTTAAATAGGCGCTTTTACATTTCGCTTTGAAACCAAATCTTCCGCGATCATCTGGTCCGTCATCTCCTCACTTTATGATGAATGAAATCTGACTCCTGCTGCTAGTTTGTGCTGCGACTCTTATTCGGCTTGTGCTGTATTGAGCAGACACTTTCAGTTTTTAAATTGTAGTGTCTGTTCTCTAACTGAACTAAATGATTTTATTACTATAAAATCGAAACGACGGTGGGGGTGGTGCCGCGGTGGGCAACTGATGTAACCGGTGGGAGTGGCCTGGTAGGGCAGCAAAGCAAGTGCATTCTGGGAGTTGTTGTCTTTCATCCATATGAGCCAAAAATATGGCTTTTCTCAGCCTAGAAGGCACCAACTTCTAAAATAATTTCACATTTCTACTACATAAATTACCCATTTTAAATACACATTCATCTTCCCTGCGGTGAAGTACCCCTTTAAATAACAGATTATTTTCTTCAAGAGACACAACGTGAAGTTGACCGTTTAGCCAGTGGTTTGATTTACTGACACATAGACAAAGAACATCTGACTGTAGACGAAATATTACATATCAGAAATCACTGGTCACAGATCAGGCATTAGAATTGACATGGTTACTTATGTTGTTGCATTACTGTCACGTCCAAATCGTAAAAGTCTGTTTGCAAAGCCTGTGGCGAAATAGTGACTGATTTACCAAAGAAACCACAGTGAAATGTACTCAATACAAATAAATACTGCTTAACTGATACATTCACATAGTTGAAAATAAATAGCAACATTCATAGCATTAGGATTCTTTGGAAGGTAATGTAATTTTTTGTCCAGTCACCCACTGATCGCTCTTTTCTCCTTTTACAAATACATTTTTTTTTTTACTTTTTGCCTTTTGTGAACTGCAAAAAATGCTGTCATTTAGTATTTTTGTCTTGTTTCTAGTATAAATATATAAAAAAATTCTTACATCAAGATGCATTTACTAGATAAGTTAAATGACATTAGATATTTTTTCTTATTTTCTGGAAAATAAAATTAAATTGAAGTGAGTTTTTGGTTAAAACAAGCAAATATATCTGCCAATGGGGTAAGAAAAATAATGTTTCTGTTTGGAATCTTGGATTCTGTTTGCTTCTGTCCCAAACAGAAATAAGAATAATCCATTGGGAAATAATTTAGTTTGTTTCAAACAACTCAACTCAATTCATTTGGATTTTTTCCCCCAGGAATCAAGAAAAAATATGTAATTTTTCTTAGTAAAAGCATCTTGATTTAAGAATTTTTAGATATTTGGACTGGAAAAAAGATAATTTTTTGTAGTGTGGTTTTACCTGTGGTGATCTAATTGAGCATGTGTTAGAAGCCCCTGATCTAGACTTTCATTACTAAAATGCTGGCAAGTATTTACAAGAGCAATATATTTTATCAAAAAATAAGAAGAATAAAAGCACGTAAACATTTGAAATGGGCCGTTATTACGGCAGCAGTTATATACAGTATGTTAAAAATAATATATATGTGCAGGTCTTAAAAGCCTTCGGATGGATTTTTAAAAAGGTACATGTACAGGTGATTTAATAAATAATTTTGCATATTTTGAATGCCTAACTTGTCTATATCTTTTCATTTAATTGGAAAATTCATGTATACAATATTATCTATATATTTTGATGTTTTAATTAAGTAATGATAAAAAAAAAAAAAAAGACCACTTAAACTAGTGTGAAATAAATGTTAAAAGCAGGAATAAGAGCGCTGCAAACTGTACACCAGCCTCTTTCCTCATTGGATTTTGTAAAATTGGAAGTTTTTCCTCATTGGAAATTGTATTTTAGTTGTCAGTATATGCCTTAGCGTTACTGCATTAATGATCGACACAGGTACAGTAGGTATTTGATATATTGGCAGTAACACACATAGATGGGCACATGCCACGAGTCGTTTGCTGGGCTTGGTTACAATAAAAGCTGTTTTTGGACTAACAAGGAAGTTTTCAGTTATGAAACTTACAGGATATTCTTATAGCATGATGACCTCTTATATGTCAAAAGTCACTATTGTCACTATGAAGGTGGCGTCAGCACCAAGCTTCAGACACGCCCTCCATCAAGTGTCGACGGCCCGTGTGAATGCAGTGAGGGGCTGAAGTGGTACGTTATTTTCAAATGCGACAGAGCATTAACCTTTTAGCGCCACTCACCTGACACTCATAGAATATTTCACTTTAAAAGTGCCGTGAAACGTGCAAAAAGCAACGTGATATAATTTTGCCACAAGCATTGGTTTCCAGTGAGCCTGTGTTGCACATTGCCCCGTCCTCTTTTCACTGTCTGTAGCATTTGTACTGCTATAAATATATTCCATGGTCAGGACTTTTATGTTTACGCACCTGTGTATCCTGCAGAATAATGAAAACTATAAATCTTCTGGTCTATACAGGATCAAGAATCAGAGGAGGGCAGGTGGAAAAGAGTCGTGAGTGCAATCATTAAATTCATTCTTCTATTCGAGTCGAACCCGAGATGGAGGGAATGGCACTTTATACGGAGACATCAGGAGGAAAGAGGAGAAAACGCATTTAAAATCACCTTATACACAGAGAACATTATCTTAAATCATAGATATATATGCATGGATGCCTCATTAGCGGCCGTTTCAATGGGCCGCTATACGTAAGCCGTCCGCCATATTGGAACGGTCTTTGAGATCACGTTGACAGAGTCTGCAACTGTAGTTAGACACGTGTATGAATATCTATATAGGAAACAGATTTCAGCAGATGATTTTGCTAAACTAACACAATACAACAAGACGAAGTAAAAATATAAAAAATAACATGTAATATTAGCTTTCAATTTCTTCTGGAATTTAAATGTTGGTGGTTTCACAACCAGAATCTGCACAATGTTGTGGCATCATTGACTTTGAGTGACGACACGCTGACTGTTGCAAAATGGCGGGGCGCACCGAATGGATCGGTTGAAAATGGCATCTACATATACATATCTATAATCTTAATAACCGAGTGCGGTTTCTTTGTGTTTGTCTGTGTAGATAATGTTTCAGTCCTCTCTTTATGAATGTAGCTGATTATGACACATCAGAGTTGATTTTATTTTACTAAACGAATGATTGATCATATGTTTATTCCAATTAACTAAATGTGGGGCCATGTTATTAATCTAAGGACATTGAGTAGGAATATTTCACCCCTAAAGTGACAATTCACTCATTGTTTGGAACGACGTGAGCGTGAATAAATGATGACAGAGTTGTCATTTTTGGGTGAACTAACCCTTTAACACATTCTCTGATTATTTTTATTACATATTCTGTTCGTTTTAGGAACAAGAGACATTTGTGTGTGGTAATCATTATATCGGCTACTTCACCAGACTTGTTCATTTTATTCACTGGTAATGACAACAAAATGTTGCTATAATAAGCATATTCATAATCTCAACATTTGCAATTTTCTTTTGCATGCTCCATAATCGGATATTTGCAGTCAGATGAGTGATTGAGGCTTATGTAATATGCTTAAAACAGAGCGGTATAATGTTTTTGTCAAAAAATAATGTTAATAAATGTGTCTTGAAACCATTCTGTTGATATCAGCGTCCTTTGTGGCAAACCATTATATTTGCTTATCATCCACCGGAAACATCCTTCCAAACAACCCACTTTTGCATAGCAAACCTTATAAATGTTTTAACACACTACATAAGCTGATTTTTAATTTACGTTTTATTTACATTAACAGTTAAAATCATGATTAAGGGCTTTAAAAATGACATTTTAAAACAACAACCTTAAAGGTAAAGAGCAAAAGATGTTATATTAATAGATGCAGAACAGATGGGAAGTTGGTCCATTGACAAAGACAGTGCAAAATGCCACAGGGGTTCAACTCTCTGGACTCGTGTAAGGACACACCACACAGACCTGTGCGATGTCATCATATTCATACGTTCTTTTCAGGAAGGTATCTGTTAGCCTCAGTCCTGATATGCTCTAAAAGAAAAACAGAAATAACATAGATGCATCATGGATCAGAATTCATTTCATGTTTGCTACTGTACCTTTAAGAGAAGCCTATCTTTAAATGACTACTGTTATGATTGGCCCCTTTGCATTTGAAATAACTGACAGCATTTGCCATCATATACCAAAAGTTGCCAAATATCGCTAAACATGTTTCTGAATTTGAATTCTATTTGAATTCAAGTAGCAAACAGGATACATAATTGTGGTTTATATGTAGAATTACATATTTTATATATACATAGTTCAGTCATGAAACTCTTCAGAGCAGGTTCTATAAAAGTTGATGACTTCGGCCAATCACTCTATTTGTTTTATGTACGTAGCCTATTTATTTCCGTCCAAAACCGGCTCAACTCAGAGCAGCGCACCATGGGAATTATCCTAGCCCTCCACCTTCCCCAGCACCACCTGCCTAGATCTGTTAAGGGGGTTTCCCTACTTTACTTGCAGCAGCTCACATTCCATTCACTGCATTTATGTTGTTTCGGCAGTAGCCTTCACTCATGCAGCAGCAGCGTAGCAGAACCCATCTAGTCCACCAAGACTAGGCCTACTGTATGTACATCCCATTCTTATCCATAAATGTTGTTTAAATCTATTCAGAATTGTCATGATTGAGAATATTTACAGGGGCGCGCGGTCCATTTAAGCTGTGAATGCTCTGCATACTCAAGCCATTCGTGGACTCGCTAATTAAAGGGTTAGTTTACCCAAAAATTATGTCATTAATTACTCACCGTCATGTCGTTCCAAACCTGTAAGACCTTCGTTCATCTTCGGAACACAAATTAAGATATTTTTTATGAAATCCGAAAGCTTTCTGACCCCCCTTTTGACAGCAATGTTATAAACACTTTCAATTCCCAGATAGGTAGGAAAGACATCGTTAAAATAGTCCATATTGGTCAACGATTGGCCAGCTCCTGCGTCAGCATCACACGCATGTGTCGTGTGCTCACGTGAACAGTGTTGGCCAATAGTGAGCCGGTGTTCTGATGTAGAACCTGGAAGTGCTGCACTTTGTTTACTATATGAACTGACATGAGCCGCGTTTCCACCGCAGGAACTTTCCCCAGGAAATAGGGACTTTGGGGTGGTACTCTGTGTGTTTCCACCGCAGGAACTTTCCCCAGGAACTAGGGACTTTGGGGTGGTACTCTGTGTGTTTCCACCGCAGGAACTTTCCCCAGGAAATAGGGACTTTGGGGTGGTACTCTGTGTGTTTCCACCGCAGGAACTTTCCCCAGGAACTAGGGACTTTGGGGTGGTACTCTGTGTGTTTCCACCGCAGGAACTTTCCCCAGGAACTAGGGACTTTGGGGTGGTACTCTGTGTGTTTCCACCACAGGAACTTTCCCCAGGAACTAGGGACTTTGGGGTGGTACTCTGTGTGTTTCCACCGCAGGAACTTTCCCCAGGAACTAGGGACTTTGGGGTGGTACTCTGTGTGTTTTCGACCGCAGGAACCGGAATCTAGATCAAGTTCCGGGTAAATATTTCCCCCTCAAAATGGCCCTGCTCGCGAGGTAGTACTTTTGCAAAGTTCAGGAACCTTCGGGGATGGGACTTGGGCGCTGAACATGCTGATTGGTTGAGTTTACGCAGCATTTTGATTGGTTGACTCCACGCTGCATTTTATTTCAACCACTATTTTTAAAAGTCTGTTGCGGACACGGTGCGTGCAGTAAGAGTTGATTGCTATTCGAATCAACAGTGGAGTTTAAAAAATACGACGATGGGCCGAGGGCGAGGTTCAGGCTTTATTAAAATTATTTGCAAAGGACGAAATCCAGTGGGAACTGTAGAGTCGCGCTCAGTCCTACGTCACCGGACTAATCTTCACGGTACTTTAGACCGCGATGGAAACGCAGACAGCAGCAGGTCTGGGGGAAAAAGAGTTCCTGGGACAAATTGTTCCAGGTAATTTCGGTGGAAACGGGGCTATGGAAGAGAAGAAATGGGTGAATCTGAATATAGTCTATTTTAGTTTTTTGCGCACAAAAAGTATTTCTCATCTCTTCATAACATTAAGGTCAAACCACTGCAGTCACATCGACTATTTTAACAATGTCTTTACTACCTTTCTGGGCCTTGAAAGTGGTTATAACGTTGCAGTCTATGCAGGGTCAGAAAGCTCTCGGATTTCATAAAAGATATCTTTGTGCTGAACAAAGGTCTTACGGGTTTGGAATGCCATGAGGGTGAATAATTAATGATAGAATTTTTATTTGTGGGTGAACTAACATCATTTTATCACCTTTATCATCATTAACACTATAAATTCCCTTTTCATTTGAGGTGTACCATAAAGCTTACATGATAAAATGTTAGTAATACGTATGCAACTATCTGTCATGTATTTATTTGCCAAATGACGGTAATTTTCTCCAAATCTGCCAGTTATGGAAGGTTTCGGGTAAACAGATCCACAGCAGCTTTGGCACCTTTGCTCTGTTGGTTTATATCATCATCATTGTCCTGCGTTCTCATTGGTTTGCTGGCATATGGGGGATTTCATGCGCAGGAAAACCTGTCTGCGAATCGCTCACCCAAGCTGAAAAATCTGCTGTTACTGCCAGAAAATACACATAATCTCTGAAGATTTGCTTTCTTTGAAGGCATTCTGAGTAAAACTTATTTAACAGAAGACCTGAATCTGTAAATTCCTATTGTCATTCTAATTTTATTTCAACATCTTGTGGGGGTGTGGATTGAAACGACAAAAATATCTATTGAAAAGCCCATTGAAATATCAATCATCATGTTGACAGGACTGTTAGATTTACCTGTAAACCCTGAACGGAAGACAGGAGCTTGAGAGGAATGGATAGCGAGGCGCTGGGGCTGAGTTTACCCAGCTGTCGGCCCGACACCCCACACCAGTGGACAGACCGCGTGTTACACATCTCCAGAACCAGATCCATGGTCCTCTCACTGACAACAGGCAAACCATTGGTTAAAACCTGCAGGTTACAGAAGAGTTCATCTATAACCTGGCTCACAGCCATGCTCTTACCTGCAGTTTGTGATTTTACAGGTGATGTCGAAGGGCTCCTCTAGATTGACCGTGTCTGGGATGAATTCAAGGGAAAGCCTGACGTCACCATAACCCGGAGCCTAGAAGAGAAGGCCTGAATTAATTGTGTTCTGTGCAACCTACAGACAATTTCTTGGTGAAAGATTTCATTTGATTAACTATAGTAACTTTGAGCAAATCTTTATTTTTTACAGTGCCCCTATCATGCTATTTTAAAGAATCCTAATTTTGTTTTGTAGTCTTCTACAACAGGTAGACTCTTTCATTGATTTTCTCATGATATACATTACACCACCACATTTTTCAACGATTCTCAGTATCTCCCTCCTTTCCGCAAGCTACTCTGCTCTGATTGGCCAAATGGGCCAGTCTGTTGTGATTGGTCTACCGTTACAGCGTGTCGAACATTAAACGGCCATCCCCATAACTGAACTTCAGAGGCTTCCTACAGCTCGGCAATTATACACACTAATGGGTGTAACGATGATGTTGATTTAACCATATCAACCCAAACATGCGTCCGAAGATGAAATATTGGAAGTACTAGCTATTCAACCCGAATCGCAATCGCAAGGACGACTTGAGCAGGACGTTTCTCAGGGATACGCTACTTAGTTTGAAACACATTATGAGATGTTGCAATTGTTCCTCACCATCAGCATTAACAAGAGTATGTCTATCAACAAACCAATGTTTTGGTCAAAATAAAGTGGGTACTGTCCCATCTGTAATAGATTTTGTAAATCCCATTTAGACCTCACAGAAATTTGACAAGCAGTCGTCAAAAGGTTATACTTCTGTTGTATTAACCACTGACTACTCACATCCTCATCCTTTGAAAGTGTTTATAAAGAGAAATGGCTTTTGCACAGCAAAAAAACAGCGTCTTCTCGACATGTACACAACAGGAACCAGCAGCTAGCTACAGTGTTTGAGGGCGGGTTAAGTGGTTCACGGTCGGACAATGTAGAACATTGGCGGCCATTATGCAAATGCATTACCCAGTGACATGTAGCCGTAACAGAGGTGGGATTCGAATTCCTGATGACTTGTTTAGGCTGTTTAGAGTCGATTCTTTCTTTTGAGTGACAACTTTTGACTTTGCAGAACGTTTACATTCACAGACAGCTACATTACACACTGCATGAAAGGGAATAATCGAAAAAGTATAATAGGGGCACTTTAAAGACTGTTTGGTTCAATCTACTCTGAACCCAGTGTACCATTCTCTGTAGCTGGCTGGTCTGTAGACGTCCTCTCTCCCCAAGGTTGGTTTTCCACACAATGTCTAGTTTGCCGATTACCGTCACCCCCTTGATGACCCCAGCCTTCTCTGCAAACTCTGGCTTGGGCTTCAAACAGTACAAATACTGCCTCGTGTCCAAGGGCTGCAGATAAGACATCTTCCCAAACGTTGACTCGCTGCAGAAATCAGAGAAAAAGTTGCACATAATGTCAACAAGTCTGTTGCTGTCCCATTTAAAGGTGCACATTTACATCTGCTCAGTGAAATTTCACAGACAAATCCCAGTCGTTTCAATAGGGAGTGAACACCATTGGGAATTTTGCGTGATGGCGTAAGATTTTGCAACGGGTCCAAGTCACGGGACGCATGAATTGACCAAGAGAAAGCTGCTTGGTTTGAAAGTGACATTTGTGTGAGCTGTGCTTCATACATCACTACTCTTTTAACAATAGACAATCGGCCTTTTCTGTCCACAAAATTTTGCTCATGATGTGACCGCGCTTTAAATACAAGGTTACACAAAAGAACATAAAGGTTTCAACTATTAACAGGAATCTTCTGGGTTCAATACACCTTAAACTCTAACAACTTTTGTGACATGCTGTCTTGTCCCTCAGTTATAAACAGTTTATAAGCAAACACTTGTCTAATTTACAGTAACACACTTACAATAGAAGTCTATGAGGCAAGACATTTCAGAGGGTTTACAAGCAGAATTGTGTAGTTTGTATGTTCGTTATATCGAGAGTTTAACGAAATACTAGTCTCAAGTGTTCGAAACAGTAAGCATTTTAACATTGCAATGTTTTGCCCCATACCATAGACTTCTACCATCGAGTGCATTACTGTAAATATGATTTGTATTTGTTTTTTCAAATTGTCAACATCATACAAGTCAACATTATTTTCTGTGGCAGCATGTCACAAATTAAAAGTCTTGAAAACTGTACTGAATCCAATACATTATTTTATTTACCTACACTGCCATTCAAATGTTTGGATTCAGTCGAATTTGTAATGTTTTTGAAAGAAGTCTCTTATGTACACCAATGTATTTGATCAAAAATACAGTAAAAGCTGTGATATTGTGAAATATTATCATCAATTTAAAAACAACTGTTTTCTATTTGATTATATTTAAAATGGAATTAATTCATGTGATCAAAGCTGAATTTTCAGCAGCATTCACATGATCCTTCAGAAACCATTCTAATATGATTAAGAATCATTTCCGATTAATATCAATGTTAAAAACAGTGCTGCAATAGATTTTTTTGGGTAATAAGTTCAAGTTCAATATTTGAATAATTATTATTACTTACTTATTATTATTATTACTTTTCTCCAATGCGTGTTGGCCACAATTATTGGCACGCATAGAAATTCTAATGAGTAAAATATCTATGAAGTATATTTCCATTCATATTTGCATTTTTTTAGCACACCAGGGTAACTAGGAGCATGAAATTGTCCAGTCATGATGACTTCCTGTTCCACAGGAGTATAATTATGAGGAAACACAAAGGCCAAATTCCCTTAATCACAATGAGTAAAAACAAAGAATCTTTAGTTCTGATGTGCAGCAAAAGATTGTTGAGCTTCACAAAATAGAAAGTGGCTGTAACAAAAAAGCTAAAGCACTGAAAATCCCCATTTCCACCATCAGGGCAATAATTAAGAAGTTCCAATCAACTAAAGATGTTACGAATCAGCCTGGAAGAGGACGTGTGTCTATATCGTCCTAATGCACCGTGAGGAGGAGAGTTTGAGTGGACAAAGACTCTCCAAGGGTCACAGATGGAGAATTGCAGAGATTAGTTGAGTCTTGGAGTCAGAAAGACAAAAAAAAAAAAAAAATCAAACAACTCCTACATCACCACATGTTGTTTGGGAGGGTTTCAAGAAAAATCCTCCTTGCTCATCCAAAAACAAACTCCAGCAGATTCAGTTGTCAGACACGACTGGAACTTCAAAAGGGACCTGGTTCTTATGATCAGATGAAACTATAAAAGAGCTTTTTGGCAGCAAACACACCAGATGGGTTTGGTACAAACAGGGATAAAAAAGTACCTCATGCCCACGGTTAAATATACTGCTGGATCTTTAATGTTGTGGGCTTATTTTTTTGCTGGAAGTCCTGGACATTTTGTTCATATACATGGTATCGTGGATTCTAGTAAATACCAACAGATGAAAAAAAAAAAGAAAACAAAAAAACCCTGAATCTGCTAGAAATCTTATAAATGGGCCGTGGTTGGATCTTCCACCAAGACAAACATCAAAATCAACACAAAAATGTGTAACTGAGGCTGAGCACAAAACGAAGCTTCTGCCATGGCCGTCCCAGTCCCCTGACCTGAACCCTATAGAAAATGAGAGGGGTGAACTGGAGAGAAGCAGCACCAACATGGATCTGGGAGGGAATCTGAAGGATCTGGAGAGATTCTGTATGGAGGAATGTCAGGTGTTCTCCAAACTCATCAGGCATTATAGAAGAAGACTCAGAGCTGTTATCTTGGGCAAATGTTGCAATAATTGGGTCCCAATAATTGTGGCCAATGTGAACTAGATAAATTATTTCATAATGTGAGTTTCCCCCCGCTTTCAATTGTTTTACTTCAATGAAAGGTTAGAATTTTGTGAACTTTTAAAGAAAGATCAAAAGTATAAACAATGCAGATTTATTTTCACAGCTGTCTTTGCTCATATTTCCTAAGGGTGCCATTTTTTGTGGAGGGCACTGTATGTATATCACAAATACATGCACAAAACAAGGGCAACAGTATATGTAAAGGTTACCTCTCATCCCCAGAAGCCACACTGTTGAGCTCAGTGACATTGTACATCATAGAAGGTTCCAGAGACACTTTTTCCATGAACATTGGGGACGTAGTGATATTCTGGATCTGTGCCTCTAGGAACACCTCATCCGTCTGTAGTATCAAATAAGCATCAAGAGATCCAATCAAAAAACTTCATGCAGTATTGTATTGTACTGTATATAAATTAATTTTTTATACACTTTATCCTGGATGGATACTTAAGTTGAAGGGCTCTACATGAAGACTTACATTTATAACTCATTAATATCACAAAAAACAGGACTATCTCTTCGGTTCTGAATGCCACTGAATTTAATCATCATTTAAAGGTCTTTGAATGCGCCCATCAAATCAAGTTCTTCACATACATTTTAGTGGAATTTATTGAATTTTTGCAGAGAGGAAAATAAAGCAGCTGTTTGCCCAGTTGATCTCCGGCCGGTAGATTAGTATTATTTTAAGTTGGTGTTACAAGTGGAGGTTAGTTCATGCCTGTGGATCAACAGCACCTTTTGACAGAAGTATTGTTATTGTTACAGCATGAAGCAAAGATCCCATGCCAAGCCTGATTCATTCAAAAAAACACGTTTTGCAAAGACGCATTTGAAATTAGACTATAACATGTCACTCTAAAGAAGACTTTAAACTCATCACACCATTATTATTGATACTAATGTAACATACAACTGTTAACGTGGTTTTTGGCATTTCAAAACAAAAGTTATTTAAATCTGTCAAAGAAAACATTTGTTGGTACAAAAGATCATTCAAAAACAAGCATCAGTTTCTCCCAGCCTAAGAAAAAAAGAGTGAATGTTTTCTCCAGAGTCAGACACAAAGTCTAATTGATTTAGTTTGGCACTGGTAAGATGAGTGAGCAGTACAGCAAACGCTTTGAGAGGAAACAAGCAAAGGAAAACAGAAAAAAATATTTCTCTTTTTCATTTTCAGTTTTATTTTTTGTTTATTATAAATATTTTTAGATTATGTGCATTATTTGGCCAATTTTTTTTTCCGTTAAATTGAAAATGTACAAATAATTCAATCTAAGGACATTTTCTATTTTCAAATATCATTGATTGAATTATAAAAATAAACACTGTAATAATAATTATTCAATGTATCCATCCATCCATCTATCAATCCATCCATCCATCCATCCATAAACCCAACCATATATCTATCTATCCATTCATCCATCCACAAATCCATGCATGCATCCATCCATCAATTACTATCCATCCACCCATCATCCATAAATCCATCCATCCATAAATCCAATCATGCATCCATCCATCCATCAATCATTTACTATAAATCAATCCATCCACCCATCATCCACATATCATCCATAAATCCATCCATAAATAAATCCATCCATAAATCCATGCATGCATCCATCCAGCCATTCATCAATTACTATCCATCCATCCATCAATTACTATCCATCCATCCATAAATCAATCCATCCATCCATAAATCCATGCATGCATCCATCCAGCCATTCATCAATTACTATCCATCCATCCATCCATCCATAAATCAATCCATCCATCCATAAATCCATCCATCCATAAATAAATCCATAAATCCATCCATAAATCCATGCATGCATCCATCCATCCATCAATTACTATCCATCCACCCATAAATCAATCCATTCATCCATAAATCCATTCATCCATCCATAAATCCATGCATGCATGCATCCATCCATCCATCAATTACTATCCATCCATCCACCCACCCATCCATCCATATATCCATTCATCCCTCCATCCATCTATTTATCTATCTGTCCATCCGTCCATCTATCAATCCATCCAGATCTAGCAATCAAACCATCCATAAATCCATCTATCCATCCATCCAATCCATCCATCCATCCATCCATCCATGCATGCATGCAATTACTATTCATCCATCCATCAATTACTATCCATCCATCCATATATCTATCTATCCATCCATAAATCCATCTATCAGTACATCCATCCATCCATCCATGCAATTACTATTCATCCATCCATCAATTGCTATCCATCCATCCATCAATTGCTATCCATCCATCCATATATCTATCCATCCATAAATCCATCCATCAGTACATCCATCCATCCACCCATCCATCCATCCATCTATTTATCTATCTATCCATCCGTCCATCTATCAATCCATCTATCCATCCATCAATTACTATTCATCCATCCATCAATTACTATCCATCCATCCATATATATATATATCTATCCATCCATAAATCCATTCATCCCTCCATCCATAAATCCATCCATCCATCAGTCCATTCATCCATCCATCATCAGTACATCTTAGTGTCGTTTAACATTAATTAAATAAAGGTTTTTGCAATAATGACAATCAATTATGAATTCGAAAAATAACATTTACCAATAGGATAGGTCTGGATTTCTGAACAATCTCATATTTTTTCATCACAGTACTGTCCTATTATAGGTTATCGGTTATCTGAATATCAAAATACTTTTCCTATGTTTTCCCCTTGCTTGTTTCAAATGCTCAGAAGAAGAAAGGAAACAGGTTATGCAGGAAAAAAAGTTGCAATGAGAAAGGAAAACAATTACCACGGAACTGAGGTCACTCTAATGGAGGAATAAAACACAAAAATAAACATTAGAAAAGTGAAGGTTACATGCATGAGAAAATGACAATGTCAGTTTTCTTCTTGAGGCAGCATAAACGTGAACAAAATGGTGAATTATGAAATGAAACACACACACACTACTTACAAAAAGGGATAACAAATGAAAATGCATAAAATGGGTTCTTAAAAAGCATAGCCTCACTATAAATTATTTCAAAAGCTGCGAGGCAGTGCAGAAAAGAAGGATAAACAGTATGACCATGAAAAATATTATAGACTATAAGTGAGAAATTTGCTTTTATATAAATTCTCTAAATATTAGAGGGGAAAAAAACACATAACAGCTCAATCTGGTAAATGTAAACTTACCTCAGCATTGTAGAATTTGGTTTTTACATCTAGAGGCTTGAGAACCTGGTTCAAAATAGAGTTAAAACTGAAGTTTGGGCTGCAGTTTGATTCTACCTCAACAGAATCCATGTCAAATTGAATTTATCACACAACTCAAGACTGCTTTCAATGACTTCAGTTCAACTCTGCTGACTATTTTGGAAGTCTAAAGCAGCATGAGAACTGATGTCAAGTGTCAAGCTTTAGTGTAAATTAAAAGTCTCAGCTCTGTGCAAAATGGTTTACGAGATGCGTAGAGCTAGCGTCCATCACAGAGGAGGGGGAAATGAGCTCACCTGAAATTTGAAGAACTTTCTGAAGTACAGCTTCTCTCCAGTCTGAGTGGTGTAACTGACAGCACAGACCAAGCTGGAATCAGATGATCAGACACAAATATGGTGAGGACAACAGCGCGTTGTATACATCTCTTATTTGTCCTGATGAATTCTATCTATTTATGGTAGCATATAACATCATTTGAAACCAATTTTACCCCAGTAATTTGACATATTTCTGAGATTAACATACTTTTAGAGGATATAAAAAACTAAAAATTTTGGGGAGGGACTTGGATTTACCCATTGAAATTGGATTGGTGAAAAAATGGGTGTGTTCAGAACTGAGTGTGAATTTGCAAGTTTGTGGCAGTGGAATTTTAGTGCTGTCAAGTCGATTAAACGCGACTAATCGTGATTAATCGCATCTAACTTTATATAATCTTTATATAATATATGCACACACACACATACATATATACACTTATTGTATGTATGTATGCATGTATGCATGTATGCATGTATGTATGTATGTATGCATGTATGTATGTATGTATGTATGTATGTATATATATATATATATATATATATATATATATATATATATATATATATATATATATATATATATATATATATATATATATATATATATATATATATATATATATATATATATATAT